>NC_090444.1:80786765-82061140 GCF_031143425.1 Pleurodeles waltl | reverse complement strand
TTCTAGGCAAGTTATTGCTGAGGACCTGGGAGGCGTTCCTACCCACAGTTGTGACACTTTTCTAAGGTGGCAGCTCTATCACTCTGCCAACATTTTTCACTCCACCTCCCCCTTCGAAGGAGAGGCTTCTTCAGCTGAACCTTAAGAAGGTGTTGAACGTTTACATTGTCTGCACACAAGACCATTGTGCAGATGACCAACTCTTAGTGAGATTCTTTGGAACGGAAACAAGAACTTAATTGACCAGACACACATTAGGTTACTAATATTATTTGTTTCCCTAGTCCTGTACAGTTACGAAAACTCTTTCAACGTAAACATCGGTAAAAGCAAATATTGTTCTCCATTGTGAATGGATCTTAATTTAGAAGTGTTGTCCGAATAGAAGTATCAGGATGTCATTTTTGGTAGATTTAAGTTGGAAGCTTTACACTATAGATTTGATTTATCGCACAGCAAAAATAAGTGCTGCATCACTTCATTGACGTTGTAGTTTCTTTATTACTTTTTTTGTCCTCTCATCTAATTTAGTTAACCGTTTAGATCAGTGATTCTTAAACTTTAGACTTCTTTGGACCCCTACTTTATCATTATTGAAACCCGTGGACCCCTGGCACAAGCCAGGACCGTGGATCAAGCATTGTTTACGATTTGAAACCAAACCAGTGCACAAAAATGTAGACGCAAGCATTGACCAAATAAATACACAAGGGATGAAATGTTTCAGTTATTCACACACATTAAAAACATCTAAATTTCAATAGGAAGGTTGGGGCTTTTTTTTTACATTCTACTGCAACAAATAGGTAGGAACCTGCTAAAGCCCCACCTATTAGGAGGATATGGAAGATTTTTCAGTGAAGAGGCCCAAGGGATACTCTCTCCCTAATGCACAAAAGTAGGTGCAGTGGCACCATGCGACCCTTGAGGACCCTGACTACAGGGACATACTCCCCCGCCCACTGAGTGATAGGACCAATTTCCCAATAGGAGAACAACAATCCTGCATAAAGGCAAGTACATTTACTGTCCTTGCATGCAGTGGTAGTATTGCATGCCCCACATTTTGTGTGATGAGATGTGAGTGTACTTTTACACCGGGGCAACTGATTTCATAACGTCCTGATGAAAGTCCTGGATCGGAGAGGCCATAGTATAGGGGCTGAAACGTGTTGACAGGTAGTTTGGGGGTCATAGGACCATTGTATCCTAGGGACCCCCGTCATGTTGATTTTTAATCCATACCCACATAGGCCACTATAAAGGGCTACCCTGGTCTGCTTGAGGTATTTTTATCTTTGTAGTCTTCCCGATACCAACAATATCAAAAGAGCTCCCTGGATTATGGTTGACCCCATTCTGGCTTTTAGGGGCCAGGGTGGACCCGATGATGAAGCATGCCACTACTAGAGTGGTTGAAGGTCATAATAAAAAACTGAATTTTTTTTTACCATTGAGAACTGACCGGGTATCCTTGTGGGACAGGAATTACTTTAGACTGACAAGGAATACGCTAAGTCGTGTATGTATGCTTTTTTAAATTCAACTTAGTCCATCCATCATTCATACTGTATTCTGTTTGATGTATTCCTACAAATTAGACTGAGGGCACCTACTTTAATTTTTAGCCACCATTTTCAGATTCCTTCATGTGTATGTAAGGGTTGTCTTAAATTCTTTAATTTAAAATTTTGCTTCTTTATATACAATTCAATTATCTGTTAATACAATTTAATTTTTTTAATCAGACACAGACCCTCATGAGTCCCCAAACCACACGTTAAGAACCATTGATTTAGGTTCTTTGAAATGTAATATGTTCCGTAAACTGTTACACTCCTTGTTTGATGCAACTTGAATTGGGGATTCCTCCCGCTTCTACTTAATTGGATAAATCACTTTTTTTTTATATGTTAATAAGTGTTTATAGCATTTGTAATACTTTTGCAGCCTTTGCTCGGATGGAGTTGGAGAACTAAAACAATGATATAACGTCTAGTAAAAAGCTGTTTAAATCGTTATAAAGTCCAAACTTATTGGATACTTAAATAAGTAAATTGAACTTTAAGGATTGTTTAACGACAATGTCTGAGTTCACATCAAGCGTGATTTAACTGTACTTGCAAACTAAAATTGGGACTAAATCTGTGTGATAATTACACTTCTTTGATCCTGCAGACATATAGGTTTCTGTCCGGACCTCTATGTACATAGATCTCATATGTACCTGCTTAGACTCATTCAAACGACATAGAGAAGGCTGTGACATGCAAAAATAGCTCAGATTGGTAAAAATGCATCCCAGAGATAGTAAAGATGCTTAATTCTGTGTGAGGATGATCTGGGTTTTAACGGTATTAAAAACTGTGTTGGTAAACAACGACAAATGTGAGTTTTAATTGTGATGGTGACTTACATTTTTTAGTCTGTATTGGAGGGCCCATCGCTTGTAGAGAAACACCGATATGGTGAGCATTAAGGTAGCTGGATAAAACAATTTGTTTGATCAGATGCATTTCGTATATAATGTATTTGAACGGTTTCTATGTAATTCAGTTGCATTTTTTGAGAAGTACTTATCTGCATGCTGTTGAACTTAAAATGTGAATTTGATTTGAGTGAAGATAACACTGGTTTTAGTGGAGGTGACGTTTTTGGATTTGTGTTAAATATTATAGCATTTCATGACGAAATACAATTTTATTGACCTAGATGGTTTAGCCTTTATAACATGCGAGTCTTTTCAGTCAGTAACAATACAAATAGTTGCCAGTTTCCTTAGTATACTATCCATAACCGTAGCGATCCCAAGGTCCTTGACAAACGTAATGGCTGCCTTTTTGATCTGAAAAACGCGATAGGTTTTTTGTGTGTATTGCACGTTATTCTAATTTCTGTGTTTCTTTTCTAAAGACCAGCATGTTTTCCATGAATTATTAAGTACAAAAGCTTTATGTGTGAGTGCACACTTCGTATCGTGTGCTCATAAAGGGGTTTGATGTAATTTTCTATTAAAGGAAATACTAGGTTCTGGTTTGGAGCCAAATTAAGAAAGGAGGGTGTTACAGACAGCCAAGTGAGGTCAAAAAAGCAGAGCCAGACGCTCTTTGCAGCCTGAGCTGAGAGGTTTGCTGGCAGAGTTGGAGAGCTGTAACATCTTACTCTAAGACAAAACATATGCATACGCACAAATAACTGTACCTCGGAATTTATGAGGAACAAATGTTGTGTTCATGTGTTCGCTGTCTGTAAAATGAGCCCTGAGCGACATTGAGGTTCTGTCTCTTTCATTGCGTTTCAGCCACATAGTGATTTCCATGGTTCATAGGGTGGGTCATACGGCACAGACAGGCAACGGGATGACAATGTATTGAAGCAACATGGAATGGGAAAGGTCGCAGCTCATTCACGCCTTTGTTACCCCGCTTGATATATGGACTTCGTTTGTTAGCAGTCTCCAATCTCCCTTTATTTACTGGACAATTGGGATTGAAGAAGAGGGGAGGGCCTTATGCACTGCCTGCTTCAAAAAACCACGTGGAGAGGCAGGATGGGGAAAGAGGGGGACACGGCCAGGTCAAGTCATTCAAGGAAAGTAGTGGAAGACAGGGCCCAACAATGCAGAACATCTGGCGCTGTTTTAGCAAGTGACAGAGGATTATGTGCTCACAGTTCATACTTTGTATCTTCAGAATACAAATGACAGGTTAGGAAGGTAATAGTAGTTGTAAAGAACACTGATTTCTTTATCACTTGGGCCCTGTAAGCGAAACGTCAAAGTCTAGCTTTGCTGCTTCACCTATGGGAAGGGTAGAAGATGACTTGCAGTTACTGCTGCATCCTGGGAAAACTTTAAGGAGCCCCATGGACAGACAGCACAACATGAAATCTATGTGTCTCACTGATTTCTCTCTTCTCTGGTATGCACCTTTCTGAGGTGGTTTCCAGATTCGGAATGCAATTCATTACTTTTTAAAGGGCATTTGATATTGTTTTAAAATAGCCGCATGACTTCACAAAGTAAGCCTTTTACAGCTCAGAACTGTTCTTATTGTATTGCTAGAAACCCAGAAGTATAACACATTCATCATACACTGAGGGTCTTCCTGGCTCCAGTCTGTAGACAGGCAATTGAAGTCAGTCTCTATCTACAAGAGGCGCACTAGCTCATTCTGGATATTAATAATTAACTCCCTTTTTTAATGTGTTATAACATGTGCGTTTTTACTTATTTTCAACGAATTTTTGTTTCTTTTGCTGTTCAGGTGCAGGAGACCACTCCTAGATGCATGGTGTCGAACGGGAACAAGGCATTAAAGTTCACACATGTTTTCTAAGAAATTAAGCATTTCCCCTCCATACCTTGCGGTTTGAAGTGCCCTTAACATACCACCCTTGCCAAAGATGCCCATTAGGGGTCACTTTTCAGTCCTTGCACTTAGTGCTCTGCCCATCTCCCTTCAGTGTACCATGATATGCCTCGCCCAAGTTACCCTGAGTCTCCTGATGTTGGGATATCTGGTGTACGCTTAATGTGTATACATCATGAATTGATTAGGTACCATCAGGATCTAAGGCCTCATGTATCAGAAGGTTTTGCTCATATTGTGTCTATGGGGAAATGTCTTGATACAGGAGGGCACTTGTCTCACTCAGTTGCGCGAGGTTCCCTCAGTGCTTAGGCTTTAGCATAGTTTCATGGACTTCCCAGGGCCTGTCTCGAGCACAACCTAGTGTTTCACTATATACAACACAGGCACATCACAGATATGACTTAGCTGTTGTGCCCCTTTGTGTACTATACCACAACATTAGCAATCCACTGAATGTTTTTCACAAGCTTGGTATTGTTGTTTTCTGTAATATAATGTAATGAGTAAAGCACACTGCCACCCAGTGAAGGGTGTCCTGGCTCTTAGGAAGGAAGGGTGTGAATTGACAGGACCTCGAATTTCACTGTTCAAGTGGCACAAAGGAAAGAATGGTGGTATAGAGGAGTGTTTAAAACGATATTGCTTGCCTTCCTGTTCCAATTCTGGGGCAAGCTGTATACTGTGCTGCTAGCTAGTGTTAGAAGAGTGCCTGGACACTACTTCCTTGCCTGGTATTGAGATGTTTTCTTTTTAGCTGGATTTTGACCTTTTAGGTCGAGCGTGCAAGCGCTCTGACGTTTTGTAATTTCTGTGGGCTTTTAACCTAGCCCATCACATGCCCATCATTATCACTCGTTAATGGGCTTGCCTTTCAAAAACCCTTTATCATCATTGGTAAATGCTTTACGTTTGTCCCTCCTTGGGGCAGTTTTGATGCCGCCTTGGCCGTCGACCCTGTTACATGGATAATTTCACGTTTGCTGATAAGTTTGACTGCAAGCGAACTTCTTTTTCCTTTTATGTCTCTCCTTTGCGCTCATGGCAGCTGTGGCACTTTGAATTGGCTTGCGTCAACTGTTTTGCTTTTCATTTTCAATTTTTGTGTAGCAAGAAAAGTCCAGTTAGGTATTTACAACGCTAATAGCTCTAACTCGAGCAAACGCAAGACCCATTGCATTGCAAATGCTTGTTTTTTTGTTGTTCATGTGCGCTGCTGGCGTAGAGCAACTGCTAGAATCATGTTTCATTGTACTTTCTAGTTCTTGCCTAGGACAGCGCATGCACTGTTTCTTGCAAAACCTTTTCAGGGGACTTAGAGGCTGCCAGTTGCTTACTCCTGGTTGGCTTCATTGTCACTTACTTGCTTGCTTCATATTCCCCATCTGCCATAGGCTTATTTCCTCTGTGTGTGTTTGTTCCTTGCCTAGAGCATGAACAGAGCACTTTTTCTAGTCATAATTTATTTGTTTTAATGTAGACTTGTACATCATACTTAACTTGGTAACAGTGCATCCATATCACATCCTCTGTCTCATAAATCTTCTTAAGAAACCTCAACATCACAGAGTATATTTACTGGTTAGTTCGACAGTCCATAAA
Source organism: Pleurodeles waltl (assembly GCF_031143425.1). Classification (NCBI taxonomy): domain Eukaryota; kingdom Metazoa; phylum Chordata; class Amphibia; order Caudata; family Salamandridae; genus Pleurodeles; species Pleurodeles waltl. The sequence continues at coordinate 82,055,168 of NC_090444.1, read as the reverse complement.
ATCTCCACCATCTTCCCCATATCTTTTAAAATTTCCTTGGTCACCCTCTGGCCGTGTATATTGGCTCCTCCTGTTTGTCACACCAGTTTATCGCCGACCTCCATTCAGTTAACGCTGGCTGGCTGGAAAGTTTTCATTTGCATTGTGTCCCTTTTAGTGACAACTGCAGCCATCCCCATGAGCACGCAATCTCCCCGATTACCTCTTAAGTCTTCCAGGAGCCCCAACGGAGCCATCTTGGGTGACAACTCAACCGGCCACTTCATTACCCATGTAAGGGTGTTGGCAATCAGCTTCCAGTAGTTATCTATGCTCAGAAACTAACACACCATATGGAAGAAGTATGCTTCTGGATGCATACAACAGGTGCATCTAGGGTCACTGAGTATACATGTGTGCCCAGGACGATGTGTGTTAGATAAGTAGATTAGCTGAATCAGCCAGCGGCATGAGAGATTGCGATTTCCTAGGGGGCCATACATGCCTCTCGCCACTCTATATCCTCTAGGGTACCTTCCCTCAGTTTCCATTTATTTCTAAGATTCTCAAATGTATTTGGGCATTAGAGATCAGCAAGTGGTAAATCTGAGTGACTCCACCATGACCCATCAACAGCTTGGCCTCCATTGGGCTGAAGTCTGGTAGGTCAGTAAGCTCTGCTTGATAACTTACCTATGCATGATGAAGCTGGAGGTATTTGTTAAACTGGGTATGCGATAGTTTAAAGTGTAGCTGCAACTCCTGAAACAATAGCATGTGAGATCCACTCCAAACATCTTCCAGAGTGGTGATCCCTATTTTGTCCCATTTCCCAAAGCCCACTAGGTGAGCAGTCTGAGCTCAGAGGCCACTCCATAAGGGAGTTTGTAGTGTTAACTTTTTGTCCCTTCCTGTGAATCTACGTGCGTCTCACAAGATCGAGGACAGTCTTTGTGATCTCCAGGGTGTGAGACAGGATGGGCCAGCCATATAACATACTCATTACAATGTCAAGTCTTAGAAGAGTCAGTTCTAGCGGATATGCTGGAACGCTTCATCCAATCATTAATAACCAGAAGTTGAGAGGCCCAGAAGTAAATCTTAACGTCTGCTGTCCTCCTTGGCAACCCCCCCTCCCAACCGTTGGAGACCGCGTACAGGCCTTTGTCCTTGGACATAAATGTGGGGGCCAGCCCCTCCACAGGAATAACTGATCAATGCCACCACACTGGTGAACCAGTTGTTTGGAATGTGAAGTGGGAAGTTCTGCAGCACATATGAAAAGCTCAGGAACATCATCATTTTAACGAGGGCTACTCTGCTCAGCAACTTCAGTGGAAGCTTGGACCAATTATGGAGGTAATCTTTGTTCTGCACAGGAGAGGGGTGAGTTAAAGACCGTGGGTGAGTTCTGGCACTACGATTATATGCCCACCCTGGTATTTAAAACTGAGGTGGCGGATAGGGATGCTCATCTTCCATGCAATAGTGTCATTATCTCATGTTATTGGACTCAAGAGGGGGTCACTCCAGTGGAGTGGAGTCCTAAGGCCCCCTTGTATACCTTCAGGAGGTCCAGAAACCGTGGCCCTGATATTTGGGGATTGGAGAGGAAGAGGAGTATGTTATCTGCGTATAGTGCAGTTTTGTCTTATAGCAAGCCTCCAAAATTCCATCCCTGCACCTGAGCATCACAGCATATTAATCTAGCCATAGGCTCGATGGAGAGGGCAAATAGGGGAGGGGGGGGGGGGGAGAGTTAGTGGACATCCTTGCCTGGTTCCCCTCCGAATCAGGAAGCTGTTTAAGAGCACCCCATTTATGAAGACCTGTGCTGAGAGCCCTCAAAGCAGGAGTTTGAGGTATCCACAGTATTTAGGCCGGAATCCCACACCTTGGAGGTCTTGATCCAAATAGAACTAGTTGACCGCGTCAGAGGCCTTCTCGAAATCCACATGTAGGAGGGGCAAGGGGTCAATGGTGTCCTGAACTCTTATTTGCCAGTTTTTTTTTAGAACATTTTTATGTCAGTATTGATCATGAAAATAGGGTGGTAGGCGGCACAGTTATCTGCTGGGTGATCTGCTGTAGGTATTACCATGGTAGTAGCCTGATCAGTGTCAGACTGGAAGAAACCTTTTCCTGTCACTTCTATATACTGCATGAGTAACAGCAGGTCGAAAAAATCCTGGCATTTACTGTAATATTCAAGAGGGAAGCAGTCAGGGCTGAGCGTCTTGCCCTTCTAATTTTTTGTATTGCGTCTCCTATTTTGTCTACTGTAAGGGAGGATGTCTAAATCTTTCTGTTTGAATCTCATATGTTGTAAGGAAATGGCTCCCTGTTGCAGTTACCCCCCCACTTTTTCCCTGATACTGATGCTGACGACTGAAAACTGTGCTGGGACCCTGCTAACCAGGCCCCAGCACCAGTGTTCTTTCACCTAAAATGTACCATTGTTTCCCCAATTGGCAGACCCCTGGCATACAGATAAGTCCTTTGTAAAAGGTACCAGTGGTACTTTGGGCCCTGTGACCAGGGAAGGTCCCTAAGGGCTGCGGCATATGTTGTGCCACCCTAAGGGACCCCTCACCTAACACATGCACACTGCCATTGCAGATTGTGTGTGTTGGTGGGGAGAAAAAGGCAAAGTCGACATGGCATCCCCCTCAGGATGCCATGCACACAAAATGCTGCCTCTGGCATAGGTAAGTCACCCCCTAGCAAGCCTTACAGCCCTAAGGCCGGGTGCACTATACCACAGGTGAGGGCATAGCTGCATGAACAATATGCCCCTACAGTGTAAGTCTATTCATAGACATTGTAAGTACAGTTGTGGCCATATAAAGTATATGGTCTGGGAGTTTGGCAAGAACGAACTCCACAGCTCCATAATGGCTACACTGAATACTGGGAACTTTGGTATCAAACTTCTCAGAATAATAAACCCACACTGATGCCAGTGTTGGATTTATAAAACAATGCACACAGAGGGCATCTTAGAGATGCCCCCTGTGTTTTACCCAATCCTTCAGTGCAGGACTGACTGGTCTGTGCCAGCCTGCTGCTGAGAGACAAGTTTCTGACCCCCTGGGGTGAGAGTCTTTGTGCTCTCTGAGGACAGAAACAAAAGCCTGCTCTTGTTGGAGGTGCTTCACACCTTCCACCTTCCCTGCAGGAACTGTAACGCCTCAAAGGCTCAGGCTTCGTGTTACAATGCCCAGGGCACTCCAACTAGTGGAGATGCCCGCCCCCTGGACACAGCCCCCACTTTTGGCGGTGAGTTCAGGGGAGATAATGAGAAAAACAAGGAGGAGTCACCCACCTGTCAGGACAGCCCCTAAGGTGTCCTGAGCTGAGGTGATCCCTGCCTTGAGAAATCCTCCATCCTGAGTTTGGAGGATTCCCCCAATAGGATTAGGGATGTGCCCCCCTCCCCACAGGGAGGAGGCACAAAGAGGGTGTAGCCACCCCCAAGGACAGTAGCCATTGGCTACTGCCCTAGCAGACCTAAACACACCCCTAAATTCTGTATTTAGGGGCTCCCCAGATCCCAGGAAATCAGATTCCTGCAACCTGAAGGAGGACTGCTGACCTGAAGCCCTGCAGTGAAGACGGAGACAACAACTGCTTTGGCCCCAGCCCTACTGGCCTGTCTCCCAACTTCGAAGAAAACTACAACAGCGACACATCCAACAGGGACCAGCGACCTGAGGGAAGCCTCAGAGGACTGCCCTGCACCCAAGGACCAAGAAACTCCCGTGAACAGCATCTCTGTTCAACCATCTGCAACTTTCTTGCAACAAAGAAACAACTTCAAGGACTTCAAATTTCCCGCCGAAAGCGTGAGACTTTCTACTCTGCACCCGACGCCCCGGCTCGACCTGCGGAAAACCAACACTACAGGGAGGACTCCCTGGCGGCTGCGAGCCCCGGGTCTCCCCATTGCTTTCAATACAAAACCCGACGCCTGTTTGCACTCTGCACCCGCCCACCTCTGTGCCGCTGAAGGTGTACTTTCTGTGCCTGCTTGTGTCCCCCCCCCGGTGCCCTACAAAACCCCCCTGGTCTGCCCTCAGAGGACGCGGGTATTTACCTGCTGGCAGACTGGAACCGGGGCACCCCTGTTCTCCATTGAAGCCTATGTGTTTTGGGCACCTCTTTGACCTCTGCACCTGACCGGCCCTGAGCTGCTGGTGTGGTAACCTTGGGGTTGCCTTGAACCCCCAACGGTGGGCTACCTTGGACCCAACTTTGAACCCTGTAAGTGTTTTACTTACCTGTGAACTTAACAATTACTTACCTCCCCCAGGAACTGTCGATTTTTGCAGTGTCCACTTTTAAAATAGCTTATTGCCATTTTTGTTAAAACTGTATATGCTATTGTGATTATTCAAAGTTCCTAGAATACCTGAGTGAAATGCCTTTCATTTGAAGTATTACTTGTAAATCTTGAACCTGTGGTTCTTAAAATAAACTAAGAAAATATATTTTTCTATATAAAAACCTATTGGCCTGGAATTGTCTTTGAGTGTGTGTTCCTCATTTATGGCCTGTGTGTGTACAACAAATGCTTAACACTACCCTCTGATAAGCCTACTGCTCGACCACACTACCACAAAATAGAGCATTAGAATTATCTCTTTTTACCACTGGAACCCTTGGACTCTGTGCACACTATTTCTTACTTTGAAATAGTATATACAGAGCCAACTTCCTACATATGTTATGGAAGATATACCTCAGTGAGGAGCGGTCTGGCCCATTCCTGGTTTGGCCTCAGTGGTGGGCATATAGTCGTAAATAGTAATCTGTGAGTGCCTGTGCTATCTCGACAGATGTGTGTATTTGGTGCCCTGAATGGTTTGTGATGCTGGGGATTAAGTTAGAGCCTATTCCTCAGGTGGCCAACCAGTATAAAATGTTCTTGCTGGCGCCTCATATTCATAAACTCACCTGGCGGATGACCTCTATCATTGGCAAGCTTCGTCCAACAGAATTTGTCGCAGGGAGGCCCTGTCCAGCTTAAGTTGTTCCTGAAATACTTCTGATGCGTCAGAGAGACATTTTTGCCTCTAGTTCCAAGACCTGGGTTTCAAGTTCTGCCATTTCACTGTTTAACTCTGTCGACCCACTTGAGGAATGCTTTGGCCTCGCCCCTGATTGGAGCCTCGATAGATGCCGACAGTATATCAGCTGCTGCCACTGACCCTTCGTTTGTCTCAAAATGAAAATGAAGTTCTGTGACCAAATGTTCTGTGAATTGGTCATCCACTAGGAACCAGGTATTGAGACGTCAGATCAGCTGCTTGTGATGTTTGGGAGCTCCTATGTGTAGACTGACAGGTGAGTGGTCTGATATCCCTCTGAGGGAGGGTACTCCTTTCCTTCATATATTGCATGTCGGTGATTGGGAGGGGTAAGAGGTCTATGTGGGAGTGGGTTTTAGCTGAAATCTGTGGGTATGCCATCTCTCATGGGTGCTAGATTCTTCACACATCGCAGAGCCTCAGGGAGTCCATCCATGTTCTGAGGACCTTAGATATCGCCAAGCATTACCTTCTGAAGAGGCCAGATGGGTCACTGTCAGGGTTTGGCGTTGCGTTAAATCGACAACCACCTTCCAGAATCGTGATGACCCTGGGCTGTAATCACAGAACAATATTTGCTAATGTCATTAGGGTATGTGCTTGGATTTGGGCTGGCACGTTAAATACATAGGATGTTATGATGTTTCCGTCTAACAGTCCCTTGACTGCCATGCTGGTCTTCAGGGGCATATTTTACCACAATGGGAAATGCTTATAAAGGAGTATAGCCACTCCCCTAGAGCCCTAGTGAAACCAGCGTGGAAGACATGGTCATAACCAAATCTATGTGTTGGATTTTTTGCTTATGCAGGGTCATCCCCAATCTTTTTGCCTCCTGCCTCCTATTTTTTTCTGACCTGTTGCTGTTGACTTTTGAACTTTACCACTGCTAACCAGTGCTAAAGTGCATATGCTCTCTGTGTAAATCGTATGGTTAATTGGTTTATCCATGATTGGCATATTTGATTTACTAGTAAAGTGCACTAGAGGTGCCCAGGGCCTGTAAACTAAATGCTACTAGTGGGCCTGCAGCACTGGTTGTGCCACCCACCTACGTAGCTGTGTAATCATGTCTCAGACCTGCCACTGCAGTGTCTGTGTGTGCAGTTTTAACTGTAAATTCGACTTGGCATGTGTACCTACTTGCCAGGCCTAAACCTTCCCTTTTCATACATGTAGGGCACCCATAAGGTAGGCCCTAGGTAGCCCCAAGGGCAGGGTGCAGTGTATGGTTAAGGTAGGACATATAGTATTGTGTTTTATATGTCCTGACAGTGAAATATTGCTAAATTTGTTTTCACTGTTGCAAGGCCTGTCCCTCTCATAGGTTAACATGGGGGCTATCTTTAAATATGATTAAAGTGTAGATTCCCTTTGAGAGTGGATAGACATGGAGTTTGGGGTCCCTGAGCTCACAATTTAAAAATACATCTTTTAGTAAAGTTGATTTTGAGATTGTATGTTTGAAAATGCCACTTTTAGAAAGTGAGCATTTTCTTGCTTAAACCATTTCTGTGACTCTGCCTGGTTGTGGATTCCCTGTCTGGGTCGGTTTGACAGTTGGGCTGGTTGCACCTCTCACTAGACAGTGACACAAAGGGAGCTGGGGTGTAGTCTGCATTTCCTGATGAGACATCTGTGCTAGGAGGGAGGTGAGGAGTGGTCACTCACATCTGAAAGGGCTGTGCCTGCCCTCACACAATGCAGTCTCCAACCCCCTGGTGTGTGTCTGGGGCCTGGCCTGGGCAAGGCAGGATTTCACAAACAAGAGAGACTTTTCTTTGAAGTAGGCCTACTTCAAAGGGCAAAATGGGTATAAGAAGGGCACCCAAAACCACAGACTTTAGAATACTTCTGGAAACCAAGAGGAACCTCTGCCTGGAGAAGAGCTGAGGAAGAAGAGCTGCCCTGCCTGTGACTGCTTTGTGGAGCTATCCTGCAGTTGCTGCTTCTGCCTGTGCTAGAGGACAAAGACTGGACTTTGTGTTGCCTTCCTTCTTGTGAAGAACTCTCGAAGGACTTGATTTAGAGCTTGTCTCCTGTTGTTTGAAGTCTCGGGGACAGCAAAGACTTCTCTACGCCAGCACCTGGTGTCTCTGGAGAGACTCCTACTCTGCCAAGTGGTGCCCATCCAGTTCCTGGGACCCTGAAAGGAGAATCTGGCAGCCTAAGAGGAAGAAATCCATGCCCAGAATGGCGTGCGGGGAAAAGATCGACGCGACTCTGATGTGCCGCTGAAAAATCGACGTGCCGCAGGCTTCGCGGACGAAAATCGCTGCTCCCCTGCAACACGACCGGAAGATCGACACCCGGAGCTGGGGAAAGTACGCGCAGCATCACTGACTGAGGCTGGTGAGATCGCAACCTGCGCTGTTTGGTTTTCGGACCATCGTGCAGCTGAATTTCTGACGCAAACACCGCTGGGCATGTAAAAACAACACAAGGCCTGCCCGGACCCAAGAGAGCTGACCCGATCAACGCATCGCTCCCCTGCAGAGAGAAGAAACGACGCAGACCGACTCAACTAAAGGAGAAACGACACAAGGTCTCGCTTGTGAGTGAAATCGACGCATCACAAGCCCTTTTTGACACACACTCGCCTGTACGGGGTTATGTTTGACGCACCTAATGTACACTTTCACGCTAACAGCTTTAGCGTTGTGTTTAAAATTACATGAAGACTCTTTGAGTTCTTAGTGATAACTTGACTTGTGTATTGTGGATTTTTGCCGGTTTGGTCTTTTGTTTGTTTAGATAAATATTTTTAATTTTTCTAAACCTGTGTTGTCATTTTTTAGTGTTTTCATTAAGTAACTGTGTGTGTTGGTACAAATACTTTACACCTAGCACTCTGAAGTTAAGCCTACTGCTCGTGCCAAGCTACCAAGGGGGTAAGCAGGGGTTAGCTGAGGGTGATTCTCTTTTACCCTGACTAGAGTGAGGGTCCGTGCTTGGACAGGGGGTAACCTGACTGCCAACCAAAGACCCCATTTCTAACACTATGTAAGAAGGGGCAGTTATAGCCTAGTAGGTCGGTTTCCTGCATCAGTACTGTTTGTGGTGTGGTCCGTTTGGCAAATTGCAAGACTGCTGTGCGCTTAATGTAGTTGAGGAGGCGGTTGACATTCCAAGACGAGACTTAGCAGTCAGCTATGGGGACTATGGGTTAGTGTGTTGTGAGGGCTCTTGTCATGAGTACCCATCACCATATGGAGTAGTGTATTGATTATTGATGCATTTAGAAACAATGTAATGCAACAGACTGTAATAAACATGAACTGTACAAATCCCCCACAACAACAATTCACTTCCCCATACTTCCACTCCACAAGCATTTGTTGCCCCTGAATCCCAAGACAATGTTATTGCTATAAAACGCATTTCAAAGCATTAGAGGTGGACCTCCTCCTGAACAGGATCACGTGCCATCTTCAAAAGTCCACCTTCTGTTCCTCATGTGCTTGTCCTAGCCCCACCCATCATCCATTTTCTGTATGCTTTCTCATCTCCTCTTGCCTGTCCTCTTCTCCCACCCACATCCTTCTCTCCCACATTCCCTCCCTCCCTCCACATTGCCTTATCCCCCAACCTACTCCCAGTTTGTTTGGGGGTGGGGGGAACAAACAATTGGGGTTGTGGGTTAGGGAACAGGGTCACACAGAGAGGAGGGCTAGAAAGAAGGGAGCAGGTGGAGGAGAGGACATCTGAGGGGAACTGTTAATTATGCAACTAAAAATACATTTAAAAAAATAGCACAGTGGTGTGATCAACACTAATTTGTTTTTTTGTGTGCATTATTGCTGGTTGTGTCATGACATTTTATTTATTTATTAGTTATTACCATGCTGAACATTAGCCGCAGTGCCATAGAGCATGGCTACAAAAGATTGCCAATACATCTCATAGACAAGACTTATTGGTTTTGCCAATGCTTGTTTGGCTGTTCAGGCTCAGGCCTGGTTGGCTCTGCCACTGTCTACAAGTCCCTGAGGCTTAGTGTAGTGCAGGAGAACCAGCTTTGAATTGTAATGACCCATGATGTGTTGCTTCACCTTTCAGAATAACAGAACTATGCACTTCAGGATAGTTTAGAGCACAATGTGAAACAATCACTCTTGCACACCTTAGTAAGTAGAATAATCAGGTTTATTTATGGGACAAGTTCTCATATAGCAAAACTGACCACACTAATATATCATGAGAATAACTGTGAGAATATAAACACTCTGTGATATCATGAAAAAATAACACAAAAATAACTGCAAGAATAAGTGCATATTACACACGCACACAATATGCTTCAATGCTTATAAATTGAAAGGCTTCACCGAAAAGAGATTCTGCATCCCTCCGCCGCACACAGAGCCGGGGAACCCAAATCGACTGGCACAGGGAGTCTCCTTCGGGACAATCAGTCCTCCTGGCGTTGCGTCCAACCCAGAAGAGAGTTCCTAACCCAGTCCATCAAGGCTCCTGACCTTTACAATATTTACCAACGCCCAGGAGTCTTTTCTAGAAAAAGCCCCCCTCCTTTACAAATTGTGCAGTCGGCGGTGCCTTGTTCACCCTTCGAGACATCTCCTCAGAACGGGCCAGGTTCCCAGAACAGGGCTCCAAGGTGAAGCTTGCATTCCTCCTTGAGTACCGGCGCATCCCCCCTGTTGTCCTAACTGATAGCTCGTGGAATGTAAATAGCGTCCTTCGTATCAGGCAGATGGAGCGAAGTTGAGCAAAAAAACACCCCACCCTGCAGCTTGCCGAAGCTTGTGGAAATACACAGAACAGTGCTTTACGCACAGAACAAGACTCGACAAAATGGAGTCGTGAACCAATGTAAAATGGAAGCAGAGGCCAATGGTCCATACCCTGCACCACTGTTCACCTTGCACGTAGTGCATGTAGCAATACACATGAGTAATAGCGATGGTGATTTAGTGATGATCTGCCTTCAAAGCAGTAGCTCCCAGTACACTATTTTCAAGTCTAGAGTGCTAATGTATTAGGCTTGCCCTAATCGCTTTCTTTTATTCTATTCCATACACCACACACATAATGGTAGTAGAGCTTTGATTCTGATGTCTGAAATCTGTACAAAATCTAATTGATACTTCCACCAATGGAAAAATCCAGCGTGTGAACACTATGCTCTCCTCAATGTCCCATTAGTGCTTGCCTTCAAGATTTGTTTCCCTTGCTTTTTGGTAGCTACCCTTCATACCTGAATTATTTGTTTGAGTCGTTGCTGCAGTTACACTATAGCCCCACTCTCATTGCTGTATTCTACCAGTTGAATGTAACCTGACACTGAAAAAATCGAATGTGACTTTTCCATAAAGCCTCAGATTTGTGTGTTGAGCTTGCATTTGAAATGTATTGGTGATGATTTCATACCATAGCCTGTGATTCCTCTGAAGAAATATGTCTTTGCTAGCTTTAGATCATGTGGCTATCTGACAGATGAGTTCTGAGCTCTTAGTCTCATCATATTTTTTTAATACATTGTTGCTTTTGTTATTTGTAATTTATAAAACACACAATATGTGATTATGGCATTGCAGAGGGTTTTAATTCCTGAATTTTTTTACTTTTGTTCGAGCTAGAACATTTGATAAGCGACTCAACTGAGTACTGGTATTACAGTATACTTTCTTTATGAATGAGCCAGGAGTTTGTAGTCCGTGTTTGGTGGAAGAATAAATATTTTATCCCGAAGATGGAATCCTCACATTCGGGATCCCAAATATATGATGATTCCCTTTTTGCCTTTTGGTGGTTTATATGTTACTGTACCAGTGTCTTATTGTTTGTAGTTTGTCTTGTAGGCTTAACAAGCACTCCAGTGGGGTTTGGTGCCTCCTGGGATTGCTCTTCCCATTGAAGTAGAACGGTGGGCGCTCTCAAAGGACATGAAACATGGAGCTTTGGGAAACAGGACCCCCTGAATTGATGTTACTGATGGGCTAGGTGAAACAAGGGAATATGGAGGCATCTACATGGAGGCCAAAGAGAAATACAAACTCTCTTACAAAATTACTTGGAAAGATCAGACACAAGGACACCAGCCTCACGAATTGCAGAAACATGACAAGAATAGGAGACTAGGGACTGGAAAACAAAAAGGTAGAGTAACATTTGGTCCATTTTAACGAACATGAAGAATACACCATAGATGAGAAACATAAGAGTCACAAGCATTGCATCTCTAAGATTCTGGCATACAGATGCGGGTCAGGTGAACGTTGTAAGATCAGAGACAAGAACGTCAGTCTAGTTTTACATCTACAATAGTTTGAGTTGATATCTGGGAAGCATTGCATTTGATAAAGTCTGATTCCTCTGAAGAACTGAGGGATGTTTTAAAAATTAAACAGTACAAATTTGACTTCTTTATTAGAGCCTCTAACTCGAGGACTCACCGTCTTTCTTGACATCTACTTCATGGCTCAATTGTACCATTCTACCAGGCTATTAGCTTGATGATGGTACTCTGAGCTCTTCAAATGATTAATCCTAATTAATTTTCAGTTGTTTTGAGATGGGTAATAATGTTTTTCCACTTAGGAACAATTACTGTCAGAAAATGACACCTGATCACCAGCAGTTCCTCTCAAGGAAAACACATCTGGATAGTTTGTGGCAAAATCCTTGAGAATTCATTGGTTTGCTAGTGGAGGGTTCAGGTGATCCTTCAGTACCTATCATGGTGTATTAGAATGGTGATAACCAATAACCAATTTCACTTGCAACAGGGCTTTTGATAAGTATTCACTATTCCTTAGCTGACCCAGAGTGATGTTTTTGCAGAAGCTTGTTGTTTTACCACCTACTCCAGGAAAAAAACAATCACTGTTATGTACTCTTCTGGGGCTTGGTACTTCCTTGATGGTGCTACAAATGTGTACTTTGGGCTATCTGTAAAACTTAGATGTGATATTTCTATCCCTGTTGAGGGGTGCTTTGTACTAGGAATTACGTTTTTTCACCTGTCACACAGTACTCTTACAGAACTCAAGATAAGTTTAACTATTCATACACAAAAAAGGCAACTGTAATGTTAATGTTGCCAACCCCCCCCCCCCCCCCATTTAAAAGCATAGTCCTATTGTAGATAGGTGCTCAGACACTATTATCACATCTGTTGCTACAATGTGTCTCAGCAAGATCCTGGAAAAACTGTGACCTAGCTCAAACTTCATCAAAAAATAAATAATGGAGAACTCGCTGTCCTTCTAAGCAAGTCCATTTGTAAGATGGCATCTTTGTGAATACAACTGCAGCAGATATGTAGTCCTTCTTCAGTCAAAATCAAAAGTCTAGAATTCGTATGGAGTGATAAGTTGTTTCTTTACTCTCGCTTGATACAGTCAAATATTCAATACAGTTGGTCTGGTAATGCCAAATTACAGATGATTCAGTGTTGACTCATCTGTAATTTAACAGTACTGGACCAACTGTATTGAATGTCTCAAGACGAAGTAAAAAGAAGAAAAAAAAAACTTCTTATCACATCATACAGATTCTGGACTTTTGATTTTGAAAGGAATGTAGGACTATAGTGTTCCATTATTTAAGTGTAGGAAGCTGGCTCTGTATATACTATATCAAAATGAGATATAGGGCCAGATGTAGCAAGAAACCAAATTGCGAGTTGCAATTTGCGAGTCCCAGCGACTCGCAAATTGCAACTCGCAATTTGGAATGCAGAAAGGTGTCTCAGACACCTTCTGCAAGTCGCTATGGGGTCGCAAAGACCCACCTCATTAATATTAATGAGGTGGGTCGCAATTTGTGACCCCATGGCGATTCAGGGCACTCACGGGGATGGTGGCCTGCTGGAGACAGCAGACCACCATGTCCATGACTGCTTTTAAATAAAGCAGTTTTTTTTTTTTCAAAGTGTAGCCCGTTTTCCTTAAAGGAAAACGAGCTGCACTTAGAAAAAAAAAAACGAAACCTTTTGTTTCGGATTTTTTCAGGGCAGGTAGTGGTCCCTTGGACCACTGTCTGCTCTGAAAAAATATTTTTATGTCCAGTCACAAAGGGGAAGGGGTCCCATCGGGATGGGACCCCTTCCCGTTTGCGACTGGGTTACCATCCACTTCAAGTGGATGGTAACTGCGATTCCATTTGCGACTGCTTTTGCGGTCGCAAATGGAATTGCATAGCATTGCGAGTCGCAAATAGGAAGGTAACACCCCTTCCTATTTGCGAGTCGGATCCGACTCGCAAAATGCATTTCTGCATTCCGGTGAGGCTTTTGCAACTCGCAAACGGCGTTTTTCGCCGTTTGCGAGTCGCAAGCGCTTTGCTACATCTGGTCCATAGTGTGCACAGAGTCCAGGGGTTCCCCAAGAGGCTTGACAGAGGCAATAATAGATAATACTATTTGTGGTAGTGTGGTCGAGCAGTTAGGCTTATTAGAGGGTAGTGTTAAGCATTTGTTGTACACACACAAGCAATAAGTGAAAATACACACTCAGTGACTTAACTCCAGGGTAATAGGTTTTTATATAGAAAAGTATTATTTTGATAATTTATTTTTAAAACAACAAGATTCATTTAGCAGGTAAGTACATTAAATTAAAGGTACTTTGCATAGTAAAAGTTGAGACTTTGAATAGATTCAAGATTGTACACAGTTTTCATTAAAATGGCAAAAAGCTTTTTTTTTAAACTGGACACACTGCAATTTTCAACAGTTCCTGGGGCAGGTAAGTACAGTACAGTTTGAGAGATAAGTACCACACTTACGGGTTCAATCTCCTGAGTATAGGTAGTCCAGCGTTGGGGGTTCAAGGCAACCTCAAACACTCAGCAACACAGGGCCGGTCAGGTGCAGAGGTCAAACAGGAGCCAAAATAGCATGGGTGTCTATGGAGATAGTGGGTACTCCGTTCCCAGTCTGCTGGCAGGTTAGTACCCGCGTACTCAGAGGGCAGACCAAGGGGGTTTGAAGGAGTACTGGAGGGGCCCCAAGTAGGCACAAAAACCACACCCTCAGCGGCACAGGGCGGCCGGGTGCAGTGTGCCAACAGGGCGTCTGGTTCTCAATTGAACTCTGTGGAGGGACCCGGGGGTCACTGCGGTGCTATAGGCAGTGCACAGGGGGCCCCTTGGGCAAGCCACCGACTGGGCAAGGGCGAGGACCGCCTTCTGGTCGTTGCTGCACCAGTGGTCGGTTTCTCTCGGACCTGGCGGCTGCGGGTGCACTGCTTCTTCCAGGCGTCGGATATCTTTGTCCCGGGCAGTCGCGGGCAGGGGGGTCCTCGGGATTCCCTCTGCAGGATTCGTCATGGGGGTGCAGGGAGGTCAGGGTGGACACGTCGTCGGAGTCACCTGGGGGTCCTCTCTGAATACGGGCCGGGGGCGTCAGGTGCAGTGTTGGGGACTCATGCTTCTGGAGTGAAGTGGGAGTCCCTTTAAAGATGGATGTCGTCTTGTTGTTGGGCAGAGCTGCTGCCCACGGGAGTTGTTGGTCCTCGGTGATGCAGGCAGTCCCTGGAGACTTTTCAGGGGTTGCTGGTCCTGCAGAACGTGTCGCTTCTCGGTTGCAGGGTCTTTGAAACAGGAGACAGGCCGATACGGCTGGGGCCAAGTCAGTTGTTGTCTCCTTTTCTTCTCTACAGGGTTTTCAGCTCAGCAGTCCTTCTTCCTCTTCTTGTGAGGTCATCAGGAATCTGAAAAGCTGGGTTCAGAGTCAACCCTAAATAGTAAATTTAGGGGTGTGTTAGGGTTAGATGGCAGTAGCCAATGGCTACTGTCCCTGAGGGTGGCTACACCCTCCTTGTGCCCACTCCCTCTGGGGAGGGGAGCACATCCCTATTCCTATTGGTCCTAATCCTCCAAAGCAAGATGGAGGATTTTTCAAGGAGGGGGTCACTTCAGCCCTGGTCAACTTAGGAGTGGACCTGGCTGAGGGGGTGACTCCTCCTTGTTTTTCTCATTATCCCTCCGGACTTGCCGCCAGAAAGTGGGGGCTCGTCTGGGGGTCGGGCCTGAGGGCATTGTAACACCAGGCTTGAGCCTTTGAGGCTCACTGGCAGGTGTTATAGTGCCTGCAGGGCGGATGTGTGAAGCACCTCCACCCAGGACAGGCTTTATGTTTGACCACAGAGTGCACAAAGGCACTCACCCCATGTGGTCAGAAACTCATCTGGAAGTGGCAGGCTGGCACAGACTAGTCAGCCTTGCACTAGCAGTTGTGCTAACGAACAGGGGGCATCTCTAAGATGCCCTCTGTGTGCATTTTTCAATAAATCACACACTGGCATCAGTGTGGGTTTATTGTGCTGAGAAGTTTGATATCAAATTTCCCAGTATTCAGTGTAGCCATTATGGTGCTGTGGAGTTTGTGCATGACAGACTCCCAGACCATATACTCTTATGGCTACGCTGCACTTACAATGTCTAAGAACTGACTTAGACACTGTAGGGGCACAGTGCTCAGGCAGCCTATGCCCTCACCTGTGGTATAGTGCACCCTGCCTTAGGGCTGTAAGGCCTGCTAGAGGGGTGACTTACCTATGCCACAAGCAGTGGTTTGTGGGCATGGCACTCTGAGGGGAGTGCCATGACGACTTTGTCTTTTCTCCCCACCAGCACACACAAGATGCAAAGCAGTGTGCATGCACTGAGTGAGGGGTCTCTGAGGGTGGCATAATACATGCTGCAGCCCTTAGGGACCTTCCCTGGCCACAGGGCCCTTGGTACCAGGGCTACCTTTTACAAAGGGACTCAACTGTGTGCCAGGGCTGTGCCAATTGTGGAAACAAAGGTACAGTTTTAGGGAAAGAACACTGGTGTTGGGGCCTGGTTAGCAGGGTCCCAGCACACTTCCAATCAAAGCTGGCATCAGCACTTGGCAAAAAGTGGGGGGTGACCATGCCAACAATGGCATTTTCCTACAATAAGTATAACTATAATTGTTGAATTTCTATGGTTTTGTGTGTGTAAAATCTGAACCTAAGTATAACATCCCTGTAACCTTTGTTTTTAGGTGAATTTCTAAAGTTATTTTTAAATCTATTTCCTAACAACACATCAGTAACCTATTTCCTGGATTGTTCAGTGAATTTCTAGTGGTTTTTTTTAACGTAAAGTAATATTTAATTACCATACACTAATCCAACTGCCACCGAAGGCAGCACGTGCCGGGGGCTGGCCGCTGGGCCTGTGCCCGACAACCCACATGCAGCCAAACCTGTGCTGCGGGTCTGTGAGTGATTGTGTGAGAGGCTGTGTGGGTATGTGACTGGGTATGTGTCATTGTGTAGGTGTGTCAGTGCGTCTGACTGGGTCTATAAGTAGGTGTGTGAGTGGTTTTGTGGGTCTGTGAGTGGGTGTGTGTGCGAGAGTGGTTGTGTGAGTGGCTGTGTGGGGCAGTGAGTGTTTTTGTGAGTAGTTTTGTTTGTGTATGGTTGGGAGTGGATGCATGGGTGTGTGAGGGGGGGTGGGTGAGTCGCTGAGTGGATCTGCCACTGGGTATTGTGGTGGTTTTGTAGGTCTGTGAGTGGGTGTGTGAGTGTGAATGGGTGTATTGTTTTTTTGACTGGGCTCTGGATCTACGGGTCCTTCGTGGATTCACACTGGGGCTGCGCTGAGTGCTGTGGAGGATCTGCGAATCCTGTGCAACCCAAAAAAAACATTCTTGGTCAATTTCTTGACCATGAGGGGGTCCCTCTGAGACACTTCGATCAGTCCCTGATCCTTGGGGTCAGGGCACCTCTACCCTGACCCCGTCTATCAGTTTTCACTTTTATTTTTCCTGCTGGGAACCATGTTATGATTCACCAAGTGGCAGCCACAACTTTTCTCTCAGGTTATAGCTAGCCAGGCACGGTGGATCCGCATCTCTAGATATACATAAATACTTTTTCTTTAATAACTCCAAAACTACTGAAAAGATTTACACAAATTTTTTTTTTAAAAAGAGAGATCTTTCAGTGCCAAGATCTAGCTTTCTGCCAATTTGGTGTAATTCTTATCAGCAGTTCGGCTATAGTTATGTTTAAAATCCCTATGGGAAATTGCGTGGGGAAAATGTGTTTTGGGACCCCCTCCTTTTTCTCGGCTCCTGTTTGAGGAAGCACCCCAAAAATGTTCAGGTGGCAGCTGAGTTGACTAGTACACTGGTTTTGAAAATTTTGTCAAGATTTGTCAAACTGCGCCTAAGTTATTAACAGAAAAAAAAATGTTTTTCCTGTGGAAACAAGGTCCCAACTAAAACTACTTACTGGCGACCGCAAGTAGGTAATATATGTATTGTATGTATAACTATATATATATATATGTGTATATATATATATATATGTGTATATATATATATATATGTGTATATATATATATATATATATATATGTGTATATATATATATATATATATATATATATATATATATATATATATATATATATATAATATTTGTTTTTGGAGTGTACCTCCCAACCCTCCCTTTTTTGAGGTGTTACCTCTCTTTACGCCTTACTGCTCCTCAACCCCTATAAATACCTTACCTCTGACCTCCCCTGAAACCTAAAATCTCCCGTTACTAAAATAATAATAACTTACCTGTGTGGTTAAGTACCACGGATGGTACTTACTTGTGGTAAAGGTGTTGCTTTGTAACGGACGTATGGAAAAGATTACATTCCACTCCGTGTCAATGGTAGAGGGAGCCCCCGGCCCGCGCTGCACTTTACACGGGAAGCAGGTGCCGGTGGGTCACATCCCAGGGGTGCCCCGCTCTCCCCGCCTCTGTTGCCACGTTTCCAAAAAACATGAGGTGTACTCATAAGAGGTGTACTTACTTATTCGAGTGCAAACAGTAGGGAATTGTTTGCTGGGCTGTGTTCTTTCACTGTACCCTAAAAAAAGACGGTAGTGAAAAGAGCTGTAAAACGTATACCAACAGGTAAATTGGATGCAATAAAGGCAGGCATGCCATGCCATACCATGGCAAAAACATGTTCAGTGCAGCTATTTTTTTTATTTTCTAGGGAAAAGAAGCAAAGGTGGTGTGCTGAAAGTTTGATTCACTATTTAGGAGTTAATAATTGGAAATACCGAAAACGGGACGAGGCTGGGGAAATCCGAGGTATAACGGTAGACGAGAAATTCCTGGTTGAAGAAACGAGAGACCAGAAACAAACTGTGGTGGAGGGAAAACCCTTGTAGAAAACGCAGAGGAAGTGAAACTGAAAGCAAGACGAGTTTGCAGGAAGCGAACTGATGCAGACAGTGAGAGGTCCGAATGGGCCGGGTACAGCGGTCGGTCAGAAGGTGGTGACGTCGTATTGGTCCCAGATGTGCATGCGGGGGTGCAGGCGTTGTGCACAGCGTGGGCATGCCCTGTCCGAGCGAGACCGGAGCCTGGCGGCGTGCGCTCTTTCCCAGGGTTTACTTCCAGCTCTTCCTGTGTTCGCGCGTAGAACCACCGTGGGATTAGTGTCTCAGTTCCACTGTCTGCTGGGGAATCACCGAGCTCGACTACGCAAGCCTGACGTCAGGGAGCCCTCGCTCCCTCCTTGGCTGACATCTCCCTAGCAACAAGCCCTGTGTGCAGGGAGCTTCAGGCAGCACCTCTATTTTTGGAAACAGTCTCTGCCAAGCAGATTATCTATCTGCACGTTCGTTTACAGCATCCATGATGCTGGAGCACAGCATGGTTGCTGTGGAGTGCCCCTTAGTTTTATGAACAGTCAAGAGCTTAAATCCCAGCAGCTCATGCAGTAGCACCGTATACGCAATGTTTGAATAGCATCGTTAAAATAGACTCTTCCACGAGTAAAATCGTATTTAAATGTTGTGTGCGCGGTGTTCATTTTTGTTATGAGGTTGCCAGTCTCACAACTCGAGGCGATTCTCGGAGTCTGCCCTACTAACATGGGAAGGGACCCTAAGAGGAAGAACCAAGCAGTAACTTAACTGGACCCCTTAGCCATGTGGCATGAGAAAACATTTGTATTTGTTCACAACAGCAGTATCAATTTTACAATTATATATGCATCATAATCAAACGCCGTGCATGGCATATTTCACAGTGCAAATGTAATCCATGACATCTTTCTTACTGAACAGTTATGCAAAAATGTTTAGCGTGCACACAGCCGTCCATTTAGATGGCCTCCCTAGCAGTACATAGCATAGACCCTGGAACAAACCATGGGGCCCAAAATTAGGAACCAGTCCGCTCCCCTGCGGAGGACCTGTCTTGGCACTTTAGTCTTTCGGGACAACCTTCCAAGAGATGTCCCATGTCATAACGTGGTCTACTTGTGCAGGTCCATCTCACTCCTGGCAAATTTCTAGGTCAACCCCCTAGCACCAATTGTTTAGAGGTTTTGACATACAGGGTGCAGATGCTGTGCAGAAGTATTATTAGCCCTCACGGAATACCTATGTGTGTAAGCTTTCACTTGAGCAGGTTCTTGAAGTCTACCCTAATAATAGTTCCCTGTTCACAGTGTTGTTGCAAGAAATACAGCGGTGAAAGCTAAAATAGTCGTTCATTCGAAGGGGTTCTTTATGTTATGGAATATATGTGGAACCGTTCGAAAAAATTGTTTAACTCGGAAGAAACTGCTTTTTCCCTCTCAATTCGACTTAGCTTGTATATTCCGAACATGGCCACATAAGTCCAGATAAAGTACCCTCCAGAAATGAAGACCATCTCTGTTGCATTTCATACCACAAAATAGGAGAACTTGGGACCACAGGTACACCTGTGTTACTTCACATTCCCCTCTCAATGCCTTGTTCATTTCTGGCACTAGATGTGATCCCAAAGGATAAGAACTTAATACAGGCAGTCCATTCTGGGATCCAGTCCTTCCTTGTTCCATTGTGTGATCCAGTCCTTCTTTGTTCCATTGTTAAGACGTTTCACAGCCTATCATGAAGAGACCCTGCAATGTAGCTGCTTTATGGAGCATCTTGTGTTGCCTGAGTTGATTGAAGTGATGATACTTTTGTAAAAAGCAGCAAGTCTTGCAGGACATTGCACAAACCTGGACTAGTCCTGAGAACTGGAACAAGCCTTATTGATAAAACTGTTCTCCATCTGTAGCGCCTCATGAATCTGAACCCTAGAACTGCAGTGGTTGGACTGTCCAGTGCAATCTGTAATAGTACACTCAAGGCATGCTCACCAGAAGAGTGGTACAAAGATGAGTACCAAATGTACTGCGACTCCCGTTAGCACAATGACTAAAGGCTAATATTCAGTCACATGTTGCTTTTGTAAAGGAAATGTTCTAATACACAGATTGTGTCCTATATACAACAACCATTGGCAAAGGCATTAAGTCTTGCCTAAGTGAGATCTATTGGCGTTGTCAATGTTTTTTAGCTGTGTTGCACAGATTTGAACCCTCTTTGGGTTCTGCACTGGCTTCAATGCCTACTTAGTTTCCAGCACCATAATCTGCACTGGTCCTTTTGGCATCACAGGCAGAAAAGGATCCACAACCTATAATGCTTTCTGATTCTGTACTAGTATCAGCCAAGATTGCATCTTGTAGCAGCTGGCAATCCTTCTGACACACTGCCATTACCAAGCAGTCACACAAAAAGAGTAAATTAAACAAATCTGAGATTCAGACCAGACAATTGATAGTTACAGAGGTGAAGTTGTCCCACTACATAATGAGGAAAGTTGGTATGAAGAGCTACCGAATGCCATTGGTCCAGACTCTTCCCAGGCATTAGATTAGTTTATCTTCCTGGTCCATGCACGGAGAGTGCATAATTTGCTGCAATGCTCAGAAGAGCTGCAGAGGCCCTTGACCTACAGCTCCCAACTATGGAGGTCAAAACTAACATTCTTAATGAGACCCTTCTGTCTAGCTAGGCGCCTACTGAACCTCTTCTGCCATTTAATGAGGCTCTTACGGCTACACTTTAGGGCACTTGGGCAAAACCCTGTTCTGGCCCTCTGCTCAATAGACAAGTTGCTCATCATCACAGGTGACCCTGGCTTTCTTACGCAACATCCAACTCCATAGAGCTTGGTGATGCAGGTGCCCACCAGCAAAGTCAACTCTATGACGCCTTTCCTTCAACCCCTCCGGACAGCGAATCCAAGTGCATAGAGGAGTTCGGCAAGTGCATGTTTTCCTCTGACAGTTTAGCTCTCCATTAGTAAATGCCAGTTGCCTCTGCTTTCGTAGGTGCTCCACCCATGCTCTATGGGACATGGTCTTATCAGCTGGCCCTGATGACTTACTGTCTTTAGCCCAAACTGTTCAGTACTACAGGGATGCTGATAAATTTGTTGTCTGGCTTGGATACGACCTGCTTGGGTCAGGCGATTGACATGAGTGTGATGCTTCTCTGTCACTCTTGTATAAGGTCCACAGGTTTCTCAGGGGAAGTTCAAACATACTTGATAGATATTCCCTTTGATGACCCACATGTCTTTGTTGAGCAGGTGGACTAAACCCTCAAATGTATCAAAGAGATATGCACCACAGCTTGTTCACTGGGTTTCTCCATGTATTCCAGGCAGTTATCTCAACAAATGTGTCCCTTTTGTGGATATGCCACAGGTTTGGCATATGGACAATGCCAGACTGACAAGTAAAAATGAATGGGGGGAGCTTTTTTGTGGAAACATGAAAAAGCAGTGAGCCAGAGGCAAAGCTGATGAATAAGTAATGCACACAACAGACTGATTTATCGATAATTTGAGGTCTTGCTAATATATTAATTTGACAGGCACTTTTTTTTTGGGCATAAGATTGAGACATGACATAAAATAATTTTTCATCATTCTCATAATCCCAAAAGAACATAAAACGTGGCAGTCACGTTGTCGCGTAGGCTCTCATTATCCTAATGAGACTACTGGATTTTTGGGCGGCAGGATCGTTCGCAGTGTGGGGGACTAAGTCTGACCCACGGTGAAGGACCCTTGTCACCCCAAATCCGGGTTATACTCTAGCTAACTAGCAGTGCCTTATCTCTCCCAAAGGGAAGAGACAATTGGGCAGCTGAGCGCATGACATCTTAGTGCTTCCCAGGGAAGTCGTGGTCACTCAGGTCACAACCAGTTCTCTCGTACAAAGTGCAGTCTCCTATATAAATGACAAAGGCAGTTTGAGTTTTAAAGATTGGTTTAATAAAAACAACTGCATTTTAGATAACAAGGCGTGAGCCGCAATAACCAGAACCTTACAACACAGTAGGATTGAAATAGTAACGAGGAGAGTGAAACATAAGAATAAGGCTATCATATTGCAACTAAATTATGTTCTCTCTAAGTTATATTTTGAGCACAGCATGTGAAGCTCTAAGCCTGCCTTTCTGGTTCCCCCGGGAGGACATCAACCCTCATACCTGAGCAAAGGCCTGTGATCTGGATCAGCATCTGCAACAGGGCAGTCAGCATCTAGTTGTGGGTTCCTGGTCGGAATCTCCCTCTTACGTGTATCAGGACTAGAAAGTGTTTTTATAACTAACACGCCGGTGTTCTAAGAAACGTCCCTACGTAAGGATGTGTACTTTCTACGAACCATAAAGACTAAACTTCTACCACGTCTATCTGCAATGTACCAGACTGTATCCTTGACTGAAGCACAGAGCGAGCAAGAATGTATTGTTTGAGAACACAGTGCTGAAGTAAGCTAAACAGTGTCATAGAAGGAAATAAAACAAGACCGTGAAACTGGTTATTGTAAAAAAACAATGCGAGGCTAAATAAAATGCATCTAGGGCAGAGTGCACAGAGGCCTTATACGTTAAGCAAACGCGCAAAAAGCAACATTAAGAATGGCTACACTACAACGTTACAGGGACGTTATCATTAGGCTCAGATTTTAAACATACCAAACTTTAGAAATTCACCAGTTATAGTTTGAGTTATTTCAAGTAACTATAACTCGCACCCTCACCACGCACTGCTAATTACCACAATGTGAGCCTAACTATTACATCCCTGTAACCTTTGGTTTTTTTTTGTGAATTTCTATTTATTTTATAACGTACAGTAATTTTCATTACTATACGTTAATTGGGGATATCGGTCTATCCCTCCTTGGCTGCACCGATAGTTGAGTGCGCTGGTTCAGCTGCCGTGGGCCACTTTGCGTTCAATATATGCCTTTTTTTGTTCTGAGGCGTCTTATTAGTGTATGGTAGACTATCAGATTCTTCTGCTTTACAGTCCACCCATATGGAACATTTCAGCTTGGCTTATGAAGCCTGCATTTATCTCTGGTTTACTGTCTATACTCGACTAGACCTTTTATTTTTCTAATGCAGCTTTCTTATTGTGCTTTCTCACCAGATAGCAAATGTGTAATTTTTCTTTTTCTTGTAAAGACACTGCTGTTGTGGCTTTGATAGATCACAAAAAAGTGCTGACTGTTGTTGAATTGTTCTCAGAAGATAGAAGCTACTGTATCATATATAGAGCTCTTTAACTTGGTGCAGCAACTTTCTACCCCTCCGTTAGCTGGCAAATTAGAGGGTTTGCAAGTTTTCTGCAATCAAGTGGCCACCTTTTTCCAAAGTAAAATTACTAACATTTAGAAGGGGTAAAATTACTGACATTTAGAAGGGATTGGAGTCTGTTTAATGCAAAAAGATTCCTAGCCCTTAAATGGCTAAAGAAAGTCTGGTGTCAGAATTGTTGAAGCCTCAGAGACTTGAGAACAAAGATATTAAGATACTTATGGTGTTTCCACCAGTTAACATCAATAAAATTGAACAATATGTTTTCAACTCAATCAGGTTCACCCCTGGAATCATGTGGTCCATCTGTTCTGCATATGATAAAGGGCACTGTAGCAGGTCCTCTCACAACCTCGATGAACAAAATTAGTAAGGAAGGTTGTTTTCCACGATATTGGAAGGAAGCTTTTATTAGGCCTTTTTTAAAGAAGCCTAACCTAGATATCAAGGACTGTAAAAACTATTTTCCAAGTTCACTACTTCCACTACTGGCTAAGATCTTGGAGAAACATCTGAATTACTACCTGATGAAAGTTGCAAAGCAGCAGGGGTGGCCGGAACTTTCACAGTTTTGGTACTGTAAATGTGGTACCAAAACTGCATAGGTCTCTGCTACTGACTGCATCAGATGGCTAGTAGACGAGGGTCAAGGTGTGGCTTTGGTTCTTCTTGACCTGTTTGAGGCCTTTCATAACCTCCCCCATGTTATTGATTAAACACCTCTAAAACGTAGGTATTACAGATCAGTTGCTGGCCTCCTTCCTTAATGACCATACTTGGAAAGTACTGCTAAACCAGTTCCAGTCAGATGTCTTTTCCTTACCTTGTGGGGTGCCACAAGGCTCCTTCTCGAGTCTGACTTTTTAATCTGTATGTGTCATCCCACCTTCTGCCCATCAATCAGGTTGGATACAATATAATATGCAGATGATTCTCAAATCATTCTACCTATACCTAGGAATCTGGGTGATACTGCAAATAATTTCTCCCAATATGTCAGCTGTGGCTACTTCGATGGAATGTAAACTCTAAGCTCAATGGGGAAAAAACTGAGGTGCTGCTTTTGGGCACACAAAACCTTAATCTGGAATGGCAGTTGGTGGCCATATCCCCTAGGCACTCCACCGACTCCAATTGAGAAGACCAAAAACCTTGGGGTTACCCTAGACATTTAACTTTCTTTCAGCGGCCAGGTGAATCGTATGGCAGCAACTACTTGCTTCTGGCTTATCAGAAATATTTCTGTTTTCTTTCCATGCTGGCGCGGAAACAGGTTCCAGTAGTCTCAGTCCTGTTTAGACTAGACTACTGTAACTCCCTTTACCTGTAGTTTGCTTCTGACAATGTAGCTAAGCTGCAGAGAGTACAGAATGCACTAGCCAGAGCTGTGCGGGATATTCCAAAAGCCTGTAAGCTACCGCTGGCTTGAGTGAGTTGCATTGGCTTTCTGTCAGGAAACACATTATGTTCAAGGCCATCTGTAGTGTTCACAAGGCGCTTTACCATCCTAGTCCAGTTTGAATTTTAACATGTTCCGTCGGTATACCCCATCCAGAAACCTTTGTTCAAGTGATCGTATATTGATCTCCATGCCTAGAGTTTGGAAGAAGATATAGGGAGACGAAGACTTTTCAGTTGCAGCAGTAAAACTTTGGAATGTGCTCCCCGATCACTGACTGGGATTGTCAAACATTGTTCCTTTAGAAAGCCACTTAAGACCTAGCTCTTCACTTTATAGTTGTTGTTGGCTTAGTTGGTGGGATGGTTCTATGACTCAACATTGTTGATGGTTAGCCCTAACTATAGGGCCTTGATGCCCTCGGGTAAATGCTGCACTTAATAAATTAAAATCAAATAAAAAATGAAGCAACTGGGTTTGACTGAATAGTGCTTTTCCCTGTTCTCGCCACTGGAGTCTTTTTTTTTTTTTTTTACAATTGTTTTTTCCAGTTATTCTATTCTCTTAGACCCTTGTGTGATACAGGGTCTTGTGTGGTCACTCAACATATCTGATCTATATTTTGGGCCTCTGGCTAAATCTGTCCACATGTATAGCTTGTGCTTCAGTATGTATGCTGACAGCACTAAATGTATCCTCTGCCTGGATGGCATGGTGTCGTCTGCCACCTCTTCTGAAATTTGAGGCAGGTCCAGGCTGCATGAATGGCTGCTGGCTCAAACTAAATGTAGGAAGGACTGAGTATGGTAAGGGGAAACCACAGATCCCCGAGTAAGACTGATTGGCATAGAAAAATTGGACCTTGTCAGGTCAAGCCCTTGCAGTGTGCTGTCTTGTGTTTTCAGTTTTCCCAGACCTTACCATGTCCTTACGTTTATAAATACCGACCCCAGTGGCTCCAGGTGATTCAGAGCCCAGCAGCTCACCTGAAGCCGACTCCGCCGCACATCAGCCACGCTAAGCCTGTTTCAGCTGTACTTCCCTGGCTGCCACTGAAAGGACTGCATCTCTTTTGTGGTGCTCCATATAACCCACAGACTAATGCATGGTGACAATCCCCCTTTTACCTGGAAAGGGTACTTCTTAATTCCTCTTAAAGTATGCTAACTCCATCTTCTGCTTTATGTTTCATCATACTCAGGCGTGAGTCCTTTTTTGGTGCTCGTGGTTTTTCCGCTCTTTCGTCCACTGGCTGTGTCCATTCGTGGCCCTGTCAGTAAGCCATTAACACTTGCTTGTGCCGGAACATGTTCTTCTGCTTGGTTTGCATCCTGACCCTAGCGCCGTGAAGACGTTTGGCGTAAAGTTCTCACTAATGGCTAAACAGGATTTGCATTACCACGTTTTCCACAACATTCTCGAGTGTGGAACAGTGACTTGTATAAATACCGCGACTTGAAAGACCTTGGGAGCCATGTTGGTGCAGTATGCGCAACAAGTGCTACATTGGTCTCCTGCTTTTGCAGATAGACTAAGTATAGGGCCCTAGCTTCTCTCAATAAGGCGAGGCTGCCGTGACGCCTCTGGGGTCGTACAAACAACCCAATCCTCTGCGTATGTGGGAAAGAGCCTGCGAGACCATCCTCATCCAGATTTCAATCATCCGAGGTCAAGAAGGCGCGCCGGTATGTCCAAGGCTAGGGGGCGAGGTCGCCGATTCTGGCATCATATCGCTTTTTGTGTATAAGAGGTTTTTGAGTTTGCTGGAGTCCGCTGCCCCTGCGGCCCCAGCTCAGGTGCACGTGCCTCAAGTTGTATCGCCCCGCACACTTCCTCTCCACTTCGTTGTCAGGGTGGGAGTTTCGGTGACAGGAGGGTGGCAGTCATGTAAACCTCCCTGCACTCGGCCAAAAGCGAAAGGGCTCCTTTTCCAAATGAGAGGGGGAGGCCTGGGAGGACTCGAGCAGAAGTGCAGGCCAGACAGCCCTGGCAGCCTGCCAGCCTGTGCGAGCCCCCTCCCTCCCGCTGCCCACCCCAGCCAACCAGAGAGCCCATTTGGGATCACATGCCCCGGAGTTCCCAGACAAAGAACGGTTCACCCCCCTCCCTCCTTCCCCTCCCCCTCGAGCCTCCCCTCCCCCACCCCGCAATATCCCGACAAAGCCGGAGAGGGGGGGCGCCGGCCGGCAGGCACCTGAGTGGACTGTGCAGCTCCAGGGTTTATGGGTAGGTGCCTTCTTCACCTTCCTGCGTGTGTAGCGGGGCCGTGCAGGCACTAAGACTGCCGCTGCTCGGTGTGCTGCTGCCTGGGTCCTCCCCCTGCCGGGAGGAGGGGGAGCCCTGATCACCCCCATCCATCTCTGGAGAGCGCTGCTGCTTCGGAGGTGGGGGCGGGGAGGGATGCCGCCGAGAAGTGATGGGTGCCGGCACTGGAGTGCTGCTGTAGTAGTTGTGGCTCAGAGCTGGATTGTGTTTCCGTGTCACACGTTGTGCTTCCTCCCTTGTGCCCGGAGCACAGTATCTCTTGGGGATGGCACTTTCTTCTTGAGTGGGTAAGGTTGGCAGACATGGGGTGAGAATTCTTATTCGGGCGGTGTACTTTTTGTGGAGGTTTGTTTTGTTTGACTCACGTGCGGCCGGTGCCTCCAAAGTGCCGGTTGAGCGGGGAGGCGTGAAGAGGAGTGTGTTTGTAAAAGTAGCCGCTTCTCCGCATGTTACTCCGTGAGGCTTTTCTGCCGGTTCCTAGGGGTCCCTCTGTGCAACGGTGAGGGGTGTTGGTATTCTGTGAACTATTAGGAGTGGGAAGGGGGAAGGAAAGGCCGGATGAAGACGCGGCCGGTGATCGAGTTAGAAAGCTGGAGACAAGCGCTGGAGGTGCCCCTTAAACTGAGAGACTCGGCAGCCCTCCCTGACTGCAGGCAGGGCAGGGGACATGACCCTACACGCACAGTACTGTCACACGCACCTTTCACGTACCACCCTGAGTGCAGGCAAGGGTGGGGGACATGACCCTAAGCACAGTACTGTCTCACGTACCTTTCACGTACCACCCTGACTGCAGGCAGGGGCAAGGGACATGACCCTACACGCACAGTACTGTCACACGCACCTTTCACGTACCACCCTGAGTGCAGGCAAGGGTAGGGGACATGACCCTAAGCACAGTACTGTCTAACGTACTTTCGTGTACCACCTGCGCGCCGAGTGTTTTGTTTACAGGCCTTTCAGTGCATGAGTCCGCCTCAGACAAGGCCTCTGTCTGTCACTTAAGTGCTGTCGGGGAGTAGGGCGGACTAGTTGTTAAGCAGTTCCTGAGCTGCCTCATTCCGGGCATGGAAGAAAACTGACCATCGCCCTACACCTCAAGGCGCCCCTCCCCCAGAACTTTTGCCTTATTGCACAACGCGAGATACGCCCTCCTCTCCTTCTTTTTCACCAGAAAAAGGAAAAAAGTGAGCAGCTGTACGGTGCGAAAAACATATAGCTTAAAAACAAGACCATAAGGAAAGTCCTAATACATAAGCAGCAAATGGCTAGTTTGTAACGTGGAGTCGAGTGCATGAATACTCTGTTTAATACTGTGCAGTGCTCTATTCGAGCTCAGACCCGGGGCCTCACAACGCTTTCAGAATCCTGGAGTGGCTCCCTCGGCGCCCGTGTCTGTGTGTTTTTGCAAAGTGACTAAGCTTCCTTGCCGTTTAGATCCATCGCCATGCGAGTTTTCAAAACTTTCTAACTTTTATCTTTGCAAGAGTTAAAGGGTTCCAGGGTCATCTTTCCTGCGCTGAGACAGGCCGCACTCCCTATGTTGACAATGGCTTGCGGTGCCTTCTCGCATGGAAGGGGGCAGTGGAGGGCAGGATTGGACGATTAAAAGATCTGAAGATGTGTCCTCGGCACATGAGGTCTCAGCGCTTTCTACCCAGTACGGTGAGGCGCCACGGTGTGAAGGTCGAACGCCTCTGGGCGCAGAGTCGGATTTAAAGACGGGGTTACTCATCCAGGTAATTAAAAACGATCGAATGCACCCCTGTTCTCAACACTTCGGCAGCATGGGTGTGAGGCGCCAAGGTCGCAGATCTTGGCTTCTTTCTTCTGTTGTGGGTTAGCACACGGGCTGTTCTCTAACGCCAAAGCCTCACCGCCTGAGTGGGAGTCGAGGTGTTCTAAAAAGACACAGCTCGCAGGCAGTAGTAACAGGTGTCTGCAGTGTGTCAACTCGCAGGACCACATGCCCAAACTAGCGAGCCTTATTTTCGTCACGTTGATCTCTAGTAGCCCTGTGCTTCCCGCCTAAAACCTCACCTGCTAGGAGGATTTATTTCACAGGGCAAGGCGGGTTTTCCCCTCTGACCCAGGCGGTATTTTCTTTCAGCTTTATCTTTAGTGCGTTTATTTACTGGTCTGCAGTGGTGTCCTTGCACCTTCTAGCGTGTCAGGCAGCCTGCTGACGTGCAGTAAATCACCGGTAACAGAACATGGCAAGTGCGCCGCACTCCCTCGCTGGCCCTTTGTGTGAAACCCGAGGCCCAGGAGTCGGGGGAGGGGGCACGAACTCTTTGTTTCTTGAGTGGCAGCTTGTCGTAAGTAGTCAGAAGTTTCATCCTTTCTGCTCTGACGCAACAACCCTTTCAACTTTATTCACAGTACAGCTCCTGAGACGGTCTTTCTGTGCTGTAGCCTTCCATTAGAAAACAACTGTTCAGTTCCGCGTCTTTTAAACCGAATGAGCATGCTGGGCCAGCATTTTATACGACTGGAGCCCCATCAACACTCTCAAAAGTTAATAGCTACTTTAGGCAGCAGAAGTTGATTTGCCGAAACAATCTGTGGTTGGTAGAATTTAGTATTGCGGTATAGCAGGCAGCCTGCTTGAAATGTTTCTTAATGCTGATTAACAGCACTTAGGTGGAAGCTTGACTTAATGGTGATTTACAGCAGTGTGTGTGTGCAGTGACAAGGGAGTGGAGTCTGACGCGAAGGTGCCTTAAAACCACGATGTATGAATTACACTGTTTCGCGGAGAGGCTGACCTGCGAGCAGCAGCCTGCTGCGAGCATGGTAAACACGGGTGTTCATGTCTGACGAACATGACCTGACACTCCTGAGAATTTGACAACAGATCGCTATTTGGAAGCACTAATGAACCGCTCAATCGACAGTGGCATTTACCACCTGTAAATAACACAAAGGAAAGCTGTCGCCGTTTCACACTCTCAGATCAAACGGGGTTCCCTTTTACTCTTGCACATGTTTTTAGCGGCCTTTTAGTTCCACGACATAACTCTGCTGAAGTGCAGCATTGTGTTACCTTTTAGTTGCTAACCCTGATTTAAAAGTTGTGATGTGTTCTCAGGTGTCGACAAAATGATCTGTAAAAGGATACCAGCGTGCACGACTGTTAATTTTTTTAAAACAAATATTAATAACACTTTCCTGTGTCATCGCTGTGCTTACTTACTTGTAGTTTTTCTGGAGCGTTCAATCCCAGAGGTATTTTGGTGTGCAAATTACCCAGTGGCTCGAGAGGTATGCTTAGAGATCCCCTCAGCACAGTGGGAAGGTCTTCTTGCAGAGATCTAGAAAGTGGTTCGTTCATTCACTGAGTCCCACCATGGATAAGGATCTGTGATTGGTTTCTTGCGTGGATGGCGTAAAGTTTCAAGCAGGGTGCAGATACAACACTAAAAAGTAGTTTGTGAGATAAGTACCTTCTTTACCCCCATGATATGTGAGGCTGCA
Source organism: Pleurodeles waltl (assembly GCF_031143425.1). Taxonomy (NCBI): domain Eukaryota; kingdom Metazoa; phylum Chordata; class Amphibia; order Caudata; family Salamandridae; genus Pleurodeles; species Pleurodeles waltl. The sequence goes on along the minus strand of NC_090444.1, from coordinate 82,024,508 downwards.
GTTAGTATCTTGACCGAAATCGTGCCATCCGTTGGATGCCCGTCTAGTTTATTTTAAGTTTGGGTGCGATTTTATTTCGAGTTAGTCGTTAGAGTGAACCAGCCTACCTGATGTTCGTAAGCCCTGTACTCACAAGGGCTTTGGTTGTGGTTGTATACACCGTACACTGCATCGTAGTTGTGATACACCAAGGTGGGTAAGTACCACAAGCTTGGTGCAGTTCAGAGCTGGCGTTGCAGGGTCTTTAGATGTAAAGGACTTAGCATGTTTAGCATTCATATGAAGGTACTTGTAAATGACTTTCTGCATCCACATCTGAACAACCGTGTTGGAATGTATGTAAAATAAGGTCTCACACCTGCCACTATTCATTGCGCATAGTTAATACCACCATGTGTAATGACTATTGAGTGAGTGCCCTCTGAATAGGCTTTGGGCCTGATTCCCAAACTGCACTTTGTACAGGGAGTGCAGAATTATTAGGCAAGTTGTATTTTTGAGGATTAATTTTATTATTGAACAACAACCATGTTCTCAATGAACCCAAAAAACTCATTAATATCAAAGCTGAATATTTTTGGAAGTAGTTTTTAGTTTGTTTTTAGTTTTAGCTATGTTAGGGGGATATCTGTGTGTGCAGGTGACTATTACTGTGCATAATTATTAGGCAACTTAACAAAAAAAATATATATACCCATTTCAATTATTTATTATTACCAGTGAAACCAATATAACATCTCAACATTCACAAATATACATTTCTGACATTCAAAAACAAAACAAAAAGAAATCAGTGACCAATATAGCCACCTTTCTTTGCAAGGACACTCAAAAGCCTGCCATCCATGGATTCTGTCAGTGTTTTGATCTGTTCACCATCAACATTGCGTGCAGCAGCAACCACAGCCTCCCAGACACTGTTCAGAGAGGTGTACTGTTTTCCCTCCTTGTAAATCTCACATTTGATGATGGACCACAGGTTCTCAATGGGGTTCAGATAAGGTGAACAAGGAGGCCATGTCATTAGATTTCCTTCTTTTATACCCTTTCTTGCCAGCCACGCTGTGGAGTACTTGGACGCGTGTGATGGAGCATTGTCCTGCATGAAATCATGTTTTTCTTGAAGGATGCAGACTTCTTCCTGTACCACTGCTTGAAGAAGGTGTCTTCCAGGAACTGGCAGTAGGACTGGGAGTTGAGCTTGACTCCATCCTCAACCCGAAAAGGCCCCACAAGCTCATCTTTGATGATACCAGCCCAAACCAGTACTCCACCTCCACCTTGCTGGCGTCTGAGTCGGACTGGAGCTCTCTGCCCTTTACCAATCCAGCCACGGGCCCATCCATCTGGCCCATCAAGACTCACTCTCATTTCATCAGTCCATAAAACCTTTGAAAAATCAGTCTTGAGATATTTATTGGCCCAGTCTTGACGTTTCAGCTTGTGTGTCTTGTTCAGTGGTGGTCGTCTTTCAGCCTTTCTTACCTTGGCCATGTCTCTGAGTATTGCACACCTTGTGCTTTTGGGCACTCCAGTGATGTTGCAGCTCTGAAATATGGCCAAACTGGTGGCAAGTGGCATCGTGGCAGCTGCACGCTTGACTTTTCTCAGTTCATGGGCAGTTATTTTGCGCCTTGGTTTTTCCACACGCTTCTTGCGACACTGTTGACTATTTTGAATGAAACGCTTGATTGTTCGATGATCACGCTTCAGAAGCTTTGCAATTTTAAGAGTGCTGCATCCCTCTGCAAGATATCTCACTATTTTTGACTTTTCGGAGCCTGTCAAGTCCTTCTTTTGACCCATTTTGCCAAAGGAAAGGAAGTTGCCTAATAATTATGCACACCTGATATAGGGTGTTGATGTCATTAGACCACACCCCTTCTCATTACAGAGATGCACATCACCTAATATGCTTAGTTGGTAGTAGGCTTTCGAGCCTCTACAGCTTGGAGTAAGACAACATGCATAAAGAGGATGATGTGGTCAAAATACTCATTTGCCTAATAATTCTGCACTCCCTGTAGTATGTTTTGTAGTACAACGGTATTAATACAAAGTGCCATTCACAAACTTCACTATTGTAGTAAATTAGACTTTTGTACGAAGTCCCCACCTCCTTTATTTTCTATGGGAGGGTGTTGTAGTGCTGTTGCTTGGCCAGGTATAGTGCTGGACTTATTACAAAAAGTAGATGTTGCTACAAAAGTGCAGTTTGTGAATAACGCACAGTAGTACATTTACCCAAAAGTATAAATTACTTTGTAAATCATGTGTTTGAAAAATAGTAAATCCACATGCTAGGGTCAGAGGTCATTTTTGTTTGATGTCATGTTGAGGAAATAGCACTTCTGTGCCATGGTCTGACACTCTTATCACGGAACACTAACCTGACAATTGGCCATGCGTCACAGGCTCTTAACTAAAACCAATGTATCAAGTATGAAAGAAACTTAATGAGCCCTTTTGTTGTATACTGCATGGAAAAATTCTTATCCTGCAGAGGATGCATATCGTTCTAGTGCTCACAACAACAAAGGCATTTGTGTTAAACAAATTTGCTGGCACAATTTCAAGAAATAATTACATTTTAATAAATATAAAGACTGGATAAGTATGAAAATCAGTGATTAAATTAATAATTTCTCCATGCTTCTAGCCGCTAATAGTAGTAAACTGCCCTAGCGGTTTAAGTAATATATCAAAAGCAAACGGAGAAGAATCACCAAATATATAAACGGATATGTCATCAGTTGACAATTTCTAATTTCAATACCAAAGCCATATCAATTGAATGCTTAAATTCTTTAGCCCGGTGAGGTAAACATGAGTTCAAGATAAATTACTCAAATTATTTTCTGTACATATGGAGTTAAAAATAAAATCAGTGATGTGAAAGATATACTATCTTACAGTTACGATACTTATGTGACAGTGATATCAACAGGAGGAACAGTCTGTCTGTCACATGTTCTTGATATACTAAACATAAACTTGCAATAAGGTATGTTGTGTTCTGTGTCCTGGAAGTCTCAGAGGTGGGAGAACCCTCTACCACTTAGCATGGCCTCCTCCCTTATGGGGTTGACCTATCTAACAGCAGGGGGGCAGCCTGTGTTGCATTTGACACCCTACCAGACCTTGGTGATCTATGTACAATCACCGAGTCCCTGATTGGAGTTTAAACCTGCAGTTGATTCACTCTTGTTTTTCTTATCATAAGGGAATGCTTTTCTTATCATAAGGGAATGCCAAGAGCCTTTTGAGTCACTTGCAGAGGCTTGAGGTAAATAGCAAACGAGTCTCTCCTGGACAGCTTCTGATTCATTGTGTTAAAATGAATAGTTAAAAATGGGTAGTGGGCTACAGGATCGCAGTCAGTGAATATCAGTTTACCATATGTCTGCCAGATTTTCCATACAATACTCTTTGCATCCATATGCTAGGCAAATTGTTCTTGCAGATAGATTTTATTGTGAAAGAAACCCGCATGGACATAAAAGAAGTACTACAGTGATAGCTAGTTGTGGTAGCTAGTCTGTCCCAAGAATAAAACAAAGCTTACAGAGCCAAAAGGTCTAGCTACACCTGTTTATGATTAATCAGGGTGTTGAATACCAGTGGTGCCACCTACATCATTGCAGTCTCACTAACATCAAAGATATACTGGGTAACACAAGGTGATCGTCGCATGGTCTGGTACTGTTTGTCTATAGGTGGCACTTCTTTGTTCAACCTGGTAGAGCTATTATATGTCCATCTACAACATCATTTGACCTAGCACTGCAACATGCATGAGTGTAGTTTTGGGGTAATTTGGGGTCTGACACCCCCATATTTTTATCTTGGCAGTTTGTTCATGGGGCCCTGAGTGGGATCTGCTATCTCTGAATGAAAGACAAGAGTGACCTTTTAGGAACCGAGAGAGACGGAGATAGCCATCGGGTGGCTGAATTTTAAAATGTAAAACCAGATAACCTGGAATCATTACCAGCATCCCCGTTTGCCCAAATTGTATGATACTAGACTTTATGATCACAAATTAGTGCACTTTTAAGTACTCGAGTTAAGGATATGCGCTGTACAGGCAACTGGTATTTGATTAAATAGATGGCATTGTTCCTTCTATAATGTGAATATAGGTCATGTGTGGGTTTGCATGATCACAGACTTTCTTCATAGTTCGATAATGGCATTGTCTTTGATGGACGAGCCATGAATGTTTCTGAAATTACTTTTCATTTATGTCTTAATCTGTATCTGCTTAATTATACTTATTTTCACTTTTACTGAATGTATGTAGTGAAATAATCTGACGTACTAAGGTGAAACACTTCTGCATGTTAAAACATACCTTTTTTCGACACTTGAAGGGATTGAATTATACTTTTTACAATGTTTGTTGCACAATATACATGACAAATGCTTTCATGGCTTGGCTCATGCACAAACTCTTGGAGTCAAGTTGACCACCCTATTAATTTGCTTGCATGCCGTCCTCTGTTTGTGACTCGGCCTTAGAATATGTGGCCATTAGAAATATGGATCCCTGTCCACATGCACCAGTTGGACAACTCTACCAACTAAGGCTTCCTTAAGCAGAGACGAAGAAGAGTGTATGCAGTGAAAATAAATGGTAATATGCGATCACAGGGCAAGGGCTCCAGGCCATTGTGTTGGACATGACCATAGTCTAGAGTACAGAGGGAGAAGTAGCAGACCCAGGTGGGATGGGCAGGAACGTAGCTGCATTGGGTGTTTTGGGTATAAAACACCTCAAATGCATGCTTGGTTTGGTAGCTGGATCTAGGGGCCCTGAGTAGGGTCTGGTATGGATGTATCCGTTTTTCTTATTGTTTTAATTTCACAAAGAGGTTTCAACTTGTTAATGTTTTTGGATCACGAACATAAAATATATATATATATATATATATATATATATATATATATATATATATATATATATATATATATATATATATATATATATATATATATATATATATATATATATATATATATATATATATATATATATATATAGACATAGACCTGTTTTCTGAAAAAGTAGTAAATCTGAACCCACAGAAGTGCTCTTTGAATGTGTGCAAATGTACTACATTTTGAAATTCTCAAACTTTGGCAGTAGTAAGCTTGCAAAGTGCACCATTTGCAACTTTCTTGGCAACCAAACACCCCAAAGGTGATCTGATGAATGCTTGAAAAGAGCCTAATCAGTGGCAATAGCTCGGGGTAGCACTCTGACTCACTGTTTCCTCCTGTGTCACTCAAGACGGAGGCCCACATAATGCACATCAGTACTGACCATTGGTCACCAGACCCCTTCACCTTGCAGGCCACTGATTTTTTTTAATGGGGTAGTTGGAGATTCACCCCCCAAACCTCATTGACTAAGCTACGTCCCAGGCAGCATATGTCATGTGCTGCCTCTTGCTTAGGCAGGTTCATGATTTGGCAGATGTAGCATAGTTTGTGAAATGCTCTGATATGTCGGGACTGCCGTCCTATGTTGTTACAGGCCTCTACCACTCACTTCCAGTGGCCCTCTCTTGGTGTCCTCCAAGCCCCTGCCTACCACAGCAACTGCCAGCAGGTTCTTGTTATTAATTGAATAAAAAATCCACTCCCGCCTCCCTTGCCACATGGTTACAGCCTTAATCAATGTACTAATTGTGAACAAAGCTCAGTGCTGCATAGCCTCCTTTCACTCTGACGCAGATATACATTTTTTTTTTAACCCATACGCCTTGATAATCTCTTATCTTCCTCTTCCGGTTCCAAGTTGCCGGCTCTCAGCCAATGATAGGACCCCCTTCTAGAGAACTGACTCTGGTCTTTAGTGGTTGACCAAACTACCTCTACTATACCTACTTGCTATCTACTGCTGGCTAGTCACAACTCCCTTGTCTCCCCCAAGCCATCATGCCCAGAATCCAGTCATTCAGCTTGCAAGGGCCCTCTAATGAGATTCAGTCAGGTGGCCTCTGAACTATATCATCACTCTTGTTCAAACAAACACTGTACAAACATTTTTGCGAACTTAATCTCCAGAATGCCTGACAGTTTCCTCCCTAGGCTTAGCCTGCCACCCAAGTCCCTGGAACTGCCTCAACCCACAAAGAAGCCTGTTTAATGTAGAAGATGATCTATAAATCCATCATCTACCATAGATTCAGCCTCACTGGTAAACATATTCACTGAAACAGATGATGCCCCCTTATATTATAGATTTTGCTAGATTTTCTTGCAGATATTCTTCTACTCTTCAATAGATATAAACTAAAATAGATGCTCTACCAGTCCTGCCTTTCTCTAAGTGCAGCACCCTATGTCCACAGTCAGCCATCTAACGCATATCACAAATTATATATATTGTTAGTAATGCATCTCTTTGACAGCTGCACTGTGAAAACACCTACCTAATGATTTGGCATTAACCCTCAATGACAATTCTTGAAAAAGAAACATATTTTCATCCTGCACTAGTTTATAAGTAAAAGATCAAATTGGTAGCAACTATTTTCTAAAGCTTAATGTTTTTTCTCCTCGAGTGATGAACTATTTTTGATGACTGGGATTTTTCTTTTTTTAATTTCAAAACTGTTTTATTGAGTTTTTCGAGGGATGAAAATGCAAGCCTCTTATGTACGAGGCGGGCATCTTGTACAAAGTATCTTGACATTCTTAACCCCTTCGCTGCCAGGCCTTTTCCCCCTCAGGTGCCAGGCCTTTCTTTTGGCTATTTGGGGCAGTTCGCACTTAGGCCCTCATAACTTTATGTCCACATAAGCTACCCACGCCAAATTTGCATCCTTTTTTCCCAACATCCTAGGGATTCTACCCAGAGTTTGTGGGTTCCCCTGAAGGAGACCAAGAAATTAGCCAAAATACAGCAAAAAAGTTTTTTTTTATATATTTTTTTTAAACTGAAGAAAGGGCTGCAGAAGAAGGCTTGTGTTTTTTCCCCTGAAAATGGCATCAAAAAAGGGTTTGCAGTGGCAAAATCACCATCTTCACAGCTTTGAGGAACAGACAGACTTGAATTAGAAAACCCAATTTTCAACGCAAGTTAGGCATTTTACTGGGACATACCCCATTTTTATGATATTTTTTTGTGCTTTCAGCCTCCTACCAGTTAGTGACAGAAATGGGTGTGAAACCAATGCTGGGTCCCGGAAAGCTAAACATTTCTGAAAAGTAGACAATATTCTGAATTCAGCAAGGGTTAATTTGTGTAGATCCTACAAGGGTTTCCTGCATAAACTAACAGCTGAAATGAAAAAATATTGAAATAGAGGTGAAAAAAACAGCAATTTCTCCACATTTTACTCTGTAACTTTTTCCTGCGATGTCAGATTTTTGAAAGCAATATATAGTTACGTCTGCTGGACTCTTCTGGTTGCAGGGATATATAAGGCTTGTAGGTTCATCAAGAAACATAGGTACCCAGAGCCAATAAATGAGCTGCACCTTGCAGTGGATTTTCATTCTATACCCAGTATACAGCAATTCATTTTCTGAAATATAAAAAGTGAAAAATAGGCATCAAGAAAACCTTTGTATTTCCAAAATGGGCACAAGATAAGGTGTTGCGAAGCAGTGGTTATTTGCACATCTCTGAATTCCGGGGTGCCCATTCTAGCATGTGAATTACAGACCATTTCTCAAATAGACGTCTTTTTTACACACCGTCTTACATTTGGAAGGACAAAATGTAGAAAGAGACAAGGGGCCATAACACTTGTTTTGCTATTTTGTGTTCCCCCAAATCTCCCGATAAAAATGGTATCTCACTTGCGTGGGTAGGCCTAATGCTCACAACAGGAAACGCAACATGGACACATCACATTTTTACATTGAAATCCGACGTGTTTTTTGCTAAGTGCCTAGCTGTAGATTTTGGCCTCTAGCTCAGCCGGCACCTAGGGAAACCTACCAAAACTACGCATTTTTGAAAACTAGACACCTAGGGGAATCTAAGATGGGGTGACTTGTGGGGCTCTCACCAGGTTCTGTTACCCAGAATCCTCTGCAAACCTCAAAATTTGGCAAAAAAACACCTTTTCCTCTCATTTCAGTGACAGAAAGTTCTGGAATTTGAGAGGAGCCACAAATTTCCACCCAGCGTTCCCCCAAGTCTCCTGATAAAAATGGTACCTCATTTGTGTGGGTAGGCCTAGTGCTCGCGACAGGAAATTCCCCAAAACACTATCTGGACACATCAAAATTATCAAATACAAAACTACCTGTTTTTGCGGTAGGGGGCACTTGCGTTTTTGGTCCTTGGCTCAGCAGCCATCTTTGGAAACCTACCAAATCCAGACATTTCTGCAAACTAGACACCCGAGTCAGTCCAGAGAGGTGTGACTTGCATGGATCCCCCAATGTTTTCTTACCCAGAATCCTCAGCAAACCTCAAATTTAGGTAAAAAACTAATTTTTCCCACATTTCTGTGTGGGATCACCTCACCCAAACAAATTTCCTACCACCCAACGTTCCGCTTAGTCTCCCGGTAAAAATGATACCTCATTTGTGTAGGTGGGCCAAATGCCTGTGACAGGGAAGATCCAAAAACATGTCGAAATTGAGGGGGAACCAAAGCAGGTCCACAAGGACAGTTTGAAAAAAAAAAAATATATATTTATGCTGACAAGTGCAGCACAATTTTTATCACTATAGATTAGACAGTGTTGGGTGGTAGGAATTTTGTGGATTCCTGCAGAATCCGGAAGGTCCCATTACAAAAATGTGGGACAAATGTGTGATTTCCAGCAAAGTTTGCGGTTTGCAGTGCATTGTGGGTAAGAAAATGGTGCGGGGTGCATGTGAAGCACACCACCCTGGAATCAACAAGATGTTTAGTTTTCAGATGTGTCTATGTCTTGTGGATTTTTCTACATGGCAGAGTCCCAAAGTCAAAAATATGCAGCCCTCACCATTCCAAGTGGGACGGTTTTGAGAGTTACCAAGCTCTCATGGCCCAAATGTAAAACCCAAACCCAAAATATTCAAATGTCCTCTTGCTCGCCATGGGATAAGATGTTTTGGTGTGTGGGGGAGAGCTGAAAGACTGTTACCCCCTTCAGTTCGGGTGGAGGCATAACTAGGCCCATACTGGTTGGTATCCACCACCCCACTATTTTTATTTTATTCCCTGGCATCTATTAGACTTTCTGCCCCCCCCGGGGTGTGGATCGGGGGGGTAATTGCCTTATCTGGCTACTGGTGGGCAGAACAACTTTGGCCCCATTTATTTGGGGTGTGGGTATGACCATACCCCCAACCTCTTATTTTGAGAAAAAAAATCTTCCCTGGTCTCTGGTGGGCTTCCTGCCCCCCCCCCCCCTTGGGTGCAGATGGGCCTTCCAAAAATAGGCCAATCTGCCCCCAAGAGGGGCTGATATGGCCAGCAGTAATGTGCTCCCATGGGGAGCAACTCTTACCCAAGGGGCTGCCCCACCCAAACAAAACACCCACACAACTCCCTGGTGTCTAGAGGGCAGAAATGGCCTAAATACAATTTGCCCCCCAGGGGAGCGAACCTTGCCTAAGGGAATGCTCCCCTTATTGAAATGTACTTAAAAAAAAAAGAAAAAAATCCATGGTGTCTAGTGGGCATTTCTGCTGCCCGAAAAAAATGCCGTGAGACAGGAAAGGAAAGGTAAGGCCTCTGATGAGGAAATTGCGTGCTGACTTCATCAGACGTCACTGGGGGGAGTGTGGAGGGGTCGGGGTGGAAGGGGAAGCGATTACCCTTCCATTCCCGACTGGGGGCTGTAGGAGAGGGGCACAGGGGGGAGCGCTAGCACTCCCCCCGTGGGCTGGGTGCAGGACGAGCTGGTCTCGCCCTTGCCGAGACCAGCTCGTCTGCGGCACCATAGCGGTTAAACAATCCTCGGTTTATGGTGTAGGCGGTTATGCTATGATCATGCTTATAGTATTGCTGGTTGCAACAATAAAGGAGTCGTCAAATGAAGAAGGGGCAGAGGGAAAAAGGAAGGGTCTGAAAGGTAGGGGGTTAATGACCAAACCGAGCGTCTTATGGAAGGGAGGGGTGTAAGCAAAACTGGTTTCAAGTGAGCATTGTAATGTACCTTCTGGAGGGTTCCCTTGCTCCAGTTTTGTTACAGAAGAAAATAGGAACAACATATGTAAATGCTATAGGGCGAGAGATTTAGAATTGTTCTCTTTAGAATTGTTGTGTACGTGTTAATTGGTGAGGTTCATGATTATGGTGATTTCGTAGGTCTAATTTGTTCCGTAATTCATGCAGAAACAGAGAGTTAAAGTTAATATTAAGCAACAAATTGTCCAAGCTCTTGCGAAACAGACCCACACCCACCAAGTATGGTGGGATAAATTCTGAAATGATTTCCACTCGTATAGTATATTTTTAATCCCTACCAATAAGAGTAGGTTTAGGAAGCATAGATCTTTAGAGTTGAGTTCTGGAGTGGATGTGGGGGTCCTTGGACAGAAAGTCACTGCATAATAATTGACCTGGGGGTGGGGGGGTGGGGGGGGTCTCAATGTCAAATATTTTGTCTATTATAATTTTGATTTCTTCCCAGGATGTTCTCAGCGTCCTACAGTGAAATAGCATTTGATCAAGGGAACCTCTAGTTTCATGGCAGTTCGAGCACTGGTCAAAGTCAATAAGGTCCGTTCTAAGTAGTTTTTCAGGTGTCCAGTAGGCCTTATGTGGTGTCCAGAATTTGAATTGGGGTAGTGTTACATATTCATATGCACACACAACCGCGGCATGAGTTAGTGTGTGTCCGTTTGTGCTCTTGATAGAATATACTCATGAGCAGGGCACAACCCCTCTCTTGCTCTTGTTAATTTCATTCATAAAAGCCATAAGTTGTTGAATGAGGAGCGCAGCAGCATCTTTGGTAAATAAATGTTAAGATATGCACTAGTCCTGCTGTAATGTTTTGAAAAGTGGTGTGTGGCTAGAGGACGTCGGGAGGATATATATGGGTTTGTGATGACAGTTCAGATTACAAATGCCTTGGACCTCTTGTGGTTGCACCTTACCTTCTTATGGAATGAATTCTCATACTGGGTGATGCTTTTGGTTTCTTTGATAATTATTTAGAGTGCAAAGAGCAGATCTAACCGTGGCGACGAGCGGGCACGAATCTTTAAGGAGCTTAAGTTTACCGGATTGCTTTCGCATTTCTCTTTCTTCATGTTTAACATAGTAGCAGGATTTTCATTCACTACCACTGTCGCCATACCCACTGGTGATTTTGGATAGTGAATTCCATTGCATGTTTCAGGAAATAACTGAGGAGGATTGGCTGTTTGTGCTTGACTTGAGAAAGTGTTCCCCATTGGTTGTTCTCATCAGTCCTTTCCTCCACGCCCTAGCACCACGGAACTAACTCGCAGGGTAATTCATTGTGTTGCTGTATCTTTTAACAGTACAAACGTGTGGAGAATGAACGCATGTTTGGTGCATTGTGCACATGTTACAACACAGTGTCAATAAATGTGCGGTGAGAGTATCTATTTCTGGCTGCATGGATAAACATCTGCGCACACCTACATGTAAAGTATGACAATGGTGACTACTTTTATTATTTTAATATAACTTTTCTATACTTTAGGTTGATGACGAGGACTGCTTTTATTATTTAATTATAATTTCATAGGTTTCAGTGTTACAGGGGTTGCATTTGATTTACTGCAATGTTAGGAATTATTCCATCTCCTTCTTTTCTAGCCTATGGACTGAGAGAGATGGGAAGCTGTGCTTTTATTTTTTATTTTTTTTATTTTATGTTGATGTTTTGGAGGGAAATGATTGTGTCAGGAAGAAAACTAGCTTGTTTAAAACATTGTTTTAGGAGGCATAGTATTGAAAGATATTAAGAATTTACCAGTACTCATTGCGCCTGGTAATAAACAGATTTGCAAGGTTTTCAAAGCAGTTCAGTTTCAGGTTGTTCCCCTCACAAAAACATTTATTGTTTAAGGTTTACGAGACAATAATGTTGTAATAAAATTTGCCATTTATGTAAAGAGCATATGATACCTGACTTGTCTCCTCAGGTGATGTTGGCATTATCAGCACCGCATTCATTAATGTTCGAAAGGTTCTGATTAGAAATGTTCACTTTTATCAAGTGACAGCGAATGCAGTGATAACATGGGTTGCAGCAGTTCTTAACCTGGGGTCTGCAGACATCTGAGGTCTGCAACACCTACTCAGAGTGTCCCCTTCAGCTTATAAAATGAAATAATATGAGCAAATTAATAAAGTAAATGCATCTAAAAAGCAAAATAAAAATATATTTTTTAAAATACTCTGTAAATGTGAAAAGATTTGAAATTGGAGGCAAAAAATAAGTTGGTATCCTTATCTTGATTATGTGGCGCAGTTCAAGCACAACAAATGGAATATAGTATGAATGGTTAGTGGCCTCAACTAAAGCACTGGTATGCACTTCAGGGGTGTAGGATGTAATAAAATATCTACTTTTCCATGGGACAGGTTGCTTCTTATATCTACTTGTCCTGTAAATAAAATCTATTTGTCCCTTTGGTGCCTTGTAGAGACCGGCAGCAAATTATGGCAGCAATCTCATCATGTAAGAGCTCTCATAATAGCCTCTCTGATAATGTATTGGCTACTACTATAATAGATAGGGCTTGAATACTAGCAATTTCAATCCCGACTATAGTTATTTCCTTAGTTTACCACCTTTTTGGAGATCTAGATAATGGGGCTGGAGGAAGCAGTATGCAATAGGTCCTGGGCTGGAATGCATTTGAGTCCACATACTTACTAACTTGAATGTTTTAAGGCTTTTCCCCAGCTATTCTCTAATATTTTCCCATAATGAGAAAGGTTGGAAATTTACTCCTGAGAATGGTAGAAGTAGAAGTTCTTCCAGGGTTGGGAAAAAAGAGGGCAAGTGAACTTGTAAACGCCCAATAGATTTTTACATGAGCATATCTACACATACTTATTTGCTCGTGCTAAAATACAGTTCACACATATGAGTACGATTTCTTGGTATCCTTCTGCAAGTTCTTGAGAATTCATGAAAGCCACTAATTCAAAGACATATACAATTGGTGCGCTTTTGTGACTTTTTACAAGAATTGGGTCCCCAATTAAGTTTGGTATTAAGAAAGACATTTTGTTTTTTTTAAATTTCTGTTTCTCCATGTATCGGCTGGCTTTACTGTTAGTGATCAAATTCTGCTCTTCTTTAAGGAGCACACTAGCACACAAAGCAGTTTTGTTCAGTGCCAGAAACTACTTGGAGCTGCACCCAATGCAAAGAACATGGAGGCCTTCCACCCCCCAAAGACTCACTCAAGGCAGGTGATGTCCTGAGGGAGCCTCCTGGATGGGGGAGGCTGGGCCTTTGTAACGCCACTGGTGGCAATGTGTGCTTTTTGAGACCAAAAACCTTTTTTTCTTTTTGTCAGTGTCTGTTACAATGGTGAGGGCCTGACAGGTCCCACAATAATAACGTGTTGCAAAAGCCATGCCAAAACAATACACGCATTGACAAAACAAAAAGATTTACAAAAAAATGGTAGATCGGTTGGCTTTGCTAGTACTTGATTATTTTCATGCTTCCCATAATCTTGGTGAAAATGGTTGCACTTATTTTCCATTAGGAATATTTTTTGGAACTACTAGCATGCATCAGCACAATTGACTAAATGACACCTCAGAGAAGCAGCACAAAAAATGTATAGCAGGGAAACATTTTTATTCCTACTTGCATTTTTTTCTGAACATTTTATTTTGAAAGTAAAGTATCATCACTATTGGTACAAGCGTCTGCAAATATTTGCATCTAATTCGAGAGCATTCTGGGAGCATTTTACTTAGCTTCATATTGTTAAACATTTGAAACGTGTACTCTCAGTAGTGCAGTGTTGCCTTAAATCATTTATTTACAGAGCTCACCCTAATAATGAAGACTTTTCATTAATGACCCATAAATTCATGTTCAGACAGCATTAACATATGGACACACATATTTCCTCAACTGTAGACAGTTCCCTTCACTGTAAACTGGCAGGGTTTGTGCTGCACAAGGTTGGGCCTACTTGTCACAAGGGCAAAATAAACATGAAAAAAAGTTGCTCTTGACCGCAAACAATATGTCCCGGGTGTCCGTCGATAGGAATTCCATATCTCTGGCACTTACAAAAAGAAAGCTTGCAGTAAGGTTAACATTTGCTTTAATATGCTAGTGTCCAACATATTGCTTCATCTTTTAAAATTAAAATAAACTTTTTCAAATACTCCTACATTACCATTAAAATTTCAATTTTAGCATGTGTTTTAATAAAGTAAAATATTTAATAAGTTGTGCATCTATTGGATGTATTCCAGGTTTTGTATTTGATGGCATTGTTTTGAAGTTTGAATTGCTTAGGCGGGTTCCCCAGCATCTAGTAATGATTCAGTGGAGGTCCACAGAAGTCAAAAGGTTGAGAACTGCTGATCCGTTATAGTAAATTGAAAAAGTTCCAAAGGTCATAAAAACACTTATTTGAATTTTAAAGTTTTATCATATCTTTACGTAACTTTTCTTTAGAAATTTACAAGCCACATATTTTGATGGTTTGTCTTGCGCTTTGGGCTTGGCTTTTAAATTAAACAAATCAGTCTTAGGAGGATGGTTTGCCAGATTTTTAAGATGAGCAATTGTAATATGTCAGTCTCTTTAAAAAAAAAAAAGGGGGGGGGTTATGTCATGGCATTAAGTCTTTCTTGAAGGAGAAAACAGAAGCATTTCTTCTTTATTTCCCTTTTAATGGCACTTAATGTCAAATGTGATTGCGACCGGAGCTTTGAAACCTTTTTTGTGATTGAACTCCTCCTTCTGTTTGTTACCAATCGGGGTCTAGGCCTACTACTGTGAAAACCAATAGTTTGAGTGTAGTAAAGGCTTGTATGTTCCCCACAACCTTCTTCCCTGCCTAGCATACAATCAATTAATTTATCTTAGTGGTCATAGTAACATTTCCTGATTTAAGCACAGTGTTCTGTCTTTAATACGTGATAGTGCACACGGCCATAATGGGATTTCCACTCCAAGTTTAAGCCAATTGTGAGATGTCTTTCTCATTGAATGTTTTGATGCCTGTATGTCTTGCGTATCTTTTTCAAAACTCTTGTGATGACCAAATGTAATTCCTGTATATGCAAAAGGTAGACATGATCTTCTAGAATTATTTTCATTGATCAGTCTTCAGGGTGTAATTGATTGACTGGAAAAGGTCACATGAAAATTGATAATGGCTGATGAGACGTGTTCATGCACTCTAGATTTTCTCTGGCAAGCTTGAGTGATTTTCCTATAAACATTAATTACCCTGAAATGTAGATCCATAAACAGCTCATCTTCAAAATGTCTGTGAATTTATTCTTCAAACAAATAAAGCTTAACTGAAGAGTAAGGTATTTTGAAAGAGCAGTCTTGGTTTGAATTAATTAGGCAGTTTAATTACACATGATATACTTTCTTTCTTGACAGGAATAAATCCCAATAGTCAGGAGTGCATTATAGTGTCTCTTACATTGTAGGAATCAGTCCACTCTGGTAGGAATTTATCAACCAATCAGTTCCAGCAGACAGAAGGGTTGATCATTACTTCTGCATTTTAATTCCTCTCAAAGTTTGTAAAGCTCCAGGTCCCATTGTCCCTGCAAGAGAAGGGGATATGCTCAGGGCACTTCTTGCCTGTTCCTCTTCTCCTTGTTCATGCTAAAGGACCTTTGCTCTTTTTAGGCCCGTTTTGGTGTAGATGACTGTAAGAAAGTGAATTATTATTTGGGGTGGACGATTGCCCCCTCAAGGAATAAAAAACACTTGTCAGTGTGAACCCTATTGTCACTAAGTTAATCTATGCTCAACCCTCTGGTAGCTACGCCACAAAGCAGACAAGCTTAACTTAATGCAATATGTAAAGTATTTATGCCATATTGAAACAGTAATACAGCCAAAAAGCCAAACAATAAAAAAATCTCATACTGAATTGGAAACATAGAATCACATTTAATAAACAAAATGACACCAAAACAACAAAAATCCAACAAGGGAAAACAGTCCTATATTTTTAAAGGTTTAAGTAAGAATATTGCCAAAAAGCACTACAGGCTAATGATACTATGGAAATTGTAGACTGGAACCTAGGCATGTTTTTAGGCTGACTGCAATGGAACACAAGTCAGATACACTGAGTGAGTTTGTCCACGTCAAATATTTTACCATCTGACTTTGTCTTTTCTGTTGAGCTCAGAATCCTCCATTGTGGCACGTCTGAAGTTATATCTGAGGAAAGCACATTGAAAGTTGCCACAATATCCCCCTGACTCCTCTAGATGTCTTGAAAGTCCAAAATGTTTTGAAGTCCCAATTCTTAAGGGTTTCTGGAACAGTTGTCCTCAGGTACTTCTAAGGCTCTCAGGACCTCAGAGGCAGCACTTGGGGACCAGAGCTCACTGAAGCAGAGGCCACCATCAATTTCCTGTCCAGGTCCAGTTTGTATTGGTCATTTAGGAAAAAAGGCCTCTGGCAGGTTTTTGTGTCCCTGTAGCTTCAAAGGAAGTCAACTAGCTGACCCTTTGAGTCTACTTCTTTGTCCTGGGTACAAGAGAGAGCAGATTCAGTCCTTCAGGGTTCACCTCTGGTTACAGCAAGCAGGGTCCAATCGTCTTTCACTGGTCAAGAAAGTGTTCTGAGGAGGGTGTCAGGGGTGCCATGTTTACTGTTGGCAACAGCTATTTGAGGGGGTGATTCCTGGCTCCTCCCTAACCACGGAGATAAAAGTTCCCAGAAGCATCTCTACCCACATTTGCAGTAGTTCCTGTTTGCCATAATGTAAACAATCCCACAATGCACCTTCATTCTAAAATTCAAGATGGAGAACCCCGTACTCCATTGTATAGTCTGATTGGCCACTAGGAGATGTGGCCAGGGAAATTATGAGTCCTTTTCTTTGTGATCACGCAAACTGGTTCTGGGGGTAGTTCCCCTTGCACTGATTTTGGTGCCAGCCTGGCTGGGTAGACAAAAGGGTTGTGTGCTTGAGGTCCTGCCTAATACCTATTTGTGAAAGAGCAGCCCTAAGTGGTCTTCCTGCAAAGGGCCGAAAGACATCACCCTCTGCCCGTTCCATTGTTCCTCCTCTGGGAGCAGTTTTTGTGCTTCATTAAGGCCAAACACTGGTGTCAGTAGGCTAATGCAAGTTGGCCTGCTGGAGGTTCAGGCAGTCAAAGTTAACTTTCAGAAAGTTATTTTTCCTAAATATTTATTAGAACTCTAACTTTACCATTACTTTCTATTTTTCATACATTTTAACAATAGTCTTTGAATGTCTTTTGTTATTGTTTCCTGTCAAAAGTTTCAAATTATAGTTTATAATCTGTACTTCAAAATTTTGTAGGATTCATCTAGAACCCTGCCAGTGAAAATAGCTTTTGTGGCCTAGTCATTGGAGGAACATGTCTATTTTAATATTGCATGTTACACTTTTAAATATCCGGCACCCCACCTTGTGGGCCACAAAGTGTACTTCGTTGCAACTTATTATTATTTAAAAGCACGGTTTCCTGCCTGTCAAAAAGTGTTATAATGGCAGGTTTGTACAGTAGGCTTTCGGTTGCTCAAGTCAGCCTACACAAGGCTGGCGTGAGGCCATGTTTTCTCTGTCACTGTTGTGGATGGCACAATCAGTGCTGTAGTCCTCAAGTGATAGATAGCTTTCTGCCAAATGGTAGCTCTCTCTTGCCTGCACGCTATGTAACCAAGTAGGATTTCACCGACAGGTAAGGCTGACTTTTTCCCAACACAAAAATCAACTCTCCTTTGTAGTTGGTATTCTTGAAAGCATATCATCAAGTGACGGAGGTGATCTATGGTTCAGCATTAAAAAGTGGTTGACTGCTGTTCAGCCTTCTCTACTTTTTACAATTGCTACCTTCTCCCTTGATTGATCGGTTTTCAACATATCAATCCTGAACACCCTCAGCCACTCTGCCCCACACTATGTATTCTAAAACCTATGCAAGTATTAAAGGAGTGTTGGGATAGAAAAGTCCCTAGCATGGTGACAGACGTACCCCAGCCCTGAGTGATCCAGCTGCACCAATGCCTGTATCTCTGGTGCTAACTTTAATGTCATGGGGAACATAAATCATGGCTGTGCGCCATGACATAGGCCTGTCTCGTGGATTGCTGTTTTGTTGGGTCTTGAGGGAGCCCAAAGCTCTACCCTCATAGTGGTGAAAAGCTACTGTCTTTGCCAGAAGTTAAGTAGCGCGGTGGTGCCAGTATACCATGTAGTGCTTAGTAGAAATGAACAGGTCTTTTTAGGTTTCGTCTGCACAGGGTTTGAGTTGTGCTTGTGAAATCTATTGTTAATATATATCTTAAAAGGGGCTTACAACCCGCCCTCTTGCTTTTCATTCATTCCTGTGCTTGCCACTTTCTTTTCCTCCATTTCTATTTGCTGTAGCATGCTGTTTCCTGTTCTTCCTCGTTTGTTTGTTCTCATCAGAGTCCAGAGCCCCCAAGTACTTTTTTTTATCTGCTTTTGTAGTGGAATTCTTTTTTTTAAAAATGTTTTGCCTGCACAGTGCCTGTGCTCATAACCAGCGGCTCTCAACATGGCCCCCCTCACATGGAAATGCATGTGCCTCGACAGTTTCATGCCCACTCTTTTTGCTATGTTTGTTGTGCTCACACAGCCTGACTTTAATATGGCCGCCTCTCAGGACGTTGCCTCACATAAAATACGTCTCTATGAGGTGCATGCGTTCTGATGCACCAGTTTCGTGCCAGCTCTTTTTTGTCAAGCTCACACAGCATCCACAGCAGAATAATGAGGCATGCAGAGACTGTTCTCGCTCTAGACTTTTTAATTTCTGGGGCAGTATAATTTTGGTGACTCAATGCTGCATTTTCTGCACTGTTTAACTGATTGCTCATTATTGTTTGTTGGGTGTATATCCCATTAATCAGGCCGACAGTTTCAGCATTGAAGCATAAGCCTGTTAAAGTGTTCAGTCGCTTTTAGCCATATTATGTCAGTTATTAATTCTGCTGTAGCGGCCAAATCAGTAGTGAAGGAACCACTTGACATTTCAATTCAGTGTTTAAACTAAGGGTTTCTGCATACCTGGGAGTAACAGAAGCTTTTAGTGAGTCATGCACGTCTGTGGGAAAGGTTATGCAACATTGTTATCTGCATATATTTCTTAAAAGGGACTTGCATCCTGCCCCCATGGATTGTGTTTGCCATTTACTTTTCCTCAGTTTCTTTTGGCTGTAGCATGTTATCTCCTGTTCTTCGTGTGTTTGCTCGTATAAGTGTTACGAGGCCTAAGTACTATTTTCATCCGCTTTTGAAATGGAACTTTTTTTGTTCTTCAATGTTTTGCCTGCAAAATCGCCAGCTTCAACGAGGCCCCCTTCTCTTACAGAACTGCATGTGCCTCGTCAGTTTCATGCAGGCTGTTCTCTTATTATTATTATTTTTTTGTCGCATTCACACAGCCTGACTTTAATATGACCTCTCGGGACGTTGCCTTGCATGAAAGTATATTTCTAGGAGATGCGTGCATTCCGAACTGTCAGTTTCATTCTGCCTCTTCATTTTGTTGCGCTCGCAAAGCCTCTGCAACAGAAAAACAAGCATTTTCAATGCAGTGGGTCTCGCATTTGCTCGACTTAGAGCTTTTAGCGTTGTAAAGAGAGAAAAAATGCTGCGTGGAAAATAAACAGATAAAGTAGTCCGAACACGATGCTGAAAACATCGAAACCTCGTATGTTTTTAGTAGGTTACCGGTGCTTTGTAGGTGGGCTAAACACCGGAAAAGGCATGACGTATGCACGCCTTTCACAAATGAAAACAAGTGGATTAGAAAAGGCAAGCCCACGAACCAATGAAAGTGACTGATGTGACATGGGCGTGGTTGGAAGCCCAAAGAGATTACAGATTACAGAATGGGACGGAGCGCTTTGCGCTCACCCATAGTGAGGCACGCGCAGACTGTTCTCCATCTAGTCTTTCTTTAAACATCTCTATGAAGTGTGTGCATTCTGCTTTAAATATTACTTTTACTCTATTGAAAATAAGAAACTTGCATCTATTTAAAATAAAAAGTAAAATTTTGGAACTTAATTGTAAATGCTAAAGAGATACTGGGCACCAGTAAATGCTGCCCTCAGGGCGCTGCTGAAGACTACAAAACTAGGGGTAACAATTTACAGCCATGGCCTTACTTGCTTTGCTCTGAGGAAACGTCTTCCGCAAATTCGCATCTGTTGGATTGCTGGGGCATGTTCTTCTGTGGGGGATGAGAGTAGCAGCTAACAGTGAATGTTCTGCAGAGGCACACAGAGCTGCGACGTCAGCTTCTCTGCATTGCCTGGCACAGTTCCCTCTAAGGTACGAAAACAAATCTATCAACCAGTTACGCTTGCTACTCTTTCTCCCAGTGAAGCCCGTCTTTTCTGAGCACTTAGGGCTCTCCTCTTCTTGTAGTCTGCAGAAACCTACCTCTTGCCTTCCACTGGATGAGCTTGTATTCTGAAAACCTTTGTCCCCTGCACCAATGACAGGTGCTGTGAGATAGTCCCACTGCATTTTATCCTCTGCTCCAGAGCTTTCAAACCTACTGCATTATAAACAGCCACCCACAACATGAACTTGCACAGACACTTACAGATGACCCAGTTCATTTTATGGAATATTGTCTCTCTTACGTTATTTACTCTTTTTTTCAGTTCTCCTCTTGAGGCTGAGTAAGAGCATTTTACAACTCTTTGCAAGTTCAGTTCATGAACTTGCTCAAGCATGGCCTGCATATCGGTTTTTTTTCTTTGTCCTCCACCATTTACATAATGTCCCCATGTTATATTACCACCAGTGACTGCACAGTATATTGGCATTCTCAGTAAACAAGTCATAACACTTACGGAGTTTCAGTAACTTCACAACTGCTCACCAAGCTAAATCTTACAATAAAAAAGTATTATTTATTCACATAGCCAAAACCTAATGCATTTACCAATGGTTGTTACCTATGTCACTGGAGTGGGGCCTACAGACTATTGTAAAATCTTCTGCTGTGTGCTTAAATCAGCCTTGGTCTACATCAAGTTAGTATGTAGCTCTATGCAGCACGTGTGTTTTGTATAGATGTGCTTAGGGTATCTGTGCCTGTGAACGGTAAAATCCCTGGAGGACTCAGGGTTCCATTGTGGAGGGCAGAGGAATCCCCCCAGACAGATCTGTGGATTGCTGCATTCTTGTGAGCTGGATGGGACACACACTGGAGAAAGAAGAGATAGGCTCCTCAGTATATTTCAAAGTGTGCTCTTGGATTCAAGGAGAGGAAAAGGGCAGGAAGGAGATGGGGCTGATAAGAGAATCATAAAAAGTTCGTTTTGGGCCCTGGCGTAACATTTTACTGCACATATTACTGTGGCTGACATCCAGGTGTGAACTCTAGTCACTCCCATAGCCTCTGTTGTGGGGATATCAGATTTGAGCCGCTCCTCCTGTGACAGACTGCTTTCTGGAGGAAGAGCAAGGCAGAGGAGTAGACACTTCAAAAGGAAGTAGACCTCCAGCACACTCTTCAAAGACTCATACTCTAAATCACATTTGGTATCTGGAAATAGACTACAAGAAGGGGAGCTCAAGTCCTCCAGCTGTCAAGCAGCCAGTCGGGCCTGTACAAGGAGGAGAAGCTCTGAAAGAGTTATGAATGTAACCAGGGCTGGTGGCAAAGGCTTGCTAGTCTCCCAGCTGGATGAGAAAACATCACCCATGGACAGCCAAGACTACCTGCTCCTGGAGCGCCAGTGCTTGCCAAGGCCTGTTTGCCCTGTGAGGAAGAGGAGAGCACTGGAGGGAGCGAGGTCTAGTTGGGGATCTTAGCGAGTGGATCCCTGAGCTCGAGGTGCGGGGACAGTTGCTGCACCAACCAGCTGTGTGCAGCAGGAGCTGCCATAAAGTTAACTGTGGTCTGCGACTCTGTATGCCAGAAGGGGTCGACGTGAGGGTTACTGCTGTGCAGAGGGGGCCATAGCCTATTTCTGATGGATACATCTACCTGTGGACTCCTTACCTTTTGAATACTTCCAGTGCACCAGCACTCAATGGAATTTTTTCCTCTCTAGCTCTCCACGTCGATGAGGACATCACAATGGTACAGCTCCGCATGTGACTTCCTCTGACATCATCAGAGCCATAAGAAATCCTCACCAGCGTGCTGATGTCAGTTTCTTTTTTCTTAGACCCTGATGGTTTTTCTACCTCTCCATGTGTTACACTGTGTTGAGGGAGCTTCTTCGTAACAAGTTTTCTTTGTGTAACAATGTCTCTGCTGATAAAGTCAAGCTTTAAGCCTTGTAGAGTGTGGTGGTGATATGTCAGTTACTGACCCGCACAAAAATTTGCCTCTGACCATGATTTTTTGATCACAGCATTCGGGAATACTTTTCTTGCCCGAGCATGAACACAGAGGCACTGAGGGAAAGGGAGGCAAAACTGTTCCTGTCAAAGGCTAAAAAAACAGAAACTGGGCCGTCAAAGATCCAGGCCTTGAGTAGTCATTGTCCCACAGGTCTTTGAGGTCATACCGGAATCAGCATCACTCTTCCTGAGATGCTAGTTGGAGGTTTTTGTCACCGGCTTCCAAATCTACGCGCCGTTCGATCTGGGAGGAGAGTCCCACCCTATCTCCCCCAAAAAACGAAGTCACCTGAGATGTCACGTGCACTGTCTTTAGTTGAGATATCACCCTCACCTGCGAGTCCTGCAGCACAGTTCTCTCCTGTTACTTCACCAGACCAAGAGATTGAAGTGCAGGAATCATGTCAGGCCCAGCCTCAACAGGAATATATCAGTTTTTTCCTACTCCTGGGACGGAGCCATCTGTTTTCTTAAATGCTATGTTTAGCATTTTCTTAACAGGGTGATGACCCCACTGTTGTGCCTGCGGGCCCCATGGGTCCTTTGACCTTTAACCTTGGACGCTTACCGGGGGCCATATAGGCAAGCTCTTTTCATGCCTTTTCTGCCCATGAATCCATAACCTATGGGGATGACTGCACCGCTGGTACAGATACCAACGTCGGATAAATCTCGTCCGGCGACGAGTCACTCTACTCCTGCTTGGAGTAATATCTCGTCCGGCGACGAGTCACTCTACTCCTGCTTGGAGTAATATCTCAACTCCGGCTTCACTGGTGCTGCAAAAGACATCCTCAGTCTGCGCACCCGCTGTTGACGCCAAGGCTGGAGTCTAGATTGAGCTCTAGAAGAGAAGCCTTGAGGTTCTTGTAGAAACAACAGTACTTGGAGGAGCAGCAAGACCTTGAGGAAGGAGGGATTCCTTTACCTTCTCATGATTTTGAAGTTATTGAAGTGGCTAGTGGACTGGGCACATCTCTGGAGTGAGAGTTGTTATTACGTGGGTGTATTCCACTTCCAGAGGTTACTTCTTATCATTGAGTAATTAGGAAGGCAGCTGAACTTCTGTACTTGCCATTGCCCACATTGGAGTTGAAATCTAACATCCTGGCAGGTTCTTCAGTCCTCCTCTGCTACATCTGACCCTCTGCTTCTATTTAATGAGGCTTTGTCAGAGCCAGTCCTGGATCTGTGGCAGAAGCCTCTGACTACTCCAGCTTTTTATTTTAAAGAATTGCTGCAGGATATTCAAGAGGCAGCTAAGCAGGTCATTCAGTCAGGCCTGGATACAGCAGACTCTTTTGTCAAAGCCATGGGCACATTGGTAGCGACCAGAAGACATGCATTGCTTAGGGGTTCGGGGTTCTCCTGTGATGTACAGTCCACCTTAATAGACCTCCCTTTTCACGTCTCCAATTTGTTTTGAGACAAGGCTGACTCCGCTTTAGAAAGGTTCAGGGAGAGTAACACCACTGAAGTCATTAGGCCTTAAGACACTCTGCAACCTATAGACCTTTCCATAGGTTTAGGGGGTTTGGCCACAACTTCTCCTTTCATGGGCGGCAGCTATTCCAGGGTCAGCAGTCTGCCAACTCCCTCTATAAATCCTACAGAGGTCGTGGGAGACTTGGACAGCATGGTACAGTCCAGCAGCCTTCCTCCTCCTCCACTTTATCCCCCGCTGGGACCTTTCAGGAAAGCAGCTCTAGTTCTCTTCCCTTTCAACAGCATGTGTTGCCCATAGGCAGGAGGTAAATTTATTTTCTCTGAGAGTGGAAGTCGATAACATCAGCCTCTTGGTTGTTAAGCATTGTAGAAATGGGCATGCCCTTTCCAAATGGAGTTTCCCCCCTCTGTTTCCTCTCCAGCATACTTTTTGTTCAGAAGATCATCTGCTATTGCTTCAGCAGGAGGTACAAAATCTGCTTTTAAAGGACGCAGTGGAGTTAGTTCCGGAGCAGGAAAAGGGTCAGGGATGTTATTCAAGATATATCCTGATCCCCAAGAAGGAAGGTTGTTTCAGGCCCATCCTGGACCAGAGGGTTTCGAATTGGTTCCTCAAACAGGAGAAATTCAGCATGCGGACCGTAGCTCAGGTGCTTCTTGCGCTGGACAAGGAAGACTGGGTGGTTTCTATAGACTTACAGGATGCTGCAGTCACATAGGAAGTAGCTCCGGTTCATGGTAGGGACACAGCACTACCAGTTCGTCGTCCTTCCTTTTGGTCTTACTTCCGCAGCTCAAGTCTTCACAAAGGTGATGGCAGTGGTTGCAGCATCTCAGAAGGAGGGGTTTATCGGTATTTCCTTACCTGGACGATTGGTTGATCAAAGCCAAGTCTCCAGAGTTGGTGCTGCATCATTTGCAGGTGACAACCTAGTTGTTGTTCAACCTGAGCTTTTCGCTAAAGGTGCCCAGGACTCACCTGGAGCCCTCTCAACGCCTCCTGTTCATAGGTTGCAAGGCTGAACAACAACGAATCATGCCTACCCAGCTCCTCAGTGGATTTTGGACATAGAGGCTATGATTCTGATGTTTTAGGATGGAGCAGTTCTAGTCCTATAGGTCCTGTGTCTGCTCTCTTCCTGTATTCTGTTGGTCACTCACGCACGTTGTCACAGGAGGGCTCTCCAGTGGTGCCTCTGCAAGCAGTGGTTTCAACATAACTTAAATCTCAAGGAGTCATTAACAGTCTTCAGAGACACTGCAGTGGATCTTCAATTGTGGAGCGTGGAAGGCAACCTATCACAAGGGAGACCATTTTATCTACCACCGCAGGTGACCACAGGCATTACGGATGCTTCCACTCTAGGGTGTGGAGCACATCTGGGAGATCTGAAGATCAAGGGAGTTCCGTCTCCGGAGGAATAGATTTTTCACATCAATCTGTTGGAATTACGAGCAATACACCTCGCTCTCAAGCCCTTCATACGTGCGGACGGTTTCAGCTGGCACATTTCAGCCGAGCACAAGTGACGATTCCATCCGGAGTTGGTTGTTCACGTCTTCCAGTTATGGGGCACACCTCAGATAGACCTTTTTGCCATTCATGGGAACGCGCACTGCCCGTTGTTCTGCAGCCTCCAGTATCTGACGCAGGGAGCATTTGGGGGGGAGGGGGGGGCACGGTTCATTTGAACTGGAGCAACCGGTTCCTTAACACGTTTCCTCCCATACCCTTGATTCTTCAGGTTTTTAAGGAAGATTCGCCAAGACCAGGCTCAAGTCATATCAATAGCCCCAAATTGGCCAAGAAGGGGTGTGGTACACAGACCTCCTTCACCTCTCGCTGTGCTCTCCGCTCCATCTCCCTCAGAGGGCAGACCTCCTTTTGCAGATGCAGGGGCAGGTTCTACACCACCACCTCCAAAGCCTGCACCTACATTCCTGGAGATTGAAAGGGGCAATCTGGATTCCTTTTCTCTTCCCGCAGAAGTGATGGATGTTATATTATCAGCTAGGTGACACTCCACCAAAACTGTCCATCCTGGGAGATGGGCCAAGTTTGTTAAATGGTATGAGGAGAGGCACATGGGACCTTTAAAGGCCTATTTGTCCAATGTTTTACAATTTGCTCTTTTCTTGTCACAACAAGGTTGCTCAGTTGAGACAGTAAAGGGCTATCCCTCTGCACTGTCTGCATGTATTTGTTTATCTTACCAACACTCTTTATTTAAGGGTTTGACTAATAGGTTTCCTCCCACTCCATTTATAATGCCTCAGTGAGATTTACATTTAGTTTTAACATTCCTGATAGGTACATCATTTGAACCATTGCATAGTTGCCTGTTGAGGCTCCTTACGTTTAAAACTATTTTTCTCATAGCGATCACGTCAGCCAGGTATGGGAGTGTGCTGTAAGCTCTGAGTGTAAAACCCCCAAGGTGGTTTTGAGAACCAGGGTGGCTTTCCTGCTAAGGGTGGTGACTCCTTTTCATTTGGGGCTGTCCATCACCCTTCCGTCCTGGATCCAAAGAGCGCATTGAGCTTGTATGTAGACAGGACGAGAGAGTTGAGGATGGATGGATCTGCTCTTTGTTGGCTACGTGGACAAGATAAAAGGCAAAGCCGTCCACAAAAGAACACTGTCAAGGTGGGCCATTCTTCGCATTAAAATTTGTTAATCACTGGCAAACAAGGATCCTCCTGAGGGTATGAGGGCTCATTCAACCAGAGCTTAGTCTACTACTTCTGCTTTGGCTAGAGGTATACCTGTTGATGACATCTGCAAGGCAGAAAATTGGGCTTCACTCCACACTTTAGCAAAGCCATTACTGCTTGGACTCAGAATTGAGGAGGGACGGCCATTTTGCTCTGTTCTGTGCTTCAGGACTTCTAGGTATAGCCAGGCAGGCACCCCACCTCTGAGTGCATGACTTCTTTGGGATTCTGTTCAAAAGTTGATGAATCCACAGGTAGATGTATCCATCAGAGGAACAAGTTACTTACCTTCGGTTGATGCCTTTTCTGGTGGATAGAGTGCCTACCTGTGGATTCCTCACTGTTGCACCCACCTCCCCGTTGCCTGTCTGGTTATGCCAAAAAAGAAATTGTTTGTTTGTATTATATATATGTATTTCTTACAAAATTGTATTTACAGAACGTATGGTTATATATGGATTATATATAAATTCTTGTATTGTGTTTGCACATGTTGTGTTTGTGATGTTTGTGTTCACCGGTTCGCCTCGGAGGCACTATTAAAAAAATATAAAAAAAAGTGGGTGAAACAGATGTCTGTACGCCTGCAAGGACTTCTTATGACTCCATTGACATCAGATGGAGTCATGTGCGGAGCCGTACCATTGTGACGTCCTCGTCGACGCAGAGAGATAGAAAGAAAAGAATTCTGTTGAATGCTGGTGCACTAGGACTATTCAGAAGGTGAGGAATCCCCATGTAGACAGTGTATCCACTAGAAAAAGCGTTACGGAAGGTAAGTAACTTGTTAGTTTGGAGGAACGTTGGCGACCACATATGGCAGTTGGAACCTGTGTGAAGATAACCATCATTCCGTAGCCCTTGTGCCAAGGAAATTTGGTGACTCCGTGTGCCAGTAGGGGCCGCCGTGAGGATTACTGCTGAGCTGATTGGCCTGTCGCCGTGTGCAGAGGAAGGTAGATGATTGCTTGTGCCAGGTGGCGCTACCAGAATGGACTGTTGCCTGGTTCAAGCTGTTATCATGAGCAGAGGCCGCTATAGTGTACAAGAAAAATGCTGAACCAGCATTATAAGAGTCTAAAAATATTACATTTAACCCACACAACAAAAGGTTGTTAGGATACCCACCCAGCTGCCCAATTAGAGTGCGTTGGTGGACTCAAGATCCTCTTCAGAGATACAACAAAAATATAGAAATGGCCCAAAAAGTTATATTAGTTCCTTTGAATATAATAAATCAATGAGAATACTTTCTATCTCTGTCCAAGTAGGTTTGGATGCTCTGACTCCAAATGTGACTGAATGAAATCTGACTTCAAGATCAAGTCAAAAAGTATTTTGAATATAGGAAAGAATTGTATCCTGTGTGTTACATTCAGAGAACACTTTGGAATTACTTGGAACATACACCCAAATTTGTTAAAGTGCAAGTGCAAACTGAGGCGCCTAGGTTCTTGCTTCCTCCATCCCATAAGCACCAGTGTCTTGAGCTTCTTTTTAATTAGTAGATGGCCAAATGTGGAGAAAGAAGGCCATTCAGAGATTCACAGTTTGGACTCTAAAAGCTTGGCCTCCTTTCCGATTTTACTGACAGGATGCGGAAGTAGCAGCACACACTATTTCCTAGAGGGTTCGTATGGTCACAAAGCATGGGATCTTTAGCCTTACAACGTTGGCATAGCCATAGGCATGCATTGTGCATAACAAAAGATTTTGTTTCTTGATATAAAAGTAATCAGTGAAGATGAGCTAATAGAGTTGTTGCTTGTATTTGTTAATATTGTAGCTGAGATCCTTTGCTGCCCAAGCATAATTTTAGGAAGTCTCAGATTGGGGCAGTTCCAGTATTCTAGCCTAGACAAAACCTTGGCTCTTGGGCTGTGTTATTTGTTTTTGCTGTCAGTGTTAAAGGAAGGGTATGTCTTGAAATAAAAACTTCCTAGGTGCCTGACTTTACTTCTGCTCCAAATCACAAAGCCCAGTTTCCTTAGAACTGTGATGGGTTGATTGCAGACATCCAGTAGATACAGCCAGAAACCAATGAGATTTATCTCCAAAAACAATGGCTTCTGTCTTTCTGTTGTTATAGAGTGCACCCAGGCCACCATAACAAGAAAGCAATCGAGTTTAACTGCTGCAGAGAGTTTGAATTAAATATTGCAGTGAAAGAACAGAGTTTTCAGTTTAGGTGACAAGTTGTGTTTCTTTTGGCTAGTGGACTGATTTCGCTTCTAAAGAAAATAGGGCATAGTGAGGAGCCTTGTGGTATACCCTAGTCACTAGCCTGAAAAAACTGACTTGAAAGAACCTGCAGTCATTACCTGTAGGGAGGCTGGCCTGGCTTATAGTGGGTACCTGATGGTACTTACACCTTGTGCCAGGTCCAGTTATCCGTTATTAGTAGTGTTCTAGCAGCTTAGGCTGATGGAGGTAGCGATAGAACAGCTTAGACTGAACTAGGAGACATGCAAAGCTCCTACTTTACCACTTATATCATATAGGTACTATATCCTAAGAAAGACAATACTCAGGGTTACTAAAATTAAAGGTACTTTATTTTAGTGACAATGTGCCAAAAATATCTCGAAGGATATACTCCCTTAGGAGGTAAGTAAAATACACAAAATATACACACAAACCAAAAACAGGTAAGTAAAACAGTCAGAAAGTAGTGCAAACGCTGTAGAATACAATAGGATGCAATAGGCCTAGAGGCAACACAAACCATATACTAAGAAAGTGGAATGCGAACCATGAATGGACCCCTAGGTTAGTGTAGTGTGTAGAGGGTCGCTTGGAGTGTAAGAGAACACTAAGGGTGTCCAAGATAACCCACCCCAAGACCCTGGAATGTAAGAGTAAAGTACTACTATTTCCCCAGAAACACACTAAAGTTGTGATAGAGGATTTTGCAAAGACCACAACAGACTGCAAAGCACTGAAGACGGATTCCTGGACCTGCAAAGGAAGGGGACCAAGTCCAAGAGTCGTGAAAGTGTCCGGGGGAGCATGAGCCCACTAAACCACGGTTGGAAGTTGCAGAATGGCTGCCTCCGGATGGAAGAAGCTGGAGATTCTGTAACAGCGAAAGGTGCTAGGAACTGCTCCTTCGAGCAGAAGATGTCCCACGGAGTGCTGAAGGATGCAGAGTTGTTTCCTTGGCAAAAGACTGCAAGCAAGCCTTGCTAGCTGCAAGAGTCACAGTGGAAGAAAAGGTCTGCTGCCCGGGCCCAGGAAGGACCAGGATGTTGCCACTTGGGAGAGGAGACAGAGGGGGGCCTCAGCGACGTAGCGAGCCCACGCACAAGAAAGTAGCACCCGCAGAAGTCCTTGAACAGGGGTTCAAGAAGTCTGAACACAGCGGTCGTCTCAACACTGCAAAAGAGGGTCCCACAAAGCCGGAGATCAACTCAGGGAGCTGAGCATCGCAGGACAGAGTGCTGGGGACCTAGGCTTGGCTGTGCATGAAGGATTTCGTGGAAATGTGCACAGAAGCCCGAGTAGCTGCGGTTCACGCAATGCACAAGATTACTGTCTGGAGAGGGGAGGCAAGGACTTACCTCGTCCAAATTTGGACAGTTGGACCACTGGACAGTCTGGGTCACTTCGGTTCACCACCTGTGTTCCAGGGGCCACACTCGTCAGGATGA
Source organism: Pleurodeles waltl (assembly GCF_031143425.1). Classification (NCBI taxonomy): domain Eukaryota; kingdom Metazoa; phylum Chordata; class Amphibia; order Caudata; family Salamandridae; genus Pleurodeles; species Pleurodeles waltl. Next base: position 81,994,205 of record NC_090444.1, on the reverse strand, counting down.
GAGGGGTCCCACAGTACCGGTGACGCTGAAGTTTGGTGCCTGCTGAAGCAAGGGGAAGATTCCGTCAACCCACAGGAGATTTCTTTGTGGCTTCCAGTGCAGGATGAAGGCAGGCAGCCCTCAAATCATGCACCACCATGAAACAGTTGAGAAAGCTGGCAGGATTGGGCGCTACAAAGTCGCTGGTAGTCTTCTTGCTACTTTGTTGCAGTTTTGCAGGGATCCTGGAGCAGTCAGAGGTCGATCCTTGGCAGAAGTCGAAGAGAGAGGTGCAGAGGAACTCTGGTGAATTCTTGCAAGTCGTTATCTGAGGAAAAGCCCACTGGAGAGACCCTAAATAGCCCTCAGAGGAGGATTGGCCACCTAGTCAAGTAAGCACTGATCAGGAGGGGTCTCTGACGTCACCTGCTGGCACTGACCATGCAGAGGCCTCCACTGTGCACTCACACCTCTGCATTCAAGATGGCAGAGGTCTGAGACACACTGGAGGAGCTCTGGGCACCACCCCTGTGATGGACAGGGGAGTGGTCACTCCCCTTTCTTTTGGTGAGAGAAAATCCCAGAGAGCTGGTTTGGCAGTACCCGGGGTCCATAGTGGAGCCCCGGGGATGCATGAGATTGGCACCCCAATACCAGATTTGGCATGAGGGGGGACAGTTCCATGATCTTACACGTTACATGGCCATTTTCGGAGTTACCTTTGTGAAGCTACATATAGGTATTGACCTAAATGTAGTGCACACGTGTAATGGTGTCCCCGCACTCACAAAGTCCGAGAAAATGGCCCTGAACTATGTGGGGGCACCTTTGCTAGTGCAAGGGTGCCCTCACACTTAGTAACTTTGCACCTAACTTTCAGCAAGTGATGGTTAGACATATAAGTGACTTATAAGTTACTTAAGTGCAGTGAAAATGGCTGTGAAATAACGTGTGTGTTATTTCACTCATGATGCAGTGGCAGTCCTGTGTAAAGGTTTGTCTGAGCTCCCTATGGGTGGCAAAAGAAATGCTGCAGCCCATAGGGATCTCCTGGAACCCCAGTACCCTGGGTACCTAGGTACCATATACTAGGGAATTATAAAGGTGTTCCAGAGTGCCAATTGAAATTGGTAAAAGTGGTCACTAGCCTATAGTGACATTTAAAGGCAGAGAGAGCATAAGCACTGAGGTTCTGGTTAGCAGAGCCTCAGTGACACAGTTAGTCACTATACAGGTATACGCTTTCAGGCCACAAACTATGAGCACTGGGATCCTGGCTAGCAGGATCCCAGTGAGACAGGCAAAAACACTGACATACATGTAAAAATGGGGGTAACATGCCAGGCAAAATGGTACTTTCCTACATCACCTCAGAATGACGTCTCAGCAAAATAACATAGCTGTGATTCCATCATGTAGAATGATGCTTAAAAGGTCAAGATGATGACAGCTGAAACTCTGCCATTGTCTTCTTTTTCTCAGAGCTTGTTAATTAAGGCCAGCACAACAGACTCCTTTCCTACATGTGGTCTGGAGCTTGCCTGTATTAGATTGTAGTTTTGGGTCATACTGATTCTGCTTCCGGCATTGGGGCACATTGTACCCCTATATTGAACCAGGTACACACATGTATACATAGGACAGTGAACAGGTCTCTGCCCTCACAGTGGCACACATTAAGACAGTAATTGGATCTCTTTGGTTCAGCTGAGCACTGCACCCAAACGAATCCCAACAGCTATGTTTAAAAAAAAAAAAAAAAACAGTCCTGAACAGGACATCTTTAAATGTATTAATGTGGCTATTGCCACTGGATTCCTGAATTCAGTAGGGGTGCATCAACATAGTCCATAAAAATATTCTTGATCAGATCCTGCTTCGTAAGGCTAATTTCTGTCTTGGGTTGTACGTTCAAAGTGTTTGCAAGACTAGTCCTGGAGGGAATAGAAAACTGTTTAGAATAATCTCTTATTTCTCTTCCAGGGGATCCTCATCAATAGTCATAAACATTGAATATTCCCGCCCTTGTGCGGGGACCCCGGAGCATATATAAAATATATACACATTATACATGTGTAACAAACAGTCATGCAGGCTATCATGTTAAAAACAGGCAAAAATGCTTTATTTCTATGAAGTTGAGCATAAATAAGTACCCAAGCTCCTAAAACTAGGCTTGGGGAAGTAAGCAGTAGCAAACTCTAGTGAAAAAATAGAGAAAACTGCATTGAAAAACAATGAAGCATTCTTAGCCAATAGGCTGCATGTAGGTTAACACAGGAGAACCATAAAAACTTTGGCACTGTGCCTTTAAGACCCTGAGCACCTCCAGTATCCCACCATGCCTCAGGGGTGAAGGAAAGGTGACAGTTGGTTCACAGTTAGGTCAGTTCTTTTTTCCGGCTCCTTCTGAGAGGATCCTGGGGCATTGAGCTCTCAGTTTTTCTGAGTTTTCCTCAGAAAAATTCTTTAAAAAAGCGTTTTTTCACTTTTCACTCGACAAATAACATCTTTGTCTGAGCTGGGAAGGTTTTTTCTGACAGAAAAATGCCTTCTCTTTTTGTCAAATGCCCTGCTTGTGGGAAGAAGAAGGCCCAGTCAGATCCCCACTCTCTGTGCATAGTGTGCCTGCCTCAGAGTCACTGCCCTGACACTTGTCAGTACTGTAAGAACATGTCTAGGAGGACTCTGAAAGACAGAGAGAAGATCCGACTTCATGGGCTTCAGGAGAGGAAAAGAACATCGTCCTCCTCGCTCCCCAGGCATCCAGAAGGCCATTCTCAGGAGAGAATGGCCCGGTCGACGTCGACAGGTAGGAAAATACCTGTTTGTTCACCGTCGACGTCGTCGCTACCACCGCCTCACCGGCATAGATCGCCGTCGACGGCGACACACCCGACGTCGAAGGGAACGGCGTCGAGGGAACATCAGAGCAGGGGCAGGTCTCCGTCGACGGCAGCCCGCCGATCGACGTCGAGCCACCGCCGGCATGCCCGGTCGCCGCCAAAGGCTGTGCGCCCCCCGACGTCAGGACACACGACGTCGAGATCTCCACGACGGCACGGCAAACATCCGCCGTCAACCTCCCATCGCTCCACGTCGAGGCACACGACGGCGAGCAGGTCGAGGTCCAAGGAACGCCGTTCGACGTCAAGGCACTCAACGTCGAGGCACTCAACGTCGAGGCAGGACCAACCGACTGGGCGTCCTTCGACGTCGAAACAGCCATCGACGTCGACGCAGGTCTTACCTGTCCAACAGGGAGCAGAACATCGCCCCTCGCCAGACAAGGCTCAGTCTCCAGTGGTCTCCATACCGAGCGACTCTTCTCGGTCAAGAGCATCTCCTGGGCATGTCTCGCCCATCAACCTATCTCCGAGATGGCTGGAGAGCCTCAACAGACCAGCGGCCTCCCCAGATTCGCAATATTCGCGAACGTATTCACCCACTGCCTCCCCGCCAAGAACGCCATCGCCGACAGCCGGGGCAGAACGGGCTCGTTCAGCTCCTCGACAGCCGACCGCGAGGACTAGGCGCTCGGCTACAGCGTCCCGCAGCAGATCTCGCTCTCAACGGAGATCCAGGTCGCGCTCAAGAAGATCACCCTCTTGGTCTTCATCAGGTTCTTCTGTCAGGCGTTACTCACCTACTCTTACAGATTCACCACCTGCTAGAGTCTCACCAGTGGATGACATAACCACTTTCAACGAGGTGTTACTAAGAGGAGCACAGAAACTCAATATAGAGGTTCCAGAACCATCTACCTCCTCATCAATCATATTTGAGACACTACAACAGAGATCAGCGTCGAAAAAGTTGCTGCCTCTAGTGCCTGGTTTGTTGCAGCCGACCATGGACACTTTTCTGGCCCCAGCCTCGCTTAAGTCTGCCCCGGCTCGGATTCTTAAAAAGTACAAGGCTCCAGAGCAAGACCCTTTATTCCTTAGGAAGGATCCGCCACCAGACTCAGTGATCATAGCTGCCGCCCGAAAGACCCACTCGGTGGCATCTTCATCCACAGTACCCCCGGATAAAGAGAGCAGGCATTTAGACTCTCTGGGAAGAAAGATGTGCGGGACAGCGGCTTCAGCAATGAAGGTCTCTAGTGCGTCTGCGCTCCTGGGCAGGTACGATCGTTCTCTGTGGGATTCCCTCAGTAGATTTACGGAAAAACTGCCCAGAGAAAACAGGCAAGATTTCCAAGAGATTCTACAGGAAGGATGCCTGGTATCTAACCAAGTTATCAGCGCGGCAGCGGATGGGGCGGATTTGGCGGCTCATGGGTACGCACATATGGTATCTGTGCGAGGAGATCTTCCTGGCTGAGGCTCACTGGCTTGAAACAGGAGGCACAACAACGTATCCTGAATCTCCCATTTGCCGGGAATTCTCTATTCGGTGCCCATGCAGACGAAGAGATGGCCCGCATGAAGACCGAGGTGGATACCATGAAGGCGGTAGGCCTCGAAAGAAGGAAAGATTTCAGGCGGAGGTACAGACCGTATGATAGACGCCCTTTCCAACAGAGGGTTCAAACCCCTCATTGGTCGCAAAGGTCTCAGCAACGACAGGGACGCCCTCTGTTTCAGCGAAGAAACACAAGGGAGCGAGGGTCAAGTAGACCTCAACAGTCCACTCCAAAAGCACCCACTAAGCAATGAAGTCTCGCTTCCCTCGACACTGTACACCACTCCGGTGGGGGGAAGTATTATTGCTCATCTTCACGAGTGGCACTCTATCACAAGAGACAAATGGGTGCTCAATATTGTCGAACATGGCTATTCTCTCCTTTTCAAGCAGCCTCCACCACACTTGCCACCAACCAAACACAATCCGGCTCATCTCACCTTGCTACGCAAGGAGGCTCTCGCCCTCCTAAGAAAGAATGCCATAGAAAGGGTTCCACCTGCCCACAGAGGAAAGGGGGTCTACTCCCGTTACTTTCTAGTAGCAAAGAAGGGTCAAGAGGGCGTTTTCAGGCCAATCCTGGATCTAAGACTGCTGAACAAATACATAAGAAAGCAGAAGTTCAGAATGCTAGCGCTTCACCAAATTTTCCCTCAACTGCATCAGGGAGACTGGATGTGCTCCATCGACCTGCAGGATGCGTATTTCCACATCCCAATAGCTCCAAAGCATCGAAAATTCCTGCGCTTTCGAGTAGCGTTACAGCATTACCAGTTCAGGGTTCTACCCTTTGGCCTGAAATCTGCTCCAAGAGTTTTCTCGAAATGTATGGCAGTGGTGGCGGCGCATCTACGAAGACAAAGGATATACATATATCCATACCTAGACGACTGGCTACTAAAGGCTTCTTCTCCGGAGCAGGCGAGAAGCCATCGGGACATTGTACTAGGAGTTTGCGAAGCTCTAGGTCTTCAGGTCAATTACCAGAAGTCAACCTTGACTCCAACGCAGAGTCTTCACTACCTAGGAGCTATCATAAACACAGAACTACAAAAAGTGTATCCTTCGGAGGAACGACTGTCCTCAATAAACATGAAGTGCCAGGACCTGTTGAGAGCCAGCGCACCTACGGCACGTCAGGTGACATCACTACTGGGCTCCATGGCATCGTGCATCTTTATTGTCCCAAATGCCAGACTCCACATGAGACCCCTCCAAGAGGCATTGGAGACCAATTGGAGCCAAAGAACAGGTCGCTGGGAAGACACAATGCGGCTACCGGAGGTAGCGCTGCAGTCATTGAGATGGTGGATGCACAGACCTCACCTGTCAGTGGGCGCTCCGTTTCACCAGGTACTTCCATCCGACACTCTGGTAACGGATGCGTCTCTTCAGGGATGGGGGGCTCATCTGGGTCCTTTTCAAGCGCAGGGTCTGTGGTCAGACAAGGAGAAGCAGTACCACATCAATCTGCTAGAACTCAGAGCGGTCCATCTGGCTCTCAAGTCTTTCACACCGCTAATTCAGGGGAAAACTCTATTGATACAGACGGACAATACAACCACGATGTATTACTTGAACAAACAAGGGGGAACGAGATCCCTACCCCTTTCACGAGAGTCCCAAGCGATATGGCATTGGCTCCTGGCCAGAGGAATGTCAATCACAGCAGTTCACCTGCCAGGTCAGCAGAACGTAGAAGCAGACTTTCTAAGCAGACACCTGGAGGACGTTCACGATTGGGTCCTGCACGACGAAGTCGCAGAATACATCTTCGCGCAATGGGGTCGGCCTCAACTGGACCTCTTCGCAGACGATGTAAACAGGAAATGCCCAGACTTCGCATCCAGGTTCTACCGTCCAGGATCTCGAGGGAATGCCCTGTTGATCGACTGGTCAGGGACATTTCTTTACGCTTTTCCTCCGATTCCCCTCATTCCGGCAGTGATCAGCAAACTTTACGGATCCAGTACCAGAATGATTCTTATAGCGCCACAATGGCCTCGACAATTCTGGTACACGGATCTCCTCAACCTGTCGGAAAAACCTCACAGGAGGCTGCCGTGCAGACCGGATCTTCTGAGCAGAATGGAGGGCAGGATTCTGCATCCCAACCTACCCTCTCTGAGCTTAACAGCATGGCTCCTGAATTCCTGCAGTATGGGCACCTAGGACTCTCGCAGGAGTGCATGAACATCTTGAAAGAGTCCAAACGGCCTTCCACGCGGCGTTCCTACGCTTTTAAGTGGAAGAGATTCTACATATGGTGCTGTCAGCAAGGCCATAATCCCATACGGGCGCAGGAGGACGTCATACTGTCCTATTTGCTTCACCTAGCGAAATCCGGTCTGCAGGTATCATCTATTAAGGTACATTTGTCTGCTATTACTGCCTATCGCAAGTCACCTTCTCAGGAATCCTTCTTTACGAAACCTGTAGTCAAGGATTTCTTAGAAGGTTTGAAGAAAGTTTTTCCGCCAATTCGGAGGCCTTCTCCTCCGTGGGAACTGAACATAGTCCTAGCAAAACTTATGGGCCCTCCTTTCGAGCCTATCCATAAGGCTTCCTTACAACACCTTACGTGGAAAACGGCTTTTCTGGTGGCCATTACTTCAGCGAGGAGGGTCAGTGAGATCCAGGCCTTGTCTGCAAAAGAACCGTACACGGTTTTTCATGACAATAGAGTAGTTCTGCGAACTCACCCATCTTTCCTTCCGAAGGTGGTGTCAGAATTCCATATTAATCAGACCATAACTTTACCGACGTTCTTTCCCAATCCGGAAACTCCGGCTGAGAAAGCATTGCACTCATTAGACTTGAAAAGAGTGCTGAAATTTTATCTGGACAAGACAAAATCGATTAGAAACTCTAACCGCTTGTTTGTGAACTATGGTCATTTAAGGACAGGAGAAGCAGCATCTAAGCGAACAATATCAAGATGGATAGTCTCTTGTATTGTTAATACTTACCAGCTAGCTAATAGACAATTGCTAGCGCGGCCTAGAGCGCATTCCACAAGGGGAAAAGCGGCTACAGCTGCTCTCCTTAACAATGTTCCTATATCTGAGATTTGTAAGGCTGCTACATGGAAGTCTGTACATACTTTTACAAGGCATTATTGTTTAGACTCAGATGCAAGAGCGGATGCCCAAGTGGGGCAGGCCTCTCTAAGGAATTTATTTGCGTAAGACATGTCTATTCCTGCACTTCTATCGGACAGTCCGCTGGGTTTAGGGATGGGCTTGCTAATCTATTCAATGTTTATGACTATTGATGAGGATCCCCTGGAAGAGAAGGATAAGTTACTTACCTGTAAATCCTAGTTCTCTTCCAGGGGTATCCTCATCAAAGTCATAAACAACCCACCCTCCTCCCCGGACACACGTCTACTGGAAGTGCAGGACAGACAGTATTTTGATTCAATTATACAAATTGTCACCGTAAAAAGAACTGACCTAACTGTGAACCAACTGTCACCTTTCCTTCACCCCTGAGGCATGGTGGGATACTGGAGGTGCTCAGGGTCTTAAAGGCACAGTGCCAAAGTTTTTATGGTTCTCCTGTGTTAACCTACATGCAGCCTATTGGCTAAGAATGCTTCATTGTTTTTCAATGCAGTTTTCTCTATTTTTTCACTAGAGTTTGCTACTGCTTACTTCCCCAAGCCTAGTTTTAGGAGCTTGGGTACTTATTTATGCTCTATTGTAGTATTTAAAAAAAAAAAAAAAAAAAAACTTCATAGAAATAAAGCATTTTAGCCTGTTTTTAACATGATAGCCTGCATGACTGTTTGTTACACATGTATAATGTGTATATATTTTATATATGCTCCGGGGTCCCCGCACAAGGGCGGGAATATTCAATGTTTATGACTTTGATGAGGATACCCCTGGAAGAGAACTAGGATTTACAGGTAAGTAACTTATCCTTATGGAACATGGAGAGTTTTCACTCACCCGGGCTTAGCACAGTGAACCAGTGCTTTGTATTAGGAGACCAGGCTGGAAAATCAGTAAATGCATCACTGTAACTTATTTGTAGGGGCACTTTGCTGTAGTGTAATGATGTGAAGTTTTAGAAGATTACGCGATAAGCACAATCTGACACTTAGCCCTATTTTCTTGCATCCTTGTGTCCAAAATGTTGCACTAAGAAAATAGTGCTAAATGCAACAGAACACGAACAGCAATAGCCAACAGATTCTCATGCTTGGTTATTGTTCCTGTGCACCTGTGGTAGAATATTTGTGCCAAATTATTCATAACTATGTCAACTTGCATAATATTGAGTAATTTAACTTCAAAACAGTAACATGAAATTTCTCAAATTAATAAGGTGTAATTAAAAGTCGCCCAGGCCCACTTGTTTTGTGTGGTGATTTTAAGATTGCTCTGGACCTAGTAGATGAAGTACTGTTGTGTGTATATACCTTACTTCGCTGGGCATCCCTTGAGGTTTGTTGTATGTCTTCTTTTTCCTCCAAAGTGGAAACAGTTGAAGTGCAGTTTGGCTCTAAATGCTAGTTCACAAAACCAATGTCAATTTGGGATTCCTTGATGCCTGCAAGTGTTCTTGCCCCATCCCAGTTTAGTTAGATGCAGCTAAATGTTACCTTTCGGAAGTAGGTGCCTGACATACTATCTCAAATTATGTTTAATGTACACATTACACGTGTTGGACTCCAGGGGAAGTTAATGTTCCCTATTCTGTTACAATGAAAACCAACTGTTGATTCACACTTCCAACACCCAGGGCTTAGTGCTTGAAAGGGATCAAATTCTAAACTGTTACAATGTAGAGGATGCTATTCTTGTAGCAGTGGGTTCTTATCAGTATTTTGGTTTGCTTTTATCAAGCTTGCCTTACAGTGCGCTCTGAGAAATGGAAGAAATGTTGATGCTGCTCTGTAAAGTCAGTTTTTCAAGTCTACTTGAAATAAATTGTCCCAGTGTTCATCTTGTGCCACACAGAAATCTGGCATTTGATGGATTGGAAGGAAACCGCTTGAGGTCAGTTCTTAATATGCTTAAGTGTACAGTGGTTCAATTGCTTTACAATGAATTGAACCTTGTTCCTTTTGGAGCGAAAACAATATGAAGATTTATAGGCATGCTAGTTGTTCAAAACTGGTACGGGCTGGGCTTTCTTCAGGCATAGTAAATTCCAAGAAGGAAGATGATTGCTTTTCCCTGGTCGAGGATTGACACTTGGGCTCTCATTAGGACTCCGCTGCCGGCCCAGCGGGAAAACACGCCACAACATTGGCTCTTAATAGAGCCAGCAGCAATGTTGCTGTGCGTCGGGTGCAACAGCACCAGTTGCTCTTTTCACTGCCTGTAATTTGGGCCGTGAAAAGCGCAACGGGGCTTTCCATGGGGGCTCCCAAGCACTCCCGTTCCACCAGCCTCTGCATGGCGGTGGGAACGCAGGTTGAGACCACCAGCACTGCCAGGTTGTCGGCTGGCAGTCCGATCGCCACTGCGAGTCTGGCAGTCCATGGACCACCAGACTCATGATGAGGCCCTTAATGTCTTAAGTGGCATGCTCACCTTGTGAAATAAAACAGCATTTTAAAAGGTATATGACATATGACTGCAACAATTAATTTAGAGAAAGTTCAGCAGTAACATCCATAGAATACATGAAACTCCACATTGTGGGTTTTTGTTAGAACTTGATCTACTTAGAAACTTCTGGGTTTCATAACCTCTTTAATATGAATAGTGGAAATGCTTTTTACTGCTTAATGCTTGGTGCCATGTAGAGAGTTAACTACTACATTAAGTACTAACCTCCCCCCTTGGCGCCGTAGAGGCCAGAAGACATGTTTACAACTTTTATTTTTAAAGCATAAAACGTTGGTGAAAGTCAAGACATTAAAAACTTATGTCATCATTTTGATGCCTTTAGTTATAAAACATTTTTCTTGTGAGAAGAAATTGTTGCCTCTAACTCTTTAATATGTTTATTTGTGACCCTTTCAAAAGTACCGTTTTTTTTGCCTAGGTGAACCAAGGACGATATGGTGAAAATAATGTTAATTCTTTTAGCCAACAAATTGTAATTTATTTGCATGAGTGTATTTGTTTATATGGACAATTTGTCTAACTATACGTATTTAAATGTAGTATGTGCTGTATTTGTTACTGAAGTACTCTAAATATTGTGACCCAGTCCTTTCATTAGGGCTCCTAATACAATTTGGATGAAGTTCCACCACTTTAATTTGCTTACAGTGCAGTCAGCAAGTGAAGAGTGACAAGTTAACTTTAGTACAATGTCAAGAACTGCATAAAATTTTATCCGTAGCACATTTATGTGTTCTAGAATTATTTTGAAATCCACTGACTCGCTTTCGTTGATGTAATGTGTGGTAATTTAATAATTATATGAATAAATCTAAAGCAGTAAAATAGTATAAAACATATGGCACTGGTATAGACTTCAATGCTCAGTTCAGCATAACAGTTTTGCAGATGCACTGTGCAGAGGATGTAACATCACATCAAACAAACGTGGTAGGATTGATGATGGTTGTAATCTGCAATTATTAAATCTGGATTAATCTTTATTTACATCGGCAATTATTCTGCACCATGTTCTTACACTCAAAGAAAACTCAGAGGTGCTGGGTGGGGTGTCTGAGAAAATGGCAGTTACTTAAGCAGCATTCCAATTCATCATCTTTTGCCTACTATGGGGGTCATTCTGACCCTGGCGGTCTTTGACCGCCAGGGCGGAGGACCGCGGGAGCACCGCCGACAGGCCGGCGGTGCTCCAATGGGGATTCCGACCGCGGCGGTAAAGCCGCGGTCGGACCGGCACCACTGGCGGGGTCCCGCCAGTGTACCGCGGCCCCATTGAATCCTCCGCGGCGGCGCAGCTTGCTGCACCGCCGCGGGGATTCCGACCCCCCCCTACCGCCATCCAGATCCCGGCGGTCGGACCGCCGAGATCCGGATGGCGGTAGGGGGGGTCGCGGGGCCCCTGGGGGCCCCTGCAGTGCCCATGCCACTGGCATGGGCATTGCAGGGGCCCCCGTAAGAGGGCCCCTACATGTATTTCACTGTCTGCTGCGCAGACAGTGAAATACGCGACGGGTGCAACTGCACCCGTCGCACAGCTTCCACTCCGCCGGCTCGATTCCGAGCCGGCTTCATCGTGGAAGCCTCTTTCCCGCTGGGCTGGCGGGCGGTCTGAAGGCGACCGCCCGCCAGCCCAGCGGGAAAGTCAGAATTACCGCCGCGGTCTTTCGACCGCGGAACGGTAATCTGACGGCGGGACTTTGGCGGGCGGCCTCCGCCGCCCGCCAAGGTCAGAATGAGGGCCTATGTTACTTCAGATAGAGGTCAGCCAGATGCCGATCAGTGCTGGGTCTGCTCCCTAAAAATATTGCAACTCTAATTGCCAGGTCAAATCCGCTGTCCACAGGTTCTGGTTTATTTATGCTTCACCAGAGACTTGCCTGTCGCCCATAAGGAGTTGTGCTTCAGAAAGCTTACTGGTTTTGGATGGAATGCTTGCAGAAGTGTCAGCCACTGGCAGTTGTTTTTTTTTTACTCTGTGTTCCAATTCAGACAGAAAACAGGCATATGCAAATCTCCCTTTGTCCTGCTATCTTGCTCCAATAGAAACGGTCCAGCCCCACCTGCCTGGTCAGCTGCCCTTGAATATGAGCAGCACCAACCTCAGACTGATTTCATCCTACTTACACATTAGTAGTGAAATATAGATTGGATTCAATGGCACAGTAACCCCAGGATCCTTGCCCGAGGGGAACACACTGAGGCGAACAAAAATGTGATGGTGCAGTGCTTGGAAATGTTTCACCCATTGACAGTCACTCAGGCTGTAAACCATTTAAATCTTCTATCCTTTTTGCTACTTGAGGGACCAGCCATGTGCAGATTGTAGCAAAGTTGCCCTTTTTGAAAGGCCACCATGGATTGAATCCCCCTTTTTCTGGAACTTGTTTCTTGCTTTCGGTCTCTGCACTGTGACACTACTATTCACTGCCAGGGTGCGCGCTCATGGGACTATGAATTTGGTTTACCTCTGTGTATTTATCTCTCCAGGAAAGCCATTGTAAGTAGGCACAGATATTGCCTCAGTGACTGGAAATGAAATATCATGTGTGGGCTGCAGCGTATTTTTACGCCACTCACATACCTGACAAAAAATATGTGGCTGTCAATCAAAACACCACTGTGCTTTGAGTAGATAGTTTTAAATCACTGCATTACTTATGGAAAGAAAAAGTGCCTTTGTTGTGCATGAAAACCTATTGTTTATGTTTTAACAGGTCAAACCAAAGTATTCTGTGTAAGACCACAGGGATGGGGCTTAATATGTATCAAAAGAGGCACATATCGAATTTGGTTTACTGTGCCCTCACAGGGAATTAGTTGCATGCCCTAAACTTGTTTTCACTGTATAAATTAAGCTAGAGTCCCAATGAACAGGCCTAGAAAATATCTTCACCTAGGAAAATGACAGCAAAATGATGGAAAATTATTTTTAACTTAGTTTTAAAAATCAAATTTCATAGTGGATGTATACTTCTGATAATGTTATTGGGAAGGTAACTTTATAAAAATATACTTTGTTCTGAGCCAAAACATCCTTTAAACACGTTTTGCTACTTTCTAACTTTCAACTGATGAATACATTAACCTGGATTGAGTTAGTGACAGTGCTTTCCAGAGGACATTTATCTGGTCTCTGGTCCCAAGATGGTGGATGTGCTGTCAACAACTGCACACTTGACAAGTTTAGCGATCTGGTAGGGGAACAAGAGCAGTTGGTAGAACAAAGAATAGCATGACCACAATGACATGATCTGCTACAGTTCATTTCCAGGGATCTCCTGGACTCTGGCCCAGTAGCAGGAGGTGCAAAACAGATCTTGGCCTAGACCAGGGAAGGAAAGCATATCTAGATAATCGGGTGGGCTAAGAGCCAGAGGCTCTTTTGATGTAAGAAAGGGCTAGATGTTTAGGATTTAAGGCTTTTGGAAATGTCTACAGTAAAGCAAAGAGGGCATGCTGCAAAGAAGGTTGGTCTTAAGATGGGAAGGTAAACAGCGTTTGTTATGAAAAAATCTCTAGTCACTGACTAGTGAATAAGACACGATTGACACCTCAGCATGATCTCCTCAGAACATTCTTGGATCTGGGAATTGAATGAATGCCTTGCTAAAAAGACAGTGCCCGCCTGTTGCTGGCATCCAGAGACTGGAATTGCTTTCCAAGGGTCAGGAGGTTGAACTGTTTGCCTGCTCCAGGCACACAAAAACCAGGACTCTAAGAGGGCCCAGCTTGCTACAGAAGGCTTTTCTCTGCAGGAACACTTGCAGAAGAGAGACCTGCTACCTAGGAGTGACAACAAAGAACTTTCCAGCAGCTGGAGAAAAATTATACTGAGACATTTTTTCACCTACTGGCTTGCCCACAAAATTGAGGTTTATCTTGCTTCCTAGCTTATAGCTGTGCAGAAAATTGATTCACTGCAACTTTGCTGTGAAGGTATCTCACCTTCTGAAAGCTGTCTTGACTACAGTTTTCAGGCTTGCCCTCAAAGGAGTATGAGATCCGAACAAGTGACTAAGTCCCAAAATGAAACCTTGGACTTGGCCGAAATGGCAAATCTATCCCAATGGCACAGATGAGCTGGAGCTTCTTATGATGATGTAACCAACTTAAGGGGATCCTCTGCAGCTTCAGCCCTGACCAGTGCTCTGTTGGAGAATTTGTATATCCAAAAACTAGACTAAGGTAAAAAAAAAAATTCACTTGGGTTATCCGTCCTCTGCTCAATCTCAGTTGGTCTGATATTGTCCCTATATCCTGGTAAACCACCAAGTTATATTTTTGAAGGGTGCTTTAAGTTTTCTAGGCACTTAGACCTCTAAAGATTCATCTCTCTGTTTTTGCCTTTTCTAATTTTAACCATTTTGTTGTCTTTTTACTTATGACATTTTCTGAATTGACTTGGGAATTTTATTTTGTTGTTTTCTTGACTTCAGAATTGTTGCTACTGCATGAACACACCGTATTTCTTTGGGGAATTGCCTGCTGCTAGTGCCATAGGTATTACAGAGACTTGTATTGAGACCTGGCTCAGGAGTATTTTGTAAGTTGGTGACGGGAGTTGACACAAGTCATCATTGGTTCTGCTCCAGTAGGAGCAGCTACAACTGCACTTTGACTTCAGTTACGTTTTTGGCCATTCATATAAATTCAGTGGCATTTTTTTAAGAAAGAACTGTGACTGATAAATATTTATGTGAATTTTAGTGGTGTTGTATGAAAAGATTATGAATATTTAATGTAGTGACATTTAATACACACTCTGGGGGGCACAGGACAGATGTGGCAGACAGGTCTCAACTACAGGGGTTAAGACTGTTTGCCGCTGATGTCCTTCCGACTTTGACTGTGCAAACTGGTCAAGGTACAGTCCATTCCACACTTGACTGTCAGATTAGGGAGGAAGAGCATCCACAGCCTTCTCAGGGAGGACGTTTTGGGGGCAGAATCTCAAAACTCATCAGTCAACTAGCAGAATAACTGAATGCTAAGCCCAATACATGTCTTTAGTAAAAGCAAGTATTTTAATCACACAGTAGCTCTAAGTACTACACAGATGAGGATTATGTCACTGTTATGTCACTGTTAATCTCCATGGTTCAGATGCACAAAAGTGTTCAATGTTTGTTACCCCAGATGAGCAAAAATCTCAAGTCTTTGCGCTCATTTTCCTCTGAGCTTTGCTCCAACTCAGGCAAAGTCTTGTAGTACCTGCACCATGTTCTTTCATGTTGGGTATTGTGATGGGCACAGCTATGCCGTCCATCCTCATGGCAACCTCTCAGCACCGCTGTTGATGAATGATTACAGCCCAGTAGATTCAGACATTATGCCACTGCTTCTGCAGTTACGGCCTTCACTCAGTAGCATTGTGTAGTTGTGGCCTCCTAGGAAGACCAGGCTGCACTTATCAGTGAAGCTTCTTCTTTCCTTCTGGTGTCAGCAGCACCAGATTGCTGCTGGTAGCAGCTACCTGTGGACATCACCACTAGGAGCTAGAAGTTACCACGAAAGAGAGAACAACCAGGATTTTAGTAGTTTCCGAAAGCTGTGTGGCTTAGACTGACTTTTGAGGTGCATGAGTAGTCTGTTCCAGAGTTAGCAGACAGAATAAACAAAGCTTTCACCGCTCTACGAAGCTTTATTTATTCTTAGCACAAAAACTGATTTAGAGGCGGCAGATCGCAACAGTTTGTTTTTTTAGTAGTACCACCTAAATTTCCTTTTAAGGTAGAGTAATCCTGCCCCATGCAGTGCTTTGTGTGCTTAGAGTCGAAAACTACCCTAAGGTTCCTAAACTTGGGAACTGGGGTCCTTAGGCCACCAAGAATAATTCCAACATGAGGTCTCATTTCCAAAGAGGAGAACCTCGTTTGTTTCTGAATTCAGCTTCAAAAAGGTGCCTGACAATAGCACCCATACACCTGTTGACCCTGTCGGCAACCTCCTCTACAATGCTGGAGATTGACACAACAATTTGGTTATCATCAGCGTAGGCCACTGTAGCAAATCCAAAGAGTGAGTCAACTTGGCCAGGGGAGCCATGTAATATTAAAAAGAGTGTGACTACGTGATGACCCCTAGGGATCCCTACAGGGCAGGGCAAGAGAGATTCCAGAAAGAACTACACAGAGATTGGGAGACCACCTCACGTTGAGTCGCTCCTGGCTTCATTCTGTAATGTATTTAGCTTTCTCTACACTGGGCATTAGGCACACCCTTATCTCCTCCATCAGAAAGTTAAGACTACAGGTGGTGTTCTCTGACCTCTGGGAAGCTGACTGTCCAGCATATACCAGTCTTTGTTACACAGTTGCTCTTTTAGCACTCTGAAGAACACTCCATTCCTTGTTCAAGAAGAATCTGTGACTGGAGTCAAGTCAGATGATTTCTATCTTATTTTAATACATAGAAAGGGGGATGTGGATCCATCGTCCCCATCTTCAGAACTGGGTTAAGGTGCTTCTCTTTCAAGTGTCCTTCTCTGGCTGCTTTCTGGACACAGCCTTTGAGCAAAGTGAGGGCATCTTACGGCAGGTAGCACTGGGACTGGCAAACTGCAATCCCTCTCCTCTGTCCTACTAGCTCCCAAATGCTCATGAAGTGCTCAGGACGAACTTTCTCTGCATCAGCGAGAAGAGGACCATTTGTTGCCCTTTGCCCTGCCGTTTCCATCAGGGTGGCCACTAACTTTCTGTTATTGCCCATCTGTCTGTTTTCATCAAAGCCATATTTCTGAATCAATATCAATCTGGGACATTTTTAATGACCTCTCTGAAACCAAAATTGAAGCAAATAGTTCTACATGAAAGTTCAACATCACTATAGGAATGTATGAATTGTAAATCAATAAGCCCATAGGCTTCAGCAAAATTGAATGGGGGTAACTGAGTACAGACTGTGACTATGTTTGATGTGAGAAGGTAGTTGAATACTTTTCCAGATGGTCTGCTTGTATGTTTATATATGCTTTAAAAAATGAGGACATGAAACTGGCCGAATCAGGAGACTTACTGCTTGACATCCTTTTAATAGCCTTTCTGACAGAGATAACTTCCTCCAATGATTATAACTCTTCAGGAACATATGGGGGGATGAGGGGTGGCCTTCCTCTCCCCCTGTATTCTTCTGGTTTTACCAGGTCTAGCCCTTGGTAGTTAAAGGGGATAGCATAGAAGGTTGAGAAAGCCTCCAGAATTGTGGCAATCATGGAATTGAATGCTTCTTGCCCTCCCCATCTCAAATTTCTCTAAAAGGATTACATGTTTTTGCCTGATATAATTTGCATGTTAGAATCCTATATACTTTTCTGCTCTATATAAAGGAGCTTACAAGCTATCTCCCTCATTAGGAGTCGTTCTAGTTCACCTCTTATTCTGCATATGTCTGTAAGAGAGCTTTGTCTGTCACATTGTGGTGGGGTTCATTTACACCACCCCACCCACCCAAAAAGAGCCGATTTTGGGTATGAGGGTTTTAGAAGCTAAGAAATATGTCAGTGTGTCTAATGGAACTGTGAATAGAACATATAATCCCTGTCATCCTCTTCTTGGTGCTACCAGATGTCTAATAAATGGATACCATTGGTGAGTGAGGTGGGATGTGGTTGAGGATTGTGTCTTTTGTGTTCTTTTTTGGAGTGGGTCTAGTGCTGTATTGTGGTTGCCACCTCTTATTATGTCACCTGATGTATAGTGAACCACTGCATAGAAGAGGTTGGCAAAGAAATGTTCCCTCGCCTTATTGGGTGCATCAATCGAAAACAAAACGAGAAGCATTTGACTAAATCTACCCCTAACTCCCACAGTTCTCCCCTCCCCATCATTGTGTTTAGTGTCTATGATAAAGTCTGGCCCTTGTCACAAAGCTCATTTTTTGACTGCCTCAGACCCTGGAGACTGGATGGTAGTGTTGGATTTGCAGGACACTTATTTTGACATCCCAGTCCGGCAAGCCCAGAAGTGTTACCAGCGATTCACGTGGTCCGGGTATTTCCAGTTCACTGTGCTCCCCTTCGTCCTCACCAGTGCCCCCCAGGTGTTAACAAAAAGTAATGGCTGTCGTTGAAGCACACCTGCTGAGCTCAGGGGTCCCGAGCTCCCCCTACTTTCACGACTGGCTGCTGAAGGTTTGTTTGCTCTAGGTAGTCATCACCCACCTCCAGACTATAGAGAACCTTGTGCATTCGCTGGGGTACATTATCGACATGCCCAAGTCACATTGGACTCCTTCGCAGATGCTCCCTTTCTTCTGAGCTGTTCTTGACACTGTGCAGTACCGCACCTACATTTCAGAGGAGAGAATCCAGCCCATTAATTTATGATCTAGCTGTTTCAACCATTGTTCTGGATTTCAGTGAGATTGATTTTGAGGCTGCTGGATCTGATGGCCTCCTGCATCCTGCTAGGGAAGCACGCCAGTCAGCACATGCAGGCACTACAGTCAGACCCTGAATCCCAGTGTGCGTTGCATTAGGTGAATCTCTTACCTGGTCTAGATTTTGATGGAGACTGCAGAATATCTGCAATGGTGGCTAACAGCCTGCGAATGGACCTACAGAAGACCCCAATGTATCACTTCTGGGTTGGACGAACACTCTGGAGAGATGGCGATCAGAAGAGACTTGTCTCTGAAGGAGTCCCAGTTCTACATCAGTCTTCTGGAGCTGTGTGTGATTTGCTTGGCATTGAAAGCCTTCCTCTCATTCATAAAAAAAAGCTAGTTCAAGTGTTCAGAAACAACACTATTGCTATGTTGTTTTCAGCAAACAGGGCGGAATGGGGTTGTGGACGCTGTGCGAGTGGGCCCTGTGCTACTGGACCAGGCTGGAGCTTCAAGATGTCTTCCTGGTTGTGCTGCACATGGCAGCGTCTCTAAACATCAGGGCAGACAAACTTAGCCACCGATGCCTTGCGGATCACGAATGGCATCTGTACCTGGAGGTGGAACAAAGTCCCATCCGAGAATTGATACAACCCTGCTTGATGTATTCACCACCACCCAGAAAGTGCATTGTTAGTACTTCTGCATGTTTAAGGTTCCAAGGGGACTGTTGCTCAGAGACTCTTTCCGGATAGACTGGAACCACTAGTTCTTGTAGGTGTTTCCACTGATACTGCTCCTGCCAGAGTTCTCAAGAAGGTCAGGATCGACAGGGCCCAAATCATCCTAGTGACTTTGGATTGGACACAGAGAGTATTGAATCCAGAACTCTTGAACATGAGCATCTGTTCACTGATCAAGCTGCCTGTTCCGAAGGACCTACTGTTGGAGAAGCAGGGCAAGGTCCTTCACCTGAACCTATGCACACTTAACCTTCATACGTGGAGATTGAGTGGCCACAGTTGAATGCCTTTGATCTGCTTCCTGAGATCTGCAATTTCATCTTGGGAGCCAGGCGTCTCTCAGCAAAGACTGTATATGCCTGCCGTTGGGACACATTTGTGTCTTGGTGCTCTTCCTATCATGTTGACCTGTTATGTAGCACTTTGTCAGAGTTTTGCTGTTTGCATTGCCTTTAGCGCAGCAAGATCTTGCCCTATGCACCTTTAAAGAGTACCCGTTGGGACACTTTTTGCAAAGGGCTTGCAACATTAGTTTCCTCCTACCCCTTTCATCATGCCCCAATGGGACCCTAATTTGGTCATTACTTTGCTCATGAGCTCACCATTCGAGCCACTGCATAATTGTCTGCTCAGACCCCTAACACTCAAGATTGCCTTCTTGGTGGCTGTTACTTTGTCCAGGAGAGTCAGTGAGCTTAAAGTTCTTTCAGTTACTCCTCTTTACACCAGTTTTTACCCATACAAACAGTTTTTTTTTTTTGGTACACGTGTCTCTTTTCTGCCAAAGGTGTAGTCGCTGCCTTTCATGTTAACCAGAGTATCACGCTACTGAAATTTTTTGCCCTCCCTCATCCTCCTGAGGAGGAGAGACTCTGCCTCGTGGACCCTGCAAGAGCTCTCTTTCTACAAAGATCACACCAAAGAACATCGGATGGACGATCAGCTCTTCATTGGGTCACTAAAGTAAAACAAGGCAAAGCGTTGCAGAAACAGACCATCTCTCAATGGCTTGTACTCTGCATCAAGATCTTCTACACATTAGCTGAAAAGCCCCCTGAGGGATTGCGGACCCATTCCTCCAGGACCAAGACAGCTGCTACTGCGTTAGCTTGCAGGATATCTGTCATGGACCTCGGCCAAGCTGCTACGTGAGCATCTCTTCACACGTTCACAAAGCGATACTGTTCACACACCCACATCTGGGTTGGTATTGCTTGGGTATCTAGTCTTAGGTGAGGAATCTGTGGTTAGAAATCTCTATCAGAAAAACTAACCGCAGATGCCTTACTGACCCTTCCATCCTTACCGTTCTGTGAAATGAGCTTTTCACCCCAATATCCAGATTAGATTCTGCACACAGGTCAAACACTCAGTCTAACGTGGCTCTGGGATTTTGGTGCAAAGATAGTCACTAAAGAAACTGATGTCAGTGCTCCAGGGTGGAGCCCGTATAGGCTCCACCCTATATATGTATAGGTGTTTAGCTGATCGACGCCACCCACCGGCACGCAGAGGTACTGCTCAAGAATTTCCGGTTCCAGTCTGATGCCTGGGGAATATTCTAAGATGAAAAATCTGCTGTTAGTTAGAGTCGCTACTAGAAAAAGGGTTACCAAAGTTGAGTAGTTTGTTCATTAGAATGCTGACCTGCCTAATCTCAATGATTACATGAAGGTCTAGCCTCCAGGTAAGCTATAATGCTGACCGAGCATCTCCAGTGGCAGCTCAGAATCTCCTTCTTATTATGGTGCACTTTTGTTGTTTCGTTCTAGCAGGGTTTGGAAGATCTTTGAGGCATAGGCCAATAGGATTACTGTGGCAGAGTAATCTTTGGTTGATTCTGTGTCATCTGGCGGTAAGAATGTTCTGAATCTGTGATGATGTCTCAAGAAGACGTTAGCCTGTTGGGGTTCATTCAGATTGGAGCAAGTTGTAATGTTGGGGGAGGGAGGTCAGTTTGGTGGGGTTTGCACTAGACAAGATTGTAAATTTATTTCTCTCATAGGGGATTTCCATGTATAGTCCTAAGCACTGTAACGTCCCGCCCACGTGCGGGGACCCCGGAGCACTCTTTCACAATATATCTTCTTAAGTGCAAATGTTCACCTTTGTTCAGGAAAGACTGCAAAGTAACGTAAGAGATAAAATTATTATGCAGCCTATTAACGGCTACAAAGGCCCAGTTACTCATTGCGTACACAAAAAGGGGCCAGGAGATTTTATAGGTATATAATTTTTTGTTGTTTTTATAAAAACAACATAAATGTCTTTCAGAAGCCCTTTTTCTGCTGACAGGATCCTGGAGCATTTAGCTTGGCAAATCTTTGGCTTTTTTTTTTCTTCAAGAAAATTCACCACTGAATTTTACTGAAAACAGATAAGCACGACGTCTTTAGTCTCTCCCTACCTTTTTCTGTCATTTTCTGGCTCAAATTTGTATTTTTGGCCTCAAAAATGCCATCTCTTTTTGATAAGTGCCCAGACTGTGGGACAAAAAAAAGGCTAAGACGGATCCTCACAGAGTATGTATTATCTGTCTTCCAGATACTCATGTTTCTGACACTTTCCATATTTTCAGGACCTTTTCAAGGTGCACCCTTAATTACAGGGAGGAGATTGGCATTCAGGGTGCAGAGCAGCAGTGAAAGCAAAATACCCTATCTGCAGGTGGGACCTTAGGGCGAGGAAAGAGTCAGTCCTCTACCAGCGGAGAGGGCGTCCCAGACAGAAAAGGACTGAAAAACATTATCCATCCTGGTCGACATTGAGAACATCAACGTCAAGAAGAGGTATAGCGCCGATCAGTGTGCTTTGAATCCATGGGTATACGTTGAGTAAGTGCAGCAAATCAATGTCAAGACATTGGGTACCGATGTCTGTGGGCTGATGCTGTTGTCATCGACCGACATCAAGGAGTCGAAGGTCACCTCGCTGTTGAGAACTTTATCGACGTCAGCACATCACCGTTGATCAGCAGCGAGGTCAAGATCGAGGTCGAGACACTCTTGGTCGCTGTCAAGTCAGACTCTGCTGTCGATATGTTGTTCCCCATCAAAAAGTAGATTGATGTTGGGGGAGTGAGGGCGGTCTACACCAGTAACTCTTTCGCCGTCCTCCAGGCAGCACACAGAATAAAAACACTGATCTACAGTTTGCCACACTCTGAGTATTCTGGCACCTACTCCTCTGCGTGGGGTGCACCAGCTGATCCTCGGACAGCACCATCTGCACTGCACTTCCTCCTCCACAGCCTGCTCTGCCTCCCCCACCTACAGCACCAATACCTGCAACGCTTGCTTCACTACCTTCTGCGCCAAGACCCGGCTCTCGTTCCTTTTCTGGTCATGACTCTCATCACTACTCCAGACACCTTCAACATACTTCAAGGCAGTCATCTGCATCGTCAGGACACTCGCACCACCTGCACCATTCATGAAGGTCTCGATTCAGACACACCATTGAGACTTTCTCTACAAGTTCTGGAAGATATTCACCGACCCTCTCAGACTCTTCCCATTTATGCATTCCACCGGTGGATGACATTCCTACATTTCAAGAAGTCCTGGTCATGGGTTCCGACAAATTAAACATTTCGATGTCCACTCCAACACCTACGACATTGGTCATCTTCGAGAACCCGCAACATTGGTCAGCCTCATGTCCATTACTACCTTCAGTGCCAGGTCCCTTTAGAACGTGCAATGGACCCCTTCTTAATCCCGTTATCAGTCAAGCCAGCTCCATCAAGGCTTCAGAAGAAGTACTGTCCACCAGGACAGGACCCGGCCTTCCTAGTGGGCACACTGCCAGACTCAGTTATTGTAGTGGCTGCAAGAAAACAACATGCCACTGCTCCTACTGCCACTGGACAAAGAGAGTGGCAAACTACACTCTATGGGTCGGAAGGTCTGCAGTACTGCAGCCACCACAATGAAGGCTGCAAGCACCACTGTCTTATTTGGCAGATACAACAGAGCCCTCTGGGAATCACTCCAACAATTTGTAGAACATCTCCCTAGAGAGAAGAGAGACAACTTTAATGAAATTCTCACTGAAGGCCTAATGGTTTTCAGTCAAGTCATTAGAGCAGCAGCGAATTCCTCTTTTCTGGCGGCACACAAATACTGACACAGCGTCTCTACGACGACATTCTTGCCTTTATCTTGCCTATCTTAAGCCAGAATCACAACAAAGAATCCTTTATTTACTATTTCTGGTACCACTCTCTTTGGCACTCATACCGATGATGATGATATGGCGCAGTTAAAGGCAGAGATGGAGGTGCTAAAAGCTGGTGGCTTAGAGAAACCTAAAGAGCCAAGAAAATCTTTCAGTCCATACCAATTCCTTTTTTCTTCACAGAGACTTCAAACCCCTGGTTGGAATCAAGGTCGCCAACAATCCCGTACACAGTCTCAACAGTACTGACGATCCTACCAGCTCTATGAGAGAAAGCAGGCTAGAGGAAGACCAAGCCAGCGACCTGTTCAGGGAGGCAAACAACCAACATCAAAACTCTGATCTATTTTTCCCCCTCTTCTGTTAGCCACCCCGGTAGGGGGGAAGCATCCAGCAGTATCTAGAAGAGTGGCAAAATATCACACAAGACGCCTGGATTCTGAATTTTGTTAGCGATGGATACTGTCTCAGGTTCACTAGTCCCCCACCGTCTATCCCTCCCATACCATCCAGATTTCAACTTCCATAGTTACAAACTGAGGTAGACATCATCTTACAGAAGCAGGCAGTGGAGCCCATTCCTCCTCACCGACGAGGAACAGGAATCTATTCTAGGTACGTTCTCATCAAAAAGACAGATAGGAACAAATTCAGACCCATTCTCAAACCCAAAAGCACCGACAAGTGGATTTGTCAAGAACAGTTCTGGATGCTGTCATCACATCAAATTTTACTTTAACTTCACCAAGGGGATTGGTCCCTGCTCCATCAGCCTTCAAGACGCATACTTTCATATACAAGTATCCAGAAAGCATTGAAAATTCTTGAGGTTGGTATTGGGGCACAGCCACTATCAGTACCAAGTGCTTCCATTTGGCCTGAAATCAGCACCCAGGACGTTCTCCAAATGCATGGCAGTAGTTGCTGCCCATCTACAAAGACACAAAGTATTAGTCTACTCATATCTAGAAAATTGGCTAATCAAGGCGTCCATTTATCGGGAAGCTCAGCGTCACTACAATTTGACTTGCAAGCTCCTACAATGCCTGGGCCTCCATGTCAACCATGTGAAATCAACCTCTGTCCCAGTGCAACTAATACACTATCTGGGGACCTCCATCAACACCCTCGAATCAAACAGGTGTCCTTTGGAGGAGTCGCCGAGCATTCCTTCGGAAATCTCAGGCTCTCATGAAAACTTCCCAGCGAACAATGATAACAGTATCCTCTCTCCTCTGCTCAATAGCTTCCTGCATATTTCTCACACCGAATCCCCAACTCCACATGAGACCTCTACAGGAATGCCTCAAGGACCAGTGGGTTCAAGTAATAGGCAAGTGTGACGACAGGATTGAGCTATCCCATCACACGAAGCTGTCCTTGAAATGGTGGTGCTCTCCAACCAATCTCCTGCGAGGCACACCATTCCATCAGGAGATTGCTCCTCAGACCATAGCCACGGATATCTCTCTACTAGGATTGGAAGCCCACATGGACCACCTCCAGATTCAGGTCAAGTGGTCGCAGAAAGAATCGACTTATCACATCAGTCTCCTAGAGCTGCGCATAGTTCATCTGGCGCTGAAGGCGTTTCATCAATCATTCAGCTCCAACTCCCTGCCCTTTCAGATGAACAATACAACAACCATGTACTACCTCAACAAACAAGGAGGGACGAGGTCCAGGCCCTTGTCTCCCGAAGCCCAAACAATCTGAACATGGCTTTTGGCCAGAGACCTCACCTCAATCACTGTGACTCACCTTTTGAGGTGTATAAAACGCTCAAGCCAATTCTCTCAGCAGACTCCTAAAAAAAACAATAAAAAAAACATGAATGGGTCTTAAATAACAACATTGTTCAAGACATTTTTAAATGGTGGGGAACTCCACCCGTTGACCTCGAGCCTGCAACACTGGGGAATGCCTTATGAATCAGCTGTTCCAGCAGATTTCTGTATGCTATTCTGCTGATTCCCCAAATCACAGCAGTCCTCATCAAGCTGTCCCACCCGAGAGCCAAGATGATACCCATAGCTCCGGAGTGGCCATGTCATTGATGAGTCACAGACTCCCTTCACCGGTCCTTCTGCCCGCATCTCAAGCTGCCATGCAGACCAGATCTACTGATGAAATTTGGAGGTCAGATGGTGCACCCCAATCTGTCCTCTTTGGGTTTGGCAGCATGGCTCCTGAGCTAGTGCAATATTTGAATCCGCCACAAGACTGCATGGCGAAGGCGGCTTTCCACACGCTCGGCGTATGCCTTCAAATGGAAGAGATTTTGCATGTGGTGTTCATCTAAGAACGAGGACCCTACCACTTGCCATGAAGATGTCATTCTTCCATACTTGCTCCATTTGGCACAATCTGACTTGCAGTTCTCTTCTATAAAGGTTCACCTGGCAGCTCTTACTGTCTATAGAAAATGTCCTCACAAACCTCTTTGTTTCAGAATCCCAATCATGAAGGATCTCCTAGAGAGTTCAAGAAAAGGTTTTTCCTCCCATTAGGTGACCTTCCCCTCCATGGGAGCACAGTACAGTCCTGTCAGGCCTATCCAGGAACTTTTTGAACCCATACACAAGGCCTGTCTTCAACACCTGTCTTGAAAAAACGCTTTCCTGGTGGCAGTCACATCTGCTCGCAGGGTTAGCAAGATACAGGCGCTCTTGTTTGCATGAACCATACACCGTATTTCATTCTAGCAAAATGGTCATTAGGACTCACCTGAAATTCCTCCCTAAGGTGGTTTCAAACTACCCTGTCAGCCAGACAGTCTCTTTGCCATCATCCTTCCAGAATCCCTCTTCTCCAGCGGAAAGAACCCTCCATTCCCTGGATGTAAGACACATTCCAAAATTCGATCTTAACAAGAGACAGGACATCTGCAGATCGAACCAATTGTTTATCAAGGGCCCCCTCCGTACAGGCATAGCCACCTCTAAGCAATCCATTTCCTGATGGATGGTCTCCTGTATTTTACTGCACTATCAAAAGGCTAACAAAACATTCTCTGCTAGACAAAAAGCACACATTACTAGAGGAAAAGCAGCTACTACCGCTTTGCTGTGCAGTATTCCTATTCCAGAGATTTGCAAAGCAGCAACCTGGAAATCAGTTCATACATTCACCAAGCACTACTGCCTAGATTCTGACGCTAGAGCAGATGCTCAAGTAGGGCAGGCTTCCCTCAAAAACCTATTTGTTTAAAGTGTCCAGTCCATCCTCTGTATCCTCTGTGCTGTGTAGGGATGGGCTTGCTATTCTATTCAGTGCTTATGACAACACATGGAAATCCCCTAGGAGAGAAGGAGCAGTTTTTTTTTTTTTTACCTGTAACGCCAATTCTCTTGTAGTAGAATTTCCATGATAAATGATAGTCAAAAGCAACCCTCCCTATTCCCTGGTGGAAGACACAGAGGACCACCATTAGACTAATGACCACAAGTCACCTCAAAAAGAGCTGAAGCAACTTCACCTGCTCAGCATGATGTGATACTGGTGGTCTCTGGGTTCTTAGAAGTACAGCCTCTATTTTAACTCCTGTAATGGCAGCCTATAGGGCTACACTGCCCTGCCTTTCTTCTTCTCTCCACTCTACTAAAAAGGGGTTCTAAAAGACATTTATTCTGTTTTTACAAAAACAACATATTATCCTCATATATAAACTCCTGGTCTCTTTCTTAAGTACAAGGTGAGTTATTGGGCCACTATATCCTTTTCCTATAGGCTGCATAATAATTTGATCTCTTAAGGGACTCTGCAGGCCTTCCTGAAGAAAGGCGAACATTTGCGCTTATGAAGATATATTGTGAAAAAGTGCTCCGGGGTTCCTGCACGTGGGCGGGACTATTCAGTGCTTATGACTTATCATGGAAATTTCCCTATTAGAGAACAGGAATTACAGGTAAGAAACTGTTCCTTTTTATTGTTTTACTTTTGATTTTGGTGAGACTCTCTACAAGTGTTATCATTATTAACCAATTACGAGATTTGACGTCATTAGGGAGAGTTGTATGAATTGTTTTCTGATGTACATTTTTGTGTTTATTCAGTGTTTACAGCTGTCTCTATATGTGATATTTTGCCTGATCTACCGCCCTGTCTGCATACCATTTAACGCTTAGCCCAAACTTAAAAGGTTGAGATCAACATATGAACATTGTTGGTGAAAATAGATCAGTTTTTATGATTCTAAATTTCAGGTTATGGGCCTTGTCAGGATCAAGCATTTTGGGATGCTCGTCTAAGGCATTGTGTCTGAGTCGAGCTGCTGCATTTGCTTGTGAGTCTTGGACAGTATGTTATTTATGTTGTGTTGTTGCCAGAGCTAAACAGCTTGATGGGCAATTTTTAGCTCTGAGTAAAATGTGTTATTAAAACACGAATGGATTGGCATGTTTTCGAGACGGGTAATGCATTCCACAGCTTAGGACCAGATAGGAGAACGATCGTTGCCCTGAAGTTACTCCAGTATTGGAACTTTCATAGATTCACATGCTTGGATCATTCGCTATCGTCAAGATGGGAGTCCTCTGGACTCCCATCTTGACGATGGGGAATGATCCAAGCATGTGAATCTTTGAAAGATTCCAACACTGGAGAACTACAGTTACAGGTAAGTAACTAATTCTCATCAGAATGATTGGGAGATGGCATGGATGGGGGGTGGGGGGTGGTCAAAATATCCTTATGTTAGGGAAGCTTTGGTTCTTAAGCCAAGGTTTAAGCAGTAGGATTACTTTGTTATTAGGTTGGTGTATGAGGAATAGTCTAATTAAAAGAGAAGGAGCCTCAATTTTGCGGCTGCTTGTAGTATCATCATTGCATGTTGATGTCTCAGCAGACACAAAATAATGGAACAAGGTCCTTTGAAGGTGGTTGTAGCTCTGGGCCTAACCCTATATGACCTTTGGAATTTCATGAATATCCCAAAGTGTATGTTTAGAAGGCTCTGCAAAGAAGCTTTCTGAATAGCCATTATATTTTCTTTTTTCCTACTCCATAAATCAAAATATTATCTCGACTGGAGTAATTCTTTGGACCAGTAGTCGTGGAATATGGCTGGTCGAAATAGACAACTTAAACTAAAAAAGGAAAGCTGTAAAACGAATATTGCTGGCCGCAGTAGACAACTTAACTCAAACAGGAAAGCTCTAGAACATTTTTAAAATAAATTCCATATTGTCTGCTTCTATGAATCTTGGGAATACCAAAGGTGTGTAATGTCTTGAACTATAAAACATGAAAAAGGAAGAAAAAATATGCTAGGGCCAGGAGGCAGAGGCCTACTAATTCTAATAAACAATAACTTCTGCCTACAAAATATATCAAAATAGTCTTCACACACTTACTTTGCAGTACCAGTAATAAAATTCCTGGAAACGCATAGCTGTTAATTATAAACATCAATTTCCTTCACCTTCAAAAATTACAAAACTACTACACATGTATGAAAGAATTTGAAAACATCAGGGAACGTTACAGCAACATAGCTGTCATCATAGCAGGAGATTTCAGTGAAAATTAACTTGAAATACCCCCTCAGATTAACTCGTTGAAGGTTTACCTGACACGTTTCTCAGCATTAATTCTACTATTTTCCAGAATCATAACAGGCAAAAAAATCAAGATCCTTAAAACCTTTTTACTTGAATCTTGATGTAGAAACTTGAATGGTAGTTTGCATAAGGACTAGTGGGTCAAACCAACCTTCACTGCACATAAAATGTGATCCACAGTTGACTTCTCCTTGACGCACTTTCAAACTTGCATCTGTGTAAAAACTATGAGATAACTACAAGTCAAGAAAGCAATCGTAATTCTCAAGAAATCATCCTGGACTTTGGTGTTTCATCTTTCAAACCACCCATAACAAATAAGAATGGGCAACTAATGACTGATAAAAGAAAACTTTTATGGACCAGTAAATTGAATTTAAAATTACTACAATTTAGAGAGCAGTCTTTTGTGGCCACTGGCTTAAGATTGATTGAACAAATTTTATTGGACGACGCTAAATGGTTCTTAAAATGAGAAGCCCCTTTAAAGACCACATTTAACTTTTTTTTTCCCAGTCTCATCACGAACCATGTTCTGCAGTTTTTAAATCTAGCCCAAACAAGGCACTCTGTCAAATGACTAAAGTAAATCAAACCTTTTGAATGGCTTTGTGATTCAATTTGCCTCATTCTCGACTACAGTAAAACAATCAAGAACAATTAAAAATACACAACAAAAAAAGCGTAAATCTTCCACAACGCAATCTCTACTAACAATGCGAAACAGTTTTGGGTCGATCGGCCCAGGGACCTCAGCCTATGGACCTTCAGCAGACTGTTTTATCCCGTTTGAATCATGGGATGCCGACTTAAGGTACTATGGTACACCCTCATAAGATATCACTTTAATACCCCTTTCTCTACAGCGGCCCTAGTTCTGACTTATTTTAACAAATGCCTATCAGTCACATGGGATAAAATACTAGCTCTGATAATAATAATAAAAATAAAGTATAAGCTAATTTGCAGCGCGACCTAATGGAATTCCGATAGCAGTATTAAAGCAGGATCCACCTAAGTGGAGACGCCCACTGGCTTTACTATATAACCACTCATAGAAAAAAATCAATAATCCAGCCAGTACACAAAAAGGAACCTAGAAAAAATCCAACCAATTTTCGACTAATGGCCCTACTCAACGCTGAAGGCAAATTATATGCAAAACATATACTAAACATCCTTCCCAGCTGGGTAATTGACATCAACCCCTAATCAGTTTTCAGCATCATGACCTTGTAAACACTGGCGGGAAAAGCACAGAGGAAAGGCATTGTATGTATGCTTTGTGAACTATACTGCAGCCTTCAACAAGGTTATCAGAAACCTATTATTGGCAAAACTTTCATTGTTACTATGGATCCAGCCCTTCTGCACTTAATAATGGAACTGCACAGGGATACATGACCTGAAGTTCAAGCTGTCAGATAACAACAGACTTTCTTCGAAGTTGCATGTAGGAAATGGATTCAAACAAGGGACATGTATTGTATGTCTTTTCTTTTCCCTCTACGATTCCAACATATTTACCTGTATTCACAACACAGATTTCTTCTACCTAAGCTGGGATCCCATCTAGTAAGCCGTCTTGCTTATGCTGATGACCTAGCAGTCTGCTCGTAAACACCCATAGGTCTGCAGAAACAACTAAAAGTCCTAAAATAATTTACCGTTCTGAATGGTCTAACAGTTAACATTTCGAAAACAAAATATTTTACTTTAGGAGGACAAGGAAAGAATTTAACTGGAATCTAGGTCAACAATCATTTAAAATAGCAAAAACATATGAATATCTGGACTCCAAACTATCCAGACCAAATCAGAAATCTTGAGGCCAGCACTATATCAAAGTCAGTAAACAGGTTTGCCAAAACCTACAATGATAGAGCAATCAGTGTAACAGTACAGGCCCTGAACTCCAAACTTCTGACAGTGCTGTTGGAGCCTTTTTTCTTTTGAAGTGACCGAAGCATACAACAACCTGAGGTCATCTGTGTGCAGAGCCAAAGAGAACTACTCAAATCATAGCCAATCAACACCACACTCACTCATTTGCCTGGAACGCAATAGTACGTGTTTCAAGCCTCCGTGTATATCGCAAAAGATGACTGTGCTACAGCAAAAAAAAAATCACAATTAAAAGGTTCATCCAGGAAGAACTGACATCAGACCCCAGAGCCACTTGCTGTGCAGCCTAGCGGCTGTGGCAGAAACAATCTAGAAATACGATCTACGTTCATTAGACAAGTTGCTTAACATAACGAGAGCTTCTGGGAAATTGTTCATAAAGCAGACTCTACGAGAATCATCTAAAACAAGGGATCTAATTGACCTATCCTTTTATAATACATAGCATATCTTCATGAATCTCCTCCAGGCAACACATTTATGGATTCATACTTAAAAGCTGAAGCTAAACAGAAATATTCAAGTTTCAGACTGTTATATATCCCTCTCAGGTAGTTTGAAAGTTCCTAGAAAAATCTTAAAATCTTACCAAAATCATGCAGATTATGCATCTTATCCGCAAGAAAATCTGAAAAATATAACTGACATTTGTTCTAAAATTCAGGAACTACAGCACGAAGTATCCAGTCCCAGCATTTATTTAAAGAGTTAATCAACCATACGTTTAAGGATGCAATCAAGGCTGCCTCTCCGTACCAACTAACTCTTTTATATGGAAATTAACTACATTGTTGGATTTAGAGTCTTTGATCTATGATAAACTTTTGCCAAGAACACTAACCTTGGGGGAAACTTACACTAGACCCATGTCCGTTAAGACAAAGACGCATTTTTCTTTTGCATAAACTTAAAACAGCAGTAGCCCTATCGGGTATGATTATATATGGTTCTTTCACTAAGCAAGTAACATCACGAATGTATAAGCAAAACAATTTGATTTAAATTCTTATTCTTTTATCAAAGTTATACTGTCATGTTGATGACTGTTAAATTGTAATGAATTTTTTTCAATTCATACAGTAAAGTATTTTACTTACTCTAGATCAGTATTTTGCTTGATATGCTAAAATTGTTGTCCCCAATCACATTCTCTGTCAAGTCTGCACTCTACTGCGGCCAGCCACTTTTATTCTCCATCCAGACCTGAATTAAACTTTGAGATATCCGTCTGACTGACGATCTCATTTCCATGAACATTTTCTTCATCTTATTTGCTACACTTTGTCAAGGAACTGGTTGTTGAGATTTCCTTCATTCTTGCGCCCAGTGTTATTTTTGGCTTTTTCATTGTAGAAGTGTGGGCGCTTGATCTACATAGTGCTGCTGAGAATAGTAACTGTCTAGTGGTATAGAGGCAGACGGGATTTACATACTGCACCGCTTAATTTTATATCCAAAATTAGACTCTAAAGAAGTCCAGCTCTAATTCATTGGATTCTTCCTATGTTGATTTCTTATCTGGTTAGCAGGCTATGTATATATTGATTCTGCTAGGAGTATTAGTGTGCATCGCTCTCAGTTCCGCCCAAGCTAATTTTCATGTCATATTCCTGCTTTATTAGAAATGTACATCCTTTATGCATCGCTCAGGTTTTAATTTCATTATGTGGTCCACTGTCCCTCTCCCTTTTCGATCTTTCATTTTCTTTCTTGATTTTAAACATTGTTTTGATACTTGTGTGAACATTATTCTAAACACCCCCAGTCTGTACAGCTATCAATTTGAATAGCAGTTCACATCTTCCAAAAATGACTTCAATCGTAGCTGGGTATTGTGTGTGTTTTCTATAGCCATATATGCGTCGCTTACCTTCAGTTCAAGACAAACATGTTTTTTGACTGATACTTCAGTTATGGGCCTGCTCACGCCCCACTCTCACCTCAGTTCCCCGCCTTCTCTACTGTACCTCATCTGTCTTCCACTTTCTCATTCACAGTGGGAGGGCAGTGATGGGTAGTGGTTATTTGTGGTTTCTGCTCCGCTTATGCTTGCTTGAATCCCGTGTCCAACCGTACAGTTACCCCTGCGGTCTCTCGAGTTCATATACTCAGTTTTCCATCAGCCCTTCCTTCTTGTTCATTCAGCCCCTGCTTTTTTTGCAGTAGCTTTCCTAGACACCTCCGGGAAACAGTTTTCCATAAGTTATGTGGCTGCCACCCTCCTAGCATTAAATATTTTGAGTCTGCGTAAACCGAAAACCACCAGTTAACTCAGTAAACCGAGCCTGGGGCATGGGTAGGCCCACACAACTTCTCCACAAGTGTCATTGCTGCCAAGCTCCATCCTTCCTCTCCATCTCTTTTCCACTGAGTTATGCTTGCTCTCCGGAGCCGCGGTTCATAATCTAGTCTGGGACTGGACAGACCAAGTAAGCAAGCTTCCACCTGCTCTCTGCACTTCAGCAAGCTTGGATTCTCCAGCAACACTGTCAGGTTCTTTATTCAGCGTCCCCTTGAACAGTGTCTACTCTTGTTTTATTCTAAGCATACAATATGATTGATTCAAGCCTCGTGTTATGTAGACCATTCTTCAAAGAGTACATCGACTACCATGTTTCGTTTGGGTGAAGGCCTTGCTAATAGACATAGCCTTCTTTGGCCATTGGCATTGTCCAGCTGATTGTTGAGTGACAGATACACCAATAGTGGAGACGGAGGCATGTATTCTTCAGATTACAGTTTTAGGGATGTCACAGTGTGTGCGATTGGGAGCTAAAATCAAAGCACACTTGGCAAACCAAATGTGCCTTTGATTTATGTGCTAATGACAACTTGCTGTATTCTGCAGATGTGTTATGGATATGTTGACATACGTAATTTATGATATTGTTGTGGTGGTCAGTTCATGATCTTCTTTCCAGTGGATTGGTCCAAAGCACGTCTGTGAGAGGAGATGCCTAGCTTTCAGTATGGCAGAGAGGCTGTGCTAAATGTATATAACAATCAGTGTCGAGTATTTACCAAAGGAAGGCAGCAGTGCTATTTCATGGCCAAAAGGCATATTAAAAATGCCATGATGGCGTGTCATCCACTATCTTCCTCATTCTCATCCCTATTCCTTTACTTACCACTTTAATAAATGAGCATTGGCAAAGCTAATAGGAATGTCATTTGTAGAGCATGTTTAACGCCTTACATCAAGCCTGTTGTACCTAAAGTATAGATGTAAACATCTGAAATGAATTTATATATTTGCCGTCAGTACAAAAATGAGGCTAAAGTGTGACTGACCATGTATGAATCCAATAACTGAAGGTTTCGAAGCAGAAGAAGCCAATGGCTGAAGGAGGCTGGTCCAAGCCCCACAAAGTAAGCATTAAAAAAAGTTCCTTAGGGATGTAGCAAGCTATACACGTCAAACTTAAAAGAATTGTCAAATCCTCCTCTGAAAAAAAATTAAAAGTAGCCCCTAATGATTTGTAATGGTATCCCTGATCGCTTCTCTGCAATCTGTGAGCAAAAGCACAGAAACTCTGCACTTAAAAATGCGAATTAATCTTTGTTTTAATGCCTTCTTTTTTTCTAATGCCTTCTACGCACTAACTCTAGTTATCCCGTATCTCAAGGCACCAATGATTTCAAATGAGAGGGTACTTCAACTACTGAACAAATCCTGCAGTCATAAGGTCTTTTATAATGGGCGACTTTGCCACCAAATGTATTTGTATTTTGAAACTCAAGTCCCAGAACAGTCTTTCATTTATTTAGCATTTAAAATAATTCCAGCTTGCTCAATAGTTAGGTGACATGACTGTGCAAGCTGCTCAGTCAGTATGGCGTTATGACGAATCATTCAAGGAATATTGGGTTTTTGTTAACTACACTGTGCATAAGTGAAATAGCGGATCATTTCTTTCATAACACGGCCTGTTCTGTAGTATTGAGTATTGTATCCCTCTGTGTAATTGCTTGAGCAGGTTCTAAGTCGTTTGCAGAAAAGGAATGTAACATAGTGCTCTAAAGGACATTATAGTATTTCGGATTCGAAGAGCATATAGGTGTTGCTGAATGGGTCTTGTAATATTTTGCTGATTTACTGAATGGAGTCATCAGAGGGAAATTCGATAGATTCAGTATGTGAAGCAGTCGGTACATGAGGAGTGCAATTGCAAACTAGAATCGCACTATTGACATCGCCTAATACCCTACGTCTGCCGACGCCCACGGGAATGTATGCAGCCGCCGCTTTGTGTGTGGTATGAAAGGATTCTCTGAACCCCTTCATGTTCCTGTATCCTACCACTGAGGTGGCTTGAATTCCCTAAAATGGGTACGAGCCATCAGTATGAAATTCAGAAGCTAACCTAGGTTAACCGTACTCTAAACAGACAGCAGTATTGCTTTCTGCTAAAATGGTAGGACGCAAAGTAAATTCAAACAATGTTTGATGCATTGGTTTCCCTGGAGTAATCCATGTAGTCCTAGACGCTGCTACGAAGACTTCTGTATATGGACCTCAGATGTTTGCATTCTAAATATCTGTTTTCAGGTTGATTAAAGTTTGAGAGCACTTCACTTAGTAGCTCCTGCTGTCCTAAAGTACTTGTCTCAAAAATGCCTGCCAGGATTAAAATATTACTTTTCTCCATCTATCGACAGGCTGAGAAGAAACAGAAACTGGTTTCGGTGATGGATGAAATGGAGGAAAACAACGTAGAGGACCCTCAGAAAGACGAGGAACCAAGCCCCCCTGCCTCTCAAGTACCCTCGGACCCCTCATCCCCCAACGTGGCTGCCATCCCTGAGCCAGTGGTGGCTGACGTTGTGGATAAGACAGTCTCCAAATCAGCTGACGATGAAGCAGAATATGAGGTGAGCACTGGCTGTATGCATAAGAGGGTTTCTGTTGTGCCATTGTGCCATTTTGCCAGAGAAAAACATTTCAATACCATCTAGTCAAACATGTGGTGCTTTTTCCGAACTTTTTTTGAACCACGATTCCCATACATAACAAAGATAACATTATAAGCTTTGTGTCTGCGTTTGTCTGCTGGATATGTAAATGAATAAGCTTCTTTATTAGCTAGCAGTGGATGATGTAACTACAACTGCACCCACATCAGTGAAACACCTTCCTTGAGGGCAAGTAAGTCGGATTCATTTGATCTGATACAGCCACTGCTGTGATCTTCGTGGTGTAAACTTCACACCCTCTCCCGCCCACCTCCGTGGTCTATACAATGTGTTGTGCAGTAGTATCTGCTATTAGCACTGGCCTTATGAGTTTTAATGTGTGGCTGCCTCTATTATGTTATGCTCTGTATAGTTGTAAAGAGCACCATCACCCGCAAGGGTATCCTAGCCCTGTGCCGATGTGTGTGCCTAGCCCTGCCTAGGGTAGGTTGATTAATTGAAAAGCCACATCCTCAGTTTTTTGCTGAGTTCAAGAAAAGAGGATGCAGCTCTGATGTAGGATGGGAGTTTGTTCCATGCTTTAGGAGCGATGTAAGAGAATGCCTGTAATCCTGATCTGGTTCTGTGTATGCCTGGAACGTGTGCGATTAGGAGTCCTGCAGAGCGGAGTTGTTTGGTAGGAGATGCAACTGATCAGTTAGGTGTGCCCTTAGTTATGTAATGCTTAAAATCTGTCTGTGAGGTTTTGAATTGAGTGTGTGTGTGTAGCAGGAGCCAGTGTAGTTCCCTGGGGTGTGGTGTGATGCATCTCTGTGTCTGTCTATTTTTCTGTAGTGGACCGTAAAACTCTTTGGGTGCCTGTTTTGTGAATGTCTCATTTTTAACTGAGCACACACATTTGTCTGGCCGTTAGGGTCTGATAACTAGTGTTAATTACTACCTGACTCGGTGCTACTCATTGGATTGACATTAAAAAGCTTGACCGACTTAGGGCCTGATTACGATCTTGCAGGATGGAATAGTCTGTAACAGACGTGACAGATATTCCATCCACCGTATTACGATCTCCATGGGATAAAATGGGATCATAATATGGAGGACGGGATATCGGTCAAGTTTGTAATATCGTAATCGGACCCTTAGTGTGACCTGTTACAATTTGAACTTGTGGCTTTCAGTGTACACACTGATCTCTACATTAGATGAGTTATTCTGCTGAACTATCTTGCATCTCTGTAATTTTGCTCACAGTGTTCTCTTAGGAGGACAGCATTTATTAATTTTTTTGTTTCTTCAAACTAGTCTTTAACCTACAGTCAGTTTTTTTTTTTACATTTCAAAGCACTGCTTGCACATCTGCACACATCCTCTGTTAAGCTATATGAAGTAACTATGATGCTAGTCATTTTGACTCTCACATCTTTGCAGTCCTTCATTTGGTAAAACAGGAGCCAAAGCTTCTTCACGATTGACTTTTTAGAAACAGCCTATCCAAATCTATAGTCAATGGTAACTGATACTTCCATGATGGAATGTTAAACACAAATGCTGTTCTGGGTAGTCGAAGGCAGAAGAACATTCATCACATCAGCAACTGAACTGAAATCACTCTTGTTAGTCCTTAGCCACTTCCTCCTGCAGTAACATTGGAGACTAAAGCAAAATACAACCATTAATGCACTTGGCTGTCAGGTTAGCGAGGATGTGCTTACCTTTATCCACCTCCCTGCAACCATCCAGCTCTTCAGCAGATCTGTCTCCTAGATATTTCTAGCTACTGCGACCTCCTGCCACACACCCCTCACGAATCTGCCCCTGTCCTCCTGCTTACTAGAGTCCTATAAGAGTCATCACCATTCAACGCGAACATAGAGTCCAAAAATGCTGCCTCCAAAAATTAATTAATTACTGTTGTTTGGGGACTGAGTGGAAGCAGTTGAAATCAAGCTTTTCTAAATCCCTCTCTCCAGAGCTACAAAAATGCCTGGAGAACAAGCATTAGGAATCCAGTAGGTTTCGCCTATGTGAAATCTTTTGGCTTTGTCAATGTTTTTCATGTGTTGCAGAACATGCGACCTGCTGTGTAACATGTTCTAAAGTTAACAAAAATAAGTAAGTGGCCAGCATTCCCTGAGTCATAGTGCTGCTCTGCAATATTGTAATTACATTCACATAACACGTACTACCCAAGACGAGGAAGATACATTAGTCTTCACGTCCATGTAAACAAACTGAAAATAATGGGTGCTGCATACATTACATAAACATCCGGTGAATTAAAGTGAATACATATGCAACGCTAGAACTACTAATAAAACACTATTCAACACAATCCTGGAAATACAACAGTGTGCACATTTTTTATTTATTTATTTGTAGTTTTATCTTTCGAGCCCAGCCCAAGGTTATTACAGCGCTGTTCCTTGAGCACCCCATGAGAAAGTGTGCAACTGTAAACATGCAAAGGGGACAACCTTAGTTTTTAGCGTACCTGAATAATGTTGGTTTATGATGCGCTACCCACTTTTGTTTACATTTGTGGATTGTAAAGCGGTGCACCCATTGTTCCCCGATGCATCTGTTAAGTAATAAACATCCCACAGTAAATGCATATTAACACCCCTTCAGCCACAAGATTTGCTACAAAAAAAAGAAAATTACTCGTAGACAGTGAGCAAAATATTTGCTGCAAGTCCAAAATCAACCCTCCATAGATGACTAACCCCTTACACCAACTTCCCTTGAGAAAATGTCCACTCATACGTACCACAAAGTTTAGGGTGGTGTATCCGTGAGCTCCGAAGGCTTTGTCTTCTCAGCAAAACTGTCCGAATGGAAACTAAAAGTGTACCCATAGTTTTTATCATGAGTCTACATTGGTTTGTGCAAAATGCATGTATCACATAAAAAATCATTAACATCTACTGCTCCTACCAATTACAGGGCCCCTTGGCAACAGGGTGTACCAGTGTGAAACGTATGGCCTACCTCCGAAGGTTTCACAGTGTCCCCAGAACTGCAGGCTGAGTATGTCATTATCGAGGCAGCAGGTGTGTTCAGAGGTAAACAAGCCCTATGTCTAAAACACAGTCCCGGAGTGGGGGTGGGGAGGGGTTGGGCTCAAAGGACATCAAGTGTAGGCGAAGGGACGCAAAGGACGAGGGTTTTAAACACAACAGACATGCGAGGGAAGGTGGGTGACACTAGGGGGTGAAACAATGTAAGGAAGGAAGATTTTCAAAAGCAACGGCAGAGTAGAAAGAAGGTGGGTGGGTTGTAAAACAACTGAGAGCAGGCAGGGATGAGGGAGAGGGACGGCAGATGCATGCCCTTTCTAAGACTGTTGGCTGAAAAGTAAAACAAAATAGTGCCTGTGGCCAGTGGAAGGAAACTGGCCACAGGAAATGCCATACTTGGTCCAAGCTCCATGGCAGGGGCAAAGACTGGAAGCGAGGAGGAAACTGGAGGACCAGGATTGAGGCACTGATCAAAAAGAAGCAAGGAAATGAGAGTGACGTGTGAGCCAACCAATGGTAAGTAAAGATGTACTAGGCGGGTTCTAAGCCTGTTTTAATATTTGTTTTTTTTAACAAGAGATTCTGCAAGCACTGTGCAGATGAAACTTAAAAAGGTATCTCGACAATAAGAATGAACTGGCAGGAAATCGCTCTAAAGTGTTTTTCCTTACACTGAAGGCTTGCATTAACTTGTCTTTCTTTTGTGCAATACCCTGTAAATGTTTTAAGTAACTTTTTATAAACAAAGTGCAGGCTATACAGTGCTCTCTAATGAAAAATCTCGTAGGAAGTACTGCGGCAGGCATCTCATTGCCAGTTTTGTTTTGAGAACGTCTCAAGAGTCTGAAGGTATACCGCTTGTAAGAAATATCAAGCCCTCAGGTTTTGGCTATGACATGCTACTGGGACTCATTGCTAATCAGATGGTCACTTGTGTCGAAACTACTATCACAATGTTATGTAGAATTGTAAAGTGCACTATCGTCTGCATGGGTATTCTGGCCCTTCATTATCCAAAATCTGCATCTGGGTAAAGTTTGAGTGGGACTGAATATAACTTCTCAGCTTCTTACTAAAAAGGCATCCTTACATCCTAGAGAGCTAAAACATCTTTGCCGTATTCACTGGCTTGCCATGGCTGTCTATAATTTTGGAGAGACAGGTGGTCTCTTAATTGCAACACCTGGATACATGCTATCTCTTATATAGCTACCCGTTGGGATTCAAACTTCAATATGTGACAGAAGCTGTGCTTGTTGTACTAAAGGATGACATTCTAGCAACTAGAGACATGGCAGCCTATATATAATAATCTTCTCTCCGATCAGTTGACCCCATTTGATACAATTGACTGCAAACATCTTACTCAGTTGTCATCTGTAGTGCATGTTTCACGACTAGCACAAAGATAATTCCAGTCCTTTTTGATCTGAAGAAGGAACCGAATGTATCAAACATGACCGATTACTATCACCAGCGATTAAGGTGGAATGTGAAGATCCCTTCTTCAACAAACCACTTTTCAGAATTCTTAATGCTAGTAATCTGTATTACCACTCCTACGCTGATGACAAGCATATTTATTTTCAGGCTTGTAAACCACAGCATAATTTTTTTTAAAGTCTATTTTTAGCTGGAATTTTCAGTTGTTACAATTACAGCTTCATTCCTTGTATCTCAACAATATCACTTCTATTTGGTAAGCAAGTATTGAAATTGCTTATAACAGTAACAAAAAAAATGGAAGAAAAGACAACTGGAACCCCTTTCACTAAAGTTTGTTCTCCTGCTCCCCCCCCCCCCCCCCCCATGGCTTCTCCCCACAATTTGCATATAATTTTGATTCATATGCTAACCTTGCTCAGTCTGCTACAAATCTTTCTTTACGTCCCTCTCCTCTCATAAAGTGTACACATAGCCTCTGGTACTTTTTGTTTAGCAGGATAGCTTTTATGTATTGAAATTTTAATTTAAAGAGGTGACCTTGAGTATACTATAGTGCCTCGACTGTTCTTTTTTGGGTGGCAGTCTTAAACTAAGGGAGTTGAAGTTATTACCAAATTCGTTCAGGCTGTTTGGCCTACCAGTTTATTTGTCCAAACAAGTATAAAATCCAAGAATTATGTAGGACGCTGAACTGAATCCTGATGCACATAATGAGACAGCAGTTAATTCGAGCTTGTGTCTGAAGCAGATCAAGCAGGCTATCCCTTTCAGTGACACGAAGCATCATTGGATGATTGTTGGAGCACTTATAAATTCAAAACGTGACTGCTGCTGTGTTCTGCTGTGGGTGACTTCCCCAGTGCCAAATTGTTATACTTTCAGATAATCAAAATGAACAGTGTTCTTTATTCCCAACGTCAAGGAGACAGAAAGCACTTCAGGGGGCATTAGAGCCTTAAACTGGTTAGCAGCTAAAGATATCTCCTTTAAGATTCTTTGCTTAACGTATATATGGCATAAGAATTCTCTGGAAATGACCTAAGAAAATAGACACTGTTCCATATCTGAAATTAAGATATACCAACATGTAAAAAAAGACAAGAAAACCAAACTGCTCTCTCTGGCAGTATATTAGTTGCAATATGTTGATGTGACAACAGATACAAACCCTAAAATGGCAGCTTCACCTTTATCTACTGCTATTTATATACCCTGCCCACAATCTAATACCATCCTGGAGGTCATGGGATTCTATGTGATTCTACAGTTACTCAACAGCTAACTTTACAGAGCTTTTAACAAATAAGAATACTTGCGATTGGTCAGTAGCTTGAAAGTAGCAATCAACTCTCAAATCAATCTTTATAAAATGCAGTTATAAAAAAAGAATATGCGTTCCTTTTCTTTGTTCATTAAGAAAAGTAGTTTCTTCTCCAACGCCTCCAACATAATGACAGTAATTGAAAATACTAGCCAATTCTCTTTTTTTTTTTTTCCCAAGCCCGCTGTAAGGTGATGGCCTCTGCCCATCCAACCCACCCGGATTATTTGCTTTTTGATGACCTAGTGTTTGACCTATTTACTGTGGCTGAGCGTCACAACTGGTGAGCTTCCACAGTAACCACATGGTAAATGTACTGTGAGTGTTTGCCGCCAGTCCCCACCTTTTAAGATAAGGCTGCTGTGATGCAACAAGAATAAGGGGCGATTGGCTTGTTAGACGTGGACATGTGAGGACTGCACGCGTGAGACTCCTGCCATTCACAGCTCGGTAACTGCGCACATGTAGCCCAGCACAGAGGAAGGGACACTGCATGGTTAGATATTTTAGTGTACACATAGGGAAAGTCATATGGTTCACTGTCTTGTCTGAAGTGACGCTCCATTATACACCGATGGTGAAGACTTTCTTAGAATGCAGTTTTGCTTCTCTTTGGCCCACAGAGACCTGTGACATATTAAAATGGAGTGGAACCTGAAT
Source organism: Pleurodeles waltl (assembly GCF_031143425.1). NCBI lineage: Eukaryota > Metazoa > Chordata > Amphibia > Caudata > Salamandridae > Pleurodeles > Pleurodeles waltl. The sequence goes on along the minus strand of NC_090444.1, from coordinate 81,952,163 downwards.
GCCAAAACCACATCTAAGAGTTCTAAGAAGATATCTATACATCTTATGGGTCATCAAGGATTATCATATTTCTCTGGCTCAGCTCAGGATCAGAGCCCAGGCCTTTTGTTACCCTGCTATACCAATTTAATTACCTTTCTCTCCAGCAACAGGAACAAAGGCCTCCCCCACACAAAGGGACCACATTAAGTGCTTCACTTTGCTGCTAAGGAGTACAATGGATGGGGATAAAGGATCTTCTTCCATCTATTACCTCACACTGTACCAGGGATAGGCCAGCCCAAGCCCACGGTACAAAACAGGGAGCCCAGACCTCTAGAGCTAATACAGGATGGGGCTCTTATTTGAAGATTTGGTGGGACAGAACCTGGCAGTGATGTCGGTGAGGGTCTTAGCTGAGGCCCCCCAGAGAGATGCCAGTGAATCCTGGGTGATTCCATTTTCAGTTGTCCCAGCATGCTGTGTTGGAGGGTTAGTACTGGGCGGAGAAGTGATGTGATATCCTGGGATTGGCCAGGGGTGCCTGGATTCCTTTCTTGTAAAATGTTCCACCCCCTCTTAAAAAGTCTTGCAAGTGGAGAGCTCTCTCTTGATTGTGTTTTTCTGTTGGACACTGGGAATGGAGGTGGCAGCTGTGGCAGCTGGAAAGAGGAACCCTCTGATAACCATCTGGACTAAGGACTCTGGCTACAGTTGCCCCCAGGACCGATGTGGATCTGCCCTGCATCAGGAAATCTGGTCCCCTTAAGCCCCCTAAGGACTAGTTGGGGGTAGAGCCGGTCTTCAAGGAGGAGAGACGCTGCAGAGGAGAAAGAGGAGACAGGCTGGTGAGGGGATCCAGTGGAGCTAGCTCCCTGCAAAGTTCACCACTTTGGATGCTCGGAGTCCGAAAGAAAGTTCTCCAGGTGGCTATGGCTCACCAACAGGAGCAAAATGAGCGCAAAAGCATGCAAAATGGCCCAAGGGGGCCTGAGATACTGTGAACAAACATTGGACCTTTGACACCCTCATCCCACCTGAGGACTGGAGCACGTGGGGTTCCACCACCAGAGTACTTTACACACTCACGGTGGGCCAGGGCCCAGGAGTTGCTGCAAGGAACACTTTGGATCTTTAAATCCTGGGAGGTTGCATGTGTGTAGGGCCTCCTTTCCAGAGCTCAGGAGATCTGGGGACTGCAACCAGGCTCCACAATTTGGGAGACATGGGACGCCACTCCAGGCCCCCGATACCAAAAAGGAGGTGGGAGTGCTGTTGTGCTCCCCCCATGATATAGGGAGAGAAGCAGGGGCCAGGATCCCCAACTCGAGGCCCCTAAGAGGGAAGAGAGAACGGAAGAGCTGCTGCACTTCCAGAAGCAGCTCATTATTCTCACTCTTGGCGGGAAGTCCCCATAGTGCCCTTAAGGGCTGAAGTTGGTCAGCATTATTCCATGGGTGGTGGCAGCCCCACGACAGCAAGGTCCCCATCAGGGACAGTGAAAAGAAGCTGAGGAGCTGCAGGAGTCTTACAGCTCTGTCATCCCTCCCCCAACGAGGATACCCAAAATACTGGGAGAGGGGACCCTAAGTTTGAAGGGTCTAACACAGAATGACCATCTTAAGATGCTATTGGATATTCAAGCTCTCCCCAGGCTGGAGCTGGAACTGAGAGTGTGATGCCCTCTAGGGGCTACGTTTAAGTCTTCAAGCTCTGTGGCCTAAAGGTTGTTAAAGAAGACACAAAAACATGATGGATGTCTGAAAATGCTTTTTTTTAAAGACGGTTGTCGTAGGGGTTTGAACACTACTTTGAGAAGTGTTCTTCAATGCAGTTTGACATTGTTTTCGTCAAAATTATTATTTGCTATGAGTTTAAGTATAAACAATGCTTTCATCAAAATTGTCAATGACGGTGCTTTATTTAAAGGGTTTTTAATGCTGATAGTAACTCATATTCTTGAGAGGCTGCATTATTTTATTAATGATGATGTGAACACAATATTGCAATGCCTGGTTACTCACATTAAGTGCAGAAGAGGATTTCATGCTGTATTTTTCATAATGTGGGATGTCACGTTTTATTACTGAAAGTGCGGGCAGATGATTACAAGCTTAACTAGTCATGCAATATATGTTAACAGACCATGGTTAACAAGGTCAGAAATGGAATGAAGTATTACCCTAACATACAATTCTACTACTGAAAAGTGACAACATTGACCGAATGTAAACTGACACCCCCATTTATAGTTATGGATTATATTGTACATAAAGGTGGTGTATTGTGAATTCTGGGGGTTTGACTCTCTAGGGATCAAATATTTTGTTGCCAAAGGTATTTTGCCACCGTTATCTATATATATAGTAGGCCTTGGACTACTCAGCTTCGCTACCCTCAGAGAGTCAAGTGCTATAATGAGGTGGTTGTTTCCCAGTGGAGGGTGAATGTGGACCCATTACTTGTGCAGGTCACACAAGTAATGGCCTGTTTCCTCACACTCGTGAACATCAAAATGAGTGAATGAGCTGAAGTTTCGGTCACTGGATACTTCATCCCTAAAACAGATATTTTTTTGTTTTTTTTGTAAGCACAGAGGAGCATATGTGTGTACCACAAATAAACACAGACGTGAAGCAGTGAGATCATATGGGCATTGACACATTGGATAATACACAACAGGCATTCAGGGAGTACTGGGAAAGTGAAACAGTCATGGTAAATGAGTCAAAAGTGGTCTTAATGGTGGCCCAAACCTTCCTGTGCCTACCTTGACTCACACTGTCTCCTTCTCCACATAGGCACATTGGTCAATCCCCATAACTATTCTGCAAAGGATAGGGCCCTGTTGGAGCACCAGTAGTGAGCAATGTTCTGGAATACGTATTCTTGACAGTGAAAAACACGAGCAAATTTTATCCAAGGCTACACGAGAAACTAAAATCATTAGATGTTTCACCTTTCTTAGTTTCTCCAGTGAAACGTCTGAGGTTTGCTCTATAAACCTCTCCTACCATCATTCCCCTTATAATAAAATAGCAAAAGTACGTGATTTCCATTTCCGGGCTCCAAAACAATATTAAACCCTTTATGCCGACTTCCCATGTAAGTGTGTCTACTTGTGCATCAATTATCACACCCTTGCAGTTAGGCAAAAGCACTCTTTTTGAGGTGCCTCAAACCATGCTAATTTCTTCTCTAGGAACTTTGTACACCAAGACACTTGTCTTCTGCAAGAAAGTTCAGATGGATCACCCTAATACTGTCTAGTTTGCCTTAGCTACCGCTTGATGCAAGAATCAAATTTAAATCTGATGACTGACTTTCAAAGCCTTGTACTTGAATCAGCCTTCATATTTGGTGTATCTACTTCTTATACATAGGAGTGCCTAAAATAAGAAAGACCCAGGCCAAACAGTAATCTGTTTATGAATATGTCACTGCGTTATGGACCTATCTTGTCATTTCCACAACACCTAAAAGGCTGCCTTTTCTGAAATTACCTTAGCTAAGAATAATGCCTTTACTTTTTTTTACATAACTCTGTTGTTCTGTAATTCACAATATGGTATTAACATATATATGGATGGTCCCTGCTGGACTGGATATGTGGTTGCATCAATATGAATGCAAATCCCGTCACAAATATTGCTCATCACCTGCCTGCTTTATGTGGCATCTTTGGTCATTAACACACATACTTCTACTGTGCTATATGTTAAAACTACAAAAAAAGATATTTAAAAAGTTAGCTCTGTTGTCACTATTGTATGTATCTGCTAGCGAGCTGTAAAGTGTCCTAATAATTTCTTAGTACAGGAGTGCTATTATTTAACCATTAAATAAATACAAACAGCAAGGATTGTGCATCCCGTTTGTTTTGCATGTAGCGGAGACACTTCTTTAGTTTTATGCACTGCTACTCCCACAAATAATTTAGGGTTCAATCTTGTAGGTCAAAGTGCTTCTCCAGCCATTTCCTCGGAAAGCCTTTGTGAATCAGTACTTTGAACCCAACCCTCCGTCGCACACCCCCAGCCCGCTGTCCAGAATTTCCACCTTAGGGAAATGACCTACACGTTGTTTGAGTTCACAAGATTCTCTTCGCGATTTACCAGCATTTTGTTCTCCCTAATGAAAATGACATTACTCCAGTATTGGAACTTTCATAGATTCACGTGCTTGAATCATTCCCCGTCGTCGAGATGGGAGCCCCCGGTATAATTTACACAAGCAGTGTTCAGATATATTAACAAAGAAAGGCCCTAGGCCTCTTCAGTTTAACAGTCTATCAGAGTCATTTTGTGAAAAGGACCAAACTTGAGTATCCATCAATCAGGCGACAGCACCCTCTAGAATCCTCCTGAGGGAAGCTCCAGCACCCCAGATTTTCCACTGCACGTCGTGCTAGGGTGTCTCCTGAGAGCTCTGCTCTTTCTTCACACCTTTTCAACAACATTTTCTCTCAGAGAAACATATCTAACTTGATTGGTCAGCTATTTTTCAACTATGTCTGACAAGGAGAAGAGGGGTCTTTTCAGAGACTGCAAGACTTGTGTAAAACAAAAAAAGGTTTCATTCTGAAGACCCTCACCAGGATTGCATTTACTGCCTCTACCCAGACCATTCAGCCAAAGACTGTAAGGTTTGTCGTTCCTTTTCCTCTAAGACTCTAAAGGATAGGGAAGGTAGATTACTGATATGGCTGCAGAAACTAAAACACAGAGAAAATCAAGTTTCTGACTCTGAGAGTGATGACTCTTCAACATCTAAAAGATCATCAAAGAGGGCGAGATCAGACACAAGATCTCCCTCCCAACTCTCAAGGAAAGCCCACAAAAAGACTGCTTCAGGGTCTTATAAGGGCCGCAGCCCATCTTCCTCTCCTCAGAAAGCTTCCAGGAAAGAGGAGAGAGGTCATTCTAGCAGTTCAGAGAGGCACAAAAAATCTTCCTCTGTACCACCATCTGTGCCTTTTAAGAAGCCATCCTCTGTTACTGCGAAAAAAGCACCTTCGACGACGGATTCATTGTCGACGGTACCGCCGGTGAGTGCTTTTCCGACGACGACGACATCCAGTTCTGCACGACAACGTCGACGAGGACAGGTACCCCACCGTCGACGAGAACTGCATCTACGACATCAGTGTCGACGACCGTCTACACATCGTCATCTTCGACAGCGCCCTCGTTGACGGTAGACTCGTCGGAGAGACTTTCCTCCATAAAAATCTCCGTGCGCCTAGCGTCTACGACACCGCCCATGACGAAGTCTATATATGCGCCGTCGACAAGGGAAAAACATCAAAAAATTGTGGAAAACTGACGCCAACACATACATCACCTAGTAAGGTGTCATCCCTTGTTCCAGTGCACCTTTTAGAGGGAGATGAAGACTCAGATGACAAGGGGCCATTCGGAGCAGCCCATAGTCCATCCCAATTAAACGGGAAGTATCAGGAAGAGGAGGAGTATGATGAATCCTATGACCCTCAGTTTTATGCAGAAAAACAGCAATACCAACAGGGAGCATATATTCCATCCTCCTTATTGACCGACCTCAGAGCGATGTTGGCTGACTACAGCAGGTGCTTTCCCCCTCAAGGGGAACAACCTCCTCCATCGCCCGTCTCTGGGGTTACCACTCCACATCAGAGACCTACTTCTTTACCTCTCACGAATGTGGCTACTCCAGATATGGCACTTCCTCAGTGTACGGACATCTCAGAGGGAGACCAGGAAGAAGGGGAGCTCCTGGACACTCACTCCGAGTGGGATGAATACATCATCCCTGCTCCTCCTTCTACTTCTCAATCTAAGGTGGAGTCCCCACCAGAAGACATAGGAGGGTTTCACAATCTCCTTGAAAGAGCTGCCAAACGTTTTGCTTTGCCAATGCCAACCAAGCAAACCGACTGTTTCCTTTACAACTTTAAGGAGCCTTTCCAGAAATCTGTGCGCTCTATCCCGACAGTTAACTACCTGTGGGAAGATGGTCTGAAGGTCATGCATAATCCGGCTACGGTTGCAGCAGTACTGCCTCGTTTAGATAAGAAGTACAAAGCACCGGACGATGCACCAGCATGTCTAACTGGACACCCTCCTCCGGATTCTGTGGTAGCTCAAGCAGCACAAAGAAGATCCAAGAATCCTTCTTTCCCGATTTCCGCACCCCCAGACAAAGAGGGTAGACGGTTAGATAATATCGGTAAAAGATTTTCCTCTATGGCTAGCCTAGTTGTAAGAGCTGCCAACTCATTGGCTATATTGGCTAGGTTTGATAGACAGCTATGGGCGGACATTGCACCTTATATTATCCAGTTGCCAGAAGATACAAGATCAGAGGCAAACAAAACTGTGCAGGAGGGTCAACGCACGTCTGCAGAACTTATCGACTGTGCAATGGACATAGCAACCACTGCTTTTCGTCAGCTCGCTGGTGCAGCTGTTCTTAGAAGGCAAGGTTGGCTTAAGACTACCTCTTTCCGTCCAGAGGTGCAGAATAAGATCTTGGACTTACCTTTTGATGGCCAGGCGTTATTTGGGAAACACATTGATGACGCCTTACAATCTATTAAGTCGGACACAGACACAGCAAGGTCACTAGGGACCCTGCAATATCGAAAGCCTTCCTTTCGACCTAGAGGGCGTGGCCAACCTTCATACAGAGGAGGATATCAACAGTACAGATATTCCACCTATCCTTCCTCTTCCAACAATACCGTCAGTACTACCCACAGAGGCAGCCGCCGCAACCAGCCTATGGTAGACCTGGAGGTCGAGGACGCTCAACCCGCCCGGCCAAAGATTCGGCTCGGAGAGCCTGATGCATCCGAGGCGCCGGCTACCTCCAGTTCCCCTCCTTTCAGGCGGGGGCGGGAGGATATCCCTATTCCTCAAACAATGGCAAGCCATCACATCAGACAAGTGGGTCCTCCAATTAGTGAAACGGGGCCATACTTTAGAATTCACCCAACTACCTCCTTCCAATCCCCCCGCAGGACTCCTTCAAGATACCCTCAACAACTCAAAAAGGAGATCGACAAAATGTTTCTCAAAGGAGCTATAGAGAAGGTGCCTCGAGCTCAGCGGGGGACAGGATTGTATTCCAGGTTGTTCCTCATTCGAAAAAAGTGGAAGGATTGGATGCCGATCCTCTTTTTACGCGAGCTAAATACCTACTTAAAAAAGCAATCATTTCGTATGATCAGCCTACAAGACGTCCTCCTGCACCTCAACCTGGGAGATTTCATGTCTACACTAGACCTGAAAGACGCTTACTTCCACATTCCCATCCACTCTGCCCACAGAAAATACCTGAGATTCACCGTAGCCGGCAGCCATTTTCAATTTTGTGTCCTTCATTTCGGCCTGATATCAGCTCCCAGAATATCTACCAAATGTCTAGCACCAATCGCAGCCTTTCTCAGAAGGAGAAAACACCACATTTTTCCATACTTAGACGATTGGCTGATAAAGGCAAAGACCTACGCAGGAGCGCGCAGATCAACAAAAAAGTGCGTTTCCTTACTAACCAACCTCGGACTCACCATCAACTGGGAGAAATCCAAGCCTCTACCAGCACGCAGTATTACCTTTCTAGGGGCAAAACTGGACACGCAATCCACCATGGCATGTCCCACATTAGAAAGGCAACAAAGGTTACTGACACTAACAAGTTCTATACAGAAAAGAAGCAAGGTTACTGTCCGTCTGTTCAAGTCTCTGTTGGGCATGATGTCTTCATGCATACCTCTAGTTCCTCTATGCCGTCTAAGGATGCGCCCCTTACAGGAGCAACTGAATCGTCAATGCCTCCAGGTGTCAGGCAGTTTCGAGGATCAGATACACATAACTCCAACAATACTCAGGGCTCTGAGATGGTGGTCTCTAAGGCATTATCTATCAATCGGCCTTTCGTTCCTACAGCAGCCGGCTTCGTGGACCATCACTAAGGATGCATCCCTGGAAGGCTGGGGAGCTGTGCTACACGATCTTCAAGTAAGTGGCAAATGGCCACCGCATCTGGCATCAATGCATATCAATTGGCTGGAGCTCAGAGCAGTGTACCTCGCCCTACAGGCTTTTCTTCCCAAGATCTCAAAATCGCAAGTCGTAATAAGGACAGACAGCACCACAACGATGCATTACCTCAACAAACAAGGAGCACAAGATCTCTCACTCTTTCCAGAGAAGCCCAAACAATTTGGAATTGGTCCTCGCAGCAAGGCATTACACTCTCAGCTGTACACTTGCCGGGAATAAACAACAAGACAGCAGATGCACTCAGCAGGCAGAAGTCAAGCTACCACGAGTGGGAGCTAGACCAGTCAATAGTGGACCACATCTTTTCCCAGTGGGGAACACCAACAGTAGACCTGTTTGAAAACAAGCACAACGCCAAATGCCAGTTCTTCGCAAGTTGGCATCACCAGAAGGGATCTTGGGGGAATGCGTTTTCGATAGTCTGGTCAGACATCTTTGCTTACGCCTTTCCTCCAATTCCGTTGATCCCACGAGTCCTCACGAAGATGAAAGCAGAGCCGTGCACTCTGATATTAATAGCTCCGGATTGGCCACGTCAACACTGGTTTGCGGAACTACTTCTTCTGTCAATCAGGCCTCACATTCCACTGAAGCAGTTACCCCAATTGTTAACAATGAACAAAGGGCATGTATGGCACCCGGATCTGAAGTCCATGCGTTTTTCAGCATGTCTCCTGAGCACGGGGAGTTCGCACATTTGAATATTCCACAGGAGTGTAGGGATATCTTGTCAAAAGCCAGAGCGGATAGCACCAATAAGGCTTATTCTTGTAAATGGAAACGATTCTGTGTCTGGTGTCATCAGCGGCAGATTGACCCATTAGTTTCACCACCAGAGGAAATATTACAGTACTTATTGCAGCTAGCTCAAGCTGGCCTGGCACATTCTTCCATCAAAGTTCACCTAGCAGCAATAGCAGCATACAGACGTTCGGATGCTTCACCCTCACTCTACTCCTCTCGTCTGATCAAGAGGTTCTTGAAGGGGCTTTTCAGAGTTTTCCCTCCTTTCAGACCACCACCTCCTTCGTGGAACCTAAATATCGTCTTAGCACAACTGATGAAACATCAGTTTGAGCCGATCCATCGTGCTTCCCTCAAGTTCCTTTCATGGAAGGTTACTTTATTGGTAGCTCTCACATCAGCCAGACGAGTCCGCGAGGTGCAAGCTCTCTCCCTTCAAGAGCCATTCCTTCAGCTTAAACACGACACACTGCTAATGCAGACTAATCTGCATTTTATTCCAAAGGTTCCTTCAGACTTTCACATCAATGAACCTTTAGTCTTCAAATCCTTTTTTCCTCATCCATCTACTCCGGCAGAGAGGGCATTACACTCCTTAGACGTTAAAAGATGTGTTCAATTCTATTTGGACAGAACTAAATCTTTTCAACGCTCTAATCAGCTATTCGTAGCATACAGTGCTCCCAGAAAAGGCCGTCCACTCTCCAAGCAGAGTATTTCCAGATGGATCGCCTCAGCCATTCGCTTCTGCCATCAAGCAGCGGGTAAACTTCTGCACTCACCTGTACATGCTCATTCCACGAGGGCAGTCTCCGTCAGCGCCGCTGTTCGTCGGAGTTTCCCTATAAGACATATGTAGGGCAGCAACATGGAGGAGCATTCACAAAACACTACTGCTTGGAATCTCTATCTCAGGGAGAGGTAGCAGTTGGTCAAGCGGTTCTCAGGAATCTCTTCAGGTGAAGGTGAGCCATCTCTTCTCCATCCCTCCATCCTAGAACAGGTATGCACATTGTTTATATCCCTTATATTCGCTTACACAGTTAAAAAAAAAAAAAAAAAAAAAAAAAAAAAAAGAAACAAAAGTAAACAAGAGTAAAGAGAACAATGTGACAGACAGATAAGTGGACATTTTTAATGATAGTATTCATATTACATACGTGTTTCGGGATATTTTTTGCTGAATGTTGATATGGATTTATATATATATAATAATAATAATAATGTGTATGCCTTTATAGTTACATAGATTTATATACAGGAATATACTGATGTTTTATTTATGAACGTGTTTTCTATCAGATATGGTTATTATAGTACAATGTGCATAACTACTGCTCTCTACTCTTGATTCAAGCATGTGAATCTATGAAAGTTCCAATACTGGAGTAAGAAAATAAGTTACTTACCTGTAACTGTAGTTCTCCAGTATTGGAATCTTTCATAGATTCACATGCCACCCACCCACCTCCCCGGAGAAGCTCACTTCACCTTTCTCTCTCTCTTTTTCCTATCTTGAACGCACTTGTGCTTGGAAAGTCTGATGGTTTGGAACTTCTCTCAGGAGGATTCTAGAGGGTGCTGTCTCCTGATTGGTGGATACTCAAGTTTGGTCCTTTTCACAAAATGACTCTGATAGACTGTTAAACTGAAGAGGCCTAGGGCCTTTCTTTGTTAATATATCTTAACACTGCTTGTGTAAATTATACCAGGGGGCTCCCATCTCGACGACGGGGAATGATTCAAGCATGTGAATCTATGAAAGATTCCAATACTGGAGAACTACAGTTACAGGTAAGTAACTTATTTTCTTCAGACCCTATTCGTCCTTTATTTCAGATGGCAGTTTCAGTGATCTGATCTACATTCAGAATCATGTGCTGTGATGTTGATGAGGGTCATGCGGTTATACCATCTAGGGAGTTTTCCTTCTGTAGTTCTTATCTTGATGCAAGGAAACCAGAATCTTAGCAGCCTCCTGGTTTTGTCCTTTTCTTTTCTATACATTTAGACATCATCTGCAGCATTCTCAAGTAACGCATACTTTTATCGGGGTGAGATATTAATTAAGGAGCGAATTATGACCCCTGAGAAATATTGTGAGGGGTCCTAGCTAGACTGCTTCCCTTTAAGCCAGTAACATTTCTGTTCTGTTCGTCGGCCTGGACTCAATATAGCCACAGCACATTGGGCAAACATGACCTCCTGTCTTCAAATGATTGCCTGCTATTCACCCTGCCCTGCAACAGTGTCTGTTGTCCTACCATCCCTCTATGGTACTATGATGTCTTAGGATCAAGCAGCCTGTCCTGCTTTCCACACCCTGTGGTTCTTGAAGATGCAAGGCCATTTTCCTGATGTCAGAAGGCCCAGAAATAGCTGAAGAATATGAGGTAGAAATGTCTCAGCCTCCAGTGTCTTTCTCAAGTCTGTTTCCCAGAATGAGTGCAGGTACATCGGCGGCATCAGTGTAAACCCTCCTGTGACCAGCCTAGGCTAAAATGTCCTAGGAATGTGTCAATCAGCACTGGTGCCTGTAAGGCGAGCATCCATCCCGCTCTACTCTAGTTCCACAACCCTGGATTATTTCAGTGATGCTAGAGCATAGTCTGTTTATTCCAAATATTCCCAAATCTAGAGAGAACTTGGTGCCAAAATAGTGATCCATTTTATCGATTTACATTATGATCATATTTCTTTTGGGCTCAGAGATCTCAGCTGGTTCACTTTTGAAGCTAGAATAAAATGTGAATTTGCATGCATCACCTCCAATGCCATATACATCAACAAACAGGAATATTTGCTCATAAATAGTGAAAGACCAGGGTCCAAAAATAATCTGAGAATTGTTCAGAAACTTCATGTGGAAATCAAGAGATTTAGGCCCTCATTTTGACTTTGGCGGTCTGTTACCAAGACCACCAAAGCTGCGGGCGCCAGAAGACTGTTGGTCTTCCACCCACCAGATCACGAGTACTGAAGGATTTCTGCCACTTTTTGGGCAGAAATCCTCTAGTAGTCGTGCTGGCGTACAGAGGCGCCCACCAAAGGGACTTCCCCAGCCGTATTAGGAGCAGTAATACGGCCTGGCGGTGTCCTGATGGTGGGGAACTGCCGGCAGTGGAAGTCCAAGTACCGCCAACTGTCTTTATTGGACCGCTGGGTTGGAGATGCTGATCTTCAGCCCGGCGGGTCCGACCGCCCTTCTGGTACAGGCGGAGATGTGGCGGGGTGGCGGAGGCCAACCCACCAGACTCATTATGTGTCAGGCTTCACCACCAGCCCGTCGGCGGTGAAACCACCACTGTGGCCCTGGTGCCTTAATATCTGAAGAGGAGCCTCCTGAGCCTTATTTGGTTCTGTGGCAATAATTTCACTCATTTATGTTTTTTTACTGATTTTCCGGGAGAAAAGTCCTATTTCAATTAAAATGAATTTGAAATTATGTGCCTTGAACCTTTTTGTCTCCAAATTTGTATCCCATTGTGAATTGACCAACACCTCACCTCACTTCTACCACCTCTACTTGCTGACCACGTATTTAGATTGCCTTTGTCTAGTTCTTTGCACCTAATTTCAGACTCCTCCTTCCCTATCTCGTTTCTGTTCCATCTTTTTTACTGTTCCTCGACCAAAACTGCTCTCCTTTCGATCTTATTATATCTATCTTTCTGCTCATCCAACATGAATTCTCAGTTCTTGGTTATCTCCTTTTGGCTCTTCCAGTTCCTTGTCATATTTACCCATATTAACTCCACCCTTATCTTTCACTTCCTACTTTTCTGCTTACTCTCATGTCACCCTCACCCTCACATGAATTACCCCTGCATTATTTAAAAATATTTAAGGAATGTCTGGTTCTTATGTCAGTTATTTTTACAGTCTCTCTGTATGATGAAGCTCTTACTTCCACTGGTTATATACATACCCCTCACTGACACACTCGGATAGTATGCACTTTATAAGCATGTATAAATAAATGTATGAGCTGTTAAAAATAAGGCAATTTGTAACTTTGACCATAATTAGCTCCTACTCTGATAGCCTGAAATTGCAAGTTTCTCATCACCGCAAGAGTAATTCTTTGTCAAAGGCAGATACTCCACAGAAGTAGCAGTGTTAATACATTTTTAGTAGGGAAGACTCGGTGACAGAATTAATATAAACTATTTTTTTTATCTTGAAAGGAGGGCAAATCACTAATTCACTTATATTTACTGGTAACACAGATGGTGACTTTGCTGGATGTTACACATGGGGTAATATGTTCCATAAAACTGCCATTTGTGTGATCAGTTGGGTTGCTATATACAGCGGTTTGTGCAGTATCTGTGGCCTTAACATTTTACCTCCTCTCAGTTCCTCGGATCTTTTTATTTACTCCAGTATTGGAATTTTCGTAGATTCACATACTTGAATCATTCCCTGTTGTCGAGATAGGCGTCCCCAGTACCTTTACAAAGTAGTGTTAAAATAGAGCTAAACCTAAAAGGCACTAGGCCCAACAGTTTAGTATTCTATCAGTCATTTTGAAAAAAGAACTAATGTTGAGAGTCCACCAGTCATGTGACACCACCCTCCGGAACACTCCTGAGAGAGCTCCAGTCCCTCAGATTTTCTAGTGCACGTCGTGCTAGTGAGTCTCCCCTGAGCTCTGCTCAGCTTTTATCTATTTTTGAAATCCCAGAGGACTTTAGTCCCATTTTTCTACTATTCTAAGGGTTATACTTTTGGTATTTACAACTACATTTTAACAGACAGCTGCCATCATATCTTCAGACCCTTAAAACTTGTGGTAAAAAGAGGTTACATTCTGAGGACCCACACCAGAATTGTATTTATTGCCTCTACCCGGATCATTTGACAAAGGACTGTAAGGTAAGTCTGTACCTTTTTCACCAAAACCTTAAATGACAGGGAAAGAAGGCTGCTTATTTGGCTGCAAAAACTTAAATCTAGAAAACACCCAGTTTCTGATTTAGATAGTGAGGAATCCTCCTCATCTTCCAGCAGATCCCAAAAGAGAGAGAGGGAGAGATCACCAAGTACCAGATACTCCCAGAACAGCCTAAAAAAACCTACAAAAAGACCACCTGAGGGTCTTACAAAGGCCATAGCCTTGATACATCTCCTCACTGATCCAGCTCTAATTCATCTAAAGAGAGGAAAGAACTCCCTTCAACTTCTGAAAGGGCTAAAAAAAGAAATCAGCCTCTGAGCCCCCTATACCACCTATTAAGGTAACACATACCTTCAAGAAACCATCAGCTCCATCTGTCGACAAGCCATCTATGAGAACCCCACCGTCTACGACATCGTCACCGTCGACGAGACTAACGACAACTTCCCCATCGTCGACGGGAGCGATGACTAGCACACCACTGTTTACAAGAGCATCTTAGTTGACATCGCTGTCAACCAAGACCTACACAATTTTCATCGTCGACAAAGCTGACGATGATTATTTCTTCAGAGTCCAGGTCTGCTTAATTTCCGACACCCATTGTTGTCGGCGTCTGCCACTAAGCCGTCACAATAAAGATCTATTCCTAATCGTCGATGACAAGTACTCCACCGACGACTAGTGCAACTCAATCTATGCTGCTGACAATGACAATGACAATTTCCATCCCGTCGACGAGTGAAAAAAGACTGAAAAGACGAGAAATGGTAAAGTTAACCCCGGAACACATTTCACCTAGTAAGGTAACTCCCCTCATATCAGCTTACCTGCTAGAAGAGGATGATGACTCTGAGGATGAAGGACCCTATGGGACAGCACATAGTCCCTCTCAGTTAAACGTGAAATGTCAAGATGACTAGGAAGAATATTATGACAATTACGATCCACAATATTTCACCTCCCAGGAACAGCCATACCAGGAGGGGATGGTGTCCATGCTAAGCTCTTTGATCTCTGATTTACAAACCATGCTGGCAGATTATAGAAAGACGTTCCCGCCCACCGGAAAAAGGGTGCCTCAACTAGCTACATCTGTTAGATCCCCAGCACCTCAAAAGACCACCCGCTCCAGAAGCCTACATCCTTACCTCTAACGACCATTCATACACCAGCAACAGCTTTGCTTCACAGCACAGACACCTCGAACGAGGAGCATGAAGAAGGTGAACTACAGGATTATTATCCGGAATGGGATAACTATGTAATTCCCAGTCCATTATCTCCCTTTACCTATGAAAGTGGATTAACCTCTTGACATCGTAGGTTTTCATAATTTACTTGAAAGAGCTACCAAAACATTTACACTCCTGATGCCATCCAAACAAATGGATAGTTTTTTAAATGACTTTAAATAGCCATTCCAAAAGAGCGTGCTCTCCATGCCTTTGGTTGGTCATATATGGGAGGAAGGTATGAAAGTCATGCAAAATCCAACGACTGTCACCGCTGTGCTTCCGTGCCTTGATAAAAAAAAAAAAAAATAAAGCCCCAGAAGATGCTCCGGGCTGCCAAACGGGCCATCCACACCCAGATTTGGTTATCGCTCAAGCAGCCCAAAGAAGATCCAAAAACCCTTTCACCCCAATTTTGGCACCTCTGGATAAGGAGGGGAGATAGTTAGACAATATTGGCAAGCTTTTTTCATCAGTGTCAAGTCTAACTGTGAGGGCGGCTAACTCTCTAGCGGTACTAGGTAGAGATGACGGGCAGTTATGGGCTGACATTGCCCCATACATTGGTCAGCTACCATAGGAAACAAAACTCGAAGCAAGGAAGATCTTGCAAGAAGGAGAGCGGACATTGGCAGAAATTATCGACTGCCCAATGGATATTGCCACCTCGGCATTCGTTTTGTCACCTTGTTGAAGCCGTGGTGCTTATGAGACTGGGCTGTTTAAAGGCCACATCCTGTCTCCAGGAGGTGCAGAATAAGATCTTAGATCTGCCCTTTGATGGAGAGGCCTTATTTGTGAAACGTGGCTGAAGCCCTCCAGGCAAATAAAACAGAGACAGCTAAATCACTGGGTACACTGCAGTTCAGAAAGTCTTCCTTTCGTGGTACCAGAGGACGTGAGATGCCTTTGTATAAGGGAGGCTGTCAACAGTACAGATACCCCTCATAAACGTCTACCTCCCAACAGTTTAGTAACCAGTACAATCATTGGCAGCCTCCACAAGCAACGTATGGCAGACCTGCCCCTAGGGGAGAATAGACTTGTCAAGGGGGACTCAACCCACCGACTACGATCTCTCCAAAGGTCTGGCTAACCCCATCCCTTCATGCTTAAGACTAGGGGGCAAGATTTATTAATTTCTCCAGCAGTGGCAAAACATTACATCAGACCAGTGGGTCTTGCACCTGGTACAATTTGGACGCACATTATAGTTTGTCCAAAAGCCACCTCACAACCCTCCTCACAAATCTATTCTCAAATAACTCAATCAACTCAGATTATAAAACAGCAATTATAAGCCAGCAAGATGCTTCTGAAAGGAGCGTTAAAGAAAGTTCCACCTTCTCAGCGGCGGAAAGGATTCTATTCCAGATTTCCTCCTTCACAAAAAAATGGAAGGAATGGAGACCTGTCCTCTTTCTCAAAGACTTGAAACTTCTGCCTGAAAAAAGTCATTCCTCATGATAACTCTACAGAACATCCTTCTTCGCCTAAGCCATGGAGATTATCTTTCCACCCTAGATTTGCAGGATGCATATTTTCATATCCCAAATCATCCTTCCCACAGACAATTCCTAAGATTCACGTTAGCCAGCAGCACTACCAATATTGAGTTCTACCATTCGAACTGAAATCAGCCCCCAAAATATTTACAAAGTGCCTCGCACCTGTGGCGGCATTCTTGAGAGAAACAAAACACCATGTATTTCCACATTTGGACGATTGGCTATTCAAGACAAAGTCCTTCCAAGCAGCAGAGAAGTCAACAAGAAAGTGCAGTGCCCTACTCAACAACTTGGCCTAACCATCAATTTGAAAAAGTCGAATCCTCAACCCTCTTGGACTATAACCTTCTTGGGTGCTAACCTGGACACTGCATCCAATATAGCCTTCCCCACGATAGAGACAGCAGAAACTAATTGCCTTGGCAAAAACCATTTAAAGAACAAAAACAAAAAAATTCAGTACGCCTTTACAAGTTATTAGGGATGATTTCTTCATGCATCCTTCTAGTACCATTCTGCAGACGCCCCCTTCCAAGAACAACTCAACCTCCACTGGATCCAACCACAGGCAACTTTGAGGATCAGGGCAAGATCACTCTGCTCATGGTCAAAGCTCTGAGCTGGTGGACTCAGAAGGAACATCTATCAATTGGCCTCTCCTTCCTACCTCAACCATCTCCGTGGGGCATCACCATCGATGCCTCCCTAGAAGATTAGAGAGCTTTTCTGCAAGACCTACAGATCAGCGGCAAGTGGTAAACATCTCTTCGGAGTTTACATTTCAACCTCCTAGCGCTAAAAGCAGATGATCTAGCCTTGCAAGCTTTCCTTCCCAGATTGCCGACTCAGAGGTCTTAATAATAACAGACAATACCACCACAATGCTTTATCTCTATAAGCAGAGGGATACAAGGTCCCTTCTCCTCTCCTGAGAAGCACAGGAGATCTGGAAATGGGCCATAGCCCATGGGGTGAATCTTCGAGCAGAACATGTCCCAGGAAATCAAAACAAGATAGCGGACACTCTAAGCAGATTAAAACCAGTCTGTTACAAGTGGGAGCTGGATCAGCGGATAGTATACCACATATTCTCCCAGTGGGGAACTTCCCACCTCGACCTCTTCGTCATCTCATCAAACACCAAATGCCAATACTTCTCAAGCTGGCTTCACCATCAGGGATCATGGGGGAATGCATTTTTGATGGCGTGGTGCAGAATCTTTGCTTACGCCTTTCCGCCCTTCCCCTGATTCCAAAGGTTTTCATCAAGGTGAAAATCGAACCATACACACTGATCCTAATAGCTCCAGAGTGGCCTTGCCAACACTGGTTCACAGAGCTTCTGTTATCAGCGAAACTTCGTATCCCCTTGAAGATCTTTCCTTATCTCCTGACCATGAACAACGGTCAAGTCCTGCACCTGAATCTGGAATCCCTGCACTTATCAGCATGGCTCCTGAGCACAATGACTTCACACATCTAATCATCCCTATAGAATGCAGGAATTTACTCTCCTGGGCCAGAGTTTCCAGCACTAATAAAACTTCATCTTGTAAGCGGAAGAGGTTCTGTGTATGGTATCAACAACAGATTCATCCCATATCATCCTCACCTTAACAAATATTACCCTACCTATTACATCTAGCACGTTCGGGCCTAGCTCATGTTTCCATCAGGGTTTATCTGCCTGCCATCTCGTCTTTTAGATGCTTGCATAACACACCTTCTTTGTGATCCTGTAGACTCATCAAACAATTACTGAAGGGTCTATTTAGAATATTTCCACCATCCAGATCTCCTTCGTGACATCTCGACACACTCCTTGCGCAGCTCATGAAATAACCACATTTGAGCTGATACACAGAGCCACCTCCAAAGTTTCTTTCATGGAAAGTAGCTCTCCTAGTGACTCTCGCATCAGCCAGGCGAGTCAGTGAGATTCAAGCCTTGACAATTCTTGAACCCTTCTTACAAATTGGAGAAGACAGAATAATTCTATGAACAAACCCACAACTTATACCTAAGGTTCCTTCGGACTTCCAAATCAATTAACCGCTGAAGATCTTCTTCCCAAACCCTTCAACACCACCGAGGAGGGTGCTTCTTTCTTTGGAGGTGAAAAGGTGCATCAAGTTCTACCTTGATGGGAACCAAGCCCTTCTGTAAAACTAAACAGTTGTTTGTTGCCTGCAGTACACTAAGGAAGGGCCAACCCGTTTCTAAGCAAAGCATTGCAAGATGGATTTTGGCTGCAGTTCGTTTTTTGCCATCACACAGCAGGCAAACCATTACAAACTTAGATTCATACTCACTCAACCAGAGCAGTTTCAACATCCACTGCACTGTTTGCAGGAGTTCCGCTCCGGGACATATGCAAGGCAGCTACCTGGAAGAACTGCCGCACATTCACATGACATTGCTGTCTAGATTCAACTCCACAAGGGGAGTTAGCGTGGGCCAGGCGGTCCTAGGACATCTTTTCCATTAAAGGTGAGCTATCCCCATTTTTCCACCATCCTAAGGTTAGTTCTGCACATTGTTTATCTTTATGATGCACCAAAAAGTACATGTTCATATTCTGTATGATTTCTAGCAACCATGCTAAACAGCTGTGTTTTGCATTAGCTTACGTATGTATATTTACTTAAAAGATCTGGTTCATATTCTTTTAAGCACTCACAGCTGACACTACAATGTGCCTCACTACTGCTTGCTACTCTAATTCAAGCATGTGCGTCCATGACAGTTCCAATACTGGAATAAGAAAATAAGTTACCTGTAACTAAAGTTCTCCAGTATTTGAATCTTTTATAGATTCACATGCGACCCACATACCTCCCCAGAGAAGCTCACCTTTCCCGCTCTCAGTTAATTAGTATTGATAAGCACTGGAGCTGTGACAATCTGAGGGACTGGAGCGTCTCTCATGACTGTTCACCTGGTTGGTGGACTCTCAACTTTAGTCCCTTTTTCAAATTACTCTGATAGAATACTAAACTGATGGACGTTTTGCCTTTAAAGTTTAGCTCTATCTTCACACTACTTTGTAAAGGTACCGGGAATTCCCATCTCGACGACCGGGAATGATTCAAGCATGTGAATCTATGAAAGTTTCCAATACTGGAGAACTATAGTTACAGGTAAGTATATTTATTTTTCCTCTTCTTCGGTGACTCCCCAATCTTACAATGTTAATTTATGATTTAGCATCCTAAGAAAAGTAGTTCCAGTTACCACAGCTCCGGTTTGGTGGGAAAGTAGCATCTGTCGAAAGAGTGGAATCGATGCATGAAATTATGTCCTGAAGGGCTACTAAATTTGTACACTTCTCATGACATTTATAGGACACAAGTATGTATGTTTTTGAAGACTCTGGGCAAACATTTATATTTATTAAACATGCAGTCACCAGAACCGCAGATGCTGCTGTTAAAGTATGGAGTACACTAGTCCAACCAACCAGCCTAGTGAAACAAATGCAGCATTAAACAGCTATTGTTTATGGGCAATGAGTTAGTCCAGTATATTTCCATTTTAATGAGTACCCTTGGTTATAGGCTGATGGAAAAGCAATGCTTGTAAGGTGGCCTTCCACATTCATAGCAATTTTACTACCAAATATCTCCAAGATAAGGATTGTATCAGTTAGTAGCAAAGTAGTCACCTTTTCATAAGAATAACCTTATTAACACTTCTACTCAGATTCCATAAAAAGATATGCTTCATTATGTAGAAATGAAATAGTGGCTGAATAGAAAAACATCAGTAAAAGATTGGTAAGACACCAAAGGTAACTAGTTCTCATACGTTCGCACACAGAAGAGATGTATCATCATCTAATGTATTCCAATCCCAATGGTTTCACAACCCTATATGTGAACTACCTGGAAGAAGTCATTTTGAAAGCAAGAAATACTCCATAAAATCCATCTCTGATTTTGCCCCCAAAAATTGAACTTAATTTCTAACTGCCTAGTCCCATTCATTTCAGGCAGGGACCCAACACCTTCTGACCAGGAGATATCTTTGACACACAAATAAAGTGCCAAGTGCTGGGTTTTAGCCAATGATGCATGGTATCTTAAAAATATTGTGCTACGTTTTAACTTTCACTAAGAGTAAACACAAATTTTCATGTTAAAAGGCCTTTGCTTTCAATGGTTTATGTTAGGATCAGCTCATCTTGTTACTGTCAGCACTGTACTGTACACCTGGATTTTATTCAAAGATCCGTTATATTGGGCTATTTGCCAGTATCTGTTGATGGATTTGTACATCTCCTTTAACATATTATGCTTAAACTTGTGACAGACTGTACCTATGTGCTGTGCAACTGAAATACTTGTTTACTGACTTGTATGATCTTTATATCCTTGACACCTAGATCACAATGTAAGTATTTCATCAAAATATAGCATTAAATCCAGGGTGTTGGCATACACAGTTGTTTCTAGACTTTGTGATTTCACTCACCCTAGGTTTGGGATAGAATTCTAAATGTGAAACCATATTTACTTCAAACAAAATCCACACAAAACATAGTGTTCCACCCGATCTGGGAACTTTTAACAATAGGAGAGGAACAGTCACTACTTCACAGCTTAATGATATCCTAGTCCAGTATGTTTCTGTTTCTTGGTCTATTGATGATCTTCGTGCTTCAGTAGTCTGGTATGATTGTATTCTGACTTGGGTTGCTGGATTGCATATAGTCCTGTGTTCCGTCAGTGTAATCAGTCGTGGTAGAGACAAGAAAACTTCCTATTCTTTTAACAATAATTTGCTCAAATCTTTCTTTTTATAAACTTGTAAGGCTCTTATGTTCTCTTATTATACCTTCACTTTATTGTACTGCCTTTCCTGCGCTCCTTAAGCTTTCTCCATATTCATCACCACAGTCTCTCAGATAGGCTGGAGATGTTCTTTTATTTTGAGTATATAGGACACAAGGAAAGTATGCTATTCCTCATCCTCTTTCCCCTCTTTCACTGGGGTATCCAGAAAATCCCCTAGTTGATTTCTGAACAATAACTCAAAAGCACAAATGTTGAAACGGTATCCTGCCGCCCGCTTTTTTCTACAACTTCGAGCAGCTTTGCTGCACTTTGCCACCTGCTTCCATCAACAACCCAGAGCGGCTTACCTGTCTTTTGCCACCCACTTTCATCAAAAGCCCAGAGCGACTTTGCTTTACTTTGCCGCCCGCCTACATCAACAACTTAGAGCGGCTTTGCTGTATTTTGCCGCTTGCCTTCATCAACAACCCTGAGTAGCTTTGCTGTCCTTTGCCACCCACTTTCATCAAGAACTCAGAGCAACTTTGCTGTACTCTGCCACCTGCTTTCATCAACAACCTTGAGCGGCTTTGCTGCACTTTGCTGCCTGGTTTCTTCAACACCCGAGCTGTTTTGCTGAACTTGGCTGCCCACTTTCACCAAAGGCCCTGAGCGGCTTTGTGCACTTTACTGTCTGCTACAGCCTTCAAGGCTCGTGGCCGTAGCAGTGACTTCACCCTGGTGCCGCCGGCCTCTACCTCGCATTTCCCCCTGTGAACCCCACCTGTTTCCTTGTGACCCCATTGAAGAAAATCCTTACCCGGGAATCTTAGCAGTTCTGGTAAGCCCAGGAAATTAAATAAACATAAGAAGTTTAAGCACGGGTGTCCTTCGACCCACCGTCCAGATTCATGTGATGCTCCAGGTACTTCCTTATCACATAGTCCCTTCTCTTCCAGGGGATCCTCATCAAAGTCATAAACATTGAATATTCCCGCCCTTGTGCGGGGACCCCGGAGCATATATCAAATATACACATATTATACATGTGTAATAAATAATCATGCAGACTATCATGTTAAAAACAGGCTAAAAATGCTTTATTTCTATGAAGTTTTTTTAATTTTTTTTTATATTAAATACTACAATAGAGCATAAATATGTGCCCAAGCTCCTAAAACTAGGATTAGTGAAGTGAGCAGTAGCAAACTCTAGAGAAGAAATAGAAAAAACTGCACTGAAAAACACTGAAGCATTCTTAGCCAATAGGCTGCATGCAGGTTAACACAGGGGAACCATAAAACTTTGGCACCGTGCCTTTAAGACCCTGAGCACCTCCAGTATCCCACCATGCCTCAGGGGTGAAGGAAAGGTGACAGTTGGTTCACAGTTAGGTCAGTTCTTTTTTCCGGCTTCTTCTGAGAGGATCCTGGAGCATTGAGCTCTCAGTTTTTCAGAAAAATTATTTTAAAAAAGCGTTTTTCATTTTTCACTCGACAAATAACATCTTTGTCTGAGCTAGGAAGGTTTTTTCTGACAGAAAAATGCCTTCTCTTTTTGTCAAATGCCCTGCTTGTGGGAAGAAGAAGGCCCAGTCAGATCCCCACTCTCTGTGCATAGTGTGCCTGCCTCAGAGTCACTGCCCTGACACTTGTAAGTACTGCAAGAACATGTCTAGGAGGACTCTGAAAGATAGAGAGAAGATCCGGCTTGATGGGCTTCAGGAGTGGAAAAGAACATCGTCCTCCTCACTTCCCAGACATCCAGAAGGCCATTCTCAGGAGAGAATGGCCCGGTCGACGTCGACAGGTAGGAAAATACCTGTTTGTTCACCGTCGACGTCGTCACTACCACCGTCTCACCGGCATAGATCGCCGTCGACGGCGACACACCCGACGTCGAAGGGAACGGCGTCGAAGGAACATCAGAGCAGGGGCAGGTCTCCGTTGACGGCAGCCCGCCGATCGACGTCGAGCCATCGCCGGCGTGCCCGGTCGCCGCCAAAGGCTGTGCGCCCCCCGACGTCAGGACACACGGCGTCGTCATCACCACGACGGCACGAGAAACATCCACCGTCAACCTCCCATCGCTCCACGTCGAGGCACACGACGGCGAGCAGGTCGAGGTCCAAGGAACGTCGTTCGACGTCAAGACATTCAACGTCGAGGCACTCAACGGCGAGACAGGAACAAACGGCTGGGCGCCCCTCGACGTCGAAACAGCCATCGACGTCGATGCAGGTTTTACCTGTCCCACAGGGAGCAGAACATCGCCCCACGCCAGACAAGGCACCATCTCCAGTCGTCTCCATACCGAGCGGCTCTTCTCGGTCTAGAGCGGCATCATCTGGGCATAGGGTGACCACCCGTCCGTAAATTTCACGGACTGTCCGTAATTTCGCCCTGCTGTCCGTTGTCCGTGATGAAAGCTTTAACGGACGGCATTTGTCCGTAATTTTAGCCTTTCACATAAAGGGCAACGGAGGCAGGGCGAAATTAGGGGCAGAGGAGTTTCCCCAGCTGGGCTGGAAGGCAGGGGGTCTCCTGTGCTCTAAGGGAGGGAGGGGCAGATAGATAAGAAAAGGCCTTCTTGCCAGGGGGTCTCCCTCCCTAAAGACATGCAAATGTGGGAAACTGGTAAATCTGCAAATACAAAGGGGCTTGAAAACCTGCATTGACTTTACTAAAAAGAGTCACTTGAAGTTTTCTGGTGGCAAAGATATTTCTTTCAGAGAGGTATTTTAATGGTGTTTCAAGGTGAGCTGTGGAGTGTGTGGTTTTAATGGAGTGTTATAATTTTTTTTATCACTAGGTATAAACTATATATTATTCAAATCTGTATTTGAGAAGCACTTTTTTTTTATTTAACTGAAATGTATTTGCGCATTTTGTAGCAGCCTTTATTATGATGTAATTGTATTTTTCACAGTTCTTTCAGGTACCTCGGTACCTCATAGTACTAACAAACATTGGCAAAGCCAATAGGTCTCATCTACGAAAGAGTTATTGGCTTTGCTAATGTGTTTTAGCCATTAGCCATGTTATACACCAGAGTAGCTGCTGTTCAGCATGGCTTAAAGCTAGTGGCATAGTGGTGTGGTGTGGTGTGGAGTGGAGTAGAGTAGCATAGGAGCAGTGGTGTAGAGCCCAGTGGTGCAAAGTACAGTGCAGTGGGGTACAGTGCAGTTGTTTAGAGTGCGTTAGCTTAGAGTGCAGTGGTTTAGAGTGCAGTAGCATGGAGTGGCATGGGACAGAGTAGAGTGGCATAGAGTGCAGTGGAGTAGAGTGGCATACACTAGAGTAGCAGAGAGAGCAGTAGTGTAGAGTGGTGCAGTGTCATAGAGTGCAGAGTAGACTCATGTGGCATAGAGTGTAGTGGTGTAGAGTGGTGCAGAGTGGAGTATTGTAGAGTTGAGTATAGTGCCTAGAGTGCAGTGGCATAGAGTAGAGTGGTGTAGAGTGCAGAGTTGCAGAGTAGAGTGGCAGTGCAGTGGTGTAGAGTGGTACAGAGAACAGTGGCATAGAGTACAGTGGTGCAGAGTAAAGGGCAGTGCAGTTGTTTAGAGTGCACTGGTGTAGAGTGCAGTTGCATAGAGTGGCATTGGGCAGAATAGAGTGGCATAGAATGCAGTGGAATAGAGTATATTGGTGCAAAATGCAGTAGTACAGGGCAGAGTGGTGTAGAGTATAGTGGCGGCCAGAGCAGTGTTGCAGAGTGTCAGCTTGCAGTGGTGTAGAGTGCACTGAACTAGAGTGCAGTGGTCAGAGTGGTATAGAGTACAGTGGCGAAGAATAGATTGTTTCAGAGTAGAGTGCAGTTGCATAGAGTGGAGAGGTGCAGGGCAGAGTGCAGTGGCATAAAGTAGATTATTTCACAGTAGAGTGAGGTGGCTTAGAGTGGAGAAGTGCAGGTTAGAGTGGAGTTGCATAAAGTGGCATAGAGTGTGATGGCATAGAGTAAAGTAGTGTAGAGTGCCGTGGCATAGAGTGCAGTGGTGCAGAGTAGATTAGAATGATGTACAGTGTACTGATGTAGAGTGCAGGGGCATAGAGTTGAGTGTTACAGAGTAAAGTGCATTAGCATAGAGTGTATTAGCTTAGAGTGCAGTGGCGTACAGTGCAGCGTTGCAGAGTGGCAGAGAGTGGAGTTGTGCGGATTAGATTGGTGTTGCCTAGACTGGAGTGGTATGGTGTGCAGACGAGCAGAGCGCAGTGGTGTAGAGAGGCGCAAAGTGCAGTGGCTTAGAGTAGAGTAGAGTAGAGAGGCATAGTGTGAAGTAGCATAGAGAGCAGTGGCATAATGTGAAGTGGTTCCGAATGGAGAAGAGAACAGTGGCATGGAGTGGCGTAAAGTGGAGTGATACAGAGTAGGGTGAAATTCTGATATATTCTGAAGTCTATTTAAATGTTGTCATGTGATAGAAAAAACTCTTTCCTAACCCCAGTATCCAGCAAGATTGTTGCATAAATCCTCTCACTTTGAAGTCGGAGAAAGGAAAGTAAACACTAAGGTCCCACCGAAGACAGAGCCTGACATTTGACTTTGTTCTTTGAATGCACAGCAAATATGATAAGAAAAGAACAAGATTTACAGGCCTGTTTACAGAAAGGGAGAACTCGGCAGGATACTGTAAATAAGGTTTTGGCAAGGGAAGGGACAGATTCAAGCTGCATAGCCTAAAACAAATAAAGCCAGCAAATTGAAAGCAACAAATTGTGAGTTACAAACCACAAGGCCAATGGCAAGCAACGGGCAGAATGCATTCACAAGGAAGCACTATGAATTTACTTAAAGTGACATCTGTGGGTACTTTGTGGGGAAAGTCCAGTATTTTAGTCCATATCTTGCAGAGGTTTTCCTACATCAATCACCCAGGTAGTATGACAAGAAGACCTGGAGTGGTTTCCATGTTGCAGGATAGGTCTGTACACCCATTCTATCAGTTTGCCACCATTTCCTATGGTACAGAGCTTCTGGCACACCTCTTGTAGGGTTAGTGCTACGTAGAAGACTTGAAATAGGGCATTTAATGATTATTTAAGGTGGTTGTAAGTAAGGAGTTGACCGTGGTGAAGATGGTAGTCTGCCACAAGGGTTTGGAAATTTAGTAGCTCACTGTTCAGAAACAAAGTCCCCAATTTTAAGACACCTGCAACATGCCACTGATGGAGTTGCTCTGAGCACAGCCATCCTGTGCGAGTGGGAAGGCTTAGCAAAGGTAGTGCAGGAGCAAAGGGTTTCTTTGTGAAAGTGAGTTTACAGGTTCTGGCAAGGCAAGAGAAAGCCATGCATGATAACCCCAGATGGTGATCCATAGTATGGTCAGTAGGAAACGATGAGCAGTGCATTAAGCCTTCCTTAAAAGTCTTTACTGGTAAACCCCATCTCATGCAGGGAGGTGGGCAGAAAGCCAGTGAGCCACCCATTGGACATCTGCAGCTGAATAAAAGCATTCTAAGTCTAGAAGATCTAATCCACCCGCAGTCACAGTTAGCTTTAGAGTGGAAAGCGCTCCCGATGGCGCCGCGGCGACCAAATCAGATGTGTGGCCTGTCTGAAGAAGGAGTGAAGGACGAGCAGGGGAAGGTTTGCAAAATAATACTATCATTGGGGTAGCACACCATCTTCGCTAGGTCCACATGGCCTCTACAGAAAGCAGAAGAGAAGACCAAAAAGCAAACTGGGCTTGGAGGGACCGTTCGCTCTGCTGAGATTTTCATCCTGGAAATCAGTGTAAGAATGGTAGATATTAATCAACTAGGTATCAAAAGGTAACTGGTTCCCAGTTTAATCTGAGATCTAATTGTGTATGAAGGCGAAAACAGTGCCATATGTTAAAGAAACACTAATTCAATTTTAAAATTTGTAAATTTTGTTTGTGCAATTTACATCCCAAATATTTTGAAGATTCTATGTGTACTTGACACTTAGGGATAACCCAGATCTCTAGTTTGGCTTTTGCTCAATTTGAAAACCATATAAAGACATGGACTAAGCGGGCAATTGCCTTGCACAACCTTGCAAGGGGTCTGGCCCCTGCTCACCCTTCACAAGCACTAACAGCGAACCATTGCACCAGAAGAGTTTGCCAAGGTGGATGGGTGTTGATTGTTCAACCACTTGACAGTGCCCCTTCTGTTTCACTCCTGTGTGCAGACAACTCCCCAGGTACCCAATACCTTCAAATAGTCTTGGTGGACCCATCTTGTCTGATTTTAGGAATTGTCCCACCTTGTTCGTCTCTTCTTTATTTATCCAGTTGTTAGCAACAACCCTTTAAATTACTTGCCGCGGATCTCCCTTTTGATCTCGATTTCATCCTACTCTTTTGTTATCTTTGATTGGTAGTCCGGGCTCCAATTTCTGAGATAAATGTATAGTCCCAAACATACACTCTAGTGCAGTGAGACTACAGACAAGTTATGGGTACATCACATCCTGTCATTAGATGTGAGACTGTCACCCACACCATCTGCCCTACCTCTTTA
Source organism: Pleurodeles waltl (assembly GCF_031143425.1). Taxonomy (NCBI): domain Eukaryota; kingdom Metazoa; phylum Chordata; class Amphibia; order Caudata; family Salamandridae; genus Pleurodeles; species Pleurodeles waltl. The sequence goes on along the minus strand of NC_090444.1, from coordinate 81,924,489 downwards.
AAAACAATTAGGTTGAAAGTCCATGGGCGGTTGGGGTAAGCCAGATGTTTTTGTTCAATTTGTTTAAACTAGCATAAGGTTAATTACCTTAATGTTTCCCAAACTGTTTGTCAGGGGTTTTGAAATGTTCAGAAACTTAATCAAAATGTTGCTGTTACTTTCTCTTCAGGAAAGATCGGGTAGATTTGGGTAGGGGTGATGGCCTTGCCGTGAAGGGCATTCATTTACTACTGAACAAGGACGTAATGTGACACCTGAATGTAGCACACCAGGAGGCAATCACAAAAGGTCCACAGTGAATTAATAGTGCTATGTTAAAAAAGAGTAAATAAATGCACTGACAACATAGTGAGGCATGGCCTCTCTTGCGTGTGTCTGTAAAACTGACGTTTGTTCTTGAATTTTTGTCCTGAATTTTGACCCTTTGTCCAGAATTTTTGTCCTGAATTTTGACCCTTTGTCCTGAATTTTTTACAGTCCTGTCCAGAATTTGCCTCAGTGCCAGGTGGTCACCCTATCTGGGCATGTCTCGCCCATCAATCTATCTCCGAGATGGCTGGAGAGCCTCAACAGACCAGCGGCATCCCCAGATTCGCAGTATTCGCAAATGTATTCACCTACTGCCTCCCTGCCAAGAACGCCATCACCGACAGCCAGGGCAGAACGGGCTCGTTCAGCTCCTCGCCAACCGACCGCGAGGCCTAGACGCTCTGCTACAGCGTCTCGCAGCAGATCTCGCTCTCAACGGAGACCCAGGTCGCGGTCAAGAAGATCATCACCCTCTTGGTCTTCATCAGGTTCTTCTGTCGGGCGTTACTCACCCACCCTTACAGATTCACCACCTGCTAGAGTCTCACCGGTGGATGATATTACCACATTCAACGAGGTGTTGCTAAGAGGAGCGCAGAAACTCAACATTGAGGTTCCAGAACCATCTACCTCCTCATCGATCATCTTTGAGACTCTACAACAGAGATCAGCGTCGAAAAAGTTGCTGCCTCTGGTGCATGGCTTGCTGCAGCCAACTATGGACACTTTTCTGGCCCCAGCCTCGCTTAAGTCTGCACCGGCTAGGATTCTCAAGAAATACAAGGCTCCAGAACAAGACCCTTTATTCCTTAGAAAAGATCCGCCACCGGACTCGGTGATCATAGCTGCCACCCGAAAAACCCACTCGGTGGCTTCTTCATCCACGGTACCCCCGGATAAAGAGAGCAGGCATTTAGACTCTCTAGGGAGAAAGATATGCGGGACGGCGGCTTCAGCAATGAAGGTCTCCAGTGCGTCTGCGCTCCTGGGCAGGTACGATCGTTCTCTGTGGGATTCCCTCAGTAGATTTACAGAAAAATTTCCCAGAGAAGACAGGCAAGATTTCCAGGAGATACTACAAGAAGGATGCCTGGTATCCAACCAGGTTATCAGCGCGGCAGCGGATGGGGCGGATTTGGCTGCTCATGGGTATGCACATGGTATCTGTGCGAGGAGATCTTCCTGGCTGAGGCTCACAGGCTTGAAACAGGAAGCACTGCAACGCATCCTGAATCTCCCATTTGCCGGGAACTCTCTATTCGGTGCCCATGCAGACGAAGAGATGGCCCGCATGAAGACCGAGGTGGATACCTTGAAGGCGGTGGGCCTCGAAAGAAAGAAAGATTTCAGGCGGAGGTACAGGCCGTATGATAGGCACCCTTTCCAGCAGAGGGTTCAAACCCCTCATTGGTCGCAAAGGTCACAACAGCGACAGGGACGCCCTCTCTTTCAACGAAGAAACACAAGGGTGCGAGGGTCAAGCAGACCTCAACAGTCCACTCCGAAAGCACCCACCAAGCAATGAAATCTCGCTTCCCTCGACACTGTACACCACTCCGGTGGGGGGGAAGTATTACGGCTTATCTTCACGAGTGGCACTCTATCACAAGAGACAAATGGGTGCTCAATATTGGCGAACATGGCTATTCTCTTCTTTTCAAACAGCCTCCACCACGCTTGCCACCAACCAGAGACAATCCATCTCACCTCAGCTTGCTACGCAAGGAGGCTCTCGCCCTCCTGAGAAAGAACGCCATAGAAAAGGTTCCACCTGCACAAAGAGGACAGGGGGTCTACTCCCGTTACTTTCTAGTGGCAAAGAAGGGTCGAGAGGGCGTTTTCAGGCCAATTCTGGATCTGAGGCTGCTGAACAAATACATAAGGAAGCAGAGGTTCAGAATGATAGCGCTTCACCAGATTTTCCCTCAACTGCATCAGGGAGACTGGATGTGCTCCATCGACCTGCAGGATGCGTACTTTCACATCCCAATAGCTCCAAAGCATCGGAAATTCCTGCGCTTCCGAGTAGCGTTACAGCATTACCAGTTCAGAGTTCTACCCTTTGGCCTGAAATCTGCCCCAAGAGTTTTCTCGAAATGTATGGCAGTGGTGGCGGCGCATCTCCGAAGACAAAGGATATACATATATCCATACCTAGACGACTGGCTACTAAAGGCTTCTTCTCCGGAGCAGGCGAGAAGCCATCGGGACATTGTACTAAGAGTTTGCGAAGCCCTAGGTCTTCAGGTCAATTACCAGAAGTCAACATTGACTCCAACGCAGAATCTTCACTACCTAGGAGCTATCATAAACACAGAAATACAAAAAGTGTATCCTTCGGAGGAACGACTATCCTCAATAAACAAGAAGTGCCAGGACTTGTTGAGAACCAGTGCACCTACGGCACGTCAGGTGACATCACTACTAGGCTCCATGGCATCGTGCATTTTTATTGTCCCAAATGCCAGACTCCACATGAGACCCCTCCAAGAGGCATTGGAGACCAACTGGAGCCAAAGAACAGGTCGCTGGGAGGACACGGTGCGGCTACCGGAGGTAGCACTTCAGTCATTGAGATGGTGGATGCACAGACCTCACCTGTCAGTGGGTGCTCCGTTTCACCAGGTGCTTCCATCCGACACCCTAGTAACGGATGCATCTCTTCAGGGATGGGGGGCTCATCTGGGTCCTTTTCAAGCGCAGGGTCTGTGGTCAGACAAGGAAAAGCAGTACCACATCAATCTGCTAGAACTCAGAGCGGTCCATCTCGCTCTCAAGTCTTTCACACCGCTAATTCAGGGGAAAACTCTCTTGATACAGACGGACAATACAACCACGATGTATTACTTGAACAAACAGGGGGGAACGAGGTCCCTACCCCTATCGCGAGAGTCCCAAGCGATATGGCATTGGCTCCTGGCCAGAGGAATGTCAATTACAGCAGTTCACCTGCCAGGTCAGCAGAACGTGGAAGCAGACTTTCTAAGCAGACACCTGGAGGACGTTCACGATTGGGTCCTGCACGGCGAAGTCGCAGAATACATCTTCGCGCAATGGGGTCGGCCCCAACTGGACCTCTTCGCAGACGAAGTAAACAAGAAATGCCCAGACTTCGCATCCAGGTTCTACCGTCCGGGATCTCGAGGGAATGCCCTGTTGATCGACTGGTCAGGGATATTTCTTTCCGCCTTTCCGCCGATTCCCCTCATTCCGGCAGTGATCAGCAAACTTTACAGATCCAGGACCAGAATGATTCTTATAGCGCCGCAATGGCCCCGACAATTCTGGTACACGGATCTCCTCAACCTGTCGGAAGAACCTCGCAGGAGGCTGCCGTGCAGACCGGATCTTCTGAGCAGAATGGAGGGCAGGATTCTACATCCCAACCTACCCTCTCTGAGCTTAACAGCATGGCTCCTGAATTCCTGCAGTATGGGCACCTAGGGCTCTCACAGGAGTGCATGAGCATCTTGAAAGAGTCCAAACGACCTTCCACGCGGCGTTCCTACGCGTTTAAGTGGAAGAGGTTCTACATATGGTGCTGTCAGCAAGGTCATAATCCCATACAGGCGCAGGAGGATGTCATACTATCCTATTTGCTTCATCTAGCGATGTCCGGTCTGCAGGTATCATCTATTAAGGTACATTTGTCTGCTATTACTGCCTATCGCAAATCGCCTTCTCAGGAATCCTTCTTTACAAAACCTGTAGTCAAGGATTTCTTAGAAGGTTTGAAGAAAGTTTTTCTGCCAATTCGGAGGCCTTCTCCTCCGTGGGAACTGAACATAGTCCTGGCAAAACTTATGGGCCCTCCTTTCGAGCCTATCCATAAGGCCTCTTTACAACACCTTACGTGGAAGGCGGCTTTTCTAGTGGCCATTACTTCAGCGAGGACAGTCAGTGAAATCCAGGCCTTGTCGGCAAAAGAACCGTACACGGTTTTTCATGACAATAGAGTGGTTCTACGAACTCACCCATCTTTCCTTCCGAAGGTGGTGTCAGAATTCCATATTAATCAGACCATTACTTTACCGACGTTCTTTCCCAATCCGGAGACTCCGGCAGAGAAAGCATTGCACTCATTAGACTTGAAAAGAGTGCTAAAATTTTATCTGGACAAGACCAAGTCGATTAGACACTCTAACCGTTTGTTTGTAAACTATGGTCATTTAAGGACAGGAGAGGCAGCATCTAAATGTACAATATCAAGATGGATAGTTTCTTGCATTGTTAATACTTATCAGCTAGCCAATAGACAATTGCTAGCGCGGCCTAAAGCGCATTCCACAAGGGGTAAAGCGGCTACTGCTGCTCTCCTTACAAATCTCAGATATTGGAACATTGTCAAGGCTGCTACATGGAAGTCTGTCCATACGTTTTACAAGACATTATTGTTTAGACTCAGATGCAAGAGCGGATGCCCAAGTGGGGCAGGCCTCTCTAAGAAATCTATTTGCGTAATACCTATCTATTCCTGCACTTCTATCTGACAGTCCGCTGGGTTTAGGGATGGGCTTGCTAATCTATTCAATGTTTATGACTATTGATGAGGATCCCCTGGAAGAGAAGGATAAGTTCTCCAGTATTGGATCTTTCATAGATTCACATGCTTGAATCATCCCCGTCGTCGAGGTGGGAGCCTCACGGTAAACTTAAATATATAAAAAGCAGTAAGTCAGTAAAAATAAAACCAGTAGGCCCAAGTAGGCCTCATAAGGTATTTTACAGTCTATCCACTTTGTTTTGTGAAAAGACCCAAACTTGAGTATCAACCAATCAGGATTCAGCCCCTCCCAAACACTCCCAACAGAGGCTGAATTCCCTCAGATTTTCTACCGCACGTCGTGTGAAGGGAGTCTCCCTGAGCTCTGCTCAGTTTTTTTCCTTTTTTCTGACTGAAGATTGTTTTTTCTCTCAGGAAACTAGTTACAACTTTACTATGTCTGAAAAGGCAAAGAAGGGTCTGTTCAGAGACTGTGACAACTGTGGGAAGAAGAGACTACATATTGATGACCCCCACAAGAAGTGTATTTACTGCCTTCATCCAGACCATAAGGTGAGAGACTGCAAAATCTGTCGCACCTTTAGTCAAAAAACCCTCAAAGACCGAGAGGGTAGACTTCTCTTATGGCTGCAAAAACAGAAAGCCTTAGAGCATCCTTCATCAGACAGCGAAGAGTCACCACAAACTTCTCGCCCTCAGAAAAGAACAGGTGAGAGAGATAGAGGTGCGGATGAACCACCAAGAAAAATGCACAAAAAGACTAAACAAGTCTTAACTGAAGAGGCAGTTAAACATGGACCAAAAAAGGTTCATTCAGAACCTACTACGCCGTTACACCGGAAAAGCACCTCAAAGAAACCATCCCTGTCTCTGTCACCACAAAAAGAGTCAGAAAAACTCTTTTTGGTGAAAAAACAACCGTCGACGACCGCCCCGTCGACGACAGTGTCGACGGTAACAGCGACCACGGTATCGTCGACGTTCACAACACCATCCTCACCGATGATTATGACGTCGTCGCCTTTGTCATCGACGACGATTATTACTGCAAAAATCTTCAAAAGAGCTTCGTCGGCAACCACATCGTCGACAGCGGAGGCCTCCTGGGTTCACAAATCATCCAGGGCACTCCCATCTACGCAAACTACGTCGGCGAAGCGACCGTCGTCGCTAAAATACCCGTCGACGAAGGGACCGTCGACTAAGGAAAAGACGCAGTCATGGCCGGAAGCGTCGACGAGAGACCCGTCGACGACAGTACAGTTGACGACAGTACCGTCGACGAGGGAGCCGTCGACGAGGGAGCCGTCGACGAGGGAACCGTCGACGAGGGAACCGTCGACGAGGGAACCGTCGACGATGGATCCGACGATCACCACAGCATTAACAGTTTACAAACCTTTGGACATTTCACCAGCTCATTCCTCATACCATCAAGAGGACTCCACCAGATTCTTACCCCTTTCCCTTATTAATATAGGGGACAAGCCATCGGACATTTTGCCGATGCATACATCACAAAGTAAGGTGCTGCCATACCCACCGCAACATCTTTTAGACGATGAGGATGATGACGTTCAAGGAATGTTTGGGGCAGCTAGTAGCCCGTCCCAACTAAATGTCAAATGTCAAGAGTTTGATGAAGAAGAGGATCAACATTACCAGCATAGTTATGCTTCAACATCTTATCCACAGGCAAACCAACCATCGCCTCTAGCTATGCCTAGCACATTAGTGACAGATTTACAACATATGTTGAAGGACTACTATAAAAGGTTCCCACCGTCAACTCAGTCCACGCCACCTAGACCTCAGAGTTACCAACAAGCTCAAACTACTAATGTTTCCGAAACGCCACAGGCTAGTAGACCTGTAACTAGCCAAGCTCCGGAAGCTTACCTCTCGTCGGACGACGAAAGGGAAGAGGGCGAGCTAGCAGATTCAGCGGCTAGTGAATGGGACGACTATCTCGTTCCCACACCATCTCCACCTCCAGCAGCTCCAGTGGATTCTCCTCCAGAAGACATAGGAGGTTTCCATAATATCATAGAGAGAGCGGCGAAACGTTTTGGCCTGGAAATTGTTTCCCATGAAACTGAGTGTTTTTTGTATGACTTTAAAGAGCCATACCTATTGTGGATTTCTTATGGCAGGAGGGTTTGAAGGCAATGAAAAACCCGGCAACAGTGCCTTCACAAATGCCAAGGCTAGAGAAAAAATACAAGGCCCCAGATGATTCTCCGGCCTGTTTAGTCTCACAACCGAAACCTGACTCGGTTATATCACAGGCGGCTCAACGACGATCCAAAAACCCCTCTACACCTATTGCGTCTCCCCCAGACAAAGAGGGAAGGAGACTAGACAATATCGGTAAGAAATTCTCCTCGGTTGCTGCAGTAACGGTCAAGGCGGCAAATTCCCTCGCCATCCTGGGAAGGTACGATCGGCAGATGTGGGCAGACATGTCCGTTTTTGTAGATTCACTGCCAGAAGATCTCAAGGTGGAGGCTAAAAAGGTCTTGCAGGAGGGAGAAAGGGTTTCCGCAGAGATAATAGACAGTGCAATAGATATTTCCCTCACTGGCTTTCGACAATTAGCTGGAGCAGCAGTCCTGCGCAGACAAGGGTGGCTTAAAGCTACTTCATTCAGACCAGAAGTCCAGACTCGTGTTCTCGACATGCCCTTCGATGGAGAGAGTTTGTTTGGCAAACATGTCGATGATATGCTGCAGGCTATCAAGACGGATACCGATACGGCAAAATCCCTAGGTACCCTGCAATATAAAAAACTACCTTTTCGTGGAGCAAGGGGTAGAGGTAATTACTCCTTTCGAGGTGGATACCAACAATACAGGTCACAATATACATCTTCCTCCACAGGACCAGGACATCAGCACCATCAACAACAGCAGCATTATCGATTACCACCAGCCGCAGCTTACAAACATCCGGCTAGAGGAAGAGGAGCTGCCCGAGCAAGAGATACAGGCAGAAAGGAATGACCAGCGGATAATCTCAACACCTCCCCAATCAATATTGAAGGTCGGAGGTCGCATCAATTCTTATTTCCCCAAGTGGAAGGCTATAACATCGGACAGATGGGTACTAGATGTGGTGACCAGAGGTCATACTCTGGAATTTATCCAAACACCACCGAGTGTCCCTCCATCGGGTACACCGCCTCTGAGGTTGAGCCAACTTCTCAGGGAAGTAAGGATAATGCTAACAAAAGGAGCAATAGAACCAGTCCCTTTATCTCAAAGGAACAAGGGATTCTATTCCCGGTTTTTCCTTCTCAAGAAACCCTCAGGAGACTGGCGCCCCATCCTGGACTTGAGAGCACTAAACAAGTTTCTAAAGAAACAATCGTTCAGGATGGTAACGTTGCAGGATGTCCTGCGTCTCTTAAACACGGGCGATTGGATGGCATCCCTAGACCTCCAGGATGCTTATTTTCATATCCCCATATATCGCAACCATCGCAAATTTTTAAGGTTCAGGGTAGGAAGTATGCACCTCCAATTCCGGGTTCTACCATTCGGTCTCAAATCAGCCCCCAGAATCTTCACAAAAATGCTACCTCCAGTAGCAGCACATCTTCGCCAGGCAGGTATCCAGGTCTTCCCTTACCTGGACGACTGGCTTATAAAGGCACCCTCAAAATTCCAAGTAACAAATCATATTTCCTATTGCCTTCATTTGTTACACAGCCTGGGGTTTGTAGTCAACTACCAGAAATCTCAGATATACCCCAAACAAGAATTGAGTTTCTTGGGAGCAATTTTGGACACAGTACGCAGCAAAGCGTACCCATCACACGAGAGGAAACAAAAGTTAACCTCGTTGGCAGACAACCTATCCAGAAAAAAGTTCGTTTCAGTCCGCATCTACAAATCATTGCTCGGAATGATATCATCGTGCATTCCGCTAGTCCCAGATTGCAGTCTCCATATGCGACCCCTGCAAGAGCAATTGGACATACAATGGACACAGGTCCTCGGCTCCTTCGAAGACAAGATTCGCATAACGCCTCTAATGAAGAACACTATGAGGTGGTGGGCGACTCCAACCAATTTCTCAAAAGGGCTGTCTTTTCTTCTTCAAACACCAAGTTACATAGTAACAACGGCTGCCTCTCTCGAAGGATGGGGTGCACATTGCCAGGACCTGCAAATCAGCGGAATCTGGAATCAGCAAGAGAGCCAGCTCCACATCAATTATCTAGAACTCAAAGCAATACACTTAGCTCTAAAAGCTTTCTTGCCAAAGATACAATGTTCAAGCGTCTTAATCCGGACGGACAACATGACCAGCATGTTTTATCTAAACAAGCAAGGAGGCACAAGGTCCCTACAACTCTCGCAGCTAGCCCAACAAATTTGGACATGGGCCATCAAACACAATATTTCACTAAAAGCGGAGCATGTGCCAGGACAGATCAATGTTCTAGCAGACACCTTGAGCAGGACAGTAATTCCTTATCACGAGTGGGAGCTAGACCAGAAAACTCTCAATGGCCTGTTTCTATTATGGGGCAAACCAAACTTAGACCTATTTGCCACTCTCGAGAACAAGAAATGCCAGTTCTACGCAAGTTGGCTTCCCCAAAAAGATTCGTGGGGGAATGCGTTTTCGATGAGATGGTCAGGAGTTTATGCCTACGCTTTTCCTCCGATCCCGCTCATTCCGAGAGTCATCAGGAAAATGAAGACGGAGGGGTGTCGACTTCTACTCATAGCTCCCAGATGGCCCAGACAAATATGGTATACGGAGCTCCTCATGCTCTCCGAACGACCACATCTACCACTCAGACAGAGTCCGACTCTTTTAACGATGCACCAGGGACAAGTCACACACCCACATCCGTCGTCTCTTCATTTGTCGGCTTGGCTCCTGAACACAATGAATACTTAAATCTCAAAATCTCCCCAGAGTGTAGAGACATCTTAGCAAAAGCTAGAGCTGACACTACCAACAAAACCTATAGACTTTAATGGAAACGGTTTTGTGTTTGGTGTGCAGCGGAAAATATACATCCTTTATCTTCTACTCCGGAACAGATACTTCCATATCTCCTGCTCCTGGCAAAATCAGGACTTGCATATTCTTCCATACGGGTACATCTGGCAGCAATCTCCAGATACCGCAGATCACCAGATAGACTCTCTTTGTGTTCCACAAGAATTGTCAAACAATTTATGAAGGGCCTTTTTCGGGTCTTCCCGCCAATTAGGAAACCCCCGCCTCTATGGTCATTGAATGTTGTGTTGATGCAACTCATGAAAGCTCCTTTTGAGCCGATCCACAAAGCTGACCTAAAATTCCTCGCATGGAAAACAGCGTTACTGTTAGCTCTTACTTCGGCAAAAAGAGTCAGTGACATTCAGGCTTTCACCATCAAACAGCCGTTCCTCCAGTTTACAAACTCTGGTGTCATCCTGCGGACAAATCCTAAATTCATTCCGAAAGTTCCCTCAACATTTCATTTAAATGAACCAGTCATCTTAAAAACCTTTTTTCCAAATCCGCAAACAGTGGCGGAAAAAACATTACATTCTCTCGATATTAAAAGATGTTTAAAGTTTTATCTACAGAAAACTCAGGCCATCCGCCAGTCGGATCAATTATTTGTAGCATTCGGCGGAACAAAGAAGGGACACGCGGTGTCCAAACAGACTTTGGCAAGATGGATTGGCCTGGCGATTCAATTCTGCCATTCAAAAGCAGGAAAGCCGCTCCACACCAAGGTGAGAGCCCACTCTACAAGATCGGTAGCCACTTCAGCGGCACTCTTTGCAGGTGTACCACTACATAGCATCTGTAGAGCAGCAACATGGTCCAGCCAACACACATTTACAAGACATTACTGTCTAGAGGAGACAAACCAGGTCGATACAGCAGTGGGACAAGCAGTGCTGAGGCATCTATTTCGTTAAGGTGAGCCTCTTACACATCCCACCACCACACTCGAGGTATGGTCATTAATGGTTCATTTTCTTCTACTGTTTAACGTGTCGTATTCTCCATAATAATAGCATAAACTGTGTCAGGATTTCTTGCCACACACATTTTATTGCTTTTATATTCGTATGTTTGTGAATATAAATATAATTATATGTGTAAGGAAATGCCTCCTTGGCATGGTTGCCCCCTGACTTTTTGCCTTTGCTGATGCTATGTTTACAATTGAAAGTGTGCTGAGGCCTGCTAACCAGGCCCCAGCACCAGTGTTCTTTCCCTAACCTGTACTTTTGTATCCACAATTGGCAGACCCTGGCATCCAGATAAGTCCCTTGTAACTGGTACTTCTAGTACCAAGGGCCCTGATGCCAAGGAAGGTCTCTAAGGGCTGCAGCATGTCTTATGCCACCCTGGAGACCTCTCACTCAGCACAGACACACTGCTTGCCAGCTTGTGTGTGCTAGTGAGGACAAAACGAGTAAGTCGACATGGCACTCCCCTCAGGGTGCCATGCCAGCCTCTCACGGCCTATGCAGTATAGGTAAGACACCCCTCTAGCAGGCCTTACAGCCCTAAGGCAGGGTGCACTATACCATAGGTGAAGGTACCAGTGCATGAGCATGGTACCCCTACAGTGTCTAAACAAAACCTTAGACATTGTAAGTGCAGGGTAGCCATAAGAGTATATGGTCTGGGAGTCTGTCAAACACGAACTCCACAGCACCATAATGGCTACACTGAAAACTGGGAAGTTTGGTATCAAACTTCTCAGCACAATAAATGCACACTGATGCCAGTGTACATTTTATTGTAAAATACACCCCAGAGGGCACCTTAGAGGTGCCCCCTGAAACTTAACCGACTATCTGTGTAGGCTGACTAGTTTTAGCAGCCTGCCACAAACCGAGACATGTTGCTGGCCCCATGGGGAGAGTGCCTTTGTCACTCTGAGGCCAGTAACAAAGCCTGCACTGGGTGGAGATGCTAACACCTCCCCCAGGCAGGAATTGTCACACCTGGCGGTGAGCCTCAAAGGCTCACCTCCTTTGTGCCAACCCAGCAGGACACTCCAGCTAGTGGAGTTGCCCGCCCCCTCCGGCCAGGCCCCACTTTTGGCGGCAAGGCCGGAGAAAATAATGAGAAAAACAAGGAGGAGTCACTGGCCAGTCAGGACAGCCCCTAAGGTGTCCTGAGCTGAAGTGACTCTAACTTTTAGAAATCCTCCATCTTGCAGATGGAGGATTCCCCCAATAGGGTTAGGATTGTGACCCCCTCCCCTTGGGAGGAGGCACAAAGAGGGTGTACCCACCCTCAGGGCTAGTAGCCATTGGCTACTAACCCCCCAGACCTAAACACGCCCTTAAATTTAGTATTTAAGGGCTACCCTGAACCCTAGAAAATTAGATTCCTGCAACTACAAGAAGAAGGACTGCCCAGCTGAAAACCCCTGCAGCGGAAGACCAGAAGACGACAACTGCCTTGGCTCCAGAAACTCACCGGCCTGTCTCCTGCCTTCCAAAGATCCTGCTCCAGCAACGCCTTCCAAAGGGACCAGCGACCTCGACATCCTCTGAGGACTGCCCCTGCTTCGAAAAGACAAGAAACTCCCGAGGACAGCGGACCTGCTCCAAGAAAAGCTGCAACTTTGTTTCCAGCAACTTTAAAGAACCCTGCAAGCTCCCCGCAAGAAGCGTGAGACTTGCAACACTGCACCCGGCGACCCCGACTCGGCTGGTGGCGATCCAACACCTCAGGAGGGACCCCAGGACTACTCTGATACTGTGAGTACCAAAACCTGTCCCCCCTGAGCCCCCACAGCGCCGCCTGCAGAGGGAATCCCGAGGCTTCCCCTGACCGCGACTCTTTGAACCTAAAGTCCCGACGCCTGGGAGAGACCCTGCACCCGCAGCCCCCAGGACCTGAAGGACCGGACTTTCACTGGAGAAGTGACCCCCAGGAGTCCCTCTCCCTTGCCCAAGTGGAGGTTTCCCCGAGGAATCCCCCCCTTGCCTGCCTGCAGCGCTGAAGAGATCCCGAGATCTCTCATAGACTAACATTGAAAACCCGACGCTTGTTTCTACACTGCACCCGGCCGCCCCCGCGCTGCTGAGGGTGAAATTTCTGCGTGGACTTGTGTCCCCCCCGGTGCCCTACAAAACCCCCCTGGTCTGCCCTCCGAAGACGCGGGTACTTACCTGCAAGCAGACCGGAACCGGGGCACCCCCTTCTCTCCATTCTAGCCTATGTGTTTTGGGCACCACTTTGAACTCTGCACCTGACCGGCCCTGAGCTGCTGGTGTGGTGACTTTGGGGTTGCTCTGAACCCCCAACGGTGGGCTACCTTGGACCAAGAACTAAGCCCTGTAAGTGTCTTACTTACCTGGTTAACCTAACAAATACTTACCTCCCCTAGGAACTGTGAAAATTGCACTAAGTGTCCACTTTTAAAACAGCTATTTGTGAATAACTTGAAAAGTATACATGCAATTTTGATGATTTGAAGTTCCTAAAGTACTTACCTGCAATACCTTTCTAATGAGATATTACATGTAGAATTTGAACCTGTGGTTCTTAAAATAAACTAAGAAAAGATATTTTTCTATATAAAAACCTATTGGCTGGATTTGTCTCTGAGTGTGTGTACCTCATTTATTGTCTATGTGTATGTACAACAAATGCTTAACACTACTCCTTGGATAAGCCTACTGCTCGACCACCCTACCACAAAATAGAGCATTAGTATTATCTCTTTTTGCCACTATCTTACCTCTAAGGGGAACCCTTGGACTCTGTGCATGCTATTCCTTACTTTGAAATAGCACATACAGAGCCAACTTCCTACATTGGTGGATCAGCGGTGGGGTACAAGACTTTGCATTTGCTGGACTACTCAGCCAATACCTGATCACACGACAAATTCCAAAATTGTCATTAGAAATTGATTTTTGCAATTTGAAAAGTTTTCTAAATTCTTAAAAGACCTGCTAGGGCCTTGTGTTAGATCCTGTTTAGCATTTCTTTTAGAGTTTAAAAGTTTGAATTAGATTCTAGAACCAGTTGTAGATTCTTAAAAAGTATTCCAACTTTTAGAAGCAAAATGTCTAGCACAGATGTGACTGTGGTGGAACTCGACACCACACCTTACCTCCATCTTAAGATGAGGGAGCTAAGGTCACTCTGTAAAATAAAGAAAATAACAATGGGCCCCAAACCTACCAAAATACAGCTCCAGGAGCTTTTGGCAGAGTTTGAAAAGGCCAACCCCTCTGAGGGTGGCAACTCAGAGGAAGAGGATAGTGACTTGGAGGACAATTCCCCCCTACCAGTCCTATCTAGGGAGAACAGGGTCCCTCAAACCCTGACTCCAAAAATAATAGTCAGAGATGCTGGTTCCCTCACAGGAGAGACCAACACCTCTGAAATCACTGAGGATAACCCCAGTGAAGAGGACATCCAGTTAGCCAGGATGGCCAAAAGATTGGCTTTGGAAAGACAGATCCTAGCCATAGAGAGGGAAAGACAAGAGATGGGCCTAGGACCCATCAATGGTGGCAGCAACATAAATAGGGTCAGAGATTCTCCTGACATGTTGAAAATCCCTAAAGGGATTGTAACTAAATATGAAGATGGTGATGACATCACCAAATGGTTCACAGCTTTTGAGAGGGCTTGTGTAACCAGAAAAGTGAACAGATCTCACTGGGGTGCTCTCCTTTGGGAAATGTTCACAGGAAAGTGTAGGGATAGACTCCTCACACTCTCTGGACAAGATGCAGAATCTTATGACCTCATGAAGGGTACCCTGATTGAGGGCTTTGGATTCTCCACTGAGGAGTACAGGATTAGGTTCAGGGGGGCTCAAAAATCCTCGAGCCAGACCTGGGTTGACTTTGTTGACTACTCAGTGAAAACACTAGATGGTTGGATTCAAGGCAGTGGTGTAAGTAATTATGATGGGCTGTACAATTTATTTGTGAAAGAACACCTGTTAAGTAATTGTTTCAATGATAAACTGCATCAGCATCTGGTAGACCTAGGACCAATTTCTCCCCAAGAATTGGGAAAGAAGGCGGACCATTGGGTCAAGACAAGGGTGTCCAAGACTTCAACAGGGGGTGACCAAAAGAAAGGGGTCACAAAGACTCCCCAGGGGAAGGGTGATGAGACAACCAAAACTAAAAATAGTAAAGAGTCTTCTACAGGCCCCCAAAAACCTGCACAGGAGGGTGGGCCCAGAGCCTCTTCACAAAACAATGGGTACAAGGGTAAAAACTTTGATCCCAAAAAGGCCTGGTGTCATAGCTGTAAACAGCATGGACACCAAACTGGAGACAAGGCCTGTCCCAAGAAAGGTTCCACTCCAAACTCCCATCCAGGTAACACTGGTATGGCTAGTCTCCAAGTGGGATCAACAGTGTGCCCAGAGCAAATCAGGGTCCACACTGAAGCTACTCTAGTTTCTGAGGGTGGGGTGGATTTAGCCACACTAGCTGTCTGGCCGCCTAACATGCAAAAATACAGACAGCAACTCTTAATTAATGGGACTAGAATAGAGGGCCTGAGGGATACAGGTGCCAGTGTCACCATGGTGACAGAGAAACTGGTTTCCCCTGGCCAATACCTGACTGGAAAAACTTACACAGTCACCAACGCTGACAATCAGAGAAAAGTACATCCCATGGCAATGGTTACTTTAGAATGGGGAGGGGTCAATGGCCTGAAACAGGTGGTGGTCTCCTCAAATATCCCAGTGGACTGTCTGCTTGGAAATGACCTGGAGTCCTCAGCATGGGCTGAGGTAGAACTAAAAACCCATGCAGCAATGCTGGGTATCCCTGAACTGGTGTGTGTGAAAACAAGAGCACAATGCAAGGCACAGGGTGAAAAAGTAGAGCTGGAGTCTGGAAAAATGGCCCAGCCTACCAAGAGAACAGGAAAGTCAGTTGGGAAACCAACTGCAACACAGCAAAAGAAAGGGAACCTCTCTTCTCAGGAAGAAGTTCTGCCCTCTGAGGGAACTGAGCCTTTGGAGCTTGAACCTTACCAGGTTGAGCTCTTAGGCCCAGGGGGACCCTCCAGGGAGGAGCTGTGTAAGGGACAAGAAACCTGTCCCTCTCTTGAAGGCCTTAGGCAGCAAGCTGCTGAAGAGTCCAAAGGCAAGAAAAATGGAACGCATAGGGTCTATTGGGAAGATGGACTCCTGTACACTGAGGCCAGAGACCCCAAACCTGGTGCCACTAGGAGAGTGGTAGTGCCTCAGCTGTTCAGAGAGTTCATCCTAACATTGGCCCATGACATTCCCCTTGCTGGACATTTGGGACAAACCAAGACGTGGGAGAGGTTAGTCAACCACTTCTACTGGCCCAATATGTCCAACATGGTTAAGGAGTTTTGCCTCTCCTGCCCCACCTGTCAAGCCAGTGGTAAGACAGGTGGGCATCCAAAGGCCCCCCTCATTCCACTTCCAGTGGTGGGGGTTCCCTTTGAAAGAGTGGGTGTGGACATAGTTGGTCCACTGGAACCTCCCACAGCCTCAGGAAATATGTATATCCTGGTAGTAGTGGATCATGCTACCAGGTATCCTGAAGCTATTCCCCTTAGGTCGACTACTGCCCCTGCAGTAGCCAAGGCCCTCATTGGTATCTTTACCAGAGTGGGTTTCCCTAAGGAGGTGGTGTCTGACAGAGGTACCAACTTCATGTCAGCATACCTAAAGCACATGTGGAATGAGTGTGGAGTGACTTATAAATTCACTACACCATACCATCCACAAACTAATGGCTTGGTTGAGAGATTCAACAAGACATTAAAAGGCATGATCATGGGGCTCCCAGAAAAGCTCAAAAGGAGATGGGATGTCCTCTTGCCATGTCTGCTTTTCGCTTACAGAGAGGTGCCACAGAAGGGAGTAGGATTCTCACCCTTTGAACTTCTGTTTGGTCATCCTGTAAGGGGACCACTTGCCCTTGTTAAAGAAGGCTGGGAGAGACCTCTCCATGAGCCTAAACAGGACATAGTGGACTATGTACTTGGCCTTCGCTCTAGAATGGCAGAGTACATGGAAAAGGCAACCAAAAACCTTGAGGCCAGCCAACAGCTCCAGAGGTTTTGGTATGACCAAAAGGCTGCACTGGTTGAGTTCCAACCAGGGCAGAAAGTCTGGGTTCTGGAGCCTGTGGCTCCCAGGGCACTCCAGGACAAATGGAGTGGCCCTTACCCAGTACTAGAGAGGAAGAGTCAGGTCACCTACTTGGTGGACCTGGGCACAAGCAGGAGCCCCAAGAGGGTGATCCATGTAAACCGCCTTAAGCTCTTCCACGACAGGGCTGATGTCAATCTGTTGATGGTAACAGATGAGGATCAGGAGGCAGAGAGTGAACCTCTCCCTGATCTTCTGTCATCAGACCCAAAAGATGGTACAGTAGATGGAGTGATCTACTCAGACACCCTCTCTGGCCAACAGCAAGCTGATTGTAGGAGAGTCCTACAACAGTTTCCTGAACTCTTCTCCTTAACCCCTGGTCAGACACACCTGTGTACCCATGATGTGGACACAGGAGACAGCATGCCTGTCAAGAACAAAATCTTTAGACAATCTGACCATGTTAAGGAAAGCATCAAGGTGGAAGTCCACAAGATGCTGGAATTGGGAGTAATTGAGCGCTCTGACAGCCCCTGGGCTAGCCCAGTGGTCTTAGTCCCCAAACCTCACACCAAAGATGGAAAGAAAGAGATGAGGTTTTGTGTGGACTACAGAGGGCTCAATTCTGTCACCAAGACAGATGCCCATCCAATTCCAAGAGCTGATGAGCTCATTGATAAATTAGGTGCTGCCAAATTTCTAAGTACCTTTGACTTGACAGCAGGGTACTGGCAAATAAAAATGGCACCTGGAGCAAAAGAAAAGACAGCATTCTCCACACCTGATGGGCATTATCAGTTTACTGTTATGCCCTTTGGTTTAAAGAATGCCCCTGCCACCTTCCAAAGGTTGGTGAATCAAGTCCTTGCTGGCTTGGAGTCCTTTAGCACAGCTTATCTTGATGATATTGCTGTCTTTAGCTCCACCTGGCAGGATCACCTGGTCCACCTGAAGAAGGTTTTGAAGGCTCTGCAATCTGCAGGCCTCTCTATCAAGGCATCCAAATGCCAGATAGGGCAGGGAACTGTGGTTTACTTGGGACACCTTGTAGGTGGAGGCCAAGTTCAGCCACTCCAACCCAAGATCCAGACTATTCTGGACTGGGTAGCTCCAAAAACCCAGACTCAAGTCAGGGCATTCCTTGGCTTGACTGGGTATTACAGGAGGTTTGTGAAGGGATATGGATCCATTGTGACAGCCCTCACTGAACTCACCTCCAAGAAAATGCCCAAGAAAGTAAACTGGACTGTGGAATGCCAACAGGCCTTTGACACCCTGAAACAGGCAATGTGCTCAGCACCAGTTCTAAAAGCTCCAGATTATTCTAAGCAGTTCATTGTGCAGACTGATGCCTCTGAACATGGGATAGGGGCAGTTTTGTCCCAAACAAATGATGATGGCCTTGACCAGCCTGTTGCTTTCATTAGCAGGAGGTTACTCCCCAGGGAGCAGCGTTGGAGTGCCATTGAGAGGGAGGCCTTTGCTGTGGTTTGGTCCCTGAAGAAGCTGAGACCATACCTCTTTGGGACTCACTTCCTAGTTCAAACTGACCACAGACCTCTCAAATGGCTGATGCAAATGAAAGGTGAAAATCCTAAACTGTTGAGGTGGTCCATCTCCCTACAGGGAATGGACTTTATAGTGGAACACAGACCTGGGACTGCCCATGCCAATGCAGATGGCCTTTCCAGGTTCTTCCACTTAGAAAATGAAGACTCTCTTGGGAAAGGTTAGTCTCATCCTCTTTCGTTTGGGGGGGGGTTGTGTAAGGAAATGCCTCCTTGGCATGGTTGCCCCCTGACTTTTTGCCTTTGCTGATGCTATGTTTACAATTGAAAGTGTGCTGAGGCCTGCTAACCAGGCCCCAGCACCAGTGTTCTTTCCCTAACCTGTACTTTTGTATCCACAATTGGCAGACCCTGGCATCCAGATAAGTCCCTTGTAACTGGTACTTCTAGTACCAAGGGCCCTGATGCCAAGGAAGGTCTCTAAGGGCTGCAGCATGTCTTATGCCACCCTGGAGACCTCTCACTCAGCACAGACACACTGCTTGCCAGCTTGTGTGTGCTAGTGAGGACAAAACGAGTAAGTCGACATGGCACTCCCCTCAGGGTGCCATGCCAGCCTCTCACGGCCTATGCAGTATAGGTAAGACACCCCTCTAGCAGGCCTTACAGCCCTAAGGCAGGGTGCACTATACCATAGGTGAAGGTACCAGTGCATGAGCATGGTACCCCTACAGTGTCTAAACAAAACCTTAGACATTGTAAGTGCAGGGTAGCCATAAGAGTATATGGTCTGGGAGTCTGTCAAACACGAACTCCACAGCACCATAATGGCTACACTGAAAACTGGGAAGTTTGGTATCAAACTTCTCAGCACAATAAATGCACACTGATGCCAGTGTACATTTTATTGTAAAATACACCCCAGAGGGCACCTTAGAGGTGCCCCCTGAAACTTAACCGACTATCTGTGTAGGCTGACTAGTTTTAGCAGCCTGCCACAAACCGAGACATGTTGCTGGCCCCATGGGGAGAGTGCCTTTGTCACTCTGAGGCCAGTAACAAAGCCTGCACTGGGTGGAGATGCTAACACCTCCCCCAGGCAGGAATTGTCACACCTGGCGGTGAGCCTCAAAGGCTCACCTCCTTTGTGCCAACCCAGCAGGACACTCCAGCTAGTGGAGTTGCCCGCCCCCTCCGGCCAGGCCCCACTTTTGGCGGCAAGGCCGGAGAAAATAATGAGAAAAACAAGGAGGAGTCACTGGCCAGTCAGGACAGCCCCTAAGGTGTCCTGAGCTGAAGTGACTCTAACTTTTAGAAATCCTCCATCTTGCAGATGGAGGATTCCCCCAATAGGGTTAGGATTGTGACCCCCTCCCCTTGGGAGGAGGCACAAAGAGGGTGTACCCACCCTCAGGGCTAGTAGCCATTGGCTACTAACCCCCCAGACCTAAACACGCCCTTAAATTTAGTATTTAAGGGCTACCCTGAACCCTAGAAAATTAGATTCCTGCAACTACAAGAAGAAGGACTGCCCAGCTGAAAACCCCTGCAGCGGAAGACCAGAAGACGACAACTGCCTTGGCTCCAGAAACTCACCGGCCTGTCTCCTGCCTTCCAAAGATCCTGCTCCAGCGACGCCTTCCAAAGGGACCAGCGACCTCGACATCCTCTGAGGACTGCCCCTGCTTCGAAAAGACAAGAAACTCCCGAGGACAGCGGACCTGCTCCAAGAAAAGCTGCAACTTTGTTTCCAGCAACTTTAAAGAACCCTGCAAGCTCCCCGCAAGAAGCGTGAGACTTGCAACACTGCACCCGGCGACCCCGACTCGGCTGGTGGCGATCCAACACCTCAGGAGGGACCCCAGGACTACTCTGATACTGTGAGTACCAAAACCTGTCCCCCCTGAGCCCCCACAGCGCCGCCTGCAGAGGGAATCCCGAGGCTTCCCCTGACCGCGACTCTTTGAACCTAAAGTCCCGACGCCTGGGAGAGACCCTGCACCCGCAGCCCCCAGGACCTGAAGGACCGGACTTTCACTGGAGAAGTGACCCCCAGGAGTCCCTCTCCCTTGCCCAAGTGGAGGTTTCCCCGAGGAATCCCCCCCCTTGCCTGCCTGCAGCGCTGAAGAGATCCCGAGATCTCTCATAGACTAACATTGAAAACCCGACGCTTGTTTCTACACTGCACCCGGCCGCCCCCGCGCTGCTGAGGGTGAAATTTCTGCGTGGACTTGTGTCCCCCCCGGTGCCCTACAAAACCCCCCTGGTCTGCCCTCCGAAGACGCGGGTACTTACCTGCAAGCAGACCGGAACCGGGGCACCCCCTTCTCTCCATTCTAGCCTATGTGTTTTGGGCACCACTTTGAACTCTGCACCTGACCGGCCCTGAGCTGCTGGTGTGGTGACTTTGGGGTTGCTCTGAACCCCCAACGGTGGGCTACCTTGGACCAAGAACTAAGCCCTGTAAGTGTCTTACTTACCTGGTTAACCTAACAAATACTTACCTCCCCTAGGAACTGTGAAAATTGCACTAAGTGTCCACTTTTAAAACAGCTATTTGTGAATAACTTGAAAAGTATACATGCAATTTTGATGATTTGAAGTTCCTAAAGTACTTACCTGCAATACCTTTCTAATGAGATATTACATGTAGAATTTGAACCTGTGGTTCTTAAAATAAACTAAGAAAAGATATTTTTCTATATAAAAACCTATTGGCTGGATTTGTCTCTGAGTGTGTGTACCTCATTTATTGTCTATGTGTATGTACAACAAATGCTTAACACTACTCCTTGGATAAGCCTACTGCTCGACCACCCTACCACAAAATAGAGCATTAGTATTATCTCTTTTTGCCACTATCTTACCTCTAAGGGGAACCCTTGGACTCTGTGCATGCTATTCCTTACTTTGAAATAGCACATACAGAGCCAACTTCCTACAATATGTAAGTGCATATTTAAAACTGAACTAATGTGAATCACATCACGTATAGAATCACGATGGAATTACAGTCAATGTAATTCAGTAAGTAAGAAAACATTACTGCTCGTTACTCGGATTCAAGCATGTGAATCTATGAAAGATCCAATACTGGAGAAGAAAATTAGTTACTTACCTGTAACTGCAGTTCTCCAGTATTGGTATCTTTCATAGATTCACATGCGACCTACCCTCCTCCCCTCAGAGGCTCCCCTATTATACAGATATTAAACTTCACACTCCTAATAGAAAATCTGAGGGAATTCAGCCTCTGTTGGGAGTGTTTGGGAGGGGCTGAATCCTGATTGGTTGATACTCAAGTTTGGGTCTTTTCACAAAACAAAGTGGATAGACTGTAAAATACCTTATGAGGCCTACTTGGGCCTACTGGTTTTATTTTTACTGACTTACTGCTTTTTATATATTTAAGTTTACCGTGAGGCTCCCACCTCGACGACGGGGATGATTCAAGCATGTGAATCTATGAAAGATACCAATACTGGAGAACTGCAGTTACAGGTAAGTAACACATTTTCTTACTTACCTGTAAATCCTAGTTCTCTTCCAGGGGTATCCTCATCAAAGTCATAAACAACCCACCCTCCTCCCCGGACGCACGTCTCCTAGAAGTGCAGGACAGACTGTGTTTTGAATCAGTTATGAAAATTGTCACCGTAAAAAGAACTGACCTAACTGTGAACCAACTGTCACCTTTCCTTCACCCCTGAGGCATGGTGGGATACTGGAGGTGCTCAGGGTCTTAAAGGCACGGTGCCAAAGTTTTTATGGTTCTCCTGTGTTAACCTGCATGCAGCCTATTGGCTAAGAATGCTTCAGTGTTTTTCAGTGCAGTTTTTTCTATTTCTTCTCTAGAGTTTGCTACTGCTCACTTCACTAATCCTAGTTTTAGGAGCTTGGGCACATATTTATGCTCTATTGTACTATTTAATATAAAAAAAAAAAAAAAAATTCATAGAAATAAAGCATTTTTAGCCTGTTTTTAACATGATAGTCTGCATGATTATTTATTACACATGTATAATATGTGTATATTTGATATATGCGCCGGGGTCCCCGCACAAGGGCGGGAATATTCAATGTTTATGACTTTGATGCAGATACCCCTGGAAGAGAACTAGGATTTACAGGTAAGTAACTTATCCTTCCTCCCCACTCTCCTCCCAGCATCCCACCCCTTTGGATTCTGCATTTGGTCCCAAGCCATCACCTCCCCACACCATTTAGCCCCATGCCATCAGTGACACCACAACAACTTTTAATTTAGGCAGACCTTAGACCAAGTTTTGGTACCCCCACCTGATCCCTCTTGAGTGCCTTCAGGCCCTAAGGATCTTAGGTGACCTCCAGTCAGGTTCCCACTGGTGATCTGTTCCTGTTGACTTAATTGCATTGCCGGCCCCATCTCCAAGCCCAATTTCTCTGACTCCGGCTTTGGTGCAACTCTGATAGCTTCTCCTGGGCCTCAACTGACGCCATATCTTGGGTCACAATGCCGGCCACAAAGTCAAAGAACTCTGGCCTCCATCCAAGACTTGCTTTGACTTCAACCGGCTGGAGTTGTGAGAAATTTGCTTGCCACTAAAGAGGTACTTTCTGACCATCAAGGGGGAAATAGCGCAGATTGTCACAGACAACACAATAGCTATATAGTATTGCAACAAATAGGGCGGTGTGGGGTTGTAGGTCCTGTGCCTGGAGCTTCTACATATCTGGAGGTGACTGAACATTCAGGGCATTTCCCTGAATGCTCAGCATCTGCTGAGATCTTTAAATACCTTGGCAGATGTTGCGTAGCAGATCATGAATGACAGTTATACTCCGAAGTGGCACAGGGCATCTTCCAGAGATGGAGGACAACCCTGTCCTGATCTATTTGCCATCTCAGAAAATACATAGTGTCAAAGCTTGTGCCTGTTAAAGTTCCTAAGAAAGTTCTCCCTCAGAGATGCCTTCCATTTCATCTGGGGCTTGAGACTCCTGTATACCTTTCTGCTCTTACTACTACTACTGCTGAGAGTGCTGAAAAATATCAAGAAAGACAGGGCCCAAGATACCTTAGAGGCAGGTGGTACCTGGAACGTCTGGCCATGATTATTGTTTTTGGGTAAGACTGCCCCTTCGAGAGGATCTGATGTCTCAGCAGCAGGGTGAGGTCTTGCTACCGAGCCTGCAAGCTACCTCCCCAAGCACCCTAAGGTGGTTTTGGGTTGATTTGGGCAGCCAGACAAACATCCAGAAAAATGGTATAGACAAGAAGCTGGGAGAAGTTTGTTACCTGGTGCCCTCATGAAGATAAAGGGAAGAGAAATAGTGAAGGTAAACTTCAGTGAGGCCTATTATATTAAGAAATTTTACTTTATACAGCTTTCAAAAACTACATGGTATTACTCAGTCTGGTTCTTTATGCCCTGAGTGTATCATGTTTGAGAGTAAACCAGTTCTATAGGATTCAATTTTGTGGACCTTGATCTGAGGCACTGGAAATTATATTACTATTTGATTTTGATTGCTGTCTTTTCTCTTTCATTCCCCAGGATGGACGGGGATTTGGGATTGGAGAACTTGTCTGGGGTAAGCTGCGTGGATTCTCCTGGTGGCCAGGGCGTATTGTATCGTGGTGGATGACTGGCAGGAGCCGGGCAGCTGAGGGTACCCGTTGGGTCATGTGGTTTGGAGATGGGAAATTTTCTGTGGTAAGTGAGATAAAAGAATGCAGAAATCTCCTGCTTATAATGCACCTCATATTAAAGTGACCAGCATTACAAACCACAGGGTCCAGTATCATCTTGTTGCAAAGACATTCATCAGGTTGGCATTTTAGTTAGAAAATCATATTGGAAATAAATCAAAATATTTCTGACCAGTCTGATGCTTATAGCCCAAGATTACAAAAATCATTAGACCCACCCTTCCTAAGAATGAAGCATGTGTAGATAAACGTAATAAATTCATAAATGTATCACAGTACATTAAATGTCCTTTATGACTACATATGCATGAGCAGGTTTGATGCTTTTACATACTGCTGCATTACAGAACCGGTGAACAGAGCACATTTATTTTTACTAGAGCATAAACATTGATATGTTTTAAATTCCAAGTGATTGTGTGGTCCATCCTAGTGCTCATCTCCCTTATGTGCTGACTGACATTTACCAAATGTATTCTTTCTGCATGGTCACAAGTGACTTGTTCAGTTGATCTTTTTTTTTTAGTGGTGCTATTGTATACTTAGAGGCCGACTTTTCTCTGCTACTTTAACTTTCTTTCATCTGTGGACCTTCTCTGAATGCTGCTGATCACCAGCTTTAAGGAAGGTTGAAAATTGGTCTCAGCCGTTCTCTGCAACTGACCAAAAGACGTTCTGCTTGAAGCATTGGAAATTTAATAATTTTTCTGCTACTTGCTTGCTGTGTAATCAATTTTCAGCGCATTCTCTGAAGACTGGTGTTCTTTGGTTCTGCACTTTGCCATGAGTAAGCAAGTGATAATCATTAACACGTGAATTAGACTTACTAACTCGGACACTCGATCTAACTGGACAGAAACTTGTATATAGCAAAAATAAAAGTTACAAGTGTTTTCAGGTATGTAATTCAGTTAACAAAGCTTCTCTTGTCTGAATGGTCTGTAAAGTCTAGTTCCACCAGAGCTTGGTCAGAGGTCCCAGTATGACCTACTCTTGATAGGCGTTGTCCCAAGATAAATTCTAGCCATAAATCCATTAAAGACTATCATTTTTAGTACTATACTGGCCTAACATATGAAAGGATCTATGAGTGTCTTTAAGACTCAGGTCTCCCACAGTTCATTCTTTGTCGTCAAGTTGAGGTAACTGGTAAGTCCGCTGTTCCCAGTTCCTGTTTGTGCATTTTAACCTTGCGTTTGTGAAACTGAGCTTAGCACCATTCTTGCAACGGTCTAGTTTTGAAATATTCACCTGTCCTTCCTCCACCAACGTGACGTAGAATCTTAGTGCAGCCAACACCTTAGAACAGTGGTTCCCAACCTTATGACTTCTGTGGACCTCCACTTTTTCATTACTGGAACCCGGGGGGGCCCACTGAATCATTACTGGATTCCAGGAACCCCTCACTGAGTCATTTTCTGAGCAGTTGCAGAACCTCTGAGAAGGCTTTGCGGACCCCCAGGGGACTCTGGACTACAGGTTGGAGACCACTGCCTTAGAACCCTTTCCTCACAAAAGGTGCTTAATTATCTCATGGCCATTCTGGATCATGACGTTGGTGAGCTCATGCCAGTTACTCTGCAAACTAGGCCAGGAGGTTAATCAGCACAACACAGGCAGTGGAGCATAACATGTTTTCTAGAATTAAAAGCTCCTGCTGTCTAATGGATAATCTTAAATATAAGGTTCAGCTTGACAGCTAGAAAGGGGTTTTCATCAAAGAAGGGAGTGCTGGTCCTAAAGAACACAAACAATTGTTCAGCCATCTCTCCCTATGCTGAATCATATTTTGAAAGATTTACCTACAATCTGGGACAAGCCTTGTTTATCACCATCAATCAGCGAAAATTATGAAGCCAAGTATGGGCTCCCATGAATGTAGTTCAGCGTCAATTACCTATTTAGATAAACAGTTACATTTTGTACGTTTGCAGAGAATTGTGGTGTTACCAAACATTTTCCTCCATCTTTGCCAGTCAGTCACAAGCTATAATTGCCAGTGCCATCCTAAAATTTGGCCTAAGTTGGTGAACGTTTAGGCAGATTTTATGCCTTATAATCCGCATGAAATTGTTCCTGATGCTTGCTAGCTAGGAATAAGAGTCTGTTTGTGCTCAGCATTGCCCTTAGTGTTATTGACATGGCAGCTAGAGGCATATGCCCATTGATAACTTGTGTGCTGCTAAATTGACTTCATGCCTATCCCCTTTGCTTTGTCATTTCAGTGTTGAGAGCAAGATTTTTATCTAAAAAGTATGTTCATTCCCACTGCAGACTCATCCTAGCATCCCTCTTTTGCTAAGTTTGGCCGTCCCTGGTGGTCTTAGGGCTTCTGAGATGGATTCCAACTCCAGACACGAACAGTGTAGAAACTTTTTCAGGTGACACCGCTGTAGGATGTGTTTCTGGTTTCCATGAGCACCCAGCTGCCACTGGCACATCTGTTTCTGGGCATGCTGCATTAGCACCTAGGTTTCAAGGTCTAACCACGTGGTCTGATGGTGCTGATCATTCCATAGCTGCAGTGGGCTGTTTTAGTTCTTCATGCCCCAGCTCTTCACACTTCTCCATTTCTCTGCAGCCTCTCTTTTGTGTAAGTATATCTCCAGCGCCCCTCATCGCCAGTCTACCTCTGCCCTCAAGTTGGCCCTTCTAATTTCAGTTTCCTGATTTCAAACCTGGCAAAAAGGATTTGACAGTCTGCAGTCCCAAAATGAGAGTATAGAACAGTTCCTCTGGCTCTACTGCTCCAGGACCCTGGATTCTGGTTAAAGAGAAATCTTAGCTCAATGACTTGTGGTTTCTCCCCAATACTTGAACCGAGCATGCAGGCAGTTTGTGAATTAAGCAAGGGCAGTTCCTGATTTTTGTTTATTCCTACCAGAGTGGTCCAGAAATAGTCTTTGACCCACAGTGTCAGCAGGAGTGAGGGTGAAGTTAGATTTCCTCGTTACATGAGACCCACAGCAAGGACATAAGAGGGAATGACTTCCCCTTAGCTACCACTAAACCTATTGGGCGTAGCACTTCGATCCTACAATGGAGCAGTAAATGTCAGGGATTTTAACTACACTACACAGTGACCCTCACCCTCGCTCTCCTAACCTTTACTGTGAAGAGTCTCATCCACCACTCTGGACCTCACAACTGCTTTTGACAAGCCCTGCAATTCACATTGCTGCCTGGACTGTCTTCAGCCTCCATCCTTTGTACGATTCCCACTCCAGTGCAGGAAATCAAAACTGGTTCTTTGGTGGCCAAATGTAGAACTCCAATCCATACACATACTACTGCTCCCCCACGCACACACTTTATCCATATCTGCATTAGTGGAGGGAAGGACCTAGTTGCAGAGGACTGGCATATCCGTTTTAAAACTCATGAGAGGCCAGTTGGCAACTCTCCCTGGCTGGTGATCTGTAAAAGCAATTAGTCTGTTGCTGACACTACTACAAATCCATTAGAGCCTCTTGAGCGGATAGTATTCATACTCAGACAAGGAGGATGCACATGATGTTCTCCAAACTAGAGAGCCCTGCTGTTTATAGCCTTTCAAGTTATAGATACCTGCAGCTCCCGATCATGATTTTCCTGTTTGCTGTGGCCAAAAGTCTAAAACTAAGAGATACTTGCTATGGGTAACTTGAGGCAGTGTTGCACTCTTCCTTGACCCATTTGTGGGACCTTTTCATTCTAAACAACTGTTCTTCCATTGTCAAGCATGGAAGTAGCAGAAAATATTCTTCTGTGCCTAAATACTGAACAACAGAACTAAAACTGGCCTCTTCATCAGGCATGATATTCTGTAGAGATAAATAGCGTCTTCCTTACTCTTTCAAGCTTGGAGGCTGACCATTGTGTCCTCACTTTCATCAGGTTGGAATCAGATTCCCTCAGCATCCTGTTTTTCTCCTCTTCATGATTAAATAGTTTCTTAGGACATGGTTGCAGAGAAACTAATGTTTCAGGAGCTGGAAGCAGTAGGCACTTACCCAGACAGAGGCAGGAATTTGTTAACACACAACTTGTGCTTCTTCGCAGCCAACCTGTTGTCTTCCAGGTGATCCACAGCAAATAGTCATAAGCAATGAATTGTCCCACTCACTAGTGGTATCCCAGAGCACTTTGCAAAATGTATAAATTATATATTCTCAAGCTCTTTCAGAAGACAAAATGTTCATATACATTGACACCAATAGACTTTGCAGCCTTAAAAATGCTAACAATAGCCATATTTCATTTGTATAATTTGTAAAATTATCCTCAACTGCAGCAATATAGTCAGTGTATTCAAAGTGACTAGAAATATCATTCACAATTTTTTTTTTTTTTTAAGGAATTACAAATGGAATGTAGACCAATGGTAGCACACAGCTAACGCTTCAAAACTGGTACTATGCCTTTAAGGGCCTCGGCCTTACTCCAGTGTACCATCATGCACCAGGGGTGACAGGTCATTTCATTTTTCTGGCTCCTGGAAACAGGGTACTTGAGTCCTCAGTTTGGCCTTTTTTTTTTTTTTTGCTCACAAACATTATTTTGAAACCTGGTCTAACCAATCTCATTCAATGTTCCTTATAGCTAGAGAGAGTTTTCACAGGAATTTAATATCGTTTTCAGTCAGAATGCCTCTACTTTTTGTGAAGTGTCCCCCAAGACAAAATCCCAGTCAGATCCCCATGACCTCTGCATCGTATGCCCTCCTGACAATTACCATCCAGAACACTAGTGGCAGGCATTTAAAAAAAAAAACATCCAGAAGGACAGCCAAAGGAGGCTGCTGGGCCTATTGGAAAGTCTTCAAGAGACGTCACGAAGGGCGAGGAAAGCATTTACAATTTACCTCGGTGCCCTCTTTGTGTTCTAGGGACTACCTAAGAGGTAGACCTAAAGATCTCAAGAGTACAGAGAGAAGACTACATTCCCTGTCCATGTTGAGAACAGGTACTGTAGCCACATGCTGGCTTTCAAGACTTAGTACTTCGCTGTCAGCATTGCGACCAAGGCTGCTGTCGTCGTCAGAACCACCACCACCATCAACACTGAAAAGACCTTCTCATTCAATGTGAGACTTCCATCACCTGCATCTCCATTGCACTAACATGCAGTAGATTGGCTCTGTCGCCTTAGGAGGAGAATGCCATGCTTGTCAGTCTGACTATTCTAGGGGGTACTCACCCACTAGAAATGTAATGCCTGTGGTCAGTCATTCTCCCACTCTTTCTGCCAAAAGATTTGTTTCTTTGCAGTTCTCACCTGCACCACAGGCCACTCGCTTTGTTCTAAAGTGGCCTAAATCACCAGTGGTTCCACAAGAATCACCTAGGCCTTTGTCTAAGGATATCCTATGAAAAAGGGGACATAATAGATCTAATTCACGCTCCCCTTCAGGACACTAGGCGTCCTAGTGAAAGATCACCTTCCAACAGGACCTCTTGCCGACGTTACCACTCCGTCAACATTCGTGCACACCACAGATTACTCCTCTATCGGGTATTGTTCTCCAACTCTCCTTCCACAAGACTATCATTGGTAGGTGACCGCACTACTTTTAATGAAGTAATTGGTAAGAGCAGCAAACAAACTTTAAATTCCTTTACCACACCTACCACCACTATGTCTGTGATTTTTTTTTTAAACACCGCAACACAAGGCATCTTCCTTTTCCTGATTCAGTAATCATCTCTGTCCCAAAGAAGTCACTTGCCGTTGCATCTTCATCCACTTGTCCTCCAGATAAGGAAAGTAAATGTATGGATATAGTGGATAAGAAAATGTGCACCACAACTGCTCCCAGCATGATGGCTGCAAATACAGCCTTGTTAAGCCATTACTGCCAAGAGACGACAGACTAGACTTTCAAGAGATCCTTCAGAAAGGAATGATGGTAGCAAACCATGTCATAAGTTCTGTGACAGATGCTTCAGACTTATCTGCCCATGAATATTGCCATGGGATTTGCCCCAGGCGTAATGCTAAGTTGATACTAAAGGGCTTAAAACCAGAAACCCAGCAAAGAATTCTTAATGTCCTTATTCAGGAAAGTCTCTCTTCATACATATCCCGTGTGGATGATGAGATGTCCAGAATAAAGACTGAAATG
This sequence comes from Pleurodeles waltl, assembly GCF_031143425.1. NCBI lineage: Eukaryota > Metazoa > Chordata > Amphibia > Caudata > Salamandridae > Pleurodeles > Pleurodeles waltl. Next base: position 81,894,270 of record NC_090444.1, on the reverse strand, counting down.
GACACACTGAAGCCAGTTGGTCTCTAAAAAAAAAAAAAAAGAATTCAGGAGACTCTACAAGTCCTACGAAACCAAATCCCTTAACAACACCTGCTACAACACCATCCACTATAAAAGACAGCCCGATGAGCCCAGATTGTCCTTTAAAAGCAGAAGACACCGGCAAACATTGGCTGCTGCAGGGAAACCCTAACAAAAATAGTGAGCCCTTCCCTCTCCTCCTTCAGTTGCTCCAGTGAGGGAAGTATTTTAAATATTCTCCAAATGTGACAGGAAATTACAAAAGACAAATGGGTTTTAAATATTGTTCAGAAAAATTCAAATTTCCTCCACCTACTGTACTACTGAAGAACACTTTCATTATCATCAAGACATCCTTTGAGAAGAAATCAGCAACTCACTTCAAAAAAACATTCAGTGAAAGAAGTACCTTCTTACCAAAACAGAACAAGATTATATTCTGATATTTTCTGGTATAAAAGAAAGGTCCAAAGGAAGAATTCAGACTCATTCATGATCTGAGTCTTAACAAACAAGTTGATATAGAAAGAAACATTAAGATTGTTGGATTTGCACTAGATCTATCCCCAATTACATCAGGGAGGTGGATATGCACAAGAAAACATCAGAGTGCATAGTTCCACATTCTGATAATAAAGAAACACAAAGTTTCCAAGATTTGTGGTGAAAAAACATTATTACCAGTTCAGTATTCTTCACTTGTGCCTCAAGAAAGATCTTCAGACCTTGCATGACAGTGGAGGCTGCTCATCTAAGAAAGTTAAAGATCTTGGTCTACCTTATCTGGGGATTTGGTTAATAAAGGCATAATCTCCAAATCTAGTAAGTAAGCCTTTACACCTGGAAGCGAGTATCTTGCGAAAAACAAGGTTCAGAATCAACTTGCAAAAGTCAACAATTAATCCAGTGCAAAGGATTCACTACTTGGGAGCGATATGAGACATAACTGTTGCAAATGTTTGTCCTTTGGAAGAGAGACTCAAATCTGTCCAACAAAAATGTTGCAGTCTGAAGCATTTACTCCATCCAGTGGCACAACATATTTCCTTATTACTTGGATCAATTACATCATGCTTTTTCTGTAATTCTAAATGCCAGACTCCACATGAGGCCTTTACAGCAGTGCCTGGAGGATCAGTGGAATCAGAAATCTTGAAGCTGTGAGAACAAGTAAATGTTTTTCCAAGCTCTCCAGTCACTAACTTGGTGGTGCTAATCGATCAGCCTTTCTAAGAGAGGTTCTGTTTCATCATGATATTTGTTTGCAAACTGTAGTGATAGATGCATCACCTCTAGGATGGGGTGCTCACATGAACAATCTATAGACATGGGTAATAAGGACAGAGAAAGAAAATGCATATCCCATTATTCTTTTAGAGTTGAGGGTTGTCGATCTAGCTCTAAAGTCATTATTCCCTTTTTTGAAAATGATTTTACTTCTTGTTCAGACAAACAATATAACACCAATGCATTATCTGTAAGAGCAGGAAGGAACATGCCAGAGAAAACTGTCTCTGGAGGCTCAAACCACTTCAAAATGGCTTTATATGAGAGGCCTACCTATTATAGTTGTCTATCTATCAGGCATACAAAACTCTCAAGTGGATTCTCTAAGTTGGCTAATACATGACAATCACAACTGGTTTGTCCACAAAGAAGTACTGCAAGCGTTTTCGAAGAATGAGGCTATCCTCAAATAGCTATTTTTGCAGACACAAACAACAAAACAAACATTTGCAATGCAGTGAGTCTCGTGTTTGCTCGAGTAAGAGCTATAACCGTTGTAAATATCTAACTGGACCTTTCTTGCCACACAAACTGGAAAAAAAGTAAAAAAGCTGACATAAGCAAGCTGATTCAAAGTGCTGCAGTGAGCGTGAAGGATAGAGACAAAAGGAAAAAGAAGTTTGCTCGCAGTCAAAGTTATCGACAATAGTGCAATTATCCATAGAACAGTGTTGATGGCCAAGGCGGTAACAAAACCACCCTAAGGGGGGGACAAACGTAAAGCAGTTTCCAACGAAAACAAAGGATTTTTAAAAGGCAAGCCCATGAATGAGTGATAGTGATGGGTGGGTGTGGTTAAAAGCCCAGATGCATACCAACTCGTCAGAAAAGCATTGCTTGTGTGCTGCTTTGCTCAACCTAAAAAGACCATGCTTTCCCTCCAGATACTACCAAGCAAGGTCCATGTGAAATGCCCTTTTGATCAACTGCTCAGCTAGGTTTCTCTATGCTTGTTCTCCAATCTTGCTGATTCCAACAGTGTTGATCAAGCTACACAGTTCTAAAGGAAGTATGATCCTTGTATCCGTGGAATGGCCTCAGCTGTGGTGGTTCACAGATCTTTATTACCTATCAGAGAAGATCACATATGAAGAAGATGTGTAGTTAAGATCTTTTCAACTAGCTTGAGGGCCGCATCCCAACCGACAATATTACAAGGTAGCATTTTGGCTCCTGGATTCTAGCAATATGGATATTTAGTTCTCCCTATGGACTGTATCGATATGTTTGACGAAGGGCATCATCTGAATTCAAGTAGAAAAGTGTTCTGCGTCTGGTGTATTCAGAATAATTATAACCCTATTGCACAGCAATAGGAGGTGGTTATGGACGCAGTTATTTCATATCTTTTACACCAAGCAACATCTGGCCTTTCCCTTTCTTCAATACAGATTCAACTTGCAGCAATTGCTTCAAATAGGAAATCTCCTTTGCTAAGCTTTGTTTTGAAAATAGAGGTAGTGAAGGATTCCTTAGATTGGATTAAGACAGTTTTCCCTTCCATTTGTTCCCCTTCTTCCCTTTGGGAATTGAATATTCTGCTTTCAAAATGGATGGATCCTCCCTTTAAACCTATACACAAGATCAATCTACAACATGTATCATGAAAGGCTGCCTTCCTCATAGCCATTACTTGTGTATGCAGGAAGTTTCAGCCTAATGTTGAAAAGAGCCTTGTAAACATTTTCATAAGAACTCAGTTGTAACTAGAACTCAGCCTGTCTTTCTTGCAAAAGTAGTGTGGGATTTTCATGTAAATCTGACAATTTCTTTGCCAACCTTTTTCCCAAATCCACCCATCAGTCAGAAAGAGCTCTTCATTCACTGGGTGTCAAAAAGGTACTGATGTTTTATCTAGATTATAAGACAAAATAGAGCACACAGACTGAACACATATTTGTAACTGTGGTCTTCTTAGGACAGTTCTCTCCACTTCTGAGTAATCCATTTCTAGATTGATTGATTCTTGCATAGTTTTCTGGTAACAATTTGCAAATAAATTACTCTTCGGTAAGTCAAAAGATAATTCAACTAGAGGAAAAACATTGACTATGGCTCTGTTAAGAAATTTACCCACATTCAGAAATATTTAAATCTGCTTCTTGGAGATAGATACATACCTTTACCAGAGACTACTGTTTGGATTCATATTCAGAAGCTGATGCCCAAGTAGATCATGCCTCTTCAAATAATCATTTTGGAGAAACATCAGACCGTTCTGCTTTTTTCTACTTGCTTGTGATTTTTGTATTATGATGAGCTTGCTACACTATTCTGTGCTTACGACTGTTGATGAGCATCACCAGAAGAGAGAGAAAGGTTTCTCATTTGTATTCCTAGTTCTTTTCCGTGGGAATCCTCATCAAAGTCACAAGTAACCTTCCCACCACCCCGGACAAGATTTTAAAGCAAAGGTTTATGTTCTATGCCGATGATCTGTAACTCTCTTAAAAAAGAATTGACCTGTCACCTCTGGTGCATGGTCGGACAACGGAGTAAGGGTGAGGCCCTTCAAAGAACATTGCCAGTTTTAACGCTCTTGCTGTGCAACCGACGTGGTGACATTGCCCTACATTCCCTTTGTTTTTCTATAAAAAAATTGTGACGGATATTTTAGTCACTTCGATTACAGTGACTACACTGCTACACGGAAATATTTTTTAGAAAGAAATCATAAATTAAATTTGAAAATTTGACTTTTTCAGCCATTGTTTGCCTGCAAAGTCTATTGCTTTCTATGTATATGCACCTTTTGTATTCTGTTTTGCAAAGTGTTCCGAGATCCCACCTCTGGATGGGACAATTCAGTGCTTCTGACTTTGAAGAGGATATCCTTGGAAGAGAACTAGAATTACAGGTAAGAAACTTTTTTGACCTTTTAGCTGTGAGATTGCTTTTGTGTGTTGGTGCAGTTAATGCCAATTTTACCTACTTCCATATTCTGGTCTTAGCACTTTAACTTCAATATGTGTGGTTTGTGGCTTGGTTACGATCAGTTTAAACTGCTCTTTTTTCAATGCTCTGCCTCCATCTTTACCAAGACAATAATAGTGAATGCTGCTGTTAGATGCCAGATCCATATGACTTCATGCCTCTATTTGTATGTTCAGAAATTGAACAAACAATGAAACTGAACAGACAATTATTTCTTTTTATTTTTATTTTTTAGATACATTTGTTTTGCAGTTGGGGCCGCTACTAATACTTAAAAAAATGAAAAAGACATTGTGCCAAACCAACGCAGCAGATTTCACATAATTACATAGCTTGCTGATAACATATCCTGTAATTTCTATAATGAAGTCAAATTGAGAGACACTGTGATAAATGGACTCCATGAGTGTGATAGATCTGATTATAGGCCTGCGCATGAATATAGGCATGGCAGTTGGATGTTTTTGGAAAGCGTGGTCTTAAGAGCAGCTTTGAGTAGCTTTGGTAGGTATAGTTGTGTGTTATTGTGCATGCTTGAGTCCCTCTGTACGTCCAGGTGTCTTTGTGCACACATGTATGTATCTACTAGAGGGTTTTCTGTGAAACAGATCATTAGCATATGTTTACGCATGTTACTGTACAGTGGTTCTGGATCAGAGACACTGATGTGATTCAACACATGAATGCATCATTGTCTTTATGCCCCTGCTGTAGAAATGCAGAGTCTGGCTAAACTAGAAGTCTGACATGTCCTTTACTGTCACCATCCTGGGATCTGTTCTTTCAGGTAAGTTACTGCCTGATTATAGAAATATGAACTTTGAGGGGCTAAAAAATAAGAAAAGATGTGAACTGGCGTTTCAGTGATCTTAATTCAAATCTTTTCTCAGTTTAGCAACACCCACCTGAACAGGTCTACACAAAAAGTACACTAGTGGACCAAGACCTCACTTTTTCTTGAACATTTATGTGCTGTTTCTGATGTTAACAGCAAGGTGGGAATATTATTAAGAAAACATTACTAGTAAAGACACTTCGTTTTTTGTGCAATGGCTCTCTTAAATGCATTTCTTGTCCTCTGTCAGCAGTGGGGAATATGGGTTGTTCAGTATTGCTCCACACTAGTTAAAGCACAGCTATAACCTGCTTTACTTTTAAACCCTGAATTCAAATAGGTTTGTGTAGAAAAGCTGCTCCCTCTCAGCTCCTTCGCAAATGCATTCCACCAAGCCACGTACAGCAAACAGCCCATGTACAGGAAAGCCATCTATGAAGTCCTGCAGGTAAGCACAACATCTGCACGTTTTTATGTTTGTCAAAATCATAAAGCATCTACCACAGAGTAGTGAACGAACACAAAGAGCAACATCATGATAGAATGTGAGAATAATTAACAGATCAAAAATTGTGAAGGAGTAAGAATATTAAAGAAAAAGATCGGCGAAAGTTAAGTGTCAAGTGAAATTAAAGATTCAGGCTTTGGGAATGAGGAGCTAAAGTCCAGACACTTGAAGAAGACTGGCCTAGAAGAACAACACAGAGTATGAGGCAGCGATTAATGGAATGCCACAGAAAGAAAGGCAAAGGGAACATTTTGTATATACATTTAGAGACAGTGCATGATAAACACAATTTCTTCAGCATTGGATCTTTCATAGATTCACATGCTTGAATCATCCCCGTCGTCGAGGTGGGAGCCTCACGGTAAGTTTAAATACATAAAGCAGTAAGTCAGTAAGTTTAAAACCAGTAGGCCCTAGTAGGCCTCATAGGGTGTTTTACAGTCTATCCACTTTGTTTTGTGAAAAGACCCAAACTTCAGTGTCAACCAATCAGGATTCAGCCCCTCCCAAACACTCCCAACAGAGGCTGAATTCCCTCAGATTTTCTACTGCACGTCGTGTGAAGGGAGTCTCCCTGAGCTCTGCTCAGTTTACCTTATTTCTGACTGAAGATTGTTTCTCTCAGGAAACTAGCTTTACAGCTTTTCATGTCTGAAAAGACAAAAAAGGGTCTGTTCAGAGACTGTGACAGAGATGGGAAGAAGAGACTGCATGTTGATGACCCCCACAAGAAATGCATCTACTACCTCCATCCAGACCACAAGGTGAGAGACTGCAAGATCTGTTGCACCTTTAGTAAAAAAAAAAACTCAAGGGCCGTGAGGGTAGACTTCTCTTATGGCTGAAGAAGCAGAAAGCCATGGAGCATCCTTCCTCAGACGAAAGTGAAGCGTCATCTCATGCTTCTCGCCCTCAGAAAAGAACAGGTCAGAGAGGGAGAGTGTCTGATGAGCCACCAAGGAAGGTGCCCAAGAAGATAAAACAAGTCTCTACTGAGACAAAAAAAGGATGTTTCCCATTCAGAGACACTAAAAAATTTGCCAAAAAAGGTTCATTCAGAGCCTACTATGACTTTGCATAGGAAAAGCACCTAAAAAAAAGACATCCCTGTCTCTGTCACCCCAGAAAGAGCCAGAAAAGGTCTCTTCAGGGAAAAAACACACCGTCACAACATCGGTCTCACCGATGATCATGACGTCGTCGCCGTTATCATCAACGACTATAATTACGGCAAAAGTTTTTAAAAAGGCTTCGTCGGCAAACACATCGTCGACGGCGGAGGCCTCCTGGGTTCACCAATCGACCAGGGCACTCCCATCTATGAAGCACCTCTCAATGAGGTTTAAGAAGGCACCGCCGACGACGGCACCTACAGAGGATACGTCGACGAAACAACGGTCGACGAAACAACGGCCGACGAAGGGACCGCCGACAAAGGATTCGTTCACGAAGGGCCCGTCGACGAAGGACCCGTCGACGAAAACACCGTCAGTGACTGATCCGTCGACGTGGGAACCGTCGACGATCATTTCGTCCACAGCATTAACAATGTATAGACCATCGACCTTCCTGGATACTCCACTGCACCATTCATCAACTAATCTGCCTTATCATCAGGACGACTCCACCAGGTTCTTACCCCTTTCACTTATCACCATAGGGGACAAAGCTTCTGATATTCTGCCAATGCATACCTCACCAAGCAAGGTATTGCCATACCCTCCACAACATCTCTTAGATGATGACGACGATGATGCATACTCCCAAAACGAGGGAATGTTTTGGGCAGCTAGTAGCCCGTCTCAACTTCATGTCAAGTGCCAAGATTTTGATGATGAGGACGAACAGCATTACCAGCCTAGTTATGCCTCAACATCCTACCCACAGGCAGAACAACAATCGCCCCTCTCCATGCCTAGCACACTAGTAGCGGACCTACAATATATGCTTAATGACTACTATAAAAGGTTTCCACCATCAACGCAGACCACACCACCTAGACCTGAAAGCTACCAGACACCTCGTCAAACCCAGACTACTAATCTTCCGGAAACACCACAGGCTAGCATACTGGTAACTAGCCAAACTCAGGAAGCCCATTCCTTGTTAGACGACGAAAGGGAAGAGGGTGAGCTAAGAGATTCTGCGACTAGTGAATGGGATGATTATCTCGTCCCCACGCCATCTCCACCTCCAGCAGGTCCAGTAGATTCGCCTCCAGAAGACATAGGAGGTTTTCATAATCTGATAGAGAGAGCGGCAAAGCGTTTTGGCCTTTCAATCGTCTCTCATGAAACAGAGTGTTTTCTGTACGACTTCAAAGAGCCATCAAAGAGATCGGTAAGATCTATACCCATAGTAGATTTCTTATGGCAGGAGGGTTTGAAGGCAATGAAAAATCCTGCAACAGTGCCTTCACAAATGCCAAGATTAGAGAAGAAGTACAAGGCCCCAGATGATTCTCCGGCCTGTTTAGTGTCACAGCCAAAACCTGATTCTGTGATATCACAGGCGGCGCAGCGACGTTCCAGAAACCCCTCCGCACCTATAGCATCTCCCCAGACAATTCTCCTCTGTTGCGGCGGTCACAGTTAAGGCGGCTAACACCCTTGCCATCCTGGGAAGATATGATCGCCAAATGTGGGCAGACATGTCTGCTTTTTTGGATCTCCTGCCAGAGTGCGTCAAGGTGGAAGCAAAAAAGGTGTTGCAGGAGGGAGAAAGGGTTGCTGCAGAGATTATAGACAGCGCAATAGACATTTCGCTAACTGGCTTCAGGCAATTGGCTGGCGCAGCAGTCCTGCGCAGGCAAGGATGGCTAAAGGCCACATAATTTAGACCGGAAGTTCAGAGTCGCGTTCTCGACATGCCTTTTGATGGAGAGAGTTTGTTTGGGAAGCATGTCGACGACATGTTACAGGCCATCAAAACTGATATGGATACAGCAAAATCTCTAGGTACCCTTCAATATAAAAAACAACCTTTTCGTGGAGCATAGGGAAGAGGAAGTTACTCCTTTCGAGGGGGATACCAACAGTACAGATCCCAGTATCAGTCTTCCTCCACAGGATCACGACACCAGTACCACCAGCAACAACAGCATTCCAGGTTACCACCGGCCGCAGCTTATAAACATCCAACTAGAGGAAGAGGAGCTGCCCGAGGTAGAGATACGGGCAGAAAACAATGACCCGCCAGTCATCTCAGCACTTCCCCACCCACCAGTATCGAGGGTCGGAGGTCGCATCACTTCCTATTTCCTCCAATGGGAGGCTATAACATCGGACAGACGGGTACTCAATATAGTGGCCAGAGGTCATACTCTGGAATTCACGCAAACACCACCTCCACCCCGAGGATGAACCAACTCCTCAAGGAAGTAAAAGTGATGCTGAGCAAAGGAGCGATAGAGCCAGTCCCTTTTTCTCAAAAGAACAGAGGATTATTTTCCCTCTTCTTTCTCGTAAGGAGACCCTCAGGAGACTGGCGCCCCATCCTGGACTTAAGAGCACTAAACAAGTTTCTAAAGAAACAGTCGTTCAGGATGGTAACACTTCAGGATGTCCTGCGTCTTTTAAATGCTGGAGATCTGATGGCATCCCTAAACCTCCAGGATGCTTACTTTCATATTCCCATACATCGCAACCACCGCAAATTCCTAAGGTTCAGAGTGGGTGGTATGCACCTCCAATTTCGAGTTCTCCCATTCGGTCTCAAATCGGCCCCCAGAATCTTCACCAAAATGTTGTCTCCGGTAGCAGCGCATCTCTGCCAGTCGGGTATCCAGGTTTTCCCTTTCTTGGACGACTGGCTCATAAAGACACCCTCAAAGTCACAAGTAAAACGCCATATTTCGTATTGCCTTCAATTGTTAAACAGCCTGGGGTTTGTAGTCAACTACCAGAAATCTCAGCTCCACCCCAAACAAGTATTAAACTTCCTAGGAGCAATACTAGACACAGTCCACAACAAAGTGTACCCATCTCACAAGAGGAAACAAAAACTAACCTCCACAAAAAAGTTTGTTTCAGTCTGCATCTACAAATCATTGCTAGGGATGATCTCATCTTGCATTCCGCTAGTCCCAGACTGCAGGCTCCATATGCGACCCCTGCATGAGCAATTGGACATACAATGGACCCAGATCAGTGGTTCGTTCGAAGACCAGATTCACATAACACCTCTAATGCAAAACACTATGAGGTGGTGGGCGACTCTAACCAATTTGTCAAACGGACTTTCATTCCTTCATCAAACACCCAGTTACATAGTAACAAGGGATGCCTCTCTTGAAGGATGGGGTGCACACTGCCAGGACCTGCAAATCAGCGGATCCTGGAATGCAAAAGAGGTTCAACTCCACATCAATTACCTAGAGCTCAAAGCGATACACTTAGCTCTAAAAGCTTTCTTGCCAAAGCTACAAAATTCAAGCGTCTTAATCAGGACGGACAACACAATCAGCATGTTTTATCTAAACAAGCAGGGAGGCACGTGATCCCTACAACTCTTGCAGCTAGCGCAACAAATCTGGACATGGGACATCAAGCACAATATTTCACTCAAAGCGGAGCATGTGCCAGGACAAACCAACGTTCTGGCAGATACCCTGAGCAGGACAGTGATACCTTATCACGAGTGGGAGCTAGACCAGAAAATTCTCAACCGATTTTTTTTCTATTATGGGGCAAACCGAACCTAGACCTATTTGCCACTCTCGAGAACAAGAAATGCCAGTATTACGCAAGTTTGCTTCCCCAGAAAGGTTCGTGGGGGAATGTGTTTTCGATGAGATGGTCCGGGGTTTATGCCTACGCTTTTCCTCCGATCCCGCTCATTCCGAGAGTCATCAACAAACTAAAGACGGAGGGGTGTCGCCTCCTATTCATAGCTCCCAGATGGCCCAGACAAGTCTGGTACACGGAGCTCCTAATGCTCTCCGAACAGCCACAAGTGCAACTCAGACAGAGTCCGGCTCTCTTAACGATGCACCAGGGACAAGTCAGGCACCCAGATCTGTCATCTCTTCATTTGTCGGCTTGGCTCCTGAATACAATGAATATTTGAATCTCAACATTTCCTCGGAGTGTAGATACATCTTAGCAAAAGCTAGAGCTGACACTACCAACAAAACCTATAGACTTAAATGGAAACGTTTTTGTATATGTGTGCAGCAGAAGCCATACATCCCTTTTCCGCTCCTCCAGAGCAGATACTTCCATATCTCTTGCTCTTGGCAAAGTCAGGACTTTCATATTCCTCCATTCGAGTGCATCTGGCAGCAATCTTGAGGTCCCACATATCACCACACAGGGTCTCAATATGTTCCACAAGAATTGTCAAGCAATTCATGAAAGGCCTTTTTCGTGTTTTCCCGCCAGTTAGAAAACCTCAGCCGTTATGGTCCTTGAATGTTGTATTAATGCAGCTCATGAAAGCTCCATTTGAGCCGATCCACAAAGCCGATCTAAAATTCATCTCATGGAAAACAGCGTTACTACTAGCTCTTACTTCAGCCAAAAGAGTCAGCAACATTCAGGCTTTCACTGTCAAACAGCCTTTCCTCCAATTCACAAACTCAGGTGTGATCCTGCGAACAAATCCTAAGTTCATCCCGAAAGTTCCTTCAACGTTTCACTTGAATGAACCAGCCATCTTAAAAACCTTTTTTCCAAATCCGCAAACAGTAGCCGAAAGGACATTACATTCCCTTGATATTAAAAGTTGTTTAAAGTTTTATCTACAGAAAACACAAACCATCCGCCAGTCTGACCAATTATTTGTTGTATTTGGCGGAACAAGAAAGGGACATGCGGTGTCCAAACAGACTATAGCCAGATGGATTGGCCTGGCAATTCAATTCTGCCATGCAAAAGCAGGTAAACCGCTCCACAGCACGGTGAGAGCCCATTCCACAAGATCGGTAGCCACTTCAGCTGTACTCTTTGCTGGGGTGCCACTACATAGCATCTGCAGAGCAGCCACATGGTCCAGCCAGCATACGTTTACAAAACACCACTGTCTCGAGGAAACTAGTAACGTCGATACAGCAGCGGGACAAGCAGTGCTGAGGCATTTATTTCGTTAAGGTGAGCCTCTTACACATCCCACCACCACACTCAAGGTATGTTCGATATTGGTTCTCAGTTTCGTTAATATCTAATTTTATATCACAGTGTGGTTTACTCTAAGATTGTGCTTCAAATTATTCGTAATCTCAACGCTTTTTCATATTATGTTAACATGTTGTAGACCTCAAAACAACAACAAAACATATTGTCAATTTTCTGCCATACAGCTTTTTCTATTATTCTTATATATCTATAGATGTATACTAACGTGAGTGACATCACTTAGAGAATTACGATAAAATTACAGTCAAATTAATTCACTAATTCTCAAACATTACTGCTCGTTATTCTGATTCAAGCATGTGAATCTATGAAAGATCCAATGCTGGAGAAGAAAATTAGTTACTTACCTGTAACTGCTGTTCTCCAGTATTAGTATCTTTCATAGATTCACATGTGACCCACCCTCCTCCACTCAGAGGCTCCCCTATTATACAGATATTAAACTTCACACTTCTACTAGAAAATCTGAGGGAATTCAGCCTCTGTTGGGAGTGTTTGAGGGGCTGAATCCTGATTGGTTGACACTGAAGTTTGGGTCTTTTCACAAAACAAAGTAGATAGACTGTAAAATACCCTATGAGGCCTACTAGGGCCTACTGGTTTTAAACTTACTGACTTACTGCTTTATGTATTTAAACTTACAGTGAGGCTCCGACCTCGACGACTGGGATGATTCAAGCATGTGAATCTATGAAAGATACCAATACTGGAGAACTGCAGTTACAGGTAAGTAACTAATTTTCTTATATTGAATGGAGACGGAAAACCTTAATGTGAGATAAATAATGATTCTAGGTGGGTCAACAGATTGCTTCTTTCTCAGTGAATTGAATGACAGCAGAGGAGCCTAGAGAGAAACATATCAAAATATTAGCAATAGGTATGTCAAAGTTGTGAGCAGAGAATGAGTTTGGGAATGTGAGACTGAGAATAAAATGTAGGATGAAGAGGTGAAGTAGAGTAGACAGTAAGAAACAAAATAATTTCCTTACTGTTCTAACGATGCATACATTGTTTTGACTGTGGGGCAGCATAAAGTAACATTATTTTTTACAGCCATGGAAAAATAATTCAGTGCAGAGCTCCCCCAATCACCTGATAACTCCCTTCACCTTTCTCTGCATCTTTGTTTTACTGCTCACAGTTGGATGTTCTCTGGCTAGCTAGTAGGGTTGATCTACGTTTTTTACATTTTTGTTCAGTCTTTGGTATCCATCTTGGAATGATGTTTTCTGACTTTGCTTCTGTCGTTCAATAGCACAGTTAATACCTGATTTCAAAATGGCTTAGTGCTGTGGTTCCCAACCTTTTGACTCTTGAGGACCCTCACTGAATCATTACTGGAAGCCGGGAACCCCCAAGCAATGTGTACGATTTAAATTGCAAACATAAAACAGTAATTAACCAAAAAATACACAAACAAGTACAGATGTAAAAACACACTACTTGAGTACAAGAAAAGAAAATGAGCTACAACTAATGCTCACTGTTGTCTACAATATAAACAACCAAACAATCAAGATAGCAAAAATACGAAAAGTGATATTTATTACATATGTATGTACAACAACATGAAAACGCTATAATCAAAATTAGCTATATAAAAATGTACATATTCACAAGGAAAGACACACACTCATATATAGTGAATAGACAAAGACAAAGTGTTACACAAGACGAGACACAAAAGATAATAGAAACATAACATTGACAAAAAGAAAATCCAAATTGTCCAAGATACAATAAGATGTAAGTTAAATATACACTTTTTCTTTCTAAAGCCTTAATAATATTCATAGTAATGACATGTTATAACTCAAAACTAAATAGCGTCTCCACCTAATTCATTAAGAGAATTTGATTACTTGGACCTTAAAGTTCATAATCCATTGTAACAAACTGTAGGAACTAAGCCTACGCGCGTTCCGCCGGTAACCATCCGATTTTTGCTATCTTGATTGTTTGGTTGTTTATATTGTAGACAACAGTGAGCATTAGTTGTAGCTCATTTTCTTTTCTTGTACTCAAGTATTTCCCTGGATGGGCTACGTATTATACCAGGGACCCTCGATAGTCTTCTCTCTTTGTAAAAACACACTACACCAGAGGTTTGAACAACTATCAAAAAGAAAACATCCACAATGTTATCAAAGATAACTGCTTAATAGGCTGTTGAGACTCAAGAAACTAGAAGCCCAAATGTGATGAAAAGTGGTAGATGGCGCGATCAGAGTCCTGGATGGATAGCTTGATCAGAGGAATATTCATTGTACTAAAACATTTCATAATAGTTTTACATGGTGGGGGTGAATACAGGAAGTAACCTCCAGCATAAATGTCCTAAACAATAAAATAAATTTTAAAAGCCGGAGGCTGACTTCAAGTATTCATTGCATTAGGAAGCAAATAAAGTCTGTGAGCTGTCTAGATCTTTTCGTTGTGTTCTATATTTCATCAAGATGTGAATCCTTGCTTCAGTGGCTTTAATCCATCATCTTAAGGCCAATCAGCATTCATATTGTATATCCCTCACAGTCAAGCTGTTAGTGGGTATTTGCAATTCCTCCATTTAACATGATCTTTAGGGGCAGTTTGTTGAAAGATCAGATAAAAGCACTGTTGTTTATTCTCTAGGTTGCTAGTAGTCGAGCAGGGAAGATTTTTCCATCGTGTCCTGAAAGCGATGAGTCAGACACTTCTAAAGCAGTTGAAATCCAGAACAAGCATATGATCGAGTGGGCGCTTGGTGGGTTCCAGCCTTCAGGTCCCAGTGGTTTGGAGCCACCAGAAGGTGAGAGCAACTGTACTTAAACACATGTAAATAATATTCCCTTCTGAAGACCACAGACTTTGCTGGGTGCACAGATCGTCTTAAAATATTGACTGAAAACGAAATGGAAGAAACCAGTGAATGTAGGGGAAATAAATTAAGTACCTTATACTTCTGTAATATGAGCAGTTGGGCCTCCACCTCCCAAGGTCCCTACCAATTGTAGTGCCTGTGATTTCAAGGTTAGCCATTTTTAAATAACTTACTTACAGATTTAAATGGAAGAGTATGAGGACTCTTCGGCTATTATATTCTTAATTATCATTTATCTAGACATGGAAGTACTGCTGCATTAGAGCATTTTAAGCACTTTCTAGATTGGTGAGGTAAAGCTGCTCTGTTGTGTGTGTGAGAGCTTTTTTAACACTGGCTTTGAATTGGAAATAACACTCCAAAGAAAGGTGATAATTGTTGGTTTAGTTTCTTCGAATACACTTCAGTCATGCATCTTGGGTATGGGAAATATTTTTTCAGCATGGGGTGTTGATTACAGGGGTATGCACTTAATGAAACATATTTGTCTGGTAAGTACATTTGTTTGTTTTGTAAAGCGCGCAGACAAATCGTCACTTTGTAATCACTCAGAAAGCAGGATTTCCACTTGATGCTATATTCCCATCTTGTCTTGAAACTCATTATAATTCATTGGGGGCTTGGCCACCCTAAGTTTAAGCTTTGCTATTTGTGAAGTTTTAACTACACACACAGGGACATCATTCGACTAGCAATGAGTTGGGGGTAGTCTCTGGGTTTCTGTGGATATGTGAGAAGGTTTCTGTGGATATGTGAGAAGGTTTCTTTCAAGACTATTTTTTAACAGATGGTTTTTTAATGCAACCAGACTTGATCACTGAGATTCAGGCATAGAGCGTTCCAGTGCTGAGCTCTTTTTCTTGCCATGGGATTTTCGATTGAGTCTCGCCTGGGTGAGTAGATTGCCATGACTGGATCTCAAAGTGTGATTGGGGGTGTAGTTAGGGAACCGCAGCTATCAGTAGTTTAGGACTTGATCTTGGAAGACTGTACAAATAATTTTGATCCCAAAACTCTGTCCTACCTGCAGTCAGTGTCGTTTTCTGCATGCTGATATCAGGGTTTATTTATTTTGAAACAGAATAGCTGCTTGATTTTGCCAATCCTAGGAATTTCAGTTTATCTTTGTTGGAGCATAACTATAATAGTGGTTCAATCTAAGTAACAAGATCTGATCCGTTTAATGCAATGACACAGCTGAAACAGCAGCAACTCTTTCTCAAAAGATGCATCATCTTCCCAGAGATGTCACGTGGGTGCCACAGGGATAGGATTTTACTTTATGGTAAACATTGGGAAGCTGGCAGCTCTGATTCTGGGTCCATTGGCTCTAGAAGGGCAAAGGGGTTCAATCACGTCTTCAGCCCCTGGTGTGAGCAGTTTGACACTCCTTGAAACCATCCTCATCCCAGTTAATACTCAGACATTTGCTGTAAAAGCAGTTCATTTGAAGGCAGCCAGGAGTTTTCCTGTCAATATTTGATGGTTACTCCAGTACTGGAACTTTCATAGATTCACATGCTTAAATCATTCCCCGTCGTTGAGATGGAAGTCCCCGGTCCCTTAGAAAAGACAGTGTCCCCAAAGACACAATAGCAATAACATTAAAACTCTATATTTTAGTACTCTATCCAAAACCTTATGTAAAAACGACCAAACTTGAGCCTCAGCCAGTCAGAGTGCCCCACCCTCTAGAACCCTCCTGAGAGAAGCTCCAGTACCTCCGATTTTCTACTGCACGTCGTGCTAGGGAGTCTCCTCTGAGCTCTGCTCAGTTTGCTCTTGTGGAAGATTTAGTCACTACATCTGAATTTCTGCTTGGTTATTGAGTGTTTCTGATTTACACTCACACTTTCTGGACCCTGCTTTACCAGCATAATGTCTGACAGAGAAAGGGAAAGTCTCTTTGGAGCCTGCAGTACTTGTGGGAAGAAAAGGCTCCATTCAGAGGATCCTCATGGAGATTGCATATATTGCCTCTATCCTGAGCATTCTGCTACTAACTGTAAGGTATGTCGTACCTTTTCCTCAAAAGCTTTGAAGGATAGAGAGGGAAGATTGTTAATATGGCTCCAGAAGCTTAAATCAAGAAAGAGCCTGGTCTTAGATTCTTGAAGTGTCTTTATGGTCTACCAAAAGATCCCAAAAGAGGCAAAGACCACCTCATTCTGAAAAGGGTTCAAAGCAACCCTCAAATACTTTAAAAAAAAAAAAAAAAAACCTTGCAGGGGTCTGGTGAAGGCCGCCATCTCTCATCCTCACCTCAAGAGAGAAGATCCTCCTCAAAGTCCAAGCATCGGCCTTCAACATCAAAGGAGGTGCCTAAACCTTCTTCAGAGCCTTCTACGCCTCCTCCAAAGGTTCTGACTGTGTTCGGAAAGCCTTCCTCAGCTCCTTACGACAGACCATCGACGACTATAACACCGTCGACAAAGTCATCGACGTTGACACCGTTTTAGACGAGAACTTGTACAACGGCTGCATCGACGACGACGACAACAGTGACGGTTACCAGTCTCTCAATGGTGGCTTCCTGTTAGTCATTGACATCTCAGTCGACGGTAATGAAATCTAGATCGTCGACGTTGAAGATCAAAATGTCGTCGAGCATGATTCAGGCGACGACTCCGTCAACGATGAGGATTCCTACAACTACGCTATCGTCTGCGGCACCGTCAACGGGGACTGCTGCAGTTGGGCTAACAGACACAACTTCTTCGACCTCGTCAACACTGTCGAGGAGAAGCAAAACACAGACCTTGTCTGGGAGAGGAGATATAACTCCAAGAGCCACACCCCCAAGTAAGGTCACACCTTTAATTCCAACTCATCTTTTGGAAGAAGATTCTAATGATGATGGTGGGCCGTTTTGGGCAGCCCATAGTCCTTCCCAGCTCGATGTTGAATGTCAAGAGGATGAAGAGGAATATTATGAGCAGTATTATTTTCCTCAACGATAGCAGCCAAATGCGCCAGAGAATATGGTCTGTATTCAGAGTTCTCTTATTTCTGGTTTCCAGTTCATGTTATCAGATTACAAAAAGAGGTTTCCATTGGCGCCACAATCGGACATGCAAACGGCGCCACCTCCCTCGGTGCCTGCCACTCCAGTGCCACAGCCTAGGTTGTCTCCTAGGTCAGCCAGAAGTACCCCGCAAAGGTCTTTCATGCAGGTTACTGACTCCTCGGTGGAGGAGAGGGAGGAAGGAGAGTTGCAGGATGCAAATTCGGATTGGGACAACTATATATTGCCGACACCCTCATCTCCATCGCCTACTCCAGTGGATTCTCCCCCAGGAGATATTGGGGGTTTCAATAATCTGCTTGAGAGAGCAATTGCCCATGCCATCTAAGCAGATTGATTGTTTTTTATAAGACTGCAAGGAGCCTTTTCAAAAGAGTGTCCGCTCCTTTCTCATAGTGGGCTACTTCTGAAAAGAAGGTCTCAAGGTGATGAGAAATCCATCTACGGAGACGGCAGTCTTACCTAGATTGGACATAAAATATAAGGCCCCAGAAGATGCCCCAGCTTGTCTTGTTAGTCACCCGAAACCAGACTCTGTCATAACCCAGGCAGCGCAGAGGCGTTCAAAAAATCCATAGACTTCAATTTCAGCTCCTCCAGACAAAGAAGGGAGAAGGCTGGACAACATTGGAAAGCGCTTCTCCTCCATGTCGAGGCTGATAGTAAGAGCAGCGAATTCATTGGCAATCCTGGGGAGGTATGACAGGCAGCTGTGGGCGGATATTGGTCCGTATCTAGACCACCTTTCGGGGACTCTAAGGTGGAGGTAAAGAAGATCCTCTTGTAGGGAGAGCGCACCTCGATAGAGGTAATAGACTGCGCCATGGATATTGCGACCACAGCTTTTCAGCAACTAGATGGTGGGGGAGTGCTGCAACATCTGGGATGGCTTAGAGCGACTTGCTTTCGTCTGGGGATTCAGAATAAAGTATTGGACCTCCCGTTTGATGGGGGGACTCTTTTCGGCAAGCATGTTGATGAAGCCCTACAAGCCATCAAAACGGATACAGACACTGCAAGGTCCTTAGGAACCCTTCAATTTAAGAAGATGCCCTTTAGTGCCTTCAGGGGTCAAGGAGTTTTAGCATATCAAGGGAATTGCCAGAGCTTTCGTTACCCCTCCTATACTCCACAGCAGCTCCGACCTCAGTATTCTCAAAGGCAACCACCCCAGGCGTCCTTTTCTAGACCCCCTCCCATGGGTAGAGCGCATCAGAGCAAAGAGGCAGTTAGACGCCAATGACAAGTTCCAGGCTCCGGCTACAACCTCACCACAAATCAAAAAGATAGGGGGAAGGATATCACACTTCTATCGGAAGTTGGGAGCAAATAACATCGGACCAGTGGGTTTTAAAGATTGTTCGATTTGGCCATACTTTTAGAGTTCATTAAATGCCCACCTTCTCGTCGTCCTCATACCTTCTTTAAGAGGCATCTAAAACAACTCCGGCGGGAGGTCGTGACCATGCTCAGGAAGGGAGCGATAGAGTGTTCCTTCTTCAGAAAAAGGGAGAGGGTTTTACTCCTGTTTCTTTCTGGTGTGCAAAAACTGGACGTCTTTGCGTCCTATTCTTGATCTCAGGGACTTAAACAAATACCTCAAACGTCAAACCTTTCACATGGTCACATTGCAAGACATTCTTCTCCGCATGAATCACGGAGATTATATGACATCCCTGGATCTGCAGGACGCTTTCTTTCATATTCTGATTTCACCTGCCCACAGAAAATATCTGCGTTTCACAGTAGCAGGCAGCCATTTCCAGTTCAGGGTTCGTCCATTTGGCCGAAGTCTGCCCCCAGAATCTTTACAAAGTGCCTAGCTCCGGTAGCGGCTTCCCTAAGAAAGAAAGCACTGCAAATTTTTACCTACTTAGACGATTGGCTAATAAAAGCGCAGTCATATCAGGAAGCGCACGACTCAACAAGGGCTTGCATGGCATTATTCAATGAGCTATAGGCCTCACTCTGAATCATAACAAGTCGAACATACTGCCAACAAGAGTGACAACCTTTTTAGGAGCAAAAATCGACACCATCAGAGACCAGGCTTTTCCTTCGGAGGAGAGGCAAGCAAGACTCATTTATCTAACAGAGTACAAAGAAAAAAGTCTCTTTCAGTGCACAGCTACAGGTCGCTTCTGGGGATGATGTCTTCTTGCATACAGTTAGTCTCCTTTTGTCGACTGAGAATGCCTCCCCTGCCGGAGGGACTAGACATTCAATGGATTCAGAAAGAGGGCTCATTCAACTGGTGGAGAGACCAGTTAAACATCGCAGCCAGTCTTCCTTTTCTACCTCCTCGTCCTCCACTGGTCATTACCACGGATGCCTCCCTAGAGGGATGGGGAGCGTATCTTCAAGACCTCCAGATCAGCGAAAGGTGGAGCAACTCCTTCCGGAAATATCACTTCAATTTCCTGGAGTTGAGAGCTGTTTTCCTAGCCTTGCAGGCTTTCCTTCCAAGAATAAGACACTCAGCGGTTCTCATAAGAACAGACAATACTGCAACAATGCATTATTTAAACAAGCAAGGGGGAACAAAATCTCTTCTCCTGTCTCGTGAATCGCAGACTATTTGGAACTGTCTACATCTGCCAGGAAGGCAGAACGAGACAGCAGACACACTCAGCAGGCTGACGCTGTCCTGTCATGAATGGGAGCTGAACTAGGAGCTGCTCGACCACGTTTTCAGGAGGTGGGGGAAACCCAAAGTGGATCTCTTTGCAACTCCGCAGAACACCAAATGCCGCTTTTATGCAAGTTGGGTTCACCATCCGGGCCCTTGGGGGAATGCATTTTCGATGGCATGGTGCAGAATATTTGCCTGCGCTTTTCCACCCATTCCCCTGATCTCAAGAGTACTTGCAAAGATCAAAAGAGAGCATTGCAGGCTCCTCCTAATAGCTCCCTTATGGCCTTGCCAACATTGGTTTTCGGAACTACTCCTGCTCTCAGAGACCGACCACATTCCACTGGAAGTTTCACCACAGCTCTTGACAAGGAACGAGGGTCAAGTTTTGCATCCCGACCCCAGTTCACTCAAATTATCGGCCTGGCTCCTGAACACAATGAGTTCGCCCATTTAAATATTCACCCCGAATGTCGGGATATTCTTTCAAAAGCCAGAGCAGATAGCACCAACAAATCGTACACTTTAAAATGGAAAAGGTTTTGTTTGTGGTGTCAGAAGGAGCAGATTGATTCGCTGCTGTCGGCACCGGAGCGAATATTGCCCTATCTCCTCCATATGGCGCCAACCGGCTTGGCGCATGCATCCATCAGGGTGCATTTGGCGGCTATATCTCCCTTCAAACGTTCACAGACATCGCCATCTCTTTGGTCTTCTAGATTGCTCAAACAATTCCTCAAAGGGCTCTTTCAAGTTTTTCCACCAGTAAGGCCTCCTCCGCCGTCTTGGCAACTCAACACGGTTCTCTCAGCTTATGAAACACCCATTTGAACCAATACACAGGGCAGATTTAAAGCACTTACTTTTGCTAGCCCTTACTTCTTCTAGGCGGGTCAGCGAGATCCAGGCATTGACCATTCAAGAGCCTTTCCTTCAACTTAAACAGGATAGAGTGATACTTCGTACTAACCCGAAATTTGTTCCAAAGGTGTCATCAGACTTTCATATTAACGAACCGTTGATTTTGAAATCTTTGTTTACGAACCCAACATCTCCGGCGGAAAGATCTCTGCACTCGTTGGACATCAAAAGGAATCTCAAATTTTACTTGGGAAGAACTAAGCACTTTCAAAAGACTTCTCAATTGTTCATCGCTTATAGTGCCCCGCGGAAGGGACAGGCCCTTTCCAAGCAGAGTATAGCCAGGTGGATAGTAGCTGCTATAAACTTTTGCCATCAAGCAGCTGGTAAGCTGTTACATTCTTCGGTAAGCGCCCACACTGTAATCTGTCTCTGTGTCCATGGCACTGTTTGCAGGTGTACCCCTGCAGGACATTTGCAGGGCAGACAGCTGGAAAATTACTCACACGTTTACGAAGCATTACTGTCTGGATGCCATCTTTAAGGGAGATGTAGTGGTTGGTCAGGCGGTCCTGCAACATCTGTTCCAGTAAAGGTGAGCTCACTTTACCTCCCTCCATCCGTCTTTTCTGCTACGCACATTAAATGGTTTGATCCTTATATGTTTAATTTGCATATAGTTTTCATAGCATATAAATAGGTATGCTAATACATGATACTATCTTCATAGAATGTAATGCTTTTCATGTTATTACAGTTAGCTCAGTGATTTCTCACTAATTTAAATTATGTTAAGGCAATGCAATGTGCTATGAATCCTGCTTTATAGTCTGATTCAAGCATGTGAATCTATGAAAGTTCAAATACTGGAATAAGAAAATAAGTTACTTACCTGTAACTATAGGTTCGATGGCATCTGTCGCTGTAGATACACATGTTGTGCATAGCCCGCCATCTGGTGTTGGGTCGGAGTGTTATAAGTTGTTTTTCTTCGAAGAAGTCTTTCGAGTCACGGGACCGAGGGACTCCTCCTCTCTGTCTCCATTGCGCATGGGCGTCGACTCCATCTTCGATTGTTTTCTTTCCGCCATCGGGTTCGGACGTGTTCCTTTCGCTCCGGGTTTCGTAACGGAAAGTTAGCTCAAAATCGGAAAATTACGTCGGTATTGTTGCGATCGGGATCGGGTTAGATAGCATCGACATCGCATCGAAACGATAACATCTCCGTTGCCCTTCGGGGTAGTTTTCGATCCCCCGTCGGGGCCTGGTCGGCCCGACCACGTGTGACACCGACGCTGATGGAACGGACCCCGTTCCGATTCTGTCCTAAATGCCACAACAAATACCCATATACAGACCAACATTCGGTCTGTAACATGTGCCTGTCGCCCGTGCACAGGGAAGAAACTTGTGAGGCCTGTCGTGCGTTCCGGTCCCGAAAGACGCTCCGTGACCGACGAGCCAGAAGACTGCAAATGGCGTCCACGCCGACAGGACACCGAGAATTCGAGGAACAAGAAGAAGTAGAAGCCTTCTCGATCCATGAATCGGACTCGGACGAATTCGACGACCAGGAAACAGTGAGTAAGACGTCGAAGATAGCACATAAGAAAACTGACAAGGCCCAGGGGACGCCACTGCCATCAGGCCATGGCTCAACCCATAAAAGCGGTGACCGACCATCGGCACCGAAAAAGGCCGAAATAGTGCCGAGATCGTCCGACTCGGGTCGAGACACAGGCACCCAGCCATCTCGGGACCGAGATAGTTCTGCCAGCAAAGATCGACGCCGAGAAAGCGGAGCCGAAGCTGCTCGACGCAGAGACAGCGGTACCGAGGAGGATCGACGCCGAGAGGGTTCGACTCCGAAAAAGAGAAAAATCGCCTCTGAGCCGAAAAAGAGCGTGGACATAGTTTCGGTGCCAAAACGACCCGCAACCGAGCCAACTACCAGTTCCTATTCAGAGGAACAATCACTGGCCTCTCAAATGCGAAAGCATAGATTCGAAGAGGAATTACAATCCACCGAGTTGGACCACACTCAAAAAAGGATTTTTATACAGAGTGGAACAGGGAAAATAAGCACCCTTCCCCCTATTAGGAGGAAGAGGAGACTTGAATTCCAGCAAGAACTGGCACCACAAACAAAACTGGTGAAGAAGGTAACTCCGCCACCCTCTCCTCCACCTGTAGTTCACATTTCACCGGCACAGACTCCGTCACGTTCACCGGCTCACACCACCTTAAGCCAAGGTGACCAGGACCAAGATGCTTGGGACTTATACGACGCCCCAGTGTCAGACAACAGTCCAGAGGCGTATCCTACAAAGCCCTCACCACCAGAAGACAGCACAGCATATTCACAAGTGGTGGCTAGAGCAGCAGAGTTCCATAACGTGTCTCTACACTCGGAGCCTGTCGAGGATGACTTCCTCTTCAACACCCTCTCTTCCACACATAGCACCTACCAAAGCCTGCCTATGCTCCCAGGAATGCTAAGGCACGCAAAGGACATATTCAAAGAGCCTGTCAAGAGTAGGGCAATAACACCGAGGGTGGAAAGAGATACAGCAGGCGGTGCTCAATATGCCATTCAATGAGCAACAATTGTTCGGACCTGAAGTTGACACGGCAATTGAGAAGCTAAAAAAGGACACTGACACTGCAAAAGCCATGGGCGCGCTCTACTCCCCGCAGAGCAGAGGCACTTTCAACACCTTCCACAAGACAACCTTTAGAGGGGGGTTTCGGGGTCAAGCCACACAGGCCAGTACCTCACATTCAACACCGCCCACCTACCAGGGACAGTACCAAAGGGGAGGCTTTCGGGGCCAATACAGAGGAGGACAATTCCCTAGAAGCAGGGGAAGATTTCAAAGCCCCAAAACACCTACAACCAAACAGTGACTCACACGTCACTCATCCCCTCCACACAACACCAGTGGGGGGAAGAATAGGTCAGTATTACCAAGCGTGGGAGAAAATAACAGACACTTGGGTCTTAGCAATTATCCAACATGGTTATTGCATAGAATTTCTACAAATCCCTCCAAACATACCACCAAGAACACAGAATATATCAAAACAACATTCGGACCTCCTAGAAATAGAAGTTCAAGCATTACTGCAAAAGAACGCAATAGAACTGGTACCGGATGCACAAAGAAATACAGGGGTTTACTCACTGTACTTTCTAATACCAAAGAAGGACAAAACACTGAGACCAATCCTAGACCTCAGAACACTAAACACATACATCAAATCAGAACACTTTCACATGGTCACGCTACAGGAAGTGTTACCATTGCTAAAGCAACAAGATTACATGACAACCTTAGATCTCAAGGACGCGTATTTCCACATACCAATACATCCGTCGCACAGAAAATACCTAAGGTTCGTATTCAAAGGAATACATTACCAATTAAAAGTATTGCCGTTCGGTTTAACAACTGCACCAAGAGTCTTCACAAAATGCCTAGCAGTAGTGGCTGCACACATCAGAAGGCAGCAAATACACGTATTCCCGTATCTAGACGACTGGCTAATCAAGACCGACTCACTGACAAGGTGCTCACACCACACAGATCAGGTCATACAAACCCTCTACAAACTCGGTTTCACCATCAACTATGCGAAATCACACATTCTGCCGTGCAAGGTACAACAATACCTAGGAGCGACAATAGACACAACAAGGGGAATAGCCACTCCAAGTCCACAAAGGGTTCAAAATTTCCAAAAGATTATACAACGCATGTATCCAACACAAAGAATACAGGCGAAGATGATATTACAACTCCTAGGCATGATGTCCTCATGCATAGCCATTGTCCCAAACGCAAGGTTGCACATGCGGCCCTTACAACAGTGCCTAGCATCACAATGGTCACAAGCACAGGGTCAGCTTCTAGATCTGGTGTTGATAGACCGCCTAACATACCTCTCGCTTCTATGGTGGAACAATATAAATTTAAACAAAGGGCGGCCTTTCCAAGACCCAGTGCCACAATACGTGATAACGACAGATGCTTCATGACAGGGTGGGGAGCACACCTCAATCAACACAGCATACAAGGACAATGGGACGTACATCAGAGAAAGCTGCATATAAATCACCTCGAACTACTAGCAGTTTTCCAAGCATTAAAAGCATTTCAACCAGTCATAACTCACAAATACATTCTTGTCAAAACGGACAACATGACAACAATGTATTATCTAAACAAACAGGGGGACACACACTCGACACAGCTGTGCCTTCTGGCACAAAAAATATGGCAATGGGCAATTCACAACCACATTCGCCTAATAGCACAGTTTATTCCAGGGATCCAGAATCAACTTGCAGACAATCTCACTCGAGATCACCAACAAGTCCACGAATGGGAAATTCACCCCCAAATTCTAAACACTTACTTCAAACGTTGGGGAACACCTCAAATAGACTTATTTGCAACAGAGGAGAACGCAAAATGCCAAAACTTCGCATCCAGATACCCACACAGGCAGTCTCAAGGCAATGCCCTATGGATGAACTGGTCAGGGATATTTGCGTACGCTTTTCCCCCTCTCAAAACAAACTCAAACTCATACTGATAGCACCAACATGGGCAAGGCAACCATGGTACACAACACTGCTAGACCTATCAGTAGTACCCCACGTCAAGTTGCCCAACAGGCCAGATCTGTTAACACAGATTAACACAACACAAACAACAGATCAGGCATCCAAACCCAGCATCGCTGAATCTAGCAATCTGGCTCCTGAAATCCTAGAATTCGGACACTTAAACCTCACACAAGAATGTATGGAAGTCATAAAGCAAGCTAGAAGACCATCCACTAGACACTGCTATGCAAGCAAATGGAAAAGGTTTGTTTGCTACTGCCATCAGAATCAAATTCAACCATTACACACATCTCCAAAGGATGTAGTGGGTTACTTACTACACTTACAAAAATCGAACCTGGCCTTCTCTTCCATTAAAATACACCTCGCAGCAATATCTGCATACCTGCAGATTACCCATTCAACTTCACTATTTAGGATACCTGTCATTAAAGCGTTTATGGAAGGCCTCAAAAGAATTATACCACCAAGGACACCACCTGTTCCTTCATGGAACCTCAACATCGTCTTAACAAGACTCATGGGTCCACCCTTTGAACCTATGCATTCTTGCGAAATACAATTCCTAACCTGGAAAGTTGCATTTCTCATCGCCATCACATCTCCTAAGAAGAGTAAGTGAAATTCAGGCGTTTACAATACAAGAACCTTTTATCCAACTACACAAAAATAAAGTAGTCCTAAGGACCAATCCTAAATTTTTGCCAAAGGTTATTTCACCGTTCCATCTAAATCAAACGGTAGAGCTACCAGTGTTCTTCCCACAGCCAGATTCCATAGCTGAAAGGGCACTACATACATTAGACGTCAAGAGAGCACTAATGTACTACATCGACAGAACTAAAAACATCAGAAAAACTAAACAACTGTTTATTGCATTTCAAAAACCTCACGCAGGAAACCCAATATCGAAACAGGGTATAGCCAGATGGATAGTTAAGTGCATCCAAATCTGCTACCTTAAAGCAAGAAGACAACTGCCCATTACACCAAGGGCACACTCAACCAGAAAGAAAGGCGCTACAATGGCCTTCCTGGGGAATATTCCAATGCACGAAATATGCAAGGCAGCCACATGGTCTACGCCTCACACATTTACCAAGCACTACTGTGTAGACGTGCTATCCGCACAACAAGCCACAGTAGGTCAAGCCGTACTAAGAACCTTATTTCAGACTACTTCCACTCCTACAGGCTGAGCCACCGCTTTTGGGGAGATAACTGCTTACTAGTCTATGCACAACATGTGTATCTACAGCGACAGATGCCATCGAACTGAAAATGTCACTTACCCAGTGTACATCTGTTCGTGGCATCAGTCGCTGAAGATTCACATGTGCCCACCCACCTCCCCGGGAGCCTGTAGCCGTTTGGAAGTTAGCCTCAACTTTGTACATTTGTAAATATATTAAATCTTAAATAGGTACATACTTATTCACTCCATTGCATGGGCACTATTACTAACAAACAACTCCTACCTCACCCTCTGCGGGGAAAACAATCGAAGATGGAGTCGACGCCCATGCGCAATGGAGACAAAGAGGAGGAGTCCCTCGGTCCAGTGACTCGAAAGACTTCTTCGAAGAAAAACAACTTGTAACACTCCGACCCAACACCAGATGGCGGGCTATGCACAACATGTGAATCTTCAGCGACTGATGCCACGAACAGATGTACACTGGGTAAGTGACATTTTCATTCTCCAATATTGGAATCTTTCATAGATACACATGCAACCCACCCGCCTCCCGGGGGAAGCTCACCTTCAATATCTCTTGTTCAACCTTTAACATACGCACTAGTGCTTAGAAAATCTGAGGTACTGGAGCTTCTCTCCGGAGGGTTCTAGAGGGTGGGGCACTCTTGATTGGCTGAGGCTCAAGTTTGGTCTTTTTTTTTTACATAAGGACTTGGGTAGACTACTAAAATATAGAGTTTTAATATTATTGCTATTATGTCTTTGGGGACATTGTCTTTTCTAAGGTACCCGGGACTCCCATCTCGACGATGGGGAATGATTCAAGCATATGAGTCTACGAAAGATTCCAATACTGGAGAACTATAGTTACAGGTAAGAAACTTATTTTCTTCTCCCTCAGTGAAGTCCATATATGTGTCAAGGGCTATGAACCCTATGATGTATCATCCTGCCCATCCTGCTGTGCTGAGAATTCAGACAGCAATTTCACCCAGGAAGCTGAGAACTTAAGTGTATTGTTGATGTTCCATCTTCCCCAAAACCGCAACCGTCCGTGAAAGACCTCCCGCCAGTACCATCGGATAAGGATAAGAGATTGAAAGAGCCCCTCTTTGCCATCAGCACCAAGGCAATATAATCTTCCTTTGTTATCTTGGTACCATGTAACCACAAGCAAAGACAATCAATAGAAGATGAGCCTGCTAAAAAGAAGAAAAAGTATGACCTTCTTTCTAGGTGCTTTCCGAAGAGAAGATCTGACGGGCTGCCCAGGTATATATGACTCTCTTTGAAGAATGATCATGTTCTCATCAGTATGATATTTGAGTGGATTCTCAATACAGTCTCTAGAATTGCTGCCTACTAGATATTTCCTGGTAGATTATATGTGTTCTCTTTACATGTGGTTATCAACAGAGCATCTTGAAACTTGAACACAGAGGTGTCTATTCCAGTACACAAAATATCCGTCTTCTTCAGAACCCTTCTTAAAACACAGGCAGAACCTATAATAGCTCTGATTCTGGAGTTCTGCAACTCAGGATGCATACCTTCTTGACTCTTTAGTCTCCATAAAACTAGTTGCCTGTGTGAAAAAGTGCGTGAAAAGAAAAATACAGAGATCCAGAATAAAATCCCCTCTTCCTAAGGGAACTATTGCCTCACTGCCTCATTTTTTTGTATCCACCCCAGAAAGTATCTACTTCCACAGCACCTCTTGAAAAAAAACAGCAAGATGACCGATGCTCTAAATAAAAAAAAATAAAAAAAAGTATGTTTAACTTTGGCTACAGCCTTATGAGTTTCAAGCTCCATTGATTATTACAGTTAGGTTGACGTCTTGACCACACAAAACCATAGAAATGAAGCAGTTATAGTTATACTTATGTTAAGAAACTATAACTCGTAGCTTGAATTTACTTAACATCATGAGTTATAGTTTCTTCAGAAAAGTATAATTAAGTGTAAAAATAACCTCTGAATTTCTATGGTTATGTTTGGGTACAAGGTCAACCTAACTATAGCATCCCGTAAGCTTTGTTTTTTTCAGTGAATTTCTATTATTTTTTAAATGTAAAGAAATAAATAACTACCCTACATTAATATAACATCTGGGCACAGCAGGGGTTGGCCACAGGGGATGACCGGTGGCTATGCCCTGCAGCCAAATGCATGCACCAAACCCCATGCTGCGCCCAACCCTTGGTTGTGCGCGGTGGGTGTATGGTGTGGTTTTTTTTCTCCCCCCATTTGGCTTCGGATCAGCTGATCCTTATTGTATTTGCATTAGGGGGTCATGCTGTGCGCAGCGGTGGATCCACAATAACCACCCCCCAAAAAACGTTTTTGCCCATGAGGGGTCCCTCATAGACCCTTCCATGTGTCCTATGGGGTCAGGATACCTCTGTCCTGAACCCGTTTATGCTGTTTTCTCCGTGGGGGTCCAGCCAAGAAACAAAATGTGGCAGCAACTTTCCTTTTTCATGTTAAGGCCTGCCAATCAATTTCACCTAGATCAGCAGGTTGCTGCGGATCCATGTCCCTAGTTACCTGTATTTTTTTCCTTTAATAACTCTGCACTACTGAACAGATTTACATAAAATTACAAAAAGGGCTCTTTTTAGACCAATATCTATCTTCTGCAAAATTTGGTGTAATTGCGGTCAGCAGTTCAGGTTATAGTTGTATCTAAAAACTGCGAAATTCCCATACACGTTGCACTGGGTAAAAAGCGTTTTGGGAGCCTAGCTGAACAGCAGCTGAAGTTACTGGTACACTAGTTTTGAAAATTTCATGAAGATTCTTCAAACGGTGCCAAAGTTATTAGCAAAACAAAGTACCCTTTGTTTATGCAAAAAGTAGGTCGTAACTAAAACTACCTACTGGTCAGTAGGAAATAAATGTTCAATGGCATGTGTAGCTGTAGATACACATGCTGTGCATAAGACTGCCATCTAGTATAGGGCTCGGAGTGTTACAAGTTGTTTTTCTTCAAAGAAGCTTTTCGAGTCACGAGATCTAGTGACGCCTCCTCTTGGTGATGGTGTGCATGGGCATTGAGTCCTTTGTTAGATTGTTTTCTCTCTGCCGTTGGGTTCAGACGTGTATTCCTCCCCTCCGTCTTTTCAACTTCATTCGGTTTTCAATCTCTCCTTTTTGTTCTGAAGGTATTGTATTCTATCATGCTTTTCTATCTCCGCATTCCCTGTGCTTTTCGTTGGTTCGGGCTTCAACCGCCTGCCCCTCGGGCCGTTAGCATCCATCTCGGGCCTTCTTTCGTCATGGTTCCGGCATCAACAGAAATGGTTCTCAGATGGAACAAACCCCTTTCCGCTTCTGTCCTATGTGCCACGCTAAGTTTTTGCTCACTGATCAACATCTATTGTGCAACCTTTGCATCTCTCCAGACCACCATGAGGCCGACTGCGATGCCTGTAAATCATTTTGATCTAAGAAGACCCTTTGGGATCGAAGGGCTTGTCGAATGTAAATGGCTCAGAAGGCACAGGACACCCCAGACCTCTTCGGGGAAGAATTCACTCAGGAGGAATCAACAGCGCAGGAGGAAGAATTGTTTTCCATACAAGACAGTTCTAGTCAGATGTGGAGATTGACATTAAGAGCTAAGAACTTTCCTCTGCCCAGCGTGTGAGTACTCTGGCCCCTGCTGTCCCTCAGAAACCGTCCAGGAAGGCCCCACAGCCTGTTCTTGAGGTCACCATTGTCAGTACCAAAGACTGTTTTGGCCTCCCCGCCTCCTAGGTCGATGCCCAAAATGGCTGCGAAGGCTAAAGCCTTGGCCTCAGCTTCAACCTCCCCTGGTGTTGAGCTGACCCTCAGGACTGATCCGGATGGTTCGACCTCTGCACCAAGCAAGATCCCGAAGCCCACATCTTTGGCGCTGAAGCCTTCTGAACCTAAAACTTCGGAATCCAGGGATTCAGGCCTGTCTTCAACCAGTCCTTATTCAGTTGAACCTATTCTTGAAAAGATGGACACTAGACAGCACAAACTTCTAATTTATGAAAGCACTGGCTGCATCATAAGTACACCTTCGTTTCATGTGTCCGAAGAGGACATTGACTTTTCAGGAGGCTCTGGAGATTCCTGTCTCGCCAAATGACCTGGATCTCTACCCTGCTTGCCCCTTCCCTCCAGAGGACAGTACCTCCTATCAGCAGGTGGTCTCTAAAGTGGTCGCTTTCCACCACGTATAGCTTCACAGAGAGCCCATAGAAATCCACATATAGAGACGCAATATCTTCCCAAGCTCCCTGGTATGCTTAGACATGCGGAGGATGGAGAACATCTGGAAAAATGACTCCGGAACAACGACCTATGTTGTTAACTCAAGCGGAACCACGCTTGTGTTAACAGTGACTCCCTTTTTCTCTGCCTTAACCATGCATGTGCTGAACAAAGCACATGCGTCGTTAAGGCAGAGCAAAAGGAAGAGTGCATCGGGAAAGAAGGACGCAGTCAGGTAAGTGGGGTGTGGGCAGAGTTGGGGATAGTTTTTAGGGGTGGAGGTGGATTAAGGGCTTGGGGTGTGGGGGGTCGGGGTAGTTTGTTTTTTAGGGGTGTAGTGGGGGGGATGAAGGTAGTTCTGGTTTTTATGGGCAGGGAGATCGGGGCTGTTCTGTTTTTAGGCGCAGGGTGGGGGGGGGTCAGGGAAGTTTTGATTCCCAAAATGGACGGGTCTCTCAGACCAATACTAGATCTCCAACCTCTAAACAAATACATCCTATCAGAACACTTCCAACATGGTCACTCTTCAGAATGTCATTCCACTTCTACAGCAAGGCGACTTTATGGTTGCTCTATTTCTAAAGGATGCCTTCTTTTACATACCAATTAACCCTGTACACCAAAAAACAAAAGTTTTGTAATTGCAGGCAAATATTTTCAGTTGAAAGTCCGTCCCTTCAGGGTGACAGACGCTTCCAGGGTGTTCATAAAATATTTAGCAATAGTTTGCAGCACACCCCGAAGACAAAATGTCCAAATCTTTCCTTACCTGGATGACTGGCTCATCAAAGCAAGTACCCCACACCACTGTTAACAAAACACTCAGATGACAGTGGAGCTCCTTAACAAAACGGGGTTCACTCAGAACATTCCCAAATCCCGTCTCTAACCACTACAAGTTCAACCTTACTTGGGAGAAATTTTGAGCGCACAATTAGGATGAACGTCTCCCAGTCCAGCTCGTATTCAGAGTTTTCACACACTTCTGCTCATTTTCAGGAAAATCAATCCTAAACGGTAAGAAGCATCACGCATCTCTTTGGTATGATGACTGCTTGCATAGCCATAGTTCCCTCATGCCAGGCTACACATGCGTCCCCTACAGCAGTGTCTGTCTCACCAATGGCCTCACTCACAGGGTCACCTGGAAGATCTAGAGTGGTTAGTCCGCTCGACTTGCCGTTTTCTGTAATGGTGAAACACCAAAAACCTCTCGAAGGAGCTGCCAATTCTAGACCCTATGCCTCACATTACATTGACCACAGACTCAGTACGGAGGTTTGGGGTGCTCATCTCCAAGACTTAGCATTTCATAGTCTCCGGGATGCCAGACAATAGTCCCTACATATCAAGTACCTGGAACTTCAGGCAGTATTCCTAGCACTGAAAGCTTTCCTTCCTAAGCGTTCCTACCTCACCTGTCTCTCAGTAGTCCTTGCCCAGACGGGCAACATGACAGCCATGTATTACTTACAAAAAATGAAGGTGGGGGGCGGTGACAGTCTTCACAACTATCACACCTGTCTCAGACTATATGATATTGGGCTCTTAACCAACACATTCACCTGTTGAAGGAGTATCTTCCCGGAATGAACAGTGACTTTGCAGACCTGCTCAGTAAGATGCAGCAACAAATTCACGAGTGGGAACTCCATCCACAAGTCCTCCAGTTATACTTCAAAACATGAGGGACTCCTCACTTAGACCTTTTTGCCACAGCAGAAAATGCTAAATGCCCAAACTTTGCTTCCAGGTATCCTCATCCATTATCCAAGGGCAACACTCTATGGGTTAGTTGGTCAGGGATATTTGCTTAGGCTTTTCCACCTCTCCCTATCATTCCATGATTCTTGTGTCTCCCACCTGGACACATCAGTCTTGGTTCACCACACTACTGGATCTTTCAGTAGTCCCACACGAGAAACTCAACAGGCCGGACCTTCTCACCCAGAATTAAGGTCAAATCTGGTATCCAGACCCCAAGTCACTGAACCTTGCAGTATGGCTCCTGGGGTTATAGAGTTTGGTTATCTGGGTTTACCTGCAGAATGTACAAACATTCTGAACGTTTTTCAAAGAAGTGCGCAGACCTACCACTCGAGCCTGTTATGCTGCAAAGTGGAAACGTTTTGTTTGCTACTGCCAACCCAAACCAATTGATCATATCAAAGCCACAGTACAAGACATTGTTTGCTATCTGCTTCACTTGCAGAAAGCAAATCTTGCACACGCTTCTGTTCCCTTACATCTCGCAGTTATAGCTGCATATTCTCTAAAATAGAGAGCACATTTCTTTATTCAGAATTCCAATAATAAAGGCTTTCATGGAAGGACTCAAACAAGTCATTCTACTTAGGGTGCCTCCAGCCCACATGTGAAACTTTAACATTGTACTCACTAGACTCATGGATCCCCCATTCGAACCACTTCACTCATGTCGACTTCAGTTTCTTTAATGGAATGTGGCTTTCTTAGTCGCCATCGCATCACATGGACGTGTTAGTGAGCTCCAGAAACTAACCTTGGGAGAACCTTTCTTCAAAATGTATAGGGACAAATTAACTCTTCGTACGAATCCTAAATTTCCAACTAAAGTGGTTTCACAGTTTCATCTCAGTTAGTCTATTGAGCTCCCAGTTTTCTTCCTGCAACCAGTTTCCGTTGTGGAAAGAGCCCTTGATGTCAAAAGGGCTCTCATGTTTTATATAGACAGAACTAAAGAAATGAAACCGTATCCAAATCAGACATAGGCAGATGGATAGTCAAGTGTATACAGCTTGCTACATAAAGGCCAAAAGATTTTTACCTTTGT
Organism: Pleurodeles waltl; assembly: GCF_031143425.1. Taxonomy (NCBI): domain Eukaryota; kingdom Metazoa; phylum Chordata; class Amphibia; order Caudata; family Salamandridae; genus Pleurodeles; species Pleurodeles waltl. The sequence goes on along the minus strand of NC_090444.1, from coordinate 81,860,279 downwards.
TCTCCCAGAACACATTCTACTTGTAAAAAGGGAGCTACTATGGCCTTCCTTGAAAGCATTCCCATAGCTTACATTTGTAATGCAGCTAGATGGTCTACACCACACACCTTCACAAAACACTACTGTGCAACACGCCAGTGTTGGTCAGGCAGTGCTACTTACCCTTTTCCATACAACTGCAACTCCCACAGTCTAGCCACTGCTTCTAAGGAGGGATTGTGTAGAGAATGTGTATCTACAGCCACACATGCTATTGAACAGATTGTTACTTACCCTATAAGAATCTTCTTGTGGCATGTAGTGCTGTAGGTTCACATGCATCCTCCCCGAGCACCTGTAGCCATTGTAGTTACATTATACATGTATATATGTGTACATATGTTTTTACACTATGCATGGACATTTCTTTTCCTTCACATTCCTTCCACTCCTTTCTCACCCACCTGCAGGAACACAATCTAACAAAGGAGTCGATGTCCATGCGCAATATCATTGAGAGGAGGAGTCACTTGATCTTGTGACTCTAAACACTTCTTTCAGTAAAACAACTTGTACCACTCTGGACCTAACACTAGATGGCAGGGGTATGCAGAGCATATGAATCTGCAGCACTTCATGTCACAAGCAGATGCTTTCAGGGTAAGTAACATAATCCATATATATGACCTAGTGACTGTTGCCACTAGGTAGTTATACTTAGGACCTAGCTTCTATAGAAAAAATATTTTATGTTTTGCTAATAACTTTGGTGCCGTTTGATGAATCTTCACGAAATTTTCCAAGAAAATACGACACTCCTTTCAGTTGCTGCTGTCTGGAAAGTTTCGAGGTGATCCATCAAGTGTGGACCGAGAAAAGGGGGAGAAGGCCCTGAAAAATATACTCAACCACTTGCTATGGCTTGTGAGATTTTAATTGGTCGAGCTATTTTTAGGACCTACTGGTCCTTTCTGGGGAGTGAATTTGAGCTTCGAAGGAACAGGTGTTCTGTTCATTTAGAAATGAATAAATAAATGAGCAATAAAGATGACTTTAAATCTTGTTTTATCTTGACACATTTCTGGTCTGTTCAGGGACAGCGGTCAAAATCAGTTTGTCGTTTTACTATGTGCTGCATGTCTTATCCTGAGAAATGGAATTTACTTTTTTCCCCCCTCTTACTGCAGTTAGAGGATTTTATAAAGTGAGCTTTCTGACAATAATTGTGAAACAAAAGGGTTTACGATATCAGTATTTCTATAACACAATTTAAATAGCTTGTAAATAAATAGTGCAAATATTTCAAAATATATCAGGAATTAAAAACACACTTTTTGTAGTTCAGAAGTGTGATGCAAAGATTTAAATAGCAGCAAAATAAATCAGAACACTACTTGGTGATGTCAGAATGACAAATATTTGCAGAAACTGGATTTCCAAACATTACTGTTTGTACACTATACAGTGTTATCAGTAAAACTGCATGTCACTTGGAAAATGTGTGGCTATTTCAATGTAAAAGTGCTGATTGGAAGTGACAGTTCGCTACCACTTCATACATGAGTTATTTATTAAAAGTGATAGTTTTCAGCCATGATTAATGAACTAAGAGCATGACCACTGGAATTATGCAGCAGTAGAGATGCAAATTATGTGGCAGGGTTGAGTAAATTATGTGGCAAAAAAGCCAAGTTATGCAGCACATTTTGCAATAATATTAATTATTTTGTCATATGTAAACTTGGTAACACAACAGGGCATTGTGTGCACCTCATTAGTACCAATTTAACACCCAAATGTAGCAATAAGCAACAGAAAGGTGACCATTCCAGCTTTGCTAAGGGCCTACTACTGTGTGGCAAGACAGTTTCACATATTGAACTATTTGAACTAGAAACCACTTTTTTGTTAAAATCTGTAGATTATGCAGCCGACAATGGATTATGTGGGAATAGCAGTAATCTGTAATTATGCAAAAATCGCCGCAGGCACACAATCACATAATTTTAGTGGCCTTGACCAAGAGGCAAGTCAGGGGTCATATGTATCCTATAAGCAGCTAGATTTGTATTATATTTGGACCAAACATTTAGTCTATTAAACAGGAGTTTTTGGGTCGCCACAAAACAGGTTTTCCCCATTAATTTTTCCATTGGGATTTTGAACAGTTATAGCGCCCAAACTACTGAATGGAATTACACCAAATTTGGCAGAAAGGTAGTTCTTGGTCCAGAAAGCGACCTTTTTAGGTCGACCGCGCAAGTGCTTAAACCTGCTGTAAGTATTGTGGGCTTTTAAACACGCCTACCGCATGCCCATCACTTTCACTCGTTCGTGGGCCTGCCTTTCGAAAATCCTTTGTTTTCATTAATAAATGCTTTACGTTTGTCTCTACTTGGGTAGGTTTTGTTATTGTCTTGCAGACTGACCCTGTTACATGAATGAGTGCACGATTGCTGATATGTTTGACTGTGAGCAAACTTCTTTTTCCTTTTGTGTGTCTCCTTCGCGCTCATGGTAGCCAAGCACTTAGAATCAGCTCATTTATGTCAAGTAATGTTTTACTTTTCATTTTCAATTTATGTGGCAAGAAAAGTCCAGTTAGGAGTAGACAACACCAATAGCTCTAACTGGAGCAAATGCGAGACCCGTTGCATTTCAAATGCTAGTTGTTATTTGGTGTAAATCTGTTCAGTAGCTTTTGAAAAAATCCAGATTTGTATACACAAAGGCTTTGCAAACCCTCCCAATCTTGTGCTGAAATCTGATTGGCTAGCAACACTTCAGCAAGGAAGTGTTGGCAGCCATGTTGGGCCTCAGCTTCAGCCGAGTCCCAGAACAAATATGAAAAAACTCCCAAAAGGGGCCATGGTAGGGACACACCCTTAGTTATGGACCTCCCGAGCTAAAAACTATTTTCTTTTTAAAATTTCTGTGCAAGTCATGGCGGATCTGGTGAAAAATAACCCCCCCCCCCCCCCCCCCCCCCCCAAAAAAAAAACAGTGTGCGGTCTCCCTCTTATGTCTGTGAGGGCCCCAGTTGGGCCAAGTCCCTGGGCTATTGCCATTTTAATTCAGCTCCAACCAAGCCCCTACCCTCACCCCCGCAGCCCCAAGTAAAGCCACCTCCCTAGGTCTTTTATCAAATTAAACATGGGGGGGGGGTATGCAGCCCCCCCCCCTCATGGAGCCAGTAATGGCCCTGGGATTTTCCACCCCCCTAGGGCCGGCTCTTGCTATGTCTTGAGGTGCCCACTCCCGGGACATAGCGGTTAGCTTTTGCAAACAACCCCTACTGTTAGAAGGTAGAGTTTTCATCTGCTTCCCTGCATGCATGCAAATATGTGTGCTTAGAAACAGATGAAAACATTGCTTCCACAAGCAGCCCCCTGCTTGTGGGAGCAATGCCGGCTCCCGCAGGACGCGAGGATCTGTCTAGGACTGCTGGGACCTTGAGGAACCTCCCCGTCAATCTCTCTTCCATCCCAAAATTGGATGGAAAAAAAAAGAGGGAGAGAGATATGGATGTGGGATGTAGATGCAGAATGGAACAGTCACTTCTGGGGTAATGGTCAAGGTCTTGTGCTGTCACTTTGTAGGCTGAAGGTTCAAATCCTACTATCGGTTGGCAGTGGTTTGTTTATTGACTAGTGTTTTCACTGTTCAACCATCTTAGTGATGAAACATTCATGTTTCTTTCCTGTCACATGCATGGGTTGAATGTCAGGTATGTCTGGAAACAGCAGGATAAGGTGTCACCTGTGTTGTAATGGCTAAGGTCACAGACCCTCACACTGAAAGTTGAGGGTTGTACTCCAGGTGTGTCTGTGGTCTTTTACCTGATTTAATTTAAACTTCAAACGTTTCATACTGAAAGGTGCTCTCACTAGTTTTAAGTGACAAATACACTTTTCTTTTTAATTTGTCCTAAAATATCTGTAGGAAGCTGGCTCTGTATATACTATCTCAAAGTGAGAGCTAGTGTGCACAGAGTCCAAGGGTTCCCCTTAGAGGTTGATAGTGGCAAAATTAGATAATACTAATGCTCTATTTTGTGGTAGTGTGGTCGAGCAGTAGGCTTATCAGAGGGTAGTGTTAAGCATTTGTTGTACACACAGGCAATAAATGAGGACCACACACTCAAAGACTTACTCCAGGCCAATAGTTTTTATATAGAAAAATATAGTTCCAGTCTGCTGGCTGGTAAGTACCTGCGTCCTCGGGGAGCAGACCAGGGGGGTGTTTTGTAGAGCACTGGGGGAGGACACAAACAGGCACACAAAACACACCCTCAGCGGCACAGGGGCGGCCGGGTGCAGTGTGCAAAGTAGGCGTCAGGTTTGTCCATGAAAGTAGTGGAGGGACCCGGGGGTCACTTAGGCAATGCAGGCAGGGCACAGGGGGGCTTCTCTGGCCAGCCAGCGACTGGGCTAGGAAGAGGGCCGTCTGCTGGTCACTCCTGCACTGGAAGGTGGTTCCTCGGTCCTGGGGGCTGCGGGTGCAGTGCTTGGTCCAGGCGTCGGGATCCTTGTCACCAGGAAGTCGTGGTCAGGGGGAGCCTCTGGATCTTCTCTGCAGGCGTCGGTGCAGGGGGGTCGACTCAGGGTACTCACGTTGTTGTAGTCGCCTGGGAGTCCTCTCTGCGATGTTTGTTCTCTGGAGCTCGAGTCGGGTGCAGAGTGAGCAGTCTCACACTTCCGGCGGGAAGCGAGAGTTCTTTAAAAGTTGCAAAGTTGTTGCAGTTTTTGAACAGTGCCGCTGTTCTCCGGAGTTTCTTGGTCCTTCGGGTTCAGGGCAGTCCTCTGAGTCCTCAAAGGTCGCTGGTCCCCGTCGGATGTGTCACTGTGCAGGTTATTTGAGTCCAGAGACAGGCTAGTAGGGCTGGGGCCAAGCCAGTTGTCTCCGTGGGCCTTTCAGGTTAGCAGTCCTTCTTCTTGTCGTAGGTTGCAGGAATCTGATTTCCTGGGTTCAGGGTCACCCCTAAATACTAATTTTAGGGGTGTGTTTAGGTCAGAGGGGCAGTAACCAATGGCTACTCTCCTGGAGGGTGGCTACACCCTCTTTGTGCCTCTTCCCTGAGGGGAGGGGGGGGGGCAAATCCCTATTCCTATTGGGGGGATCCTCCAATCTCAAGATGGAGGATTTCTAAAGGCAGGGGCTGTCCTGACTGGTGGGTGACTCCTTGTTTTCCTCATTATCTCCTCCAGCCTTGCTGCCAAAAGTGGGGGCAGTGGCCGTAGGGGCGGGCATCTCCAGTGGCTGGGATGCCCTGGGTGCTGTAACAAAAGGCATGAGCCTTTGAGGCTCACCGCCAGGTGTTACAGTTCCTGCATGGGGAGGTGAGAAGCACCTCCACCCAGTACATGCTTTGTTCCTGGCCACATAGTGACAAAGACACTCACCCCATGTGGCCAGAAACTCATATTGTTGTGGCAGGCTGGAAGAAACTAGTCAGCCTAGCACTAGGAGTCGGACTGGTATTCAAGGGGCATCTCTAAGATGCTATCTGGGTGCATTTTACAATAAATTGCACACTGGCATCAGTGTGCATTTATTGTGCTGAGAAGTTTGATACCAAACTTCCGAGATTTCAGTGTAGCCATTATGGAACTGTGGAGTTCGTAATTGACAGACTCCCAGACCATATACTCTTTATGGCTACCCTGCACTTACAATGTCTAAGGTTTTGCTTAGACACTATAGGGGCATAATGCTCATGCACTTATGCCCTCACCTGTGGTATAGTGCACCCTGCCTTAGGGCTTTAAGGCCTGCTAGAGGGGTGACTTACCTAGGCGACAGGCAGTGAGAGGATGGGCATGGCACCCTGAAGGGAGTGCCATGTCGACTTAGTCATTTTCTCTCCACCAGTACACGCAGCTGTGAAGCAGTGTGCATGTGCTGAGTGAGGGGTCCCCAGGGTGGCATAAGACTTGCCGCAGCCCTTAGAGACCTTCCCTGGCCACAGTTCCCTTGGTAGCAGGGGTACCATTCACAAGGGACTTATCTGTGTGCCAGGTTCTGTGCCAATTGTGGGAACAAAGGTACAGTTTAGGGAAAGAACACTGGTGCCGGGGCCTGGTTAGCAGGTTCCCAGCACACTTTCAATCATAACTGGCATCAACAAAAGGCAAAAAGTCAGGAGGTAACCATGCCAAGGAAGGCATTTTCTTACAATATCTCATTCTACATATATCATTAATCAAAGCTAAATAACTGTCTCTCCCTGAATCTCTGAATTACACACTCTTTCTCTCAGGGTTGGACTGTTCGGGCCCTATGACCATCCCCACTGCGCATGGCAGAATTCCTTGTGCAGTGCAAAGTTGGGTGGTTCTCCAGTATTGAATCTTTCATAGATTCACATGCTTGATTCGTTCCCCGCCGTCGAGGTGGGAGTCCCCGGTACCATAACAAGTAGTGTTCATTATACCAATAGGCTTTAAAAAGGAATGGAAAGTTCAATTTAACAGCCTATTTATGTCCTTTGTTAAAAAAGGACCAAAGTTATGCATTGACCTATAAGGTGACAGCACCCTCTAGAACCCTCACCACAGAGGCTTCAGTTCCTCAGATTTTCTACCGCACGTCCAGTGATGGGAGTCACCCTCAGCTCTGCTCAGTTTTTCTCTTCAGAACATCTATGTTAAACTGAATACTTCTCAGGTCAGGTTTATATTTCATTTTATTACAGCCTGGGACACTCTGACTATGTCAAAATCTCCAAGAAAGGGCCTGTTTAAGCCATGTAACCCCTGGGGCAAAAAGAGACTTTACTCAGAAGACCCTCACAGGGAGTGTATTTATTGTATCCAGGGCATAAGGTTGTAGATTACAAAATCTGTAGAACTTTCTCACAGAAAACCCTAAAAGACAGAGAAGGAAGACTCCTCTTGTGTTTACGAAGACTGAAAACAAAGTAGCATTCAGAATGAGGAAGAGAGTGTTTACTCTTTACAAACTGAAAATTCCCACAAGAGAGAAAGATCTCTGGGAGGGGGAGCCTTCAGAGCACCACAGAAAAGCACTTAATGTCATGGAAAAGAGATGGTGTCACATAAGAAAAAGTCTTCCTCAAAGGTCTCTTCTGAGCCTTCAACACCAGCTAGTAAAGAAGTTTATGTAAAGAAAGTTTTGAAATCACTTCCTTCAACACCAGGAATGACTTCTGATAAAAAAAATCGAAAATTTCAAAAATGTCATCACTGTCGACGATATAGTCTATGACACCAACCACAAGAATGCCGACGTTTACAATGGCGGCATTGCCTATGATAATATCCTCATCTCCATTGGTGTCGATGACCATTTTATCCTGCAAGATTACGACGAAGCCTTCATCGACGAAGAAAATGGCGACGCTACAGTCGACGGGCTCATCGAAGACTGGTGCAGCTACCGTGGCACATTTTCTGTCGATAGTACCACTGTTGACAAGGGTTAGCAAGAAGACATCACTGTCAACGACACTACAGTCGACGACTCCACTATTCAAAAAGACGCCGTCAACTAAACCACTGTCGACAAGCCATCATCGTAGATAGTATTATCGTCGACAATAGAATTAGCACTGTCGACGAGGGTGCGAACAAAAGCTACATCGTCTTAGACACCCTTGATGCCTGCTACAGGCCAATCCCTGTCTACACTATCCCCAGACCAACTGTTCCGTCCGGAGCACACCTTACCAAGTAAAATTTCCCCATTTTCACAGCATCATCTATTAGATGACGAATCGGAGGATGAAGGACCTTTTGGGGTAGCGCACAGCCCCTCCGAATTGCAAGTGAAATACCAGGATGATGATCAAAACAATGACTAATACTCTCATGACAATGCTTACATGACTGGGAACGTACAACAGAGCTACCAGCCCAGCGCACCACATAATCTCTGTGAAGGCTTTGGAGGGCTGGTTACATGGTAGCAAGGTCACTGATTATGAGGGCTTATACAATCTTTTTCTTAGACAAGAAATATACTTAACAATTGTGTGCCTGATTTGTTACACTATTACTTGGTAGACTCAGATGTGACCTCTCCCCGAGAATTGGGAAAGAAGGGAGACAAATGAGTCAGAAAAAGGGTGAGCAGAAAAGCAAGGATAAGACTAGCATTTGCAATGCAATGGGTCTCACATTTGCTTGAGTTATAGCTATTAGCGTTGTAAACTCCTAACTGGACTTTTCTTGCCACATAAATAAGCGAGCCGCTTCACAGCACCACGGCTGCCATGAGCATCAGTGTGAAGAGACACACAAAAGGAAAAAAAAGAAGTTCGCTTGTAGTCAACCTTGTCGGCAAAAGTGCAATTAGCCGTGTGACAGGGGCGATAGCCAAGGCGCTAACAAAACCTCCCCAAGGAGGGACAAACATAAGCCATTTACCAATGTCATCAAAGGATTTTTGAAAGGCAAGCCCACAAATGAGTGGTAGAGATAGGTGTGATGTGGGCGTTATCAAAAGCCCAGATACATACCAAGAGGTCGGAAAAGCAGCACTTGCGCGCTGCTATGCTTGACCTAAAAAGGGAAACTGGTAAGTCTTAGGACAAGGATGAGGACAAAGATAAAAGTAAGGACTCCTCATTAGGCCCAAGAAACTCCTTTGGGGGTGGGACTGAAACCTCTTTCTCCTCTGCACATGTTAAAAAGCCCTGGTGCTATGTGTGCAGAAATAAAGTCCATAGGGAACAGCTCTTGTCCTGGTAAAGGCCCTGAGCCTTTCACGACTACTACTTCCACTTCCACTCCTAGTGCCCCTAGTAGTAGTGGTGAGACTACTGGCAGTAGTCATCCCAAAAGTGTAGTTGGGTTCACATTTGGGACGATAGTGGAATTTGGGGTAGGTGTAGAGACCCCCAAGACAGTTTCTGGCTCCCAGGGTGGTACTGGCCTTGCCACCCTAGTTGCTTGTCCTCTTAACATGGGTAAGTACGAGCAGCACATCCAGGTAAATGGTGTTGAGGCTGAGGCCTACAGGGATACAGGTGCCAGTATCACCATAGTTCCTGAAAAGTTAGTGTCACCTGCACAACACCTATTTGGTCACAAGTACCAAGTCACTGATGTGAATAACTCCACTCAATCCCTCCCCTTAGCTGTAGTACACTTTAGCTGGGATGAAGTTACTGGCCCTCAACAGGTGGTAGTCTCCTAAACTACCTGTTGAGTGCCTCTTAGGGAATTAACTGGAGACCTCAGATTGGGCTGAGGTACGGTTCCTTGCCCATGCAGCCATGCTGAGCATCCCCAAACATTTGCTCCCTTTAATCGCCAAGCAGACTAAAGTGCAAAGCAGGGAAGGAGCCCTGGGGCCTGGAATAATGGCTCAGGACAGTCCTAAAAACACAGGCAAGCAGGATACAAAGTTATCTCCTGTCCACCCTCTCACTAAGGATCCCACCCCCAGGGTGGGGCCTGCACCACAGGAGCCAAAAGCTGCCACGACTGAGCTCCCAGGGGTAAAAGGACCCCTCTGGAAGGAACCCAAGACAGAACAGCAAACCTGCCCTGTCTTATAAAACTTGGAGCAGTCCTCCTACCCTCCCAGAGAAACATTGGTGCAGCAACCCTGCGCCACCCCTGACACCTTAGGACAGCAAACCTGTCCTTCTGCAGAGTCTCTAGGACCCTTTTTTTGTCCTGCTCTAGCCCTGCTAAAACAGCACCCCTGTCTAGCTTTACAACCCTTGGGACAGCAACCTTGTCCTGACATAGAGCAGGGCAGGATGACTGTCACTGGGGCTCTGTCACTTTTTCCATACCTTAAACACAGGGAATCACATGGCCCACAGTTTAAATATACTTCAGGGAAAAACAACCAAACAGGGTGGTCCACCTCCCCACAGGGAAGGGGCCATATAGTGGATGATAATGGGAGTAACCACTCTTGGGCAGAGCTACTCTCCACTTATCATCACTTAGACAGTTAACTGGCCAAGGTTAGCTGTATTGTCCTTAGTTTGGGGGAGGGGAGTTATGTAGGAAAGTAGCCTCTTTCTAGCTTGGTTACCCCCACTTTTTGCCTGTTTGTCAGTGTGTTTGACTGTGTTCACTGGGCTTCTGCTAACCAGGACCCCAGTGATTATGCTCTCTCCTTTTAAACATGGTTGCTGGAACATTTTTCACCCCACATTTGGCATACTGGTGCCCCCATGTAAGTCCCTAGGATATGGTACCTAGGTACGCAGGCCATTGGGGCACCAGGGTTTTCTTATGGGCTGCAGCAATTATCCAGTATTGGATCTTTCATAAATTCACATGCTTGAATCATCCCCGTCGTCGAAGTGGGAGTCCCACGGTACATAAAATAGCAATAAATAATATATATATTTTTTTGCCATAGGCTATAATGGAGCCAGCACTTGCTCACATAGCCTATCCATGTCCTTTTGTGAAAAGACCCAAACCTGCCTGCTGTCCAATCAGGCACCAGCACCCTCTAGAACCTTCTTCAGAGAAGCTCCCTTCCTCAGATTTTCTACCGCACGTCGTGTGAAGGGAGTCTCCCTGAGCTCTGCTCAGTTTTTTCTTCTACTTCAGAATTTTTCTCTCAAAAGAGTTGAAAATATGTCAGATTCTTCTAGAAAAGGCCTTTTCCGCCCTTGCAAGACCTGTGGGAAGAAAAGGCTCCATGTGGATGACCCTCATAAAGACTGGTTGTACTGTCTCTACCCACAACATCAGGTTAAGGACTGCAAAATATGTCGCACCTTCTCCACAAAGACCCTCAGAGACCGTGGGGGCAGGCTCCTGACATGGTTACAGGCCAAATCCTGTACTTCGGGTGAGGAGAGTGGGTCAGAGAGGCCACACAAAAGGTCCAGATCTGAGGACCTAGGCCACATAGAAAAATCCAGGAAGAGGCAGAAATCACATCATGGGAAGGGCTTACAGACTGCAGTCTCCTCTGAGCCTTCCTCTCCTCTTCAAAAGAAGGAGTCCTACCATCTATCTCCTTCCTCAGAGCCTTCCACTTCTGGAAAAATGACTCTAAAAATTAAATCGACGACGACAACACCGTCGACGACCGTGACGACGACGGTACCTACAACTACCGTCTCCACTACATCGTCGACGAGACCGTTGTCAGCGTCGACGACCTTAACATCAACGGTAAGAGATCCGATCCCCTCTCTTAAGACTCCATCGGCACCGTCGACGACTGCCCCGTCGACTATAACGTCAGCGACGCCATTGTCATCGGCGCTTTCGCCATAGACGGGGACACAGTCAAAGAAACTACCGTCGACGACACTACCGTCGGCGAGACCATCGTCGGCTAAACCATCGTCGGCGACACCACCGTCGACGGAAAAATCTGTACCATCCACGGCTGCATCAACTTTCACGCCATCGACAGCAGTGGTGCCTAGTAGACAGGTTGAGGCCACTCCTACCTCTTCCAGGTCTCCAGATCTCCGAGCCATGGTCAGGATCAGAACTCTACCTGCACAGGACATTTATCCAACCGACACATCTCCAAACAAGGTGTCGGCTTTACTACCCAGTCATCTTCTCGACTGGGAGGAATCGGACGAAGGTCCTTTCGGAGATGCACATAGCCCCTCGCAGCTCCATGTCAAATACCAAGATGAGGATGAAGAGGATGAGTATGAACAGTATCAACCATACTACTCTCATCAGGAGCAATACTACGAAACACGAGAGCCTCAACACAGAGATACCGTACAAATGCCTTCCTCCTTAATCCAGGATTTACAATCCATGCTTCAGGATTATAGGAGAAGGTTCCCAGCAGAAGATCAACCACCGGCGCCGGTCTCTACGGTGACACCAGTTAATGCTCCTCCTCCTCCAGCTACTCCAAGATCAACATCACACTCGGTGTTAGCTGCACCCCCCAGAGATGAAGGTTCCACTTCAGTGGAAGAAGAACAAGAAGAAGGAGAAATTTCCACTCCACAACATCCTACCGAGGAATGGGATGATTATTTGGCCCCCACTCCTTCTCCACCACCTCCTCGCCCCTCTGATTCTCCGCCCGAGGACATAGGTGGTTTCCATAATCTTATGGACAGAGCCGCAGTACGTTTCCACCTCCCAACATCTGTCTCCCAATCGGAATGTTTCCTACATGATTTCAAGGAGCAATCACGGAAGTCGGTACGGTCCATTCCGATTATTGATTACATATGGAGCGAGGGCACAAAGATTATGCGAAATCCGGCTACGGTTCCTCCAGTTCCACAAAAACTGGATAAAAAATACAAGGCAACCCAAGATTCTCCGGCATGCCTTACTGGCCATCCAAAGCCTGACTCGATCATCTCAGAGGCTGCTCAAAGACGCTCCAAAAATCCATCAACGCCTATCTCCACTCCTCCAGACAAGGAAGGTTGCAGACTGGACAATATTGGCAAGAGATTCTCCTCCATGTCTGCAATCACTGTCAGGGCAGCAAATTCGTTAGCGATTTTAGGCCGATATGACCGCCAAATTTGGTCCGACATGCAACCTTTCCTGGACCTCATCCCGGAAAATAAACAAGAAGAGGCACGAAAGATCCTACAGGAAGGTGAGCGTATGTCGGAAAAAATTATCGACTGCGCTCTTGACATAGCCTCTACTGGTTTCCACCAACTAGCGGGTGCCGCTGTCTTACGACGACAAGGTTGGCTCAAGGCCACATCTTTTAGACCAGAAGTGCAGTCCCGAATTCTAGACATGCCTTACGATGGGGAATCTTTATTTGGCAAACATGTGGATGACGCACTTCAAGCCATTAAGACGGACACAGACACCGCCAAGTCCCTGGGTACCCTGCAGTACCGGAAGCAGCCCTTTCGAGGGGCTAGAGGGAGAGGTTTCACCTCATTTCGAGGTTCCTTCCATAGACAATACCAGCAATCCCAGTACAGGCCTTCATACCACCAGCAGTACAGGCAATCATCGACTGCCTCCTATACCAGACAAGGAGGTAAACGAAGGCAGGGTTCGCAATCCAGAGATCAACCCAGAAAACAATGATCTTCTACAGGCACCGGCTATGCTCCCCCAATGCCCACAACATCAGCAAATAGGAGCAAACATTTCCAACTTCATCCAAGAGTGGAAGAAAATAACATCAGACAAATGGATATAGTGACAAGAGGTCATACCCTGGAATTCATACAAAGCCACCGCTTCACCCACCAACATCAGGCACGTCTCTCCATCTTCGTCTGCTTCAAGCAGAAGACTTCAGCCTTCTGGCCAAAGGGGCTATAGAGACAGTTCCTCTGCAACAACAGGGTCTCGGATTCTACTCCCGGTTTTTCCTCATGAGGAAGAAGTCAGGAGAGTGGCGTCCTATACTAGACCTCAGGAAACTCAACAAGTTCCTTCGGAAACAATCCTTCAGAATGATCACACTGTTACATATCTTGCACCTCTTGAATCCTGGAGATTTTATGACAACTGTAGATCTCCAGGACGCCTACTTCCACATTCCAATACACCAAAAGCATCGCAAATATCTCCGTTTTACAGTAGCCGGTGCCCATTATCAGTTCAGAGTCCTACCATTTGGCCTCAGATCAGCTCCGAGAATCTTCACGAAATGCCTTGCCCCAGTCGCAGCCTCCCTCAGAAGCAAGGGTTTCCAGGTGTTCCCATACCTGGACGACTGGCTCATAAAAGCTCTGTCATCTCTACTAGCCTCCAAAGCCACAAACGCGTGCCTAAAACTATTCAACAGTTTGGGTCTAACAGTGAACCTACAGAAGTCAGTCGTGCTTCCCGCACGCAGGAGAGTTTTCCTGGGAGCGGAATTAGACACTATCCAAAACAAGGCATATCTTACCCTAGCAAGGCAGCAGAAACTGACCCAATTGGCTGTCACAATCTCCGCAAGAAAGTTAGTTTCAGTACGACTATTCAAATCGCTTCTTGGCATGATTTCCTCAGCCATAGTCCTAGTACGGCTAGCAAGACTCAAAATGAGGCCGCTGCAAGAAGAACTGCAACTTCAATGGACCCAGTCGCAAGGATCCTTCGACGACTTAATAACTATCACACCAAAGATTCGGCAGGCGTTAGAATGGTGGTCTCACATCAACCACCTCTCCCACGGTCTAACTTTTCTGGCACCAATAACAGATTTCGTCATCACCACGGATGCCTCCTTAGAAGGATGGGCAAGCCACTTACAGGACATGCGCATTCAAGGCAGATGGTCCAAGCTCCAAAAAGAGGTGCACATAAACCTGTTGGAGCTGAAGGCGATTCATCTCACGCTCAAAGCTTTTCTGCCACGCATCGCAGGATCATCAGTGTTAGTCAGAACAGACAACACAACAAGCATGTTCTACATCAACAAGCAGGGAGGAACAAGATCCCTCTCCCTATCAAGAGAAGCTCAGTCTCTCTGGAACTGGCTCACACTGAACAACGTCCGCCTCAGGGCAGAGCACCTGGCTGGGGTCAACAATGCTCTAGCGGACTCTCTCAGCAGGACAGACGACAACTGTCACGAGTGGGAACTCAACCAGACCATACTCGAGGACATCTTCCAACGATGGGGTCGGCCGATCCTAGACTTGTTCGCCACCAATCTGAACGCCAAATGCCAGTTTTACGCCAGTCGATACCCATTCCCGGGGTTGTGGGGAAATGCTCTTTTGATAAGATGGTCCGGGATCTTTGCATACGCTTTTCCCCCCATTCCACTGATTCCCAGGCTCCTCAGGAAAATGAAGACCGAATTCTGCAGGATCATTCTCATAGCCCCCAAGTGGCCGAGGCAGTACTGGTACACGGAGCTCCTACTCCAGTCAGTAGCCAATCCAGTCCGCCTCCCTTGCAACCACAATCTTCTAACGAAGAATCAGGGTCTCATCTTACATCCCGACCCAACTTCACTACACTTGCATGCTTGGCTCCTGAGTACAGAGAGTACCAAGATATGAACATTGATCAAGAATGTAGGCTCATATTATCTAAGGCACGAGCAGAGAGCACGAACAAGACATACAAACTAAAATGGAAGAGATTCTGTGTTTGATGATCTCAGAACAATTTTCACCCATTTCAGATTAATCCTGAGCAAATTCTTTCTTACCTGCTCTTCCTCTCCAAAGCTGGTCTTTCCCATGCATCAGTCAAGATTCACCTGGCAGCTATAGCCTCTTACAGACGATCGGCTGACATGCCGTCTATCGGCTCAACCAGAGTCATCAAACAGTTTATGAAAGGGCTGTTCCGCACCTTTCCTCCGGTATGGTTACCTCCGCCAGAGTGGCATCTTAATATTGTTCACTCCCAACTCATGAAAGCTCCTTTTGAGCCCATTCATAGGGCGGAACTCAAGTACATCACCTGGAAAGTGTCAACCTTGCTCGCTCTCGCCTCTACCAGGAGAGTCAGTGATATACAGGCGTTCACTACTAAAGAACCCTTTTTAGTTTTCTCTGAGGACTTCATTATGCTCCGAACCAATCCCAAATATATTCCCAAAGTTCCATCTTCGTTCCACCTCAATGAACCCGTTATTCTACGAACCTTTTTTCCAAACCGTACTACGATAGCAGAGAGAACTCTCCACTCTTTGGACATCAAACGATGCCTAAAATTTTACCTGCAAAGTACCAAGCACATCAGAAAATCAGACCAACTCCTAGTATCTTATTCTCTGGGACGTCAGGGAACAGGAGTAACCAAGGCTACTATAGCCCGATGGATTTCTTCAACAATCCAATTTTGTCACACCAAGGCAGGAAAACCCTTGACTAGGCGCCCGAGAGCCCACTCCACAAGAGCAGTCTCCACATCGGCTGCTTTGTTTCAAGGTATTGCCCTTGATAAAATTTGCCAGGCTGCGACATGGAAAACTACGCACTCCTTTACGCAGCACTATTGTCTGGAGTCATCACAAAGAACAGACTCTCTAGTAGGACAAGCTGTGCTACGCCATCTCTCATTAAGGTGAGACCTTTCCTTAGTTATAGTCATATGGTTTGAGATGCAAATAACCAAGTTTCTATTATGCTTCCATGTGAATATGTAAGGTGTATGTATGTATTTATGGATGTGTATACATACATATATATATTTATATCGGTATTTACAGCATGAAATTTACTATACATATACACGTACTTAAAGTATCAGTATTCTTTCGTAACTCACGTTCAGAAATGTATGAGTTTACTATGATTATTATTATTATTATTTATATTTGAGATAGAGGGTCTTCATGCTTGCACCCTCCATCCACGCTGGATACAATGTTTATCAACCATACTGCTGTCTATTCAGATTCAAGCATGTGAATTTATGAAAGATCCAATACTGGATAAGAAAACAAGTTACTTACCTGTAACTACAGTTATCCAGTATTGGTATCTTTCATAAATTCAGATGCGACCCACCCTCCTCCCCTTTGATGCTCGCATTTCCTCTCAGGTTTTAATTTTTTCACTCTCGTGCTGGAAAATCTGAGGAAGGGAGCTTCTCTGGAGAAGGTTCTAGAGGGTGCTGGTGCCTGATTGGACAGCAGGCAGGTTTGGGTCCTTTCACAAAAGGACATGGATAGGCTATGTGAGCAAGTGCTGGCTACATTATAGCCTATGGCAAAAAAATTGTATTTATTATTTATTGCTATTTTATGTACCGTGGGACTCCCACTTCGACGACGGGGATGATTCAAGCATGTGAATTTATGAAAGATACCAATACTCGATAACTGTAGTTACAGGTAAGTAACTTGTTTTCTTTCTGCTTTTCTTTGCTAACCAAGTTAAGACCCTTCCAACATGCTCATTTTCCTCATAATACTTTTGGAAGCATGTATTGTGATTTATTAGTTCTTGGGGTGTATAGTATTCTTTGAGTGCCTGCCTTGCTCGTAGTAACCTGGCCCCAGACATTTGGGTATGAAGTGTCATATGGGCATCAGTTGTGTGATGTAATTCCTGCTCCAAGTCTTCTGTTCGTGCCTTTCTTACTTTATAAATTTGAGCTTTGTATGCAATTGCCTCACCTCTGATGTAAGCTTTACATACTTTACAGACTGAAAATGTAGAAGTGGACCCTCTATTCCTGTCAAAAAAATAATTAAGAGCAGGGCACATAATTACCAGCCAGCTGAAATCCACTATTAGTGATTTGCGAAGTACCCATCAGGACCTAGCTTTCTCCCTTTTTGTCATACCTTTATCTAAAAAAGGAACCAAAAGGTCAAAAAAAGGATTAGCCAGTATTGATGAATTTTCCTTGACATTTGAAATATTAGCAGAAAATCGATCCAGGATGCCAATTAAAACCACTTGGAGAATCAGGTAAATTCCAATAAGAATAGATGTTACTGGCGCCAGGAATCTACTAGCGCTAAGTCCCTTATTTTGGTTAAAAAGCTGTCCACCCTTGTTTTTTTTTGTACTTTGGTCTTAGGTGAAAAATCTCGTTTGATATTTTGTGTAATATTAAAGTCGCCCTTATGACGATAAAGCCCTGAAGCATAGATGAAAAGTTATATACTTCATTGAGGGAAGTTGCATCATCTTCGATTGGTCTGTAGAAGCTGACTAAATTAAGCAGTTGGTTCTCGATCTCCAAGCTAGCTAGAATCCTTTAGGGCTTAATATGTACTTCATCGTGGGAAGTTGCATCATCTTCGATTGGTCCATAGAAGCTGACTAAATGAAGCAGTTGGTTCTCTGTCTCCAAGCTAACTAGAATCCATCTAGCTTAAGTGTCCCTAACCACCTGTTGCACTTACCCCCCTACATTTTATGAAATCAAAACTGCCACACCTCGTACCACGCATTAGCAGAAGAAAAAAACGCATCGGAAACAATATTAAGTAACTTTGGCTCTTTTACTTGAGCCTTAAGATGGGTTTCTTGAAGCAGAATTATTTGTAATCCGACCCCTTAGGCATTGCAGTGCTGATCGGAACTTGGTTTTATTATATGCCCCTTTAATATTGCACAAGGCTATCTTAATCGTTTGGGTACTCATCCTCATGACGTCTGCCACCCCGTGGGTATTCCTTAATGAATGCAGCTCTAACTTCTGTCCAATTCTTATCCTTCCTACCTGTGTTTTTTCCCCCTCTTCCCAAAGTAAACCTCCTCCCACGCCAAATCACTGGCCCCGGAATCCCACCCATCATAGGCTCTCTCCCCAACACCCACCTCCTCCCGGTGTGCCCCTTACCATTCTCCTACCCCCTCCAGCCCCTTGTCCCTAGATAGGTGTCCTGACATAGCACTTTTGGAATCTGCGTTTAATGGGTAGACAAGTCTGTTCGAATGACCTACTGACACCTTCTGTTAGCGAGGTCCACCCAATTTATGTCCGGTGAACCAAGTAAGATTCCAAATTGGACTGGCCTTCTTTATGCAGCTTATCGCCCTGTTCTTATCCCTTAATTCCCTGACATAAAATGCATTAGTAGGGCATCTTAGACATCCTCAAAGGGTATTGAGCCAGCCAGATTATGTGCCAGGTTTGTTACTCTGGGCCTCACATCATAGAGGGCCATATATTACCCCTTGTGAACTCACGGCCTCACGGGGGGTGCTTCTTACTGACCGTGTTCCCCTCCCTCCTCCCCCTTTATTGTTTGCGAAAAATCTCCTTGGCCTGCTCCAGCAAATGAAATATATGAGCTTGCCCCTTGATGCTGACCCCAAGTTTCAATTACTGGATAATGCCAGCCGATGCCCCTTGACACTTAAATACATCAATTAGTCCAGTGAAGTCTCTATGGCGTTGTGCTGCCATAATTAACCTATCAGAAAAAATAAAATAAGGTGAAGTTATCTGTGGTGTTGTAGATTCTATTTTCACACAGCCCCTTACATATTTTTGCCAAAAATGTATTAAAGCAAAAAGAACAGATGATGGATGGAATGCTGAACAATGCAAACATTCACTCTCAATCACAAAGATCTAATTCAGTGTTTTTATTCCCACCATGCCACCCCAGTTTGGACTCAGCCATATGCAAATCAGTCCTGACCCTGTTTCCCATGGGAACAGTCCAGCCCAAACTGCCAGGCCAGGTCCTCCCTGGACTCGAATCAAACATCATGAAACTATTTTTGAGATATCACCCATCACCGGCCAGTCTAGCTTAAATCCTGTGGCGTAGTGAGCACGTGACCCACGTCTGGGCATACCCTTTCCTCTTAGGGCGACAAAAGCAAAAAGAACAGATGGATGGAATGCTGAACAGTGCAAACATTCACCTCTAATCACAAAGATCTGGGTTTAATCCATTGTTTTTCTATTTTTCTGCCCACCACGTCACTCAAGTTGGGACCCAGCCATATGGAAATCAGTCTTGGCCCAGTTGCCCATGGGAACAGTCCAGCCCAAACTGCATGAAGTATTAATACAACATTCTAAGTGTCATTCTTGCTGTCTTTTATGAAATATAGGGCCTGCCAAATTATACATCAGATTGACATCTGTGGGTTTCTCATTGTGTTAAGCCCTGCCCCTGCTGTGACCTGTTAGCACCTCAAAGAATTCTGCTTTACCCCCTCCCCCCCAACCTTCTCCCTTCATGTTCTGGAGAAAATCCTTGACCTGATCAACTGAATTAAATATGTATGTTTGGCCTTTGAAAAAAACTTTCAGTTTTGATTGCTGAACAATGCCAGCCAGTCCCCCAAACTTTTGAAGTAATCAGTCAGACCAATGAATCCTCTTTGACGTTGTGCTGCCATAATTGACATATTAGAAAATATACGGAAAATAAAATTATCTGAAGTGCTGTAGGTTCTGATTTTAACAGCGTGTATTTGATCCTGTAGTGTCCAAAATTAACTAATATAGTTTGTGGATATTTTGCATTGGGGGTCCTAGCTGCTGGAACACGATGTGCTCACATTATTGTTAAATCTGAACCAGCTAGTGTTTTGTCAGGGAACACATAACTTGTTGACCAGATCTGTAATCATCTTTGTTACCATCCCTCCTACTTCCTGGTCCTCAGGGATTCCCACAAATCTCAGATTTGTATGCCGAGATCGATTCTCTGCATATTTGACTTTATCTGAAGTTCCTCTAGTTCTTCTTGGATTGTGGAGGCTGCAGTGTCCTGGTTATTACTTGAATCCTCCAGATCGCTGACACTTTGCTCTTCTGACCTAATCAGGGCTCCCATCATGCTTTCTTATGTAGTGTGGGAAGTTGAAGTAAACCCTGGGGAACCAAGGCTGCTGAAGGTATTAATTGGATCTTCTCTCAGATTTTTACTTTGACCTAGTGACTGGATGGCCATCCCGTTCCCTTTTGTTGCCTACTTTGAATTACCCATCCCGAATAACGGGTATGTCGGTTTATCTTTGGAGCAATGCAGGAGAGGAGCCAAAATGGCGGCCGGGACGGAAGCCTAAATCAGAGCTCCGACCCGAGCCCCCACACAATATCCTGAAAGGCGCTGTTGGGCGGAGCATACAAGAAGGAGAAGCCGGTACGGGCGCGCAGCGGTTCTCAGGAGCCGGGTGTGCTCGTGCTTGGCGACACGCAAGGAAAGATGCTGTGCGGGCCTCGGAGAAGCTGGCGACCGCGGCCTCGAAGCCCTCCCCTGGCGGCGCTCTGAAGGTGCGATCGGTGCGGGTGACACCACTGCACGCGCGCGGAAGGTCCCGCATCAATGTGAGGGGCGAGGCTTTGAGGGTGCCCCCCTGTTTACGGAGCCTGACTTGGAGGGGAGGCCCGCGTGCTTGCCGCCCCTCCCCCCGTTCTCTTTGCCTGCTCTGCGATCTAGCGGCTGCTGTTGCACTGCTGCCAGAGCGGCGGAGTGTCCTGGCGGCCCCGAATTGGCCGGCGGGGGGTGCGGGAGCGGCTGCAGCGCCAGGGGTGTCCGCCACACCGCGGCACCCTCCTTGAACCCTAAAGTGAAGCAGAGGAGGCATGGGGTCGACCCCAGAGGCTTATCTTAAAAACCCACCTGGACCTTGCAATACTGAGGTGGTGACGTGGAGGCGGCCGGAGACTGCCATCGGGGGGTGCTTTCTTCTACCCCACCCCACCACCACCCCCCCTGCGTGGGCAAAGGTGACTGCTGCAGCTGGTCGTGGGAGGGGCAGGCTTCGGTGGAGACAGCGCAATTCCTATGTGAAAATCAAACAACGCCTCCGTGAGCATAACATCAAGTATGCCCTGCTGTTCCCTGCTAAGCTGAGAGTAATATCAGACGAACGCACCCATGTATTCACTTCTCCTGAGGATGCCTGGACGTGGCTGCATGCTAAAGGTCTGGCGCGACCCCAAGCCGGAACAGACGAAGGAGAGGAATGGCTCGCCACTCCTCTGCGGAAGCGCCCCAAGAAAAGAACCAAGGGTCAGCCTACTGAACAGCAGGCAGCTGAGGAAAGGGCAAAAGCCTTGAAAGAAACTCCTCTGTACACGCAAAACACCTTCGAGGTTCTGCGGGAAGCACCAGTGGACAGCCCAGACTCCGACTCGGTCAGCTCAGTCTCCACGCTTACAGAAACACTTATGGGGCCGAAACTCACGCCCAGAACTGCAGACGAATTATAGACAACTACCGGTGTGGGCTGACTAGTTTTAGCAGCCTGCCACACACCAGACATGTTGCTGGCCACATGGGGAGAGTGCCTTTGTCACTCTGTGGCTAGTAACAAAGCCTGTACTGGGTGGAGGTGCTTCTCACCTCCCCCTGCAGGAACTCAAAGGCTCACCCCCTTTGTTACAGCGCCCCAGGGCACTCCAGCTAATGGAGTTGCCCGCCCCCTCCGGCCACGGCCCCACTTTTGGCGGCAAGGCCGGAGGAGATAATGAGAAAAACAAGGAGGAGTCACTGGCCAGTCGGACAGCCCCTAAGGTGTCCTGAGCTGAGGTGACTCTGACTTTTAGAAATCCTCCATCTTGCAGATGGAGGATTCCCCCTATAGGATTAGGGATGTTCCCCCCTCCCCTCAGGGAGGAGGCACAAAGAGGGTGTAGCCACCCTCAGGGCTAGTAGCCATTGGCTACTAACCCCCCAGACCTAAACACACTCCTAAATCGAGTATTTAGGGGCTCCCAGAACCTAGGAAGATAGGTTGCAGGAATCTAAGACGAAGAAGGACTGCTGAGCTGAAAAACCTGCAGAGAAGACGGAGACACCAACTGCTTTGGCCCCAGCTCTACCAGCCTGTCTCCCCACTTCAAAAGAACTGCTCCAGCGACGCGTTCCACAGGTTCCAGCAACCTCTGAAGCCTCAGAGGACTACCCTGCATCTAAAAGGACCAAGAACTCCCGAGCACAGCGGCCCTGCCCCAAGAAAGAAGCATCTTTGCAACAAAGAAACAACTTTGAAAGAACACACGTTTCCTGCCGGAAGCGTGAAACATTGCACTCTGCACCCGACGCCCCCGGCTTGACTTGTGGAGAACAAACACTACAAGGAGGACTCCCCGGCGACTGCGAGCCCGTGAGTAGCCAGACTTGACCCCCCTGTGCCCCCACAGCGACGCCTGCAGAGGGAATCCAGAGGCTCCCCCTGACCGAGACTGCCTGCTTCAAAGACCCAACGCCTGGTAAGGACACTGCACCCGCAGCCCCCAGGACCTGAAGGATCCAACCTCCAGTGCAGGAGCGACCCCCAGGTGGCCCTCTCCCTTGCCCAGGTGGTGGCTACTCCATTACAAACCCGACGCCTGTTTGCACACTGCACCCGGCCGCCCCCGTGCCGTTGAGGGTGTACCTTTTGTGCTGACTTGTGTCCCCCCCCCAGTGCCCTACAAAACCCCCCCTGGTCTGCCCTCCAAAGACGTGGGTACTTACCTGCTGGCAGACTGGAACCGGGACACCCCCTTCTCCATTGAATCCTATGCGTTTTGGGCACCACTTTGACCTCTGCACCTGACCGGCCCTGAGCTGCTGGTGTGGTAACTTTGGGGTTGCTCTGAACCCCCAACGGTGGGCTACCTTGGACCCAACTTTGAACCCTGTAGGTGGTTTACTTACCTGCAAAACTAACAAACACTTACCTCCCCCAGGAACTGTTGAAAATTGCACTAAGTGTCCAGTTTTAAAATAGCTTATTGCCATTTGTATGAAAACTGTATATGCTATTTTGCTCATTCAAAGTTCCTAAAGTTCCTAAGTGAAGTACCTTTCATTTAAAGTATTGTTTGTAAATCTTAAACCTGTGGTTCTTAAAATAAACTAAGAAAATATATTTTTCTATATAAAAACCTATTGGCCTGGAATTGTCTTTGAGTGTGTGTTCCTCATTTATTGCCTGTGTGTGTACAACAAATGCTTAACACTACCCTCTGATAAGCCTATTGCTCGACCACACTACCACAAAATAGAGCATTAGAATTATCTCTTTTTGCCACTATCTTACCTCTAAGGGGAACCCATGGACTCTGTGCATGCTATTTCTTACTTTGAAATAGTATATACAGAGCCAACTTCCTACAATTTGATACCCTGGAGTGGGATTTCCTGTTTGCCACTATGCAGAGCATGGGAATAGGGCCTAACTATATACAATGGGTACAGACATTGTACGCCAAGCCACAAGCCAGGGTAAAAACGGGTGGGTTCATATCTGAGAGTTTTCTGTTCACAAGAGGCACTAGACAGGGCTGTCCCTTGTCCCCCTTGCTATTTGCCATAGCAATGGAACCTTTGGCTACCCGAATACGTGCTTTGAAAGAGAGATGGGGAGTGGCCAGGAGTGGGCTTCTCCACAGCATATCACTGTACGCAGATGGTGCCCTAATATATGTACGCAATGGAAACAAGACAATACCCCTAGTAATGTCACTCCTGTCCAAGTATGGGGACCTATCGGGGCTCGTGGTGAACTGGGATAAATCGTGTATATTTCCGCTAACTAGATGGTCCCGGCAAGAAAAGAGAATTCCCCAGTCGGACGTTTGAAATGGTGTTTTGACACGTTCAAATACTTGGGGGTGCACATATACCACGGAAATGAAGATCTTCGAGATGGGAACCTAGGGAGAGCACTAGCCTCTGTGAAGGGTTCGCTACGGTTCTGGACCAAACTTCCATTGTCGCCCCTGGGCAGAGTGGCGTTGGCAAATATGTTGCTGCTGCCTAGGTTATTATATTACTTCGCGGCGCTGCCACTCTGGGTTCCCAGGAGCTTTTTCAGAGATCTGAACGCAGTCTTACTGCAACTTATATGGGGCGGTGGCAGGATAAGGGTCGCACTCACCACACTGCAGCGCCCGCTTGTTGCGGGAGGGCTGGGAGCTCCCAACTTTGAACTCTATTTTGCTGCCGCACAGCTACAGTGGATACTGAACTGGTTGCACAGGCCAACACAGGCGGAGTCCATGTGGCTTCTGGCACGACTAAATGGGGCACCCTTGATTACATGGCTAACGAATAAAATACCGAGGGGGGAACCTGGCAACCCGTTAATGGCAGTGGTGCACACTTGTTGGCAAAAGTATATACAAAAGGGCTATAAAGAACTCCCATACTCGCCTCTCCTCCCACTCGGATTGATCCCAGGCTGGTCTAACACAGTGGGAGCTCACGCACTCAAGACTTGGACCGAGGCGGGAATAGCAATGGTTGGGGACTGCTTCGAAGAGGGGAAATTAATGTCACTTGAATCCATCCAAGCCCTAATGGCAGTGAACCCCGGGCACTTCCTGTCCTACTACGCCATAGGCCGTCTAATTAAAAAGACATGGGCGGCTGGAGATAAAGAACCCTTGATTTCTCCCACAATGCACCACATGCTGCAATTCGATGACCAAACAAAAGTAGTGACAAATTTGTACAAAACCCTGAATAAACCCTCAGAGCTTAATTTGGAGAGAACAAGGGATAGATGGAACGCAGTCCTTACTGATCCAATATCGCAAACAGACTGGCTGAAAGCCCTCTTTCACACCCGAGGGGTATCCAGAAATCCCAGGTTTCGCTACATGCAATTTAAATACATGCACCAAACGTACCTATATCCAGCCAGGATTCACTGCATGTTCCCTGGCTCGACGTGTGCCTGTCCGCGGTGTGATGCCTCAGAGGCACACTTTTACCGTATGGGAGTGTGCACATATATACAGGAAATGGACTGGAATGGTAGAAGAGGTCTCGAATCTGACAGGTCTGACACTTGTAGTGGACCCTAAATCCTGCTTGCTATGGCTGAGAACCAGAGAAAAGAAACATAGGTACTTACACAGGTTTGTAGACTTAGCATATGTGATGTACAAATTGATGATTGCGATGAATTGGAAAGCGCCCAGGGCACCCGACCTGAAATCTTGGCACTCCCTTACTTTGTGCTACACTCGGACAGAATCCCAGGCTCTGAGCAAGTTAGCACGCGGGGGACAACAACACACGGGGAAGGAAACCTGGGAAACATTGGCAGCCCGACTGGAGGCAAAAAATTACAAGAGGCCGCCATGAACCAGATAGAGATCTGGTGTGGGGGTTGTCCCGGCCAGCACTCACTTAGTGGCAGCTTACCTATATAATACCCGCAGAGTGCCATGCGGAAGAGGCGGACGTCCACAGCCGCGCATCAGAAGTCGGTGTCACTCATAGCGAGCAATCAATGAGGTACGCACAAGCAGCACTCGCACAAGGTACACCAACACGCCACACTTACTAACTAGATAGAAGCTCAGCTTCCCTCCTCCCAATACAACCAATAAGTGTTCTCAGGGTATAAATCAACCAGGAGCCCTGAGATGGGTCCATCAGGTGCCATAAAGCAGACTTCTTCAACTACAGGGAGTGCAGAATTATTAGGCAAATGAGTATTTTGACCACATCATCCTCTTTATGCATGTTGTCTTACTCCAAGCTGTATAGGCTCGAAAGCCTACTACCAATTAAGCATATTAGGTGATGTGCATCTCTGTAATGAGAAGGGGTGTGGTCTAATGACATCAACACCCTATATCAGGTGTGCATAATTATTAGGCAACTTCCTTTCCTTTGGCAAAATGGGTCAAAAGAAGGACTTGACAGGCTCAGAAAAGTCAAAAATAGTGAGATATCTTGCAGAGGGATGCAGCACTCTTAAAATTGCAAAGCTTCTGAAGCGTGATCATCGAACAATCAAGCGTTTCATTCAAAATAGTCAACAGGGTCGCAAGAAGCGTGTGGAAAAACCAAGGCGGAAAATAACTGCCCATGAACTGAGAAAAGTCAAGCGTGCAGCTGCCACGATGCCACTTGCCACCAGTTTGGCCATATTTCAGAGCTGCAACATCACTGGAGTGCCCAAAAGCACAAGGTGTGCAATACTCAGAGACATGGCCAAGGTAAGAAAGGCTGAAAGACGACCACCACTGAACAAGACACACAAGCTGAAACGTCAAGACTGGGCCAAGAAATATCTCAAGACTGATTTTTCTAAGGTTTTATGGACTGATGAAATGAGAGTGAGTCTTGATGGGCCAGATGGATGGGCCCGTGGCTGGATTGGTAAAGGGCAGAGAGCTCCAGTCCGACTCAGACGCCAGCAAGGTGGAGGTGGAGTACTGGTTTGGGCTGGTATCATCAAAGATGAGCTTGTGGGGCCTTTTCGGGTTGAGGATGGAGTCAAGCTCAACTCCCAGTCCTACTGCCAGTTCCTGGAAGACACCTTCTTCAAGCAGTGGTACATGAAGAAGTCTGCATCCTTCAAGAAAAACATGATTTTCATGCAGGACAATGCTCCATCACACGCGTCCAAGTACTCCACAGCGTGGCTGGCAAGAAAGGGTATAAAAGAAGGAAATCTAATGACATGGCCTCCTTGTTCACCTGATCTGAACCCCATTGAGAACCTGTGGCCCATCATCAAATGTGAGATTTACAAGGAGGGAAAACAGTACACCTCTCTGAACAGTGTCTGGGAGGCTGTGGTTGCTGCTGCACGCAATGTTGATGGTGAACAGATCAAAACACTGACAGAATCCATGGATGGCAGGCTTTTGAGTGTCCTTGCAAAGAAAGGTGGCTATATTGGTCACTGATTTTTTTTTGTTTTGTTTTTGAATGTCAGAAATGTATATTTGTGAATGTTGAGATGTTATATTGGTTTCACTGGTAATAATAAATAATTGAAATGGGTATATATTTTTTTTTGTTGAGTTGCCTAATAATTATGCACAGTAATAGTCACCTGCACACACAGATATCCCCCTAACATAGCTAAAACTAAAAACAAACTAAAAACTACTTCCAAAAATATTCAGCTTTGATATTAATGAGTTTTTTGGGTTCATTGAGAACATGGTTGTTGTTCAATAATAAAATTAATCCTCAAAAATACAACTTGCCTAATAATTCTGCACTCCCTGTATGCATGGCAGATACATATACACACTGTAAGCAATAATAAGACCTAAGTTATGTTATAAGTGTGAATGGGTTTTCTTTTGTTTTTCTTAATGTACATAAATACCCCTTTTTTTTTCTTTTCTTTGTCCTGTTGTATTTCTCTTTCAGTTTTTATTAAGTGACGAAGTAAAGTCATAGCAGATCCATAAAATCCTACCAATGTAACCATATATTTATGCTGTTTGGACCTGCATTGAAAACTCATAAAAATACTTCAAATTGTTTCCTTGTGGGAGCGGAGGCCACTTTTCCACTCGCTCCCGCACCCAATCTAGATGGTCAGAGATAAGGACCTTCCCCTGAAACATGACTTTCAATTTGGCATTGTAGAGCAGCATATATTTTAGAGTCGTCACTCATGCCTGAATCATCCCCGTCGTCGAAGTGGGAGTACCACAGTATCCTAAAAAGCAGTAAGTACAATTTTTTCCATAGGTTATAATTCTAGCAATCACAAACATATAGCCTGTCCATGTCCTTTTTGTTTAAAACAAAAAAAAAAGACCAAACTTGACTTATGACCAATCAGGCGACAGCACCCTCTAGAATATTCCCCAAAGAGGTTCATTCCCTCAGATTTTCTACCGCACGTCGTGTGAAGGGGAGTCTCCCTGAGCTCTGCTCCGTTTTTTTCCTCTCAAAACAACTCTTTTCTTCAGAAGATGTCTAATATTTTCTGGAAAGGCCTTTTTCGCCCTTTTAAAACCTGTGGCAAGAAAAGGCTACATGTAGATGATCCACATAAAGACTGTTTATATTGCCTGCATCCTGTACAACAGGTAAAAGACTGCAAAATATGCTGCACCTTGTCTGCTAATACCCTTAGAGACAGAGAAGGAAGACTGTTAATTTGGTTACAGGCTAACTCCTGTACTTCTGGTGAGAAGAGTGATTCAGGAAAGCCTCATAAAAGGTCCAGATCTGCAGACCTGGGGCAGGCGGAGGAACGCAGGAAACACCTCAAGACACACCATAAAGAAGGTGCCAAGACCTTACAAGGGTTCGTCTACGAGAGAATCGTCGCCAGAGTCACTTCGCTCTATGAGAGCACCGACGGCAAGGGCACTGTCGTCGACGAGAGCACCGTCGGCGACTCCATCGATAACATCATCGTCGACAATGCCACTAGTTCCTGTCATTCAAGACAGCGTGATCCCCATTTCTTCTGGATCTCCTGACCTTCAAGCCACAGTGAAGATTATGACACTGTTGAGCTCTACAGTTCACCCTGCAGATACATCACCTAGTAAGGTAACAACCTTAGTTCCTAGGCACCTGCTAGACTGGGAGGAGTCAGAGGATGAAGGGCCGTTTGGTGATGCACACAGCCCATCCCAATTGCATTTACAAATATCAGGATGATGATGATGAGTATGAGCAACAGTATCAGTCTTATTATACACACCAAAGACGTTATTATGAGTCATTACATCAGCCGAGAGACACTGTACAAACGCCTGCCCCCTCAGTACAAGACTTGCAATCTATGTTACAGGATTATAAGAGGAGGTTTCCAACGGCAGCTGAGACTCAGCCGCCTTTACCTTCCTCTCCTGCTACACCAGGAGTATATCTCTGCCTCCAGCAACTCCCAGGCTTACACCTAAGTCACAAATAGCTGCCCCTCCCAGAGGGGACGTTTCCTCTTCGGAGGATGAAAGAAGGAGAGATTTCAACTCCCCAACATCTTAACGATGAATTGGACGATTATTTAGCCCATCGCCACCACATCCTCATCCATCAGATTCTCCACCGGAGGATATAGGTGGTTTTCATAATTTAATGGACAGAGCTGCCACACAGTTTCATTTACCGACATCTGTCTCACAGTCAGAATGCTTCCTCCATGACTTTAAAGAACAGGCAAGAAAGTCGGTGAGGGCAATCCCAATCATAGACTTTATTTGGAGTGAAGGTATTAAAATTATGGAGAATCCAGCTGCAGTTCCACCAGTTCCACAGAAGCTGGATAAAAAGTACAAGGTTACGCAAGACTCTCTAGCATGTTTGACAGGGCACCCAAAACCAGATTCTGTCATTTCCCAGGCTCCCCAAAGACGTTCCAAGAATCCGTCGACACCTATATCTACTCCACCAGATCAGGAAGGCAGATGCCTGGACAATGTGGGCAAGAGATTCTCATCCATGTCCGCGATTACTGTCCGTGCAGTCAACTCTCTGGCAAAATTAGACCGTTATGACTGTCAGATGTGGTCTGACATGAACGCATTCATAGAGCTCATTCCGGAAAACAAACAACCCGAGGCTCGTAAAATTCTGCAGGTGCGAGAAAGTATGTCAGAAGAGTTCATGGACTGTTCATTAGATATAGCTTCCACGGGCCCAGACAGTATTGGTACACAGAGCTCTTTCTCCTGTCTGTGGCCAATCCCTTACGACTTCCCAGCAAGCACAACCTTCTAACGTAGAATCAAGGTCAGATATGTCATCCAGATTCAGCCTCTCTACAATTGCATTCATGGCTACTGAATTCCATGAGTTCCAGGGCATGAACATTGATGAGGAATGCAAGGTAATTTTGTCCAGAGCACGAGCTGACAGTATAAACAAGACTTACAGGCTCAAATGGAGGAGGCTTTGTATCTGGTGCCATTAAAACAATATGCATCCGTTAAAGGTCTTGCCAGAGCAAAGTGCATCAGTTAAGGTTCATCTGGCGGCTATATCATCATACAGACTCTGTGCAGATGCACCCTCCCTTATAAGACAATTCATGAAGGGTCTGTTTCGCACTTTCCCTCCTGTGCGACCACCTCCTCCTCAATAGCATCTAAACATTTTCCCTTCACAATAAATGAAAGCTCCGTTTGAGCCCATACACAGAGCGGATCTAAATTATCTCACTTGGAAAGTGGCAATCCTCCTTGCACTTTCGTCCACTAGGAAAGTTTGTGTTATAAACATGCCTTTACCACCAAGAAACCCTACCTCACTTTCTCAGACGACTTTTTTCTTCTCAGAACAAACCCTAAATACATCCCTAAGGTGCCTTCATCTTTTCACCTAAATGAAGCAGTGCTATTGAGAACCTTCTTCCCGAATCCATCAACTGTGGCCAAAAGGACTCTACACACACAGGATATCAAACGATGCTTGAAGTTCTATCTTCAGCGTACTAAACAACTCCAGAAGACAGACCAGCTAATAGTCTCCAATGGTCAAGGTTGTCAGGGTACAGGAGTTACTAAAGCAACAATAGCTTGTTGGATTGCATCCACCATTCAGTTTTGCCATACGAAGGCTGGAAAACCACTAACCACTCGACCTAAGGCACACTCTACAAGAGCAATTTCAACATCAGTTGCTCTATTTCAAGGGATCAACTTGGACAAGATATGTCAAGCTGCAACGTGGAAGACTACACATTCTTTTGCGCAGCATTACTGTTTGGAATCAACACAAAGAACTTATTCTCCAGTATTGGGGTATCTTTCATAGATTCACATGCTTGAATCATTCCGCGTCGTCGAAGTGGGAGTCCCACGGTAAATAGAAAGCAATAATTAGAGTTTTTTTTTTGACATATTGAAGTCAATAGGAGAAACACCTTCAATTGTAGAACTATCAGCCTCTTTAGAAAGAGCCCAAATTTCAGCCAATCAGGCGTGACCAACCCTTTAGAATCCTCAGCACAGAGGCTCAGTCTCTCAGATTTTCTACCGCACGTCGTGTGTAAGGGAGTCTCCCTGAGCTCTGCTCAGTTTTCTATCTCTTCAAGAGAAATTCTTAGAAACTTTCACTTTGCTCTTACTGCAGAAGTTTTCCATCATGTCTACAGTAAGAAGAGGTCTGTTTAGACCTTGTGGGACCTGTGGAAAATTGAGACTTCACTGTGAGGACCCTCACAAGGAATGTATCTACTGCCTGCATCCAGAGCATAAGGTCAAAGACTGTAAGATCTGCAGGACCTTTCCCAACAAGACTCTGAGAGACAGAGAAGCCAGGCTCCTACTTTGGCTCCAGAAAAGAAAGGCCAGGGAAGCTCTTTCTGAGGAGGAGGAGAGGTCTGTGGAGAGCCTATCCCCTAAAAGCAGTAAGTCAGCTAAGAAGCTGCATGCATTTAAGGACAAGCCTGAGGAACTACCTTCAACATCCAAGGTAGCATGTGGCAAGGTTCACTCAGAGCCATCCACACCTGCTTCTTTATCAAAGAAGCTCAAAAGGCCTTCAAGTTCACTGCCACCGTCGACGTCCAGAAAATCTACACCGTCGACGAGCGCTCCGTCGACGACAGGCCTTCCTTCGACGACGACTACAGCGACGGCCACGTTTACGGCTCCTCCATCACCGATGATAGTAACTTCGTCTCCGCTGTCATCTACGACGATAACGTCGGTGAGTTTGAAGTATGGTCCGTCGACGAGTAAGAAGTTGAAATCTTTACGTTGACGCATTCATCGACGAGTAAGTTCAGAAAATCTCCGTCGATTTCACCGACGACGCACCTGTCGACGGCAACCCCGTCGACGGATGGCGTAGCAATATTGACATCGGCACCGATAGCGACTCCACCGTCGACGAGAACACCATCGACGAGTTCTCCGTCGACGGCGGCTCCGTCGACGATTCATTATCCTCACTTTGGAACATCTCCTTACCTGCCGCAAAGAATTTTACCTATAAAGAGTAAATCTTCTTTATTGCTTCCATCACATACATCGCCCAGTAAGGTTGCACCAATTCCTCCGCAGCATCTATTTGCTGACTAAGATGATGACTAAGATGTTTATTCTGATGATGGCTTTTTTCCGGTGGCACGTAGTCCATCTGAACTACGCATTAAGTGTCAAGAGGAGGATGAAGAGGAGGATCTCCAGCCTTATTCGGACCAGCTGGATCAAAGTCATCTACAACTTCAAGGACAACAAGAACAGACAGTTCAGATGCTGGTCTCGTTGATAAACAACCTTCAACAGATGATGCAGGATTATTATTCGAGATTTCCTCCAGCTGGTTCTTCTACCCCGGTACAAACTCCACAGACACCAGTGTCCACTCCGGCTAGACCTTCAGAATTTCCGGACCCTACCACAGCACCTTCATCTGCTCAGGGTATTGCTTCACCTTCATCCGAGGGAGGAGCAAGAAGAAGGTGAGATACAGGACTCGGACTCTCTCATTCCTGAATGGGATGAGTATCAAATCCAAACTCCATCTCCTTCTACACCACCACCAGTGGACTCTCCACCGCAGGACATTGGTGGCTTCCATAGTGTCATGGAAAGAGCTGCAAAAAGATTCCAGCTGCCAATTACTTCGAAGCAGTCAGACTGCTTTCTTTATGATTTTAAAGAAGACACTAGGAAGTCTGTAAGGGCCATACCCATTGTTGATTTCATTTGGGAGGAAGGCCTAAAGGTCATGCAGACTCCGTCCTCCATTCCTGCAGTCTTGCTGAGACTTGAGAAGAAATATAAGGCGCCAGACAACTCCCCAGCATGATCGATCAGCCATCCTAAACCGGATTCGGTCATTTCGCAGGCAGCTCAGAGGAGGTCCAGGAATCCATCGGCATCTCCTACTGCCCTCCCAGACAAGGAAGGACGTCGTTTGGACTCCATAGGCAAAAAGTTTTCAACTATGGCGGCCACCACTGTGAGAGCAGCTAACTCTCTAGCAATCCTGGGGAGATACGATCGCCAGATGTGGTCTGACATGTCACAATTCATAGATATGTTACCTGAGGGCAGTAGAGTAGAAGCAAGTAGGATTCTACAAGAAGGTGAAAAGATTTCGGCTGAAATCATAGACTCTGCCATTGATGTTTCCTCTACAGGTTTTCGCCAGTTGGCCGGGGCGGCCGTACTCGGGCGCCAGGGGTGGCTCAAGGCTACCTCTTTTAGGCCTGAAGTGCAGTTGAAGATTCTGGATATGCCGTATGATGGCGAGCTTTTGTTTGGCAAGCATGTCGATGATGCGTTGCAGTCTATTAAAGCAGACACTGAGACAGCCAGATCTCTGGCAACGCTACAATACAAAAGACAGCCCTTTCGGGGAGCGAGAGGGAGAGGAACCTTTTCATATAGAGGAGGCTCTCAACAATATCGTCATTACCCCTCTCACCAAGGTCAATTTCGATCAACCATCGGCCAGCAACAACCGCATTCCTTTCGTCAACAGTCATCCGCTCGCTTCAGGCAACAAACAAGAGGAAAGTCGGCTTTCAAGGCCAAGGAAACAGCAAGAAAGCACTGACCCTCATCAAGTGTCTGCGCCCAGCCCCTATATCAACACTCTTATAGGGGGCAGAGTTTCCAAATTTCTACACCAGTGGTCCAGAATAACTTCAGACAAATGGGTACTGGATATTATCAACCGGGGACATACACTAGAATTCAACCAACCTCCCCCTCATGTACCACCAAGAGGTCCCCCGCCAGCCCATCTCAACGAGCTTATGGATCAGATTGCTATTTTAATGAAGAAGGGAGCAATAGAGGTCGTACCAAGGAGCCAGAGGGGAACAGGTTTTTACTCCTGCTTTTTCCTTATCCGGAAGAAGACTGGGGACTGGAGGCCTATTCTAGATCTTCGTTCGCTCAACAAATACCTCAAGAAACAATCCTTTCGCATGATCTCTCTTCAAGACGTCCTGCGTCTGCTCAACCGAGGGGACTTTATGACATCGTTAGATCTTCAGGATGCATATTTCCACATTCCCATTCACCCCAATCATCGGAAATTCTTGCGATTCAGGGTTGCAGGCATTCATTAGCAGTTCAGAGTGTTGCCTTTTGGCCTCAGGTCGGCCCCAAGAGTATTCACCAAGGTTTTGGCACCGGTGGCAGCCCACCTCAGACAATTAGGGGTACAGGTGTTCCCGTATTTAGACGACTGGCTAATAAAGGCACGAACAACACCGAAGGCTGCCAGAGACACAGAGACATGTCTATCCCTTTTCGGAGCTTTGGGCTTGACAGTCAATTACCCCAAGTCTCACCTAGATCCTACCCAGAACATCACGTTTCTAGGAGCCATCTTGGACACTGTTCAGGCGAAAGCCTCTGCTTCACAGGACAGGCGAAAGAAACTTCGAGACTTAGCAGCACGTCTCAGCAAAAGAAAGTCCGCTTCAGTGTGGACTTACAAATCTTTTCTGGGGATGCTATTGTCTTGCATTTCATTGATAAGGAACTGTCGTCTGCACATGAGGACACTTCAACAGCAATTAGACAATCAATGGAAACAAATAGAAGGCTCTTTCGACGATGTAATCCGAATAACCCCATCAGCAAAGCAGGCTTTCAGGTGGTGGAAGGAAACTCCCCTCGTCTCAGACGGTCTGTCATTTCTGAAGGACAGGACCATGCACGTAATAACAACAGATGCATCCCTAGAGGGATGGGGTGCTCATTTGCAGGATCTTTCAGTGAGAGGGAAATGGTCCACTCAAGAATCGACTCTCCACTTTAAATGTATTGGAGTTAAGAGCGGTTGCCTTGGCACTCACATCCTTCCTCCCGAACATCAGGAATTCTTCAGTTTTGATAAGAACAGACAATACCACGGTCATGCATTACATCAACAAGCAGGGAGGCACAAAATCTCGAGCATTATCTCTAGAGGCGCAAAAGCTGTGGCATTGGGTAATTTAGCATCGAATCTCCATCAGAGCAGAATATCTCCCAGGGTTCACCAACACCTGGGCAGATGCCCTAAGCAGGACTCGAACCAGCTGCCACGAGTGGGAACTCAGTCAGTTCTCGACCGTCTCTTTCGTCGTTGGGGCAAACCCAGTCTAGATCTGTTCGCGACCAGAGACAACAAGAAATGCCAACACTTCGCAAGCTGGCGACCGCAGAAGGGATCAAAGGGGAATGCGTTTTTGATCAGATGGTCAGGGATTTATGCATACGCTTTTCCCCCGCTTCCACTCATCCCGAGACTTCGGCAAAAGATGAAGAGGGAACAATGTAGGGTTCTATTAATCGCTCCCAGATGGCCACGCCAGTTCCGGTTCACAGAACTTCTATTACTTTCGGAACAACCTCACATTCGACTAAAGACCATACCGGATTTGTTAACAATGAACCAGGGTCAGGTTCGTCATCCCAACCCGACATCTCTTCGTTTATCAGCCTGGCTCCTGAATTCTATGAATTCGATGGACTAGATATCCCTCCAGATTGCAGGGAGGTGCTTGCCTGTGCCAGGGCTCAGTCTACAAACCGAACATACAAGTTCAAGTGGAAGAGGTTTTGCTTATGGTGCTCAACTTCCAACGTTCATCCTCTAAGGTCATCTCCTGAACAGATTTTGCCATATTTATTGCATTTGGCTAAATCCGGTCTTTCACATTCATCTATCAGAGTGCACCTGGCTGCCATATCACGTTTCCGACGGACGTCTCAGTCACCTTCTCTATGGTCGTCCAGAATAATAAAACAATTTCTCAAGGGTTTATTTAGGATGTTTCCACCAATTCATCGTCCTGCGCCGCAGTGGCATTTGAACATTGTGCTCTCCCAATTAATGAAACATCCGTTTGAACCCATTCATAGGGTGGATCTCAAATTCATTTCTTTTAAAACAGCCCTTCTTCTGGCCTTGACGTCAGCGAAGAGGGTCAGCGATATCCAAGCCTTCACAATTTCTCCACCTTTCCTCCAATTCAAGCCAGAGGTGATCATTTTGAGAACTAATCCAAAGTTTATACCTAAGGTTCCATCATCTTTTCACCTAAATGAACCGGTGGTTCTCAGAACATTTTTTCCAAATCCACAAACTGCAGCGGAACGAGCTCTACACTCTAGACATTAAACGCTGTTTAAAATGTTATATACAAAGGACAAGCGACTTCCGGAAATCTGAGCAACTATTTATCAGTTATGGAAAGATCAATAAGGGTAAAGCCGTTACTAAGCAGACCATAGCGCGCTGGATCTCTTCCGCCATACAGTTGTGCCACCAGTTGGCAGGGAAGCCATTATCATCCAGTGTCAGAGCGCACTCCACTAGAGCGGTATCCCCTTCAGCAGCTCTGTTCGCTGGAGTCCCTCTGAACCAGATCTGCAGGGCGGCAACATGGACACGTGCTCACACTTTCACCCAGCACTACTGCCTAGAGGCTACGGACAAAGTGGATGCTGCGGTAGGACAAGCGGTATTACGTAATTTATTTGCATAAGGTGAGCCAATAACCTCTTACCCTCCGTCCTCTGTGTACTGTTTGAAGGATAATTTTATGTATATAGATATATATTTTTATATATATATATATATATATATATATATATATATATATATATATATATATAGTTTATATAGCTAATATGGTTAACGGTTGATTTGCAAATGTTAATTGCCTATATGAGTTCAGATAGCATGCATTATACACAGGCATACTATTGACGTTACAGGAATCAAACATTTTTTCTTACTGCTGGCTATACTGATTCAAGCATGTGAATCTATGAAAGATACCCCAATACTGGAGAAGAAAATGAGTTACTTACCTGTAACTGTGGTTCTCCAGTATTGGTATCTTTCATAGATTCACATGCGACCCACCCTCCTCCCCAGAGGGGCTCACCTCCTTTAGTTTTTTTCCGGTAATCTCTAGTGCGGAGAAATCTGAGAGACTGAGCCTCTGTGCTGAGGATTCTAAAGGGGTGGTCACGCCTGATTGGCTGAAATTTGGGCTCTTTCTAAAGAGGCTGATAGTTCTACAATTGAAGGTGTTTCTCCTATTGACTTCAATATGTCCCAAAAAAATCTCAAATTATTGCTTTCTATGTACCGTGGGACTCCCACTTCGACGACGGGGAATGATTCAAGCATGTGAATCTATGAAAGATACCAATACTGGAGAACCACAGTTACAGGTAAGTAACTCATTTTCTTCACTCGTAGGACAGGCGGTCCTGCGTCATCTATTCCATTAAGGTGAGCCCTTTTCTTGAATGTGCATGTTTAATTCAATGTGTAGTGGCTTATAACACAATTATTGCTTATTATGTATTAATGGACATATGTAGAAAGTTGTATATATATATTTTTAAAAGATCAAAATGCTCGCACCCACCATCCAAAGTGGGCATAACAGTTATGAGTACTGCAAGCTATTCAGATTCAAGCATGTCAATTTATGAAAGATCCAAAACTGGATAAGGAAACAAGTTACTTATCTGTAAATACAGTTATCCAGTATTGCTATCTTTCATAAATTCACATGCGACCCACCCTCCTCCCCTTTGAGGCTCACATTTCCTTTCCATTACATACTCTTCACTCTAGTGCTGGAAAATTGGAGGGAATGAGCCTCTTTGGGAAATATTCTAGAGGGCGCTGTCGCCTAATTGGTCATAAGTCAAGTTTGTTTATTTTTTTTATTTTTTTTTTACAAAAGGACATGGATAGGCTATTTGTTTGTGTTTGCTAGCATTATAGCCTGTGGGGCAAAAAAATGTACTTACTGCTTTTTAGGATACCATGGAACTCCCACTTCGACAACAGGGATGATTCAAGCATGTGAATTTATGAACGATACCAATACTGGATAACTGTAGTTACAGGTAAGTAACTTGTTTTCTCTCGTAGGGGATTTCCATGTATAGTCCTAAGCACTGAATAGTTCCGCGCGCCTGCGGGGACCCCGGAGCACTGATGTGAAGTATATTCTTAAGTGCAGATACCAGCCCTTTGAAAAAGGTCTGTCAAAAATCACTTAAGAATAACACTGTGCAGCCTATGTGAACAGCTACACAGGCCAAATTGTTGAAAAGAAAACAGTTGTAGTGTAAATTCACGTTCAAACACCTATTTATTCTAGAAATGTAATAAAAAATACATTCTCATACTTTATTTATACCTCTCCTGAGAATAAAACAATGCAGGGCAGTGTAGCCCATAGGCTGCCATTATACAGAATGTAAATAGAGCTGTGCCTTTAAGAAAGTAAAGTCTTCCTGTATCCCATCATGCACAGCAAAAGGCAGTTGCCTCAGTTCTTTTTTCCGGCTCCTTCTGACAGGACCCTGAAGCATTGAGCTCTACCTCACAAAGCTTTTTTGACAGAAAATTCAATTAAAACCTTTTGAATTTCAATTTCACTCTACGTTTTTAATATTGAGTGAACATTTGCTAACCTTTTCTGTCAAATTTTGACAGAAATTTAAGGTTTTTCTATTTTAGAATGCCTTCACTTTTTGATAAATGTCCTTCTTGTGGCAGAAAAAAGGCTAAAACAGACCCACACCAGGTCTGTATAATTTGCCTTCCATCCAGCCACAAGCCTAACTCCTGTGACATCTGTAGAACTTTCTCCAGAAGAACCCTTTGTGATAGGGAGAAAATTCGACTTCAGGCAAGAGAGGACAGGAGAAGAAGTGGTCAATCTGCCACAGAGCGAGGAGAAGGTCAGTCTTCTACCAGGGCTCACCCTGTTTCCTCTGCAACTTCTGCCAGACCTGCTCATAAACGGCATAGATCTCCGACGTTGAGGGCATCAACGTCGAGGCCAGGAACGGCGCCGACATGCTCGCCGTCGAGGACCGGCTCACCGTCGAGAAAGAGGCATCGCTCGACGTCTGCAGCTGTTTCGCAGTCGAGAAGAATTGAGAATTTACCATTCTCAGGCTCCACCTTGTTCGGCTCTCATGCCGATGACGAGATGTCAAGAATGAAGTCTGAGCTAGACACTTTAAAAGCGGTAGGCATCGAACGCCCAAAGGAACAACGAAAAGTATTCAGTTCTTACCAGCGAAGGCTATTCACCCACAGGTATCAGACACCACACTGGATGTCCTCACGTCCCCAGCAGCAACAGCAGCATCAAAGGGCCTTCTCAACACAGCGAAAGTCGACAAGGGGTCGTTCCACGCCGCAAACTCAGGCAACTCGCCAGGCTCCCGCGTCTAAGCCCTGAATCTTCGCTTCCCCCTCCTCCGTTATCCACTCCGGTAGGGGGAAGTATTTCAAATCATCTGGACGAGTGGCTACGCATCACATCAGACGCCTGGGTATTAAATATTGTGCGAAATGGTTACGCTCTCAGATTCATCAGTCCTCCTCCATCTGTTCCACCCAAACCAGCCAGCCACCACCTCGAAGCTCTTCAGTTAGAAGTAGCTATTCTATTACAAAAAAGAGCAATAGAGCCCGTCCCGATCAACCAACGCGGGAAAGGGATTTATTCGAGGTATTTTCTTGTGCCAAAGAAGGACAAACAAGAGTTTTGTCCCATTCTAGACCTAAGGACAGCAAACAAGTGGATTCGCAAAGAAAAATTCAGGATGCTATCCTTGCACCAAATTTACCCGCAACTTCGTCAGGGCGACTGGCTCTGCGCGATAGACCTTCGCGACGCTTATTTTCACATTCCGGTGAGCAAGAAACATCAAAAATTCCTAAGGTTCACCGTCGGCAAAAGTCATTACCAATTTGCGGTTC
Source organism: Pleurodeles waltl (assembly GCF_031143425.1). Lineage (NCBI taxonomy): Eukaryota > Metazoa > Chordata > Amphibia > Caudata > Salamandridae > Pleurodeles > Pleurodeles waltl. The sequence continues at coordinate 81,820,589 of NC_090444.1, read as the reverse complement.
TACCCTTCGGCCTCAAATCAGCGCCGAGAACGTTTTCCAAATGCATGGCGGTGGTAGCCGCCCATTTGAGGAAGCATCAAATATTTGTCTACCCCTATCTAGACGATTGGCTCATAAAGGCCTCCAACTATCTAGAGGCCCAACAACATTTCAACTGGGCTCAACAGCTGCTCCTGAATCTCGGTCTTCAAGTCAATCTTCTCAAGTCCACAGTAACGCCTGTTCAGAGGCTGCATTACTTAGGGGCCATTATAGATACTAATCAAGGAAAGGTGTTTCTTCAGAAGAACGACGATTATCGATTCTCCAAAAGTGCAAATAACTATAGAGAACACCACAGACCACTGCAAGAGTAATAGCCTCTCTACTGGGCTCCATCCACCTCGTTCCCAATGCTCGTCTCCATATGAGACCCTTACAGGAGTGCCTGGAGGATCAATGGTATCAACTGATGGACGATTGGGAGAGCAGAGTCCTGCTTTCTCCCCACGCCCTACAGTCCCTCAAGTGGTGGTGTTCACCCAACAATCTCCTAGTGGGGATTCCTTTCCAACAGCCTCCAGCTCAAACCATCATAACAGACGCATCGCTGCTCGGATGGGGAGCGCACATGGATCATCTTCGAGTCCAAGGCAAGTGGTCACAGAGAGAGAGTCTCTATCATATCAACCTGCTGGAGCCTCGCGCAGTCCATCTTGCGCTCAAGGCCTTCCTACCTTCCCTGAAAACGGAAACTCTCCTCCTCCAGATGGACAACGTGGCCACCATGTATTACGTAAACAGACAAGGAGGCACCAGGTCCAGGATATTATCCAGAGAGGCTCAGACAATCTGGCATTGGCGTCTAGCCAGGAACCTGTCGCTAGTGGCAACTCACCTGCCGGGCAGGCAGAATGTTCAAGCGGATGCTCACAGCCGCGTAATGGACGAGAACCACGAATGGGTATTACACGACGACGTCGTTTGTTCAATTTTTGCACTATGGGGTACCCCCTCTATAGACCTATTCGCAACCCCAGAAAACAAAAAATGCCAAAACTTCGCCTCCAGATATTACCATCCAGGGACACTGGGGAATGCCCTGTGGATAAGCTGGTCAGGAGCATTTCTTTACGACTTTCCACCACTTCCCCTGATACCGGCAGTCCTCCAGAAGCTATCCAATGCTCAATCCAAAATGATTCTAATTGCTCCAGAATGGCCACGCCAATGGTGGTTTCCAGACCTTCTTCACCGGTCACTCAAGCCACACATCAGTCTGCCTCATCGTCCGGACCTTCTCACGAAGTTCAGAGGGCAAATATCTCATCCCAACCTCTCATCGTTGAGTTTGGCAGCATGGCTCCTAAGTTAGTGCAATATGGACACTTGAACCTACCTCAGGACTGTATGGAAATCCTAAGAGAAGCAAAGCGCCCTTCCACACGATCGGCTTATGCATGCAAGTGGAAAAGATTCTGTGTGTGGTGTTTGGACAACAACGTTGACCCAGTATCCTGTGGAGAGGAAACTATCCTGCCATACTTGCTAAGTTTGGCAAAATCGGGTTTACAATTGACATCAATAAAAGTGCACTTGGCGGCTCTAACGGCATATAGAAAGAGCCCCTCTCAACCCTCCTTTTTTAGGATCCCAATTATCAAGGACTTCCTGGAGGGCTTAAAAAAAGTCTTCCCTCCCATTAGGAGGCCATCTCCTCCGTGGGAACTGAATGTTGTCCTATCGCGTCTCATGCTACCTCTGTTCGAGCCAATACATAAAGCATCTCTTCAACATCTCACGTGGAAAACTGCCTTTCTGGTTGCAATCACATCAGCGTGTTTCTCAGTCTAGTAAGTTTTTGAGAGGTGTCTGCATTAGGAAAAGGCGCAAGTGCCAGACCTTTCAAAACTCCTACACAGGGGTGCCATGGGCAGTCAGAGGGCTACAGGTCACAGCTGTTTCAGTGGTAGGGGACCAAGGTGCAAGGCCATCAATCTACAAGAGTTTCTAGAGGAAAGGGTGGGGGGGGTGCTCAAAAGCATGATAGATGTGAAGCCCCAGCAGCTGTATACACGAGCAGGCTGTAATTGATTCATACAGGCAGCGCATCACCACTTCAAGGTTGAAGCAATAAGTGAGTAAGGGGGAATGCTACCTCGTCCATTGTATAATGTAGGAAGCTGGCCTGGTGTGTAGTGAGCACCTATGGTGTTATCACCTTATACTAGGTCCAAGTATCCCCTATTGATGAGGTGTAGGCAGTGTCTAGGAAGCCAGAGCTCCCTAGAGGTAGCTGTGGATGAGCAGCCAAGACGTATCCAGGAGACATGCAAAGCTTATGCAATACCACTGTAGTCACACAGCACTTGCACACACGAAAGAACCACACAGTGTTACAAAAATAAAGGTACTTTAATAGGGTAACACAAATACTAGAATACTGAATAGGCAGTCCCCCAACTGAAGGTAAGTAAATAGACTATTATATACACATTAGCAGTCAGAAAATAGCATAGAAAGCAATAAGCATTGGTAAAAGCAATAGCAAATAGCGAGGGCCCTGGAGAGAGGCCAAACCATATACTAAAAAAGTGGAATGTGAAAGGCCAGGGGAGCAGAGGTAAGTACCTGGTTTCCCCCAAAACCAACAGAAGGACTTTGTAAGATGACTTTGCAAGACCCAACCAAGACTGGAAGAGCCCAAAGTTGGATCCTTCCAGAAGAGGGCTGCAAAGGAAGGGGACCAAGTCCAGTTGTGGCGGGAGCCCCTACACACCCTTCTGTGGATACTGAGCTAGGTCGACGGGGGACGATGAACATCAGCAGTGCAGCACAGGAGATAAAGAAAAGTCCCCAGAGTGATGCAAGTGATGTCCTGCGTTGGCGGTCAAGATGCAGTCGGTTAGTGGTGATGGAAAGCCATCAACAAGCCTTGGCAAATGCAAGAGACAGAGAAGAAGGGTTGCAAGGCTGAAGAGGACCAGCAAGATCCAGGGGACTCGACCCAAGGAGGGGAGTCCGGGGTGACCCTCAGCAGCTGGGAGAGTCGCAAGGATAAAGGGCAACACCCACAGGCAACTCACTGGCAGCATGCAGATGAGTCACAGTAAGGCCCACTTTGCACATCTGAAGAGGAGTCCCACGTTACTGGAGCAGCAGGCAGGAGACTGCTTTGCAGGAAGGAGTGCTGGTGGCCAGGGCTAAACAGACCCTAAAGATTCCTTGGAGGAGGAACAACAAGCCTTGATAGCTGCAAGAGTCACAGTGCACAGGGGTACTGTCCTGCAAAGAGAGGCAAGGGCTTTCAGTCTCCCAAGTTGGACAGCTGGTAGAGAGGACCAAGGGGATCACTCCAGTCCACCACACGTGGTGCAGGATCTACACAGTTCTGGAGGACAGCAGATCCATGCAGCCGTTCGTCGCTGCGGTTGATGCCTGCAGATGCAGGAGAGTGACTCCTTCACTCCAAGGGAGACTCCTTCTTACTTCTTGTGCAGGCTGAAGATCTGTCACCCTCAGATAATGCACAGCTGGGGAAATGTTGTAGTTGCTGGAAGGAGCTGGAGAAACAATGTTGCAAAGCAGAGTCGCAGTACTTGCAGATTGTCGGTTCCTGGAGGGTCCAGTTGCAGTTCCAGGTACCAGAAGATGAAGTAAACGGTGCAGTGGAGTCATGCTGGAATCCTGCATGTCGAATCTGAGATCCTACCCAAGAGGGAGACCCTAAGTAGCCCAGGAAGGGGGATTTGTCACCTAGCAGGGTTACCACCTATCAGGAGGGGGCTATGACGTCACCTACCTCACCTGGCCACTCAGATGCTCCCACTGACCTCTGCCCACCTTGGATTCAAGATGCAGAATGGAGTGGCCACCTGGAGGAGTTCTGGGAACCACCCCTAGGGCGGTGATGGACAGGGGAGTGGTTACTCCCCTTTCCATTGTCCAGTTTTGCACCAGAGCAGGGACCGGGGGTCCCTGGGCTGGTGCAAACTGGTTTATGCAAGGAGGGCACCAAATTTGCCCTTCAAAGCATACTGGTTGCTTGGGGGAAATACCCCTCCTAAGCCATGTAACCCCTATTTTCAAGGGAGAGGGTGTTACCTCCCTCTCCCACAGGAAATCCTTTGTTCTGCCTTCTTCTGCCTGAGCTGGTCAAGTAGCAAGGGCAGAAACATGTCTGAGGGGTAGCAGCAGCAAAGGATGCCCGGAAAACCCCAGGAAGACTGGTAGGAGCAATGCTGGGAGTCCTCTGAGAAACCCCAGGAGTGCATGGATCCATACAACCAATACTGGCAACAGTATTGGGGTATGATTCTGACATGTTTGATACTAACCATGCCCAGGTTCGGAGTTACCCTTATGTAACTGGTCACAGGTGTCCAGTACACGGGTAAAATGGCTTCCCCTCACTTACGAAGTCCAGTGTAATGGAGCTTGAGTTCGTAAGGGCACCTCTGCTCATACAGGGGTGTCCTCACACACAAGTACCTTTACCCTGCCCTTTGGGCTAGGAATGCCTAAAACAGGGGTGACTCACAGTGTGCTGGTGCAGTGACCTGTGGTGAAAGGGTGCATACACCTTTTCACGCAGGCTGCAATGCCAGGCCTGCAGACACATTTTGCATGGGCTCCCATGGGTGGCACAATATGTGCTGCAGCCCATGGCTCCTATGGGTGGCACAATACATGCTGCAGCCCATGGGGAATCCTTGGTGCCCCAAAGCCCTAGGGACCTGTAGCGGGGCGTCCTCCATGGGCGCAGGACACGGAAGCCCCTGGGGTACGTCCTCAGCCGCCAACGGTCCCGGGGGTACTTCCGGGTCAGATACTCCTGCACCGGAAGGACTTTCTAAGGAAGGAAGGATCGTAGCAACGCCAGGTCTTTGAAACGGCCCGGGAAAACGAGAGAGGAGCACCGCAGCAGACACCGTCGACGCAGGAGCCGAGGAAGAGCAACAGGTCGTCCATAACGCGGGATGACGAAGACACCACCCGAACACGGGGCAGCGGACTGGGCGACCAGGAGGAAGCAGAACGCTTAAGCCGGCCCCGCTCTAGGGTAGCGTGTCCTAACCAGGTACGGGAAGGGGGGGCGGGCGAGAAAGGGAACGGGTTTATGTTTCTTCTTTTGTGCTTTACTTTAATTATTTGATATTCTCTTTAACCACAAACTGGTCCCAGATAAAAACACCGGAACATGGTCTGATTTGGTTTTGTTGGCTTGGTCATTTGTTTTTTAACCAGAAGGTTGTATTTAGTTGTACGGAGGCATAGTATTGAGTAGTATAGCAGCCTTAAAATAAAATACGAGGGAAACGTAAAGAACCAGCGGAAGCAGTGGAATAAAGGGTTTTACATCTTTATTTCTTTAGCAATTTGATTGAGTGTATGAGAATAGTAAAGAAAACAAACAATAACAAGCAGAACAGTACAACACAGTAAAGACAGGAAAACGAAAGCAAGACAGAAAGAAAAATAACAAAAAAAAGAAGAAAAAGAGAAGGAAGCACAACAGGAAGTTAAGAAAAGTACAGCAATAGAAGAGTACCAGAGAGAAAAACAAAGAGAGACCAGCAACAGAAAAGAAAAGGTAGAGAGAAAAGTAAGAGGCAATAAGGAAAGAGAAGGAACATAAAACAAAAAGAGGACATACTTACCAACCCCTGTGTTCTTTTTCTTTACATGCTCCTCCTGAGCTGACCCTGGATAAGAGAAGAATAACAAGAGGAGAAAAGCTTGAAGATTAAAACGAGAAGGCAAAGACAAAGAGTCAGGACACACCAAGAATAAAATGATTAAGAGATTGTCAAATATTTTCTTTACTTCAACAAAGACAAGTATTTTCCTCCATTTCTGACGCTCTCTTACAGTACCATATACTAGGGACCTATATTGGGCACCAGTATGTCAATTGTGGGGGTGTACAAAGTCCTAGGCAACCCAATTTAGCGGTAGAGAGCACAGTCGGTCGTCTCCTGGTTAGCAGGATCCCGGTGAAAACAGTCAAAACACACTAACAGGAGGCAAAAAGTGGGGGTGACCGTACCAAAAGGAGGGTACTTTCCTACATATAAGTCTGTTCCTCACCAATGAGGGCCCACGGGTCTCCAAAAGGCTGCCACAAGTCTCTGCATTTATGATATGGGACAGGGTCCACTATTGTAGCACCCTTCCGAGGCTCCAGCCAAACCACTCTCAATGGAAGGAGAGCCCAAGCTCCTGTGATGGGCCCAAAGGTGTCACTTTGTGGGCCCACTTCCTGCATCCAAGAATCAGGCCCGCTCATTGGGGCCTACCACCAGTCTCCTCCTTCTCACACCCAGTCACACTCTACTTGTGAGCCCCTTCACCACCTGCATCAGGTTGCAAAACAGACCCTGCGTTGCCCACTTCCGAGGCACTCCGCAATCCTCCTTCGGCGCCAGACACTGTAGGCAGGAGCCAGTTGTCGATCCGCAGCTGTCTTTCTCCTTCTTAGATGCCTCTAACTTTAGCCTGCTACCTCAGCACTGCACGGGTGTCCTTATCGCTCTGAGCAGGGTGTATTGGTCAATCTGGCACTATGGCACCTCCACTGCTCGGCCCCTCTCTCCGGGCAGGGTTATCGGCCAGCAATTTTACTCTCCTGGCCATCCCTTTTGGCTTGAACACAATAGCAGATCTCTTGCTCCCAGGTTTCCTGCAGTGCCCACAGCTGTACAGGTAAGGCACCATTGCACGCATCAGTGTCTGACTCAAAGCTGCAGAAGTGGGATATTAGAGCACAGAACGACAACTGCCAACTTGTGCAATTTGCCAGTGCCCCCAAAAAGTATTTGTCCTTTTCACAAATTTCCTGTTTTTCTCTGCTGTTCCATCTGGCCGTTGAGTCATATAGTTTTTTTTGACAATTTAAGGATTTTTAACTGCCATACTGCCTTCTCTGTTTGAGGAAAAAGAGACTGGAAGACAGAACCTCCATAAGTCTGCCTAAAAAATCATAATCGGGCAAGGACTCCTATAAAGGGAACTTCTCAGAGAAAAAATGAAGTAAATACAGTCCGGGTCATTGATCACTACATCATATGTGGGGCCAATACTTTACCATCAAAGGCATTGAGACAGAGAGCAACTCTTCCCGTCTTGTTCCACCTTTGACATCAAAAGAGTCGATGTTGAAAACCAGACCAACCTCTAATTTGAAGCATCATCAGTGATTCTTATCGCTGTCGTACCACTGAAGACCTGTTTCGCTATCAAAGCACAAAGTGATCAGCATTGACAGTACCTGCGACACCACCAAATCATCGACTATTACTGGCTAAACCATTTTCAACGTCTTGGCAACAATATAGAGAGCAAATGCCTGACATTACAGTGGGTTCCTATCACTCTAAAGTGGACACTTCATCATTGTCAATGGTGTATTTTTTTAGTGTCTCCAACACACTCACCTTTTGGGACACCAATGGCAAGTCCAGCTCATCTCCATATTCATTGGGAAGCAGACAACCATCTGAAGCGACAACCAAAAGTATGAGACCACCAGTAATGCTGGCCCTTCATACTTTGCCTTTTATTTCTATAAAACCAGTTATTCCATCTGACGACCCTCTTCAAGAGAGGCTTGGTGCAACAAAAAAAAAAGGTTTCCTCTGGTCTAATGCCCTCTAGACGTTCACTTGCAGAAGGACTATGCAGAACTCTATTGAGATCCTGTTCATACACACATATATCTCCACCAGCCTCTCCAACTCATGAATCCCCAGTGGGTGACTTTAGTACATTCCATAATGTCGTAGCAATAGGTGCATCTAAGCTGAATATTTGACCGAAAATCTTCAAACTGGCAGTGTCAGTCATCATACAGACTCAACAGTCTTACGCCCTGTAGTTCCTGGTGTTTTAGACATTGCACAGGAAGCATTTCTAAAACCGTTAACCATGCTACCAAGGCTTTTAAAGAAGTAGATAGCCCCTCAACAGGGTCGAGCACTTCTTTGATTGGTCAGCATGGATATTAAATGCACAAAATGAAGAATGCAGCTGATGATACATTGTGTGCAGTTCACTAAGAGGAAAAACAAAAACTGTTTTCAAAAATTCAAGCCCAGGTTCAAGATACAATAGAAGAGGATTGTTCAACCCCGTTGATAGCCTTGTCAACCCTATAATCAATACTAACAAGGTAAAAAAAGAAAGTAAAATTATTAAGTTAAATTATTATTATTGAATTATTAATACACCCACATGCCCCAACTCCCCATTTCCTCTCCAGTAGGGGTAGTGGTGTTTCTTTATCTGCAAATGTGGTCTTCAGTCACGAAGGCATTGTATCTCAAGAAGACTGTCTTCACTTAAAAAATACATCTCCTTCACAACTTCCCAAAAATACCTGAAAACATCAGCAAGAAGCTTCCTCACTTCAGTCGGAAAAAGCCAAAGAAAAGGCATTACTCAAACAGAAGGATCAAGGCCAAAGTTCACATCTCAGACCAGTCTGGGATATACGTCTACTAAGCAAATACATAAAAAATGTGCTTGCATTATTTCCGATTGTCCCTCATCGGTAACAAAACAACTGGATATGTCTAATAGATGTTGAAGATGCATATTTTCATATCCCAATAAGTCTATGTTACAGAAGATTCTTGAGATTTCTAGTGGACCAACAGCATCACCAGTACATAGCCTCCCATTTGGCCTGAAATCAGCACAGTGAACATTCTTAAAATGCATGGTGGAGGTTGCTGCCCACTTGAGAACTTACAGGATCTATATCTATCCTTATTTAAACAATTGGCTTCTAATGGCACAAACTTAATGGAAAGTAAAGCAGGATTTTGAAAGAAGTTGTGAACTGTTAAAACATTTAGGACTTAATATCAATCATCTAAAGTGTCAATTACTTCCAGTTAAAAAACTGACATATTTAGGGGCAAATATAGACCCTTTTAAGCAGAGCTTGTATCCTTCTTCGGCAGAGAATGTTGCCAGTATGGAATAAGTACAACACCCTATTTTAAACACGAGAAAGACAGCAAGAGAAATAACATCGCTTCTGGAGTCTATGGCATCTTGCATTTATGTTGTACCAAATGCAGGACTACATATGAGACCTCTACAAAAATGCCTGGACGTTCACTGGTATCAGGAGTACAACAAATAAGAGGATCATCTGTCACTTTCACCAGCAGCAAGGCAATATCTCAGTTGGGAGCATATCAGGAACAATCTACTACAAGAAGTTCTGTTTCAGGACGAAAAGAACTGTACAAACGATTGTAACATATGCCTCTGTGTTAGGTTGGGGAGCACATCTAGAGCATCTAACTGTTCAGGGTTGATGGTTGAAAAGAAACAGACGTATCAGATAAATCTATTGGAATTGACAGCAATTCATTTAGCTCTGCAGTTGTTCTTTTTAACTAACAGCAAAGGCGCAAGATCAAACTAAGCTCAAAAATTTGGCATTGAATGTTAGCAAAGAAGATAAACATCACAGTAGATATTCCCGGTAATAAACTTGCAAGCAGACTTTGCAAGCAGGTACTATGAAGAAAATTAAAAGTGGATGTTGAAGAAGTTTTTTGCAGATTGTGCAAAAAATGCAGTTCCAAATCGGTAGATCTCTTTGCAACGACAGAAAACGGAAAGAAATGCAGACTTCGTGACCCAACCACCAGGCAAAAGGAAATGGCCTTTTGATGACTTTGTCTCAATACTTTTTGTACAGTTTTCCTCTCCTTCCCCTAACATCTCTGATAATGATAATTCAGAAACTGTCCATATCACTGACCACTGGTCATAATGCCAGTAAAATGCCACTGAGATGTTATACTTCTGTATTTAATACAGTTGGCTCAATTAAAACTACAGTTATTTTCTATATAAGTTCATTTAGCGGCCATCACAATGTGGATAATGTATTCCTTCCTAGCAAAACATGTTTCCATCATGGGAACATAATTTGATCTTAACAAAATTAATGGGCCCACATGTTGAACCCATCCATACAGCTACTGTACAATATCTTTGTTGGAAGGCAGCCTTTTCAATTGCTCTTACTTCTGTGAAAAGTGTTAACGAAATACAAGCACTCTCTGCAGTAGAGCTCTTTACTGTAATCCACTCCAATAGAGTAGTAATGAGAAGAACTCCAGAATTCCTATCTAAGGTAGTATCTGATTTTCATTTTAAGCAGTCTGTTAATTTACCAACCTTTTCACCATATCTATTCCACTCCAGAAAAAAAAAAATCCTCCACTCTTGGACATCAGAAGGGTTCTAAACGTTTATCTCCTCAAAACAAAGGACATACATGAGTCTAATCACTTGTTTGTTATCCATTATAAAATTAGAAAATGAGAATCCACCTCTAAACAATCCATCACCAGATCAATTGTACTGTGCATCACAAAGTGCTACCAACAAGCACCAACTTTCTTCCAAGCAGATGTTAAATTTATTCTACTAGGGCAGCTTCCGATGCATGGCTGAGAAATGGTCTTATTGCGGATATTTGTGGAGCAGTAACTTGGGAATCTATACACACCTTTACCAGACATTTTTTGTCTTAATATATATTCTCAAACAGATTCTAGGGTAGGGTAAGAAACTCCAAAGAATATTTTCAGGTAGAAATTCAATAGTAAAAAGATCCTGTTCACTTAAGGGACTTATTCAAATTAGACATTTTACATAATATTGGTGTGTGTGTGTGTGTGTGTGTGTGTGTGTGTGTGTGTATATATATATATATATATATATATATATATATAGATAGATTTTTTTTTTACATTATTACATTTTTAATACTTTCTTTCTGTTCTACAGCCGTTACTGAATTATTAAAGCTTACTACTGTATTCAAACATTTATGATTATCAGTGAAAATGCTACAACTCAGAAGAAAGTTACTTACTTGTATCATTGTACTGTATTGTAGGAATTTTTGTTGAAGTCAAACGACTCACCCACCCCTCCAACTTTCTTGAGTTGGCCAATGAAAAATATATTCTTAATTTTTCATAAAAAAGCACTGAGGGTGAGGTAAGTTGCCAGTACAAGACATGATAGGTAGACGTACCTTCTGGAGTTCTTGATGCCACAGGTCTCTTTTCACTCTATTTTTACATTAGAAGTCTAAGTTAACTTTTTCTTTGCCTTTTTCACATTTTCTTTGCACCTAAGATGTTGAAATGTAGTATCTGATAGAGACTTCTAGTTGCAAATTCCATACCTTAGAATTACCCCCAGGCATCAGACTGTATCTGGAGATTTATAGTATTGAAATGTTGTCAGGACAAACCTATACTTTAAAAGGAACAAATCCATTCCCACTGCTGCAGGGTGCAGTCATCCAAATTGTGAACAAATGGATTCCTCACACCTTGTCATGTTGGATGAGTTACATGTCTATGGTACAGTGCTCCAGGTCCACATAGACAGTTGTAGATAAGTCAAACGCTTAGGACTTCAATGAAGATGCCTATGATGCAGAACTAGGGCTAGAAGTAAGCAATCTTTTTCTTTATAACCTATAAACAAATAATATAAATGGTATGAAAACATATTCCACTAAAGTATTGTTCCCGCAGCTTTGATGACACAGTGCTGCTTTTCCATATTTGAAGATGCAAAGAGCACAATTTCAAAGAACATTACCTGTAAGAAAGTAGACCTGTTAATAGTGCTGTCTCATGTATTGTGGTTTGGAATCCCTGCAAGGGCGTTAACATAATACATAATGTAAGATGTTTGGAATCTTGCCGTGGGATGCTTTTTGTGATGCCTCAAGCAATATTAGTTGAAATTGTGTTTCATTTGTGAGATTATTGATGAATGCTTGCAGGCTCCCGTGCACGTCCAGAAAGAAACCCAAATATTACACAGTGACAGCAGTCTCAAAGTAATAGTAATTGATAATGTGAGAGTTTATAGGAGTTGGACTTCCCATGATCATCATGTATTATTATTCTTGATTATACGTACATTTGAGGTTTAAAACCGTTGAACTAGATATGTGAATCTGTGGAAGATGCACAGTCATAGACTAAAGTGATGGGTCTGTGACAATATTCCCCCATGCTGCCGTCTAGTTTCAAATCATGCACTCTTGTCTGCATCTATTGCTTTTCATGAGCACTATCAAATAGATCTTTTTTGGCTCCAGAAGTAATCTAAGATTTTAGGACACTGGAATTTATTAATCTACATGACATAAAAAGATGTTAAAATGTTGAGCCATAATAAGGCAGAGGCTCCTGAGATCAGAGTTGAGCCTTTGTCTGACACTGGGTAACAAACAGATGGATGTTCTACAGTAAAATATGTATATCCCTTGCAGATAATGGTCTGTCTTTTTTCTCTTCATGCTCTTGGGAGATGCTTGTGAACACTTGGACTATTTAATACATAGCAGCATAGCATATCTTATCTTTTCTAAGTTTATGCTGTCCTGGCAATATCAGAGTTGTGCATTTATGTTCTCACTGTTCTCAATATTGTTTACAGAGGAGCGTGATCCCTACAAAGAAGTTTACACAGAGATCTGGGTGGAACCAGAAGCTGCCGCCTATGCCCCCCCTCCACCAGCCAAAAAACCCCGGAAAAGCACAGAAAAACCGAAAGTCAAGGAGATTATAGATGAGCGCACTAGAGGTAAGCAGTAGTAAGAAAACAGTAATAGATACTTAATAGGGAGACTGACCTCTCATTCCATTGTACGGGAGACAGAACATTAATTCTATTGTATGATGATGATGTTATATGTCAAATCGCAATATGTGGTTGTTGCCTCCATAACAAAGGATGTCAGCGACAATATTCACAACTGTGTATCAGCTAGTATCATATTTTGATCTGTTAATCTAATAATCTGTCACATGGAAGTGTGGTTCTGGCATTTAGATGGTAACCATGTTCCAAGGGAGTTACCGGTTGTGTTTTGATTCTAAAGTAGGATTGCTGTAGCTCCGGAAGTTTGAAAAATGAAGAACTTTGAATTGAAGGTATTTTTGTACTATGTGGCTAATCGATTGGGGAAGCCTTTCTTATTTGGATGTTTTGATTTCTCTTTAAGTGGCACTCTGATCTGTTCCAATATTTAAAGACGATTGTGGTGATAAAGACTTTAAAATCCACTCTGAGGTCTACAACCATCAGCATGGCCAGGTTGCACTCAGCTAAGGTCGTGCCCTGCTGTAACGTTGACTCGTATTGTAACAAAGTCTAAAACACAGCTGAATTTCCACAGTATGTTGAAAAATGTCAAGTTGATCTCAGTGTTGTTGCAATAATATTGGTTCATGCGCGTGCCTTGTCAACCATTTGATGATGTGTCCATTCCATCCACCGACATCTGACATTCGTCCCCGAAAGCACCATCTTCAGAACCTTTTTTTCCGCTCTTAGGTTAGGTTAGTCAATCTTGGAGCTCCAGATTTATTGCAAGGAAGCCGAAAAGATACGCAAGCAAGAACATTAATGAACGATCTGAAAATCTGAGGAAAAACACAGAATCAGTAGCAGACCTGTAGAGACACTGGAAAAACTGAAAGTCCACATTTTGTTCAGAAATTGTGACCATGTGGGTCAGAGAATGTGTAGCAGGGGTGTCAGAGTTGTCAAAAGAGATGGAAAATATTTCCTTTAGGTTTTTCCTGCGGGGTCACCACAAATTCACCCCGACAGTTACAAAGTTTATAATCGCCGTTTGCCAAAAGACCACAAATCTGAAGGGTGTGAGTCTTGCACAATTTCTGCCCAAGAACCATCAAGTCAGGCAGAAGCAGAGGTGAGCACAATTGCAACCAAAACAGCTGTCACTTGAAGTCCTGAGTCTGTTAAGCAACAATTAAAACCATAAAAAAACAAGTTGGCTCAGTGAAAGGATCTGGTGCAGAGGAAAGTGTTGACAACCTCTAAAGAGAAAAGCCTTCAAAAATAATTGCTCAGCTAGAGTAAACCTAGGAAACAGACATGGTGTTTTGCTTTCACTAATGACTGAGCTGACAAAAATCTCTGGAATGCACTTCTTAGTTCAAAGAAGACATTTATTATTACTTCACTACGAGGTTCCTAAAAAGAGATTAGTAGGTCGAAAGCACACGTTTAAAAATAGTCACAGCAATGAAAGGAAAATATATCAAAATGATTCTCAACTGCAATGTACACAGCAAATATATGTGATTATATTATAGCATAATTACAAAGAATAAAGTAAAAATTCATCACCGTAGGGCCTGCCAAGCTCCTCATCTTTCTCATGCCAGCAAGAAGATGACCCCATTCAACTGCGAGAAAGAGATCCACCCTCACGGGACAAGTGCCAGTCATTTGACGTCCAATCCTGACCGAGGTCTTATAAATTCCCTCGCTACTGAGCAGGGCCACCGTTATATACCTTTAAAAAACCAAAAGGGCTTCCTGGAGAAAACCCCTCCTCTCAGATGGAAATATTCAAACATGCTGGCTACTGTAGGTCAGAGTTGGAATAAGAACGCTGAAAACTGGCCAGCATTTCAAGGCTTTCCTCCCAAGGTCACACCTTTCCCTGCACTGTCCTTTACTGACTAACTGTTCGTGTTCGGTGAGAAAAGAATACAAAAAACAAGCTTGGTTTACTATGTGAAAAAACACAGCTTAACTACAGTGTCGCAAATGCAATGTCTAATGCCATGATAAAGCCAATAGGCAGCTAAACTGAATACAAAATGTAATCTGCAACTGGTGAACACTGAACAACTAATATGCAAAGCGGTGCAACACAAAGTCAGTGGTCAAACATACCTATTTTCAATACACACGGGTAACACCAGAAAATTGCATTGGGACCAAGCCAAAATTCTCAGACTGAGTCTTCAAGATTTTTGGCAGTCACAGGGAAATGTAAGGACAAAATTCCTGTGTGTCTAAACCCAAAGGTGCCATTGTGGGCAACCCTTAGACTTCTGCTCGACTCAGAAAGAGATTGAAGGAGGGGAAGGCATCTATAATGGCAAAGAAGACTCCCTCACCGCCAAGCTACAGATAACTCGGAGGTGAAAGAAAGAAGCAGCGGCTCAAGGCCGAAATGGCAAGGCTATTTGAAAATAAAAAAGTATTTGAGGACTCCCTTTGATTCCACGGAATTGCCAGCAGACGAGGAAAATAGTCACGGAGATTGGAGATGGTGGGGCGGAAGATGGAAATGGTAACTGCAATAGAGTGCCCTCCAAAACAGTTTCGGACATAAGCAATGAAAGGGGATGAAAGAGTTGATAGAAGAGCTGATACAGCACATGCTTGACTAATACAAGAAGAGAGTAAAACCGGTGCCACAGGAGGCAAAGACCGTAACAAACACCTTCTTAAAATTTGCATGAGATGCAAAGAACTCAGCTTGTGGGCTGGTGTCCACAGGCACCACCCTGAGAACACATGGCTGGTTGCAAGAGTCAGCTTTCAAATAGGAGGTTTGGTAATTTGTAATCAGTGTTCCCTTCACAGGAGAAAAACAGCTGGGTGCAGCAGCGGATGAGACATTACAGCAAAGAGGAAGTACAATGAAACATACTTTTGTAGAAAAGGAGATGTCTCTAACAAGAACTGTGGAAAGGGGAGTATTTCAGCTCAGTATCCCAAAGACAAAAATTCATACTGCAGCCAATGTGACTACTCAGTGGCAGTATTCCACAATGCTGCAACAACTCTTTCAAGGCAGGGTCAAGACTGACAGCCAGATGACTTTCAAATCAAATGCCATCAACACACAACATCAGTAGGAGGCAGAATAGGTAAGGGTCCCTAAGTAGTTCAGAGCAATGGCCTCAATCAACATCATAAAGCATGGCTACTGCATAGAACTTTGATAGAAACCACAAACGGTCAAGGCAACAGTGAGAGCTTGCACCTAGGAAGAATTAACTTGTCAAATACTCTATAGAGATCCTCTGAAAAGTCAGCTTCCAAATCCAAATTGTCGATAAGACCAGTGTCATCTCTTTCACTGTTGACAAAGTAGTCATTGACGAAACCGTAGTTGATGGCGGCAGTTGATGGTGGCAGTTGATGGTAGTTGGTGGATCACCAGCTAAGCTGTTGAGAACAACGACACTGTGCACTATGACACAATCTACAACAACACCATTGATATTAACCCCATCGATGACCATTTTGACTATGTCATTGATGATGATGAGACAGTATCCAGTAGTCCAAACCTGTAGAAACATGCCAGGATCATCCTTATCTCGGCAAAAGGCATCTCAGTGCCACTCAGACTAGATCAAACCTCACCTAGCAGTGCATCTCCATACCCACCTCACAAACTTTTCGAGACTGAATGTTCTGAAGAAGATGATGAGGTTGACGACGATGGTCCATTTGGCCCTGCATATGGCCCTGCATATGGCCCAACACAACTAAAGGACAAATATCAAGACCTAGATGAGGACGAGTATGAACAAACTGAAGAACCTTGTTCGGCAGACTACTGATTCACAAGGTCCAGGTGCCAGAAAATCTTATCAGCCCTTATAAGATTACCAGGATGACGCCCGGCAATATGATTGTGACCTAAATACACAGGTTCCACAAACATCACAGGTAGCTACGATACAAGTCCCAATAGCTCTGGTCAGAGATTTGCAGCTCATGCTTTCTGACTGATCTATGCGATTTCAGAAGTCTTCGACTGACCCTTATGTACAACCTTCAAGACAGGCTTCACCTAGGTCACACTTCAAATGGGGCCTGCAACTCCATTCACCCTCAAGTATTCTCCAAAGCCAATACCATAATGGCCTCTAGTAACACACTCGCCTTTGGCAGCCCTCTGTATTTCACTTGTTACAGTTGAGACTTATACAGATAACGACCAAGACACCCATTAAACTCCACCACTTTCCTTGCATTCCACCGGCCCAGAACAGGATGAGTATATCAGTGCCATTGCAGGATACATCACTCTTCTAGCAGTGGATTCACATCCAGATAATATAGGAGGTTTTCACATTCTCAAGAGCACCTCAAAAAGATTTGACTTGGCAATACCAACAAAACAATATAACTCTTTTTTCATGACTTTAAAGAGCCTTCAAGAAAATCAATTAAAAATGAATCCAATAATGGATCATATTTGGTCACAGGACATAAACGTTATGAAGAGCCTAGCCACAGTGACCGCAGTAATTCCTAGGCTGGACAAAAAATATAAATCACCCCATAACACTCCAGCTTATCTCGTTTATCACCTCCTTGAGGACTCGGGTGATGCAAGGCGCCTAACGACGATTAAGAATCCAACATCTACATGCTCTGCACCACCTGACAGAGAAGGAAGAAAGTCAAGAACATTGGTAGGCATTTTTAAGCTGTGGCAGCCACATCCATCAGGGTAACTAGCGTACTGTCAATTTTGCCAGACTGCCAGATGTGGTCAGACATTGGGCCATACTTTTAGTTACCTCCTGATGGTAAATCCGAAGCAAGAGCAAGCCTATCAGAAGGAGAAAGAAATTCCTCAGCCATAATTAATACCACAGTGGATATTGGTGCAACTGGATTCTGACAATTGGCTGGGGCTGCAGTACTATTAAGGGAGGGCTGGTTCCATTGTCCCTAGTTCAGACTTGAGGTACAGAGTACAATAATAGACAAGCCTTATGATGGCAATCACTCTTTAGTCGGCATGTTGATGAAGTATTACAGTCTACTAAAACAGATATGGATGCAGCACATTCTGCTCTAGCAGAGATGACTAATGCAGTTTCGTGGAGAATGATGAAGGGCTAATATCTTTTTAGAGGAGGTTACCTACCTTATAGGCCGGGCCACTACAATTATATGGTGGGGAGGGCCAAATTATGTGGCAGGATTGAATGAATTATCAGCAAGAAAAAAGCAAATTATGCAGCATATTGAAACACATTTTGTCACAGTAATATTTCAGTATTTTGACATTTTTATACTTGCAAAAAAAGTTATTTTATGCGTTGGTTGCATCAGTGTGACACCAAAATATAGTAATCAGCAACAGAAAGGTGACTATTTAAGCTTTGCAAAGGGTCTTCCAACGGGGTGTAACACGCCACTGTCTTTTAGTGACCTTTGAACCTATTGAGCAAGAAACAAACTTTAGTTTATTAAAATCTGCAGATTATGCAGCAGATGATGGATTTTGTGGCCAATGCAGCATATCTGTAACTATGCAAAAAAAAACGCAGTGGCTGCACAATCATGTGATTTCAGTGGCCCTGTAAAAACCATTTCAAAGCTGTACCCTCAAGGCTACACACAGCAATATTGACTGCCACCAGCAGTGTCTTACAATAAGCAGGCCCCTCAAAGAATATCTACTTACCAATCCAAGGAAATGGACATTCAAGAGTACAGTGATATTATAGAAGTGGCAGTCACAATAAATCCTGGAAAATTTGTAGTAGGAAGAAATTCAAATCTTTACAGACAATGAGCAGATGTAACATCTGACTGCTAGGTATAGGATTTGATATAAGTTGGCAGCATACTAGAATTCATTCATAAACCACCGCCCCCACCAACATGTTTTTCTGTTACAAAAAGAGATACTAATAATGTTGTAAAAAAATATATAAAAAAAGGACAGTAGAGCAAGTTTAAAAAAAAAAAACAATCATTGCGCATTGTCACTTTGCAAGAGGTCCTCCAACTGCTTCAACAAGATTACATGATATCTTGCATGATGCGTATTTCAACATACCATTTCAACTGAATCATCGCAAGTACCTTTGAAGTGGCTGTTCACCATTATCTATTCAGGGTATTGTCATGGATATTCTCAAAAGTGTATGGCTCCAGTAGCAGGTCACAGAAGAAAAGAAAGGCATGAAACGTTTCCATAATTAGAAAGCTGGTTAGTCAATGGAAATTCACACAAACCCAAAAGAGATCAACAATTGAATATTTATGGCCCTTCAGTAAATTAGGAATTACTTTAAATGAAAACTCTTGGCTAAGAGAAATACAAATTTGAGGAGTAAATTATAGACACAGTGCAACACAAAACCTTTCTGTCCAAAGAGAGAGTAGACTTTGTAACATCAATAGAAAGACTTTACAGTAGAAAACAAGCATTTGCAATGCAACGGATCTCGCATTTGCTTGAGTTAGAGCTATTAGCGTTATAAACTCCTAACCGGACTTTTCTTGCCACATAAATTGAAAATGAAAAGTAAAACAATTTCACATAAGTGAGGCGATTCTCAGCACCACGGCCGCCATGAGCATCAGCGTGAAGAGACACACAAAAGGAAAAAGACGTTTTCTCGCAGTCAAACTTATCGGCAAAAGTGCAATTATCCGTGTAACAGGGGTGATGGCCAAGACGGTAACTAAAGCTCCCCAAGGAGGGACAAACGTAAGCCATTTACCAATGTCAGCAAAGCATTTTTGAAGGGCAAGCCCCATGAACTTTTGGTAGTGATGGGCGTGATGTGGGCCTAGATACATACCAACACGTCGGAAAAGCAGCACTTATGCGCTGCTGTGCTCGACCTAAAAAAACAAATAAAACACAGGAAGGAACAAGGTCACATGTACAGTCAAAGCTAGCTCAAGACCTATAGAAATCATCCATGCAGAGGAATATACTTCTAATGGCCTAATAACTGCTAGGCATTCAAAACATAAAAGCAAAGAGGTTAAGCCGGTAAGCAAGTGCCACTTATGAATGGGAGCTAAAACAAGAGATAGTGGAAAGAGTCTTGCAGGACAGGGTCACACCAAAAATCAATCTCTTAGCAGCACAAGCCAACACAATATCCCAAGGCCTCGCATCCAGGTATCTTTACCACCAAGCCCAAGGAACTGCCCTATTGTGAGATTGATCAGGGAAATTTGCATATACGTTCCCCCTAGTTACGCTCCACAAGTGCAAACAGAAATCCATGACATCAATAAGGATAGTTCATATGGGTCAGGCAGACATGGTTTTCAGAACTGATGGGAATAGCACAAGGCAGGGTAATAAAGTTACGCTCATCTCAGAAACTACTAACACTGCAAAAAAGACAGGTGTGCCACACAGAGCCTTCCAGTTTCAACTTAGCAATATGACTCCTGATTTGTGAAAATTCAGACACTTCGGACTCCCACAGAGATGTGTAGAAGTCTTGAGAGAAGCCAGAAGACCGACAGCATGAAAGTGTTATGCTGCCAATTGGAATGCAGCAGTGAAGGACCCATAAACAACAGGACAAAATATTCTACTCTTGTCAAATACCTAATATATCTTAGATGTGAACCTTTCTGACACATCTTTAAAAGTCCTCTTCTCAGCTGGGGAGGAGAGGGTGGTCTTGGAGCAAAGCAAGACGTTCTTGTCATCAAATGATTCTTAGAGGGCTGCTGAAGTTGGCACCCACTCCAGTGTAGAATATAAACCTGATCATAGCAAAGACACCCTTTGAACCCATACATAAAATGGGACCCGAATACTTAACACTCAAGGCAGCTTTCTTCATTGCCACCACTTGACTACATAGTAAGTTCAGTGAGTTGCAAGCACTCACGGTGCAAGAACTTAACATGCATATACATAGGGACAGAATGGCCATGAGGGCGAACCCTCAGTTTCTCCCAAACATAATTTCACACTTCCATGTCAGTCAAGGTATACAACTACAAGCCTTTTCCCAACAGCTAAACACACAAGCAGGAAGGACTCTACACACACAAGATGTCAGGTGGATTGTCATTTATTACCTGAAAGAACAAGACCCATCAGGGACAAGAGATAATTCTTTATTCCTTATTCTTCAGCAAGTAAGGTTTTCATGTGACTGAGGGGACCATTGTAAGATATATAGTGCAAACAATCCAAACATGGTACAAGAAAGCTGGAGTTTTTCAGCGTTAATCTTTCTGGATTCACATGCTGTGCATTGTTCCGCCATCTAGTGGTTGGTTCCGGAATTTTCTACTATTTCACCAATTCTTTTAGTCAGTCTTCTTTTTCTACGTTTGTTGGCTGGTGAGCGGCAACAGAACCTCAATTTGGTGTCTCCTTGTGACGTTGTCATACTTCCTTTTAGATGTTCCCACCTTAGGTTGCCATCTTCAGATTCTTTTTTTCCGCTGTGGAGTCTGCATGTGTTTTGCAGAGACGTGTCCAACACGAGGTAAAGCTTTGAAGAATTACCAAAAAACGTTACCAGGAAATTTTTCAAAGTAAGAGAACATCATCGACAGGGAGCGGGCAAAGGATGAAGTAAGATTTCTTTATCTCGATGGATTGCAGCGAATGCCTGGAAAAAAAGGGGAGGCGTGAGAAGTAATAGAGAAGACACCATTTCAATTCTGCAAGAATTGCCATCATAAATTTGCTTAGAAGGATAAATATCTGGTGTGTAATCTGTCTTCCAGCCGATCCCTTGAGTGAAGATTGTAACGTCTGCTCCGTGTTTGGGACAAAACTAAAGCATTTACGAATGTCTTCAAAGGATTTCTGAAAAGCAAGCCCACGAGCGAGTGAAAGTGATGGGTGTGAGGTGAGCATGGGTAAAAGTCCACATAGATACCAACACATCTGAAAAGCTGCGCTAGCACGCTGCTGTGCTCAACCTAAAAATAACACTTCTTTTTATATATACTTTAAACCCAAGAACTTTGTTTGAAGGTAAGTACATTTTTAAGCATAAATATTTTTCACTTCCAAAAATCGATACTTTGGGCCTGATTACGACCTTGGTGGATGTAACAGATATCCCGCCTGCAGTTTTACAAGTTTCATAGGATATAATGGAACTTGCATAGCGGATGGGATATCAGTCATGTTTATGGTTTGAGATGAAACCATAATGACTCGGACTCTTGACAGCTGGGGGACCTTGTTGATACTGGAGGTCCACTCCCACTCAGGTCGGTGACGGCAGGTACAGCGGTGACTTCAGGTGTCAGATCTTTGCAGTTCCAGAGTCTGTCGGGGAATGCAGACAGGCTGTCGGAGTTGATACCAGGTCAGCTGCTTCTTCTCCTCTTCTGCAGGTGCAAGTCTTCTTTGTCCTTTGTCTTTTTAAGTCGTCAGGATCTGAGTTCTGGGATGCCACCTAAATACTCAGTTTAGGGGTGTTAAACAGAGTGCTAGATGGGAGCCAGTTGGTTGGCCACCTTTAGGGTGACTACACCGTTGGGAAGAGAGCATAACCCTGACCATAGTGGCCTAATTCCTTCAAACCAAGATGGAGGAATTTAAAAAGTGGCGTCCACTTCAGCATGTCCATCTTAGGGTTAGGACTGGCATGAAGTGTGCACACCTCTAAACTGCCTAATTTTCCCACTTGTCTTGCTGCCAGAAGTGGGGTCAGGACAGGGGATTGGTCATCTCTGCCATTGGTAGACTTTGGTCACATTACAAAGGCGGCTAGGCCTTTGAAGCTTCCCATGTCAATCATGCCAGGAGGAGGTGTGAGCACCCCTGACGAGTGCAGTATATTTTAAACTAACAGCATGGTTTCTGAAGACTTAGAATTCGAACACATACATTTACCAGAAGACTCAATGGCAGTTTTAAGGTAAGCAAGAAAACCAATAACTAGGAAATGTTATATGGCAAAATGGAAGATATTTTAACTTTGGTGTATAAAAAATGTTAGGCGAGGAAATCACAAGGGAAAAGACAGTGTTAAAAATGTTAACTCCTCTTTTACAAGAAGGTCTCACATATGCATCCTTAAAGGTTTATCTGGCAGCAATAGTTGCCTATACAAGAGACCAAATGGGAAGACATTTTTTCACAGCACCAGTGGGAAAAAGATTATTAGAGGGTGCAAAAAAGGATAGCACCACCAAGAAGGGAACCAGCACCCACATGCAACCGAAGTTTAGTTTTTACACAACTCATAAGAAAACCTTTTGAGATGTACAAAAAGCTACTTTATAGATGCTAACTTTAAATACTGCTTTTCTTGGTAGCTATTACTTCCCTGCATAGGGTTAGTGAGTCAGAGGCTCTCACAATAGAAGCCTATTTTCAAATTCACAAGGACAGAATTGTCATGAGAATAGATCCACAGTTCATACCAAAGGTGGTTTCAGTTATACATTAATCAATCTATTCAAATTCCAAGTTTGCTTCAAAATCCAAAGAGACATGCTGAAAGAATGTTGCATTGCACAAGACGCTTCATTGTGTATTGTACTGAAAAAACAAAACCTTTCAGGGAAACTCTGCAATTGTTTGCATCCTTTTCAAAAAGGTACTTGGGAAAACCAGTTACAAAGATCACAATTGCAAGATGGATTGCGCAAATAAATAAGTTATGTGACACCTATGCAGGAGAAACATTAAAAATAGCACCTGGAGCACACTACCCAGAAAAAGAGAGCAACCATTGCATTTGTCAATTAGTGGAAATCTGCATGGCAGCAACATGGTCATCAGTGCACACGTTTACAAAACATTGCTTTGACATTCAGATGAACAAAGGAAGCTGACGTTGGACAAAGAGTGCTAAAGTATCTTTTTGCAAGTCATTACCCAGCCTCATCCCAGCCACTGCAGAAATACAAACTGCAACAAAGTTAGTGCACAACATGTGGTTCCAGAAAAGATTCACGCTGAAAAATGTAACGATTTCTACCTGTAGGTGAAGTTTTGCAGCCTGAAGAATTTTCTGGACTCACAAGTGACCCTCCCACTCCACCAGGGAGATGGGAGAAAGAGGAAAAAGAAAAAAGAATGTGAAGATGGCAACCTGAGGTAGGAACATCAGCAGGAATTACAACGACGTCACAAGGAGACACCAAATGGAGGTTCCGTCAATGCCCAACAAAGAAAAAGACGGTCTAAAAGAATTGGTGAAATAGTAGAAAATTCCAGACCTAACCACTAGATGGCGGAATAATGCATAGCATGTGAATCCAGAAAATTCTTCAAGCTGCCAAACGACACCTACAGGTAAGAACCTCTACGTTGTGCTAGGTTAGAAATTAAGAGTGCACTCCACACTAATGCTCATTGCCAGTGTTTGTCTGAATTGCATTCTTATGTCAACCACACAGTCATCTATACAGACTTTTACACAACACTTATGAGGACATTCAAGTCAACAAATGGAAGTGCGGGTTAGACGAGAGGTACTAAATAACCTGGCTGCACACTCACTTCAACCCACATCTACAAATAGCAAGTGACTCAAGCAAAGATTCATGCAGCAAAATGAAATGGTTACTCACCTGTAGGGTAAGGTACACCGCTTGAAGAAATTGCTGGATTCACATTCGCCCTCCCCAGAAATCAGGTGTTGAACTGAGCAGTGGAGGGGAGCAGGTAAAGCGTTAGGGAGCTCAAGGAATGGTTGCCAAGAGGAAAAAGGATTCTGAAAATTTCAACCATGCACAGGGGCTTCATGGGACTTACCTCTAATGCCATAGGAAAAGGACATACCACCAAATGTTAGACAGTGCCCAGAGAGAGAGAGAGAAGAAAGAGGACTAAGAGACAGTGGGGGTCATTTTGACTGTGGCGGTCCGAGACCGCCAGGGCTAAAAGGAAGGAAGCACCGGCAACAGGCTGGCGGTGCTTCTAGCCCTATTACGACCGCGGCTGAAGCGCCGCGGTCGCACCGCCGGGGCCGGCGGTTTCCCGCCGTTTTAGCCCCGGTGGTGATAATCCGCCAGGGCAGCGCTGTAAGCAGCGCTGCCCTGGGGATTATGACACCCCTACCGACAGCCTGTTTCTGGCGGTTTGCACCGCCAGGAAGAGGCTGGCATGGGCAGTGCAGGGGCCCCCTAACAGGGCCCCGGCCAGCTTTTCACTGTCTGCATAGCAGACAGTGAAAAGCGCGACGGGTGCAACTGCACCCGTCGCACGGCCGCAACACCGCCGGCTCCATTAGGAGCCGGCTCCTATTTTGCGGCCTCATCCCCGCCGGCCCAGCGGGAATGTCATAATGGGGGCCGCGTGAGTGCGGCGCATTGGTGGCCGCACGGCGGCTACCGCCGCCCGCCAAGGTCGTAATGACCCCCAGTATCTTAAACACTGAGGATCCATCTCAAGGATTTTTCTGATCACAGCTAGGTGATCTAAAAGTGTCTTTCAGATGGTTTTAGCAATTACTGCAGTTCATCTCCTAAGAACCCCAAGAACACTTTTCAAACAGCGAGACACACGTGCTCAGGAAAATCTGCAAGGCGACCCACAGGTGAGTTTTGGGCAACAAAGTGCTAAAAAGCATTTTCAAAGAATCACAACATCCTCTAAGACAGTGGTTCCCGACCTTTTGACTTCAGGGTCCACACTCAATCATTATTGGAATCCGGGGACACCCGCTGAGTCATTACTGAAAGCTGGGGACCTAATCTGTTAAAATTATTACATTCTCTTCCAGGGGATCCTCATCAATAGTCATAAACACTGAATATTCCCACCCACGTGCAGGGACCCCGGAGCATATCCAAAAACACATGTATATGTATGAAATAACTATGAAAAATAACATTTTAGTAGATACTTTCAATACAAATATAATATTTACTTGTGTAAACAGCAGTGCAGTCTATGTTGAGAAGCAGGCTAAAAATGCTTAAATTGTTTTGGAGTGTTTTTTTTTTTTTTTTTTTTTTTTTTAAAACCTAAATCAAAACCTTCAATTAAAGTTAAAACTTTCTGTAGTCAAAGTAGAAGGCATAGAAAGTATAAGCAACCCATTTTAAAAGACAAAATAAAGGAGCATTATTAGCCAATAGGCTGCATGCAGGTTAATACAATAGAACCCCCAGAAAAATTGGTACCGTGCCTTTAAGACCCTGAGCACCTCCAGTATCCCACCATGCCTCAGGGGTGAGAGTGAGGTGACAGTTGGTTCACAGTTAGGTCAGTTCTTTTTTCCGGCTTCTTCTGTGAGGATCCTGGTGCATTGAGCTCTCATTTTTCTGGTTATTTAACCAGAAAAATTACCTAGACTGTGTTTCTCTGTATTATTCAACGTTTCTACATTTTTCCTGAGTGAGAGACAAGTTTTTTCTCACAGAAATGCCTTCATTATTCGTGAAATGTCCTTCCTGTGGGAAGAAGAAGGCTCATTCAGACCCACACTCTGTGTGCATAGTCTGTTTGCCTCAGAGTCACTCTCCTGACACCTGCAGCAGACTTTGCAAAAATCTGTCCAAAAGGACTCTCACGGACAGAGAGAGGATTCGTCTTCATGGTCTGCATGAAAGAGAGAAACTTTCCATGGACTCTTCTCAACGGCGAGCCAGATCGATGTCGGCAGGTAGGAAGGTTCCGGTTTGTTCACCGTCAACGTCATCCCTGCCATCGTTGCATCACCGAGTGCCGAAGAGCACACCGCTGTCGACGTCGAAAGAAAAGATGTCAAAGCCTTTACTTCCTCATCGGGGTAGTTCTCCGTCGATGGTTGCACACCGTTCGACGTCAAGCAGGTACATCAGTACCCATATGCCGTCATAGTCTGCACAGCATCCGACGGCGTCAGGGCATTCGTCGTCAAAGATGACATCAAGAACTAGGTTGAGGTCTCCGCATTGTACAACGTCGAGGCACTCGTCTCCGTCTGCACACCACTCGACATCAAGGCATTCGACGTCAAGACACATTCCTGCTGCAGAGCATCACTCGTCGCCGAAGCATGTGGCGTCGACGTCGAGGCCTGAGAAAACGGGAAGGCGTCGCTCGACGGTAGAAACCCATGGATCCCTGTCGACTGCAACACAACAGCGATCGACGTTGAGACAACCCTCTCCTGTAACATCTGTCTTGCAAGGGGTTTCTCTGCATACCGGTCCCCATCAAAAGTCACCTACAATTCCTGAGACTGGCCAGTAGTCATGGTTCAGAGTGATTCTACAGCGGCATCCAGAGCTTCATCGCATGTATCGCCCATAAATCTGTCTCCAAGGTGGCTAGAAAGCCTGAATAAAACACTGGCTTCTCCAGATTCTCAATACTCAAGGCTCTTCTCACCAACGGCTTCTTTACCTGGTACGTCCTCCCCTACAACACTATCTGAACGACCAAGACCTGCTGCTGACCAGCCCGTTCCTAGACGTCAGCACAACCAGACAAGGGCATCCTCAGGAAAAGTAGGTCACGTTTCAGGAGAAGGTCTAGATCTAGATCCTCTAGATCACGGCGGCGTAGATCTCCCTCATGGTCTACCGCATCAGAGTCCTCCATGAGAGACTACTCACCTACCTTAACTAACTCCCCTCCAGCAAGGGTATCTCCAATTGACAACATTACTACCTTCAATGTGGTTTTGGTCAGAGGGGCTCAAAAACTGAACATAGATATTCCAGAACAGACTACATCATCATCAGTGATCTATGAGACCCTGCATCAACGTGCCTCTTCCAGACAATTACTGCCTCTGGTTCCTGGTCGTTTATAACCGGCTATTGTCACCTTCCTTACTCCGGCTAGCCTTCGTTCTGCTCCGGCTCAGATTCTAAAGAAATATGAAGCCCCAGACCAGGATCCTTTGTTCCTTAGAGACGATCCTCCTCCATTCTCTGTGATTCTGGCTGCTGCCCTGAAAACTCATTGTCTTCTACGGTCCCTTCATATAAGGAAAGTAAACATTTGGACTCATTGGGCAGGGAGATGTGTGGCACTGCAGCAGCGTGCATGAAGGTCTCCAGTGCTTCTGTCCTTCTAGGACAAATTGCCTAGAGAAGATAGGCAAGATTTTCAGGAGATCTTGCAAGAGGGGAGTTTGGTTTCCAACCAAGTCATTAGTGCTGCTGCAGACAGCACAGATTTGGCAGCTCATGGCTATGCACATGGCATTTGTGCAAGGAGATCCTCATGGCTGCGCCTTACAGGATTGAAGCAGGAGGCAGAGCACCCTTTTCAGCAGAGGGTTCAAGCCCCTCACTGGGCTCAGAGGCCTCAACAGAAGCAGGGGAGGCCATTTTTTCAGCAACTTAGAACTGCGAGAGACCGCGCTCCAAGTAGACCGCATCAGTCTACTCCCAAGACAGTGGGAAAACAATGAGGACTGGCTTCCCCTAACCCTGTCCACCTCTCCAGTGGGGGGGAAGTATTACCAATCACGCTCACGAGTGGCACGCCGTTACAAAAGACAAATGGTTGCTAAACATTGTAGAGAATGGTTACTCTCTTAGATACAAATCTCCTCCACCTTCTCTACCGCCAACGAGGTCAGCGCCTGATCATTAGTCAATACTACGAAAAGAAGTTTGCATCCTGTTGCAGAAAGTAGCAATAGAAAAAGTTCAGTTCGCGCAGCGAGGAAAAGGAGTGTATTCTCGCTATTTTCTGGTGAGGATGAAAGGCCAAGAAGGGTCCTTCAGATCCATTCTGCATCTTAGACATCTGAACAAATACATCCAAAGACAAAAATTCAGAATGCTGGCTCTTTATCAGATTTTTCCTCAGCTACATCGAGGAGACTGGATGTGCTCTGTAGATCTACAGGATGCATGCTTTCATATTCCAATCGTTCCCAAACATTGGAAATTTCTTTGGTTAGTAGTCTCATCCCAACACCACCAGTTCAAAGTGCTGCCCTTCGGCCTAAAATCAGCCCCTCTGGACATTCTCCAAATGTGTGGCAGCGGTAGCGGTGCACTTCAGAAAATCTTTATCCATACCTAGACAACTGGCTGCTCAAAGCTACCACTGCAGAACAGGCTGTAAAACATCTCAACCTGGTTCTGAACACGTTCAGCTCTCTGGGTTTGCAGGTCAATTTCCAGAAGTCCATTCTCATACCAACTCAGACCCTCCATTATCTAGGGGCAATACTAGACACCAAACTAGAAAGAGTGTATCCTTCAGAGGAACGACTATCTTCAATAACGAAGAAGTGTCACATTCTTCTCCGCACTCTCAGACCTACGGTCCGTCAGGTAGCATCTCTGTTGGGCTCCATGGCCTCCTGCATTTTCATTGTTCCGAATGCCAGGCTACATATGAGGCCTCTTCAAGAGGCTCTAGAGGATCAGTGGAATCAACACACAGCCCAATGGGAGGATAGAAAAGCTTTTTCAACCGGGGCCTCTACAGTCATTGCAATGGTGTATGTGCAGACATCACCTGTTGGTTGGGACTCCTTTTCACCAGTCCACTCCTGACACCCTGGTGACGGATGCATCACTACAGGGCTGGGGAGCTCACCTGGGCCCCCTCCAAGCTCAGGGCTTATGGTCCAGCAAGGAACAGAGTTACCACATCAACCTACTGGAGCTGAGAGCGGTTCATCTTGCTAATTGATAATCACAAAAATGGGAACAATGGAGACCTCATCAACAGACACGACGTATTGAACAGAAACAATAGACAGTAAGATGCCCAGTGAGTCAAATTTAAGAGACTTTAGCAAATAGATGTTTCAGAATAGCTTAAGTCCTACATGGTCTGCACTGGCACCAAGGTCGACAGCAATGCTTAGCGAAACTATGACACCACTTCCATGTTACAATCTTAAGTATCTCCAACAACAGGATGCTTCATACCCGTACAGCCATGGTAGAGCGTGTCTTGTAGAATGTGTCTTGGTAGTCCCTGTTAACACTTTATTATCCAACAGGCCCTTTTTGTTTTAAATGTCTGTGTTTTGAGCCTTTGACAAAGTAAGTACTTCTGCCATACTTAAATTATGTTCTTTATATTCAGCGATGTGCGCCCACTGGAGTTTGGGTGCCAGACTCTGCACTCATCTTCTCCGGGCTGAGGTATTGTAATTAGGCATGGTAATAGTATCTTCGTTTGCATTAAAAAGCACTGAAAATCACCAGTTATAATTATCTCAAGTAATGTAGTTTGTGCTCTAAAGTAACTATACCTTGTGCCCTTGCTATGCACAGATTACTTCACATATTACATCACTCATGACATGTTTGATGGCATCATTGATAATATCACTACAGCATCTGAAATGACATAATTGACAACACAGTGCATTTGGGTGCTGTTGCATGTGTGGTGGGTACCTAAAGTAATTACACCTTATATCAGTCCAGGTATCCCCTCTTAGTGAAGTGTAGGCGATACCTAGAAGCCAGGCTCTCTAGATATAGCTGTGAATGAGCAGCCAAGGCTTATCTAGGAAATATGCAAAGCTCATGCAGTACCACTGTAGTCACACAGCACTTACACACATTAAAGAAAACACTCAGTTGTACAAAAATAAAGGTACTTTATTTTTGGAACAAATCACCACAAAATACTAGAAGGACAACTCACCAACAGGTGGTAAGTAATACACTAAACATATACACTAGTCATCAGAAATAAGCATATAAAAGGTTACAAAACAGTGCAAATAGCAATAACCAGTAGTGACCCTAGGGGGAGCACAAACCATATACTGAAAAATGGAATGTGAACACAGGAGCCCAACCTAGGTAAGTCAAATGTGTAGAGGGGAGCTGGGAGTACCAGAAAACCACAAAGGTAAGCAACACAGTAGCCCCCAGCGACCAGGAATGCAGGAGTAAATCACTGGATTTTCCCCTAACCACCCAAAAGGAGGAAAAGAAGAAAAAGACACGCAAACAAGACTACAACAAAACCAGTGGTTGATTCCTGAAGAAAGAAGACCTGTGGAGAGAGGGAACCAAGTTCAAGAGTCACAGTGGAGTCCAGGAGGAGTAGGAGCTACTACCCACCCAGCTGTACTTTCAGAAGTTGGTCGACGGTGATGAAGAACAGGTCAGTACTGTAGCCCTGGAGCCAGAGAAGAGTTCCTGGTGGATGCAGGTGATGTCCCACGCTGGAAGTAAGATTGCAGACAGGTGTTGGCGCAGAAATTCCACCAACAAGCCTTGCAAAGGCAAACTCACAGCTAGTGGAAAACTGTGGTGCCAGGGACCCGCAAGGGCCAGGAGGACTCAACCGAGGAGGGAAGACACAGCGGACCCTCAGCGTCACAGAGTCCACAGGAGCAGAGGCAGCACCCACAGGAGTCCCACAGGACGGGGACACAGGAGTCGCAGAAGAAGCCCATGCAGCACCACACAGGTAGATCCCATGCTGCTGGAGAACCACGCAGGAGGCTGGGCTTTGCATGATGGAGCGCTGGGGGCTGGAGCTACGTATTGCCTGACGATCCCTTGGAGGAGATGCAAACAAGTGTTGGAAGCCAGAAGTGACGCAATGCACGGGGGTACTGTCCTGCATGGGAAGGCAAAGGCTTACCTCCAACAAAGTTGGACAGCTGGTAGAGAGGACCGAGAGGACTACTCCAGACCGCCACCCGAGATGCAGGATCCACGCAGCTCAACATGAGGGGAGATCCACACAGCTGGTCCTCGCTTGTTGTAGGTGCCTGTGGTTGCAGGGGAGTGAATCCTTCACTCCAAGGAGATTCCTTCTTTTTGTGCAGGCTGAAGAGTTGCAGTCTTCTGAGGATGCACTGCAGAGGAAATGTTGCAAAGTTGCTGGAGACGTAAAAACAAAGTTGCTGAAGAGTCTTCTTCGTCGTAGCAGTCTTGTTGGTTCCTGGAGGGTCCAGTCGCAGTTCCAGAGGCCAGAAGTTTAAGTGGAGGTTGCAGAGGAGTCCTGCTGGAATCTTGCAAGCCGAATCTGAGGACCTACCCACTATAGAGAGAGAGACCCTAAATAGCCCTGAAAGAGGGACTGGTCACCTAAACAGGTAAGCACCAGGAGGGGGCTCTGACGTCTCCTGCCTGGCCACTCAGATGTTCCCAGAGTTCTCTGCCAACCTTAGAAACAAGATGGCAGAACCCAGGGACCCTCTGGAGGGGTGGTGATGGACAGGTGAGTGGTCACTTCCCTTTTCATTGTCCAGTTTTGCACCAGAGCAGGGTCTGGGGTCTCTGGACTGGTTTATGCACGGAGGGCACCAAATATGCCCTTCAAAGCAAACCAGGGCTTGGGGAGGCTACCACTCCCAAGCTAGTCACACCTATTTCCAAAGACAGCGGGTCCCCCCCCCCAAAGGAAATCCTTTGTTCTGTCTTCCTGGGTGTGATCAGATCATGCAGCAGGAGGACTGAAATCTGTCTGAGAGGTGGCAGCAGCTTGGGTTGCTCCGAAAACCCTGTAAGACTGGTGGTAGCAATACTGGGGGTCCTGTAAAGAGCCCCCAGAGTGCATGGAATCATACTTCCAATACTTGCAACAATATTGTGGTATGATTCCGACATGTTTGACAGCAAACATGCCTAGGTTCAGAATTACCATTATGTAGCTGGTCATAGGTATTGGCCTATGTCCAGTACACAGGTAAAATGGTGTCCCCGCATTTACAAAGTCCAGGAAAATGGATCTGGAGTTCGTGGGGGCACCTCTACTAGTGCAGGGGTGCCCTCACACACAGGTACCTGCACCCTCCCCTGGGCTGAGAAGGCCTAGCATAGGAGTGACTTACAGTGACTTAGTGCAATGACCTGGTGGTGAAAGGGTTCATGCACCCTTTCACGCAGGCTTCAATGGCAGGCCTGCAGAACACTTTGCATGGGCTCCCGATGGGTGATGGGTGACAGAATAACTGCTGCAGCCCATAGGGATCTCCTGGAACCCCAGTGCCCTGGGTACCTAGTACCATATACTAGGGACTTACATGGGGGGACCAGTATGCCAATTATGGGGAGAAAAAGGTACAGTTTAGAGGAGAGAGCAAAACTTTTGGGGTCCTGGTTTGCAGGATCCCAGTAGTCACAGTCAAACACAATGACAAAAGGCAATAAATGGGAGTAACCATGTGAAGAAAGAGGGTACTTTCCTACATGCATCCTCGCGGCCTTTTTAGATTTGAGGGGGCATTTTTGTGCTGAGAATTAGCACTAAATGCAGAATTGCTGTTCTCTCCTAATTCAAGCATAATCTTGCTGAGTTCTTGGGTAGTTCCACATAATTACGCTGCATGGAATTACGCTAGTTATGCCCACCTCTAATGTACATTATTATAGCTCTTAGCATGCGCTCTGAAGTCTATATTTAGTGATAAAAACGACTGGTGCTGGTACTGGAAAATAGCAA
The DNA here is from genome assembly GCF_031143425.1 of Pleurodeles waltl. Lineage (NCBI taxonomy): Eukaryota > Metazoa > Chordata > Amphibia > Caudata > Salamandridae > Pleurodeles > Pleurodeles waltl. The sequence goes on along the minus strand of NC_090444.1, from coordinate 81,787,675 downwards.
TACATTTCTCATGACTGCCCTTCTTATCTGTGCTGCTGCCAGAAAAAGACAGACTGTAAATAATATGCCTACCTAAAACACTTAAACAGTGTTTTGTGCCAAGTGTGCTACCACTCCCCCTCCCCCCCCCCCCCCCCCCCCCCCCCCCACACACACACACACCTCTTAGGTAGCTAGATAAACAAAGAAAATAATCACAGCTGGGAAGGGGAAGCAGTTTTTGTTTCTTGGAAGCACACAACTTCTGCCTAAACAGAACATCTGCTCTTGTCCACCAACATGTGGGTGGAGCCAAAACCCCTCCCTGTGGTGCCCCTGAAAGCTCTTTTTGTGTTGATCATTTTAGGAAGGCTACAGCTGCACTGCCAAGCCAAGCCTGAAAAGGGGTAGCATGACTTTCCTTGGCATCATCCAACTAACTGATATTTGCAAGGCAGAAACGTGGTCATCTGTTCATTCTTTTACAAAAAATGTTTATTGAAAAGAAAGAAGCCCAGTTGGGATAAATAGTTTTAAAAAGATTATTAACTACAACTACTTTCCATCCTCGTATGTCTTTAGGGGTTGAGGCTATGCTCTTAATTCAATGCACTCCATGCGATTTACAATAATTGCTGCAAATGGAAAATGTTTGCAGCTTGATGTGTTGTAGATTCAAATTGCCACCCACTTCCCCAGTAAATGGAAAGTTGTAGTAGTTGGATTTACTAACTATTTCATACTGTAGTACTCATGTATAATCAGCCATACCTTCTTGGGTGGGGGTGGGGGAATATAAGGTACTCCCTGTAAACTGATACAGTGTGATCTCTGGTAGGTGAGCAGTGGTCGTTCTCAAAAGGAAAACTTAAACACTTGTAATACACAACTTTAAATTTTCAAAAACCCAATACTAGATGTCAGGATAGTGCACAAAATGTGATCCACAGCACAAGCAGCAAACATTTTGTTACCGCTAAATAATATTTTTCTTACTTTTGTTTCCAGGGACCTTTGTATATTTACATTTTCTACATAGACTAGCACATAGCACCTGGTTATGTGTGTTGATTAGAACCAAAGCAGTTTAAATACACTTCTGAATACTGCCTTTCCTAGTTAGGCATTGTGCAGTGATTAACATTTCCAACGCAGAAGTTAGTTTGTGCAATGCTGTAAAGCCTATCTTTTTTTCATTATACACAGTAGGCCAGTATTGAAAGTATGAAACAAAGACATGAGAGACGCACTATAATGTGCGTTCCGTATTAACAAAGGATAGCTATTTATCTCCAAGGACCTGGACTCCACCACAATGCAAACATGTATTTAAAATATATGTTTTGGGGAAATTAGAGAGTTTTATTTGGGGCGGGGTGTTTGATACCCCCACTTCTCAGAAACTGATGGCCGAAAATGCCAATATTTGTAGGTCACCTGCAAATATTTTGTGGTACAATTCTTTTTTTTTTCATTTGGCTGGACCTATAGTTTATTCTACCATAATATAGGGCACTACCTATTTAGATATTTCTGTCCGTAGGCTTCTAAGTATTAAAAGGCATCTTCCTCCTGCATAGTATCTTTATATATCCACATTCTCTCATTGTTAGTCTGACTTTTAAGAAGCCAGTAAGCTCCAGCTCTAATTCTGGCATGTCCCCGACAAATAGAGCTGATACTTCTATGCAATGAGAACGGAGTTTATGTCCGGCGTTCTCTGGCATCTGTCCAGTTCCACAGTTCGTGGGTACAACATAGATGTTATGCAGACCTGAAGAGCACACGCCTTTGTGTTTGCAGAAAATGCATTGCCATCCTTGTATGATAATAACGCAGCAAGTAGGTAAACATAGACCCTAGTTTTCCATCACCTCCTGTGACCACTCCCTAGTGTAAAAGTGCCTCCCTTTCAGACCTCAGATAGCAGTACAAGCGATGAATGTGCTGTTTGACTGCACTTAACTTATTGATCAAGACTTGGATAATACATTAAAATGTATCAAAATAGATACAAAGATGGAAGATTTCATGGGATCAATGCTACAGATGGCTACTTTTCATACATGCCCAACAGGTCATACACATTCACGTTAATTTGGACTTAAACCATTACACCTCCTGGGTTACTTCAGTGGCAAATGACGAGGTCACATTGTCAGTTGCAGTGGACCTTACAAACAATGGACAGTGATATGTACCTCCCAAAACAGACTGCTCAGTTGAGGAAAATATGAAATTATTCCAGCAGTTGGAGATGCCCTTTGCATGAGGCAGGTAAATGCTGCATTCCGTCAGGTATCGTTAGTGCATCAAATTCACTTGGAAAGAAAGTTTTTTTCAGGCCATAAAAAAGCAGACCTAAATATCATATGCCGCTATCATTAGTAGAGTTAGTCATTCTTACAGGATTCTACATTCAAGTAAGTTCTCAAGGTAGTAATGATACAAGGGATATGAAATGTTTACTTAATTGTTCTGAAGGAAGACCGGAGTTCTTTGAGCTATACAATTGTTACAATCCTAAAATTCTTCAAAGTTGAGACAGATAAGTTCAAGATGGTGAAGGAAGACTTACTTTTTTTGAGCCATGGTCAGTTCAGTCTACATTATGCCACATCATGATTTATCCAAACCAGTTGAAATGGCAACGGTTTGTGGCTGGCTGAGTTTTGATGCTAATGTATGGGATCACGTTGACTTCCAAATTATTTTTCTAATGTTATCAGTAGTGTGTAAAGACAAACAAATGTTGCATAGCCAAAACGAGACAACTGATTGTTAAAGATAAATTATTTTCTATAAAAATAAAACAAGCAGAACACTGTCTGTTGTATCTGCTTTGTTTCCCCTTAAACAGAACCAAATCTGTCATATCCAAATTCAACATAAACTCTCAAACCTGACCTAGATATAGTAGAATCTCTTTGTTATCCGATGGCAGAAAGAATTCAGACTTTCCTGAGAAACATTTACTAAAGGTCACACAGTCTTTGTCAGTGAAAATAACAATTACATTTTTGAAAAATTGTGGTTCCCCCTAATACAGTTATTACAGTGTAAGCTGCCACCCATGACACCAGCACAGTAAGGATTCAAAGTGAATGGTCTGAGTTTAAAGGACAGAAATGGTCTGAACTGACAAAAAAATGCAGTAAATTAAAATTCAACACTGACATCGTTTTTAAAAAAAAAAATTTTTTTAATCTGTTTATTGCCTTTTTACTTCTTTTCAGGGTTTACATTCTGTCGGGACAGGCTGTTACATATGTCAACACATAGATATTGTAAGCGAATGCACAAATACAGATGCAAATTGTTAATTGTAACACAAATCAACAGTATTAACCAGAAAGTTAACCATAACAGATATATAATTCAGGCGGGCCTCAAGTGTACATCTCTGGTTCATACAGGTAGGTGCATTAACAGTCATTCCACGACAGATGCTCGAAGGTATCACAATCACCCCCAGTGAGTCCTGAAGTGGTGTGTGTGGGGGAAAGGCACATTGTTTTGTGTCTCCTTTGTCTGTGTGTGTGTATGGAGGGTGTCTCTTCCCTCCTTACAGTGTCTCCTGGTGTCATTGCCTGCAGTGGCTCAGAGGTGGCATGTATTTCAGTATGTAGATCTACCATGATGGCGTCCCAGTTAGTGGGAATTGAATATCTGCGGAGCCCCAGGTTATCTTCCTGGTGGAGAGCAACGCTTTCTGCTTGCACTCAGACTGCTATGGATTGCACTCACGGTGCTTAGAATGGCAGGTCAGGTGATTTCCACCTGTGGGTTATGAAGCTCTTGGCTAGTAGAAACCCCCAGGTCAAGGAATTGGGATCTGACTAGTATGCAAGCCTCCCATGTAGATAGGACGTCTCCACCTGCACAGTAGGACAGATGGCGTGTCCATTCTTGCCAGTAGTGCTGTAAGCAGGGGCATGCCCAGAGCATGTGTAATAAGTCTGCATCTATCAGGTGTCAGCGGGAGCAATCTGCGTCTGTGCGGTGAAAGTAGCAATTTGTTTTGGCAGGTGTAAGGTAAGCTTATGGACTATATAGAGTTGAATCAACTGGAACCGGGCATTAAGCAGAAAGGACCATTATTTGTCAGTGTAAGGTTTCGAAAGGGTGGGAGCGATTGCGAATGGTGCATGAGTAATGTATCAGCTAACTAGCACACCAAATTCTTCCCCCTTCCAAACACATGGAGATTTTGTAGAATAAGGTGTATGGGTGGTTCCTGAGCCAGATCACCCCCCTCCCCACCTGCCCCAGCACTCCTATAAGGGATCTGTATAGAAGAAAGCTACAGAAGGCAGGCCAATGTCCTCCATCAGAGCTTTGTATTGAAGAAGCGTCCCTTCCTTATAAAGGTCTCCTATTGTGTGAATCCCTGCGGTGTGCCAGGCTGCTAACTGCCGCAGAGGTGCTCTGTTGGCCCAATAGTGTTCCCAATAGTGCCATTGCTGGAGCATTAAGAGTTATCGCTCTCATGAGGTTGGCCTGTAAGGCTTAGAGCGTCACTCGACAATGGGAGGCATTCCAGATGACGTCTCAATGCTCGAAGAAGGTGGCAGGAATATACAGTGGAAGGTTGGCAAAGTAATACAGGTGATGGGGGAGTACGACCATCTTACGTAGCGCTACCTTTCCTGCCACTGATCAGGATAGTGTCTTCCAGAATGTCATCTGGGTTTTGAGCAATGTGGCAGCCTGCGTCACGTTACTGTCTAACAGATCCGAGGGTGAATGATAGACTTGGGCGCCCAGATATCTGAATGTATTTGGTTGCCAGGCAGAAGAGGCACTAGCGAGGACCAGGACAGGGTTGGGTGCAGCAGGGCACCAATGGAAAGCGGCTCGAACGGGCCCAGTTAACGTGCAAGCCAGAGAGGGACGAATAGGCATCAAGGGTGTCGGCTATACCGTTTGGGAGCAAGGAAATATTCCTAAAGTAGATGAGCAGGTAATCTGCCTACAGAAACACAGAGTAAGTACCGTCTCCCTGGGGTATACCCCAGTCACGTGTAAGGCAGCCGCTAACTTGACTCTGGCCAACAGTAGAATATACAGTGGTCTCGCTAACCTAAGAAAGAGGGGTCCAAACCCAAACATTTTAAGCACCACAAACACAAATCACCACTCAAGTGAATCAAATGCCTTTTCCAAATCTAAAACAAGGCAGCCTGCATTAGACCAGAGAGACTGGGCATATTCAAGGATGTGAAAAAATAATGCCCTGAATTAAGTGATATGGTCCGGGCTGGCATTAAACCCATTCCGATCCTGGTTGACTAAGGCTGGAACCAAAGGCACCAGGCGGTCTGCTAGAATGTTCACCAGTATCTTATAGTCCGAATTGAGCAACGTCAGTACGAGTTTAGGAGTTCTGGGTCTTTATTCGGCTTAGGCAGCGAGATCAAGATGATATCGCAAAAAGGAGTCTAGGAGGGGCGCGACTGTTAAGGCTTCTTCATAAAGCGTGTGCAAAAGAAGCGTCAGAGGTGGTGCGTAGGCTTTGTAAGATTCTACTGGTAGCCCGTTGGGCTTCCCAGTGGCAAGGGCACAGATGACCTCTTGTATCTCAAAAGGGGTAATAGACTCATCAAGTTCGACCTGTTTGTCTGGCGTACTTCAAGGGAGAATTACCGTGGAGAGAAAATATGTTTTCTGGAATGGCAGCCGGTCCCGGCTGGTACAGGGCAGTATAGTGACGCACTTGCTCATCGCGTATCTCTTGTTACATATAAAGTAGGGTGCTGCAACTGATCACAGTGCTGCGATGGGGTTGATCTTGCCTTATCAACCATGCAAGTAGGGAGCCCGTCCTATCCTCCGTGTCATGAGTTTTTGCAGAATGGGCAACGTTGCGCCTTCATTAATAAAGATCTGCTATTCGGGTCTTGGGTCACCCTAGTTTCAAGGTGCATCAGCAAACATTCAACATGTGTTGCCTCCTTGTCTAGCTGTTGGCGCACACCCCGACTCCATCTCAGGCAGTGTCTGCGGAGGGTCACCCTTAAGACGTCCCATTCCATGAGTGGGTGTCTACTGAGCTGCTATTGAGATCAAAGTAGTTGCTTATAATCTGTCTGACGGAAGCACAATACGTCGGGTCCTCGTGTGCTGCTGGTTGTAAGCGCCAGGTTGGGATGGGAGGAGGTTCGATGTCCCATGTGATCTTGCAAGTATTGGGGATTGTGGCCTAACTGGGCCTACCCAGGTAGTCAGTGTGGGTTATGAATGGGGTAAGATCTAACATGCAGACCAATCTGTCTGTTCTGACAGGCAGTCTGTGCAGGGCTGAGTAAAATGAGTATATCTTGGAGGAAGTTTTATGGAGATGCCATACATCTATAAGGTACCAGATCAGTAGCCAGTCCCTAAATGAGTGAACATTAAAGGATGCAGTGGTGCAGGGCAGCGGGTTGAACGAGCGGTTGAGGTCAGTGTCTAACCCGCTATTAAAGTCCCCTCTCAGTAACCATGGGACTCTACACCATCAGGATAAGATCCTGGATACGCAGGAATGTTGCTTGATCAGTACTGGGGGCATATATGTTGCCTATGAGTATGTCTGCAGTTGAGCCGGTCCCTGACAAACATAACGCCCCTCTGGGTCCATCACCTCATCCTCTGCCACAAAGGGGACCCCAGGACAGCTCAGGACCCCACGGGCATAGGAATAGAAATCCATATAATAGACTTGTCTGCGCAAACGTCGCTGCCGCCTAGCCAACTTGAGGATCATCAGGTGAGAGTCTTGTTTTAGGGCGACATGCGTGAATTGATGTTGGAGGTAAAAGTAGATAGCATACTAGTGTGCAGGGGTGTAAATGCCGCGCTCATTTCAGGTAATCACTTCAGTGTGGGTCATGTGTTTTGTTACTGGAATCATGTTAGCTGCCTACTATTCGCATGGGTGGCGCGTTTCAGTGACCGGGCACTGATGAGGTAGGGTCAGGGGGAGTGTTCTCTGGCCGTCAGTGTAAGAACTTCATAAACAAAGAAAACATATCAGCAGTGAAAGAAGTAACAAACATAGCAAATACCATTAGAGCAGTGCCCAAACCATGTAATAGTATGTATCAAGAGAACAGCAGGATTGTCTCTCGGGGGAAGGAGACTTTGCAGTTCTCCAGTCGCAAATCACCCCAATTGTTGGATCGTTTGGGATACCTGTTTAGTACCCTTTGTCTATGCTGCAGTTACAGTCCTGGGGTAAATGTGCGAGTCATTAAGCTGGTGCACATATATAGCTTCAATAGCCCCCTAATAGTGTGGGCACAGAGGAGGTATCTGGGGAGCAAGAGGGCATAATCAGACAATTAGTAGGCACAGCATGACAGTTTTACATACCACAGCAATGAAAGAGAGAAAACAAACCTAGTAAATTATAGATATCTTGTGTGTTAGATGATGGTGTCTGCAGTTTGCAGAGTCTCTACCGTGTTCGGAAAGGAAGTGGGGGGGGGGGTAATCGGGCCTGGTAGGATCTGTGGCTGGGCCCCTCACCTCCGAGGTCGACCTTCAACGGGAGGTATGGACCACCCCCAATGTCTGGTTGTAATGAACTAGTTGTTTGGACACCGGATTCCTCCTGATGATCAGTCAAACAGGATTTATAGAGTGTGGCTAATCACCCGTGAGATTATCCATACGCTGAGAATATAGTTACTAAGGGGGTCAGTTGAACAGCCAGGTCGTGAGTCCTTTCCTGAATTCCAGAAGAGAGGATGAAGTCCATTGGTGAAGGGGAAGGAGCATCCTCCACTGTTGCTTCAGAGGAGGCGGGGGTGTGCGAGAGAGAGGGAAACAGACTGCAGGACAGTTTGCTAGTTGACAGTGAGCATTTACGCATTAAGTGAATTTTCCCAACCCCCTGACCCAGAATCTTCAGTGACCATTCAATTGATGCAGTTGAATTCTTTATATGCCCCCTTTCAGCCATGAGTAAAATCTAGCCTGCCTTTTAGCAGTACACTAGCAAACCTCATTACACTAGAAGGCCTCTTAGCCACATAATCAGTCGGCTACTGTAGACTGTGAAATCTTCTCCTAATTTTTTGAATACCATTATATTTTACTCATAATGCACCCCAGATGCTGTTTCACCTGGTGCGCTTTTGATCCCCCTATGCCTCACTTTATTTTTTACTTGATTGCAATCCGGCCTGCCAGAGTCTTCAAATAACAGTTTTGCTCCGTCATACTTATGCTATTGATACTCTACAGCAAGACTTAATCATTCTCTCCAACACATCTCAACAGGTGACCGTTCCCAATTATACATCTTGAACCACGCTTTTCATGTCAGTTTGGAGACTAAGTACTCATGATGATCTGCTCAGTCAAACCCATACATTCAAACACATTTATTCCAAGTAACTCTCCGATTGCAAGTGCGCACCACTAGTAGGTAACAAAATTGGTGAATTCCGCATCAGACGCACAAGACTCATCACTGAAGCCAAAGCTAAACATTGTTAATGCCTCTCTCACATGAGGTATTTTCTCTGACAGCAGCAAGACTGTAAAGATCTCCCATTGATGACAGAGACCAATTTACATTGCCAATTACTGCACAAACTACTGTTACAAAATGTTTAGTGAGAAAGCAGTTTCTAACTTGTGCAAAAAAAAATCTGAGCGAATGCCATCTTTGAGAACAGTCAGTAATGCCCTTTGTACAGAGCAGAAATAGCAAACAATAATATGACTGATGATACACTCACCATCAACAATAAACTTGACTCTTGTTTTCTTGCCATTTCACCAGTATTACACATGGTAACTCGTCTAAACCCTATTAATCCCTATTCAAAACCCTCACTTAATATAGCCCATTTTAGGGCACTCTTCTAGGGTGGTTTATCTGGCAACCTGTCCAGCTGGTTCAGTTTGTACAAGTGAAGCCTGGATTAGATGTACTCTGGTGTTCTGATTATGTTTATGCTGGAATCCTTTGGCATTGCTAAGTCCATTATTATTATTATTATTTATTTTTTTGGTTATGGTATGTGCCCTCCATAGATAGCGGTGGGGTTGTGTATTCAGATAGTGTTTGAATGTGATTAGTAGTTTCTGCTTTTGTCGTACAGATTTACGCAACTTCCCCTCATTGATTGTATTTGCATGGTGCACTTTATTAATCCCTTCTCCTGCCTACTAGTTGACGTTGTTCTAGAGGAAATACTGAGACCATTTGATGTGTTTGTGTGAATAACTTCAAACCTGTAGACAGGTGAGAAAAGGATGGTTGCGTTTGTTGACAAGTTGGAGCAGATAGTTATTTGAAATATTTGCCTCTATTTGAAAAAATGCTGGCTGCCAAATTCCCAGGAGATGGCTTTGTTCGAAATGTGTAGATGGTTTGAGGATAACTACTTGTTCGATGGCATCTGTCGCTGTAGATACGCATGTTTTGCATAGCTCGCCATCTGGTGTTGGGCCGGAGTGTTACAAGTTGTTTTTCTTCGAAGAAGTCTTTCGAGTCACGGGACCGAGTGACTCCTCCTTTTGTCTCCATTGCGCATGGGCGTCGACTCCATCTTCGATTGTTTTTTTTCCGCCATCGGGTTCGGACGTGTTCCTGTCGCTCCGAGTTTCAGAACGGAAAGATAGCTAATTTCGGAAGATTTTCGTCGGTATTGTTGCGTTTGGGATCGGCGTAGTTAGATTCAACACCGCGTCTAAGATCGAAGAGCTCCGGTGCCCTTCGGGGTAATTTTTTCGATCCCTCGTCGGGGCCTGGTCGGCCCGACCGTGTGCAGAAGAACGCCGATGGAACGGACCCCGTTCCGTTTCTGTCCCAAATGCCACAATAAATACCCCTATACAGACCAACACTTGGTCTGCAACCTGTGCCTGTCACCTGAGCACAGTGAAGACACCTGCGCGAGGCCTGTCGTGCGTTCCGGTCCCGAAAAACACTCCGAGACCGTCGAGCCAGAAGACTTCAGATGGCGTCTGCGCCGACAGCCCACCGGGAGTTCGAGGAACAAGAAGAGGAGGGAACCTTTTCGATCCAAGAATCGGACTCCGAAGGATTCGACGATACACAAACCGTGAGTAAGACGTCGAAGCCCACTCAGAAGAAGATTTACAAGGCCCAGGGGACGCCACTGCCACCAGGCCATGGCTCGACCCATAAATTATGTGACCGACCGTCGGCACCGAAAAAGGCCCAAACAGTGCCGAGATCGTCCGACTCCGGTCGAGACACCGGCACGCAGCCTTCTCAGGACCGAGAAAGTGCTGGAGACAAGCATCGACACCGAGATACCGGTGTAGACACGGCTCGACGCCGAGACAGCGGCACCGAAGAAGATCGACGCCGAGAGGTTTCGGCCCCGAAAAAGAAAAAAGTCACCTCGGAGCCGAAAAAAGATGCAGACAGGGTTTCGGTGCCAAAACAAACTGCAACCGACCCAGTTTCAGGCTCTTATACAGAAGAGCACTCGCTAACCTCCCAAATGCAAAAGCATAGGTTTGAGGAAGAGCTACACTCAACTGATGTAGACCATACGCAAAAGCGTATTTTCATACAGCAGGGGACAGGAAAAATAAGCACCCTTCCCCCTATTAGAAGAAAGAGAAGATTGGAGTTCCAAACTGAACAAACACCACAAACAAAAGTGGTGAAAAAAGTTACCCCACCACCCTCTCCTCCACCTGTGATTAACGTCTCACCAGCACAAACTCCATCACATTCCCCAGCTCACACCACCATGAGCCAGGGTGACCAAGATCAAGACGCATGGGACTTATACGACGCCCCAGTGTCAGATAACAGTCCGGAGGCATACCCTACGAAGCCATCTCCACCAGAGGACAGCACTGCGTATTCTCAAGTGGTGGCTAGAGCAGCACAATTTCACAATGTAAGCCTCCACTCAGAACAGGTCGAGGATGACTTTTTATTCAACACACTCTCCTCCACCCACAGCTCCTACCAAAGCCTGCCTATGCTCCCTGGTATGCTCCGGCACGCAAAAGAAATCTTTAAGGAGCCGGTCAAAAGTAGGGCAATCACACCAAGAGTGGAAAAAAAGTATAAGGCGCCTCCTACAGACCCGGCTTTCATCACTACACAGCTGCCACCAGACTCTGTCGTTGTAGGAGCAGCTAGGAAAAGGGCCAACTCCCACACATCTGGAGATGCACCACCCCCAGATAAAGAAAGCCGCAAGTCCGATGCAGCTGGTAAGAGAGTCGCAGCACAAGCTGCAAACCAGTGGCGCATCGCTAACTCCCAGGCACTACTTGCGCGCTATGACAGAGCCCATTGGGATGAGATGCAACATCTCATTGACCATCTGCCCAAGGACCTACAAAATAGGGCAAAACAAGTGGTTGAGGAGGGACAGACCATTTCCAACAATCAAATCCGCTCCTCCATGGACGCTGCAGATACAGCTGCACGGACAATTAATACATCTGTAACTATCAGAAGGCATGCATGGCTCCGAACGTCTGGATTTAAACCAGAGATTCAGCAAGCAGTTCTCAATATGCCTTTTAACGAAAAAGAACTGTTCGGTCCAGAAGTGGACACAGCGATTGAGAAACTCAAAAAAGACACGGACACTGCTAAAGCCATGGGCGTACTCTACTCCCCGCAGAGCAGAGGGAATTACAGCACATTCCGTAAAACACCCTTTAGAGGGGGGTTTCGGGGTCAGAGCACACAAGCCAGCACCTCACAGGCAACACCGTCCAGTTACCAGGGACAGTACAGAGGAGGTTTTCGGGGACAATATAGAGGAGGGCAATTCCCTAGGAATAGAGGAAAATTTCAAAGCCCCAAAACCCCTACTACTAAGCAGTGACTCACATGTCCCTCATCCCCTCCACACAACACCAGTGGGGGGAAGAATAAGTCATTATTACAAAGCATGGGAGGAAATCACTACAGACACTTGGGTTCTAGCAATTATCCAACATGGTTATTGCATAGAATTTCTACAATTCCCTCCAAACATACCACCAAAAGCACAAAATTTGACAAAACATCATTCCAATCTCCTGGAGATAGAAGTGCAGGCACTATTGCAAAAGAATGCAATCGAATTAGTGCCAAACACACAAATAAACACAGGAGTTTACTCACTGTACTTTCTGATACCAAAGAAGGACAAAACGCTGAGACCAATCCTAGACCTCAGAATAGTGAACACATTCATCAAATCAGACCATTTTCACATGGTCACACTACAAGAAGTATTACCATTGCTAAAACTACACGACTACATGTCAACTTTAGACCTCAAGGACGCGTATTTCCATATACCAATACACCCATCGCACAGGAAATACCTAAGGTTTGTATTCAAAGGAATACATTACCAATTCAAGGTACTGCCTTTCGGATTAACAACCGCACCAAGAGTCTTTACCAAATGTCTAGCGGTAGTCGCTGCACACATCAGAAGGCAGCAAATACATGTGTTCCCATATCTAGACGACTGGCTAATCAAGGCCCATTCGTTAATAGAGTGCTCAAATCACACAAATCAGATCATACAAACCCTCTTCAAACTAGGGTTCACCGTCAACTTCACAAAATCCAACATTCTGCCGTGCAAGGTACAACAATACCTAGGAGCCATAATAGACACAACAAAAGGAGTAGCCACTCCAAGTCCCCAAAGAATTCAAAATTTCAACACCATCATACAACGCATGTATCCAACACATGTATCCAACACAAAAGATACAAGCAAAGATGGTATTACAACTCCTAGGCATGATGTCTTCATGCATAGCCATTGTCCCAAACGCAAGACTGCACATGAGGCCCTTACAACAGTGCCTAGCATCACAGTGGTCTCAAGCACAGGGTCATCTTCTACATCTGGTGTTAATAGACCGCCAAACTTACCTCTCGCTTCTGTGGTGGAACAACATAAATTTAAACAAATGGCGGCCTTTCCAAGACCCAGTGCCACAATACGTAATAACAGATGCTTCCATGACAGGGTGGGGAGCACACCTCGATCAACACAGCATACAAGGACAATGGAACGTACATCAAACAAAACTGCATATAAATCACCTAGAACTTCTAGCAGTTTTTCAAGCACTAAAAGCTTTCCAACCAATAATAGTTCACAAATACATTCTCGTCAAGACAGACAACATGACAACAATGTATTATCTAAACAAGCAAGGGGGGACGCACTCCACGCAGTTAAGCCTGCTAGCACAAAAAATTTGGCGTTGGGCAATTCACAACCAAATTCGCCTAATAGCACAATTTATACCAGGGATCCAAAATCGACTCGCAGACAATCTCTCTCGAGATCACCAACAGGTCCACGAATGGGAAATTCACCCCCAAATTCTGAACACCTATTTCAAACTCTGGGGAACACCTCAGATAGACTTGTTTGCGACGAAGGAGAACGCAAAATGCCAAAACTTCGCATCCAGATACCCACACAAACAGTCCCAAGGCAATGCCCTATGGATGAACTGGTCAGGGATATTTGCTTACGCTTTTCCTCCTCTCCCTTTCCTTCCTTACCTGGTAAACAAACTCAGTCAAAACAAACTCAAACTCATATTAATAGCACCAACTTGGGCAAGGCAACCCTGGTACACAACGCTGCTAGACCTATCAGTAGTACCCTGCATCAAATTGCCCAACAGGCCAGATCTGTTGACACAACACAACCAAAAGATCAGACACCCAGATCCAGCATCGCTGAATCTAGCAATCTGGCTCCTGAAATCCTAGAATTCGGGCACTTACAACTTACCCAAGAATGTATGGAAGTCATAAAGCAAGCCAGAAGGCCATCCACCAGGCACTGCTATGCAAGTAAATGGAAGAGGTTTGTTTGCTACTGCCATATTAATCAAATACAACCATTACACACAACTCCAGAACATGTAGTGGGTTACTTGCTTCACTTACAAAAATCTAACCTGGCTTTCTCTTCCATTAAAATACACCTTGCAGCAATATCTGCATACCTGCAGACTACCTATTCAACTTCCCTATATAAGATACCAGTCATTAAAGCATTCATGGAGGGCCTTAGGAGAATTATACCACCAAGAACACCACCTGTTCCTTCATGGAACCTAAATGTTGTCCTAACTAAACTTATGGGTCCACCTTTTGAACCCATGCACTCCTGCGAAATACAGTTCCTAACCTGGAAGGTTGCATTTCTCATCGCCATTACTTCCCTAAGAAGAGTAAGCGAGATTCAGGCGTTTACAATACAAGAACCTTTTATACAACTACACAAGAATAAGGTCGTCCTAAGGACTAATCCTAAATTTTTGCCAAAGGTTATTTCACCGTTCCATCTAAATCAAACAGTGGAACTTCCAGTGTTCTTTCCACAGCCAGATACCGTAGCTGAAAGGGCACTACATACATTAGATGTCAAGAGAGCATTAATGTATTACATTGACAGAACAAAGAACATCAGAAAGACTAAACAACTATTTATTGCATTTCAAAAACCTCATGCAGGAAACCCAATATCAAAACAAGGTATAGCCAGATGGATAGTTAAATTAATCCAAATCTGCTACCTTAAAGCTAAACGACAGCTGCCCATTACACCAAGGGCACACTCAACCAGAAAGAAAGGTGCTACCATGGCCTTCCTAGGAAACATCCCAATGCAAGAAATATGTAAGGCAGCCACATGGTCTACGCCTCACACATTCACCAAGCACTACTGTGTAGACGTGTTATCCGCACAACAAGCCACAGTAGGTCAAGCCGTATTAAGAACATTGTTTCAGACTACTCCCACTCCTACAGGCTGAGACACCGCTTTGGGGAGATAACTGCTTACTAGTCTATGCAAAACATGCGTATCTACAGCGACAGATGCCATCGAACTGAAAATGTCACTTACCCAGTGTACATCTGTTCGTGGCATCAGTCGCTGTAGATTCGCATGTGCCCACCCACCTCCCCGGGAGCCTGTAGCAGTTTGGAAGTTACCTTCAACTATTTGTATATGTATCATCTCAACTTTAAATAGGTACATACTTAGTCACTCCATTGCATGGGCACTATTACTACAATTCAACTCCTACCTCACCCTCTGCGGGGAAAAACAATCGAAGATGGAGTCGACGCCCATGCGCAATGGAGACAAAAGGAGGAGTCACTCGGTCCCGTGACTCGAAAGACTTCTTCGAAGAAAAACAACTTGTAACACTCCGGCCCAACACCAGATGGCGAGCTATGCAAAACATGCGAATCTACAGCGACTGATGCCACGAACAGATGTACACTGAGTAAGTGACATTTTCATTTTGACACTGTTGAGGATAAATGTAATGTTTGAATGTATTCTTCCATTTAATTGATTTTCTAGGATCTTGTTGCATGGACTAAGAAAATCAAACAGTTATCTTTAGTAAGCATTTATATTCTCACAAAACTTAATTAGGCTTCAGTCTGTAGTTAGAACTTTAAGCTGTATTTGCTTTGTAAATGACCAGTGGAAATATTTCTGTTTTACCTTATGCTTGAGTTGTATGTTACACCTACCTCAATGAAAAACTTGACTTTTACTATTGCTTTGCTTAATCTACAGTAAATAAACGTGACTTTCAAATTAAATTTACATAATAAGTAGTTAATTTTCTGCTGCAGATAGATCAATATAATATCAAATTAATTATGTTTTTATCATCTGGTGGAAAGTCTTTCTGTTGATGATTGTCATTTTTTTTTTTTTGTTTTTTTTGTTTTTTAGAGAGGCTTGTCTTTGATGTTAGACAGAAATGCAGAAATATTGAAGGTAAGTGATAACACTTAAGAATGGACTTACATGGACTTTACTTCACCCTTTCTTAGATTTTATGACAAAACAGGTAATCATGTAGACAGTTTGTTTAATGTAGCTCCTCTGCTTGTGCCTCAGGATTGCCTTAGTAAACATAGTGTCACTCCATTGTCACTATTGCACTTGGAATGTCTGCCTATCGTTGGTACACTTTAAACATGTTTTTATTTTTTTATAAACCACAATCACCACAGGATACAGCAGTTACATATTGACAGGCCACAATTGTGCACTCTCACTCTTGTCACACACTCTCCAAACAGCCAATCGTTGAGGGGGCAATCATCTGGTCTGACCAGTAATACAACTGCAGGTCTGCTACAACCAGTCCACCATCATACAGTGACTGTACACATTTCTTATAAGCCACTCAGGGTGGAGCACCTCCTTAGAGTTAGGCAGTGAGGTCAGATTGAAGTGTTTTTATCTGTGGCAGGTAAATCATTTTAAATAAAGGCCTCCTTCCCATAATGGAGATTTGGGAGTCTGCCCCAAGCTTACAGCTGGCTCTTCAATTTTTGCATCATAGGAAACACATTACATCTCCATTACTCCTCCTGGTCCAATAAAATGCTTATGCCTAAGCATTTAAAAGAGGCCATTGTAATCTACAGCCCAGGTTTGTCTAAATCTTTAATTGCCGCAGGGCCTTTAAAATGCATCAGGCCAGACATATGCTAATTGACTCTGAGACACAAAGCGTTTCCATATATTCTTTTGCAATGTATCCAAATTGCTAAGGGTTTTGCAATTAAGGCATGGGGGAGGGGCAATGAACACTCTTTTCTTCTCCGTCGGTCTATTGGGAAGTCCTAGACTTAACTCTGTTGATGTGGACCCTAGCCCAAGTGGAAGAATAGGTATACATAAGCAATAAAGGTTAGGCCAAAATTAATTCTGTCCAGAACCTTAAAAAAGACTGTGTATCGCATCAAATGCTTTCTCAAAGTCTGTGAAAACCACCTGATGGTTTATTTTCTAAAGGCTTGCTAATGCTACCTGCAGACATTGTAAGCAGTGTCTGGTTCTGTGACCAGGTATAAAGCCATTTTGATCAGCCCCCTATGGACCCTACTACCTTGACCAACATGGTGACTAGGACTTCGGCCTCAGTATTAATAAGAAATATTGACCTTTACGAGGTTATTTTTTTTATTTTTTTATTTCTTACTAAGTTTAGGAATATCAACAGTGGTAGTGTGGTCATGTGGCCATCTCCCAAACTGTAAAGGGTCATGGAACATGGCTTCCAGTTGGTTCACCACTCTATTAACAAATCAGTAATACAATTCCTGGGGAAAGCTGTTGGGGGCCTGGGGTTTTACCAGATGGCATTAATATACTAGCTTCTAATATATATGTGCCTTAAATAGGCATGTCTAAAACCTGGGCACCAAGGTGGGCACCAGTAGATCCTGTATTATAAGGGTCTGCTATCAGCAGGGGAATGTTAACCTTTTGGTGTAACTTCTGACAGTAAGTAGTGAAGGTCTCCACAATCATTTCGACCAAGTTAACCATACCCTTTACTGTTTCATGAATTTTGGCTTTTATTCACAGCTCCCTGTTTTGGTTAGCTAACGAATAGAGAAATTTACCAGGCTTATCCTCCATATCATAGAGCCTACTTTGTGATGCAACTCATGATTAGGTGTGGCAAGCAGCTTTTATTTTAGTGACAGTTGTACCACCTAGTGTCTCTCTTCTCATCATATGTACAAATTAATGCCTCTAGGTCTGTGCACTCTTGTTCTTCCTCTATGAGCAAAGCTACAGTGTGTGAGAGATGTTACCACTTAACGTTAACGTCAAGACCTTCCAGGATGTGACAGTCAAAGCCACAGAGTGTCTGCTTAGTTCTAGATAGTCCTCCATTACCTCCTGGATCTGCTCCGAGAAGTAACCATCAGGGAGGCTCCAGGAGTTCAAACACACGCCTCCCACTCTTTGGAAATTCCCTGTCATGATTTCTAGTAGGGAGTAGTCTGAGAGACACAGTGGCAGCATTGCAGATTTGGGCATATGTACCAGCTCCACCACCAGGGAGAAGAGGTAATTCAACCTGGAACATGATTGATGCTCCCCAGAGTAAAACATAAAATGCTGCTTGCCACATGTTACTCATTCCCAGTGTGGCAGCCAACACCAGGAGGGAAGTTCTCTGTTCAGTGGCCCAAAGGCCCCTGCTGTCCATTATAGGATCCATTATTGTTTGAATCCAAGATCACCCATCGCCCGTCCCAAGCAGCCTACCCACTGGGGTCAGAAGAACAAGGGTCGTTAAAGCCTGTAATGAACCCTCAACCAGCATGTGAATGAACATACATACTTGTAAAGGTCCACAGAACACTTTCCATTAAGCCTGTAACCAACACGTATCAACCCAGAGGACCATGCTGCACCAGTGTGAGAGATGGGGAGTGTTCTTTATAGACATAGATCTCTCCTTCTAAAACCTGAATGATCAATCAAACAGGATTTATAGAGTACGGCTAATCACCCATGAGATTATCCAGGCGCTGAGAACATAGTTGCTAAGGAGGTCAGTTGAACAGCCAGGTCGTGAGTCCTTTCCTGAATTCCAGAAGAGAGGATGAAGTCCATTGGTGAAGGTGGAGGTCGCTCTAGGATTTCGCTGCGAGGCAGGGGGAGGAGCATCCTCCACTGCTGCTTCAGAGGAGGCGTGGTGTGTGTGCGAGAGAGAGGGAAACCGAGTGCAGGTGTCTGGAGGGTTGGTGGAAAGACAAGTGGTGGTTGATGTGTGATGGTGCTTGATTGTGGAGGGCCTTGTAGGTGTGGATCAGCATCTTAAATTGTCATCTCTTCTGAATGGTGAGCCAGTGGAGCTTCTTGAGGTGGGGGTAGTGTGGGTCTATTTGGGGAGGTCGAGGATGAGTCTGGCCTCTGAATGCTGTATGGTCTGTGGTCTCTTCAGGAGGTGCATGGTGATTCCTCCAAAGAGTGCGTTTCCGTAGTCCAACCGGCTGGTGACGGGCTTGAGTGACGCTTCATCTGGAGTTGACAACGAGCCATTTGAATATCTTACGGAACATGCGAAGAGTGAAGAAGCAGGCGGAAGAGACTGCGTTGATCAGGTTTTTCATGGTGAGCTTGCTGTCTAGGATGATGCCAAAGTTGCAAGCTTAGTCTGTCAGAGAGGGTACTGGTCCTAGTTCTGTAGGCCACCATGAGTCATTCTACAAGGAGGTGTTGTTCCCGAAGATCTTCACTTCCGTTTTGTCTGTATTGAGTTTTAAGGAGTTGTTGTTCATCCAGTCAGCGATGCCTGTCATGCATCTGCAGCAGTTGGCTGTCGTGGTGGAGGCACTTCTGATAGAGGATGAGCTGGGTGTCATTTGCATATGGTATGATGTTCATTCAGTTAATTCAAATGCTATACCCGCAAAAAGCTGTGTCTGCACATAAAGCCACATTTTGTATCCAACAAGTGTGTTTCTTGTAAAAGGATCACTTTTGGTGTATTTTCCTTACGACATTGTCGCATCGTCCCCAGTTTGATTTTTTTATTAAACAGTACTGTTCCAGGAGAATGCTTTAAAACTAGGAGATGCCATTATCAGTAATCTGTATATACAGTCTCATTGTATCTTGCTGTTTCCCCTGCAATGCATTCTAATAAACAGTAAATCAGCCCCACCAGTGCTCCCTCCCCCCTACTTCCTAATGTGAAGCTTCTGTCATTCAGATTGACTAACGAGATAACTTCCACTTGTGTTAGAGGCCCTAACAGCCTCTAAAGTCAAGTAACACCAGTTATTCAGCTGTCACGAATAACAGTTGTTGAGAGATACTGTCTCCCCTGAAATCACCCTCTCCACAAAACAGAAACCATTTACCACCAACATTTAGTTACTCTTGGGTGGGGATCAGTCGAGCCGACCCCTGAGGCTGCCCACTCTTCCCCTCCCTTGTGGAACGAGTTGCGAGTACCACAACTCTGTTTTATGATGTTTTGATCTGAGTTGCTATTTCTGTCCCCCAGGGGACCTAGTTCAGCTCACTTAGCCAAGCTTAGTGAGCCGAGGGAGTCAACAGACACCACATGCTCATTAGCTCTTCTCCCGCAGTCAGAGCACTCCAAGAGTTTCAAAGAAAAATAATTTCCTTAGGAGTGCACCTTTATGTTCGCAAGATAAAGCAGCATATGTATAAGTTGCATTGCTGTCAACTTTTGTTTTACTACAAAAAAGAACATGCGTTGCCTCTGGGCTCTCATGCTGTAGTCTGAGACAGCTATGACCTTGGGGAGAGAAGGGAGGAATTTATGCTTAATGCTCTCTTTGAATGATAAAACAGGGCAAAAGATCTTGTCTGGGACCCAAGATTTGAAACAGTTCTCGAGAAAGCATGTGGCCCTAGATCCTTTTTGGTCTTCTGGCATCCCAACCATTCTCAGATTGCTCCTCTAGAGTCTTGTCGCCACATCCTCCTCCCTGCTGTCTAATTGCAGTGATTTCTATCTCTTGTTTAATATCTGAAGTGAGTGTATGGAGCTTATCTTCATCCATGGAGATGCGGTCCTATGCTTCGTCAGTCCTGTACAACTGATTTTACACATCTTGGCACAGCAGAGAAACCTCTAAATCAATAAAACCCAGCAAATCCTATTTCCAGTGTTGCTTGGGCATTGTTGATGTCTTGACTATCTTCTCTAAGCAGGCAGATTCTTAGGCACTATCCACTGGATCCTGCATGAGATCTCTCTGGTTATCTACCCTGTTTCAAGAAGGTCTGGTAAATATATCTATCCAACCTTGGAGGCCTTATCTCTTTGCCTTGTCCTTCCCCATTTGTGATTCCTAGAACGGTAGTCCTTTAGTAGTGGGAGAGAGGGGGTGACTCATGAAGTAATCATTTTTCACCATCCCGCCGTTGCCCCCGGGGGCTGCCTGGATCCTGCAGGCCCACAGAATGGCTTACAGTTTCAACAACTGATCAGTGTACTTGGGGGGCATTGAGTGGGGACCTTGCAAGCTCCCTGTCTCCTCGGAGTAGTTGCGCAACCTGATGGTGGGTTTTTTCGATTGTTTCCGTACTTGATTGGGTCACAGTTGGAGGGTACAGTCTGACTTTGTCAAGTCAATAGCTGTTTTCCAGGAGGGAAAGCCCATCGAAGGATCATCAGTACAGGCTGTCATCCCCTTTTATATACCCTCTGATGCCTCACCTGACTAGGTGCTCACCACTCCTGTGTTTTTCCTTCATAGGGGGAGAGGAGGGAATAGGGGTGAGGCTCTGCAATCTCTTGGCAATGCGCCACCGATAATGTATCAGGAGTTGGACCATGACTGCCAGGCCATGCCTCCACAGCTGGTTATGCTGCACCTGCAAGGCCCTCCAGTCACCTCCCCTCATTGTCCGCCACAGGGGAGGGATGAGGAAGGAAAGGAAAGCTGTAACTTGTGGAGCAGCGAAAACAGATTGAAAAGGAAGTTGGGGGGGAGGGGTGATTAAGGCCCCATTCTGGATGTCAGCCATGAAGGTATCTGGCATTGTGACAAGACAGGATGTCAGGATTATGTTGAAACAAAGCAACTAGTGAAGAAGTGCTCTTTCTCGTAACCCCCAACATTACTGTCAGCCCGGAAGTACACGTAGGTGCAGTTTCATTGTGGATGACACTTCAGTGAAAAATTCACCTGCAAACTCTCCAGGAAGTTGCAAACCGCTTCCAGTTTTGAAACTAGGTGCTCTTCATTATAGAAATATGAAGTGTTCACTACAACCCATAGGTATTTTCTAGTCATTGAGAGTTCTGCTAATCTTAATCAGTTCAAATTCTTTAAGTCCCACTTAAATTTTTGTGCATTAATATAGTATTGAAGGTCAGTTTATGATATTTGTTGCGCTTAAACAGGATATTCTTAATGAATGTTAAGGGATACACATAAAGGTTTTTTTTTAATTATTTTTTTTTGCGGGGGGGGGGGAAATACCAACAATTTTTGTTCTTCAAGTCAACAGTTGTTGTCTACCGCTAGAAGATGAACCCTTAAGGAACATGCAGGTGAAACATCACATTATGCCAGTGTTTCCCAACCTTTTTACTTTCTTCGGACCCCCCTTTTTATCATTACTGGAAACCAGGGACACCACTGAATCTTTATTGGAATCTGGGGACCCCCACTGAGTCATTACTGAAAGCTGGGGACCTAATCTCTTAATAATATTTAGTTTTCTGAGCAGTCGCGGACCCCCTGAGGAGGCTTCACGGACCCCCAGGGGTCCCCGGACCACAGGTTGGGAACCACTGCATTATGCTATAAGTGTTCTGAACCTGAACATCCAATCTGTCTCATTGAAGAACGGTTACTGGATTATTGATAATCATGAGCAATCTGTCATAATTTCTGTGGTGATATATACCGATTTCTGTATTCATAGGTGGCACTTCAACGTGTAAGCTTCTAATGTGTAAGCAACAGAGCAAATCGTGAATAGTTTAACTTTGCTTCTGAGATTACACCTTCTAAGTGATCTTCTGAGTGAAATCCTGAACCCCTCTCAAAATGAGTTTAGGAGCAATCGCGACAGCTAATTACATTTGCCGTCAAGTTGATCAAGGTGGGGCGGTTATTTTGGTTATTCTCGATCTGTCCTCAGCCTTTGACACCATATCTCCTCTTTTGGTTCAAAGACTGTGACAGGCAGGGCTGAGGGGTGCTCCCTTACGTCTGCTGGAGTCCTTTCTGGTGAATAGGACTCTTACAGTTAGCTATGGAGATTTTAGGGTTAAATTGTTTCAGCTTCCCTGTGGAGTTCCTCAGGGTTTCTCCCTCAGTCCTACCTTACTTGTACGTTGCCCCTCTGGCAAAACTGGTATGCCTCTTTGGTTTCCAGGTGTCTTCCTATGTCAATGACACCCATATCATTGTTTCCATCTCCAGTGATTTGGAAGAGGTGGCAGACATGTTTAGGTCCTGTATGCTTGAAGTAATTAGTTGGATGAGGGAGAACTGGCTTAAAAATGAATGGGGAGAAGGCAGAGATTGTGGTCTTTGGGGCAGGGAATTCGATCTGGACTGACTGTTGGTAGCTGGAAACCTATGATCCAGTACCCGTTCCAGTGGCCGCTGCAAAAAAATCTGGGGGGTGATCTTTGATAATATGTAGACATTTGACACCCAGGTTAATAGAACAGCAAGTTTGTTTTTGGATCATTAAGACCTTGAAGAAAATTCTCCCTTGAGAATTAAGGGTGTCAGTGGTCATTGCAATTATTACACCTTGCCTTGACTACTGTGATGCCCTGTCTCTAAATGCCAACCAGTGTTAATTGAATTAGCTTCAGGTCAGCCAAAATGTTGCTTCTTGGTTGGTCGTGTGTCTGCTTAAACACATCTCTGTAAAGGAGGGCTTGAGGACTCTCCATTGGCTGCCAGTGAGGAAGTCCTGTGTCTAGTATATGGAGGTGGAGTGTGTCCCTCCACCTTCAGGACGTGTTAATTTAGTGTCGCGTTTAACTAGTACGCTCCCACTAGACCGCTGAGATCAGCAGGACGGATAAAGGTGATGGTTTCCAAAGCTAGATGCTGGGAATGACCTTTCTCAGTGTCAACTGCCAGGTTCTGGAACACTCTCCCGAAAAATATTAGGAGTTTGAACGCTTATTTGATCTTTCGTAGGCAGGTGAAAACCTGGCTATTTCCATAACCAGTTTGCCCTTGGGGATTCCCTTGTTTCTTTTTTCAACTGTTCTGCTAGGGTTTAGATCCCCTCTTCCCCTCTGAGGTCGTATTCAGTGACAGCACTTTGATGCCTATTGTTTTTATGCGTTCTATAAATTAAATTCTAATTTGAAATGTTTGTAACCTGATGAGAGGTCAAGAATCTTAAGGCAATTATACTTACTTTCTGTAAACTAGGTGCTTCATGTTGCACCAAAGTGTAGTTTTTCTTTTAAAATAGGCAGTATTTTAGGTTTCTCTCATAGGAGATTCCTATGTATAGTCATAAGTACTGAATAGTCTGCCCTTGTGCGGGGATCCCAGAGTACTTCTTTGAAATATATCTTCTTACCTGGAGATTGTCGCCTTTCTTCAGGAAGGGCTGCAAAGACACTTGAGAAGGAGACATAATGCAACCTATTTACATAGGCTACCCTGGCCGAAGAGTCATGAAGTCCAAAAACGGCTAGTACATTGTAATGTGAGATTAATTTGTAAATACGATAAATCTCGCTTGCAAACCCGTTTTTATGATAACGATGAAGGAGAGTAGGACAGAGTAGCCTCATAGGCTGCCATTATTTGGGTAAAATAGAGACTGTGTCTTTAATAACCCAGGGACCACCAGTATCCGGTCATGCTCAGTTGATGACAGTTGATTCAGTTATTTTTTTCGGCTCCTGCTGACAGTACCCTGGAGCATAGAGCTCAGCCAACTTTTGGCTTTTCTCAAAAAAATTCACTTCTGAATTTTACTGACATCACAATCATTCGACGTCTTTGGTATCTCCCTACCTTTTTCTGTCACCTTCTGACAGGAATTTGTGGCTTTTCACCTCAAAAATGCCATCTCCATTTGATCAGTGCCCAGACTGTGGGAGAAAAAAGGCTAAGACAGATCCTCACAGTGTGTGTTCTCTGTCTTCCAGTTACTCATGTTCCTTACACTTTCCAAATTTGCTAGACATTCCAGTTCAAAAAAATAAATAAAAGCTGTAAAACGTCGTCGGTCCTGGTCGATGTTGAATGTCAACAAGAAGTATTGCACCAACCTGTTCGTTGTGTACACATGGGTCGATGTCGAAGAAGTGCCGCAGATCGGCATCAAGACAACTGGGAGCGACATTGATGACAACATCGTCGTCCCATTGACCTGGATCAACATCGAGAAGCCCGTTGACTAAGAGGCTGTCTCACCGGTCGCGGTCGAGAACTTTATCGATGTCAACACATCATCATAGATCGACAGCCAGGTCAAGTTGACGTCGAGACACACTTGGTCATTGCCAAGGCATACTTCGATGTTGTTCGCCGTTTAAGAGTAGGTGAACGTCGAGGGAGCGAGGAAGGTCGACATTGATCACTATTTCAGACACACCACTGATACTTCCTCTACAAGTACTGGGAGATAGTCACCAACTCTCTGACTCTCCACTTCCATGCCTTTCTCCAGTAGATTACAATTATACTTTTCAAGAAGTATCAGTCAGAGGTGCCAATAAATTGAACATTCCAATGTCCACACAGACACCATCAGTCATCTTCGAGACCTTGCAGCATAGGTCAACCGCATATCTTTTGCTGCTCCTGGTTTCTGGTCTTATAGAACCTGCGATGGACCTTTTCTGAACCCCGTCATTAGTAAAGTCAGCACCATCAAGATTCCCCAAAAAAGTATTGTCCTCCCGACCAGGATCTGACCTTGTGCGGACCCACCACCAGACTCAGTTGTTGTAGTGGCTGCAAGAAAACAACACAACATGGCTCCCACTTCCACAGTTCCACTGGACAAAGAGTCGTAAACTAGACTGTGGGTCGAAAGATCTGCAATACTACACCAACTACAATTAAGGCTGCAAGCGCCACTGCTTTATTTGGCAGATATGACAGAGTTCTCTGGGAATCACTACAGCAGTTTGTTGAGCATTTCCTTGGAGACAAGAGAGGACTTTAATGAAATCCTAAGTGAAGGGCTAATGGTATCAAACCAAATTATCAACACAGCAGCCGATTTTTCTCTACTGATGGCACACCAGTAGTGCCACAGAGTCTCTCTCCAATGACATTTGTGGCTTTGCCTCACCTCTCTAAAAAACAGTCTCTACAAAGAATACTCAACTTACATTTTCAGGTGCCACTCTCTTTGGCTTTCACACCGACGGTGGGATGGCAAGGATGAAGGCAGACCTCGAGGCAATAAAAACTGTTGGTTTAGAAAAACCTAAAGAACCAAGAAAATCCTTTAGGCCTTTCCAGTGCCATGTTTCTTCAGAGAAGGTTCAAGCCCGCCCTCCCTCCCCTCCCCCCCATTGGTACCAAAGTCACCAACAAGCTGGTACATAATCTCAACAGTACCAACAATACTACCTCCCCTACGAAAGAAAGCAGACTAGAAGAAGATCAAGTCAGCGACCGGCTCAGGGAGCCAGAAAACATACCGATCAAATCCCTGAATTGTTTCTTCCCCCTCTTCTATTACCCACTCTGGTAGGGGAAAGCATCTGACATTACCTGGAAGAGTGGCAAAATATCACGCAAGATGCCTGGCTTCTGAATATTGTTCGCAATGGATATTCTCACAGGTTCACCAGTCCTTCACCGTCCATTCCTCCGAAACCATCCAGATACCAAATTTCACAATTACAAGCTCGGGTAGACATTCTCTTACAGTGGCAGGTGTTGGAGTCCCTTCTTCCTCATCGAGGAACCAGGATTTATTCCAGGTACTTTCTTGTCAAAAAGAAAGACAGGAAATTAATCAGACCCATTCTCGATCTCAAATTGGCCAACAAATGGATTGGGCGAGAAAAATTCCGGATGCTGACATTGCACCAAATCTTCTCCCAATTACATCAAGGGGATTGGCTCTGCTCTATCGACCTTCAAGAAGCATATTTTCATATACCAATAGCCAGAAAGCATTGAATGTTCTTGTGGTTCGTAGTGGGGCACAACCAATATTAGTACCAAGTGCTTCCATTTGGCCTGAAGCCAGCACCCAAAACATTCTCAAAATGCATGGTGTTGGAAATGGCCCATTTTGCAGGGTTATCCCCAAACCTTTTGCTGCCTTCGTCCTATTTTTTGAGGTCTGTTTTTGCTGGTTTATTGTCTCTGTGCACTTTAACACTGCTAATCAGTGCTAAAGTGTAAGTGCTCCCTATAGAAAGTGTACTGTTGATTTGGTTTATCCATGATTGGCATATTTGATTTACTAGAAAGTGCACTAGAGGTGCCCAGGGCCTGTAAATCAAATGCTACTAGTGGGCCTGCAGCACTGGTTGTACCACCCACATTAGTAGCTCTGGAAACATGACTCAGACCTGCCATTGCAGTTTCTGTGTGTGCAGCTTTAAACTGCCAATTCAACTTGGCATGTGTACCCACTTGCCAGGCCTCAACCTTCCCTTTTACTACATTTAAGGCACCCCTAAGTTAGGCCCTAGGTAGCCCCATAGGCAGGGTGCAGTGTATGTTTAAGGTAGGACATATACTAGTGTGTCCTAACAGTGAAATACTGCCAAATTTGTTTTTCACTGTGCAAGGCCTATCTCTCTCATAGGTTAACATGGGGGATGCCTTTAAATATCCTTAAAGCGCAGATTCTCTTTGAGAGCAGATAAAAAGATGGAGTTTCGGGTTTACTGAAGTTGGTTTTTAGATTTAGTTTGAAAATGCCACCTTTAGAAAGTAGGCACTTTCTTGCTTAATCCATTCTGTGACTCCCCATCTGGGTCAGTTTGACAGTTGGGCTGTTCACACCTCACCTCTAGACAGTGACACACAGGGGGGTGGGGTGTAGCCTGCATATCTTAATTAGCCATCTCTGCTGGTGGGGAGGAGTGGTCACTCACACCTGAAAGGACTGTGCCTGCCCTCACACAATGCCGCCCCTGACCCCCTGGTGAGTGTCTGGGGCCTGGCCTGGACAAGGAAGGATCTTGCAAACACTTGAGACTTTGCTTTGAAGTTTGCCAACTTCACAAGCAGAACTAAGAAGACCCAAACCCCCAGACTTTTAGAATCTTTCTGGAATCAAGAGGAACCTCTGCAAGGGGAAGAGCTGGAGGAGCAGTACTGTCCCTTTGCTGTGTTGCTTTGCTAGACTGGCCTGCAGTTGCTGCTTCTGCCTGAAAAGAGTGCAAAGGGTGAACTTTGCTCTGTGTCCTACTTGAGAAAGTTCTCCAAGGGCTTGGAGTAGAGCTTGCCTCCTGTTGGAAGTCTCAGGGACACCAAAGACTTCAGTTTCCTCGACCTGCAGCATTGGGAACTGTGCGTTTTGTGCTGTTCAAGAGGAGAAACCACTGCAACGCCGCCAACAACACCACTGGCCTGCACCGTGACCTGCCGACGCCACACGGAGTCGCATTGCCCCGCTTCGCACCGCGACCCTGGTCTCCCCGACGCGTCATCGGATGACTTCACCGAGCCGCTGCTCGCACCGCGACCTGCAGGCCCCGCACTCCGGCATCGCCTGCTCACACGCAGCGTGGGCATTCCCGACGACGACGCTCCTGCTGACACCGGCGCCGCTGCCTGCACCGTGGCCTGTGGACACTACTCGTGAGGTACACGAAGCACCGTCCTATCCCGCACCGCAACCCCGGTCCACCGACGCCAGCACCATTGACCCCTGTGTCGTCACCAGGCATCCTGCCTGCACCGTGGCCTGTGTACACCGCTCGTGAGGGTCACGAAGCACCGTCCCGTCCTGCACCTCTGGCTTGGGCCTACCGACGACAGCGCTTCAGCAATGACGGCGCTGCTGCCTGCACCGTGACCTGTGGGCACTGCACGTTGCATCGTCCCGCTTCGCACTGCAGCCCCGATGCCATCGACGCCGGCACACCTGACTTTATCAGCCTGGAGTTTGATCTGCAATGCGTATGACCTCAAAGGCCGAGGACTCCTACACCGTGACGTCAGTGACGCCGCTCTCCAGAGCTCAACGCGAGGATCACGACGCCCTGCAAATCCAAGGTACTGTTTGCGGGTCTTCCTGGCACTGTAGCTGGCCTGCAACGCTGCGGCAGGCCTGCACTGTTGGTTTTGTTGATCACGACGCCGTGATATCCCCAGGCGGAGCTATCGACTTCAAGGAACTGTAGTTTTTAGTAAATCTTGCAGAATTCACATTTTTCTTACTGTATGTTGGATTTTTATCGTATTTGGTCTTGTTTTATATAGATAAATATTGGCTATTTTTCTGAAACTGGTGTGGTGTCCTTGCTTATGAGATAAGCCTGACTGCTCTTGCCAAGCTACCAAGATGGTGAGCAGGGGTTATCTGAGCGGGTATCTCCCTTATCCTGACTAGAGTGAGGGTCCCTACTTGGACAGGGTGCAAACCGACTGCCAACTAGAGACTCACTTTCTAACACATGACATTTCTGAAAACACATGTATTTGGCTAGATGATTGGCTAATCAAAGTGTCCATGTTTCAAGAGGCTCAGCTTCACTTCAATTGGACTCGTGATGTCCTGTTGGCCTCTGTCCCAGTGCAAATGATACACTACCTGGGGCCTTCAGCAACACCCTCCAAGCAAACGTGTGTCCTTCGGAGGAGAGACACTTACCCCAGTATTGGAACATTCATAGATTCACATGGTTGAATCCTTCCCTGTCGTTGAGATGGGAGCCCCTGGTACATCAAAGCAGCAATACAGATAAGCTACTGCAATGTAAAAAGGCCCAAAGGCTTTCACTTTAGTAGCCTATCCATATGTCTATGAGCACAAAGGACCAAAGCAAGGCCCAGCCAATCAGGCTTACCCTCCCTCTAGAACCCACCTGAGAGGAGCTCCCTTCCCTCTTTCTTCGGAGAAGAGGTTTTCTTTCAGCAAGTAAGGTGTCATCTTCTGACTTTACTTAAAGGAGCTCTATTTTGACAAAATTCATCATGTCAGATAAGGAAAAGAAACGTCTTTTCAGAGCCTGTAAGACCTGTGGGGGGGGAAAAAGACTTCACTTTGAAGACCCACACAAGGACTGCATATATTGCCTCTATCCTGACCATGTAGCCAAAGACTGCAAGGTTTGCAGGACATTTTCCAACAAAACCCTCAAAGACATAGATGGTAGAAATTTGGCTCCAGAAGTTGAAATCCAGCACAAACCCAGTGTCTGGTTCTGACAGTGAGGAATCTTCATCCTCCTCAAGAAAGCTACAGAAATGAGGCAGATCTCCTCAAGCCCATCATTCTGAGGATCTCCTTAGAAAGGCTCATAAAAAGACCAAACAGGTGTCTTCTAAAGTTGGCAGTCCTTCCAGTTCTCCTCACAGGAGTTCTGTTTCATCTAAAAGACACACTAAGGAATGGTCTGTCTCCTCAGAGTGCAGCAAAAGAGCCTTTTCTGAGCCTCCAACGCCACCTCCTGTGGTAAAGCATGTCTTTAAGAAGCCGTCTGAAAAATCTGCGACGATGACACCGTCCTTGGCAGTGTCTAAGGGTGTCTTTACAGCCTCGTTGTTGACTGCGACAAGATCTACAGTCCCTACAGCAGCGTCTTCCTCAATGACGATCATTTCAACGACGTCCTCGTCGATGGTGTTTGTGGTCACTTTGCCCATCGCCTCTCCTCCTTCGACTCTGCTGCCGGTGAGACCGTCTACGATGCTGATACTGTCGGCTATGCCATCAACTATGCCATCCACGTTGCTGATGCCGTCGACGAGAGTTAAAGGACATAGGAAGTCTGATTTCCTTTCGCCATTGGTGACATCTCCAAGTAGGATATCAGCATTGGTACCCACACATCTATTGGAGCAAAAGGATTCGGATGATGAAGGTCCTTTTGGGATTGCTCATAGCCCATCAGAATTGCATGTCAAGTGCCAGGATCTAGAGGAGGACATGACATGCAGCATGATCTGCACTCATATTATCCACATCCACACCAGTATCCCTATCAGGAGCAGATGGTTTCTTTGCCAGGATCGCTCATAGCTGATTTGCAGCTGATGTTGGATGACTATAGAAGGCGGTTTCTACCAGCTGGCTCGGAAGTTCAGCAGCCTTCTATCACGCCCTCTGTGCCACTTCCTTCTACTCCGGTTCATCCAGTGGTACTGCCATTGCATGTGCCACCAGTTTCAATCCCCAAACACGATCTGTCCTCCTCTGATGATGACAGAGAGGAGGGGGAATTGCCGGATGCCATAACAGAGTGGGATGATTATCAGATTCCTACTCCGTCCTCACCCTCCCCGGTTCCTGTGGATTCCCCTCCTGGTGACATTGGCGGTTTTCACAACTTGCTGGAAAGAGCTGCAAAGAGGTTTGAGCTGCCCATGCCCACGAAGCAGATGGACTACTTCTTGTATGATTTCAAGGAACCATTTCAGAAAAGTGTAAAATCCATGCCAATTGTGGACTATATTTGGGATGAGGGCATCAAGGTAATGAAGAACCTGGCTACAGTCACTCCAGTTCTACCCTGCCTTGACAAAAAAATATAAGGCACCTGACGACTCTCCGGCCTGCCTCACGGGCCATCCCAAACCGGACACAGTTATTGCCCAGGCGGCGCAGCAAAAATCCAGGAACCCTTCAGCGCCAATCTCTGCCCCCCCGGTAGGAGGCTGGATAATATAGGAAAGCATTTTCTCTGATGGCTTCGCTTATAATAAGGGCTTCTAATTCTTTGGCTATCATGGGTAGATATGACAAACAGCTATGGGCAGACATTGCACCCTATCTGGATCAGCTGCCAGAGGATTCTAAATTGGAAGCCAATAAAGCCCTGCAAGAAGGTGAGAGGTCTTCTGCCAAAGTCATAGACTGTGCTATGGATATCGCCACCACAGCTTTCTGACAGATGGCAGGTGCCGCGGTTCTCAGAAGGCAGGGTTGGCTCAGGGCAACTTCGTTTAGATCGGAAGTCAAAAACAAAATTCTGGACCTTCCTTTTGATGGTGAAGCCCTATTCGGGAAGCACATTGATAATCCGCTTCAGTCAATAAAGACGGAGAAGAACAGCCAGGTTCTTTTAGCACCCTACAGTTTCAAAGAAAACCTTTTCGGGGAGCTAGAGGCCGGGGGTATTCATCGTATAGACCAGGCTTCCAACAGTATAGATACCACTCTGTCTCTGCGGCATCTCATTCCTTTCGCCCCTGGTTTCAACAGAGAATGCCTCTGCAAGCGGCTTATTCGAGAGCTTCACAGAGAGAGAAAGCCGGGAGGCAACCAAAAGATACATGCCGTAGACAATGACTTTCTACCGGCTACGTACCTTCCCTTGCACGCAGGACTAGGGGGAAGGATTTCCCTGTACTTTCACAATTGACAAAAGATAACATCAGACCAATGGGTCCTAAATCTCATTCAATTTGGCCATACTTTGGAATTCCTGCAGTACCCTCTTACAACACCTCCCGTTCCTCCAAAGGTGAAACACTTGCATCTGCTCTAGCCGGAAGTAGAGTCCATGCTCTTCAAGGGAGCTATAAAAAAGGTTCTACACCAGGACAGAGGAAAGGGTTATTACTCCCTATTCTTCCTAGTTCGAAAGAAGCGGAAAAGTTGACGTCCAATCTTAGACCTCGGGGATCTTAATACTTATCTCAAGAAACAATCATTCTGTATGACCACCCTATCAGACATTCTGACCCTTCTAAATCCAGGAGATTTTATGGCCACCCTCGATTTGGAGGACGCATATTTCCACATCCCTATTCACCCTTCCCACAGAAAGTACCTCAGATTTGTAGTAGCCGGAGACCATTTCCAGTTCAAAGTCTTACCCTTTGGCCTGGAATCGGCCCCCAGAATCTTTACCAAATGCTTGGCTCCAGTGGCAGCTTTCCTCAGAAGGCAGAACCATCAAGTCTTCCCGTATCTGCACGATTGGCTGGTCAAGGCCAGATCCAGGTCTCAGGCGCGGAAGTCCACAAGCGCTTGCATCTAGCTGTTCACGAACCTGGGCTTAACGGTCAACCGCGAAAAGTCAGCATTCCAGCCCTTAAAAAGAAGAACTTTTTTCAGGGGCAATACTAGACACTTCCACCAACAATGCAGCCCCTACAGGGGACAGACGTAGAAAGCTCATCTCCCTCCCGAGGCGCTTACAAAAAAGAAAGTATGTTTCAGTTCGCCTCTTCAAGTCCCTGTAAGGGATTATGTCCTCCTGCATTCCACTGGTGCCGTTCTGTCGTCTCAAAATGAGGCCCCTACAGGAGCAGCTAGATCTTCAGTGGACGCAATCCAGTGGGTCTTTTGACAATGTCATCAGAATAACGAAGCCCATGATATCAGCTCTAGCTTGGTGGACTCAGGAGTCTCACTTAGCGAGGGGATTTTCTTTTCTACCCCAACAAGCTCCTTGGGTGATAACTACAGACGCTTCTCTCGAGGGATGGGGTGCCTTCCTCCAGCACCTACGAGTCAGGGGCAAATGGCAGCCACATCAGAAGGTCTTTCACATCAATTACCTTGAATTGAAAGCTGTTCGACTGGCGCTTTGCGCTTTTCTCCCACAAATAAAAGGCTCATCAGTACTCATCCGGACGGACAACACAACAAGAATACATTATATCAACAAGCAGGGAGGAACCAGGTCTCTGCTCTTATGGAGAGAATCTCAGCGCATTTGGGAATGGTCTATCAGCCACAAGATAAACCTTCGAGCAGAACATGTCCCAGGCGTACAGAACATCATTGCGGATTCTCTGAGCAGATCCAGATCGTCCAACCACGAATGAGAGTTTGATCAAGGAGTCTTGAATCAAGTCTTCTCCCTATGGGGAAAACCGAACCTGGATCTCTTCGCCACCCCACAGAATGCGAAATGCCGATTCTTCGCAAGACGGGATCAACATCGGTGCTCTAGGGGGAATGCGTTTTCCATGGCATGGTCAGGAATTTATGCTTACGCTTTTCCTCCCATTCCCCTGATACCAAGAGTTCTGGCGAAGATCAGGATCAAATGCTGCAAGCTCCTTCTGATTGCTCTGGAATGGCCTCGACAGTTTTGGTATACAGAACTCCTTCACCTCTCACAGAACCGCAGCTTCCCTCTACCAGTGATGCCCTCCCTGCTAACAATGAATTAGGGCCAAGTTCTCCACCCGGATCCGGCTTCACTTCACAGCCTGGCTCCTGAACACCATGAGTTTGCGCATCTAGATATACCTTTGGATTGCAGAGCCATCCTTGCCAGAGCTGCAGCTGAGAGTACCAGCAAATGTTATCTTCAGAAGTGGAGGAGATTTTGCTTATGGTGTGCACAAGTTCAGGTGCATCCCTTTTCTTCATCGCCGCAGCAGATAATGCCTTATCTTCTCCTCCCGGCCAGATCGGGTTTGGCTATTTTCTCGATTAAGGTCCATTTGGCAGCGATTTCCCATTATAGGCATACAGAGAATGTGCCTCCTCTGTGGTCTGCAAGGGTCATAAAACTGTGCCTTAAGGGTCTGTTAAGGTCTTTTCCCCCAGTTAGGCCTCCTCCTCCATCATGGCACCTTAATTTAGTCTTGCCTCAATTAATGAAACCACCGTTTGAGCCACCTCACAAAGCGGATTAGAAGTTTCTATCCTGGAAGTCTCTCTTCTTGCTCTTACCTCAGCCAGAAGAGGGAGTGAGATTCAGGTATTCAGTATCCAGGATCCTTTCTTACAATTCAAAAGGGACAAGGTGATTTTGAGAACAAATCCAAAATTTATACCTAAGGTCCCGTCGGATTTTCATATAAACCAGCCGGTGATACTGAAGTCATACTTTCCTAATCCAGCGACACCAGCGGAGCAAGCTCTGCATTCATTGGATGTTCAGAGGTGCCTGAAGTTTTATCTGGACAGAACTAAACAACTTAGACAATCGAACCAGCTTTTTGTGGCATTTAGTGCTCGTCGTAAAGGCCGAGCATTATCCAAGCAGGGGATTGCAAAGTGGATAGCCTCTGCGATTAACTATTGTCATACAGCGGCAGGAAAACTCTTGCAGAATCCAGCGCGTGCACATTCAACAAGAAAAATGGCTGCATCCATGGTGCTGTTTGCAGGAGTGCCCATTCAGGACATATGTAGGGCAGCCATGTGGAAGTCAACGCATACTTTTGCGAAGCATTACTGTTTAGAAGAAACTCAGCAAGGTGATATGGCGGTAGGACAAGCGGTGTTATGACATATTTTCCAGTAACGGTGCGCTGTTGTATTTCTTTATTCCTTTTTTCCCGCCAGCCGAGTTTAATTTGCGCACATTGTATAGGTTTGTCTCTTCCTTTAAGGCTGTGATATTTCTTGTTTAACCTACTCAAGGTAACGTTTTTGTCATATTTATTGCTTATCTAATATTGTATATTTCCTACAAAATCTTTTTTCTTTAATTATTTTGCTGATATATGTATGTTCCAGCATTTTATATCTATCTATCTATCTAGTTCGATGGCATGTGTAGCTGCAGATACACATGCTATGCTGTGCACAGTCCGCCATCTGGTGTTGGGCTCGGAGTGTTACAAGTTGTTTTTCTTCGAAGAAGTCTTTTCGAGTCACGAGACCGAGGGACTCCTCCCATTTCGAGTCCATTGCGCATGGGCGTCGACTCCATCTTAGATTGTTTTTTTTCCGCCATCGGGTTCGGACGTGTTCCTTTTCGCTCCGTGTTTTGGGACTGAAAGTTAGTTAGAATCTCGGAAAAAAATCGTCGGTATTGTTTGCGTTCGGTATCGGGTTAGTTAGCACAAATCGACACCGAATTCTGAAGAGCTCCGGTGGCCCTTCGGGGTTTTTTCGATCCCCCGTCGGGGCCTGGTCGGCCCGGCCACGTACGACTTCAAGGCTCATGGAACGGACCCCATTCCGCTTCTGCCCAAAATGCCATCACAAGTATCCGTATACGGATCACCATCTGGTCTGTAACCTGTGCTTGTCCCCCAAGCACAAGGAGGATACTTGTGAAGCCTGTCGAGCGTTTCGGTCGAGGAAGACGCTGAGAGACCGAAGAGCCAGGAGACTGCAAATGTCGTCCACGCCGACAGGTCAAGAACGCTTCGAGGAGGAAGAAGAAGCTTTCTCCACCCGCGAGTCGGATTCGGAAGAACTCGACGCCGAAGTAACACACCAAACCGTGAGTAAGACGTCGAAAATCAAGACTCATGAGAGGTCTACAAAAGCCCAGGGGACGCCACCGCCAACAGGCCATGGCTTAACCCGAAAACTAGGTGACCCATCCAAGGCACCGAAAAAGGGCATGCTGGTGTCGAAGTCATCCGACTCCGGTCGAGATACCGCCACACAGCAACCTCGGAGCCGAGACAGCGGCTCCGAGAAACTTCGGCACAGAGACAGCGGCACCAAAGAATTTCGGCACCGAGACACCACGCCGAAAAGAAAGAAGGTTTCTTCGGAGCCTAAAAAGACTTCCGAAAAGGTTTCGGTTCCGAAACAGCCAGCCTCGGAGCCGAAAAGTAGTTCCTATACAGAGGAACAAGGATTAACCTCCCAATTACATAGATTTGAAGAGGAGCTTCAAGCTGTAGAGCCTGACTACATACAAAGAAGGCTTCATATTCATGAGGACACAGGGAAGATAACCACTCTTCCCCCAATCAAAATAAAGAGGAAACTTGCCTTTCAACAAAAGGACAAGCTACCACAGGCAAAGGTGGCAAGGAAAACAAACCCACCACCGTCTCCACCACCATCAATACATGCATCACCAGCAACAACTCCACCACTGATGCATTCACCAGCTCATACCACAATGAGTCAGGATGATCCCGATGCATGGGACCTCTACGATGCTCCAGTGTCTGACAATAGCCCAGACTCTTATCCTACAAAACCGTCACCACCTGAGGACAGTACATCCTATACACAGGTGGTCGCAAGGGCAGCCGAGTTTCACAATGTCTCCTTACATTCGGAACCAATTGAGGATGACTTTCTCTTTAACACCCTATCCTCCACCCATAGCCAGTATCAATGCCTTCCCATGCTCCCAGGAATGCTAAGACATTCAAAACAAATTTTTCAGGATCCGGTTAAAGGCAGAGCCATAACTCCGAGGGTGGAGAAAAAATATAAGCCACCGCCCACAGATCCAATATATATTACAACACAACTAACACCAGACTCAGTAGTTGTGGGGGCAGCTCGTAAGAGAGCCAACTCTCATACCTCAGGCGACGCACCACCTCCAGACAAGGAGAGCCGCAAATTTGATGCTGCGGGAAAAAGAGTTGCAGCACAAGCAGCAAATCAGTGGCGTATTGCCAATTCACAAGCACTTTTGGCAAGATACGACAGGGCTCATTGGGATGAAATGCAACATTTCATCGAACACTTAACCAAGGAGTTCCAAAAAAGAGCGCAACAGGTGGTAGAAGAGGGACAAAGTATCTCAAATAATCAGATACGGTCTTCCATGGATGCAGCAGATACAGCTGCAAGGACAATAAACACTGCAGTCACAATACGAAGGCACGCATGGCTGCGCACTTCTGGGTTCAAACCGGAAATCCAGCAGGCTGTGCTCAATATGCCGTTTAATGAACAGCAATTGTTTGGGCCGGAGGTAGACACTGCCATCGAAAAACTCAAAAAGGACACCGATACGGCCAAAGCCATGGGCGCACTCTACTCCCCGCAGAGCAGAGGCACATTTCGGAAAACACCTTTTAGGGGAGGGTTTCGAGGTCAACCCATACCTACCAGGGTCAATATCAAAGGGGAGGTTTTTGGGGGCAATTTAGAGGGGGCCAATTCCCAAGAAATAGAGGAAAATTCCAAGGCCCCAAAACCCCTCAAACTAAGCAGTGACTCACAAGTCACACACCCCCATCACATAACACCTGTGGGGGGAAGACTAAGCCAATTTTACAAACTTTGGGAGGAAATAACAACAGACACTTGGGTCTTAGCAATTATCCAGCATGGTTATTGCATAGAATTTCGCCAATTCCCTCCAAACGTCCCACCGAAAACACACAATATGTCAAAACAACATATAGATCTTCTAGGACTAGAAGTTCAAGCATTGCTACAAAAGGACGCAATAGAATTAGTTCCAATTCAACAGAAAAACACAGGAGTTTACTCACTGTACTTTCTAATACCCAAAAAGGACAAAACTCTGAGACCAATACTAGATCTCAGAACACTAAATACCTACATCAAATCAGACCACTTTCACATGGTCACGTTACAAGATGTAATCCCACTGCTCAAACAGCAAGACTACATGACAACATTAGATCTAAAAGATGCGTATTTCCATATACCAATACATCCTTCACACAGGAAATACCTAAGGTTCGTATTCCAAGGAATACATTACCAATTCAAAGTGTTGCCATTTGGAATAACAACTGCGCCAAGAGTTTTTACAAAATGCCTGGCAGTAGTAGCTGCACATATCAGAAGGCAGCAAATACATGTGTTCCCGTACTTAGACGACTGGTTAATCAAAACCAACACGCTAAGACAATGTTCACAGCACACAAACTACGTCATACAGA
Source organism: Pleurodeles waltl (assembly GCF_031143425.1). Taxonomy (NCBI): domain Eukaryota; kingdom Metazoa; phylum Chordata; class Amphibia; order Caudata; family Salamandridae; genus Pleurodeles; species Pleurodeles waltl. Next base: position 81,749,721 of record NC_090444.1, on the reverse strand, counting down.
CCCTTCACAGGCTAGGTTTCTCGATCAACTACGCAAAGTCACACCTTTTGCCGTGTCAAACACAGCAATACTTAGGAGCGACAATCAACACAGCAAAAGGGATTGCCACTCCAAGTCCACAAAGGGTTCAAACATTTCACAAAGTAATACAGGCCATGTATCCAACACAAAAGATACAAGTCAAAATGGTAATGAAACTCCTAGGCATGATGTCTTCATGCATAGCCATTGTCCCAAACACAAGATTGCACATGCGGCCCTTGCAACAGTGCCTAGCATCACAATGGTCACAAGCACAGGGTCAACTTCTAGATCTGGTGTTGATAGACCGCCAAACATACATCTCGCTTCTATGGTGGAACAGTACAAATTTAAACAGGGGGCGGCCTTTCCAAGACCCAGTGCCACAATACGTCATAACGATGGATGCTTCCATGACAGGGTGGGGAGCACACCTCAATCAACACAGCATCCAAGGACAATGGGACATACATCAGAGACAGTTTCACATCAATCACTTAGAACTGGTGGCAGTATTTCTAGCGCTGAAAGCATTTCAACCCATAATAACCCAAAAATACATTCTTGTCAAAACAGACAACATGACAACAATGTATTATCTAAACAAACAAGGAGGGACACACTCGACACAGTTGTGCCTCCTAACACAAAAAATATGGCATTGGGCGATTCACAACCACATTCGCCTAATAGCACTATTTATTCCAGGGATTCAGAACCAGTTGGCAGACAATCTCTCTCGAGATCACCAACAAACCCACAAATGGGAAATTCACCCCCAAATACAAAACAATTACTTTCAAATTTGGGTAACACCTCAAATAGATCTATTTGCAACAAAAGAAAACTCAAAATGCCAAAACTTCGCATCCAGGTACCCACAAGATCAATCCCAAGGCAATGCTCTATGGATGAACTGGTCAGGGATATTTGCGTACGCTTTTCCCCCTCTCCCTCTCCCTCTCCTTCCATATCTAGTAAACAGGTTGGGTCAAAACAAACTCAAACTCATACTAATAGCACCAACATGGGCAAGGCAACCTTGGTACACAACACTACTAGACCTTTCAGTAGTACCTCATGTCAAACTACCCAACAGACCAGATCTGTTAACACAACACAGACAACAGATCCGACATCCAAATCCAGCATCGTTGAATCTAGCAATTTGGCTCCTGAAATCGTAGAATTCGGGCACTTAGACCTCACACAGGAATGTATGGAGGTCATAAAACAAGCTAGAAAACCTACCACTATACACTGTTATGCAAATAAGTGGAAAAGATTTGTTTATTACTGCCATAATAATCAAATCCAACCTTTACACGCATCTGCAAAAGAAATAGTAGGATACTTACTACATTTGCAAAAATCTAACCTAGCTTTCTCTTCCATTAAAATACATCTTACGGCAATTTCTGCTTACCTACAAATTACGCACTCAATTTCATTGTTTAGGATACCAGTCATAAAAGCGTTTATGGAAGGCCTAAAGAGAATTATACCACCAAGAACACCACCAGTTCCTTCAACATTGTCCTAACACGACTCATGGGTCCACCTTTTGAGTCCATGCACTCTTGTGAAATGCAATACTTAACGTGGAAAGTTGCATTTTTAATTGCCATCACATCTCTAAGAAGAGTGAGTGAGATTCAGGCATTTACCATTCAAGAACCATTTATTCAACTACACAAAAATAGAGTTGTTCTACGGACCAATCCTAAATTTTTACCAAAAGTAATCTCACCGTTCCACCTAAATCAAACGGTAGAATTACCAGTGTTCTTCCCATAACCAGATTCGGTAGCCGAAAGAGCACTACATACATTAGACATCAAAAGAGCACTAATGTACTACATTGACAGAACAAAACTAATTCGAAAGACAAAACAATTATTTGTCGCCTTTCAAAAACCTCATACAGGAAATCCAATTTCAAAACAAGGCATTGCTAGATGGATAGTTAAGTGCATTCAAACCTGCTATCTTAAAGCTAAAAGAGAACTGCCTATTATATCAAAGGCGCACTCAACCAGAAAGAAAGGTGCTACCATGGCCTTTCTAGGAAATATTCCAATGAACGAAATATGTAAGGCAGCAACATGGTCTACGCCTCATACATTTACCAAGCACTACTGTGTAGATGTGCTAACTGCACAACAAGCAACAGTAGGTCAAGCTGTATTAAGAACATTATTTCAAACTACTTCAACTCCTACAGGCTGAACCACCGCTTTTGGGGAGATAACTGCTTACTAGTCTATGCACAGCATGTGTATCTGCAGCCACACATGCCATCGAACGGAAAATGTCACTTACCCAGTGTACATCTGTTCGTGGCTTTAGTCGCTGCAGATTCACATGCGCCCACCCGCCTCCCCGGGAGCCTGTAGCCGTTTAGAAGTAGATCTTAAACATTTGTACATTTGTAAATATATGTTCGATGGCATCTGTCGCTGTAGATACACATGCTCTGCATAGCTCGCCATCTAGTGTTGGGTCGGAGTGTTACAAGTTGTTTTTCTTCGAAGAAGTCTTTCGAGTCACGGGACCGAGTGACTCCTCCTTCTGTCTCCATTGCGCATGGGCGTCGACTCCATCTTCGATTGTTTTTTTTCCGCCATCGGGTTCGGACGTGTTCCTGTCGCTCCGAGTTTCGGAACGGAAAGTTAGTAAATATCGGAAGATTTTCGTCGGCATTGTTGCGTTCGGGATTGGCGTAATTAGATTCAACACCGCATCGAAGGTCGACGCGCTCCGGTGCCCTTCGGGGTAGCTTTCAATCCCCCGTCGGGGCCTGGTCGGCCCGACCGCGTGTAGAGCGACGCCGATGGAACGGACCCCGTTCCGTTTTTGTCCCAAATGCCACAACAAATTCCCGTATACAGACCAACATTTGGTCTGTAACCTGTGCCTGTCACCTGAGCACAGTGAAGAGACTTGCGAGGCCTGTCGCGTGTTCCGGTCCCGAAAGACACTCCGTGACGGTCGAGCCAGGAGACTTCAGATGGCGTCCACGCCGACAGCACACCGAGAGTTCGAGGAACGAGAGGAAGAAGAAACCTTTTCGATCCATGAATCAGACTCCAAGGAATTCGACGATCAAAGAACCGTGAGTAAGACGTCGAAAACAACACATAAGAAAAGTGACAAGGCCCAGGGGACGCCACTGCCACCAGGCCATGGCTCCACCCATAAATTCGGTGACCGACCGTCGGCACCGAAAAAGGCCCAAACAGTGCCGAGATCGTCCGACTCCGGTCGAGACACCGGCACGCAGCCTTCTCGGGATCGAGAAAGTGCTGGAGAAAAGCAACGACACCGAGATAGCGGTGTGGAAACGGCTCGATGCCGAGACAGCGGCACCGACGAAGATCGACGCCGAGAGGTTTCGACTCCCAAAAAGACAAAAGCCACCTCGGAGCCGAAAAAGCATGCAGACAGGGTTTCGGTGCCGAAACAACCCGTAACCGACCAAGGTCCAGGCTCTTATACAGAGGAGCAATCACTGTCCTCTCAGATGCGAAAGCATAGGTTTGAGGAAGAGCTGCAATCCACCGCAGTGGACCATACGCAAAAACGTATTTTCATACAGCAGGGATCAGGAAAAATAAGCACCCTTCCCCCTGTTAGGAGAAAAAGGAGACTGGAGTTTCAAACAGACCAGGCGCCACAAACCAAGATGGTGAAAAAGGTGACTCCGCCACCCTCTCCTCCACCTGTATTAACGTCTCACCAGCACAAACCCCGTCACATTCCCCGGCTCACACCGCCATGAGCCAAGGTGACCAGGATCAAGACGCTTGGGACTTGTATGACGCCCCAGTGTCGGACAACAGTCCGGAGGCATATCCAACAAAGCCCTCACCACCAGAAGACAGCACTGCATATTCTCAAGTGGTGGCTAGAGCGGCGCAATTCCACAACGTGAACCTCCACTCAGAACAAGTCGAGGATGACTTTTTATTCAACACCCTCTCCTCCACCCACAGCTCCTACCAAAGCCTGCCTATGCTGCCAGGTATGCTTCGGCACGCAAAGGAAATCTTCAAGGAGCCAGTCAAAAGTAGGGCAATAACGCCAAGGGTGGAAAAGAAATATAAGCTGTTTTCATCACCACACAGCTGCCACCCGATTCCGTCGTAGTAGGGGCAGCTCGGAAAAGAGCCAACTCCCACACATCTGGGGATGCCCCACCCCCAGATAAAGAGAGCCGCAAGTTCGATGCAGCTGGGAAAAGAGTTGCAGTACAAGCTGCAAACCAGTGGCGCATCGCTAACTCTCAAGCACTACTTGCGCGCTATGACAGAGCCCATTGGGATGAGATGCAACACCTCATCGAGCATCTACCCAAGGAACTACAAAAGAGGGCAAAGCAGGTGGTCGAGGAAGGACAGAACATATCAAATAACCAGATACGATCCTCTATGGACGCAGCAGACACAGCTGCAAGAACAATTAATACATCTGTGACCATTAGAAGGCACGCATGGCTAAGAACGTCTGGTTTCAAACCAGAGATACAGCAGGCAGTGCTCAATATGCCATTCACCGAAAAACAACTGTTCGGACCAGAAGTGGACACGGCAATCGAAAAACAAAAAAAAGACACTGACACTGCTAAAGCCATGGGCGCACTCTACTCCCCGCAGAGCAGAGGAACCTACAGCACCTTCCGCAAGACACCCTTTCGAGGGGGGTTTCGGGGTCAGGCCACACAAGCCAGCACCTCGCAGGCAACACCGTCCAGCTACCAGGGACAGTACAGGGGAGGCTTTCGGGGTCAATACAGAGGAGGGCAATTCCCTAGGAATAGAGGAAAATTTCAAAGCCCCAAAACCCCTACAACCAAGCAGTGACTCAGATGTCACTCACCCCCTCCACACAACACCAGTGGGGGGAAGAATAGGTCATTATTACAAAGCATGGGAGGAAATAACTACAGACACTTGGGTCTTAGCAATTATCCAACATGGTTATTGCATAGAATTCCTAAAATTCCCTCCAAACATACCACCAAAAGCACAGAATTTATCAAAACAACATTCCGAACTTTTGGAAATAGAAGTTCAAGCACTATTGCAAAATAATGCAATCGAATTAGTACCAGACACACAAACAAACACAGGAGTCTATTCACTGTACTTCTTAATACCAAAAAAGGACAAAACACTGAGACCAATCCTAGACCTCAGAATACTGAACACCTACATCAAATCAGACCACTTTCACATGGTCACGCTACAAGAAGTGTTACCATTGCTAAAACTACAGGACTACATGACAACCCTAGACCTCAAAGACGCGTATTTCCATATACCAATACATCCATCGCACAGGAAATACCTAAGGTTCGTATTCAAAGGAATACATTACCAATTCAAGGTATTGCCTTTTGGTTTAACAACCGCACCAAGAGTCTTCACCAAATGTCTAGCAGTAGTGGCTGCACACATCAGAAGGCAGCAAATACATGTATTCCCGTATCTAGACGACTGGCTAATCAAAACCAATTCACTAACAAAGTGCTTACACCACACAAATCAAATTATACAAACCCTCTACAAACTAGGTTTCACCGTCAACTTTGCAAAAGCCAACATTTTGCCGTGCAAGGTACAACAATACCTGGGAGCCATAATAGACACAACAAAAGGAGTAGCCACTCCAAGTCCACAAAGAATTCAAAATTTCAACAAGATCATACAACGCATGTATCCAACACAAACAATACAAGCAAAGATGATATTACAACTCCTAGGCATGATGTCCTCATGCATAGCCATTGTCCCGAACGCAAGACTGCACATGAGGCCCTTGCAACAGTGCCTAGCATCACAATGGTCACAAGCACAGGGTCACCTTCTAGATCTGGTGTTGATAGACCGCCAAACTTACCTCTCGCTTCTATGGTGGAACAGTATAAATTTAAACAAAGGGCGGCCTTTCCAAGAGCCAGTGCCACAATACGTAATAACAACAGATGCTTCCATGACAGGGTGGGGAGCACACCTCGATCAACACAGCATACAAGGACAATGGAACGTACATCAGACAAAACTGCATATAAATCACCTGGAAATGCTAGCAGTTTTTCAAGCATTAAGGGCTTTCCAACCACTTATAACTCACAAATACATTCTTGTCAAAACAGACAACATGACAACAATGTATTATCTAAACAAACAAGGGGGGGACACACTCAACGCAGTTGAGCCTGCTGGCACAAAAAATATGGCGATGGGCAATTCACAACCACATTCGCCTAATAGCGCAGTTTATTCCAGGGATCCAGAATCAACTTGCAGACAATCTCTCTCGAGATCACCAACAGGTCCACGAATGGGAAATTCACCCCCAAATTCTAAACACTTAGTTCAGACTCTGGGGAACACCTCAAATAGACTTGTTTGCAACAAAAGAGAACGCAAAATGCCAAAACTTCGCATCCAGATACCCACACAGGCAGTCCCAAGGCAATGCCCTATGGATGAACTGGTCAGGGATATTTGCCTACGCTTTTCCTCCTCTCCCTCTCCTTCCTTATCTGGTAAACAAATTGAGTCAAAACAAACTCAAACTCATATTAATAGCACCAACTTGGGCAAGGCAACCCTGGTACACAACACTGCTAGACCTATCAGTAGTACCCCACATCAAATTGCCCAACAGGCCAGATCTGTTAACACAACACAACCAACAGATCAGACATCCAGATCCAGCATCGCTGAATCTAGCGATCTGGCTCCTGAAATCCTAGAATTCGGACACTTACAACTTACCCAAGAATGTATGGAAGTCATAAAGGAAGCCAGAAGGCCGTCCACTAGGCACTGCTATGCAAGTAAATGGAAGAGGTTTGTTTGCTACTGCCATCATAATCAGATCCAACCTTTACACGCAACTCCGAAGGATGTAGTGGGTTACTTGCTTCACTTACAAAAATCTAACCTAGCCTTCTCTTCCATTAAAATACACCTTGCGGCAATATCTGCATACCTGCAGACTACCTATTTAACTTCCCTATATAGGATACCAGTCATTAAAGCATTCATGGAAGGTCTAAAAAGGATCATTCCCCCAAGAACGCCACCAGTTCCTTCGTGGAACCTCAATATTGTATTAACGCGACTCATGGGTCCACCATTCGATCCCATGCACTCTTGTGAAATGCAATACTTAACTTGGAAAGTAGCCTTCCTAATAGCTATCACATCTCTCAGAAGAGCAAGTGAAATACAAGCCTTTACCATACAGGAACCCTTTATACAAATACACAAGCATAAAGTGGTTCTATGCACAAATCCCACATTTTTGCCAAAAGTTATATCACTGTTCCACTTAAACCAAACTGTGGAACTCCCAGCGTTTTTTCCAGAACCAGACTCTGTAGCTGAAAGAGCATTACATACATTAGACATAAAAAGAGCTCTAATGTACTACATTGATAGAACCAAACAGTTTCGCAAAACAATTGTTTGTAGCTTTCCAAAAACCTCATGCAGGAAATCCAATATCCAAACAAGGCATTGCCAGATGGATAGTGAAAAGGTATTTTTCAAACCTGTTATGTTAAAGCTAAGAGAGAACTGCCTATTACACCAAAGGCACGCTCCACTAGAAAGAAAGGCGCCACATACATTCACTAAACATTACTGTGTGGATGTGTTAACAACACAACAAGCCACTGTAGGACAAGCAGTACTAAGAACATTATTTCAAACAACTTCAACTCCTACAGGCTAAACCACCGCTTTTGGGGAGATAACTGCTTACTAGTCTATGCACAGCATGTGTATCTGCAGCTACACATGCCATCGACTGGAAAATGTCACTTACCCAGTATACATCTGTTCATGGCATGAGACGCTGCAGATTCACATGTGCCCTCCCACCTCCCCGGGAGCCTGTAGCCGTTATAAGTTGATTAAAATTAACCTTGTACATTTGTAAATATAACACTTTTAGTCACATTATGTACATACATACTTACTATTACTATATACACAACTCCTACCTCACGCTCTGCAGGGAAAACAATCTAAGATGGAGTCGACGCCCATGCGCAATGGAGCCGAAATGGGAGAAGTCCCTCGATCTCGTGACTTGAAAAGACTTCTTCGAAGAAAAACAACTTGTAACACTCCGAGCCCACCACTAGATGGTGGGATATGCACAGCATGTGAATCTGCCAGGAACAGATGTACACTGGGTAAGTGACATTTTCCATATATATATATATGTATATATATATATATATATATATATATATATATATATATATATATATATATATATATATATATATAAAACACACAAACGGTATACATATGGATTGATGCTATACAATGTGCCTCATTACTGCTTGCTATTCTGATTCAAGCATGTAAATCTATGAAAGTTCCAATACTGGAGTAAGAATATAAGTTACTTACCTGTAACTGTAGTTCTCCAGTATTGGACTCTTTCATAGATTCACATGCAACCCTCCCTCCTACCCTGGGAAGCTCACAGTTTCCTGTTTTCTTCAGATACTCTAACACCCGTGCTTGAGAAAATCTGAGGGAAGGGAGCTCCTCTCAGGAGGGTCCTAGAGGGAGGGGAAGCCTGATTGGCTGGGCCTTGCTTTGGTCCTTTTTGCTCATAGAGATAAGGATAGGCTACTAATGTGAAAGCCTTTGGGCCTTTTTTCATTGCAGTAGCTTATATGTATTGCTGTTTTGATGTACTGGGGGCTCCCATCTTGACGAGGGGGAATGATTCAAGCATGTGAATCTATAAAAGATTCCAATACTGGAGAACTACAGTTACAGGTAAGTAACTACTTTTTATTTCGTTCACAAGTTTAATGTAGGTGGAAGTCACTTCCTTGACACTGCTATTTGATACAGCACTGTCTGAAGATTAGTCCAGTATGTTAACCAGGTTTAGATGCTCTTTAGTCAGTCTGATTTCAACTTCGAGATCAGTAGTGCCTCTGACCTTAGTACACATGAAAGCTGCCCGTATGCTTTATCACCTTAGGTTCTCATTAGAAGTGAGTACTTCACTCTCCCTAAAACTGCGCAGTCTCGCAGGAGAACAAGTTTGATACACGCAGATGAATTAAAGATGCTGATAAACTGCCACCAGAAATATTGTGTTAATTCCGTGGAAGAAATATTCAATTTCCATTATAGGGTTGTTTTAAGAAAAAGTAGTTCAATTATGCAAGTGTTCTATTTTTTCCATCAAGAGAGTAGCTGATTTCCTAGCATTTCCCAATTTTTGGAAGACAAGATTAGACCTATAATGGTGTTTTTCTGCTAGATCATATTTTTGTTGTGCAATTTAACCATCCAGGCTGGAGGAAGAAGTAAGCTATAGTTCTAGGCCTGGAATGCCTTTGTGTCTCCAAACCTACTACCATGCATGTTTTAATGATTTTCACCAGCTCTTCTCTAATCTTTTCCCACAATGCGAAAGGTTTGCAATGCACTCCTGACAATGGCAGAAGTAGAAGTTTTTCCATGGCTGGGAAAAGTGATTGGAGGGAAAGTGAACTTGTAATTGTTCAATAGATTTTCACATGAGCAAATATACACATGCATATTTGCTTGTGCTAAAATACAGTTTACAAATATTTTCAAAGAGTAAGAATTCCTGGTCTACTTCTGTAAGTTCTTGTGAATTCATGAAAGCCGCTAATTCAAAGACATATACTATGGGTGCACTTTGTGACTTTCTTTAAGAATTGGGGTCCTAAGTAGTTCTGGCGTTAAACACATTTTGGTTTTTATTGAACTTCTATTTCTCTCTCTATCTATTGGCTGGCTTTCCTGTGAGTGATCACATTCTGCTCTTCCACAAAGGGCATATTGGCACACAAAGTAGTTTCAATCAGTGACTTAACAAAACTGGAGGAGGACCCCTTTCAAAGAACATGGACCGGCCCCCCCCAGACTCACTCAGGGCAGGTGCTGTGCTGAGGGTGGCCCCTTAGAATGTATGCTTTTTGAGACCAAAAGTTTTTTTTTTTTTTTTTTTTTTTTTACCTTTTGCCAGTGTTTGTTACAATGGTGAGGGCCTGGTAGCTCCCACAACAATAAAGTGTTACAAAAGCCACATCAAAACAAGTCACACATTGACGAAACCAGAAGACTCTCAAAAACAAATGTTCGATTGGTTGGCTTTGCCAACACTTGTTTATTTTCATGCTTCCCATAACCTTGTTGAAAATGGTTACACTGATTTTCCATAAGGAATATTTTTTGGAACTACAAGCGTGTAACAACACATTTTACTAAATGATGCTTCAGAGAAACAGCACCTAAAATGTCAAAGTAGGGAAACGTTTTTTTTTTTTCCTACTTGCTTTTTTTCTGACCATTTTATTTTGTAAGCATCATCACTGTTGCTTACAGACTTCTGCAAACATTTGCATCTAATCAGAGAGCATTCGTGGAGCATTATACCTAGCCTCATATTGTTAAACTTTAAAAAAGTTGTACACTTTTCTTTTTTTTTTTTTTTTTTTACTGGAACCACTGTCAGTAGTGCAGGGTGACCACAAAATGTATATTCACAGTGTTCACACTAATGATGAAGGCTTTTCATTAAGGAACCACAAATACAAGTTCGAACAGCATTAACATATGGACACACACATTACATCGACTGCAGACGCTTCCCTTCTCTGTAAACTGGCAGCCAAAGGGTTTTTGCTGCAGGGGGTTGGGCCTATTTTTCCCAAGGAAAACATGTTGCTCTTGACCCCAATCAATATGTCCTGGGTATACGGCGATAGGAATTCCACATCCCTGGGAGGATGATGTGGGATTCTGAGAATCAGGAGACCCTGGCGTTTTCTTCTCTCGTTCCATTTAGGACGAGGTTGCAGGCAGGCCCTTCTGTCTGAGCCCTGTAAATATGGGTTCAGTAGTGTGAATGTTTTTTGGGTGGTAGCAGTCTTTACCTAGTAAATTACACCGAGGGGTGGGAGGGGGGGGGAAGGTGAGGTTTTCAAGCTGATTAAAAGGTAACACAGGTGAGCTGCCTAGCCTCCGTTAGCAGGTCGAGCACTGCTGGAAAGATCCTCTCTCTATTACCGAACATTTAATGGTAAGAGGTGGTGCTCATTTAAGAGGGTGTATTTTTTTTCGGGGACTCTTTATCCCGTACCTGTTAAACAAATGGAGTATAATGCAGTGTACTAAAATTGTGCTTATACATTTGATAAAATGTATAGAGTATATATAGAATTAGGTGATCTGTTTGAGGATTCAAAAATGGCACACAAATTAATTACAACGTTTTATAACTCCATGTGATACATCCTACGTTTATATTGTTTAGTTGGGGCAGGTGAGATTTGGGTAAACTCTGAAGAATTTTTCTAGAACTATCCAGAAACTGTCAGTCTTCACAGTCGGGGGTTGTTTGCCCATGGGTACAGAAATGTTCAGAGGAACTTCACAACAAAAAAAACTATCTGGTAGGAGGAGGTTGCATCTAATGGTGAATTTGATGGCTTTGCTCTATATGTTTTTCGGGGCACTCATTGGCTTGTCAAAGTTGTGGATGCTGACTGGAGCACAGAGGTATAGGGCAATTACGTGTGCCAAATTATCTTTCCTAACATTGTTTCTTGTTTTCTTCTATCCAGATATCTGCATCTCTTGTGGAAGCTTAAATGTCTCCCTGGAGCACCCTCTCTTTAATGGGGGGATGTGTCAAAACTGCAAGGTAAATGCAAAGTTTGTGTTTTCTTTAATTGAGAAGTGCCTCGATTTAACAGGGGGGAGTTAAATAAAGGAATGAACAATAACAGAATAAAAAAAGCATCAAAGTGAAAGAAACAATATGACATTGGGGATAAATGAAAATTAGGCAAAAGTAAGCATTTGATGGTGAAGTGTATGGAAAGTGGGGAAGAGGACTGATCACAAAGAAGGATTACAGTGAGAATAAATCATGAACAGTAAGACTAGAAAGAGGAAATTAATGTGTGTAGAATGCTAACTTGTATTTAAAGCTGTATGTTTTAATGGTATTCCACATCATAAAAATGATCCACTAAGTTTTTTTCGTTCTCATTTATAAAATCTCTAGCCTTGCTGGTCACTTTATTAGTGGCTGTTGTAGATAATTAACTACGATTCTTATAAAAAGGGTCGTTATTCACGTCTTTACAATTATTTGATGCTCTTGTAACATGGGCACACTCAAGGAATTAATTTGCTCTTGTAGGGTCATTAAGAATGCCTTGTGAGTGTACACTGTCAGTTTTTCATGCATAGATTTCTCCGGCAGTGTACTGTGGTTTTTAGGTTGAGAAAGCCAGGTACCATTCTTCTAACCCCATGCCTCTCCAGCACCCTGAATTCCCCGTCCCTCCCCCACCACACCCCACATACACACTCGTAAGTAAATCACACTCAACAAGTAAGCATATAAACAATACAACCGGCATTTGGCTATTCTCCTTTTTCTGTCCTAGAACGTACAACCCTTACTTCAGTTATCCGTGTCTGGAGGGTTGTACACTGATCTAAACACAGAGGTGACTGAGATTGTAAAATTGTTGAAATGCAGGCCAACCAGGTTTGCAGACATTGGTAACAGGTCAAAGAAAAGGTAAGGTGATTCCATGCGTGTTGAGTACTCCTGTAGGTCCCATGCAAGTTATTTCCTCAGACACTCACCCCTCTACATGTCGGGTTATTTGTCAAAATACTGACTATAATCGGATGTAATTTACTACGTTTATGCCCCCTGTTGTACCCTTATGATCATTCCTACAGAAGCTGGTATCATTAGTAGAAATGTAAGATGGTTGCCCTTCTGCTTATTCAAGGTCAGAGTAATATATTCATATTTGCCTACGCCTGCTAAGCATTACATTCCTGTGCAACCTTAGTATTCACGACAAAATTAAAATCTATCTTTCATTTCGAGCATTGCCTATATTGTTTCTCTACTTTGATAGTAAAAATACAAAAAAAATGCCAAAATAAAAAAGCTACCACTTAGCAAAACATTCACAATCTTTATAGGTTAACTTGAAGCCATCAACATTTGTGCGTATACCTTCTTTCCCATGTAGTACTTGTCCTTTAGGAAAAACAATAGAAAAGGTGAGCCACAAAATGTACTTTTATCTATTCAGTGTGCTGTTGAGTGTTAAGTCGGAAAGATGGCTCCAAAGGTTAAACAGTGTCTGCTGATACCTATTGTGAGCTGCAGGTCACAATTTTTGATCCATACAAGGTCAGTTTAGTCTCTTAACCTTTTAAGGTTGATTAATTGAGTGTTGTTACATTCTGTAGTAGCCATATATGTTTACTGCTCTTAGAAACAATAGAAGTGCAGAATGGAGCACTATGTAAACATGTTCAGCGGTTTCATGTTGCTAGCTGGGCTGGTGGAGAGCAGGTGCAGGTGGCCTGGGGAGGGTAAGGGGGTCTTTACTGCCCATTCACTTGGCATGGGCAGTGCAGGGGCCTCCCTGGCCAGCACTGTCGCAGTGAGTGAACATTGCGAGGATGCTGGTGCACTCTACAGGCAACAGCATTGCTGTTGGCTCGATTAGGAGCCGAAGACAATGCTGTAGCCTGTTTCCCGCTGGACCGGTGGGCAAAAACTTAGGTTTCCACCCGCCGACCTAGCAGGGAAACCTATAATAGCTCATGCGGGGAGGTTGCCGCCTAGGTGACACCCTCCCCATCCGCCAAACTGATAATGGGGCACTATGTTTTTAAATACACTTGTAACTTTTGTTCTTTCATTGCAACACTTGCTGTTCAAAATGGCACTTAGGCCACTGTTGTTATCTCTCACACACGTTTTTCTCTCTCTCACTCTCTTCTAATTTTCTCATCCCATTTTTTCTGTCTTGGGCACATTCCCGTAAACTCACGTTTTTTTATTTTTTTATTTGTATTTTTTTTTTTTTTTTAGGTCTAACTCATAACTGTCTTTCACTAACTAATGCTTTTCTCTCACATACGCGAGACGTGATTTCTCTTTCCCTTTTGTTTCCTACCCATCTTTTACTCTGTGAACTCTCTGTCTCTCTAAACTATAATTGTAATGGAAATAGAACTATCAATATTTTATTTTATTTTGTCACAGAACTGTTTCCTTGAGTGTGCGTATCAGTATGACGATGATGGTTACCAATCCTACTGCACGATATGCTGTGGTGGTCGTGAAGTTCTTATGTGTGGAAACAATAACTGTTGTAGGTAAGGAACAGGACAAGTTGAAATGAGCAGTATTTATCCATCCACATTGATTGGTATTGTTTCCCAGCTGCCTTTTCCCCTACTTCCCTTGCATCTTTCATCTATCTTTTTTTAATGGTGTGGAAGGAGAGTCTGTACATTGTTCTTAATGGCCAGTTCCATTACTAGATGCTTAAAAGTGACTTTATGAAGAAGAACCTTTAAAAGAGGAGAGTATAATATAAACTTTGTAGCTGGCTGCTACTATAAAAAAAAAGGGTGGATGTAAATGTCACATGACATACAACATTGTTACCTATTTTAAATATCTGGAGTTCAAAATTGGCAAGTTTGACTAATAAATTCAGTGGCTTGAGCATTACCTAAATTAGTGTTTGTCACACATAAAATACAGTCCTACTCAAAGGTGGTGCTGTGTACAGTCAGAAGTCATATTGTCAGATAGACAGTTTGCAATCACTGATTACATTAATTGCAGACCTCTAAACTATGAACCATGATAGAACAAGCTCAGGCAGTTGAGCTAAATGGTCCCTTGAATGCTCAATTAATTTGATGTCTAATTGGTACAAACAATAAAGGGAGTAGCAGTGTGCAGCAGAGGGGAAGAGTAAGTGGGCACCAGAGGGATCAACAGAAGAACATTATTGAAGGTGAAACCCGACAGTGTTGTATGTTGAAATTGCAAGAGCACCTTCTGCGTTCAGGAGGCAAAGCGTAAAATAACAGTGGCTATCTGTTTTTAGACCAAAAGGGGAAATGGTTTGCCATTAAAATTACTGAAGCACTGCAATCCACTAATAGCTAACAAATTAAATTCTAATTTTTCAGGAAAGTAATCTTCAAAACATACTTAGTTTAGAAAAAGAAAGATCCGTTATTTCCAGAATTGACAACCAGTGCTGGTTTGTCGTATTCTGTTCCTTTCCCCAGAAGATTGACAGTAAGAGCAACCTTGGACAGAGCATTTTGTTTCATTACAAAGGAAATCTAGATTGCATTGGTGCTATTGTTGATCTTTCCCCTTAGCTATCTTAGTTGCACCAGTCTGCATAGGAAATCTTATGAGAAATTTTTGTAGAAAACTTACATTCCCAATGTCTCCTCATTAAGTACGTTCCATAATTCTTTGATTGGTTTGTATTGTTAAATTAGTCAAACCAGGTGAAATACAACTGGCAAACTCTCTCTATTTTCTCTTAAGCCTTCATCAAAAACCTGCCCAACAAGAGGTAATTTTCAACCTCTACACATTGATTACTGGCAGCATATGATGATTTAGCTCCACAAACTTTCTTTGATCATAAAGTGGGACCTGATAAATAGAAAGCATCCCAACGCAAAATACCAGTGACAGTGGAGAAACTTTAGTTGATTCTAGTGAAAGCATAACAATCCTAAAAGCATTTAACACATCTTAAATCCCCTGAAACTATTTTGTACTCAAGTGATCTGCCTACAGATCTTAAACATTAATATCTGATAACTTTTCCTATTACCTTATATTATACAATGTTGCATACCTTTTCCATGATCAGAATATCTATAAATCTTGTACTAATATTTTGCGAGATCACACATCTAGCTGTTTAGGTTCACAGAACACTCATACACCTGTTCCACAAGGGCAATATACCGTGCAAATCATAGAGAAATGGATGTGAAGGTGAGCCCCTTAAATGGGAACTTCTAGCTTCAGGATCTTTTGTAGAGTGACATTGCTTGAATATTCCCTGTTGCACCGCTATGTAAAAACTGGCAGAGACATGGTGCAGGGGGTCCCATGGGGCCCCTGCACTGCCCATACACTTGGCATGGGCATTGCAGGGTCCCCCATGAACAGCCCTGTCCTACATTTTCACTGTCTGCATTGCAGACAGTGAAAAGCATGACAGGTGCTGTTGCACCCTATGCAACTTAACATTGTAGTCGGCTCAATGATGAACTGATGTCAATGTTGTGGGCTGTTCCCCACTGGGTCAGCGGGGAACTCCTAATGGGACCTGCGGGAAGGTGGCCGCACTGGCGGAAACATGACAGCGAAAGTTTGGCGGGTGGCCTTTTCCGCCCGCCCAACTCTCAATGACACTTTATATGCTGTCCACTTTATTATAAGGTTCGCACTCTGGCCATTGAAATAAAAGGAGTCAGAGCTTCAACTCCTTGCATAGGCTGGGTTGCTCAGATTTTCCATTGCAATCATGCTGGCAAGTTCTCAAAGACTGGAAGTCTTGCAACACAAGGTGACTTTGTCAATGACCACTGCAGCCTTGATGGTGACAACTGCTTCAACACTAATGACGGTGACTGTACAATCCATGGCACATTCATTGACAGTACCATTATTGACAGGACCTTTGTCAAATATATTATCAGTGGTACCCCAGAGCTCTATAGCTTGGAGCATGTCTGTAATTTGAAAATTTCACCAGTAAGATAAACACCAGTGCTGTCTCTGCAAACACGAGAGAAGCCTACATCTGGCCTAGAAGGCTCAGATGTCAGCACTGGACAGTGGTCTTGGGGAATCCATTGTAGGTTCAGAGACTTCTCATGTTATTAATGGTGATGATGATCAAGCAATGAAGCCTCAGGACATAGACATTTAATGTACCCATAGTTTTCAAAGGATGAGTAATTGTTTGAGAGTCCAATGAATCTTGATCAACTTACATCTTTGACAGCCTCCTATACAATAGAATTTTTCTTGAATCTTTGAAATACATAATGGACAATTTTTATGACAGACTACAAACCCCTGGTTACTGTGCATAAACACCAAATCCTCATATTTAACCATTTCTACTAGTTCTGTGGCCAGTTCCTTCACAGCCTAGGACCCCATGCCACCAGGCCACCAAGAACCTCTTCCTGTACTTGTGTTCCCACCACAAAAAATCACACAGTAGGTAAATGTGGATTTATCACTGTGAGGAAATGGGGTTTATTATATGGTTTGGTTGTGCATCCGCACTGTTAGAATTTGGGTCTTTTGGCAGCGGTATGCACCCTGGCAAAGTAGGGGCCACAGTCCTAGTCAGGGCAAATTAAAATACACAATCTAAATTAACCTGTACTCACCCTCCACTAGGTTGGCCCGGGAGGAGGGGGCTTAACTTGGAAGGCGATGTGTGAAGTATTTGTGCAGCACACGCACAGTAATCACAGAAAGTACACCACAAAATGACTCCACAATACACACAGGTGTGGAAAAAGCTTGTTTATGTGCATAAATCAAGACCAATACGACAAAAAGCCAGTTTGTTAACCATCAGCTATACACTTTTTAAGGTTAAAACAATGGCAATAAAAGATTGTGAGATAAAGAGATGAAGCTGGGCACTCTGCCGCGCAAGAGCGCATTGTCTCAACAGACTAGGGTAACATCCGAGTTGCATTCTTCTTTGAGAACGGCTAAGTGTAAAGTTCCCGGGTAAGGTTTTTCTCCTGTGCGGTTACAAGGAAGCTGGTGGGACCACGGGGGAGGTTGCGAGGTGGGGCCGATGGCTCCAGGGAATGTCACTGCTGCAGCTTGGGGCCCTGAAGGGTTGCAGCGGGTGGTGGTCCGGGCCGCTACTGAATCCTTCGCGAACGGGTGGTAAACTGCAAGAGAGCTGAGCTAGGTTTTAATGAAAATGGGTGGCAAAGTGCAGTAGAGCTGCTTGGGGCTGTCAATGACAGCAGGCAACAAAGTACAGCAAAGCCGCTTGGGGTTGTTGGTGAATGCAAGCGGCAAAGTACAGCAAAGCCGTTCGGGCTGTTGATAATAGCGGGCAGCAAAGTACAGTTGATGAAAGCAGGTAACAAAGCACATTCAGGCTGCTCGGGCTTGTTAATGAAAGTAGATGGCAAAGTACAGCAAAGCCACTCAGTGTTGTTGCCGAAAGCAGGTGGCAAAGTACAGCAAAGCTGCTCGGAGTTGATGAAAGCAGGTGGCAGAGTACAGCAAAGCTGCTCGTGTCTTTGATGTCTCAGAGACCATTAGCAGAACCGGAGGAAAGTCAGCAAGCCCTTGGAATTGCTCTGGGGCTAGAAGATGAGTCCTGTGCTACTGGGAAGAGATCAGCAGGAGGCAGCAGAGCAGTGGTTCCTGGGAACAGTCAATCTTGGCAGGGTGGCAGTCCTCGCACACAGCAGTCTTTACTCCAGCAGTTTCCTTGAGTCCACAAGTATACTGATTTGAGTGGGTCAGATACCCAGTACTCATACTAGAAAGTGCATTGAATGTGGGGGATGACTGCAAAAGGTTTATGTGAAGTGCGTAGGTGCCCCTTCCCCCTTTGTAATCAGCCCCTTTGTAGGGACTCTGGTCAGTACCCTTTGAAGTGTATGTGTGAGCCCCTCCCAACCTCCTCCCCAGGAAGACCCATCAATATGCAGATGCATTTGAGTATGATGTGTTGTGGCTGCCTGGAGGGAATGCACAAGTGTAGCTGTCAACCAGTTTAGGTTAAATGTTTATTGAAGATAGGCTGTTGACATACAGGGCTGTGAGAGCAGAGAAATGCCCACTTTTTAAAAGCGGCATTTCTAAAATAGTAATAATAAATCCGACTTGACCAGTAAAGAATATTTATCATGACCATTCCAGTGATAATAAACATGATGCAGCTACTCCTTTCAGATCAGGAGTTACAACTTAAAGTGTTTTAAGGCATTCCCAATGCTGGCCTGTGAGAGGGGCAGGCCTCACAGTAATGAAAAATTACTTTGAGAGTTTTTCATTGTCAGGACATGAAAACTTAAAAGTACATGTCCTGCCTTTTTGATTGCATGGCACTTTGCCCTATGGGCTACACAGGGCCTACTTTTGAGTTGACTTATGTGTAAGAAAACTGGAGCTTAAGGCTACGCCACAGGTTTTAAATACCAAGTCGGGGTGGCAGCGAGACTGCGCACACATGGTCTGCAGAGGCAGGCCTGATGCATGTTCACAGGTCTACCTGAGTGGGTGGTACAATCAGTGCTGCAGGCCCACAAGTAGTATTTTATTTACAGGCCCTGGGTATATGGTATACCACTTTACAGGGGTCTTACATGTAAATTAAATGTAATTTGTGGATACACCGATGTTGCCTTGTTTAGGGGAGAGGCACATGCACTTTAGCACTGGTTAGCAGTGGTAAAGTTCCCAGAGTCCTACGGCCAACATAAAGATACAGCAAAAACACAGGAGGCAAAAGGCAAAATGTCTGGGGTAAGACCACCCTAAGGATGCCATATAATAAACTTACCAGCTCCTTTCAGACCCTAAGGTTCGGCCTGTCAAACCCTAAGGTCACCCCTTGGTAACTATGGCACTGAGTAGCAAGACATACACAGAGAACAAGTGTAAAGCATTCAAACAGCACCAAAAAAGTTGAAGAATTTGACACCCCACTAAAGAAGTCCGACACCAGTTTTTAAAAAGAGACTTTTTTTTTTTTTTTTTTTTTTTAGAATTTAGACACTTGACCAAAAAAGATCCACTGGAGGCTTCAGGAGATATGGATAAACAGTAATTACGTATTTTCACTCAACCGCAAGCAAATCTTGGAAAATTCAACGAATTGGACACTTGGAAACTTTTTCAAGGAAAACTTAGGTGTCAATGCAGTCTGTCAACTCTGGCAGGGAGCTAGTCAGGGGGACCAGCATGGCCCTTAGAAACACTTGCCTCCACAGGAGAAGCAGTCCTCCACCAGTTTAAGGCCCTTCATCTGCAGTGCAGTGGATTACTATGGAGTGGTCCTGATGCAAGAGATGAAGGAATATGAAGATGCTCCAGGGATGTGGTGGAGGCGATGCAGTTGACGGGGTCTTCCTGCAGGGATTCCTCTGTCCATGAAGATGGGGAGGGTGTCCTGGTTGCAGGGTCAACGTCCTACAAAGTCCTCTCCAGCCTTTCTGAAGTCCAGTCACAGGCCAATCCCTCCTGGGTCTATAGGTTGCCTTGCAAGGGTCACAGCAATTCTCCAGCAGCACCCTGGGCTCAGCGAACCCAGTGCAACTCTGTGCGTCGGGTCCTGGTCCTTAGTGCTGCATGGCGGCGGTGGTAGCGGCTTGAAGACTTTGGGCTACCAACTTGCCCAAGCAGCCTTCAGCTGTTGTGTCCCTGTGCTGCGAATAGGAGGCCAGTCAGCTGGTTCTTGCAGTTCTCTTGGCTTGACTGGGCTCTTGCAGCTTCCCCTTAAACAGGATTCAGCAGGCCCAGTCCCCTACTTCGCTAGCCTCCAGGTGCACCATGTGCAGTCTTTAGCGGTCCAGCCTCTCTTTGCTGGTCGCTCAGTGCAGCAGGACAGTCTTTCTTTGCTCCTTCTTCCATGTTGGTTGAGATCAGAGGTCTGGATCCCAGGTGTGCTCCTCTTATGCTCAGAAAATGCCCTCAGGGCAGGGTTCGGTTGGTAGCCAATGGGCAACCAGGTTCTCTTCCAGGGGATCCTCATCAGTAGTCATAAGCACTGAATATTCCGACCCGCGTGCGGGGACCTCAGAGCACATATCCTATATATATATATATATATATATATATATATATATATATGTGTGTGTGTGTGTTCGATGGCATGTGTAGCTGCAGATACACATGCTGTGCATTATCCTGCCATCTAGTGTTGGGTTCGGAGTGTTACAAGTTGTTTTTCTTCGAAGAAGTCTTTTCGAGTCACGAGACCGAGGGACTCCTCCCTTTCGGCTCCATTGCGCATGGGCGTCGTCTCC
Source organism: Pleurodeles waltl (assembly GCF_031143425.1). NCBI lineage: Eukaryota > Metazoa > Chordata > Amphibia > Caudata > Salamandridae > Pleurodeles > Pleurodeles waltl. The sequence goes on along the minus strand of NC_090444.1, from coordinate 81,728,773 downwards.
ATCTTAGATTGTTTTCTTTCCGCCATTGGGTTCGGACGTGTTCCTCTTCGCTCCGTATTTCGAATCGGGAAACTTAGAAAAGAATCAAAAAATTTGTCGGTATTGTTTCCGTTCGGTACTGGTTTAGTTTTATCGTATCGGCACCGACATCAAAACCGCTTCGGCGGCCCTTCGGGGCTTCCACTCTTCACCAAGGCCTGGTCGGCCCGACCACACACGTCGTCGAACACTAATGGACTGGACCCCCTTCTGTTTCTGTCCTAAGTGTCACGCAAAGTATCCTTATACAGACCAGCACCGGATCTGTAACCTGTATTTGTCGCCCGAACACAGAGCGGATACTTGTGAAGCTTGCAGAGCGTTTCGATCCAAGAAGACCTTAAGGGATCGACGCGCAAGATGACTAAAAATGGCGTCGAAGCTGAAACAACATCTCAACGTCGAGGAAGAAGAGATGAGAATTTCCATCCAAGAATCGTACTCGGATGAATCTGACGGTGATCGACCTTCGACGGCGCGGCAAACTGTGAGTACACCTGCCCCGTCCCACACCCAGGGTCACACCCAAAAGGCCACGGGGAACGCCACTGCCAGAAGGCCATGGCTCAACCCACAGAAAAGAAGGTGACCAAGTAACATCGGCACCAAAAAAGGCCAAAGATTTGCCGAAGACTTCCGACTCCGGTCGAGAATCCGGCACCGAAAAAAGTTATCGAGTAATCGAGTCGGGCAAGCCGCGAAAGAGCTTATCAGAACCGAAAAAGACAATTTAGATGGGAATTTCGGTACCGAAAAAAACGGCTTCGGAGCCGAAACGTTCTTCCTACACTTAAGAGCAAGGGCTTTCTCTGCAGCTCAAAGAAAAACACAGATTTGAGCTGGAACTGGATTTAGAAGAACATGACCAAACACAGCCAAGGTTACAAATCCAGAAGGACACGGGGAAGATACAAACCATCCCGCCACTCGAGTCAAAAAGAAAACTGGCTTTTCAAGAGACAGAGATGCAACCGAAAGCCAAAGTGGTTAGAGAAAAGTCACCACCACCACGTTTCTCACCACAAACATCCCTACTGCAATCGCCACAATTGTCACCAGTGGGTACACCGATCGTGCAGTCACCCACACACACTGGGATGACTCAAGATGATGTGGATCCTTGGGATCTATACGAACACCTATATCAGACAACAGCCCAGAGTCTTATCCAACTAAGCCTTCAGGACAGTACAGCATACACGCAAGTACTAGCCAGAGCAGCTAACGTAACAATGCACTCAGAACCAAAGTTTGCTGTTGTTACCGGGCATGCTGAAACATGCACAACAGGTCTTCCAAGAACCTGTAAAAGGGAGAGCCATCACGCCAAGGGTCGAAAAGAAATATAAACCGCCCCGTCAGACCCGGTGTTTATTACTCAACAGCTCCCTCCGGACTCAGTGGTTGTGTGGGCTCCAAGGAAAAGGGCTAATTCACAATCAGGGGATGCACCACCCCCTGACATAGAGAGTCGAAAATACGACGCATCGGGAAAAAGAGAGGCATCGAAGCAGCCAATGAGTGGCGAATTGCCAACTCACAAGCACTACTTGCCCGCTATGACAGGGCGCACTGGGACGAAATGTAAAACATCATGCAGCATTTGCCCAAAAAACACCAAAAACGTGCCCAACAAGTGTCGAAGAGGGACAGGCCATATCAAGTAACCAAATCCGGTCTGCCTAGACTCTGCTGATACAGCAGCACGGACTGTAAACACAGCAGTGACTATTCGAAGGCATGCATGGCGCGAAGTTCTGGATTTAAGCCAGAAATACAACAGGCGGTATTGAATATGCCGTTTATTCAACAGCAGTTATTTGGTCCGGAAGTGGATTCCGCAATCGAGAAAATGAAAAAAGATACGGACACAGCCAAAGCCATGGGTGCGCTCTACTCCTTACAATACAGAGGAACATTTAGGAAACCACAGTTTGGGGGGGGGTTTAGACATCAGAACCATCCACCTCCGAAACAAAACCCACCTACCAATCTCAGTACCAGAGGGGGGGGGGGGGGGGGGGGGGGCGGTTCGTGGTTCCTACAGAGGACAATTCCCACGAGGAAGAGGGAAATTCCAGCCCTCCAAACCAAGCCCTAGCAAACAGTGACTTTAATGTCACACTTCCCCAACACCTATCACCGGTGGTGGGGAGGCTGACCAAATACAACCACAATTGGACACACATTACCACAGACACGTGGGTCCTATCAATTATCCAACATGGTTATTGCATAGAGTTCCCAACATTCCCTCCAGATGTTCCACCAAAACCGCACAAATTGTCTCCACAACACTTAGATCTATTACAAATAGAGGTCCAAGCACTGCTACAAAAACAAGCCGTAGAGTTAGTACCCTATCACCAAAAAGGGACAGGCGTTTACTCCCTGTATTTCCTTATCCCAAATAAAGACAAAACGTTAAGGCCTATCTTAGATCTCAGAACACTGAATCTCTTCATCAAATCAGATCATTTCCACATGGTAACACTTCAGGACGTAGTTCCCTTACTAAAACAAGGGGAATACATGACAACACTGGATCTCAAGGATGCGTATTTTCACATACCCATCCATCCATCTCACAGGAAATACCTCAGGTTTGTAATACAAGGCAAACATTACAAATTCAAAGTGTTGCCATTCGGAATAACAACAGCCTCCAGGGTATTTACAAAATGCCTAGCTGTAGTAGCAGCTCATATAAGAAGACATCACATGCACGTATTCCCATATCTGGACGATTGGCTAATAAAAGCCAGCACTCAACAACAATGTCACGTTCACACGCAATTAGTAATAGATACTTGTAGGAAGTTGGCTCTGTATGTGCTATTTCAAAGTAAGAAATAGCATGCACAGAGTCCAAGGGTTCCCCTTAGAGGTAAGATAGTGGCAACAAGAGATAATTCTAATGCTCTATTTTGTGGTAGTGTGGTCGAGCAGTAGGCTTATCAGAGGGTAGTGTTAAGCATTTGTTGTACACACACAGGTTATAAGTGAGGAACAAACACTCAAAGACAATTCCAGGCCAATAGGTTTTTGTATAGAAAAATATATTTTCTTAGTGTATTTTAAGAACCACAGGTTCAAGATTTACAATCAATACTTCAAATGAAAGGTAATTCACTTAGGTATCATAGGAACTTTGAATCAGCAAAATAGCATGTACAGTTTTCACAATAATGGCAATAAGCTATTTTAAAACTAGACACTGCAAATTTCAACAGTTCCTGGGGGAGGTAAGTATTTGTTAGTTTTGCAGGTAAGTAAACCACCTACAGGGTTCAAAGTTGGGTCCAAGGTAGCCCACCGTTGGGGGTTCAGGGCAACCCCAAAGTTACCACACCAGCAGCTCAGGGCCGGTCAGGTGCAGAGGTTAAAGTGGTGCCCAAAACATATAGGCTCCAATGGAGAAGGGGGTGCCCCGGTTCCAGTCTGCCAGCAGATAAGTACCCTTGTCTTCGGAGGGCAGACCAGCGGGGTTTTGTAGGGCACCGGGGGGGCTCAAGTCAGCACAAACATTACACCCTCAGCGGCCGGGTGCAGAGTGCAAACAGGCGTCAGGTTTGCAATGGAGTTCAATAGGAGACCCAGGGGTCTCTTCAGTGAAGCAGGCAGGCAAGGGAGGGGCTCTTCGGGGTAGCCACCACCTGGGCAAGGGAGAGGGCCACCTGGGGGTCGCTCCTGCACTGTAGGTCGGATCCTTCAGGTCCTGGGGGCTGCGGTGCAGTGTCTTTACCAGGCGTCGGGTTCTTAGAAGCAGGCAGTCGCGGTCAGGGGGAGCCTCTGGATTCCCTCTGCAGGCGTCGCTGGGGGGGCTCAGGGGGGTTGTAGGAAGTTGGCTCTGTATGCACTATTTCAAAGTAAGAAATAGCATGTACAGAGTCCAAGGGTTCCCCTTAGAGGTAAGATAGTGGAAAAAAGAGATAATTCTAATGCTCTATTTTGTGGTAGTGTGGTCGAGCAGTAGGCTTATCAGATGGTAGTGTTAAGCATTTGTTGTACACACACATGCAATAAATGGGGAACACACACTCAAAGACAATTCCAGGCCAATAGGTTTTTTTATAGAAAAATATATTTTCTTAGTTTTTAAGAACCACAGGTTCAAGATTTACAAACAATACTTTAAATGAAAGGTATTTCACTTAGGAACCTTAGGAACTTTGAATTAGCAAAATAGCATATACAGTTTTCACACAAATGGCAATAAGCTATTTTAAAACTGGACACAGTGCAATTTTCAACAGTTCCTGGGGGAGGTAAGTGTTTGTTAGTTTTGCAGGTAAGTAAACCACCTACAGGGTTCAAAGTTGGGTTCAAGATAGCCCACTGTTGGGGGTTCAGGGCAACCCCAAAGTTACCACACCAGCAGCTCAGGGCCGGTCAGGTGCAGAGGTCAAAGTGGTGCCCAAAACGCATAGGCTTCGATGGAGAAGGGGGTGCCCCGGTTCCAGTCTGCCAGCAGGTAAGCACCCGCGTCTTCGGAGGGCAGACCAGGGGGGTTCTGTAGGGCACCAGGGGGGGACACAAGTCAGCACAAAAAGTACACCCTCAGCGCCACGGGGGCGGCTGGGTGCAGTGTGCAAACAGGCGTCGGGTTTGCAATGTAGTTCAATGGGAGACCTAGGGGTCTCTTCAGCGATGCAGGCAAGGGGTAGCCACCTCCTGGGCAAGGAGAGGACCACCTGGGGGTCACTCCTGCACTGGAGGTCGGATCCTTCAGGTCCTGGGAGCTGCGGGTGCAGTGTCCTTACCAGGCGTCGGGTTCTTAGGAGCAGGAAGTCGCGGTCAGGGGGAGCCTCTGGATTCCCTCTGCAGGCGTCGCTGTGGGGTTTAGGGGGGTCAACTCTGGCTACTCACGGGCTCGCAGTTGTCTGGGAGTCCTCCCTGTAGTGTTGGTTCTCCACAAGTCGAGCCGGGGGCGTCAGGTGCAGAGTGCAGTCTCACGCTTCCGGCGGGAAACGTGTGTTCTTTCAAAGTTGCTTCTTTGTTGCAAAGATGCTTCTTCCTTGGGGCAGAGCCGCTGTCCTCGGGAGTTCTTGGTCCTTTTAGATGCAGGGTAGTCCTCTGAGGCTTCAGAGGTCGCTGGACCCTGTGGAACGCGTCACTGGAGCAGTTCTTTTGAAGTGGGGAGACAGGCCGGTAGAGCTGGGGCCAAAGCAGTTGGTGTCTCCGTCTTCTCTGCAGGTTTTTCAGCTCAGCAGTCCTTCTTCGTCTTAAGTTGCAGGAATCTAGTTTCCTAGGTTCTGGGGGTGCCCCTAAATACTGAATTTAGGGGTGTGTTTAGGTCTGAGAGGGCAGTAGCCAATGGCTACTGTCCTTGAGGGGGTTACACCCTCTTTGTGTCTCCTCCCTGAGGGGAGGTGTGCACATCCCTATTCCTATTGGGGGAATCCTCCAAAATCAAGATGGAGGATTTCTAAAGGCAGGGGTCACCTCAGCTCAGGACACCTTAGGGGCTGTCCTGACTGGTGGGTGACTCCTCCTTGTTTTTCTCATTATCTCCCCTGGACTTGCCGCCAAAAGTGGGGGCTGTGTCCAGGGGGCGGGCATCTCCACTAGCTGGAGTGCCCTGGGGCATTGTAACACGAAGCCTGACCCTTTGAGGCTCACTGCTAGGTGTTACAGTTCCTGCAGGGGGGGAGGTGTGAAGCATCTCCACCCAGAGCAGGCTTTTGTTTCTGTCCTCAGAGAGCACAAAGGCCCTCACCACATGGGGTCAGAAACTCGTCTCTCAGCAGCAGGCTGGCACATACCAGTCAGTCCTGCACTGAACAATTAGGTAAAATACAGGGGACATCTCTAAGATGTGTGCATTTTTTAATAAATCCAACACTGGCATCAGTGTGGGTTTATTATTCTGTGAAGTTTGATACCAAACTTCCCAGTATTCAGTGTAGCCATTATGGAGCTGTGGAGTTCGTTTTTGACAGACTCCCAGACCATATACTCTTATGGCTACCCTGCACTTAAAATGTCTAAGGTTTTGCTTAGACACTGTAGGGGCATAGTGCTCATGCAGCTATGCCCTCACCTGTGGTATAGTGCACCCTGCCTTAGGGCTGTAAGGCCTGCTAGAAGGGTGACTTAGCTATGCCACAGGCAGTGTGAGGTTGGCATGGCACCCTGAGGGGAGTGCCACGTCGACTTAGTCTTTTTCTCCCCACCAGCACACACAAGCTGGCAAGCAGTGTGTCTGTGCTGTGTGAGGGGTCCCTTGGGTGGCATAAAACATTCTGCAGCCCTTAGAGACCTTCCCTGGCATCAGGGCCCTTGGTACCCGGGGTACCAGTTACAAGGGACTTACCTGGATGCCAGGGTGTGCCAATTGTGGAAACAAAGGTACAGGTTTAGGGAAAGAACACTGGTGCTGGGGCCTGGTTGGCAGGCCTCAGCACACTTTCAAATCATAACTTGGCATCAGCAAAGGCAAAAAGTCAGGGGATAACCCTGCCAAGGAGGCATTTCCTTACAATACTCTACACAAACTAGGGTTTTCTATCAATTACCAAAAATCTTGTTTACAGCCGTCCCAAATACAACAATACTTGGGAGCAACACTCAACACACAAAGAGCAACTGCCACTCCAAGTCCACAAAGGGTGCAGTCGTTTCAAAATATAAAATCAAACATCCAACCAAACCAACAATACACAGTCAGGTTTGTGATGAAACTATTAGGCATGATGTCCTCATGCATAGCTATTGTCCCAAACGCAAGGCTATCCATGCGGCCCTTACAACAGTGCCTAGCAAAACAATGGACGCAGGCACAGGGTCAACTCCAAGATCTAGTGTTGATAAGACCGCCAAACACACTCTTCACTTCAATGGTGGAACCAGGTAAATTTAAACAAAGGGCGGCCTTTCCAAGACCTAGTGTCTCAAGTCATTTTCACAACAGACGCATGCATGATTGGGTGGGGAGCACACCTCAACAATCACAGCATACAAGGGCAATGGGACAATCAGCATAAACAAATGCACATAAATCACCTAGAGCTGTTAGCAGTCTTTCTAACAATAAAAGCCTTTCAGCCCCTGCTATCCTACAAACACATTCTTTTCAAAACAGACAATATGACAACAATGTATTATCTAAACAAACGGGGGGGGCGCAGTCGTCACAACTGTGTCTCTTAGCACAAAAAAATGGGCATTGGGCAATTCACAACAACATTCGCCTAATAGCACATGATATACCAGGCATTCACAATCAGTTAGCCGACAATCTGTCGAGATCACCAACAAACTCACGAGTGGGAAATACATCCCCCGATCCTACAATATCACTTCCACCACTGGGGGACACCAAAAATAGATCTGCTTGCTACAAAAGAAAACGCAAAATGCCAAAAGTTCGCGTCCAGATACCCACACGCTCAGTCAAAGGGCAATGCTCTATGGATCAGCTGGTCAGGGATATTTGCTTACGCTTTTCCCCCTCTCCCGCTCATTCCTTATCTGGTCAACAAACTGAGTCAAAACAAACTCAAACTAATACTTAGAGCACCAACTTGGGCACGCCGACCTTGGTACACCACACTGTTGGACCTATCTGTGGTTCCCCACATCAAACAGACCAGATCTGTTAACTCAACACAACCAACAGATCAGACATCTATAAATCAGAAGAGAAAAGAGCAAAGAGCGTAAGAACACAGCCTTTATTGAAGAGAAAAACTGTAAGGGAATGCACAGACATTGTTAACCAATAGGCTACATTAAAGCACAATCAAAGAATACTTGCACCTTTCCTTTAAGACCTCCAGTATCGCGTCATAACCCAGAGGTGAGAGAGGTGACAGTTGTGACAAGCAGGAACACCAGCAACATCTGGATGCCTAACAGTCAATATAGCTTGTGCGAAAGCCCCACCACAATCAGGAATGTTTTTTTAAAGATTTTTTCTGGTGGGGGAAGAAAATCAGCTAATTATTTATTTTTTCAAGGTATTAGTCGATTAACAAGGATGACTGTGGGTGTTTCCATTTCACCATAGGCACAGGAAGTGTCACCTTTTCATAGTCAAGGGTGAGCACTTTAAGTTCAGTATGGTGAGTTTTGTTCTTCCTTCGCCACCCAAAGTTTTCACCAAGTATCTGGACCCTGTGACATTGCAGCTGTTTGTGATAGCAAGTAGTAAGGATGTTTCCCGACATAGATGACTAGCTCATCAAAGTCCCAGCACCAGAACTGATGGTTGATGCCCCAACTGGATTCCTGCTGGCGGGTTTTCCCTTGGTGCCAGTGTGGTCATTTAGATCTATCCCTGGATCCAAATAGGCTCTGGTTGCAAGGCCACAGCTTTCCGCAGAGTCCGTTGCAGGGGCGCATATCTAGAGCCAGCACCACACGACGGTGCTGACTTAATCATTGTGCCAGAATCTAATACAGAGCCATACTAGCGTCGCCCAGCGTCAGCTCTGGCAACAGCTGGAGTGCGACCTCCCGATTCAGAGACAGTGCCTTCTTAATTCATTAGGCCCTCTGGGCATACGATTTGGGAGGATCATTATCCCAACGCCAAGGAAGAGCCTAGAATAACTGGTATGAGGACCTGGTGGATCCCTGTGGTTTAGACCCCTCCCCAGACACTGGCTTAGTCTCTCTTTTATGTGTGGCTATGGAGGAAGGGCTTAATTTGCCATGGTGGCGAGGAAGGCGGCTGAGGTCCTGGACCTTATGCTGCCCTCGGTGGCAGTTAAGACGAATGTCTACACATAGATGCTTCAGCAGGGAATTGCCCCCACAGAACCTCTCCTTCCTTTTTAATAAAACCCCCATACACGTTTTGCTTGGGGCATGGGCCACGCCCTGCACAGGGCAGGGACTCCTGTGCACAGGACAATTGCCCGCCGCCATTGCCCCACTCCTAGGGACCTATCTTTCTTTACGTAGCACCCCACCCTGTAGAGAGTGGTTGTACAGGCCTCCATGTCCAAAGTCTACCCTGGTGTATTCTTTTAGACACCCGGATTGGGATTCCAAGAGGCCTGTCACCTTTGGCAAGAGGTTGTTCTCTTCCGCCAGCCTTGCACTGCGGTTGGTGTACACTGCGTGACCCTTTTACTGGTATTCCCCATCCAGCATTCGGTTGCCCAGGTGCTGCCCATGGTCTTGAAGCAGGTCCAAGCCATCCTGACCCAAGCTTTTACAAATGACCGGGATGCAGCTGACTAGATACGACCGACTCGTTAGGCAGACAGCCTTCTTTGTCAGTGGCACTCCATTGCCACACCTGGATGAGGTCTACTTGCTTTTCGGGAGATGTCCAGGCATCCCTTATGGACATGCCCTTAGATAGCACTTGTCTCTCTGGTGGTAAGGTCAATTTAGCTATTGAGTGCGTTAAGGATAGCAGGGCCACCTCGCAGTTGCTGGGACTCTCCACGGCCCCACATCAGCACCCCCTCTGCCTTTTGCCCCTTCTGTGTGAACGACAGGGGCTCCCAACTGTGTTTTTCCTGCCCAGCCACCATGGCCAACTAGCCCCCCAGTACTTTCATGGCTGCGGATGCGGTTGCCACAAGCCCAATGTGACCCAAGGCGAGGGATCTGCCCAGTATGGTAGCTGCAACCTCCAAACCCCTTTAATATGCTCTCTCACCCTAACGAGCAACTGGTCGGTGGCAGTGTCAAGCACCGCCTGCCCCAGTTACAATCCATTACCTTGGACAAATGGGTGCTTCAAATTGTTCAGCAGGGTTACACCCTTCCATTTACAGAATCCCCATGGTCCTTGCTGCCATGGGCCATAGGAGCCATTGAGAGGGTGCTGACAGAAGCAGGTTGTGGTTGCTCTTCCTGCTACTTTCTGGTGCCGAAAAAGAACCAAGGCCTCCACCATGTACTAGACCTGTGCAATCTCAAGTACGTCCTGAAAATTGAGAAATTTAAAATGCTCACATTGGCTCAGGTCTTGTCTGTCCTGGACCCTGGAGACCACATAGTAGCATTAGACTTGCAGTCCCCCTATTTTAACATACTTGTTTTGCTGGCCTGCACATGTTACCTGCAGCTCAAGGTGGGCCAAGAGTACTTTCAGTTTGCTGTGCTCCCCTTTGACCTCACCAGCGCACCTGAGGTATTCACAAAGGTCATGGCGGTGTTTGCAGCCCATCTGCTGAGGTCAGGGGTTCAGGCTTCCCCTTCCTAGATGACTGGCTAGTGATGGTGTGCTTGCCCCAGGCAGTCTTAATCTACCTCCAGACTATGGTGGACCTCCAGCATTTACTGGGGTTCACTATGAGCATGCTGAAGTCACACCTGACTCCCTCTCAGATTCTCCATTTCATGAGAACCATTTGGGCACAGTGCAGTATTAGGCTTATCCTCTGGAACGGCAAGTGCATGATATTCAGACAATGATTTCAATGTTTCAGCCTCTATCCTGGATTTTGGTGAGACTGACTCTGAGACAGCTTGGCCCATGGCCTCCTGAGTCCTGCTGGTAGTGTAGTGTAGTCATTTTGAATGTAGCTTTTTGCGTGTTTGCTTAAAGTATTAGGCCTCTTTGCACTTTGCCCTAGATGCATTTTATTTAGCCTTGCACTGTTATTTTACAATAACCAGTTCATGGTTTTGTTTTATTTTCTTCTATCACACTGTTTAGCCTACTTCAGCACTGTAGTTCTCAAACAATCACTGTGTGCTTCAGTCAAGGATACAGTCTGGTACATTGCCGATAGACGTGGTAGAAGTTTAGTCTTTATGTTTCGTAGACAGTACACATTCTTACGCAGGAACATCGGGAAGTTAGTTCACATCAATAGTATAAAAACACTTTCTAGTCCCGGTACACGTAAGAGGGAGATTCCGACCAGGAACCCACCACTAGATGCTGACTGCCCTGTTGCAGATGCTGATCCAGATCACAGGCTTTTGCTCAGGTATGAGGGTTGATGTCCTCCCGGGGGAACCTGAAAGGCAGGCTTAGAGCTTAACATGTTGTGCTCATAATATAACTTAGAGAGAGAACGTAATCTAGTTGCACTATGATAGCATTATTCTTATGTTTCACTCTCCTCGTTACTATTTCAATCCTACTGTGTTGTATGGTTCTGGTTATTGTGGCTCACGCCTTGTTATCTAAAATGCAGTTGTTTTATTAAACCAATCTTTAAAACTCAAACTGCCTTTGTCATTTATATATGAGATCAAACTTTTTACAAGAGAACTGGTTGTGACCTGAGTGACCACGACTTCCCTGGGAAGAACTAAGATGTCATGCGCTCGGCTGCCCAATTGTCTCTTCCCTCTGGGAGAGGTAAGGCACTGCTAGTTAGCCGGAGCACAACCCGGATTCAGGGTGACAAGGGTCCTTCGCCGTGGGTTAGACTTAGTCCCCCACACTGTGAATGATTTTGCCGCCCAATAATCCAGTAGTCTCATTAGGATAATGAGAGCCTATGAGACAGTAGCACTGAAATCCCAGTGGGCGCAGCATCAGACTGAAAGAGGTGGAGATCAGAAGACTTCGGTTTCCAGGGGAGTCTCAGCTCCACATCAGCTTGATGAAGTTGAGAGCGATCCGCTTGGCATTGAAGGCCTTCTTCCCTTCCATCAAGGGAAGCCTAGTTCACGTGTTCAAGGACACCACCACCATGTGGAGCTGCAATAAACGGGGTAGAGTGGAATCATGGCCCCTGTGCCACGAGGTTGTGCACCACTGGACATTGCTGGAACGCTTTTCCCCCTCTCCCACTCCTTCTGTATCTGGTAAACAAATTGAGTCAAAACAAACTCAAACTAATACTAATAGCACCAACTTGGGCTCGCCAACCATGGTACACAACACTACTAGATCTGTCAGTAGTACCTCATATCAAACTACCAAAAAGACCAGATCTGTTAACTCAACACAAACAACAGATCAGACACCCGAATCCAGCATCGCTCAGTCTAGCAATCTGGCTCCTGAAGTCTTAGAATTTGGACATTTAGACCTTACACAAGAATGTATGGAGGTCATTAAACAAGCTAGGAAACCTACTACAAGACATTGTTACGCAAATAAATGGAAAAGATTTGTTTATTACTGCCATAATAATCAAATTCCACCACTACATGCGTCCGTAAAAAACATTGTAAGCTACTTATTCCACTTACAAAAATCAAAGCTAGCTTTTTCCTCCATTAAAATACATCTCACAGCAATATCTGCCTATCTGCAGATTACACATTCAAAATCACTCTTTAGAATCCCAGTCATCAAAGTATTTATGGAGGGTCTAAAGAGAATCATACCCCCGAGAACACCACCAGTTCCCTCATGGAACCTCAATATTGTTTTAACACGACTCATGGGTCCACCATTTGAACCCATGCACTCTTGTGAGATGCAATACTTAACCTGGAAAGTAGCCTTCCTAATAGCTATCACATCTCTTAGAAGAGTAAGTGAAATACAAGCATTTACTATACAAGAACCCCTTATACAAATACACAAACATAAAGTGGTTCTACGCACAAATCCCAATTTTTTACCAAAAGTTATATCACCGTTCCACCTAAACCAAACAGTGTAACTCCCAGTCTTTTTTCCACAACCAGACTCGTTAGCCAAAAGAGCCTTACATACATTAGACATCAAAAGAGCATTAAATTATTACATTGATAGGACAAAACAATTTCGCAAGACAAAACAATTGTTTGTAGCCTTCCAAAAACCTCATGCAGGAAATCCAATATTGTAAGGAAATGCCTCCTTGGCATGGTTACCCCCTGACTTTTTGCCTTTGCTGATGCTATGTTTTGAATTGAAAGTGTGCTGAGGCCTGCTAACCAGGCCCCAGCACCAGTGTTCTTTCCCTAACCTGTACTTTTGATTCCACAATTGGCCCCCCCTGGCATCCAGATAAGTCCCTTGTAACTGGTACCTCTGGTACCAAGGGCCCTGATGCCAGGGAAGGTCTCTAAGGGCTGCAGCATGTATTATGCCACCCTAGAGACCCCTCACCCAGCACAGACACACTGCTTACCAGCTTGTGTGTGCTAGTGAGAACAAAATGAGTAAGTCGACATGGCACTCCCCTCAGGGTGCCATGCCAGCCTCTCACTGCCTATGCAGTATAGGTAAGACGCCCCTCTAGCAGGCCTTACAGCCCTAAGGCAGGGTGCACTATACCATAGGTGAGGGTACCAGTGCATGAGCACTGTGCCCCTACAGTGTCTAAGCAAAACCTTAGACATTGTAAGTGCAGGGTAGCCATAAGAGTATATAGTCTGGGAGTCTGTTTTACACGAACTCCACAGCACCATAATGGCTACACTGAAAACTGGGAAGTTTGGTATCAAACTTCTCAGCACAATAAATGCACACTGATGCCAGTGTACATTTTATTGTAAAATACACCACAGAGGGCACCTTAGAGGTGCCCCCTGAAACTTAACCGACTATCTGTGTAGGCTGACTGGTTCCAGCAGCCTGCCACACTAGAGACATGTTGCTGGCCCCATGGGGAGAGTGCCTTTGTCACTCTGAGGCCAGTAACAAAGCCTGCACTGGGTGGAGATGCTAACACCTCCCCCAGGCAGGAGCTGTAACACCTGGCGGTGAGCCTCAAAGGCTCACCCCTTTGTCACAGCACCGCAGGACACTCCAGCTAGTGGAGTTGCCCGCCCCCTCCGGCCCCGGCCCCCACTTTTGGCGGCAAGGCCGGAGAAAATAATGAGAATAACAAGGAGGAGTCACTGGCCAGTCAGGACAGCCCCTAAGGTGTCCTGAGCTGAGGTGACTCTAACTTTTAGAAATCCTCCATCTTGCAGATGGAGGATTCCCCCAATAGGATTAGGGATGTGACCCCCTCCCCTTGGGAGGAGGCACAAAGAGGGTGTACCCACCCTCAGGGCTAGTAGCCATTGGCTACTAACCCCCCAGACCTAAACACGCCCTTAAATTTAGTATTTAAGAGCTCTCCCTGAACCTAGAAACTAGATTCCTGCAACAACAAGAAGGACTGCCTAGCTGAAAACCCCTGCAGAGGAAGACCAGAAGACAACCACTGCCTTGGCTCCAGAAACTCACCGGCCTGTCTCCTGCCTTCCAAAGAACTCTGCTCCAGCGACGCCTTCCAAAGGGACCAGCGACCTCTGAATCCTCTGAGGACTGCCCTGCTTCGACGACGACAAGAAACTCCCGAGGACAGCGGACCTGCTCCAAAAAGACTGCAACTTTATCCAAAGGAGCAGCTTTAAAGAACCCTGCAATCTCCCCGCAAGAAGCGTGAGACTTGCAACACTGCACCCGGCGACCCCGACTCGGCTGGTGGAGAACCAACACCTCAGGGAGGACCCCCGGACTACTCTACGACTGTGAGTACCAAAACCTGTCCCCCCTGAGCCCCCACAGCGCCGCCTGCAGAGGGAATCCCGAGGCTTCCCCTTACCGCGACTCTCTGAAACCTAAGTCCCGACGCCTGGAAAAGACCCTGCACCCGCAGCCCCCAGGACCTAAAGGACCGGACTTTCACTGCAGAAGTGACCCCCAGGAGTCCCTCTCCCTTGCCCAAGTGGAGGTTTCCCCGAGGAAGCCCCCCCTTGCCTGCCTGCAGCGCTGGAGAGATCCCTTGATCTCTCATTGACTTCTATTGCGAACCCGACGCTTGTTCTAACACTGCACCCGGCCGCCCCCGCGCTGCTGAGGGTGAAATTTCTGTGTGGGCTTGTGTCCCCCCCGGTGCCCTACAAAACCCCCCTGGTCTGCCCTCCGAAGACGCGGGTACTTACCTGCAAGCAGACCGGAACCGGGGCACCCCCTTCTCTCCATTCTAGCCTATGCGTTTTGGGCACCACTTTGAACTCTGCACCTGACCGGCCCTGAGCTGCTGGTGTGGTGACTTTGGGGTTGCTCTGAGCCCCAACGGTGGGCTACCTTGGACCAAGAACTGAACCCAGTAAGTGTCGTACTTACCTGGTAAAACTAACAAAAACTTCCCTCCCCCAGGAACTGTGAAAATTGCACCACTTTTAAAATAGCTATTTGTGAATAACTTGAAAAGTATACATGCAATTGAAATGATTCAAAGTTCCTAATGTACTTACCTGCAATACCTTTCAAACAAGATATTACATGTTAAAATTGAACCTGTGGTTCTTAAAATAAACTAAGAAAAGATATTTTTCTATAGCAAAACCTATTGGCTGGATTTGTCTCTGAGTGTGTGTACCTCATTTATTGTCTATGTGTATGTACAACAAATGCTTAACACTACTCCTTGGATAAGCCTACTGCTCGACCACACTACCACAAAATAGAGCATTAGTATTATCTCTTTTTACCACTATTTTACCTCTAAGGGGAACCCTTGGACTCTGTGCATGCTATTCCTTACTTTGAAATAGCACATATAGAGCCAACTTCCTACAAATATCCAAACAGGGCATTGCCAGATGGATAGTGAAATGTATTCAAACTTGCTATGTTAAAGCAAAGAGGGACCTGCCTATTACGCCAAAGGCACACTCCACTAGAAAGAAAGGCGCCACTATGGCCTTTCTACACATCTACACAGTAATGTTTTGTGAATGTATGAGGCATAGACCATGTGGCTGTCTTACAGATTTCTGTCATAGGTTAACAACACAACAAGCCACAGTAGGACAGGCAGTATTACGAACATTATTTCAAACAACTTCAACTCCTACAGGCTAAGCCACCGCTTTAAGGGAGATAACTGCTTACTAGTCTATGCACAGCATGTGTATCTGCAGCTACACATGCCATCAAACAGAAAATGTCACTGACCCAGTGTACATCTGTAAGGAAATGCCTCCTTGGCATGGTTACCCCCTGTGTCACGACTCACGTGCTGCTGGCGCCTGGAAACCGCAGATCTAGTGGCGTAGGTCTTGAGGGTTCGGCTTTGGCCCAGAAAAGGGCGACTCTTTCTAGTAGCCACGGTGCTGCAGGCAGTGGAAACGCCAAGAACAGACCGTGCCCTTTAGAATTAGTGCCAGAGGGAAAAAAACCCAATAAAGGGGAAAAACCTCCAAAAAATGGATTCCTGAAACGAAAACAAAACCAGGAATCAAACAGGAACAAAATGCAGGTAAATGCAAAATTGAAAAGATTCAGAACCCAAGGCTAAGCTAAGAATCAGGAGCGAAGACACAATCTGAGCAGAAAGTGATGCAGCGCAAGGAAAGGGAGAAAACAGAGCCCTTATATACCAAGAAACAGGAAGTGACCAACAGGAAGTAAAAAGACACCATTTTAGATAGGGAAAAAGTACATAGGATAGAATAGAACAGGAACCATAGAAAATAGGGACCAAGGAATGCTGGGAAGAAAAAGGTAACATGGGAAGGGGGAAAGACATAAAGAAAGGACAGAAAAATGCCTCGAAAAAGTAAAGAAGAAAAAGAAGAAGAAGAAAGAAAAAAGAAACAGGTAAGGAGGGGTCAGGGGAGAACAGGGACACAACAGAAGGCAGAGCGAGGCCCAAAATAATATCTGGGGCCTCGCGCTGTACAAAGAAGACTCGGGGCGCGCCGCGTCTTGAGAACGCGCTGCGCGGCGCGAGCCGAATGCTCGGCTCGCGCCGCACCACGCGGCGCAACAGTAGGTCTCCCCCCCCCCCCCCCCCCCCCCCCCCCCCCCCCCCCCGAAGGTCTAGGTTTGAAAGGAAACAAACGATGAAAACGAGAAATCAAAAGAGGGGCGTGAACAGAAGAAGCTTCTTCCCAAGAGCATTCACTAAGAGGATAACCCTTCCAGTGAATCAAATACTGAATACGCCGGTGAAAAAGGCGAGAGTCACAAATTTCTTGAACCTCATATTCAGGGACATCATTCACCCACACAGGAGGAGGACAAGGAAACTGACGAGAGAAAGGATCAGGGACATAAGGTTTGAGTTGGGATACATGAAAGACCGGATGAATTTTCCAAGTATGAGGCAAGCGAAGACGAACAGTGACAGGATTGAGCAACTGAAGAATACGAAAAGGCCCATAATAGCGAGGCGTGAACTTATTCAGAGAAAGGCGAGAGGGCAAGAATTTGGAAGAAAGCCAGACTTTATCCTGAGGGTGATAATCAGGAGTGGGTCCACGTTTCTTATCAGCGATCTTCTTCATATATCTCTTAGTGTGCAATAAATTAGATCTAATTAGCTTATGGAGTTGCAGGAGACGTTTGGAAAAAGATGTAATGGCAGGCAGAGGAGAGGTAGATTGAGGAGCAGTAGGAAAAGAGGTCGGATGATAGCCATAGGAACAGAAAAAGGGAGTGACCTTGGAGGCACTATGGGCAGAATTGTTGTAGGAATATTCAGCAATAGGAAGATAAGTGTTCCAGTTGCTTTGGGTGGAATTACAAAAACAACGAAGGTATTGTTCTAGTCCTTGATTCAAACGCTCAGTCTGTCCATTGGTCTGAGGATGGAAACCGGATGATAGTGCTATATTGATATTTAGTGTCTTGCAAAAATGTTTCCAAACCCGGGAAATATACTGGGGACCCCTGTCAGACACAATGGTATGTGGAAGTCCATGGAGACGGAAAATATGGTCGATAAATATCTGGCTCAATTCTTGGGATGTTGGTAATTTCTTTAGAGCAGTAAAGTGGGCCATCTTAGTGAAAGAATCAACAGTGACCATGATAACCTGGTTTCCAGCTGATGGCGGAAGTGAACACATAAAGTCAGTGGAAATAGTATGCCATGGCGTTGGTGGAACTGGCAAAGGCTGTAGTAATCCTGCAGGTCTGCTACGGGGAATCTTGACTTGGGCACATATGGGACAAGCCTGAACATATCTTTCGACATCTGATTTCCAGGTAGGCCACCAGAAAGATCGCGAAAGAAGTTCTTGTGTGGCCTTAATACCTCTATGTCCAGCAACCGGTGAATCATGGCACATCTGTAATGCTTTGTCTCGCACTCTGTTAGTAGGGAGGAATAACAGCTTCTGATGAAAAAAGAATCCTTCCTTCTTGCATAAAAAGGTTCTTAATTTCTCTATTTCGCTATTAGACAGGCTGGAATACTCCAGTTGTACCTCATCCAGAAAAGATTGAGCAACTCCAATGACCTTACTAGGCTCCAGTAGAAACTGAGATGGGGAAGGAGTACAATCTGGATAGCGTCGAGACAGAGCATCAGCCAGAATGTTTTGAGATCCAGGAATATAGGTGATGTAAAAGTCATACTGACTAAAGAAAAAGGCCCAACGCGCCTGGCGACTATTTTGGCATACAAAATTACGTAGACATTGCAGATTACGGTGATCTGTTCTCGCCTCGAAAGGCTCCTTGGATCCCATCAGAAACTGTCTCCATTCGATGCAGGCTGTCTTCAGAGCTAACAACTCTCTTTCTAGTACTGAGCAATGTTGTTCAGCTGAAGAGAGAATATGGGACAAATAGAAAACAGGATGTTCAAGACCATCATCTTCTTGAAGTTGAAGCAAGACTGCTCCAATAGCTTTTTCGGAAGCATCGGTAACTACGATAAACTGTTTATTGGTATCTGGATGTCTCAAGATGGGAGCTTGAGTGAATGCCTTCTTTAATTCTTGAAAAGCTGTTTCAGCCGCCTTGGTCCAGACAAACCCCTGTTTTAGATTTTCCTTCTTTAAGGTATGGGTTATATGGCTGGTCTGTTTAGCAAAGTCTTGAATGAACTGTCGGTAAAAATTTGCTAATCCTAGGAAACATTGTGTTTCTTTGATAGAAGAGGGAGAAGGCCACTCTAGAATTGCTTGTACCTTTTCTAGGTCCATAGCTATGCCGGTGGAACTTAAATGATAACCCAGATATTTGACTTCCGTCTTATCGAACTCACACTTTTCGGGTTTACAGAATAGTTGATGTGCTCGGAGTCTGTGAAGGACTTGTTTCACATGAGAAGAATGGAGTTCGGGGTGTCTGGAAAAAATAAGGATGTCGTCCAAGTAGATTACGAGTGTCTGGTTCAAGAGATCGGAAAATATTGAGTCCATAAACCTTTGAAATATAGCAGGAGCGTTCGTAAGACCAAAGGGCATGACTTTATATTCAAAATGACCGAACGGTGTCCTGAATGCTGTTTTCCACTCGTCTCCTTCTTTTATACGTAAAAGGTGGTAAGCTCCCCGAAGATCCAACTTGGTAAAACGTTGAGCCCCTCTGACTGCCTCTAAAATATCCTTAATGAGGGGCAAAGGATAACGATCCTTAATAGTTATCTTGTTTAGGCCTCGAAAGTCTATGCAAGGACGAAGATCTTTGGTCTTCTTAGGTACAAAAAAGAGAGGAGCCCCTGCTGGAGAAGAAGATGGAACAATGAGACCACCCTGTACATTTTCCTCCAGATACTCCTTAAGAACTTCCTTTTCAGGTTCCGTGAGAGAATACATCCTCCCAAAGGGAACGACTGTTCCAGGTTCCAAAGGAATAGCACAATCGTACTCTCGATGTGGAGGTAATACAGGTCTGGATGGTTTTTGAAACACGTCTTGGAACTCTAAATAATGTTCAGGAACCCCTTGGACCGTGTTGATGGAATACTCCGTAGTACTCTTCATAGGTGTTAATCTGTTTGGTGACCAATATTTATCGGAAGCAAAGCAATTTTCTTGACAAAACTGTGAGGATAAAGAAATTGTCCGGGTTACCCAGTTCACATATGGGTTATGTCTAGTAAACCATGGAATTCCGAGAATAATGGTATGGTTGGGAGATGAAATGAGATCAAAAGAGAGGTGTTCTTGATGATTACCAAACTGTAAATTTAACATCAAGGTCGTAGTATCGACTGGACCTGAGGATATTAAAGATCCATCCACGGTGTGTACTTGTTCAGGAATGTCTTTGGGTTGAGTGGGAATTTGCAGATTAGTGGCCCATGTCTTATCCATGTATATACCACTAGCACCACAATCCAATAATGCCATAGTTCTTTCTTGGCGGCCATCAGGTAGTTATAATATGACTGGTAACACGAACAAGTAAGTTGTATTGTCGTTGAATGAGCTGATAGAAGGTATAGCCGATGATCCCGTCCCCTCCCTTCTTACAGAGGACGGGAGGTGGCGTTTCCCAAGGGTCTAGGTGGACGTACAGGACATGTACGAAGCATGTGACCAGCAGAACCACAGTAGAGGCACAATCCCTTCTTCCGTCTGTCTTCCTTCTCACTAGCAGAGAGTGGCCCTCGAGTAGTATCCACTTGCATGGGTTCCCCTTCTATATCTTTAGCAGGAGGACGAGATTCCTCAGGATGAGGTGGATACATCCGTGAAGAGCTTGGCTGAGACGATCCTCTACTCCTTCTCTTCTCCATTTGTCGTTCTTGAAGACGATACTCGATGGAAAGTGCTTGATCCATGAGGCCACGAAGATCTTCAACTCTGGTGGAATGTACTAATTCATCCTTAATTTCTTCCTTAAGTCCTCTGCGAAACAGTTACCAGGGTACGCTCCACCCAAGTGGTCTCTGCCGCTAATTGACGGAAACGTGTAATATATCGGAGGACATCCTGGGAACCTTGCTGGATATCACATAATGCTTCCTCTGCCGAGGCTTCCAATCCTGGGCGACTAAACATTTGTTTGAAGCGGGTCACGAAGGCAGAATAGTCCGACAATACTGGATCGTTGGATGACACCATCGGGGTTGCCCAGGCCAAGGCAGGACCGGATAATGCACTAATAAGATATCCCACCTTTGTCCTGTCATGAGAGAATTGGGTAGGTCTGAAGGCGAAGTAAACCGTTAATGCATCCAGGAATTCACGCAGTTTAGTTGGTTCACCAGAGAAGCGAGGCGTTGAGGCGGAGATAGTCGGAACATCGCCACTGCGGAGGGCCAAAGCCTGTCGTAAGACCGCATTCTCGTTGCGCAATTGTTGCAATTCCTGAGCTTGTTGTTGAATAGTAGTCAAAAAAGATGAATCAGGATCTGCAGCCGCCGCCACTGTGTCATCCATAGTGTCAGAAGATGTCGGAATGGTTTGGCGCTGCATTCTGTCACGACTCACGTGCTGCTGGCGCCTGGAAACCGCAGATCTAGTGGCGTAGGTCTTGAGGGTTCGGCTTTGGCCCAGTAAAGGGCGACTCTTTCTAGTAGCCACGGTGCTGCAGGCAGTGGAAACGCCAAGAACAGACTGTGCCCTTTAGAATTAGTGCCAGAGGGAAAAAACCCCAATAAAGGGGAAAAAACCTCCAAAAAATGGATTCCTGAAACGAAAACAAAACCAGGAATCAAACAGGAACAAAATGCAGGTAAATGCAAAATTGAAAAGATTCAGAACCGAAGGCTAAGAATCAGGAGCGAAGACACAATCTGAGCAGAAAGTGATGCAGCGCAAGGAAAGGGAGAAAACAGAGCCCTTATATACCAAGAAACAGGAAGTGACCAACAGGAAGTAAAAAGACACCATTTTAGATAGGGAAAAAGTACATAGGATAGAATAGAACAGGAACCATAGAAAATAGGGACCAAGGAATGCTGGGAAGAAAAAGGTAACATGGGAAGGG
Source organism: Pleurodeles waltl (assembly GCF_031143425.1). Taxonomy (NCBI): domain Eukaryota; kingdom Metazoa; phylum Chordata; class Amphibia; order Caudata; family Salamandridae; genus Pleurodeles; species Pleurodeles waltl. Next base: position 81,707,259 of record NC_090444.1, on the reverse strand, counting down.
GGAAAGACATAAAGAAAGGACAGAAAAATGCCTCGAAAAAGTAAAGAAGAAAAAGAAGAAGAAGAAGAAAGAAAAAAGAAACAGGTAAGGAGGGGTCAGGGGAGAACAGGGACACAACAGAAGGCAGAGCGAGGCCCAAAATAATATCTGGGGCCTCGCGCTGTACAAAGAAGACAAGGGGCGCGCCGCGTCTTGAGAACGCGCTGCGCGGCGCGAGCCGAATGCTCGGCACGCGGCGCAACACCCTGACTTTTTGCCTTTGCTGATGCCAAGTTATGATTTGAAAGTGTGCTGAGGCCTGCTAATCAGGCCCCAGCACCAGTGTTCTTTCCCTAACCTGTACTTTCGCTTCCACAATTGGCACACCCTGGCATCCAGGTAAGTCCCTTGTAACTGGTACCCCTGGTACCAAGGGCCCTGATGCCAGGGAACTCCTCTAAGGGGTGCAGCATATCTTATGCCACCCTGGGGACCCCTCACTCAGCACAGACACACTGCTTGCCAGTTTGTGTGTGCTAGTGGGGATAAAAAGACTAAGTCGACATGGCACTCCCCTCAGGGTGCCATGCCAACCTCACACTGCCTACAGGTATAGATAAGTCACCCCTCTAGCAGGCCTTACAGCCCTAAGGCAGGGTGCACCCTAGGTGAGGGCATAAGTGCATGAGCACTATGCCCCTACAGTGTCTAAGCAAAACCTTAGACATTGTAAGTGCAGGGTAGCCATAAGAGTATATGGTCTCGGAGTCTGTCATGCACGAACTCCACAGCACCATAATGGCTACACTGAAAACTGTGAAGTTTAGTATCCTACTTCTCAGCACAATAAATGCACACTGATGCCAGTGTACATTTTATTGTAACATACACCCCAGAGGGCACCTTAGAGGTGCCCCCTGAAACCTTAACCGACTACCTGTGTAGGCTGACTGGTTTTAGCAGCCTTCCACACACCAGACATGTTGCTGGCCACAGGGGGAGAGTGCCTTTGTCACTCAGTGGCTAGTAACAAAGACTGTACTGGGTGGAGATGCTTATCACCTCCCCCTGCAGGAACTGTAACACCTGGCGGTGGGCTCACCCCCTTTGTTACAGCACCCCAGGGCACTCCAGCTAATGGAGTTGCCTGCCCCCTCTGGCCACGGCCCCACTTTTGGCGGCAAGGCCGGAGGAGATAATGAGAAAAACAAGGAGTCGTCACTGGCCAGTCAGGACAGCCCCTAAGGTGCCCTGAGCTGAAGTGACTCTGACTTTTAGAAATCCTCCATCTTGCAGATGGAGGATTCCCCCAATAGGGATAGGAATGTGCCCCCCTCCCTCAGGGAGGGGGCACAAAGAGGGTGTAGCCACCCTCAAGGACAGTAGCCATTGGCTACTGCCCTCCCAGACCTAAACACACCCTTAAATTTAGTATTTAAGGGCTCCCCAGAACCTAAGAAACTAGATTCCTGCAACCTAAGAAGAGGAGGACTGCTGAACTGAAAACCTGCAGAGAAGACGGAGAGGCAAACTGCTTTGGCCCCAGCTCTACTGGCCTGTCTCCCCACTTCTAAAGACACTGCTCCAGCGACGCGTTCCACGGGGACCAGCGACCTCTGAAGCCTCAAAGGACTGCCCTGCATCTAGAAGGACCAAGAACTCCTGAGGACAGCGGCTCTGTTCCACAAAGACTGCAACCTTGCAACAAAGAAGCAGCTTTGAACCAACACACGTTTCCCTCTGGAAGCGTAAGACTTTGCACTCTGCACCCGACGCCCCCGGCTCGATTTGCGGAGAACAAACACCACAGGGAGGACTCCCCGGCGACTACGAGACAGTGAGTAGTCAGAGTTGCTCCCCCCCCGAGCCTCCACAGCGACGCCTGCAGAGGGAATCCCGAGGCTCCCCCTGACCGCGACTGCCTGCTTCAAAGACCCGACACCTGGTAAAGACTCTACATCCGCAGCCCCCAGGACCTGAAGGATCCGACATCCAGTGCAGGAGCGACCCCCAGGTGGCCCTCTCCCTTGCCCAGGTGGTGGCTACCCCGAGGAGCCCCCCCCTTGCCTGCCTACATCGCTGAAGAGACCCCTTGGTCTCCCATTGAATCCTATTGCGAACCCAACGCTTGTTTACACACTGCACCCGGCCGCCCCCGTGCCGCTGAGGGTGTACTTTTTGTGTGGTCTTGTGTCCCCCCAGGTGCCCTACAAAACCCCCCTGGTCTGCCCTTACAAAGACACGGGTACTTAACTGCTGGCAGACTGGAACAGGGGGCACCCCCTTCTCCATTGAAGCCTATGCGTTTTGGGCACCACTTTGACCTCTGCACCTGACTGGCCCTGAGCTGCTGGTGTGGTAACTTTGGGGTTGCTCTGAACCCCCAACGGTGGGCTACCTTGGACCCAAGTTTGAACCCCATAGGTGGTTTACTTACCTGCAAAAACTAACAAACACTTACCTCCCCCAGGAACTGTTGAAAATTGCACTGTCTAGTTTTAAAATAGCTATATGTCATTTATGTGAAAACTGTACATGCTATTTTGCTAATTCAAAGTTCCTAAGTGAAGTAACTTTCATTTAAAGCATTACTTGTAAATCTTGAACCTGTGGTTCTTAAAATAAACTAAGAAAATATATTTTTCTATATAAAAACCTATTGGCCTGGAATTGTCTTTGAGTGTGTGTTCCTCATTTATTGCCTGTGTGTATACAACAAATGCTTAACACTACCCTCTAATAAGCCTACTGCTCGACCACACTACCACAAAATAGAGCATTAGAATGTTCTCTTTTTGCCACTATCTTACCTCTAAGGGGAACCCTTGGACTCTGTGCATACTATTCCTTACTTTGAAATAGTGAATACAGAGCCAACTTCCTACAACATCTGTTCGTGGCATGAGACACTGCAGATTCACATGCGCCCTCCCCGGGAGCCTGTGGCCGTTAAACGTTGATGTAAATTGTATATTATATGTTGATAAAACTTGTACATTTGTAAATATATATCACTTTTAGGCACATTATGTACATACATACTTACTCCATTGCATGGGCACCTTTACTATATACACAACTCCTACCTCACCCTCTGCGGGAAAAACAACCTAAGATGGAGTCGACGCCTATGCGCAATGGAGCCGAAAGGGGAGGAGTCCCTCTGTCTCGTGACTCGAAAAGACTTCTTAGAAGAAAAACAACTTGTAACACTCCGAGCCCAACACTAGATGGCAGGATAATGCACAGCATGTGAATCTGCAGCGTCTCATGCCACGAACAGATGTACACTGGGTAAGTGACATTTTCCATATTTATATTTGTTCGGTGGCATGTGTAGCTGCAGATGCACATGCTGTGCATTATCCTGCCACCTAGTGTTGGGCTCGGAGTGTTACAAGTTGTTTTTCTTCGAAGAAGTCTTTTCGAGTCACGGGACCGAGTGACTCCTCCCTTTCGGCTCCATTGCGCATGGGCGTTGACTCCATCTTAGATTGTTTTCTTTCCGCCATTGGGTTCGGACGTGTTCCTCTACGCTCCGTATTTCGAATCGGGAAAGTTAACTAACGTATCGAAAATTCGACGGTGTTGTTATCGCTCGGTACCGGGTTAGTGTTAGTGTATCGGCACCGACATCAAGACCGCTTCGACGGCCCTTCGGGGCTTCCACTCTTCACCGAGGCCTGGTCGGCCCGACCACACCTGTTGTCCCAGACTAATGGACCGGACCCCCTTCCGTTTCTGTCCTAAGTGCCACGCAAAGTATCCTTACACAGACCAGCACCGGGGGTGTAATCTGTGTTTGTCACCCGAACACAGAGAGGATACCTGTGGAGCTTGCCAAGCGTTTCGATCGAAAAAGACCCCAAGGGATCGACGCGCAAGAAGACTGCAAATGGCGTCGAAGCCGAAAGAACAGCTCGACGTCAAAGAGGAGGAAAGTATCTTCTTCCAAGAGACAGACTCGGATGAATCCGAAAGCGAACGAACCGTGAGTAAACCTGCCCAGTCCGAAATTCAGGGTCATACCAAAACACCTAAGGCCATGGGGACGCCACCACCAGCAGGCCATGGCTCAACCCACCGAAAGGAAGGTGACCAAACATCGGCACAGAAAAAGGCCAAGGAGTTGGCGAAGGCTTCCGACTCCGGTGGAGAATTCGGCACCGAACGATTTCGACACCGAGTGATCGAATCGACCACACCCCGAAAAGTCTCCTCGGAACCGAAAAAGACTATAACAGCAGAAACTTCGGTACCGAAAAAAGCGGCCTCGGAGCCGAAAAGAAGCTCTTATACAGAAGAGCAAGGACTTTCCAGCCAACTCAAGGAAAGGCACCGATTCGAGCAAGAGTTAGGTATGGAAGAACCTGACCATACTCAACGGAGGTTACATATTCAAAAGGAGACTTGCAAGATTCAGACTTTACCTCCACTCAAATCGAAAAGGAAGCTTGCATTTCAGGAAACAGAAATGCAACCAAAGGCAAAAGTGGTTAGAGACACAACCATCCCCACCGCAACCACCACAATTGTCACCGGTGAGAACACCTATAATGCAGTCACCCACACATACTTGGTTGACCCATGATGATGCTGATGCATGGGATTTATATGATCCACCAGTATCGGATAACAGTCCAGAATGTTATCCAACAAAGCTGTCGCCACCAGAAGACAGTACTGCATATACGCAGGTACTATCCAGGGCAGCTACGTTCCACAACGTAGTAATGCACACAGAGCCAGTGGAGGATGACTTCCTTTTTAACACTCTGCCATCCACCCACGCATCTTATCAGAGTCTGCCGATGCTCCCAGGCATGCTCAAGCCCGTGCAACAGGTCTTCCAGGAGCCTGTAAGGGGAAGAGCTATCACGCCTAGAGTTGAAAAAAAGTACAAACCACCTCCAACAGATCCTGTGTTCATAACACAGCAGCTCACACCGGACTCAGGGGTTGTAGGGGCAGCAAGGAAAAGAGCAAACTCTCAATCGTCGGGAGATGCTCCACCACCTGAGAAAGAAAGTCGGAAATTCGACGCTGCAGGCAAGCGAGTGGCATCACAAGCAGCCAACAATGGCGAATTGCCAATTCACAAGCCCTACTTGCACACTACGATAGGGCACACTGGGACGAGATGCAAGACATCATACAGTACTTGCCCAAGGAACACCCAAAACGTGCCCAGCAAGTAGTGGAAGAGGGACAGGCCATATCTAACAACCAGATAAGGTGCGCACTAGACTCTGCAGACATGGCAGCACGGACTGTCAAAACGGCTGTAACCATCCGCAGACATGCATTGCTGCGAAGTTCTGGATTCAAGCCAGAGATTCAACAAGCGGTGTTAAATATGCCGTTTAATCAACAACAGTTGTTTGGGCCGGAAGTCGATACAGCCATTGAAAAAAGACACGGACACGGCCAAAGCCATGGGCGCGCTCTATTTCCCACAAATCAGAGGCACCTTTAGAAAACCACAATTCAGAGGAGGGTTTCGGCAACAAACATCTGAACCTTCCACCTCTCAAACCAGACCCACCTATCAATCACAATACCAAAGGGGGGGAGGGTTTTGTGGTTCCTATAGAGGAAGGGGAAAATTCCAACCAACGAAACCAAGCCAGACCAAGCAGTGACTTTAATGTCACAACACCCCAACACTTGTCACCAGTGGGGGGGGGGGGAGGCTAACCATATACTACCAAAACTGGACACACATTACCACAGGCGCATGGGTCCTATCAATTATCCAACATGGTTTTTGCATAGAATTCACAACATTCCCTACAGATGTGCCACCCAAAACGCACAGACTGTCTCAGCAACAGTTAGACCTATTACAGATAGAGGTCCAAGCACTGCTACAAAAACAAGCAATAGAGCTCATACCCACTCACCAAAAGGAACAGGCGTCTACTCACTATATTTCCTGATTCCAAAGAAGGACAAAATGTTAAGACCTATCTTAGATCTCAGAACACTGAATCTCTTAATCAAATCAGATCATTTCCACATGGTAACACTTCAGGACGTAGTTCCCTTACTAAAAAAGGAGGAATACATGACAACATTAAATCTCAAGGATGCGTATTTCCACATACCCATCCATCCTTCTCACAGAAAATAATTAAGGTTTGTAATGCACGGCATACACTATCAATTCACAGTGCTACCGTTCGGCATAACAACAGCGCCCAGGGTATTCACAAAATGCTTAGCAGTAGTAGCCGCTCACATAAGGAGACAGCACATGCACGTATTCCCATATTTAGACGACTGGCTAATAAAAACCAACACTCAACAATAGTGTATAATTCACACACATAGAAACTCTACACAAACTAGGGTTCTCTATAAATTACCAAAAATCACATCTGCAACCATCCCAAATACAACAATATTTGGGAGCAACAATCAACACACAAAGGGCAATTGCCGCTCCAAGTCCACAAAGAGTCCAATCGTTCCAAAATGTAAGATCAAGCATACAACCAAACCAACACTACACGGTAAGGTTTGTAATGAAACTACTAGGCATGATGTCCTCATGCGTAGCCATTGTCCCAAATGCAAGATTACACATGCGGCCCTTACAACAGTGCCTAGCAAAACAATGGACACAAGCACAAGGTCAACTTCAAGATCTAGTATTGATAGACAACCAAACACACTCCTCGCTTCAATGGTGGAACCCTATAAATTTAAACAAAGGGCAGCCATTCCAAGACCCAGTGCCTCAAGCTATTATCACAACAGATGCTTCCATGGTTGGGTGGGGAGCACACCTCTACAATCACAGCATACAGGGTCAATGGGACAATCAACAAAAACAACTTCACATAAATCACTTGGAACTGCTAGCGGTTTTTCTAGCATTAAAAGCGTTTCAACCACTAGTAGCCCACACAAGCATTCTTGTCAAGACAGACAACATGACAACAATGTGTTATCTCAACAAACCAGGGGGGAAACACTCGTCACAACTTTGTCTCTTAGCGCAAAGGATTTGGCATTGGGCAATTCACAACCACATTCGCCTAATAGCACAATACATACCAGGCATTCAGAATCAGTTCGCCGACAATCTCAGTCGAGATCACCAGCAAACTCACGAATGGGAAATACATCCCCAGATTCTACAGGATCACTTCCACTGCTGGGGAACACCAAACATAGACCTATTTGCAACAAAAGAAAACTCAAAATGCCAAAACTTCGCGTCCAGGTACCCACACCCTCAGTCCAAGGGCAATGCCCTATGGATCAGCTGGTCAGGGATATTTGCTTACGCTTTTTCCCCTCTCCCACTCATTCCTTATCTGGTCAACAAACTAAGTCAAAACAAACTCAAACTAATCCTCATAGCACCAACGTGGGCTCGCCAACCGTGGTACACAACACTGTTGGACTTATCAATAGTACCTCACATCAAACTACCAAACAGACCAGATCTGTTAACACAACACAAACAACAGATCAGACACCCGAATCCAGCATCGCTCAATCTAGCAATCTGGCTCCTGAAGTCTTAGAATTTGGACATTTAAATCTTACACAAGAGTGTATGGAGGTCATTAAACAAGCGAGAAAACCTACAACAAGACATTGTTACGCAAACAAATGGAAAAGATTTGTTTGCTACTGCCACACTAATCAAATTCAACCACTACATGCCTCCACAAAGGACATTGTAAACTATTTATTACACTTACAAAAGTCTAATCTAGCATTCTCTTCCATTAAAATCCATCTCACTGCAATATCTGCCTATCTGCAGATTACACATACAACATCACTTTTTAGAATCCCAGTCATTAAAGCATTTATGGAAGGACTAAAAAGAATCATACCCCCAAGGACACCACCATTACCTTCGTGGAACCTTAATATTGTATTAACACGACTCATGGGCCCACCATTCGAACCCATGCATTCTTGTCAAATCCAATATCTGACTTGGAAAGTAGCCTTTCTAATAGCCATCACATCACTTACAAAAGTGAGTGAAATACAAGCATTTACTATTCAAGAACCTTTTATACAAATACATAAACTGGTTCTCCGTACAAATCCAAAATTCTTACCAAAGGTTATATCACCATTCCATCTAAACCAAACTGTGGAACTCCCAGTCTTCTTTCCACAACCAGACTCAGTAGCTGAAAGGGCCTTGCATACATTAGACATATAAAGAGCACTAATGTATTACATTGACAGAACAAAACAATTTCGTAAAACAAAACAATTGTTTGTAGCTTTCCAAAAACCTCATGCAGGTAACCCTATATCCAAACAAGGCATTGCCAGATGGATAGTAAAATGTATTCAAACTTGCTACATTAAAGCAAAAGGAGAATTACCTATTACACCAAGAGCACATTCCACTAGAAAGAAAGGCGCCACAATGGCTTTTCTTGGGAATATACCAATGACAGAAATTTGTAAGGCAGCCACCTGGTCTACGTCTCATACATTTACTAAGCATTACTGTGTAGACGTGTTAGCAACACAACAAGCCACAGTAGGACAGGCTGTATTAAGAACATTATTTCAAACAACTTCAACTCATACAGGCTAAACCACCGCTTTTTGGGGAGATTACTGCTTAATAGTCTATGCACAGCATGTGTATCTGCAGCTACACATGCCACCGAACGGAAAATGTCACTTACCTAGTGTACATCTGTTCGTGGCATGAGACACTGCAGATTTACATGCCACCTCCCCGGTAGCCTGTAGCCGTTTTTTAGTTGCAGTGTTAGTGAAATACAGGCGTTCACTCTTGTGGAACCTTTCTTCCAAGTACACAAACATAAAGTTGTACTTAGGACAAATCCCAAATTTCAACCAAAAGTAGTATCTCCTTTTCACATCAACCAAACAGTGGAATTGTCAGTCTTCTTTCCAAAGCCAGACTATGTGGCAGAAAGAGCTCTTCATACTCTAGATCTCAAAAGAGCTCTTATGTACTACATAGACAGAACTAAAGATTTTAGGAAAACAAAACAACTTTTTGTTGCCTTTCAACAACCACATAAAGACAATCCTGTATCTAAACAAGGCTTAGCAAGATGGATTGTTAGACGCATATAAACATGCTACATCAAAGCAAAGAGACAGCTTTTATTCACTCAAAGAGCACATTCTACAAGAAAGAAAGGTGCATCAATGGCATTTTTAGGAAACATACCAGTGGCTGATATATGTAAAGCGGCCACATGGTCAACTCCCTCATACATTTACAAAACACTATTGTGTTGATATTTTCTCACAACAGGCTATTGTAAGCCAGGCTGTCTTATGAACACTATTTCAAATAACTTCAACTCCTACAGGCTAGCCACTACTATTTTTTGGGAAGACTAACTGCTTTGTAGTCTATGCATAGCATGTGTATCTGCAGATACACATGCCATCGAACAGAAAATGTCACTTACCCAGTGTACATCTGTTCGTGGCATGTAGTGCTGCAGATTCACATGCACCCTCCCTCCTCCCCGGAAGCCTGTAGTCATTCTAGTTTTAACATTTGTACATATGTATATACATTTGCATGGACATCTCTTTATATTCTTATTCTCTATCACTCCTTCCTTCACCCTTTGTGGTAAAACAATCTTAACATTGGAGTCGATGCCTATGCTCACTGTAACTGAGAGGAGTCACCACTTGATCTTGTGACTCCGAAAAGACTTCTTCGTAGAAAAACAACTTGTAACAGTTCGAGCCCTACACTAGATGTCAGAAGAGCTATGCATAGCATGTGAATCTGCAGCACTACATGCCACGAACAGATGTACACTGGGTAAGTGACATTTTCCATTTCCTTCATGCATGGGAATTGAGTAGTGACAGTTGACAATCTGACCTCTCTTTAGAAGTCTGCAGTCTCATTCTAGTAGACAGGCGTCTCTCAATTAAGACCGTATATGCCTGCTATTGGGACATGTTTGTGGCTTGTTGCTCTGCCGAACATGTTGATCCGCTCCCTGCACCTTTGTCGGAGGCCTTCTTGTTTGTTTTATTGTTGACTCGGCATGTCTTTCCTTTGGGCATAGTTAAAGGGTATCTGTCAGCCATATCAGCCTTCTCACAATTGCTGTATCAAGTCCAGTTGTGACCCGTTTCCTGAAATGACTGCAATATATGTTCCCCCAAAACCCTTCATTATGCCCCAATAGGACCTTCATTTGGTTCTAATATTTTTGATGTGTTCATCCTTCAAGCCCATGCAGAGTTGTCTTCTGCATCTCTTGACCTTTAAAACTGTATTTTCAGTGGCCATTTACATAGTGCAGGAGGGTAAGTGAGCTCTGGCACTTCTCTGTGCACCCCTCATACACCAACTCCTTCCTGACGATCTGGTTCTCCATACCCGTGCCTCTCTCTTACTAAATGTGGTGATGCTTTTCTACGTTGGCCAGGGCATCACAATGCTGACCTTCGTTGCTCTGCCTCACCCTTCTGAAGAGGAGGAGAGACTTACAGGAGAGTGGCCTCCTGCCCTGTTTCCCCTCTTCACCAGGTCACCAAGGCCCAGAGCAAGTCTCTGACCACTGTGCACGATACCTCAAAGCATCTCTGCACCCAAGCCCCACAGCCTGAGTCCAAATGAGTTAGGCAAGACTGGACTCCCTGCCACTCGCCACCTGCAACCTCTTTCTGCAGTCTACCTCTACCCATACTTCTCCGGTGACAGAAACCTGATGCCTCTGGACACCTCTACTCCCGGCCACCCCGGCCTGAGGAGAATAAGACCAAAGGTGTCCTTACTACGTCCCCGAGCATCTCAAGAACTGAGCCCGTCTGTGGGTTCGCCAGGACTGGCCCCTCAGTTCTCACTTGTAGCCTCTTTGTGACCTAACTGTTCACCATTGAAGTGAATTGGACACCCGATTCCGTAACACACCTCTGCACCCACATGCCCCAGAGCTTTCCAAGGTGACCTGTTGGTGTGGCTTTGGACCTTGCCTCATACTCAGCTTAAGTCCTGGAGAACTGTCCCGTAATTCACTGTAAAGTGGCTGAATCCAGTACGTGTTTTTCCCCATCGGATAAAATTACCACACCCAGAAATTGAACTGTCAACTTTTGAAAACTAAAAATTGATTTCTCAAAGTACTCACCCGTTTCTGATGATCTGATCTTTATGTATAAATTAATATAAAAGTATGTGTTATTTTTATAAATTGGTGTTGGATTTCTTTATTGAGTGGGTGTCTCGCTTACTGGCTCTGTGTGCAATAAATGCATAACACTGTCCTCTAATAAGCCCAACTGCTTGCCCACGCTACCACAAAAGAGTGCTTTTAGGGTTATTATTTTAACCCCTGTCAGCTAATACGGGTCACCCTGAACTGTCTGCAAAATGTCCCCTTACATTGGTGCACTACATAGATAGCCAGCTTCCTACAACCACCATTCGTAGCTATTGATTAAAACATTTATATTAGAAGGTAGGAAATGTAAGAAGCTGTGGTAGTCAGGCAGTGACATGTAAGACATTGCAGAAACGTTTTGTGTCTCACTGATACTCCTTAACCATATTGTGTTTCCCTGGGTGACTAGGTGTTTCTGTGTGGAATGCGTTGACTTGCTGGTGGGGCCAGGAGCTGCCCAGGCTGCTATAAAGGAGGATCCTTGGAACTGCTACATGTGTGGACATAAGGGCGTCTATGGGCTTCTAAGGCGGCGGGATGACTGGCCTCCACGCCTGCAGATATTCTTTGCCAATAACCATGATCAAGAATTTGTGAGTATTATATATAAACCTTCTTAAATTGGTTTATGCTGGAGAGAAGCAGTTGTCCGATTCTTTTTTCTTTTTTTTTTTTAATTTGTATTTTTTTTTTTTTTTTTTGCATCTACCCTTCCTAGTTTTTTTTCAATTTTATGGCGCCTATCATGCTATTTTGGTATTTTTGTTTTTGTTTTCTTTTTCTTTTTATATTGATTTCTTGTAGGTATTTTGATTGTTATATTAGGTATTGAAGCCACGCAGAGGCAAACTGGCAGTAATTAGTGGCTGAGACTGACTGGCATATTTAGCAATTGGGGTTTTGGGGCTAGAAGTTAGTGTTGAGTCATTCCTAATGACTCGATCACAAGGAGTTGATGGGCATATCCCCAAATGCTACGGTTTGTCTCAGAAAAACAAATGGTTCTGCCATGATTAAATATTACTGGTTGTTTCTAAAATTGCATTGGGGGCTGCAGTGGAGGCTGTAATTAAAGTGGTAATTGAATGTTTCAGAATGACAAGAATACAGCTTTTTGTTCATAGCTTAAGAAATTGAAGTTCATTTTTGCTTTGACCAAGAGACAGTAGCAAACTGGGCTTCTTTGCAAATGCGTAACCAACCCCTCCACTCCCCAAACACGCACACACACACTTTTTGCACCCCTTTAGAACTACTGGATGCTGGTTTTCGACTCTGCCAGTGCTCTTTCCTTAAAACAGGTTATGCAAAATTGTTTACAGTTGGCACAGGACTTTAGCACCCATGTAAGTCCCTAGTAAATTTTACCCCCTGGTACCTAGGGCATGGGTACTAAAGAGGGTCTCTAAGGGCTGCAGCATATCTTATTCCACAGGAAGGGACCCCCACAAAAAATTGCATGCAGCCTGCCATTGCAAACTGCATGTCAGGGTGCAAACCCTGAGTGTTAACACAACATGGCACACACCTTGAATGAGATGCCAAAGTCACTGCATGCATTATATGTAAGTCACCTCTACAGTAGGCCTTAAGAGCCCTAAAGCAGGGTGCATTATAATACTTGAGGACATATCTGCATGAGCAGACAGTGTTTTTGTGTTAGCCTAAGAATAATAAAGGTTCTCCTCCAGGGGATCCTCATCAGTAGTCATAAGCACTGAATTATGCTGTCTTCAAATGGAACATACTTACATAGAAATGCTTTTCATTAAAAATACTGTTTAGTAAAAAAATAATATTTCCTGTCCTTTCCTGTAAAGGCTAAAATAGATGAAATATGATTTCGTTTTTTTTTTGTTTAAAAAATAAAATAAAATAAGCCAATTACAAATACATTAATTTAATATAAAGTAACTCGTTTTTTTTCCCTCAAACTTTTGTAGGAAAAGCAGGAAAATGTTAGCAGATCAGCTAGCACAAATATAGGTGGAAGAGCTGTCATTATGGCTTTAAGAAATTACCCTCCTGTAGAGTTTCAATATGTGCCAAAAGTCATAGATCAGTTTTTTTTCCAGCTCCTAGAAACAGGATACTAGAGAACTGAGCTCGACCTTTTTAAAAACTTTCTTACTTGAAGCCTTTCTAAACCTTAAAATATTGTCTGATTTTATGTCTTTAATCATTTGGAGACTTTTTAAAGGGTTCTTCATAAAGGATTTTTTTTTTTTCATTTCTCAAAGTAACATCCTAATAAGTGTCATTGTGGTCACGCGTTCAGTCCACCTCTTTGCAACACCTTCTCCGAGGACTTTTATGTCCCCAGTTTTCTCTTCTGTGGCTCTAGCCTGTGCCTGTGCCAATACAATTAGTACATCCTCAAATTCTTCCTCAGCACAGGGGTTTAGATCCACAGGTGCCTGCATCAGTACCAAAAGAACCTCACCTCTAAGCCTAAAGTTCATGAGGGCTCTCAAGGTCGTCTCCTTGAAAATACTCCAAAATATCACATTCCTGGCACTCACAACATTCCAGGAAGAACACAAGATTTTGTTCATGTTCTTCACGTTTGGCAATATCTTCTCATTCTTCTTTCAGTAGCTCCTCTCTTTGTTAAATTCTCCTTTATCTACAGTATCTCACATTCACTAGATATTACATTGAAACCTATAATGGGATTCTAGTAATAGTGGTGTTTAAACTAAAATTGTCAGTTCCTGCTTCACCTACATGAGCCTTTGTAATATTTGACGAACTGCACGTTTGGTCTTTTTCTAGACCTCTTTTTTCATTAGTTCCTCGTTTGTTTCAGCCAACAATGCATTTTTAAACACCTGCCTCTACCACATCTACACCAGTCAAATCTCTAAAGAAATTTAAAGCACAAGAGTAAGACCCTTGAGAGCAGGCCCTCCAGTTTTGGTCTGTCACCGTTAAGAAGATTTACTTTACTTCACTATTTTCCGCCACTCCACCAGATAAAAAGGGGCAAGCGCCTTGATTTTGTGGGAAGGAAAATGTGCTGGACTGCTGCAACAGAAATAAAGATCACCAGCACCACCTCTTTTCTCAGAAGATATAATAGAGTCCTTTGAAATTCCCTCCAGTGTTTGTTTGAGAAACATACCAGAAAGAACAGTCTGGACTTCCAGGAAGTGTTAAGTGAGTGTGCGTTGATCTAGAACCAAGTAAAACATGCAGCTGCAGATTCGTGTCACTATGCAGTTTACGGCAAGTATAGTTTTGCTTGATGCTAATAATTCCTGGCTCCGTTTAAATGTATTAAAGCTCGAGTCCCATCAGTGCATTATGAATCCTATGCTCTCTAGCAATACATATTATGTGGCTCAAATCTGTTTTTATCGATTATGTATATAAGAAACAATAAGCCTGTGTAAGTGTAGGAAGTTGGCTCTGTATGTACTATTTCAAAGTAAGAAATAGTATGCACAGAGTCCAAGGGTTCCCCTTAGAGGTAAGATAGTGGCAAAAAGAGATAATTCTAATGCTCTATTTTGTGGTAGTGTGGTCGAGCAGTAGGCTTATCAGAGGGTAGTGTTATGCATTTGTTGTACATACACACAGGCAATAAATGAGGAACACACACACAGACAATTCCAGGCCAATAGGTTTTTATATATCGAAAAATATATTTTCTTAGTTTATTTTAAGAACCACAGGTTCAAGATTTACAATCAATACTTTAAATAAAAGGTATTTCACTCAGGTATGATAGGAACTTTCAATCAGAAAAATTGCATGTACAGTTTTGGCAAAAATGGCAATAAGCTATTTTAAAACTAGACAGTGCAAATTTCAACAGTTCCTGGGGGAGGTAAGTATTGGTTAGTTTTGCAGGTAAGTAAACCACCTAAAAGGTTCAAAGTTGGGTCCAAGGTAGCCCACCGTTGGGGGTTCAGGGCAACCCCAAAGTTACCACCCCAGCAGCTCAGGGCCGGTCAGGTGCAGAGGTCAAAATGGTGCCCAAAACACATAGGCTTCAATGGAGAAGGGGGTTCCCCAGTTCCAGTCTGCCAGCAGGTAAGTACCTGCGTCTTTGGAGGACAGACAAGGGGGCTTTGTAGGGCACCGGGGGGGACAAAAGTCAGCACAAAAAGTACACCCTCAGCGGCACGGGGGCGGCCGGGTGCACAGTTCAAAAAGGCGTGGGGTTTGCAATAGGTTTCAATGGGAGACCCAGGGGTCTCTTCAGCAAAGCAGGCTGCAGGGGGGTGGGGGGTCCTCGGGATAGCCACAACCTGGGCAAGGGAGAGGGCCTCCTGGGGGTCGCTTCTGCACTGGAGGTCGGATCCTTCAGGTCCTGGGGGCTGCGGGTGCAGTGTCTTTACCAGGCATCGGGTTCTTGGAAGCAGGCAGTTGCGGTCGGGGGAGCCTCTGGATTCCCTCTGCAGGCGTCGCTGGGTGAGCTCAGGGGGGGTCAACCCTGGCTACTCACAGGGTCGCAGTCGCCGGGGAGTCCTCCCTGTAGTGTTGTTTCTCCACAGGTCGAGCCGGGGTCGTCGGGTGCAGAGTGGAAAGTTTCACGCTTCCGGCGGGAAACGTGGAGTCCTTTTAAAGACTTTCTTTGTTGCAAGTTTTGGTTTCTTTGGAAGAGGGCCGCTGTCCTCAGGAGTTCTTGGTCCTTTTAGATGCAGGGTAGTCCTCTTGAGGCTTCAGTGGTCGCTGGACCCTGGGGAGCGCGTCGCTGGTGCAGTTTCTCTTGAAGTGGGGAGACAGGCCGGTAGGGCTTGGGCCAAAGCAGTTAGTGTCTCCGTCTTCTCTGCAGGGCTTCAGGGCAGCAGTCCTCCTTCGTCTTAGGTTGCAGAAATCTATCTTCCTCGGTTCTGGGAGCCCCTAAATACTCAATTTAGGGGTGTGTTTAGGTCTAGGGGGGTTAGTAGCCAGTGGCTACTAGCCCTGAAGGTGGCTACACCCTCTTTGTGCCTCCTCCCTGAGGGGAGGGGGGCACATCCCTAATCCTATTGGGGGAATCCTCCATCTGCAAGATGGAGGATTTCTAAAAGTCATTCACCTCAGCTCAGGACACCTTAGGGGTTGTCCTGACTGGCCAGTGACTCCTCCTTGTTTTTCTCATTATCTCCTCCGTCCTTGTCGCCAAAAGTGGGGCCGTGGCCGGAGGGGGCGGGCAGCTCCACTAGCTGGGATGCCCTGTGGCGCTGTAACAAAGGGGGGGAGCGTTTGAGGCTCACCGCCAGGTGTTACAGCACCTGTCCCTTGTAACTGGTACCCCTGGTACCAAGGGCCCTGTTGCCAGGGAAGGTCTCTAAGGGCTGCAGCATGTCTTATGCCACCTTGGGGACCCCTCACTCAGAACATGCACACTGCCTCACATCTTGTGTGTGCTGGTGGGTAGGAAATGACTAAGTCGACATGGCACTCCCCTCAGAGTACCATGCCCACCTCAAACTGCCTGTGGCATAGGTAAGTCACTCCTCTAGAAGGTGCACTATACCACAGGTGAGGGCATATGTGCATGAGCACTATGCCCCTACAGTGTCAAAGCAAAACCTTAGACATTGTAAGTGTAGGATAGCCATAAGAGTATATGGTCTGGGAGTTTGTCAAACACGAACTCCACAGTTCCATAATGGCTACACTGAAATCTGGGAAGTTTGGTATCAAACTTCTCAGCACAATAAATGCACACTGATGCCAGTGTGGGATTTATTGTAAAATACACCCAGAGGGCATCTTAGAGATGCCCCCTGAATACCAGTCTGGCTCCTAGAGCTAGGCTGACCAGTTTCTGCCAGCCTGCCACAACCAGGCGAGTTTTTGGCCACATGGGGAGAGTGCCTTTGTCACTCTGTGGCCAGGAACAAAGCCTGTACTGGGTGGAGGTGCTTCTCACCTCCCCCTGCAGGAACTGTAACACCTAGCGGTGAGCCTCAAAGGCTCATGCCTGTTGTTACAGCACCCCAGGGCATCCCAGCTAGTGGAGTTGCCTGCCCCTCCGGCCACTGCCCCCACTTTTGGCTGCAAGGCAGGAGAGGATGATGAGAAAAACAAGGAGGAGTCACCCACCAGTCAGGACAGCCCCCTAAGGTGTCCCGAGCTGAGGTGACCCCTCTCGGGAAATCTTCCATCTTGAGTTTGGAGGATTCCCCCCCAATAGGATTAGGGATGTGCCCCCATCCTCTCAGGGAGGAGGCACAAAGAGGGTGTAGCCACCCTCCAGGACAGTATCCATTGGCTACTGCCCTCCTGATCTAAACATACCTAGTATTTAGGGGTGACCCTGAACCTAGGAAATCAGATTCCTGCAACCTACATAAAGAAGGAGGACTGCTGACCTGAAAGCCCTGCAGAGACGACGGAGATGACAACTGACTTGGCCCCAGCCCTACCGGCCTGTCTCCAGACTTAAAGAGCCTGCACAGCGACGCATCCGACAGGGACCAACAACCTCTGAAGACTCAGAGGACTGCCCTGAACCCGAAGGGCCAAGAAACTCCAGAGAACAGCGACACTGTTCAACAACAGCAACATCTTCGCAACAAAGAAGCAACTTTAAAAGAACTCACTCTCCCCGCCAGAAGCGTGAGGCTTCACACTTTGCTCCCGACGCCCCCAGCTCGAGCTCCAGAGAACTAACACAGCAGAGAGGACTCCCAGGCGACTGCGACTTCATGAGTAACCTGAGACGACCCCCCTGCACCTCCATAGTGACGCCTGCAGAGAGGATCCAGAGGCTCCCCCTGACCGGTACTGCCTGGTAACAAAGAATCTGACGCCTGGACCAAGCACTGCACCTGCTGCCCCCAGGACCGAAGCAGGCAGCCCTCTTCCTAGCCCAGTCGGTAGCTGGCCAGAGAAGCCCCCCTGTGCCCTGCCTGCATTGCCTAAGTGAGCCCCGGTTCCCTCCATTGATTTCAATAGCAAACCGGATGCCAAATTTGCACACTGCACCGGCCTCCCCTGTGCCACTGAGGGTGTGTTTTGTGTGCCTGTTTGTGCCTCTTTGTATCTCTTTAAGATAGTATGTACAGAGCCAGCTTCTTACAGTGAGTATGGCAGACGATACAGATGCAATGTGGTATGTGAACAAGCAAGAGGAGCAGTCACAACTTCTATGCAAAGAGGCGGTGAGACTTGTCATTTTATGTATTTATTTATTTAAAACTTTTATAAAGCGCACTGTGACCATACCGGTATACTGGCACTGAAAGAAGGCACAGACCGGGATATAAAAGGAATAAGGGCAAGGGGAGGAGGGAGAAAGGAAAAAAACGGAACTGCTACTAAAAAAAAAATACAAAGATTTATCAGGACAATGCAGTATATAGGATGCAACAATATAGACCAATATTAATTTGGGGAAAGACAAGTTTTCCGTTTTTTTCTAAATTGCAGGCGATCCAACAGGGATCTGATCGGATCAGGGAGCTTATTCCAGATTTGAGCCGCTCTCACCATAAAGGCCCGTCCGCCACGTCTAGACTTCCTGACTTTTGGAATGCACACAAAATTGGCCAATTGGCAGTGGCAGAGTGAGGGCACCTCCCAGGGTGGTATCTTTTTAATCTGTTTTGTAGTGGCACTGGTCCTTTGCCCTGGATTGCTTTAAAAACAATACTTAGGGGATCATTCTGTTCCGCCGTCAGAAGACCGCCGCGGTAATTCTGAGTTTCCCGCTGGGCTGGCGGGCGACCGCCAGAAGGCCGCCCGCCAGCCCAGCGGGAAACCCCCTTCCATGAGGATGCCGGCTCCGAATGGAGCCGGCGGAGTGGAAGGGGTGCGACGGGTGCAGTTGCACCCGTCGCGATTTTCAGTGTCTGCTTGGCAGACACTTGAAAATCTTGGTGGGGCCCTGTTAGGGGGCCCCTGCAGTGCCCATGCCAGTGGCATGGGCACTGCAGGGGCCCCGCGACACGCGTTACCGCCAGAGCCAGGCTGGCGGTAAGGGGGTCGGAATCCCCATCGCCATGGAGGATTCCCCAGGGCAGCGGGAAACCGGCGGGACACCGCCGGTACCGCCGCGGTCAGAATGCCCATGGATGCACCGCCAGCCTGTTGGCGGTGCATCCGCGGTCGTTGGCCTGGCGGTAGTCTACCGCCAGGGTCAGAATGACCCCCATAGTGATTTGAAAGCAATGCGCTGACGCAATGGAAGCCAATGTGAATTTTTCAAATCCAGGGAGATGGATGACCTCCTGGGTCTGTTTAAAGCCAACTTGTCAGTAGCAACCTGGACTTTGCAGTCTATTTAGAAGATATTTGGTGCGCCTAACAAGAGGGCATTACAATAATCCATCCTACTCAGTATAACACTGTGAACAGCAAGTGTTTTAACAGCAGGAAGCAACAACGGGAGACTCTTCCAGAGACCTCGAAGTAGTGAAAAGCATGTGACTGGGTATGGCAGGACAGAAATAAGCCCATATTTACTAGGAACCTCTGGGTCCAAGGAGGACTTTTTGGTATAGCAGTAAGTATCGGCTTCCTCCAGGCTAGCGGGACAATGCCAGATTCGAGGGACTGATCGCAAAGTTGCATCAGCAGCGGGAAGAGTTCATCCACTACTTCTTTCCAAATTAGGTGAGGTGAAGGGTCGAGAGGGGAGCCTCAGGAGGTAGACATTGCAATGGTATAAAAGAAATCCTCTGCGAGGGGTTCAAACCAGTACAACTTGTTACCATGCTGAGGGATAGCCTTGCTAGTAAGGAGGGCAACCTCAGGACTGGGATCATCTGGCAGATCAGAGACATTAATGGTCTCTACCAAATCCCCCTGGTCTGCCTTCCGACTACATGGGTACTTACTTGCAAGCAGACCGGGACCGGAGCACCCCCCATCTCCATAGGCACCCATGTTATTTTGGCTCCTGTTTGACCTCTACACCTGGCCAGCCCCGTGTTGCTGATGCTGGGTGTTTGGTGTTGACTTGAACCCCCAACGGTGGTCTACCTATGCCCAAGCGACTGAACTTGTAAGTGCTTTACTTACCGTGATACCTAAACTGTATTTACCTCCCCCAGGAACTGTTGAAAATTGCACTGTGTCCACTTTTAAAATAGCTTATTGCCATTTTATGAAAAACTGTGTACATTACTGTTTTGATTCAAAGTTCTAACTATACCTATGCAAAGTATCTTTCATTGAATGTACTTACCTGCAATCTGAACCTTGTGGTTCTAATAATAAATTGACAAAAGATTATTTTGTATATAAAAACCTATTGGCCTTGAGTTAAGTCATTGAGTGTGTGATTTCACTTATTGCTTGTGTGTGTACAACAAATGCTTAACACTACCCTCTGATAAGTCTACTGCTCGACCACACTACCACCAAATAGAGCATTAGTATTATCTAATTTTGCCACCATCAACCTCTAATGGGAACCCTTGGACTTTCTGCACACTATCTCTTCCTACAATAGTATTCTCACTGTGTGAGACTAACTTTAAGTCCCTGAATAAAAGGAAAAGTTCATGGGACAGTACTAAATATGCAATTAAGGGGTGTGTGTGTATATATATATATATTTTTTCTTTTAATATTTTATTTGATTTAGAGCTGCTCTTTAATCATTTTGAGGTGGGCAGGCTCTTGAGGATAATGCGTGGGAGCGCCCCCCGAACGGGCTAGCAGGTTAAGCTCTCATATATAGTAAATACTGTAAGATTAAATTACCTATCTGATAGAGACTTCTAGTTGCAGATTTCTTACCTTAGAATTTCCACTAGGCATCAGACTCGATCCGGGGATTTTTCTTTGAGCAGTACCCCTGCGCTCCGTTAGGTGGTGTCGGTCGACTCCGCGGGCATCGTTGGCGTTGTGGTCGCCATGATGACATTGCGGTCGTATATAGGCGCCACCCCGGTGCGCTGTCATCAGTTCTTTTCTTTCCACGCCAGCATATGTGCAGGTCCGGAGAAGAGCTACCCCAGTCATTTTTATGACTAACTACAACATTTTGGCGAATTCGTTTTGGACGAGATTTGGTTTGCGTCAAGGGATATCCGGTAAAACCGGTTATCCAGTATTGGATCTTTCATAAATTCACATGCTTGAATCATCCCTGTCATCGAAGTGGGAGTCCCACGGTACATGAAAAGCAATAATGAACAAACAATAAAAACAAAAAAATGTTTTCCTATAGGCTATAATGGCAACCCAAATCACTCATATAGCCTATCTAAGTCCTTTTGTGAAAGGACCCAAACCTGGCTGCTGGCCAATCAGGCACCAGCACCCTCTAGAACACTCTCCAGAGAAGCTCTTTCCCTCAGATTTTTTACCGCACGTCGTGTGAAGGGAGTCTCCCTGAGCTCCGCTCAGTTTTCTACTTCTTCAGAAGTGTTTTCTCTCAAGAAACCTCTTAAGGATGTCAGATTCTTCTAGTAAAGGCCTTTTCCTCCCTTGCAAGACCTGTGGCAAGAAAAGGCTCCATGTGGATGATCCACATAAAGCCTGCTTATACTGCCTCTACCCAGAACACCAGGTGAAAGACTGCAAGATATGCCGTACTTTCTCTACAAAAACCCTCAGGGACCGTGAGGGTAGACTCTGGACATGGCTACAGGCAAAATCCTGTACTTCAGGTGAGGAGAGTGAGTCAGAAAGGCCACACAAAAGGTCCAAATCTGTGGACCGGGCGAGGCGGAAAGATCCAGAAAGCGGCAAAAAATGCATCATAAGGAAGGTGCAAAAGGCTTACAGGGCTCAATTTCATCTGAGCCATCCTCTCCTTGACAAAAGAAGGAGTTGTCTCATCGTTCTCCTTCGTCTGAGCCTTCTACCTCTAGAAAGGTATCGATCAAAATCAAGTCGACGACGACACCACTGTCGACCACAGTGACAACGACGACGGTGTTCACATCTACCATCTCCACCACCTCGTCGACAAGACCGTCGTCCGTGACGACTACGTCAACGTCTGTGTTAAAGGCTCCGATTTCTTCTATTAAACCTCCGTCGACTAAGCCTCCAGGAAAAAATTGCGTCGCTGAAGTCAACGTTGACGCCTTCGTCAACGAGAACATCGTCGTTGATGACATCGTCTACGAAAGTCCCGTCAACTGCTACACCACCGGCGAGAGCTCCGTCGGCTGCATCACCTTCGACCAGGACACCGTCGACGAGGCCGTCGTTGATGGAAAGATCATCTGCTATGGCAGTGCCATCGACGGGATCATTGTCGTAAAGACCATCGAAGATGCCAATGGGGGCTGTGAGTCACATGGAGGCTATTCCTACTTCTTCTGGGTCTCCTGATCTTCGAGCCACGGTTAAAATCACACCATTGTCCAGATCGATGATCTATCCTACAGATACTTGACCAAGTAAGGTGTCAACCTTATTACCTAGTCATATGCTGGACTGGGAGGAATTGGATGGAGGTCCATTCGGGGATGCGCACAGCCCCTCCCAGTTGCATGTCAAATACCAGGAAGAGGATGATGATGAGGAGTATGGTCAATATCAGCCTTATTACTCTCATCAAGGGCGCTATTATCAACCGCCACCTCAACCAAGAGACTCTGTCAAGATGCCTGCCTCTTTGATCCAGGACTTACAGTCAATGTTGCAGGATTATAGGAGGAGGTTCCCAGCTACAGCAGAGAATCAACCGCCACCTCCAACTTCTCCTGTTACGCCAAGGAGCCTACCTCCACCTCCAGATACTCCTAGGATGACTCCTCATTCTGTGTTAGCTGCTCCCCCTGGAGATGACGTTTCGACATCTGGGGAAGAGGAGGAAGAAGGTGAAATATCAACGCCACAGCCTCCTACTGAGGAATGGGATGACTACCTAGTACCCACTCCCTCTCCACCACCTCCTTGCCCTTCAGATTCTCCACCGGAGGATATAGGTGGTTTTCACAATTTAATGGATAGGGCGGCCACACGTTTCCACCTGCCAACATCTGTCTCGCAGTCTGAATGCTTCCTCCATGATTTTAAAGAGCATGCAAGGAAGTCTGTAAGGGCCGTCCCTATCATTGACTTCATATGGAGCGAGGGTATCAAGATCATGCACAACCCGGCAACAGTTCCACCAGTGCCACAAAAACACGACAAGAAATATAAGGCAACTCAGGACTCTCCGGCATGTTTGACTGGCCATCCAAAGCCAGACTCTGTTATCTTTCAAGCAGCTCAAAGGTGTTCCAAGAACCCATCAGCTCCTATATCTACTCCGCCAGATAGAGAAGGAAGGAGATTAGATAACGTGGGCAAGTGATTCTTGTCCATGTCAGCCATAACTGTTCGGGCAGCAAATTCCTTAGCGATTTGGGGTCGATATGATCGACAAATGTGGTTGGATATTCAGGCTTTCATGGACCTCATCTTGGAAAGCAAACAAGCAGAGGTACGGAAGATCCTCCAAGAAGGAGAGCGTACGTCTAAAGAGGTAACTGACTGCGCCCTAGATATAGTCCCCACCGGCTTTCCTCAACTAGCTGGTGCTGTGGTAGTACGCCACCATGGTTGGCTAAAAGCCACATCTTTCAGACCGGAGGTGCAGTCCAGAATTCTTGACATGCCGTACAACGGAGAATCTCTCTTCGGCATGCATGTAGACGACGCATTGCAGACCATCAAGGCTGACACAGATACTGCTGAGTCCACAGGTATTTTGCAGTACCGAAAACAGCCCTTTCGGGTTTAAGAGGAAGGGGATTTACCTCGTTTCGAGGTTCCTATCACAGGCAGTATCAGCAGCCCCAATATAGACCAACCTATCAGCAGCAGCATAGACAATCATCCACTGCCTCATACGCCAGACAGGGAGGAAGAAGAAAACAGGGTTCCCAAACCCAGGATCAATTTAGAAAACAATGATCCTTATCAGGCACCGGCTATCTTTCTCCACTATTTACAGAATCACCAAGTAGGAGCGAACCTCTCCAATTACAACCAGAATTGGAAAAGTATAACATCAGACAAATGGGTGCTGGATATAGTGGCACGAGGTCATACCTTGGAATTTATGCAAAAACCACGCGCCAAACGCCAGGAACATCCAAACTATTCCATCTTCGCTTGGTTCAGCAGGAGGTGTTCCTGATGCTTGCCAAGGGAGCAATAGAAGAGGTTCCGGTTCAGCAAATAGGACCTTGGTTCTGTTCCCGGTTCTTTCTAATAAAGAAGAGGTCAGGGAGATGGAGACCGATCTTAGATCTCAGGAAGCTCAACAAGTTCCTTCGGAAGCAATCCTTTCAGATGATCACGCTGTCAGATATCCTACACCTTTTGAATCCTGGAGACTTTATGGCAACAATGGATCTCCAGGATGCTTATTTCCACATACCGATACATCAAAAACATCGCAAGTGTCTCCGCTTTACTGTGGCCTGTGCCCATTATCAATTCAAAGTTCTCCCATTCGGTCTGAAGTCAGCTCCACAAATTTTCACAAAATGTCTTGCCCCAGTCACAGGTTTTCTCCGCAACAGTGGTTTTCAGGTGTTTCCATACCTGGATGACTGGCTCATAAAAGCTCCTTCATCACAATTAGCGTCCAAGGCTACAAACACCTGCCTAGAATTATTTCACAGTTTGGGATTAGCAATAAACTTCCAGAAGTCAGTCATCCTTCCCTCACGCAGGATAGTCCTCATGGGTGCAGAACTCAACACCATCGAAAACACGTCATACCTCACCCTGGCACGGCAGCAGAAACTAACCAACTTGGCTGTCAGTATTTCCAGAAAAAAAGTCTGTTTCAGTACCACTGTTCAGGTCGCTCCTAGGCATGATTTCCTCAGCCATCATCCTTGTTCATCTAGCAAGGTTGAGAATGAGACCTTTGCAAGAGGAGTTACATCTCCAATGGACCCAGTCGCAAGGATCCTTCGACGACTCAATAAGTGTTACACCAAGAATGCTGCAGGCTTTGCAATGGTGGTCTCAGGTCAACCATCTCTCTCAAGGGCTCACCTTTCTAATGCCAATAACAGATTTTATCATCACGACAGATGCTTCCTTGGAAGGCTGGGGAGGTCATTTACAGGACATGCACATTCAGGGAAGATGGTCAGATGCGCAGAAAGGAATGCACATAAATCTGTTGGAACTAAAGGCGATCCATCTCACGCTCAAGGCGTTTCTTCCACGCGTTGCAGGGTCATCGGTGTTGGTCCGGACGGACAACACAACAAGCATGTTTTATATCAACAAGCAGGAAGGAACAAGATCCCTCTTCCTCTCAAGGGAAGCTCAGTCTCTTTGGGACTGGCTCACACTGCACAATATTCGCCTCAGGGTGGAGCACCTGCCAGGTGTCAACAAGGTCCTGGCGGACTCTCTCCGCAGGACAGACAACAACTGCCACGAGTGGGAACTCAACCAGAAGGCACTGGACGACGTCTTCCAATGCTGGGGACAACCGACCCTAGATTTGTTTGCCAGCAATCAGAACGCCAAATGCCAATTCTACGCCAGTCGATACCCACTCCTGGGGTCGTGGGGAAATGCTCTTTCAATGAGATGGTCCAGGATCTTTGCGTACGCTTTTCCCCCCATTCCATTGATTCCTAGACTTCTGAGGAAGATGAAGTCGGTAGGGCTGCAGGATCATACTCATAGCGCCCAGGTGGCCTAGACAGTATTGGTACACAGAGCTCCTACTCCTGTCAGTGGCCAATTCCATGTGCCTTCCCTGCAACCACGACCTTTTCACGAAGACTCGGTCAAATTCTTCATCCGGATCCAACATCTCTGCAATTGCACGCTTGGCTCCTGAGTTCCAAGAGTTCCAGGGTATGAACATTGACTAAGAATGCAGACGGATTTTATCTAGGGCACGAGCGGATGGTACAAATAAGACGTACAAGCTCAAATGGAAGAGATTTTGTGTCTGGTGCTCTCAGAACAAGTTCCATCATTTACAGATTAAGCCGGAACAAATTCTCTCGTATCTTCTCACCTTCTCAAAGGCTGGTTTATGCCATGCATCAGTTTAAATCCATTTGGCAGCTGTAGCCTCCTATAGACGCTCTGCTGATATGCGCTCAATCGGCTCATCCAGGATTATTAAACAGTTCATGAAAGGCCTCTTCCACACTTTCCCTCCGGTGCGTCCACCTCCACCAGAGTGGCATCTGAATGTAGTCCTGTCCCAGCTAGAGAAAGTTCCGTTCCAACCCATTCACAGAGCGGAACTCAAGTACATCACATGGAAAGTGACAACTCTGCTCTCTCTTACTTCCACCAGGAGAGTCAGCGATATACAGGTCTTTACTACTAAGGAACCTTTTCTGTATTTTTCGGATGACTTTGTCCTGCTCAGGACTAACCCCAGGTACATTCCTAAAGTGCCATCATCATTTCACCTGAATGAGCCTGTAATACTGCAAACTTTTTCCCCAAATCTGTCGACAATCACAGAAAAGACTCTGCATTGCTTGGAGATCAAAAGATGCCTCAAATTTTACCTCCAAAGTACCAAGCAGATAAGGAAGACCGATCAGCTGTTGGTATCTTATGCTCATGGACGGCAAGGGGCAGGGGTCACTAAGGCCACAATAGCCCGGTGGATTGCATCTACAATTCAGTTTTGACACCCGAAAGCAGGAAAACCGTTGACTAAGCGCCCAAGAGCGCACTCCACAAGAGCAGTCTCCACATCGGCTGCTATGTTTCAGGGCATTGCTCTGGATAACATATCAGGCTGCGATATGGAAGACTACGCACTCCTTTACACAGCACTACTGTTTGGAGTCGTCACAAAGAAGTGACTCTCTAGTTGGACAGGCTGTCTTGAGTCATCTTTTTCGCTAAGGTGAGATCTTTCCTTTATTATGTAGAGACAATTCTGTATGCAATAGTCTATAGTTGTTATGCAATATGGTTGACATACTGTTATATATATGTGATGTGTGTGTGTGTGTGTGTGTGTGTGTATATATATATATATATATGTTCGATGGCATGTGTAGCTGCAGATACACATGCTGTGCACATCCCGCCATCTAGTGTTGGGCTCGGAGTGTTACAAGTTATTTTTCTTCAAAGAAGTCTTTTTGAGTCACGAGATCGAGAGACTCCTCCCATTTCGGCTCCATTGCGCATGGGCGTCGACTCCATCTTAGATTGTTTTTTTTCCGCCATCGGGTTCGGATGTGTTTCTTTTCGCTCCGTGTTTCGGGTCGGAAAGTTAGTTAGAATCTCAGAAAAATCGTCGGTATTGTTTGCGTTCGGTATCGGGTTAGTTATAACAGATCAACACCGATTTTGAAGAGCTCCGGTGGCCCTTTGGGGTTTTTTCGATCCTCCGTCGGGGCCTGGTCGGCCCAGCCACGTGTCTCTTCAAGGCTGATGGAACGGACCCCATTCCGCTTCTGCCCAAAATGTCATAACAAGTATTTGTATACAGATCAGCATCTGGTCTGTAACTTGTGTTTGTCTCCAGAGCACAAGGAAGATACTTGTGAAGCCTGTCGAGCGTTTCGGTCCAGAAAGACATTAAGGGACCGAAGAGCTAGAAGACTGCAGATGGCGCCGACAGGACAAGGGCGTTTCAAGGAAGAAGAAACTTTCTCCATCCAGGAGTCGGACTCGGACGAGCTCGATCCAGAAGAAACACCGAAAACTGTGACTAAGACGTCGAAACATAAAACTCACGAGAAGACCACAAAAGCCCGGGGACGCCATGGCTTAACCCGAAAAATAGGTGACCGATCATCGGCACAGAAAAAGGGCACGCTGGTGTCGAAGTCATCCGACTCCGGTCGAGATACTGCCACTCAGCAATCTCGGGCCCGAGACAGTGGCTCCGAGCAAGTTCGGCACCGAGACAGCGGAACCGAAAAAAGTCGCCACCGAGAGACCACGACGCCGAAAATAAAAAAAGGTTTTGTCAGAACCGAAAAAAGCAGCCGACAAGGTTTCGATACCGAAACATCCGGCCTCGGAACCGAAAACAAGTTCCTACACAGAGGAACAAGGACTGTCCTCACAAATGAAAACACACAGATTTGGACAGGAACTAGAGACAATGGAGCCAGACTACACCCAAAGAAGGCTCCACATCCAAAAAGAATCGGGGAAGATTAGCACTCTCCCTCCTATTAGAATGAAACGCAAACTTGCCTTCCAAGAGAAAGACAAGCAGCCACAGGCAAAGGTGGCTAAACGAGTAAGCCCGCCACCGTTCCCACAACGCTCTCCGCAACCATCACCAGTAGCCACTCCACCAATGATGCAATCCCCGACTTATACAGGGATGAGTCAGGACGATCCAGACGCGTGGGATCTTTATGATGCGCCAGTGTCAGATAACAGTCTTGACTGTTATCCAGCTAGACCGTTACCACCAGAAGATAGTACAGCCTACGCGCAGGTGGTGTCTAGGGCAGCGGCGTTTCATAATGTCAGCCTACATTCAGAGCCAATTGAAGACGACTTTCTATTCAATACACTGTCGTCCACACACAGCCAGTACCAGAGTCTCCCCATGCTACCTGGAATGCTAAAGCACTCCAAACAAGTGTTTGAGGAGCCTGTAAAAGGAAGGGCCATTACTCCAAGAGTGGAGAAAAAATATAAACCGCCACCAACAGACCCCGTGTACATCACACAACAGCTAACACCGGACTCAGTAGTAGTAGGGGCAGCTCGCAAGAGGGCGAACTCACACACTTCAAGAGATGCACCACCTCCAGATAAAGAGAGTCATGAATTCGACGCGGCAGGAAAGAGTGGCGGCACAGGCAGCAAACCAGTGGTGTATTGCAAACTCACAGGCTTTGTTGGCCAGATACGATAGAGCTCATTGGGACGAAATGTAACACTTTATAGAACATTTGCCCAAGGAGTTCCAAAAGAGAGCACAGCAAGTAGTGGAAGAAGGACAGAGTATCTCAAACAATCAGATACGGTCAGCAATAGATGCAGCAGACACAGCTGCTAGAACTGTAAATACAGCAGTGACCATACGGAGACACGCATGGCTGCGTACTTCAGGATTCAAGCCGGAAATACAACAAGCCGTGCTGAATATGCCATTTAACGGACAGCAGTTGTTTGGCCCGGAGGTGGACACTGCCATCGAAAAGCTTAAAAAAGACACAGATACGGCCAAAACCATGGGCGCACTCTACTCCTCACAGAGCAGAGGCACATTTCGAAAGACACAGTTTTGAGGGGGGTTTCGAGGGCAAAGCACAGAACCCACAACCTCACAAACAAGGCCCACTTATCAAAGCCATTATCAGCGGGGACGTTTTCGGGGACAATATAGAGGGGGACAGTTCCAAAAAAGTAGAGGGAAATTCCAAAACTCCACAAAGCAAGCAGTGACTTACACCTCACAAATCCCCAACACATGACACCTGTGGGGGGGAGACTAACCAAGTTCTACAAACAATGGGAGGAGATAACAACAGATACTTGGGTCTTAGCAATTATCCAGCATGGTTATTGCATAGAATTTCTCAAATTCCCACCAAATATCCCACCGAAAACACACAATATGCCAAAGCAACACATGGATCTTCTACAACTAGAGGTCCAAGCGTTGTTACAAAAACAAGCAATAGAATTAGTAGCAATTCATCAGAAAGGAACAGGAGTTTACTCTCAGTACTTTCTCATACCCAAAAAGGACAAAACTCTAAGACCTATATTATATCTCAGAACGTTAAATACCTACATCAAATCAGATCACTTTCACATGGTGACGTTACAGGACGTAATCCCATTGCTCAAACAGCAAGACTACATGACAACACTAGACCTAAAGGATGCATACTTCCATATACCGATACATCCTTCACACAGAAAGTACCTAAGGTTTGTATTCCAAGGAGTATATTACCAATTCAAAGTGTTGCCATTTGGGATAACAACTGCGCCAAGAGTTTTTACAAAATGCTTGGCAGTGGTAGCTGCGCATATCAGAAGACAGCAAATACACGTCTTCCCGTACCTAGACGATTGGTTAATCAAAACCAATACGCAAAAACGGTGTTCACAACACACAAGGTACGTTATCGAGACCGTCCACAAACTAGGTTTCTCACTCAACTACACGAAGTCGCACATTCAGCCGTGCCAAACACAGCAGTACTTAGGGGCGACAATCGACACAACAAAAGGGGTTGCCACTCCAAGTCCACAAAGGGTACAAGCCTTTCACAAGGTAATACAGGTCATGTATCCAAAACAAAGAATACAGGTCAACATGGTAATGAAACTACTAGGCATGATGTCCTCATGCATAGCCATTGTCCCAGACGCCAGATTGTACTTGCGGCCCTTACAACAGTGCCTAGCATCACAATGGTCACAGGCACAGGGTCAACTTCTAGATCTAGTGTTCATAGACCGCCAAACATACACCTCGCCTCTATGGTGGAACAGCATAAATTTAAACCAAGGGCGGCCTTTCCAAGACCCAGTGCCTCAATACGTAATAACTACAGATGCCTCCATGATAGGGTGGGGAGCTCATCTCAATCAACACAGCATCCAGGGACAATGGAACACTCAGCAAAAACAATTTCACATAAATCACTTAGAACTACTGGCAGTATTTCTAGCGCTAAAAGCATTTCAACCCATAATAAGACACAAACACATCCTTGTCAAAACAGACAACATGACAACGATGTATTATCTGAACAAACGGGGAGGAACACACTCAACTCAGTTATGTCTCCTAGCACAAAAAATATGGCATTGGGCGATTCACAACCACATTCACCTAATAGCACAGTTTATTCCAGGGATTCAGAATCAGTTAGCAGACAATCTTTCTCGGGATCACCAACAGATCCACGAATGGGAGATTCACCCCGAAATACTAAACACTTACTTCCAGAGATGGGGAACACCACAAATAGACCTATTTGCAACAAAAGGAAACGCAAAATGCCAAAACTTTGCATCCAGATACCCACAAGATCAGTCTCAGGGCAATGCGTTATGGATGAGTTGGTCAGGGATATTTGCATACGCTTTTCCCCCTCTCCCACTCCTTCCATATCTAGTAAACAAATTGAGTCAAAACAAACTCAAACTCATACTAATAGCACCAACTTGGGCAAGACAACCTTGGTACACAACACTATTAGACCTCTCAGTGGTGCCTCATGTCAAACTACCAAACAAACCAGATCTGTTAACTCAACACAAAAAACAGATCAGACACCCAAATCCAGCATCGCTGAATCTAGCAATTTGGCTCCTGAAATCTTAGAATTCGGACACTTAGACCTTACACAGGAATGTATAGAGGTCATAAAACAAGCTAGGAAACCAACCACTAGACATTGCTATGCAAATAAGTGGAAAAGATTTGTTTATTATTGCCACAATAATCAAATCCAACCATTACACGCATCTGCTAAAGACATTGTAAGCTACTTACTACATTTACAAAAGTCAAAGCTAGCTTTTTCATCCATTAAAATACATCTTACCGCAATTTCAGCTTATCTGCAAATTACACACTCAACTTCTTTATTTAGGATACCAGTCATTAAAGCGTTTATGGAAAGCCTAAAGAGAATTATACCACCAAGAACACCACCAGTTCCTTCATGGAACCTCAATATTGTCTTAACTCGCCTCATGGGTCCACCTTTCGAACCTATGCACTCATGTGAAATGCAATATTTAACATGGAAAGTTGCATTTCTAATTGCTATCACATCTCTAAGACGAGTAAGTGAAATACAAGCATTTACCATACAAGAACCATTTATTCAGATACACAAGCATAAAGTAGTCTTACGAACAAATCCTAAATTCTTACCAAAAGTCATATCACCGTTCCACTTAAATCAAACAGTAGAACTTCCAGTGTTCTTTCCACAGCCAGATTCTGTAGCTGAAAGAGCACTACATACATTAGACATCAAAAGAGCGTTGATGTACTACATTGACGGAACAAAACTAATTCGGAAGACAAAACAATTATTTATTGCCTTCCAAAAACCCCATACAGGAAATCCAATTTCTAAACAGGGCATTGCTAGATGGATAGTTAAGTGCATTCAAACTTGCTATCTTAAAGCAAAAAGAGAACTGCCTATTACACCAAAGGCACACTCCACTAGAAAGAAAGGTGCTACCATGGCCTTTCTAGGAAATATTCCAATGACCGAAATATGTAAGGCAGCCACATGGTCTACGCCTCATACATTTACCAAACACTACTGTGTAGATGTGTTAACGGTACAACAAGCCACAGTAGGCCAAGCAGTACTACGAACATTGTTTCAAACAACTTCAACTCTTACGGGCTGAACCACCGCTTTTGGGGAGATAACTGCTTACTAGTCTATGCACAGCATGTGTATCTGCAGCTACACATGCCATCGAACGGAAAATGTCACTTACCCAGTGTACATCTGTTCGTGGCATTAGTCGCTGCAGATTCACATGCGCCCACCCGCCTCCCCGGGAGCCTGTAGCCGTTTAGAAGTTGATCTTGAACATTTGTAAATTTGTAAATATATCACTTTAAACTACATTATGTACATACGTATTCACTCCATTGCATGGGCACTATTACTATAATACACAACTCCTACCTCACCCTCTGCGGGGAAAACCATCTAAGATGGAGTCGACGCCCATGCGCAATGGAGCCGAAATGGGAGGAGTCCCTCGA
Source organism: Pleurodeles waltl (assembly GCF_031143425.1). NCBI lineage: Eukaryota > Metazoa > Chordata > Amphibia > Caudata > Salamandridae > Pleurodeles > Pleurodeles waltl. The sequence continues at coordinate 81,674,529 of NC_090444.1, read as the reverse complement.
TCTCGTGACTCGAAAAGACTTCTTCGAAGAAAAACAACTTGTAACACTCCGAGCCCAACACTAGATGGCGGGATGTGCACAGCATGTGAATCTGCAGCGACTAATGCCACGAACAGATGTACACTGGGTAAGTGACATTTTCCATATATACATATATATATATATATATATATATATATATATATATATATATATATATATATATATATATATATATATATATATATTTGTTTTATGCTCATAAAACAAGATTTATAACCTTGTTATTTTGTAATATGTTTTTAGAGGATTTCTATGCTCACACCCACCATCCTCTGTGGGCATGACGTTGATCAAGAGTACTGCTGGCTATTCAGATTCAAGCATGTGAATTTATGAAAGATCCAATACTGGATAAGAGAACAAGTTACTTACCTGTATCTACAGTTATCCAGTATTGGTATCTTTCATAAATTCACATGTGACCCACCATCCTCCCCTTAGACGCTTGCATTTCCTCTCAGGTCATGGTTTTCACTCTCGTGCTAGAAAATCTGAGAGAAAGAGCTTCTCTGGAGAGTGTTCTAGAGGGTACTGGTGCCTGATTGGCCAGCAGCCAGGTTTGGGTCCTTTAACAAAAGGAATTAGATAGGCTATATGAGAGATTTGGGTTGCCATTATAGCCTATAGGAAAGCATATATATATTTTTATTTTCATTATTGCTTTTCATGTACCGTGGGACTCCCACTTCGACGCGGATGATTCAAGCATGTGAAGTTATGAAAGATACCAATACTGGATAACTGTAGTTACAGGTAAGTAACTTGTTTTCTTTCAAGCCCTGTGACTCCTGACACCGCATGATGTCGGTGACAGATCCGCACCTCATGTGCCTCTGGTGTTTGGAGTGTGAGTGTCGTGCCATGAATCCGAAAGCTTTGAGGGAGCAGTCCCTGAAGCTCTTGGTGCCCCGACACCCGACTCCGCATCGTTCCCGTTCGAGAGGAAGGTCAGGAGACTGGTTGCCGAGTCACCACCATTCATCTTCGTCCAAGTCATCTTGTCATTTGGGTAAGAAGAAGAAGTCGAAGAAGGCAAAACATTCTTCGACTTCGCGCCCCACCCGCGTCGCTCACACAACACGATGTGGGAAGAGTGTCGACGCTCTAGACCTCCGTCTACTGAGCATCAGTCTGGATCTGCTCTGCACCTCCCTGAATTTCTGGGAGCCAGTGATACCCCTGCCCAACTTAGAGTTCTATGAGGCCATGCGCCTCATATTTGGGCAACCCATCTCACCTTCCGACCCAGGGGAGTTGGTGAGGGCCCCCTCAGGTTCCAGGTCGGCGACTTCGGTCCCTATTGCCGAAGGCAGGATCCGATTCCGGATCGTTCCTGACGCGGGTCATGGTAGAACGATCTTCCCTGGCATCGGGTCAGATGTCGACACTCCCGACGCTGATTGGGCCCACAATCAACGTCAACCCTATACTTATCCCTGACGACCCGAAAAGACGTCGCTCTACGCCGATTCGGTTTTCAGTGGCTCTGCTGTGCCCAGGGTTGATTCTGAACCCTATTGCTAAGGGTATGGATACGGGGATAGTGTAGAAGGGTCGCTGGACCCTTTAGAAGAACAGCTTGACCCTGACATGGACTGGGTACAGGATTTGGGTGATGCCAGTGGCTTGGACACGTCCCGTGACATTTGGCATCTTTTCCCCCTGTACTGTGGCTACGGAGGAGGGAGCGTCATATTCTATGGTGGTGAGAAGAGCTGCTGAACCTCGAGCTTCCTTCTGTTGAGGTCAGGCCTAACTCCCCGTCCTAAGTGCCTCAGCCTTTGTCCTCCATCTCTGAACCCCTTCTGCCCTTCTTTGAAGCGCTTACGGATGTCCTACTGGGGACCTTGTCCAAACTCAGAACAGGGGCTCATGTGAATAGGACGGTTGCCCGCCGCTAACGGCCTGCGCAGTATGACCCAAATTTCCTTACCCTACGCCTGAGAGCCTTGTCGTCCAGGCTTAATCATCCTCTGGCGCTTTCCCTACCGCTCCCCCGGACAGGGAATCAAAAAGACTGGACAGTTTGGCGGGGGAGATGTTTTCTTCTGCCTGTTTACTGCCAAGGTCCGTGAACACCACCTGCCTCTAGGGCCGCTATTCCCATACTCTCTGGGATACGGTCGCGCAAGTGCTGCCTCAAGTTCCGGAAGAGGCCCGGAACGTTCTCTCCCAGGCCATGACAGATGGGAGAAATGCAGCCAAGTTTATGATACGTTGTGGACTGGATACGACGACACACTGGACAGATTGGTTGCATTGACAGTGGCACTAAGACGCCACACCTGGTTGAGGACATCTGGCTTTTTGAGGATGTCCTGCAATCCTTGATGGACGTGCCCTTTGATGGCACTCGTCTCTTCATAAACAACGTGGACTCGGGGTTTTTGAGGATTCCCGGGCTACTGCTCGGTCCCTTGAGCTCGCAGCCGCTCCTCGATTCGCCCCCCTCAGTCTGCCTTTCACTACTTTTGCGGCTATGCAAGTGGCACACAACCAAGTTCATTTCCACTGGGCCACTGACCCACGCCTGCTGTACAGCCCCTGCATGTATGCGGGCACATGATCCAATGAGCTCGTGCATCAGGGAGTCAGCAGGCCGCCCAGTCCACCCCACCTACTCCTCTGCGTCTAAACCTTCCTATTCCGTTGGGACATCCAGGACCAGTTGGCAGCAGGATTCGCCATCACCTGCCCCACTGGGAATACATTAGCCCAGACTGGTGGGTTTTACATATTATCCGAAGAGGGTCCACTCCCTCCCCTTTGAGACTTCTCCTCCAGCCATGCCACCATCGTTCGATCATCTATCGGAGGATCATTTGACACTTCTCTGCGAGGTGGTCAAGGCTCTCCTGGCCAAGGGAGCCGTAGAGAGGGTCCCTGTGCCAGAAGTAGGTCGTGTTGTGGCTGCTATTCCTGCTACTTTCTGGTACCCCAAAAGGACAAGGGCCCTTGTCCTATCCCAGCCCTCGGTCCCTCAATCTCTTTCTCAAGAAGGAGAAGTTAAGATGTTAACCCTAGTTCATGTCCTTTCTGCCCTTGACCCTGGAGACTGGACAGTAGCGTTGGACTTGCAGGATGCCTACTTATATATTCCCGTCCTGCCGGCCCACAGACGTTACCTACGATTCGTGTTAAGTGACAAGCACTTTCGGTTCACTGTGCTCCCCTTTGGCCTTACCAGCGCCCCTCGGATGTTCACGAAAGTGATGGTAGTTGTAGGAAGTTGGCTCTGTATATACTATTTCAAAGTAAGAAATAGTGTGCATATAGTCCAAGGGTTCCCCTTAGAGGTAAGATAGTGGCAAAAATAGATAATTCTAATGCTCTATTTTGTGGTAGTGTGGTCGAGCAGTAGGCTTATCAGAGGGTAGTGTTCAGCATTTGTTGTACACACACAGGCAATAAATGAGGAACACACACTCAAAGACAATTCCAGGCTAATAGGTTTTTAGAGAGAAAAATGATGTTTCTTAGTTTATTTTAAGAACCACAGGTTCAAGATTTACAAGTAATACTTCAAATGAAAGGTATTTCACTCAGGTATCTTAGGAACTTTGAATCAACACAATATCATGTAACATGTTGTCAAAAATGCCAATAAGCTATTTTAAAACTAGACAATGCAATTTTCAACAGTTCCTGGGGGAGGTAAGTTTTTGTTAGTTTTGCAGGTAAGTAAACCACCTACGGGGTTCAAAGTTGGGTCCAAGGTAGCCCACCGTTGGGGGTTTAGGGCAACCCCAAAGTTACCACACCAGCAGCTCAGGGCCGGTCAGGTGCAGAGGTCAAAGTGGTGCCCAAAACACATATTCTTCAATGGAGAAGGGGGTGCCCCGGTTCCAGTCTGCCAGCAGGTAAGTACCTGTGTCTTCGGAGATCAGACCAGGGGGGTTTTGTAGGGCACAGGGGGGGACACAAGTCCACACAAAAAGTACACCCTCAGCGGCACGGGGGCGGCCGGGTGCAGTGTGCAAACAAGCGTCTGGTTCGTAATAGGTTTCAATGGGAGACCAGGGGGTCTCTTCAGCAATGCAGGCAGGCATGCCCCTTCTGTAGCTACGTAGGATCTGGCATTCTCCCCCACCCACGAAGCTGCCACATCGAGCAGGCTCAGTTCTTTTGTGGCTGCTGCCCCCACAAACTTCATGGGACTCAATGCCAGAGGTCAGCCCAGTCCACCTCCCCCAACCCCTCTTTAGTTTTCCCTTAGTCCAACATGGACATCCAGTTGGCAGCAAAATCCGATCCCATCGGGACCAGTGGGGGAAATTACAATATATAAATGGGTGCTCAAGATTGTCAAAAGGAGGTATACCCTTCTGTTCCATCAGATCCCACCGCTTCTCCCTCCGTCCCCACATCGGCTGACAGAGGACTGCCTTGCTCTCTTGTGACAGGAGGTGCTGGCCCTTCTGGCCAAAGAAGCCAACGAGAGGGTGCTAGCAGCAGAAGTAGGTTGTGGTTATTATTAACGCTGCTTCACGTTGACAAAGAAGGATGGGGGCCTCCGTTCTCTCTTGGATCTATGCCCTCTCAATTACTTCTTGAGAAAGGAGACATTCAAGATGCTCACCATGGTTCAGGTCTTATCTGCTCTCGACCCTTGAGGCTGTATGGTAGCGTTGGACTTGCAGATCGACATTTCCACATTCCTTTTGCTTTAGGTACAGTTGAAGGATAGCTGTCTGCTCTTTCTGCCTTTCTATGGTTGCTGGACTAACCTTCCTCGTTTAAGTCATCTGTTGTGACTGGATTCCTTGAAGGTTTTCAGCATATGTTTCCTCCCACGCCCTTCATTATGACCCAATTGGACTTGAATTTAGTTCTCTCCTTCGTAATGTCCTCTCCTTTTGAACTGATGCACAGCTGTCCTCTGTGGCTCCTAACTCCTGTCCTAAAACTGTTTTCATTGTGGCAATAACATCTGCCAGACAGGTTAGCGAATTGCTGGCACTTTGAGTTAACCCTCCCCACACTTCATTCTTTCCATACAAGCTGCTTATTAAACTGGAGCATCTTTTTTGCCAAAGGTCACACTTTTTCACGTTGAGCAAAACCTCACCCTGCCTATTTTTTTTCCCCTCTCAGTATCCTAATGAAGAGGAGACTCCACCGCCTGGTTCCAAAAAGAGCGTTATTGTTCTATTTTCTTCATACCAAATAATTCCCGGTGGCCAATCCAGTCTTTGTGGGATTTGCATGGGCACAGAAAGGGAAGGCAGTTCAGAAGAGAACAATCTCTCAATGAATCATCCTCTGTATTACTATCTGCTATGTAATGGCCAAGAAACAGCCTCCTGAGGGCTTGCAAGCTCACTCTACCAGACCTACATCTGCAACCACTGCGTTGGCTAGATTAGTCCCAGTCCTGGACATTTGTCAGGCAGCTAAGTGGACATTGTTGCACACTTTTGCTAAACACTACTGCTTTGACTGTCAGATCTGGCAAGATGGGCTTTTTTTCCCATTCAATCCTCCAGAACTTCTTAAAAACAGTCCACAGACCCACCTCCGATGAGTGATTGCTTTACTTATTGTAAGATAAGGAATCTGTGGCTAGATGTCTCTGAGATGTACAAGTTACTTACCTTCAGTAGCACTTTATCTGGTAGAGACTCTATCTAGCCTGAGATTCCTTACCAACCCTCCCCATTCTGCTAACTTTATTCTCACATAAAAAGATGCTTTGAGCCCTCACTTTTGGCACACTTGCCTTTCATGCTCAGCATGGCTGTGTGCTTCTGGCTCGGAAAACAATCAAGAACTGAGGTCAGCATGCTGGGGTGGTGTTTTTATAGGCACCACACATCACTTCCGGCGTGGACGATGCCACCTGGAGCCAAACGACGCCACCTACTGGCGTGCAAGGGGAATTGCTCCAAAATTTCCAGATCTAGTCTGACGTTTAGGAATATTCTAAGGTAAGGAATCTGCGGCTAGATGGTCTCTACCAGATAAAGCGTTATTGAAGGTGAGTAGCTTGTTCACCCAACACAAACCCCTCACTCTTCCCCACAGACCAAGTCTTGTCCCCTTTCATTTGCCGGTTTATGACTAGGGACTTGTGCTGTTCTTGTATTGTATTGCTTTATATTGGAAATTGTCAAAATGTATTCCCCCTTGTGCTGTTCGGATGTTGGAGGGAATGTTGTTCCAGATACTGGCGGTGTTGTTCCAGATCATAGAGGCATAGCCTGAAAATGCTTGTTTTCTTATTCTGTCCTTCCTGCAACTAAGGCATTCGAGTTTTCCTCTGACAGAACAATCCTGAGTTTGGTTTGTTTATTAAAAGATCTTGTCCTGTGGATTAACCCTTTAGGTATGAAATACATTCTTCTACTGATGAGAAATCATTGCAGGGGTGATGTCGTTCTTTCGGCTCCGTTTTAGCACATTGCTATCTTCAGCAGTCTGGATTCATTATAGTTTTGTTGATTAGCTTTTTTGCGAGCTGTGTATAAAACCCACAGAATAAGTCAGTACATATAGGGAGAGTCTCAAAAGAGAGTGGGTGTCCAGCATGAAATTCTCATGGTGGTAAAGGCATAGGTGGTCGCTTGCTTAATAAGTAGTTGGACTCAGAGGCTGGTCATTCTAGAAGGGTTTTGTTGTGTACTGTTTCCTAAGGTCAAATGATGGGGTGATATTTTAGACATGCTCTAAAGGTGATGATGTTTGTTTTTGAGGACTAGAGTTATAGGTGGTTCCTTAGCATCTATATGTCGATTGCTTGTGGATATTGGTTTAGTCTTGACCTCTCCATTCTGATGACCTTTTTGGTTTTAGGATGAGTGGCTGTAACTCATCTTGTAGTTGTAACAGGTAAGGTTGAATTAATAGATGAGCACGGGCAGTTGGGACACTTATAAATTAAGCCTCGAGGGAAACCTGCTCAGTGACTGAATGACGATGTACAGATAGGAGGAAACATAACGATTTACACCTCTTCTGCCGGTTATGTCTGAATCCAATTAGGGATAGTATCTTTAATTGTTGTGCTACTTTGTCTTTGAAGTAGGAGTTGATGGTTGACATGCCAAAGGATGTTAATCAGTTAAGGAGGAAGGGCGGTGACTTTGTTCTCATTGTTGGTGTTCTGGAGGTGGTTCTATATTGCAGTTAATAAAGATTTGCTGCATATTTCCAGACACAAACCAGTCTGTTTCTCAGAGAGAAGGCTGTTGAGTTCTAGGAAATTAGTTTTTAAGTGAAGTTTTTTCAGTGAGCTTTGGGTGGAGCAAAGGTCTTCTGCAGGGCTTGGAAAAGCTGTGCCACTCTGTCATGTCTGTTTTTTTCTGACCTATTGTATGTTTTTCATTCATTGAAGTCTTCAATTAGCGAGTACATTGGAGGTGTTTCTCTTTTTTTTAATTATACTGTTCATCATATGACTGAAGGCGGTGTCTCTAATGACTTGAAGTGAGATGGTCACCCTACACGAGATACATGCTGTCTAGCTGGCCACAGGAAATCCAAGAACTACACAAGTTCTTGTTAAGCCTCTGCTGCTCCTCTCCTCTCACTGAGGAAGAATGTGAGCCTGATGTTTGGGATTTTTCCGTAGCAAGGAAGGGAGAGGAGCTGGACAGTCTGACGACAAATTCTGTGGAAAAAAAGGTGACGTCAGTTTGGGGAGAGAGGCTGAGAAAATGCTGTGTGGCTCAGGAGCTGTGTTTTCTGAGGTCTCCAGCTGCTGCTTGAGCCTCTTTTTTGGGTTGGTTTCTTTCTTTAACTGCAGTGCATAAATGGCTGTTCGCATTATTTCGCTTTACTGTGTGTGCAGTGCAGCTTAATCAAGTTACTCTTTGAGGTGCCCTCATTACCAGGGAGCAGCTGTTTCAATGAACATGCATAAGAGCCCACTTGTGTTTTTCCAGTTGTCATGTTTTTGTAACTTACGTTCCCTCAAATGAAAGATTCCATTATAACAGTGTAATGAGACATAAAAACAGAATAAGTGCTATATAAATGCCAAGGACATACAGTATGCCTTTGTACAAAGCATTGTCTGATAAAGGAAACCTTTAACTCAGCTCATAATACATAATGGCGTGTTATCTCTGCAATACAACAACCTTTTTAAAAGTGTTTTGTTTTTGTGAGGTAACAAGCATACATAAAATACTGAGATATGACCCTGCTAAACTAACAACGTGGTTATCATGGCTATTTGCAATTATTCCTGGTTTAATTATAGCTTAAGTGTTAATATGTTTGATTTAATACTGTTTTTTTTTTTTTTTTGGATTTACAAAGGAACCACCAAAGCTTTATGCACCAATCCCAGCTGAGAAGAGAAAGCCTATTCGAGTACTGTCTCTATTTGATGGCATTGCAACAGGTGAGTTTGTGGAAGCAAGCAGGTTTTTCTTGCTGTGTTTGAACCGATTAAGTGTACTTTTACTTAGCAGAATGTGCACTTTTTGAAATCAGAAACTTTAAAAGCTACAAAAAGCAAATGGGCTTAGAAGTATTTTTGCAAACTAAAGCAGCAGTCATTTATAAAAATCATTCTAACAACACTCATTTTTAAAGGTAACAAAACTGCCCCGAAAAATTAAAATCAAGACTTGAAACCCTTAGCATGGGCACTTCAAATACAGAAATGTCTATTTAAAAACATAGTGTGAAGAAGGTGTACATTGTTATTATTTTTTCTTAAAGGAGACGTGTAGCTGCAAATTCCTCACCTTTTGAATATCACCCGGGCATCTGACAGAATCCAGAAATTTGCAGCAGTGTCTCTGCGTGCCGATAGTTGGTGCAGTGCAGAGCCTATACAGGCACCAGTCCCTGTGCTCTCAGTCACTTTTTTTCTTTCTGCACCACCAGATGCAGATATGGTGCTACCTCTCATCCCCTTGAGACCCTTATCTTGATTAAAAAATAAAAAACAACTCTTTGCAGTGTTGAAGGGACATGTCCACCTCCCTTTCGGCACTGCTTCACCTTTCATCGTCTCACCAATGATTAGAGGAAGACCATCTTTCCACTTTGTGGCTTGAAGTGCAAAGCCTTTTGGCTAAAAGGGCTATCGAGGGGATGCCGATGCCTTAAGTAAGACGTGATTGCTATTCTTGCTACTTTCTAAAAGACGGAGATCTTTGGACTTTTTTAGGCTTACACCCTCTCCACGCCTTCCTCCAGAAGGAAAAATTCAAAATGTTCCCACGTGGCCATGCCTTGTCTGCCCTCAACCCTGGATACCAGATGGTGACGTTCGACCTGCGGGACTTCTATTTATATATACCCATCCTGCGGGCCCATCTGCACTACCTGTGGTTCAGGGTGGGACAGGAGCATTTTAAGTATGCTGTGCTCTCCTTTGGTCTAACCAGTGCCCCTCAGGTATTGACGAAAATGATGGTGGAGGAGGCAGCCATCTTCGGAGGTCAGGCATGCCCGTCTTCCCCTACCTTGACAACTGGCTTTTGAATATGTGCTTTCCCCAGGCAGTCATCAACCAGCTCCAGACCACAGAGACCATTCTGTCATCTTTGGGGTTCACTGTCCACATGCCAAAATCACACCTGAATCCTTTCCAGAGGCTCCTCTTCATTGGAGCTATTCTCAACATGGTTCGGTTTCATGCTTTTTCTTCTGTTTTGGAGTATCTTTCATAGATTCACATATTTGAATTATCCCCGTTGTTGAGGTAGGAGCCCCACAGTACATTCTGAAGCAGTGCTAGTAGTTAGTATAGCTTACAATAGCAAAGGACTTTGACTGAAATAGCTTATCCACCTCATTTATAAAGAACCAAATTTCAGCCAATCAGGCAACAACACCCTTTAGTACACTCCAATGAGAGACATCTTCCTGCAGATCTTCTACCGCAAGACGTGCAAAATTGATTATGTCTGAGCTCTGCTCAGTTTTTGATATTTGGTTACCAGAATCACTTTAAATGTTTGTCAGATGTATCGAAGAAAGAACTATTTCGACCTTGTGTAACCTGCGGTAAGAGGAGACTGCATTTAGAAGGCCCTCATAAAGTATGTATTTATAGTCTTCATCCAGCCCACAAGATAAAACATTGTAAAAGATGCTGGACTTTCTCTACCAAAACTCTCAGATAGGGAGGGACAGCTTTTACTTTGGCTTCAATAGCTTAAAACTAAAACACTGATCAAGAGGATAGTGACAGTTCTGTTACCTCACAGCCAAAGCCAAAAGAGAGAGAGGTCACACCATGAGTCACCTCAGAGGCAGAAGAAGGCCTTAGAAAAGGTGCATCACCAGTTGTCTACAGGCTCCTCTGATGAAGGAAAGAGTGAAAAAGCAAAACCAGTTCAGAACACCATCTAATTTAATACCTTCAAAATCTTCCTAAGAACCAGTTTTGAGAAAACAGAAACTGATAGAAAAAAATCTTTGACAGTAAAAATTAAAGTGTCAGCTGTAGCACCATTGACTATCTCGTCGACGACTACAACATTGACCTCCTCATCCACAACGACTGTACCGTCGTCAGCAGGCACACTGTGGGCGAAAACTACGCCATCAACAAAAGTTGCTTCTCTGCCTGAAGGACATTGGTGGATTTCACACACTCATGGAAAGAGCAGCAACAAACTTTCACTTACCAATCACACTCAAACAGTCTGATTGCTTTTTATACGATTTCAAAGAGCAGCCCAGAAAGACAGTAAGGTCAGGCTCTATAATAGATTACATTGGGGATGAAGGCCTTAAAATAATGAAGGTGCCAGCTAGTGTTCCAGCAGTACTGCTGCATATCGCCAAAAACATAAAGCTCCAGAGGGATCACCTGCTTGGTTCATAGGACATTGGAAACCAGATTCAGTAATATCCCAAGCAGCTCAACGTAGGTCCAAAAATCAGTTCACTCCAATTACCACTCGCCCAACAAAGAAGGCAGATGCTTCAATAATATTGGAAAAATATTCCCCACCATGTCAGACACTTATGTTCGAGCGGCAAACTCACTGACAATTCTTGGCAGATACAAGTGCCAGATGTGGTCGGGTATCGCCACATACCTTGAATTTTTTTGCCAGAGGACAAGAAAGTGGAGGCAAAAAAGATGCTGCAGGAGGGTGAAAGATTGGCGTCTGAAATCATATATTGCGCAATGGGTATTGCTTCTGTAGGTTTGACAGTTGGCAGGATCAGCCGTTTCCGTCATCAGGGCTGGCTCAGGGCTACCACATTTCACCCTGAGGTTCCGACAGAGATCTTAGATACTCGCTAAGATGGGCGAGGCTGTATTTGTTAGGTATATTGATTATTCTTTACTAGCTATCAAGTCCGATACAGAAACGGCTAGGTCCTTGGGAACACTTCAGTATTGAAAGACAGCCTTTCGGAGACCTCCTGGGCAAGGAGCATATTCCTTTTGAGGAGTCGCAGCTTTCTTGGCCAGTGGAGCCATAGAGAAGGTCCCTGTGCCAGAAGTAGGTTGTGGTTGTCATTCCTGCTACTTTCTGGTGCCAAAGAAGGGCAAGGGCTTGCGTCCTATCCTAGACCTTCAGGACCTCAATTACTTCCTCAAGAAGGAGAAGGAGAAATTCAAAATGCTCACTATGGCTCAGGTCCTGTCTGCCTTAGGCCCAGGAGACTGTATGGGTAGCGTTGGAGTTTCAGGACACTTATTTCCACATTCCCTTCCTGCCTCCCCACAGAGGTTAGCTGCGATTAGTAGTAGGTCATGAGCATTATACATACCAGCGACCCTCAGGTGTTCACAAACGTGATGGCGGTGGTTGCAGCTCATCTGCACTGGTTAGGGGTTTCAGTCTTCCCCTACCTAGACAACTGTCTGTTGAAGGCGGACTCACCCCAGTAAGTCGTTGTAGGAAAGTGCCACTGTTGGCATGGTTACCCCTAACACTCCCACCCACACACACACTTTTTGCCCAGTGTTGATGGCAACTTTGATTGAAAGTGTGCTGGGACCCTGCTAACCAGGCCCCATCACCAGCGTTCTATCCCTAAAACTATACCTTTGTTTCCACAAGTGGCACAGCCCTGGCACACAGTTAAGTCTCTTGTAAAAGGTACCCATGGTATCAAGGGCCCTGTGGCCAAGGAGGGTCCCTAAGGGCTGCAGCATGTATTGTGCCACCTTAGGGGACCCCTCGACAAACACATGCACACTGGCATTGCAGATGGTGTGTGTTGCTGGGGAGAAAAAGGTAAAGTCGACATGATATCCCTCCCAAGGTGCCATGCCCACAAACCACTGCCTGTGGCATAGGTAACTCACCCCTCTAGCAGGCCTTACAGCCCTAAGGCAGGGTGCACTATACCACAGGTGAGGGCATAGCTGCATGAGCAATATGCCCCTACAGTGTCTAAGTTCATTCTTAGACATTGTAAGTGCAGGGTAGCCATATTGAGTATATGGTCTGGGAGTTTGTCATTATGAGCTCCACAGCCCCATAATGGATTCACTGAATACTGGGAAGTTTGGTATCAAACTTCTCAGTACAATAAATCCACACTGATGCGAGTGTGGAATTTATTGAAAAATGCACACATGGAGCATCTTAGAGATGCCCCCTGTATGTTAGCCCAACTGCTAGGGTCGGACTGACCGGTCTGTGCCAGCCTGCCACTTTCAGACGAGGTCTGACCGCATGGGGTGAGTGCCATGGTGCACTCTGTGGTCAGAAACAAAGCCTGTCCTGGGTGGAGGAGCTTCACACCTCCCCTTACAGTAACTGTAACACCTGGCAGTAAGCCTCAAAGTCTCTCAAGCCTTGGGTTACAGTGCCCCAGGGCACTCCAGCTAGTGGAGATGCCTGCCCCCGCACAAATCCCACTTTTGTTGGCAAGTCCGGTGGGAAAATTAGGGAAAACGGAGAGGAGTGACCACCCCAGCCAGGACCACCCCTAAGGTGTCCAGGGCTGAGGTGACCCCCTCCCTGCAGAATCCTTCATCTTGGTTTGGAGGACAGGGACCAATAGGGATATGAATGTGCCCCCATCCCCAATGGGAGTGGGCACAAGGAGGGTGTAGCCACCCTCATGGAGAGGAGCCATTGGCTACCTCCCTCTGACCCCTAACACGCCCCTAAATCTAGGTTTTAAGGGCATCCCTGAACCCAGCTCACCAGATTCCTGGCAACCTACAAGAAGAAGGAGGACCTCTAAGCTGAAACCCCCAGCAGAGAAGAAGAAAGATGACAGTTGCTTTGGCCCTCGCCCTACTGGCCTGTCTCCTGCTTCAAAGAACCTACAAAAAGACCATTGACGCGTCCAGTGGTCCCAGTGCCAATTCTAGAGGACTGCCCTGCACCCAAAAGGACCAAGAACTCCCAAGGACAGCGGCTCTGTAAGGACTCACACCTCACTCCAGATGCACGAGTCCTGACCCCTGTGCACCCGACGGCCACCACCTGTGTCCAGGTGGTCCACCCAGCAGGAAAGGGACCCCAGGCGATTGGGAGCAAGAGCCCACCCTGGGATGACCCCTCCAAACCTCCACGATGACACCTGCAGAGGGAATCCTGAGGACCCCCCTGACCGCAAGCTCTGGACGAAGCTATCTGACACCTAAACACTGCACCCGCAGCTCCCAGGCCTTGGAGAAACTGACCCCCCAGTGAAGCATCGACCAGCAGGCGGCCCTCCTCCCTGTCCAGCCTGTGGTTTCCTGGACCTTGTCTGCAGCCTCAACGAGTGACCCCTGGGGTCCCCTCATAGAGTTGCATTGAAAGCCCGACGCCTTGTTTGCACTGCACCCATCCGCCCTAGTGCCGCTGAGGGTGTTGTTTGGTGTCTACTTGGGGCCCCCTCTAGTGCTTTCTCGAACTCCTCTGGTCTGCCCTCCGAGTTGCCGGTACTTACCTGCTGGCTGACCGGATTCCGAGTACCCCCCTATCTCCATAGGAGCCCACATTAATTTGGTTCCTCTTCGACCTTTGTACCCGACAGGCTCCGTGTTGCTGGTGGTGGGTGTTTGGGGTTAACTTGAACCCCCAGCGACGGACTACCTAAATCCCGGAGATAAGCCTGTAAGTTGAATACTTCCCTGTAATACTGTACTATCTTTTCTTCCTCCAGGAACTGTTGAAAATTGCAGTGTCAACTTTTAAAATAGCTTTTTGCCATTTTAAGAAAAACTGTATACATTGATGATTCTATTTGAAGTCCTGAATATATATATATATATGTTCGATGGCATGTGTAGCTGCAGATACACATGCTGTGCACAGTCCGCCATCTGGTGTTGGGCTCGGAGTGTTACAAGTTGTTTTTCTTCGAAGAAGTCTTTTCGAGTCACGAGACCGAGGGACTCCTCCCATTTCGAGTCCATTGCGCATGGGCGTCGACTCCATCTTAGATTGTTTTTTTTCCGCCATCGGGTTCGGACGTGTTCCTTTTCGCTCCGTGTTTCGGAACGGAAAGTTAGTTAGAATCTCGGAAAAAAATCGTCGGTATTGTTTGCATTCGGTATCGGGTTAGTTAGCACAAATCGACACCAAATTCTGAAGAGCTCCTGTGGCCCTTCGGGGTTTTTTCGATCCCCCGTCGGGGCCTGGTCGGCCCGGCCACGTGCGACTTCAAGGCTCATGGAACGGACCCCATTCCGCTTCTGCCCAAAATGCCATCACAAGTATCCGTATACGGATCACCATCTGGTCTGTAACCTGTGCTTGTCCCCCGAGCACAAGAAGGATACTTGTGAAGCCTGTCGAGCGTTTCGGTCGAGAAAGACGCTGAGAGACCGAAGAGCCAGGAGACTGCAAATGGCGTCCACGCCGACTGGTCAAGAACGCTTCGAGGAGGAAGAAGAAGCTTTCTCCACCCGCGAGTCGGATTCAGAGAACTACACGCCGAAGATACACACCAAACCGTGAGTAAGACGTCGAAAATCAAGACTCACGAGAGGTCTACAAAAGCCCAGGGGACGCCACCGCCAACAGGCCATGGCTTAACCCGAAAACTAGGTGACCCATCCAAGGCACCGAAAAAGGGCATGCTGGTGTCAAAGTCATCCGAGTCCGGTCGAGATACCGCCACACAGCAACTTCGAGAAACTTCAGCACAGAGACCGCGGCACCGAAGAATTTCGGCACCGAGACACCACGCCGAAAAGAAAGAAGGTTTCTTCGGAGCCTAAAAAGACTTCCGAAAAGGTTTCGGTTCCGAAACAGCCAGCCTCGGAGCCGAAAAGTAGTTCCTGTACAGAGGAACAAGGATTAACCTCCCAATTACATAGATTTGGAGAGGACCTTCAAGCTGTAGAGTCTGACTACACACAAAGAAGGCTTCATATTCATGAGGACACAGGGAAGATAACCACTCGTCCCCCAATCAAAATAAAGAGGAAACTTGCCTTTCAACAAAAGGACAAGCAACCACAGGCAAAGGTGGCAAGGAAAACAACCCCACCACCGTCTCCACCACCATCAATACATGCATCACCAGCAACAACTCCACCACTGATGCATTCACCAGCTCATACCACAATGAGTCAGGATGATCCCGATGCATGGGACCTCTACGATGCTCCAGTGTCTGACAATAGCCCAGACTCTTATCCTACAAAACCGTCACCACCTGAGGACAGTACATCCTATACACAGGTGGTCGCAAGGGCAGCCGAGTTTCACAATGTCTCCTTACATTCGGAACCAATTGAGGATGACTTTCTCTTTAACACCCTATCCTCCACCCATAGCCAGTATCAATGCCTTCCCATGCTCCCAGGAATGCTAAGACATTCAAAACAAATTTTTCAGGATCCGGTTAAAGGCAGAGCCATAACTCCGAGGGTGGAGAAAAAATATAAGCCACCGCCCACAGATCCAATATATATTACAACACAACTAACACCAGACTCAGTAGTTGTGGGGGCAGCTCGTAAGAGAGCCAACTCTCATACCTCAGGCGACGCACCACCTCCAGACAAGGAGAGCCGCAAATTTGATGCTGCGGGAAAAAGATTTGCAGCACAAGCAGCAAATCAGTGGCGTATTGCCAATTCACAAGCACTTTTGGCAAGATGCGACAGGGCTCATTGGGATGAAATGCAACATTTCATCGAACACTTACCCAAGGAGTTCCAAAAAAGAGCGCAACAGGTGGTGGAAGAGGGACAAAGTATCTCAAATAATCAGATACGGTCTTCCATGGATGCAGCAGATACAGCTGCAAGGACAATAAACACTGCAGTCACAATACGAAGGCACGCATGGCTGCACACTTCTGAGTTCAAACCGGAAATCCAGCAGGCTGTGCTCAATATGCCGTTTAATGAACAGCAATTGTTTGAGCCGGAGGTAGACACTGCCATCGAAAAACTCAAAAAGGACACCGATACGGCCAAAGCCATGGGCGCACTCTACTCCCCGCAGAGCAGAGGCACATTTCGGAAAACACCTTTTAGGGGAGGGTTTCGAGGTCAACCCACAGAAACCACAACCTCACAAACAAGGCCTACCTACCAGGGTCAATATCAAAGGGGAGGTTTTCGGGGGCAATTTAGAGGGGGCCAATTCCCAAGAAATAGAGGAAAATTCCAAGGCCCCAAAACCCCTCAAACTAAGCAGTGACTCACAAGTCACACACCCCCATCACATAACACCGGTGGGGGGAAGACTAAGCCAATTTTACAAACTTTGGGAGGAAATAACAACAGACACTTGGGTCTTAGCAATTATCCAGCATGGTTATTGCATAGAATTTCGCCAATTCCCTCCAAACGTCCCACCGAAAACACACAATATGTCAAAACAACATATAGATCTTCTAGGACTAGAAGTTCAAGCATTGCTACAAAAGGACGCAATAGAATTAGTTCCAATTCAACAGAAAAACACAGGAGTTTACTCACTGTACTTTCTAATACCCAAAAAGGACAAAACTCTGAGACCAATACTAGATCTCAGAACACTAAATACCTACATCAAATCAGACCACTTTCACATGGTCACGTACGTTACAAGATTTAATCCCACTGCTCAAACAGCAAGACTACATGACAACATTAGATCTAAAAGATGCGTATTTCCATATACCAATACATCCTTCACACAGGAAATACCTAAGGTTCGTATTCCAAGGAATACATTACCAATTCAAAGTGTTGCCATTTGGAATAACAACTGCGCCAAGAGTTTTTACAAAATGCCTGGCAGTAGTAGCTGCACATATCAGAAGGCAGCAAATACATGTGTTCCCGTACTTAGACGACTGGTTAATCAAAACCAACACGCTAAGACAATGTTCACAGCACACAAACTACGTCATACAGACCCTTCACAGGCTAGGTTTCTCGATCAACTACGCAAAGTCACACCTTTTGCCGTGTCAAACACAGCAATACTTAGGAGCGACAATCAACACAGCAAAAGGGATTGCCACTCCAAGTCCACAAAGGGTTCAAACATTTCACAAAGTAATACAGGCCATGTATCCAACACAAAAGATACAAGTCAAAATGGTAATGAAACTCCTAGGCATGATGTCTTCATGCATAGCCATTGTCCCAAACGCAAGATTGCACATGCGGCCCTTACAACAGTGCCTAGCATCACAATGGTCACAAGCACAGGGTCAACTTCTAGATCTGGTGTTGATAGACCACCAAACATACATCTCGCTTCTATGGTTGAACAGTACAAATTTAAACAGGGGGCGGCCTTTCCAAGACCCAGTGCCACAATACGTCATAACGACGGATGCTTCCATGACAGGGTGGGGAGCACACCTCAATCAACACAGCATCCAAGGACAATGGGACATACATCAGAGACAGTTTCACATCAATCACTTAGAACTGTTGGCAGTATTTCTAGCGCTGAAAGCATTTCAACCCATAATAACCCAAAAATATATTCTTGTCAAAACAGACAACATGACAACAATGTATTATCTAAACAAACAAGGAGGGACACACTCGACACAGTTGTGCCTCCTAACACAAAAAATATGGCATTGGGCGATTCACAACCACATTCGCCTAATAGCACAATTTATTCCAGGGATTCAGAACCAGTTGGCAGACCATCTCTCTCGAGATCACCAACAAACCCACGAATGGGAAATTCACCCCCAAATACAAAACAATTACTTTCAAATTTGGGTAACACCTCAAATAGATATATTTGCAACAAAAGAAAACTCAAAATGCCAAAACTTCGCATCCAGGTACCCACAAGATCAATCCCAAGGCAATGCTCTATGGATGAACTGGTCAGGGATATTTGCGTACGCTTTTCCCCCCTCTCCCTCTCCTTCCATATCTAGTAAACAGGTTGAGTCAAAACAAACTCAAACTCATACTAATAGCACCAACATGGGCAAGGCAACCTTGGTACACAACACTACTAGACCTTTCAGTAGTACCTCATGTCAAACTACCCAACAGACCAGATCTTTTAACACAACACAGACAACAGATCCGACATCCAAATCCAGCATCGTTGAATCTAGCAATTTGGCTCCTGAAATCCTAGAATTCGGGCACTTAGACCTCCCACAGGAATGTATGGAGGTCATAAAACAAGCTAGAAAACCTACCACTAGACACTGTTATGCAAATAAGTGGAAAAGATTTGTTTATTACTGCCATAATAATCAAATCCAACCTTTACACGCATCTGCAAAAGAAATAGTAGGATACTTACTACATTTGCAAAAATCTAACCTAGCTTTCTCTTCCATTAAAATACATCTTACAGCAATTTCTGCTTACCTACAAATTACGCACTCAATTTCATTGTTTAGGATACCAGTCATAAAAGCGTTTATGGAAGGCCTAAAGAGAATTATACCACCAAGAACACCACCAGTTCCTTCATGGAACCTCAACATTGTCCTAACACGACTCATGGGTCCACCTTTTGAGCCCATGCACTCTTGTGAAATGCAATACTTAACGTGGAAAGTTGCATTTTTAATTGCCATCACATCTCTAAGAAGAGTTAGTGAGATTCAGGCATTTACCATTCAAGAACCATTTATTAAACTACACAAAAATAGAGTTGTTCTACGGACCAATCCTAAATTTTTACCAAAAGTAATCTCACCGTTCCACCTAAATCAAACGGTAGAATTACCAGTGTTCTTCCCACAACCAGATTCGATAGCCGAAAGAGCACTACATACATTAGACATCAAAAGAGCACTAATGTACTACATTGACAGAACAAAACTAATTCGAAAGACAAAACAATTATTTGTCGCCTTTCAAAAACCTCATACAGGTAATCCAATTCCTAAACAAGGCATTGCTAGATGGATAGTTAAGTGCATTCAAACCTGCTATCTTAAAGCTAAAAGAGAACTGCCTATTACACCAAAGGCGCACTCAACCAGAAAGAAAGGTGCTACCATGGCCTTTCTAGGAAATATTCCAATGAACGAAATATGTAAGGCAGCAACATGGTCTACGCCTCATACATTTACCAAGCACTACTGTGTAGATGTGCTAACTGCACAACAAGCAACAGTAGGTCAAGCTGTATTAAGAACATTATTTCAAACTACTTCAACTCCTACAGGCTGAACCACTGCTTTTGGGGAGATAACTGCTTACTAGTCTATGCACAGCATGTGTATCTGCAGCTACACATGCCATCGAATGGAAAATGTCACTTACCCAGTGTACATCTGTTCGTGGCATTAGTCGCTGCAGATTCACATGCGCCCACCCGCCTCCCCGGGAGCCTGTAGCCGTTTAGAAGTAGATCTTAAACATTTGTACATTTGTAAATATATTACTTAAAACTTTATTATGTACATACGCATTCACTCCATTGCATGGGCACTATTACTAGCATACACAACTCCTACCTCACCCTCTGCGGGCAAAACAATCTAAGATGGAGTCGACGCCCATGCGCAATGGACTTGAAATGGGAGGAGTCCCTCGGTCTCGTGACTGGAAAAGACTTCTTCGAAGAAAAACAACTTGTAACACTCCGAGCCCAACACCAGATGGCGGACTGTGCACAGCATGTGAATCTGCAGCGACTAATGCCACGAACAGATGTACACTGGGTAAGTGACATTTTCCATATATATATATATATATATATATATTCGATGGCATGTGTAGCTGCAGATACACATGCTGTGCATATCCCGCCATCTAGTGTTGGGCTCGGAGTGTTACGAGTTTTTTTTTTTCAAAGAAGTCTTTTCGAGTCACGAGATCGAGGGACTCCTCTCATTTCGGCTCCATTGCGCTCTATCTTAGATTGTTTTCTTTCCACCATCGGGTTCGGACGTGTTCCTCTTCGCTTCGTGTTTTGGTTCGGAAAGTTAGTTAAATCTCGGATAATTCAACGGTATTGTTTGCGTTCGGTATCGGGTTAGTTAACGCAGATCAACACCGAAATAAAGAAAAGCTCCGGCAGCCCTTCGGGGCTTCTATCCCCCCGCGGGGCCTGGTCGGCCCGACCGCGTGCGTCTTCAAGGCTTCCGATTCTGCCCCGAATGCCACAACAAGTATCCTTACACAGATCAACATCTGGTCTGTAATTTGTGTTTGTCCCCCGAACACAAAGAGGATACTTGCAAGGCCTGTCGGGCATTTCGCTCGAAGAAAACGCTGCAGGACCGGAGAGCACGAAGGCTTCAAATGGCATCGGCGCAGTCAGGACACCACGATGTCGAAGAAGAGGAGATTTTCTCCATTGCTGACTCGGACGAGCCTGAAACGGAGCAGCCGCCGAAAACCGTGAGTAAACCAGCCCCAGCCAAAACTCACGCCAAAATCATGAAGGCCCAGGGGATGCCACCGCCGGCAGGCCATGGCTTAACCCGTAAAATCAGTGACCAACCATCGGCACCGAAAAAGGGCACACATGTGTCGAAGTCATCCGACTCCGGTCGAGATCCCGGCACAGAATATACTCGACACCGAGAACCTGGCTCCGACCAAACTCGACATTGAGATACGGGCTCCGAGCTAAGTCGGCACGAGAGATCGGCACCCCGAAACCGAGAAAAGTGGCTTCGGAGCCGAAAAAGACTGTAGAAAAAGTTTCAGTACCGAAACACCCAGCTTCGGAGCCGAAAACAAGCTCCTACTCCGAAGAACAAGGCCTTTCAGCACAACTACAAGGCCATAAATTTGGACAAGAGCTAGAAGCGGGGGAGCCAGATTATACACAAAGAAGGCTCCATATTCAAAAGGAAACAGGGAAAATAAGAACTCTCCCTCCTATTAGGATGAAAAGGAAACTTGTTTTCCAAGACACAGAAAAACAACCTAAAGCAAAAGTGGCAAAAGAAGTAACTCCACCTCGCTCTTCGCCACAACCATCACCACACCACTCACCACACCACTCACCGCAACTGTCACCAATTGCAACCCCTTCTATGATGCAATCTCCAACGCACACAGGGATGAGCCAGGATGACCCAGATGCATGGGATCTATATGATGCGCCAGTATCAGACAATAGTCCAGACTGCTACCCAGCAAGGCCATCACCACCTGAAGACAGTACTGCCTACACGCAAGTGGTGTCCAGAGCAGCGGCTTTTCACAATGTGGCACTGCACGCTGAACCCATTGAGGATTACTTTTTATTTAATACTTTGTCGGCGACACACAGTCGGTACCAAAGTCTTCCAATGTTACCAGGGATGTTGAAACACGCGAAACAAGTATTTCAAGAGCCCGTCAAAGGCAGAGCCATCACACCTAGGGTGGAGAAAAAGTACAAGCCTCCCCCTACAGACCCTGTGTACATCACGCAACAACTGACACCTGACTCAGTAGTAGTAGTAGGCGCAGCACGTAAAAGGGCTAATTCACACACCTCTGGAGATGCACCACCACCCGACAAAGAAAGTCGAAAGTTTGATGCGGCGGGGAAAAGAGTTGCAGCTCAGGCGGCCAATCAATGGCGCATTGCCAATTCACATGCTTTATTGTCAAGATATGACAGAGCTCATTGGGATGAAATGCAGTACTTTATAGAACGTCTTCCCAAGGAGTTCCAAAAGCGTGCACAACAAGTGGTGGAGGAGGGCCAAAGTATCTCCAACAACCAGATACGATCGGCAATGGACGCCGCGGACACAGCCGCAAGAACTGTGAATACAGCGGTCACTATTCGGAGACACGCATGGCTACGCACCTCCGGATTTAAGCCAGAGATCCAACAGGCTGTGCTTAATATGCCTTTTAATGGACAGCAATTGTTTGGGCCGGAGGTGTACACAGCTATAGAGAAGCTGAAGAAGGACACTGATACGGCCAAGGCCATGGGCGCGCTCTACTCCCCACAGACCAGAGGCACATTTAGGAAGACACAATTTAGAGAGGGGTTTCGGGCCCAAAGCACAGAACCCTCAACCTCACAAGCCAGACTCACATACCAGGGCCAGTATCAAAGAGGAGGCTTTCGGGGACAATACAGAGGTGGACAGTTCCCTAAAACTAGAGGAAAGTTCCAAAGCCCAAAGACCCCTCAAACTAAACAGTGACTTCAGTGTCACAATTCCCCAACACATAACACCAGTGGGGGGGGGGGAGACTCACAGATTATTACAAAAATTGGGAGGAAATAACAACAGACTTGTGGGTCCTAGCCATTATCCAACATGGTTATTGCATTGAATTAATACAATTACCACCAAATGTGCCTCCAAGGGCACACAACATGTCCAAACAACACTTGGATCTATTACAACTAGAAGTCCAAACGTTATTACAAAAAGAGGCAATAGAACTAGTACCCAAACATCAGAAAGGAACAGGTGTCTACTCCCTGTATTTTCTAATACCAAAAAAGGACAAAACTCTGAGGCCCATACTGGATCTCAGAACATTAAATATTTACATCAAATCAGATCACTTTCACATGGTTACACTTCAAGACGTAATTCCATTGCTCAAACAACAAAACTACATACCATTCGGGATAACAACAGCACCAAGGGTATTTACAAAATGCCTTGCAGTAGTAGCTGCACTTATCAGAAGACAGCACATACACGTATTCCCGTATCTAGACGATTGGTTAATCAAAACCAACACTCAAGAACAGTGTCTTCAACACACAAAATACGTCATAGAAACCCTTTACAAACTGGGTTTCTTACTATCTACCAAAAATCACACTTACAGCTGTGTCAAATACAACAATACTTAGGAGCAACAATCAACACAAAAAAAGGGATTGCCACTCCAAGTCCACAAAGGGTACAAGCATTCCAAAACGTAATACAAAGCATGCACCCAAACCAAAAGTATCAGGTAAAATTAGTGATGAAACTACTAGGCATGATGTCCTCATGCATAGCCATTGTCCCAAACGCAAGATTACACATGCGGCCCTTACAATAGTGCCTAGCAACACAATGGACTCAAGCACAGGGTCAACTGCAAGATCTAGTGTTGATAGACCACCAAACACACACCTCGCTTCAATGGTGGAATCATGTAAATTTAAATCAAGGGTGGCCTGTCCAAGACCCAGTGCCTCAATACGTGATCACAACAGATGCTTCCATTGTAGGGTGGGGAGCACACCTCAACCAACACAGTATCCAGGGACAATGGGACACTCAGCAGAAACAACTTCATATAAATCAGCTAGAACTACTAGCAGTGTTTCTAGCGTTGAAAGCATTTCAACCGCTAATAGCCCACAAACACATTCTTGTCAAAACAGACAACATGACAACAATGTATTACTTAAACAAACAGAAAGGCACACACTCATCACAACTGTGTCTTTTAGCACAGAAGATTTGGCATTGGGCGATTCACAATCACATTCACCTAATAGCGCAATACATCCCAGGAATTCAAAACCAGTTGGCCGACAATCTCATTCGAGATCGCCAACAAATCCACAAATGGGAAATTCATCCCCAGATACTACAAACCTACTTCCAAAACTGGGGAACACCGCAAATAGACCTATTCGCAACAAAAGAAAACGCAAAAAGCCAAAACTTCACATCCAGGTACCCACAGCCTCACTCCAAGGGCAATGCGTTATGGATGAGTTGGTCAGGGATATTTGCTTACGCTTTTCCCCCTCTCCCACTCCTTCCGTATCTAGTAAACAAATTGAGTCAAAACAAACTAATACTAATAGCACCAACTTGGGCACGACAACCTTGGTACACAACACTACTAGACCTGTCAGTAGTGCCTCATATCAAACTACCAAACAGACCAGATCTGTTAACTCAATACAAACAGCAGATCAAACACCCAAATCCAGCATCACTCAATCTAGCAATCTGGCTCCTGAAGTCTTAGAATTCGGACATCTAGACCTTACACAAGAATGTTTGGAGGTCATCAAACAGGCTAGAAAACCTACTACAAGACATTGCTACGCAAATAAATGGAAACGATTTGTTTATTACTGTCATAATAATTAAATTCAACCATTACACGCGTCCGCTAAAAACATTTAAGCTACTTACTACACTTACAAAAATCTAAGTTAGCTTTTTCATCCATTAAAATACATCTCACAGCAATTTCTGCCTATCTGCAAATTACACATTCACTTCACTATTCAGAATCCCAGTCATAAAAGCATTTATGGAGGGTCTAAAAAGGATCATTCCATCAAGAACACCACCAGTTCCTTCGTGGAACCTCAATATTGTATTAAAGCGACTCATGGGTCCACCATTCGAACCCATGCACTCTTGTGAAATGCAATACTTAACTTGGAAAGAAGCCTTCGTAATAGCTAACACATCTCTCAGAAGAGTAAGTGAAATACAAGCCTTTACCATACAGGAACCCTTTATACAAATACACAAGCATAAAGTGGTTCTACGCACAAATCCAAAATTTTTGCCAAAAGTTATATCACCGTTCCACTTAAACCAAACAGTGGAACTCCCAGTGTTTTTTCCAGAACCAGACTCTGTAGCTGAAAGAGCATTACATACATTAGACATAAAAAGAGCACTAATGTACTACATTGATAGAACCAAACAGTTTTGCAAAACAAAACAATTGTTTGTAGCTTTCCAAAAACCTCATGCAGGAAATCCAATATCCAAACAAGGCGGATAGTTCAATGTATTCAAACCTGTTATGTTAAAGCTAAGAGAGAACTGCCTATTACACCAAAGGTACACTCCACTAGAAAGAAAGGCGCCACAATGGCCTTTCTAGGAAATATACCAATGACAGAACTCTGTAAGGCAGCCACATGGTCTACGCCTCATACATTCACTAAACATTACTGTGTGGATGTGTTAACAACACAACAAGCCACGGTAGGACAAGCAGTACTAAGAACATTATTTCAAACAACTACAGGCTAAACCACCGCTTTTGGGGAGATAACTGCTTACTAGTCTATGCACAGCATGTGTATCTGCAGCTACACATGCCATCGAACGGAAAATGTCACTTACCCAGTGTACATCTGTTCGTGGCATGAGACGCTGCAGATTCGCATGCGCCCTCCCACCTCCCCGGGAGCCTGTAGCCGTTATAAGTTGATTAAAATTAAACTTGTACATTTGTAAATTTGTAAATATAACACTTTGTCACATTATGTACATACATACTTCTATTACTATATACACAACTCCTACCTCACCCTCTGCGGGGAAAACAATCTAAGATGGAGTCGACGCCCATGCGCAATGGAGCCGAAATGGGAGGAGTCCCTCGATCTCGTGGCTCGGAAAGACTTCTTCGAAGAAAAACAACTCGTAACACTCCGAGCCCAACACTAGATGGCGGGATATGCACAGCATGTGAATCTGCAGCGTCTCATGCCACGAACAGATGTACACTGGGTAAGTGACATTTTCCATATATAATCAGGACTTTGAATAGAATCATTAATGTATAAAGTTTTTCTTAAAATAAATATATATGTTCGATGGCATGTGTAGCTGCAGATACACATGCTGTGCACATCCCGCCATCTGGTGTTGGGCTCGGAGTGTTACAAGTTGTTTTTCTTCGAAGAAGTCTTTTCGAGTCACGAGACCGAGGGACTCCTCCCATTTCGGCTCCATTGCGCATGGACGTCGACTCCATCTTAGATTGTTTTTTTTCCGCCATCGGGTTCGGACGTGTTCCTTTTCGCTCCGTGTTTCGGGTCGGAAAGTTAGTTAGAATCTCGGAAAAATCGTCTGTATTGTTTGCGTTCGGTATCGGGTTAGTTACAACAGATCGACACCGACTTTTGAAGAGCTCCGGTGGCCCTTCGGGGTTTTTTCGATCCCCCGTCGGGGCCTGGTCGGCCCGGCCACGTGTCTCTTCAAGGCTGATGGAACGGACCCCATTCCGCTTCTGCCCAAAATGCCGTAACAAGTATCCATATACAGATCAGTATCTGGTCTGTAACTTGTGTTTGTCACCGGAACACAAGGAAGATACTTGTGAAGCCTGTCGAGCGTTTCGGTCCAGGAAGACACTAAGAGACCGAAGAGCAAGGAGACTGCAAATGGCGTCGGTGCCGACAGGACAAGAGCGTTTCGAGGAGGAGGAAGAAACATTCTCCATCCAGGAATCGGACTCGGATGAGATTGATCCCGAAGAAACGCCGAAAACCGTGAGTAAGACATCGAAACACAAAACTCACGAAAAAAACACTAAAGCCCAGGGGACGCCACCGCCAACAGGCCATGGCTTAACCCGAAAAATAGGTGACCGATCGGCACCAAAAAAGGGCACGCTGGTGGCAAAGTCATCCGACTCCGGTCGAGATACCGCCACACAGCAATCTCGGGCCCGAGATAGTGGCTCCGAGCAGGTTCGGCACCGAGATAGTGGCACCGAAATGGGTCGCACCGAGAGACCACGACGCCGAAAGTAAAGAAGGTTTCGTCGGAACCGAAAAAAGCAGCCGAAAAGGTTTCGATACCGAAACATCCGGCCTCCGAACCGAAAACAAGTTCCTTCACTGAGGAACAAGGACTGTCCACACAAATGAAGACACATAGATTTGGACAGGAATTGGAAACAATAGAGCCAGACTATACACAAAGAAGGCTGCATATCCAAAAAGAAACCGGGAAGATCAGTACTCTCCCTCCGATTAAAATGAAACGCAAACTTGCCTTTCAAGAAAAAGACAAGCAGCCACAGGCAAAGGTGGCTAAACAAGTAACCCCGCCACCATCTCCACAATGCTCTCCGCAACCATCACCGGTAGCCACTCCACCAATGATGCAATCCCCAACTCATACAGGAATGACTCAAGATGACCCTGACGCATGGGACCTTTATGACGCACCAGTGTCAGATAATAGTCCTGAATGTTATCCCACTAGACCGTCGCCACCAGAGGATAGTACAGCCTACGCACAGGTGGTGTCGAGAGCAGCGGCATTTCATAATGTCAGCCTTCATGCTGAGCCCATTGAAGACGACTTTCTTTTTAACACACTGTCGTCCACACAGCTAGTATCAAAGTCTTCCTATGCTACCCGGAATGCTAAAACGCTCCAAACAAGTGTTTGAAGAGCCTGTAAAAGGAAGGGCCATTACTCCAAGAGTGGAGAAAAAATATAAACCGCCACCAACAGACCCCGTGTACATCACACAACAGCTAACACCGGACTCAGTTGTAGTAGGGGCAGCGCGCAAAAGAGCGAACTCACATACTTCAGGAGATGCACCACCTCCAGATAAAGAAAGTCGAAAATTTGACACAGCAGGCAAGAGGGTGGCGGCACAGGCACCAAACCAGTGGCGTATTGCCAATTCACAGGCTTTGTTGGCCAGATACGATCGGGCCCATTGGGACGAAATGCAACACTTTATAGAACATTTGCCCAAGGTCTTCCAAAAGAGAGCGCAGCAGGTAGTAGAAGAAGGACAGAGTATCTCCAACAATCGGATACGGTCAGCAATGGATGCTGCAGACACAGCTGCTAGAACTGTCAACACAGCAGTAACAATAAGGAGACATGCATGGCTGCGTACATCAGGGTTTAAACCAGAAATAAAGCAAGCTGTGCTGAATATGCCATTCAACGGACAGCAGTTGTTTGGGCCGGAGGTGGACACTGCGATCGAAAAACTTAAGAAAGACACTGACACGGCCAAAGCCATGGGCGCACTCTACTCCCCACAGAACAGAGGCACATTTCGAAAAACACAGTTTAGAGGGGGGTTTCGAGGACAAAGCACAGAACCCACAACCTCACAAACAAGACCCACTTACCAGAGCCAGTATCAGCGGGGAAGTTTTCGGGGACAATATAAAGGGGGACAATTCCAAAAGAATAGAGGAAAGTTCCAAAGTCCCAAAACTCCTCAAAAGAAGCAGTGACTTCCAAGTCACACATCCCCTACACATAACATCTGTGGGGGGGAGACTAACCAAGTTTTACAAACATTGGGAGGAAATAACAACAGACACTTGGGTCCTAGCAATTATCCAGCATGGTTATTGCATAGAATTTCTCAAATTCCCTCCAAACGTCCCACCGAAAACACACAATATATCAAAACAACATATAGATATTCTAGGACTAGAAGTTCAGGCATTGCTACAAAAAGAAGCAATAGAATTAGTACCAAACCAACAGAAAGGGACAGGAGTTTACTCTCTGTACTTTCTCATACCCAAAAAAGACAAGAGTCTGAGACCTATACTAGATCTCAGAACATTAAATACATACATCAAATCAGATCACTTTCACATGGTGACATTACAGGACGTAATCCCACTGCTCAAAAAACAAGACTACATGACAACACTAGACCTAAAGGATGCATATTTCCATATACCGATACATCCTTCACACAGAAAGTACCTAAGTTTTGTATTCCAAGGGGTACATTACCAGTTCAAGGTGTTGCCATTCGGAATAACAACTGCGCCAAGAGTTTTTACAAAATGCCTAGCAGTAGTAGCTGCACATATCAGAAGGCAGCAAATACATGTGTTCCCGTACCTAGACGATTGGTTAATCAAAACCAACACGCTAAAACGGTGTTCACAACACACGAGGTACGTCATAGAAATCCTCCACAATCTAGGTTTCTCAATCAACTACACAAAGTCACACCTTCTGCCGTGTCAAACACAGCAATATTTAGGGGCGACAATCAACACATCAAAAGGGATTGCCACTCCAAGCCCACAAAGGGTTCAAGCATTTCACAATGTAATAAAGACCATGTATCCAAAACAAAAGATACAAGTCAAAATGGTGATGAAACTACTAGGCATGATGTACTCATGCATAGCCATTGTCCCGAACGCAAGGTTGCACATGCGGCCCTTACAACAGTGCCTAGCATCACAATGGTCACAAGCACAGGGTCAACTTCTAGATCTGGTGTAGATAGACCGCCAAACATACACCTCGCTTCAATGGTGGAACAGTATAAATTTAAACCAAGGGCGGCCTTTCCAAGACCCAGTGCCACAATATGTAATAACAACAGATGCCTCCATGATAGGGTGGGGAGCACACCTCAATCAACACAGCATCCAAGGACAATGGGACACTCAGCAAAAACCGTTTCACATAAATCACTTAGAACTATTGGCAGTATTTCTAGCGCTAAAAGCATTTCAACCCATAATAACCCACAAATACACTCTTGTCAAAACAGACAACATGACAACAATGTATTACCTAAACAAACAGGGAGGGACACACTCAACACAGTTGTGTCTCCTGGCACAAAAAATATGGCATTGGGCGATTCACAACCACATTCGCCTAATAGCACAATTTATTCCAGGAATTCAGAACCAGTTAGCAGACAATCTCTCTCGGGATCACCAACAGATCCACGAATGGGAGATTCACCCCCAAATACTAAACAAATACTTCCAAAATTGGGGAACACCACAAATAGATCTATTTGCAACAAAGGAAAATGCAAAATGCCAAAACTTCGCATACAGGTACCCACAAGATCAGTCTCAGGGCACTGCGTTATGGATGAGCTGGTCAGGGATATTTGCTTATGCTTTTCCCCCTCTCCCACTCCTTCCATATCTGGTAAACAAATTGAGTCAAAACAAACTCAAACTCATACTGATAGCGCCAACATGGGCAAGACAACCTTGGTACACAACACTGCTAGACCTCTCTGTAGTGCCTCATGTCAAACTACCAAACAGACCAGACACAACACAAACAGATCAGACATCCAAATCCAGCATCACTGAATCAAGCAATTTGGCTCCTGAAGTCCGAAAATTCGGACACTTAGACCTTACACAGGAATGTATGGAGGTCATAAAACAAGCTAGAAAACCTACCACTAGACATTGCTATGCAAATAAGTGGAAAAGATTTGTTTATTACTGCCATAATAATCAAATTCAACCCTTACACGCATCTGCCAAAGACATCGTAAGTTACTTACTACATTTGCAAAAGTCAAAGCTAGCTTTCTCTTCCATAAAGATACATCTTACCTGCAAATTACGCACTCAACCTCACTATTTAGGATACCAGTCATAAAAGCGTTTATGGAAGGACTAAAGAGAATTATACCACCAAGAACACCACCAGTTCCTTCATGGAACCTCAACATTGTCTTAACACGACTCATGGGTCCACCTTTTGAGCCCATGCACTCTTGTGAAATGCAATACTTAACATGGAAAGTTGCATTTTTAATTGCCATCACATCTCTAAGAAGAGTGAGTGAAGTTCAAGCATTTACCATACAAGAACCATTTATTCAAATACACAAGCATAAAGTAGTTCTACGGAGAAATCCCAAAATTTTACCAAAAGTTATATCACCGTTCCACTTGAATCAAACAGTATAATTACCAGTGTTCTTCCCACAGCCAGACCTGTAGCTGAAAGAGCACTACATACATTAGACATCAAAAGAGCGTTAATTTACTACATTGACAGAACAAAACTAATTCGAAAAACAAAACAATTATTTGTTGCTTTCCAAAAAACCTCATACAGGTAATCCAATTCCTAAACAAGGCATTGCTAGATGGATAGTTAAGTGTATTCAAACCTGCTATCTTAAAGCAAAGAGAGAACAGCCTATTACACCAAAGGCACACTCAACCAGAAAGAAAGGTGCTACCATGGCCTTTCTAGGAAACATTCCAATGACCGAAATATGTAAGGCAGCCACATGGTCTACGCCTCATACATTTACCAAACACTACTGTGTAGATGGGTTAACGGCACAACAAGCCACAGTAGGTCAAGCAGTACTACGAACATTGTTTCAAACAACTTCAACTCCTACAGGCTGAACCACCGCTTTTGGGGAGATAACTGCTTACTAGTCTATGCACAGCATGTGTATCTGCAGCTACACATGCCATCGAACAGAAAATGTAACTTACCCAGTGTACATCTGTTCGTGGCATTAGTCGCTGCAGATTCACATGCGCCCACCCGCCTCCCCGGAAACCTGTAGCCGTTAAGAAGTTGATCTTGAAAATTTGTAAATTTGAAAATATATTACTTTAATCTACATTATGTACATTACTCCATTGCATGGGCACTATTACTAGCATACACAACTCCTACCTCACCCTCTGCGGGGGGAAAACAATCTAAGATGGAGTCGACGCCCATGCGCAATGGAGCCGAAATGGGAGGAGTCCCTCGGTCTCGTGACTCGAAAAGACTTCTTCGAAGAAAAACAACTTGTAACACTCCGAGCCCAACACCAGATGGCGGGATGTGCACAGCATGTGAATCTGCAGCGACTAATGCCACGAACAGATCTACACTGGGTAAGTGACATTTTCCATATATATATATATATATATGCAAAGTACCTTTCATTTTATGTACTTACTTGAAAACTGAATCTTGTGGTTATAGAAATAAATAACATATTTTTCTATATAAAATCCTGTTGGTCTGGAGTTAAGTCATTGAGTGTGTGTTTCCTCTATTGCTTGTGTGTGCGCAACAAATGCTTAACACTACCCTTTGATAAGCCTAACTGCTCGACCACACTACCACAAAGAGAGCATTAGTATTATCTACTTAAGCCTCTGTTAAGCCTATGGGGAACCCCTGGACTCTGTGCACACTACATCTCACTTTGAAATAGTGTATATACAGAGCCAGCTTCCTAAAGTTGTCTCCCACCTTCTTACTTCAACGAGCCTCCTGCACACTCTGGGGTTCACTATCAATGTGCCGAAGTCACACCTGACTCCCTCTCAGACGCTCCCTTTCATCTGAGCTGTTCTGGACACAGTGCAGTTTTGGGCTTATTCTCCCAGAAAGCGAATCCAAGATATTTGGGCTGTGATTCCGATCTTTCAGCCTCTGTCTTGGGTTTTGGTGAGACTGACTCTGAGGCTGCTGGGCCTCATGGCCTCCTGCATCCTGCTGGTGACACATGCCAGATGGCATATGCGGGCTCTCCAGTGCGACTTGAAGTTCCAGTGGGTGCAGCATCAGTGAAATCTCTCAGACATGGTCCAGATCTCGGAGGGGACTGCAAAAGAACTACAGTGGTGGCATTCTAATCCGCATTGGGTCCACGGCAGATCCCTCTCCCTTCCCCAGCCAGATTTATCCATATTGACAGATGAGTCACTTCTGGTTTGGGGTGGCCACATGGGTAAGGCAGACATTTTGCCATCAGGCAGCGGGCAAGCCACTACATTCGTCTATCCGTGAACATTCTACGCGGGCAGTTTCTTCTTCAGCAGCGCGGTTTGCTGGGGTACCGCTGCAAGACATTTGTAGAGCAGCAACGTGGAAAAGCTGCTAATACGTTTACAAGACACTACTGCTTGGAAGCACAATCTCAAGGAGAGGCAGCGGTGGACCAAGCAGTCCTCAGGAACCTCTTCCAGCGAAGGTGAGCCACCTCTTTCATCCCAGCATCCTGATATCCGGTATGCACATTGTTTGTCTCAGAATGCTTATGGTGATGTGATTATAATGTAAAAAAAAAAAAGAGGAACTGACAGAATTTGATTTTAAATTTTGGTCAATATTAACAGGTTTGCTGTGTTTATCTTGAATAGACTGCTAGAGTGTTACAATGTGCATAGTGTAAGGAAATGCCTCCTTGGCATGATTACCCCCTGACTTTTTGCCTTTGCTGATGCCAAGTTATGATTTGAAAGTGTGCTGAGGCCTGCTAACCAGGCCCCAGCACCAGTGTTCTTTCCCTAAACCTGTACCTTTGTTTCCACAATTGTCACACCCTGGCATCTAGGTAAGTCCCTTGTAACTGGTACCCCTGGTACCAAGCGCCCTGATGCCAGGGAAGGTCTCTAAGGGCTGCAGCATGTCTTATGCCACCCTGGGGACCCCTCACTCAGCACAGACACACTGCTTGCCACCTTGTGTGTGCTGGTGGGGAGAAAATGACTAATTCGACGTGGCACTCCCCTCAGGGTGCCATGCCAACCTCATACTGCCTATGGCATAGATAAGTCACCCCTCTAGCAGGCCTTACAGCCCTAAGGCAGGGTGCACTATACCATAGGTGAGGGCATAGGTGCATGAGCACTATGCCCTTACAGTGTCTAAGCAAAACCGTAGACATTGTAAGTGCAGGGTAGCCATAAGAGTATATGGTCTGGGAGTCTGTCATACACGAACTCCACAGCACCATAATGGCTACACTGAAAACTGGGAAGTTTGGTATCAAACTTCTCAGCACAATAAATGCACACTGATGCCTGTGTACATTTTATTGTAACATACACCCCAGAGGGCATCTTAGAGATACCCCCTGAAACCATACCCGACTTCCAGTGTGGGCTGACTAGTTTTAGCAGCCTGCCACACACCAGACATGTTGCTGGCCACATGGGGAGAGGGCCTTTGTCACTCTGTGGCTAGTAACAAAGCCTGTACTGGGTGGAAGTGAACTGTTTAACACCTGGCGGTGAGCCTCAAAGGCTCACCTCCTTTGTTACTGCACCCCAGGGCACTCCAGCTAGTGGAGATGCCCGCCCCCTCCGGCCACGGCCCCACTTTTGGCGGCAAAGCTGGAGGAGATAATGAGAAAAACAAGGAGTCTTCACTGGCCAGTCAGGACAGCCCCTAAGGTGTCCTGAGCTGAGGTGACTCTGACTTTTAGAAATCCTCCAATAGGATTAGGGATGTGCCCCCCTCCCCTCAGAGAGGAGGCACAAAGAGGATGTAGCCACCCTCAGGGCTACTAGCCATTGGCTACTAACCCCCCAGACCTAAACACACCCCTAAATCGAGTATTTAGGGGCTCCCAGAACCTAGGAAAACAGATTCCTGCAAGCTGAAGACGAAGAAGGACTGCTGACCTGAAAGCCCTGCAGAGAAGACGGAGACACCAACTGCTTTGGCCCCAGCTCTACTGGCCTGTCTCCCCACTTCAAGAAAAACTGCAACAGCGATGCGTTCCACAGGGTCCAGCGACCTCTGAAGCCTCAGAGGACTACCCTGCATCTAAAAGGACCAAGAACTCCAGAGGACAGCGGCTCTGCTCCAAAGAAGAAACATCTTTGCAACAAAGAAGCAACTTTTAAAGAACACACATTTCCCGCCGGAAGTGTGAGACTTTGCACTCTGCACCCGACGCCCCCGGCTCGATTTGTGGAGAAACAACACTACAGGGAGGACTCCCGGCGACTGCGAGCCCGTGAGTAGCCAGAGTTGACCCCCCTGAGCCCCCACAGCGACGCCTGCAGAGGGAATCCAGAGGCTCCCCCTGACCGCGACTGCCTGCTTCTAAGAACCCAACGCCTGGTAAACACACTGCATCCGCAGCCCCCAGGACCTGAAGGATCCGACCTCCAGTGCAGAAGCGAACCCCAGGTGGCCCTCTCCCTTGCCCAGGTGGTGGCTACACAGAGGAGCCCCCCCCCCCCCCCCCCCCCCCTTTGCCTGCCTGCTTCGCTGAAGAGACCCCTGGGTCTCCCATTGAACTACATTGCAAACCCGATGCCTGTTTGCACTCTGCACCCGGCTGCCCCCATGCCGCTGAGGGTGTACTTTTTGTGCTGACTTGTGTCTTCCCCCCCCCCCCCCCCCCCCAGTGCCCTACAAAACCCCCCTGGTCTGCCCTCCGAAGACGCGGGTACTTACCTGCTGGCAGACTGGAACCAGGGCACCCCCTTCTCCATTGAAGCCTATGTGTTTTGGGCACCACTTTGACCTCTGCCCCTGACCGGCCCTGAGGTGCTGGTGTGGTAACTGTGGGGTTGCCCTGAACCCCCAACGGTGGGCTACCTTGGACCCAACTTTGAACCCTGTAGGTGGTTTACTTACCTGCAAAACTAACAAACACTTACCTCCCCTAGGAACTGTTGAAAATTGCACTGTCTAGTTTTAAAATAGCTTATTGCCATCTGTGTGAAAACTGTATATGCTCTTTTGCTAATTCAAAGTTCCTAAGTGAAATACCTTTCATTTAAAGTATTGTTTGTACATCTTGAACCTGTGGTTCTTAAAATAAACTAAGAAAATATATTTTTCTATATAAAAACCTATTGGCCTGGAATTGTCTTTGAGTGTGTGTTCCCCATTTATTGCCTGTGTGTGTACAACAAATGCTTAACACTACCCTCTGATAAGCCTACTGCTCGACCACACTACCACAAAATAGAGCATTAGAATTATCTATTTTTGCCACTATCTTACCTCTAAGGGGAACCCTTGGACTCGGTGCATGCTATTTCTTACTTTGAAATAGTACATACAGAGCCAACTTCCTACAATGCTTTATTAAACATGTCTATTGACTGCTTGCTAATCTGATTTGAGTATGAGAATCTATGAACGATACTCCAATACTGGAGAAAAAGAATTGCTACCTACCTGTAACTCTTGTTTTCCAGTAAACATGCGACTCACCCTCCTCCCCTTAGAGGCTCTCCTTCTTGGCATGTTATAGCTATTCATACTCGTGCTTCGAAATCTTAGGGACGGCGTCTCTACTGGGAGTGTTCTAAAGGGTGCTGTTGCATGATTGGCTGAAGATTAGTTCTCTATAAATTATGTGGATCAGATATTAAAGTTAATGTCCTTTGCATTGTAAGCTGTGCTAATTACTTTTACTGCTTTAGAATGTACTGTGGGTCTCCCACCTCGACAATGGGGATGATTCAAGGCTTTGAATCTATGAAAGTTTGCAATACTGGCGAACAAGAGTTACAGGTTAAGTAACCATTTTGTCCATGAGAAAGAAAATCCAGGACTTTTGAGCTATGAGCCTGAACTTTCTGCCTCCATTCTGGATTTCTTTGAGGTTGATTCTGAGGCTTCTCGGACTCATGGCCTCTCGCTTCTTGTTGGTTGATCAAGCCAGGTGGCATATGTGGGCTCTGCAAAAGGTTCTGAAGTCTCCATAGGCCCAACATCAAGAGGGCCTTTCCAACCATGATTAGATTTTGCAGGAGACTGCAAACGATCTGTAGTGGTGGTTACTGGACCACAATTAGGTCAGTCGCAGACCCTTCTCCTTCAGTATCCATAGCTCATAGTGGTGAGCAATGCTTAGCTTCTTGGTTGGGGTGCCCATCAGGGAGAAGTGGAGATCAGAGGCCTGTGGTCTCCGGCAGAGTCCTTGTTACATATCAGCCTTCTGGACTTGCAGGCAATCCGCTTGGTGTTGAAAGTCTTCCTTCCATTTTTAATGGGGACACAGCAGGCACAGTCAAACTCTTTGCTATCTACCAGGTATCTCAGGTACAGTTCATGTGGGTGCCGCCTCTCTTTGCTGCGAACTTATTGCAGCAGGTAAGTCCTTCTTCCAGCTAAGTTGCGATCGGAGTTCAGGGTGCCAGACATGCTCATTTTATGCCCACAAAATGCCCTCAAATGCCCTCAGGGTAGGATGTTGTTAGTAGCCAATAGGCTACCACGTTCCCAACCTCCTGATGACCTCTTCCTACAAAGTGTGGCATCTGGCTATCCTAAGATGCACTATTCTGCCCACTTCCAACATAGCGAGACCCTTCTCTCAGCGTCCTGTGGGGTCAGAGTGTAACTTTGTACTCGCCATGTGGTCGACCAGTATCTCAGTAAAAATGTGTTTACTGTAAAAAAAAAACATGTAAAATTCATGTTCTGCCGCTGTAGTTAGGGCTGGATAGGCCTGCCATAGGAGTGACCTACACAGAGTGCAAGGGGTGACTTGGCTTTGCCATTGGTTTAAATGGCAACGTTGGCAGGAGTTTAAAAACTGCCCATCCACTCTGAAATAGCAGACTTGGGGACTAATTTTACTTGTCACCTCCAGATGCAATCCCTGGGGCGACCCTCTTACATACATGCCCTGGGTACCATATGCTTGGCCAATTAGATGTGAGCCAATTTGACATACACATTTTAAGATCAGGGCACTAGCACTGAGGTCTTCTTAACAGGCCTCAGTGCACTGAGAGACAAAAAACCAGCAGCATCAATTGAAAAAAATCCTGGGGTTGACCATACAAAAGAGGCTTTTCCTCTCTGCTCTCCTTTGAACCTTCAAACCTCTGACCTGTTATAGTGGCTTTGTTTATGTTTTTTGGTGATGGAGCACAGATACCAAAATGCTACAAATAAATCATCCATTCTGTCTCCCGTCCTATTGTCAGAATTCTCAGATTTCTCCAGGAGACAGGGATCATTTAGCCGGTTTCAGCCCAAACTGCTGGCATTTGCCAAAAATATTGCATGCACAAAAATAGTTTGTTTTAAACACAGAAAACATCACTACCCAAAAGTAAACTCAACCCACCAACAGCAACATGATGGGTTTAGGGTTCTGAAGCGTCTAGTCCAAAGTTAAAAACTACATTTTCCAATTATCTGGGATCTAATTGATTATGAGGGGTGTAAGGAAATGCCTCCTTGGCATGGTTACCCCCTGACTTTTTGCCTTTGCTGATGCCAAGTTATGATTTGAAAGTGTGCTGAGGCATGCTAATCAGGCCCCAGCACCAGTGTTCTTTCCCTAACCTGTAATTTTGTTTCCACAATTGGCACACCCTGGCATGCAGGTAAGTCCCTTGTAACTGGTACCCCTGGTACCAAGGGCCCTCATGCCAGGTAAGGTCTCGAAGGGCTGCAGCATGTCTTATGCCACCCTGGGGACCCCTCACTGAGTACCGACACACTGCTTGCCAGCTTGTGTGTGCTGGTGGGGATAAAAAGACTGTTGACATGGCACTCCCCTCAGGGTGCCATGCCAACCTCACACTGCCTAGAGGTATAGATAAGTCACCCCTCTAGCAGGCCTTACAGCCCTAAGGCAGGTTGCACTATACCATAGGTGAGGGCATAAGGGCATGAGCACTATACCCCTACAGTGTTTAAGCAAAACCTTAGACATTGTAAGTGCAGGGTAGCCATAAGAGTATATGGTCTGGGAGTCTGTCATGCACGAACTCCACAGCACCATAATGGCTACACTGAAAACTGTGAAGTTTGGTATCAAACTTCTCAGCACAATAAAAGCACACTGATGCCAGTGTACATTTTATTGTAACATACACCCCAGCGGGCGCCTTAGAGGTGCTCCCTGAAACCTTAACAGACTACCCGTGTAGGCTGACTGGTTTTAGCAGCCTGCCACACACCAGACATGTTGCTGGCCACATGGGGAGAGTGCCTTTGTCACTCTGTGGCTAGTGACAAAGCCTTTACTGGGTGGAGATGCTTCTCACCTCCCCCTGCAGGAACTGTAACACCTGGCGGTGAGCCTTAAAGGCTCACCCCCTTTGTTACAGCATCCCAGGGCACTCCAGCTAGTGGAGTTGCCCGCCCCCTCCGGCCACGGCCCCACTTTCGGCGGCAAGGCCGGAGGAGATAATGAGAAAAACAAGGAGGAGTCACTGGCCATTTAGGACAGCCCCTAAGGTGTCAGCCCCTAAGGTGTCCTGAGGTGACTCTGACTTTTAGAAATCCTCCATCTTGCAGATGGAGGATTCCCCCAATAGGGATAGGAATGTGCCCCCCTCCCCTCAGGGAGGAGGCACAAAGAGGGTGTAGCCACCCTCAAGGACAGTAGCCATTGGCTACTGCCCTCCCAGACCTAAACATACCCCTAAATTCAGTATTTAGGGGCTCCCCAGAACCTAGGAAAGTAGATTCCTGCAACCTAAGACGAAGGACTGCTGAGCTGAAAAACCCTGCAGACAAGACGGAGGCACCAACTGCTTTGGCCCCAGCTCTACCGGCCTGTCTCCCCACTTCTAAAGACACTGCTCCAGCGACGCGTTCCACAGGGACCAGCGACCTCTGAAGCCTCAGAGGACTGCCCTGCATCTAGAAGGACCAAGAACTCCCGAGGACAGCGTCTCTGTTCCACAAAGACTGCAACTTTGCAACAAAGAAGCAACTTTGAACCAACACACGTTTCCCGCCGGAAGCGTGAGACTTTGCACTCGGCACCCGACGCACCCGGCTCGACTTGTGGAGAACAAACACCCCAGGGAGGACTCCCCGGCGACTACGAGACCGTGAGTAGCCAGAGTTGACCCCACAGCGACGCCTGCAGAGGGAATCCCGAGGCTCCACCTGATCGCGACTGCCTGCTTCAAAGACTCGACACCTGGTAAAGTATCTGCATCCGCAGCCCCCAAGACCTGAAGGATCCGACCTCCAGTGCAGGAGTGTCCCCCAGGTGTCCCTCACCCTTGCCCAGGTGGTGGCTACTCCGAGGAGCGCCCCCCCACCCTTGCCTGCCTGCCTGCATCGCTGAAGAGACCCCTTGGTCTCCCATTGAAACCTATTGCGAACCCGACACTTGTTTGCACACTGCACCAGGCCGCCCCTGTGCCCTACAAAACCCCCCTGGTCTGATCTCCGAAGACACAGGTACTTACCTGCTGGCAGACTGGAACCGTGGCACCCCCTTCTCCATTGAAGCCTATGCGGTTTGGGGCACCACTTTGACCTCTGCACCTGACCGGCCCTGAGCTGCTGGTGTGGTAACTTTGGGGTTGCCCTGAACCCCCAACGGTGGGCTACCTTGGACCCAACTTTGAACCCCGTAGGTGGTTTACTTACCTACAAAAACTAACAAACTTACCTCCCCTAGTTGTAAAATAGCTATATGTCATTTGTGTGAGAACTGTATATGCTATTTTGCTAATTCAAAGTTCCTAAAGTTCCTAAGTGAAGTACCCTTCATTTAAAGTATTGTTTTTAAATCTTGAACCTGTGGTTCTTAAAATAAACTAAGAAAATATATTTTTCTATATAAAAACCTATTGGCCTGGAATTGTCTTTGAGTGTGTGTTCCTCATTTATTGTCTGTGTGTGTAAAACAATTGCTTAACTACCCTCTTATAAGCCTACTGCTCGACCACACTACCACAAAATAGAGCATTAGAATTATCTCTTTTTGCCACTATCTTACCTCTAAGG
This sequence comes from Pleurodeles waltl, assembly GCF_031143425.1. Taxonomy (NCBI): domain Eukaryota; kingdom Metazoa; phylum Chordata; class Amphibia; order Caudata; family Salamandridae; genus Pleurodeles; species Pleurodeles waltl. The sequence continues at coordinate 81,634,278 of NC_090444.1, read as the reverse complement.
GGAACCCTTGGACTCTGCATACTATTCCTTACGTTGAAATAGTGCATACAGAGCCAACTTCCTACATTGGTGGATCAGCGGTGGGGTAGAAGACTTTGCATTTGCTGGACTACTCAGCCAATACCTGATCACACGACTAAATTCCAAAAATTGTCATTACAAACTGATTTTTGAAATTTGAGCTATTTTTCTAAATTTTTAAAAGTCCTTCTATGGCCTTGTGTTAGTCCCTGTTAGCATTTCTTTTAGAGTTTAAAAGTTTTGTAAAAGTTTGAATTAAGTTCTAGAGATAGTTTTAGATTCTTAAAAAGTATTCCAACTTTTAGAAACATAATGTCTAATGCAGAAGAAAATGTGATGGAACTCGACATCACCCCTTACCTGAATCTTAGGATGAAAGAGTTAAGGTCTCTGCAAAATAAAAAAGATTAGAACTGGTTCAAACCCTAACAAAATACAGCTCCAGGAGCTTTTGGCATAGTTTGCCAAGAACAACCCCTCTGAGGATGACCTCACAGAGGAGGAAGCTAGTGATGTGGAGGAAGTCCCACCTCCAGTCCTAGTTAGGGAGACCAGGGCTCCTCAAGCCCCGACTCCAAATGTGATAGTCCGAGATACTGGTCCTCTCACAGGAGAGTCCAGCAACTCTGGAAACATTGAGGACAGCCTCAATGAAGAGGACCTCCTGCTAGCCAGGATGGCCAAAAGATTGGCTTTAGAGAGACAGCTCCTAGCCATAGAAAGGGAAAGACAAGAGATGGGTTTTGGTCCCATCAATGGTGGCAGCAACATAAATAGGGTCAGAGATTCTCCTGACATGTTGAAAATCCCTAAAGGGATTGTACCTAAATATGAAGATGGTGATGACATCACCAAATGGTTGACAGCTTTTGAGAGGGCTTGTGCAACCAGAAAAGTAAATAGATCTCACTTGGGTGCTCTCCTTTGGGAAATGTTCACTGGAAAGTGTAGGGATAGACTCCTCACACTCTCTGGAAAAGATGCAGAATCCTATGACCTCGTGAAGGCTACCCTGATTGAGGGCTTTGGATTCTCCACTGAGGAGTATAGTTTTAGGTTCAGGGGGGCTCAAAAATCCTCGAGCCAGACCTGGGTTGATTTTGTTGACTACTCAGTGAAAACACTGGATGGTTGGATTCAAGGCAGTGGTGTAAATGATTATGATGGGCTGTACAATTTATTTGTGAAAGAACACCTATTAAGTAATTGTTTCAGTGATAAACTGCATCAGCATCTGGTAGATCTAGGACCAATTTCCCCCCAAGAATTGGGAAAGAAGGCGGACCATTGGGTCAAGACTAGGGTGACCAAGACTTCCACAGGGGGTGACCAAAAGAAAGGGGTCACAAAGACTCCCCAGGGGAAGAGTGTTGAGACATCCAAAGGGAAAAATAGTAAAGAGTCTTCTACAGGGCCCCAAAAACCTGCTCAGGAGGGAGGGCTCAGAGCCTCTTCACAATCCAATTTTGGGTACAAGGGTAAAAACTTTGATCCCAAAAAGGCCTGGTGTCGTAGCTGGAATCAGCCAGGACACCAAACTGGAGACCAGGCCTGTCCCAAGAAAGGTTCCACTTCTAACTCTACTCCAGCTAACACTGGAATGGCCAGTCTCCAAGTGGGATCATCAGTGTGCCCAGAGCAAATCAGGGTTCACACTGAAGCTACATTAGTCTCTGAGGGTGGGGTGGATTTAGCCACACTGGCTGCCTGGCCCCCTAACATGCAAAAATACAGGCTGACAATCAGACTAAATGACATCCCATGGCTATGGTAACTTTAGAGTGGGGAGGGGTCAATGGCCTGAAACAGGTAGTGGTCTCCTCAAATATCCCTGTAGACTGTTTGCTTGGAAATGACCTGGAGTCCTCATCATGGGCTGAGGTAGAACTCAAAACCCATGCAGCCATGCTGGGTATCCCTGAACTGGTGTGTGTCAAGACAAGGGCACAGTGCAAGGCTCAGGGTGAAAAAGTGGTGTTGGAGCCTGGAAAAAGGGCCCAACCGTCCAAGAGAAAAGGAAAGACAACTGGGGGACCAGTTGCAACACAACAAGAAAAAGAGAACCTCTCTTCTCAGGAAGACGTTCTGCCCTCTGAGGGATCTGAGCCCATGGAGTTAGAACCTTATCAGGTTGAGCTCCTATGCCCAGGCGGACCCACACGGGAACAGTTGTGTAAGGGGGCAAGAAACATGTCCCTCTCTTGAAGGCCTTGGGCAGCAAGCTGCTGAAGAGACCAAAGGAAAAATCACTGGAACACATAGTCTATTGGGAAGATGGACTCCTCTACACTGAGGCAAGAGATCCCAAACCTGGTGCCACTAGGAGAGTGGTAGTGCCTCAGGAGTTTAGGAAGTTCATTCTGACCTTAGCTCATGATATTCCACTTGCTGGGCATTTGGGACAAACCAAGACTTGGGAGAGATTCGTCAACCATTTCTATTGGCCCAACATGTCCCAGAAAGTAAAGGAGTTTTGTGTCTCCTGTGCCACCGGTCAAGCCAGTGGTAAGACAGGTGGCCACCCAAAGGCCCCCCTCATTCCACTTCCAGTGGCGGGGGTCCCCTTTGAAAGAGTGGGTGTGGACATAGTGGGTCCACTTGAACCCCCCACAGCCTCAGGGAACCAATACATACTAGTAGTAATGGACCATGCTACTAGATACCCTGAAGCAATTCCCCTTAGGTCCACTACTGCCCCTGCAGTAGTTAAAGCACTCATAGGTATCTTTACCAGAGTGGGATTTCCTAAGGAGGTGGTGTCTGACAGGGGTACCATCTTCATGTCAGCATACCTGAAACACATGTGGAATGAGTGTGGGGTGACTTACAGATTCACCACACCATACCATCCACAAACCAATGGTCTTGTAGAAAGATTTAACAAGACATTGAAAGGCATGATCCTGGGGCTCCCTGAAAAGCTCAAAACGAGATGGGATGTCCTCTTGACATGTCTGCTTTTTGCCTACAGAGAGGTGCCTCAGAAGGGAGTAGGGTTTTCCCCTTTTGAACTTCTGTTTGGCCATCCTGTAAGGGGACCACTAGCTCATGTAAAAGATGGCTGGGAGAGACCTCTTCATGAGCCTAAACAAGATATAGTGGACTATGTACTAGGCCTACGTTCCAAGATGGCAGAGTACATGGAAAAGGCAAGTAATAACCTTGAGGCCAGCCAACAACTGCAGAAGATGTGGTATGACCAAAAGGCTGCTATGGTTGAATTTCAGCCAGGGCAGAAAGTCTGGGTTCTGGAGCCTGTGGCTCCCAGGGCACTTCAGGACAGATGGAGTGGCCCTTACTCAGTGCTAGAGAGAAAGAGTCAGGTCACCTACCTGGTGGACCTAGGCACTAGCAGGACCCCCAAAGGGTGATCCATTTGAACCGCCTCAAACTCTTTCATGACAGGGCAGATGTGAATCTGTTGATGGTGACAGATGAGGACAAAGGAAGCTGAGAGTGAACCTCTCCCTGATCTCCTCTCCACTGACCCTAAAGATGGCTCAGTAGATGCAGTGATCTATTCAGACACCCTCTCTGGCCAACAGCAATCTGACTGTAGGAAAGTCTTACAACAGATTGCTGATCTCTTTTCCCTAACCCCTGGTCAGACACACCTGTGTACCCATGATGTGGACCCAGGAGACAGCATACCTGTCAAAAACAAAATTTTCAGACAGTCTGACCAAGTTAAGGAAAGCATCAAAGTGGAAGTCCACAAGATGCTGGAATTGGGAGTCACTGAGCACTCTGACAGCCCCTGGGCTAGCCCAGTGGTCTTAGTCCCCAAACCTCACACCAAGGATGGTAAGAGAGAGATGAGGTGTTGTGTGGACTACAGAGGACTTAATTCTGTCACCAAGACAGATGCCCATCCCATTCCAAAGGCAGATTAATTGATTGACAAACTAGGTGCTGCCAGATACTTAAGTACCTTTGACTTGACAGCAGGGTACTGGCAAATCAAAATGGCACCAGGAGCAAAGGAAAATACAGCATTCTCCACACCTGATGGGCATTATCAGTTTACTGTTATGCCCTTTGGATTAAAGAATGCCCCTGCCACCTTCCAAAGGTTGGTGAATCAAGTCCTTGCTGGCTTGGAGTCCTTTAGTGCAGCTTATCTTGACGATATTGTTGTCTTTAGCTCCACCTGGCAGGATCACCTGGTCCACCTAAAGAAGGTTTTGCAGGCCCTGCAAGCAGCAGGTCTCTCTATGAAGGCATCCAAATGTCAGATAGGGAAGGGAACTGTGGTTTACTTGAGACACTTTGTAGGTGGAGGCCAAGTTCAGCCACTCCAACCCAAGATCCAGACTATTCTGGACTGGGTAGTTCCGAAAACCCAGATTCAATTCAGGGCATTCCTTGGCTTGACTGGCTACTACAGGTGGTTTGTGAAGGGATATGGATCAATAGTGACACCCCTCACAGAACTTACCTCCAAGAAAATGCCTAAGAAGGTAAACTAGACTATGGAATGCCAACAGGCCTTTGACACTCTGAAACAAGCTATGTGCACAGCACCAGTTCTAAAAGCTCCAGATTACTCCAAGCAGTTCATTGTGCAGACTGATGCCTCTGAACATGGGATAGGGGCAGTTTTGTCCCAAACAAATGATGATGGCCTTGAACAGCCTGTTGCTTTCATTAGCAGGAGGTTACTCCCCAGGGAGCAGCGTTGGAGTGCCATTGAGAGGGAGGCCTTTGCTGGGGTTCGGTCCCTGAAGAAGCTGAGACCATACCCCTTAGGTACTCACTTTGTAGTTCAAACTGACCACAGACCTCTCAGATGGCTTATGCAAATGAAAGGTGAAAATCCAAAACTGTTGAGGTGGTCCATCTCCCTACAGGGAATGGACTTTATAGTGGAACACAGACCTGGGACTGTCCATGCCAATGCAGATGGCTTTCCAGGTTCTTCCACTTAGAAAATTAAGACTCTCTTGAGAAAGGTTAGTCTCATCCTCTTTCCTTTTTTTGGGGGGGAGGGGTGGGGTTGTGTAAGGAAATGCCTCCTTGGCATGGTTACCCCCTGACTTTTTGCCTTTGCTGATGCCAAGTTATGATTTGAAAGTCGGCTGAGGCCTGCTAACCAGGCCCCAGCACCAGTGTTTTTTCCCTAAAACTGTACCTTTGTCTCCACAATTGGCACACCCTGGCATCCAGGTAAGTCCCTTATAACTGGTACCAAGTGCCCTGATGCCAGGGAAGGTCTCTAGGTCTCTAAGGGCTGCAGCATGTCTTATGCCACCCTGGGGACCCCTCACTCAGCACAGGTACACTGCTTGCCAGCTTTTGTGCGCTGGTGGGGAGAAAATGACTAAGTCGACATGGCACTCCCCTCAGAGTGCCATGCTAACCTCACACTGCCTGTGGCATAGATAAGTCACCCCTCTAGCAGGCCTTACAGCCTTAAGGCAGGGTGGACTATACCACAGGTGAGGGCATAGGTGCATGAGCACTATGCCCCTACAGTGTCTAAGCAAAACCTTAGACATTGTAAGTGCAGGGTAGCCATATGAGTATATGGTCTGGGAGTCTGTCATACACGAACTCCACAGCACCATAATGGCTACACTGAAAACTGGGAAGTTTGGTATCACACTGATGCCAGTGTACATTTTATTGTGAAATACACCCAGAGGGTATCTTGGAGATGCCCCCCCTGAAAACATACCCAACTTCCAGTGTGGGCTGACTTGTTTTGCCAGCCTGCCACACACTAGACATGTTGCTAGCCACATGGGGAGAATGCCTTTGTCACTCTGTGGCTAGTAACAAAGCCTGTACTGGGTGGAGGTCCTTCTCACCTCCCCCTGCAGGAACTGTAACACCTGGCGGTGAGCCTCAAAGGCTCACGCCCTTTGTTACAGCGCCACAGAGCATCCCAGCTAGTGGAGATGCCTGCCCCCTCCGGCCACGGCCCCACTTTTGGCGGCAAGGCCGGAGGAGATAATGATAAAAACAAGGAGGAGGTACTGGCCAGTGAGGACAACCCCTAAGGTGTCCTGAGCTGAGGTGAGACTGACTTTTAGAAATCCTCCATCTTGCAGATGGAGGATTCCCCCAATATGATTAGGGATGTGCCACACCCCTGAGGGAGGAGGCACAAAGAGTGTGTAGCCACCCTCAGGGCTAGTAGCCATTGGCTACTAACATCCCAGACCTTAACACACCCTTAAATTCAGTATTTAGGGGCTCCACAGATCCCAAAAAATGAGATTCCTGCAACCTGAAGAAAGAAGGACTGCTGACCTACAAGCCTGCAGAGAAGGAGGAAGACGACAACTGCTTTGGCCCCAGCCCTACCGGCCTGTCTTCAACTCCGAAAACCTGCTCCAGCGACGCATCCGACAGGGACCAGCGACCTCTGAAGCCTCAGAGGACTGCCCTGGACTACTGGACCATGAAACTCCCGTGAACAGCGGCCCTGTTAAAAACCTGCGACTTCTTTGCAACAAAGAAGCAACTTTCAAAGACTGCAGATTTCCCGTCGGAAGCGTGAGACTTCACACTCTGCATCCGACGCCCCCGGCTCGACCTGCAGAAAACAAACACCTTAGGGAGAACTACCCGGCGACTGTGAGCCCGTGAGTAACCAGAGACGACCCCCCCCTGAGCCCCACAGCGACACCTGCAGAGAGAATCCAGAGGCTCCCCCTGACCGCGACTGCCTGTAACAAGGGACCCGACACCTGGAACCAACACTGCACCCGCAGCCCCCAGGACCTGAAGGAACCGAACTTCAGTGCAAGAGTGACCTCCAGGCAACCCTCTGCCTATCCCAGGTGGTGGCTGTCCCTAGAAGCCCCCCCTGTGCCTGCCTGCAACGCTAGAGTGGCCCCCCAGCTCTCTCCATTGTTTTCAACCTAAAACCCGACGCCTGCTTTGCTCACTGCACCCGGCGGCCCCTGTGCCGCTGAGGGTGTACTTTGTGTGCCTTCTCGTGTCCCCCGGTGCCCTACAAAACCCTCCTGGTCTGCCCCCGAGGAAGCAAGTACTTACCTGCTGGCAGACTGGAACCGGAGGATCCCTGTACCCCATAGGCGCGTATGTGTTTTGGGCACCTCTTTGACCTCTGCACCTGACCGGCCCTGAGCTGCTGGTGTGGTAACTTTGGGGTTGCCTTGAACCCCCAACGGTGGGCTGCCTATGCCCCAGGACTGAGACTTGTAAGTGTTTTACTTACCTTCAAAACTAACCTTTACTTACCTCCCCCAGGAACTGTTGATTTTTGCACTGTGTCCACTTTGAAAATAGCTTATTGCCATTGTTACAAAGACTGTACATGATATTGTTTTCATTCAAAGTTCCTAAAGCATCTAAGTGAAGTACCTTACATTTAAAGTATTAACTGTAAATCTTGAACCTGTGGTTCTTAAAATAAACTAAAAGATATTTTTCAGTATAAAAACCTATTGGCCTGGAGTAAGTCTTTGAGTGTGTGTTCCTCAATTATTGCCTGCGTGTGTACAACAAATGCTTAACACTACCCTCTGATAAGCCTACTGCTCGACCACACTACCACAAAATAGAGCATTAGAATTATCTACTTTTGCCACTATCTTACCTCTAAGGGGAACCCTTGGACTCTGTGCACACTATGTCTTACTTTGAAATAGTATATACAGAGCCAACTTCCTACAGATATACTAAGATTACTTTGAACAGCTCTATCACTTCCTTCCAGAAGGGCTGTATTCATGAGCAAGTATGTTTAAAGTCTTCCCCTTGATCCAGAGCCCCTACTAACACTGTCGGCTAACCTGCGGTAAAGCCTGTGCATTTTTGTTGGGTAGCTGTACCAGTCTGTTAGTGATTCATAATGCGTTTCCTTCCTCAATATGCTATGAACAATTTTATGTTAGTGTCTCCATATATCCAGCCATTGTAATTTATTTTCTGTCAGTCCCTTCCATTTATGTTGGTATGCCTCTCAAACCTAGAATGTGGCCACCAGTCATAAGCCCTATAGTGTGAGTATTTTGCCTTTGGCGTCTGTAGCCTGTCAAACACATTTCTTAACAATAGTAAAGTCCCTAATGGTTGCTTCACTAAGTTTGTTTGAAGTGCACATTGTCTTAATTTTGACTATATTTAAATCTTTCCTTTTTTTCAATTTGAAAGTCCCTCTTACAGTCCCCAAAACATTTGGGGGCGGTGTGAACAAGGAGTTATAATGAATGAGTGTATATAGGGAGGAACATGTAGTGAGCCACAGGTACTTATTCAGTACATCCCACTCCCTAAGTGCAGTGATCACCAGTTTACTAAAGTAAGCGTTGGCTGGGTGTTCATGTTTTGACTTTCACAGAAGATCCCAAAGCAAGGGCCTTACCAGTGCTTTACCCATATGAACCCGTATCTTTTCTGACTCTCTGGCTCTCCATTCAGAGAAGACTCTATTTGTGCCGCTTTGTAGTATAGTTTTAGATTGGGCAGGGCAAGGCTGCCTTTTTCTCTAAGTTGGCATATTACTGAATATGAGCATCTCCAGTGTTTATTTTCCCAGACGTATTTTAGTATGGCTTACTTGGCTTTCATGAAGAAGCCTTCTGGGAGGGTGATTGGAAGGGCTTGAAACTGTCAAATGCCTAGGAAATATTGTCTTCTTAATCGAATTGACCCTACCCATCCATGAGCCATGCAGTCCCAATACACCCATCGCTTTAAGAGTCTCTACTTGTGATGGAGGGAGTATGAGATTTAGCATCAAAATCTTTTTGATTTGCCAATCACGGTCCCTTTCTGTGTACTTTGAGTGTGCTAAGTATCACTCAGCTATATTAAAGGCTATTTAATTGTTCAGTAGTCCTTAGGGCCCGTTTCCCTGTTCTGAATGTAAAATCAGCAGGTGCCCTGCCGCAACCACAGTTGCTTCAATGCGTTCAGTAACATCAGGTAGGTACTCCAGCAAAGAAACAATCTTACCAGCCAAGCAGAAACGACAGGAGGTTAAGCAACACTAACCCTTTCACAACAGAGGATTTTGCAGCACAAATAAATATTGTGTCAGAACTTAGCCTTCAGAACGTATTCCAGTTCTAAGGGAGACAGGTTGCCCCATTACACAGGCATGCTATGCAACAGAACCTGTTTTCCATTACGGTGAATGAAGTTCTGTACCAGTGCTTACACAAGGTCTGTCTCACACTGCACCATATCTCTGTTCTCTTAATGAAGTAGGCCTCACCTACATTCTAGTTTAGTTTTGTCTGCAATATCTGCCATTTTACACAACAGACAATCCATTACACTTTGAAAAGTTCCTGTTATCACTTCATTCATGATAAGATTGAGAAAATGTATCCCTTCAAGACCTCCATCTTGAGATGAACCTTTCATCGAAGTTCAGAAAGTCAAAATGGTCTTACATACTTATCCACACCACCTTTCTATCTTAATAAAACAGTTGAACTTCCAATGATCTTTCAAGCAGGGACAGAACGTGGTGGTGTAATGAAACTTGAGGGGGGCCCTCTGCAAAGTGTATTGAGGAGGCCCTCCTCTTGACCCCTGGCCCACTCGGGACCATTTAGGCCCTGCACAGTGCTGGCCAGTACGCAGGGCGTGACTGCGTCCTGCTGAGGGGTCCCCTGGAGCTCTGGCCACTCCCCACCCTATGCCGTGGGAGTGCCGGGGCTATTGTTACACCACTGACGGCACCACATGATTGCACAAAACAGTTATTTCCTTTGAACTCAAAAGGCGGGGAAAATCTAACTCAAAAGAAGGCATACCCCGATCGATTGTGTGATGCATATAAGGTTGATATGTATGTGCAAACAGACAGCTCGTGGAAATTCTTTAAGCTTTTTCTTTCTTTGGCAGCCTTCCACTAACGTATCTTAGCAAGGCACCATAGTAGTCATCTGCATGCTCGTTTACGAAACACTGCTGTGTGTTTTTTTTCATGCAAGGAGAGAAGCCCAAATTGGCCAAACTTATTTTGCTACTTCCTACTTTTCTACTCCTGTTTCCATCCACTTCAGCCTTAAGGTCAATGGGACCTGCTTTTAGGTCGATGCAAAGCATGCGATACAGCAACACATACTACAAAGATAAAAAGTTATTTGTAGCCAGCTGTTTGCAATTTTTCCTATTAGATTCACTGGCACCACCCAGCTCCTCAGTGGTTGGAAAGTTTAGATGATGGAATGTTGCTTATTTTTGCAGTAATTGTTTGTATTCTACACACACACACAAACACACCATCCCAAGTTTAAAGAAAAAAACACACAAAAATCCAAGGTGCAGTCTTTATGCTGATGCATTGTAAGCTATGACTAAGTGAACATTTGTCATTCCTAAAGTTTAGTCTTTAAAGTAAACAAGTTAACTATTCCAGACCCAACACAAGATCCTAGGATAGTGCAAAGTACTTGAATCTACAACACGACACGCAGCAAACAGTTTCTTTTATAAGTAAGTACGTTTTTTTTTTGTGTGTGTGAAGAAGCCTGTAGGAAGCTTGCTCTGTATATACTATATCAAAATGAGATATAGTGTGCACAGAGTCCAGAGGTTCCCCAAGAGGTTTGACAGAGGCAATAATAGATGATACTAATGCTCTATTTGTGTTTGTGTGGTCGAGCAGTTGGGCTTATCAGAGGGTAGTATTAAGCATTTGTTGTACACCCACAAGCAATAAGTGAAAACACACACTCAGTGACTTAACTCCAGACCAATAGGTTTTTATATAGAAAAATAATCTTATGTTAATTTATTTCTAGAACCACAAGGCTCATTTAGAAGGTAAGTACATTAAATGAAAGATACTTTGCATAGCAATACCTAGAACTTTGAATGGACTCAACAATGTACAAAATTTTTCTTAAAATGTCAAAAAGCTATTTTAAAAGTGAACGCAGTGCAATTTTCAACAGTTAGTGGGGGAAGTAAGTAAAGTACAGTTTCAGAGGTAAGTAACAAACTTACAGGTTCAATCTCCTGGGCGTAGGTAGCCCACCGTTTGGGGGGGGGGGGGGGTCAAGATAACCCCAAACACAAACAGGAGCCAAAATAACATGGGTGCCTATGGAGACAGGGGGTACTCCGGTTCCGGTCTGCTTGCAGGTAAGTACCTGTGTTGTCGAGGGCAGACTAGGGGGGTTTCAAGGAGCACTAGGTGACCCCAAATAGGCACAGGAACCACACCCTCAGCAGCACCGGGTCGGCCGGGTGCAGAGTGTGAACAGGGCGTTGGGTTCTTAATAGAACTCAGTGGAGGGACCCGGCGGTCACTTAGGCGCTGCAGGCAGGGCACAGAGGGGCTTCTCGGGCAAGCCACCGACTGGGCAAGGGTGAGGGCCGCCTGCTGGTCGTTGCTGTACCGGTGGTCAGTTTCTCTCAGGCCGAGGGGCAGTGCTTCTCCAGGCGACAGATATCTTTGTCCCGGGCAGTCGCGGTCAAGGGGGTCCTTGGGATTCCCTCTGCAGGCGTCGTCGTGGGGGTCTAGAGAGGTTATTCCTGGGTGGACACGAAGTCGGAATCGCCTGGGGATCCTCTCTGGGTAGTTGGTTCCTCTGGACACGGGCCAGGGGCGTCGGCTGCAGAGTAGGTTGGACTTGCGCTTCTTGAGTGAAGTGGGAGTCCCTTTAAAGATGGTTTCTTTGTCTTCTTTTTGGACAGGTCCGCTGTCCACTGTAGTTTCTTGCTCCTCGGTGAGGCAGGCAGTCCCCTGGAGGGTTTTCAGGGGTCACTGGTCCTGCAAAACGCGTTGCTTCTTCTCTTGCAGCTTTTTGAAGCAGGAGACGGACTGGTAGGGCTGGGGCCGAGTCAGGTGTCTCCTTCTCTTCTCTGCAGGGTTTTTCAGCTCAGTAGTCCTTCTTCTTTCTTGAGGTCGTCAAGAATCTGAGGAGCTGGGTTCAGGGTCGCCCCTAAATACTAAATTTAGGGGTGTGTTAGGGTCAGGGCGCAGTAGCCAATGGCTACTGTCCCTGAGGGTGGCTTCACCCTCCTTGTGTCCACTCCCTCTGGGGAGAGTGGGGTAGGCACATCCCTATTCCTATTGGTCCTAATCCTACAAAGCAAGATGGGGGATTTCTCAAGGAGGAGGTCACTTCACCTCTGGACACCTTAGGGGTGGTCCTGGCTGAAGGGGTGACTTCTCCTTGTTTTTCCTCATTATCCCTCTGGACTTGCTGCCAAAAAGTGGTGGCTCGTCTGGGGTGGGGGGGGTTGGGGGCATCTCCACTGGCTGGAGTGCCTTGGGGCACAGTAACACCGGGCTTGAGCCTCTGAGGCTCACCGCCAGGTGGGAAGCACCTCCACCCAGGACAGGCTTTGTTTCTGACCACAGAGTGCACAAAGGCACTTACCCCATGTGGTCAGGAACTCATCTGGAAGTGGCAGGCTGTCACAGACCGGGTCAGTCACACACTAGCAGTTGGGCTAACATACAGGTGGCATCTCTAAAATGCCCTCTGTGACATTTTTCAATAAATCCCACACTGGCATCAGTGTGGGTTTATTATGCGGAGAAGTTTCATATCAAACTTCCCAGTATCCAGTGTAGCCATTATGGTACTGTGGACTTCGTTTTGACAAACTCCCAGACCATATACATAATATGACTACCCTGCACTTACAATCTAAGAATTGACTTAGACACTTTAGGGGCATAGTGCTCATACACCTATGCCCTCTCCTGTGGTATAATGCACCCTGCCTCAGGGCTGTAAGGCCTGCTACAGGGGTGACTTACCTATGCCACAGGCAGTGGCTTGTGGGCATGGCACTCTGATGGGAGTGCCATGTTGACTATGTCTTTTTTCCTCACTAGCACACACAAGCTGTGAGGCATTGTGCATGTGATGAGTGAGGGGTCCCCAGGGTGGCATAATACAAGCTGCATCCCTTAGGGACCTTTACTGGCCACAGAGCCCTGGGTACCAGGGGTACCTTTTACAAGGGACTCAACTGTGTGCCATGGCTGTGCCAATTGTGAAAACAAAGGTACAGTTTTAGGTAAAGAACACTGGTGCTGGGGCCTGGTTAGCAGGGTCCCAACACACTTCCAATCAAAGCTGGCATCAACACTAGGCAAAACGTGGGGGGTGACCATGCCAACAGTGACATTTTCCTACAAGGCCCAGAATTGTTTTGGGGGGGGGGGGGCATGTGAAACAAATCATAAACCTTGTGAATCAGAGCAGAAAACATGATTGATGTCTTCATGGCTGTTCTTTTTAAAACGCGAGAACAGGTGGCACCAGCGCCAGAGGAAAATGTGGATTCCCAAAGACACAGGCCAACCTCCTTGAGTGTGGTCTCAGATTGCTAGGTTTGTTTTAGCTGAATGCAAAGGAGAGAGGCTGCAGATAGCGAATATAGATTTCACCAAACACAATCTGCACACTGAGCAAGGGTTAGCTTATCCCTTAACAGATCCAAAGTTTGTGTATAATACTGAGATAAACCAATTTAAAGAACGGTCTTACTTGTTGGGGCTGCTGTGAGGACCAGAAATTCAGGATGGCCTCACCCAGTGCCGGATAGTCACTTTTTTGTGCTGTAGGCTATTTATACTTTCAGAGAGCTCGATCACTGTGCAGCACGGTTCATATATACAAAGGAGTGAGGACTATATTTATGCGAGAGAACAAATTTTGCACTGGGAGGGTTAGTAGAGTACTTTCCTAAAGTTGCTGGCAAAAAAGCATTTGCTCCTTTCTAGACTTTCAGAAGCCACAAGCCATCGATTACATCACAGCCTGGTGCAAGGGACAGTAGACATCTTGCAGTGTTTGTTGGTTTAATCTTCTGTGCCTCAAGGGGCAGAACATTCTTGTGCTCTGCTGGCACAAAATCCTAATAACATAGAGCACTCCCAGTTAAGTAGCAGATTGTCAGCGTAATTGAGGGAAAAGGACAGAGCAAGACAGACAAAACATGAAAAAAGGTCATATGACATAACTCTCTGTACAGTGCAGTGACATTAGGCCATTCAGGCCAACCATTCTATTTTACCATCAACAGAATATATAGATGACTAGGGAGCACTCTTCAAAGTCTGATGGGTGAGGCTTACATACTCCTTAACCATTTAGTTGAAGGAGCAATGCAGTAGGTGGACCAATTAAGTCAACAGTAAAGGTGCTGAATAAAAGCAAGTTAGTGGGAGAGTAATGTTCTCTTCCAGGGGATCCTCATCAATAGTCATAAACATGGAATATTCCCGCCCTTGTGCGGGGACCCCGGAGCATATATATATAAAATACATACATATTATCATGTGTAAAACAGCAATGCAGGCTATAATCATAAATAGGCTAAAATGCTTTATTTCTATGCAAGGTGTTTTTTTTTTTTTTTTTATATATTATAAAATCACAATAGATCATAAATATCTACATAAGCCCCAAAAACTGGACTTAGGGAAGTAAACAGCAGTAAATATCAGAGAAAAATAGAAAAAACCACATTGAAAAACAATGAAGCATTCTTAGCCAATAGGCTGCATGCAGGTTAACACAGGAGAACCATAAAAACTTTGGCACCGTGCCTTTAAGACCCTGAGCACCTCCAGTATCCCACCATGCGTCGGGGGTGAAGGGAAGGTGACAGTTGGTTCACAGTTAGGTCAGTTCTTTTTTCCGGCTTCTTCTGAGAGGATCCTGGAGCATTGAGCTCTCAGTTTTTCTGAGTTTTTTCTTCAGAAAAATCCCTAAAAATAGTGTTTTTCCTGTTTACTCGACAGATAACATCTTTTGTCTGAGTTTGGCAGTCTTTTCTGACAGAAAATGCCATCTCTTTTTGTAAAATGTCCTTCTTGTGGGAAGAAGAAAGCCCAGTCAGACCCACACTCTCTGTGTATTGTCTGCCTGCCACAGAGTCACTGTCCTGACACCCGCAAGTATTGTAAGAAGATGTCAAGGAGGACTCTCAAAGACAGAGAGAAAATCAGGCTACATGGGCTTCAGGAGAGGAAAAAGTCAACATCCTCTTCACTTCCCAGGCCTACAACAGAAGGAATGGCCAGATCGACGTCGACAGGTAGGATTGTGCCTGTTTGTTCTCCATCAACGTCATCGGCGCCACCGTCTCACCGGCATAGATCGCCGTCGACGGTGACCAGACCGACGTCGAGGGACAAAGCGTCGAAACATGGGCACAGGGGTACATCTCCGTCGACGGCAGGCCGCCGTTCGGCGTCGAGTCATCTCCGGCGCTCCCGTTCGCCGTCGAGAACATCTCGCCCCTTGGCGTCGAAGGACACGACGCCAAAAACACCACGACGGCATGAACATCCGCCGTCGACCACTCGCCACTCAACGTCGAGGCACACGACGGCGAGTAGGTCCAGGTCCCGCGATCGGCGGTCGGCGTCGAGACATTCAACGTCAAGACCTTCGACGTCAAGAACAGACCAGCCATCGCAACTTTCGACGTCGAGGATGCAATCGACGTCGACACAACCTTCAGCTGTGTCACAGGCAGTAGAGCCAGCGGAAAAAGCTCCCTCACCGGTGGTCTCTATACGGAGTGCATCATCCCATTCCAGAGCGGGCTCATCGGGGCATGTTTCTCCCATCACTCTATCACCTAGATGGTTAGAGAGTCTGAATAGACCGGCAGCATCCCCGGATTCCCAATACTCTAGGATGTATTCTCCTACTGCCTCATTACCTAGAACGCCATCGCCTACAGCTAGAGCAGGACGGGCTCGTTCTGCTTCTCGTCAGCCGACCACAAGACCTGCACACTCTGCTACAGCTTCTCGTAGCAGGTCTCGTTCCCGAAGGAGAACCAGGTCGCGAACACCACACAGAAGATCACCTTCTTGGTCTTCTTCAGGATCGTCTGTTGGGCGCTACTCCCCCACACTGACAGATTCTCCACCTGCTAGGATCTCACCGGTGGATGATATCACCACTTTTAATGAGGTTCTTTTAAGGGGAGCGCAGAAACTAAATATTGAGGTACCGGAGCCGGCCACCTCATCCTCAGTTATCTTTGAGACCCTACAACACAGATCAGTCTCGAGAAAACTGCTGCCACTAGTACCGGGTTTGCTGCAACCTACTATGGACACCTTTCTGACTCCAGCCACTCTCAAGTCTGCCCGGGCTAGGATTCAAAAGAAGTACAAAGCTCCGGAGCAAGATCCTTTATTCCTGCGGAAGGATCCGCCACCGGACTCTGTTATTTTAGCCGCAGCCAGAAAAACACACTCTGTGGCATCATCTTCCACAGTCCCCCCGGATAAGGAGAGCAGACACCTAGACTCCCTGGGGAGAAAGATGTGCGGTACGGCGGCATCTGCTATGAAGGTCTCCAGCGCCTCAGCACTTCTGGGCAGATATGACCGCTCTCTGTGGGACTCAGTCCACAGATTTACAGAAAAGTTGCCCAGGGAAGATAGACAGGACTTCCAGGAAATCTTGCAGGAAGGGGGCCTAGTATCTAACCAGGTCATCAGCGCGGCGGCGGACGGGGCGGATTTGGCTGCGCATGGGTATGCGCACGGAATCTGCGCTAGGAGGTCTTCCTGGCTACGGCTCACGGGTCTGAAACAGGAAGCACAGCAACGCATTTTAAACCTCCCATTCAGCGGGAATTCGTTGTTCGGTACCCACGCGGATGAAGAGATGGCCCGAATGAAAACGGAGGTGGACACTATGAGGGCAGTGGGCCTGGAACGTAAGAAAGACTTCAGGCGGAGGTACAGGCCGTACGACAGACGACCATTCCAGCAGAGGGTTCAAACCCCTCACTGGTCTCAGAGGCCACAACAACGACAGGGACGTCCCCTGTTTCAGGCACGTAGACCCACAAGAGACCGAGGGGCAAGTAGACCTCAACAGTCTACAGCAAAGACACCAACCAAGCAATGAAGCATTGCTTCCCTCAGCACTGTGCACCACTCCGGTGGGGGGAAGTATTACGCATCATCTTCACGAGTGGCACTCCATCACAAGAGACAAATGGGTGCTCAATATTGTCGAACATGGCTATTCTCTCCTTTTCAAAAAACCTCCGCCACACTTGCCGCCAGCAAGATGTTTTCCTTCTCATCTCAGCCTGCTACGCAAGGAAGTTCTTGCACTCCTACAAAAGAAAGCTGTAGAAAAGGTTCCTCTGGCACAAAAAGGAAAAGGGGTGTACTCCCGTTACTTTCTGGTGGCGAAAAAAGGTCAACAGGGCATCTTCAGGCCAATTCTGGACTTACGGCTCCTGAACAAGTACATAAGAAAACAGAAGTTCAGGATGCTAGCCCTTCACCAGATTGTTCCGCAACTGCATCAGGGAGACTGGAGGTGCTCCATCGACCTACAGGATGCTTATTTTCACATCCCAATAGCATCCAAACATCGGAAATTCTTACGTTTCCAGATAGCGTCACAGCACTACCAATTCAGAGTCCTACCATTCGGCCTGAAGTCTGCACCCCGAGTCTTTTCAAAATGTGTAGCAGTGGTAGCGGCACATCTTCGAAGGCAAAAAATATTCGTCTACCCCTACCTGGACGACTGGCTATTGAAGGCTTCCTCTCCGGATCAGGCGAGAAAACATCGAGACATTGTACTAAGAACTTTCAAGTCTCTAGGTCTTCAAATCAACCACAACAAGTCAACCTTGATTCCAACACAAAACCTCCACTACCTGGGAGCTATACTAAACACAGAGCTCCAAAGAGTGTATCCTTCGGAGGAACGACTTTTATCAATCCACAGGAAGTGTCAACAACTATTAACAGCCGATGCACCTACTGCTCGTCAGGTGACATCGCTTCTGGGCTCCATGGCTTCATGCATCTTCATAGTCCCGAATGCCAGGCTACACATGAGGCCCCTTCAGGAGGCATTCGAGAACAACTGGAGCCAAAAGACTGGTCGCTGGGAGGACAGAGTACGACTACCAGCAGCGGCTTTTCAATCACTACAATGGTGGATGCACAGACCTCACCTGTCGATAGGTTCTCCGTTTCACCAGACAATTCCAGCCGACACTCTGGTAACGGATGCGTCTCTTCAGGGTTGGGGTGCTCATCTGGGTTCCTTCCAAGCTCAGGGTCTGTGGTCCGACAAGGAAAATAACTATCACATAAATCTACTGGAGCTCAGAGCGGTCCATCTGGCTCTCAAATCTTTCTCTCCATTGGTTCAGGGGAAATCTCTCCTAATTCAGACAGACAATACAACCACAATGTATTACCTGAACAAACAGGGGGGAACAAGATCACTACCTCTGTCTCGAGAGTCCCAAACGATATGGCATTGGCTCCTGGCCAGGGGAATGTCTATCACAGCGGTACACCTGCCAGGTCAGCAAAACGTAGAGGCAGATTTCCTGAGCAGACATCTAGAAGACGCGCACGACTGGGTCCTACACGACGAAGTCGTCGAGGACATCTTCGGTCAATGGGGTCGACCCCAGTTGGATCTCTTTGCAGACGAAGCAAACAAGAAATGCCCAGACTTCGCATCCAGGTTCTGCCGTCCGGGATCTCAAGGGAATGCCCTGTTGATCAACTGGTCAGGGATATTTCATTTCTCTACGCCTTTCCACCGATTCCCCTCATACCGGCAGTAATCAACAAACTTTACAACTCCAGAACCAGAGAGATTCTGATAGCGCCACAATGGCCCCGCCAATTCTGGTACACGGATCTACTCAACTTATCGGAAAAACCTCACAGGAGGTTGCCGTGCAGACCGGATCTCCTGAGCAGAATGGAAGGCAGAATCCTACATCCCAACCTTCCCTCTCTGAGCTTGACAGCATGGCTCCTGAATTCCTACAGTATGGGCACCTAGGGCTCTCACAGGAGTGCATGAGCATCTTGAAAGAGTCAAAACGACCTTCCACGCGGCGTTCTTACGCTTTTAAGTGGAAGAGATTTTACATCTGGTGCTCTCAACAAGGTATAAATCCCATACGAGCTCAGGAGGATGTCATACTGTCCTATTTGCTTCATCTGGCGAAGTCTGGTCTGCAGGTATCTTCTATTAAGGTTCATTTGTCTGCAATTACAGCGTATCGTAAGTCGCCTTCTCAGGAATCCTTCTTTACGATACCTGTAGTCAAGGATTTCTTAGAAGGCTTGAAAAAGGTTTTTCCTCCCATTCGGAGACCTTCTCCTCCATGGGAACTGAATGTAGTCCTGTCAAAACTTATGGGCCCTCCCTTTGAACCTATCCACAAGGCCTCGTTACAGCACCTTACGTGGAAGACGGCTTTTTTGGTGGCCATTACTTCAGCGAGGAGGGTCAGCGAAATTCAGGCTCTGTCTTGCAGAGAACCGTACACGGTTTTTCACGATAATAGAGTGGTTCTGCGAACTCACCCATCTTTCCTTCCGAAGGTGGTGTCAGAATTCCATATCAATCAGACTATGGGGCTGATTCTAATTCTGGCGGGCGGCGGAGGCCGCCCGCCAGAATTCCGCCCCCATAATACCGCTCCGCGGTCAGAAGACCGCGGAGGGTATTATGAGTTTTTCCCTGGGCTGGCGGGCGGTCTCCAAAAGACCGCCCGCCAGCCCAGGGAAAAACTCCCTTCCCACGAGGATGCCGGCTCGTAACCGAGCCGGCGGAGTGGGAAGGTGCGACGGGTGCAGTAGCACCCGTCGCGTATTTCAGTGTCTGCAAGGCAGACACTGAAATACCTTGCGGGGCCCTCTTACGGGGGCCCCTATTGGCATGGGCACGGCAGGGGCCCCCAGGGGCCCCGCGACCCCCCTACCGCCATCCTGTTCATGGCGGCTTTCCCGCCATGAACAGGATGGCGGTAGGGGGGGTCAGAATCCTCATGGCTGCGGAGCGCGCTCCGCAGCCATGGAGGATTCAAACGAGCAGCGGAAAGTCGGCGGGAGACCGCTGACTTTCCGCTTCTGACCGCGGCTGAACCGCCGCGGTCAGAATGCTCGTTGGAGCACCGCCAGCCTGTTGGCGGTGCTCCCGTGGTCGGCCGCCAGGGTCAGAATGACCCCCTATATCTTTACCGACTTTCTTTCCCAATCCGGAGACTCCGGCTGAGAAAGCATTGCATTCTTTAGACTTGAAAAGAGTGCTGAAATTCTATTTGGACAAAACAAAACCGATTAGACATTCTAACCATTTGTTTCTGAATTATGGTCATTTAAGAACAGGAGAGGCAGCGTCTAAACGAACGATATCAAGATGGATTGTGTCTTGTATTGTTAACACTTACCAACTGGCTAATAAGCAATTACTGGCTAGGCCAAAAGCGCATTCCACAAGGGGAAAAGCAGCTACTGCTGCCCTCCTTAACAATGTACCAATTTCCGAGATTTGTAAGGCTGCTACATGGAAGTCTGTGCATACTTTTACTAAGCATTACTGTTTAGACTCGGATGCAAGAGCGGATGCCCAGGTGGGGCAGGCCTCTCTTAGAAATCTATTTGCATAAATATGTATTCTTTCCTGCACTTCTTTCAGAAAGTCCGCAGAGTTTAGGGATGGGCTTGCTAATCTATTCAATGTTTATGACTATTGATGAGGATCCCCTGGAAGAGAAGGATAAGTTACTTACCTGTAAATCCTAGTTCTCTTCCAGGGGTATCCTCATCAAAGTCATAAACAACCCACCCTCCTCCCCGGACTCAAGTCTCCTAGAAGTGCAGGACAGATTATCTTTCTGATCAGTTACACAGATTGTCACCGTAAAAAAGTACTGACCTAACTGTGAACCAACTGTCACCTTCCCTTCACCCCTGAGGCATGGTGGGATACTGGAGGTGCTCAGGGTCTTAAAGGCACGGTGCCAAAGTTTTTATGGTTCTCCTGTGTTAACCTGCATGCAGCCTATTGGCTAAGAATGCTTCATTGTTTTTCAATGTGTTTTTTTCTATTTTTCTCTGATATTTACTGCTGTTTACTTCCCTAAGTCCAGTTTTTGGGGCTTAGGTAGATATTTATGATCTATTGTGATTTTATAATATAAAAAATAAAATAAAAAAAAAACCTTGCATAGAAATAAAGCATTTTAGCCTATTTATGATTATAGCCTGCATTGCTGTTTTACACATGATAATATGTATGTATTTTATATATATATGCTCCGGGGTCCCCGCACAAGGGCGGGAATATTCAATGTTTATGACTTTGATGAGGATACCCCTGGAAGAGAACTAGGATTTACAGGTAAGTAACTTATCCTTCTATGGCATCACAGGTAGCAAATGAATGATTGAGGGTCTGTTGGGGGGGTAAAACAAGTTGGAAAAGAAGTGCAGTCACTGAATGAGCAGTATGAAATGACCAAGCGGTCATTCTATTATACAAGTCACACCAGTGATCTTACAATTTCGTGTTTTGTCTGTAGTACATTCAAGGGAACACATGATTTAATCAAAAAATACAAACGTTAATTGACTTTTCCACATATGTAGAAGTAATATAATTGTTGGCAAACGAAAGAAAAGTAAATTAAAGATTACAAACTTTAAGTGGGTTGCTAATAAACTCCATATACAGAGCCTGACGTTTAGGCCAGAGTATGCTTTTAATCCCTCACCTACTCTTACAGCATAATTTCTACCATTGATAAGTTTAAAATTCTGAAATGAAATGCCTAGTTACATACGAGTTGTGTAAATGTTTAACATGCCTGTATGCCGCATGAACGTCACATCTGTATAATTTATATACTTTGCCCTGTTTTAGGTCTACTGGTGCTAAAGGACCTCGGGTTCCAAGTAGATCGTTATGTTGCCTCTGAAGTATGCGAAGACTCAATCACGGTAGGAATGGTGCGACACCAGGGCAAGATCATGTACGTCGGAGATGTCAGAAATGTCACACGTAAGCATGTACGTCAAAGCTGAAAATAGTCTGTCATACTCAAGCTTTGCAGTGTACTGGACTTAAACTTGTGGTAGTGAGTACCAGCGTCTTCGGAGGGCAGACCAGGGGGGGTTTTATAGGGCACTGGGGGTGGGGGACACAAGTCCACACAGAAAGTACACCCTCAGCGGCACGGGGGCGGCCAGGTGCAGTATGCAAACAAGCGCCGGGTTCGCAATAGAAATCAATGGGAGACCAAGGGGTCTCTTCAGCGATGCGGGGGGGGGGTTCCTCGGGGTAGCCACCACCTGGGCAAGGGAGAGGGCCACCTGGGGGTCGCTCCTGCACTGGAGGTCGGATCCTTCAGGTCCTGGGGGCTGCGGATGCAGTGCCTTTACCAGGTGTCGGGTCTTTGAAGCAGGCAGTCACGGTCAGGGGAGCTTTGGGATTCCCTCTGCAGGCGTTGCTGTGGGGGTTCAGCGGGGTCAACTCTGGCTACTCACGGTCTCGCAGTCGCCGGGGAGTCCTCCCTGAAGTGATTGTTCTCCACAAGTCGAGCCGGGGGCGTCGGGTGCAGAGTGCAAAGTCTCACGCTTCCGGCGGGAAACGTGTATTATTTCAAAGTTGCTTCTTTGTTGCAAAGTTGCAGTCTTTGGTGAACAGAGCCGCTGTCCTCAGGAGTTCTTGGTCCTTCTAGATGCAGGGCAGTCCTCTGAGGCTTCAGAGGGCGCTGGTCCCTGGGGAACGCGTCACTGGTGCAGTGTCTTTAGAAGTGGGGAGACAGGCCGGTAGAGCTGGGGCCAAAGCAGTTGGTGTCTCCGTCTTCTCTGCAGGGTTTTTCAGTTCAGCAGTTCTCTTCTTCTTAGGTTGCAGGAATCTGAGTTCCTAGGTTCTGGGGAGCCCCTAAATACAGAATTTAGGGGTGTGTTTAGGTCTGGGGGGTTAGTAGCCAATGGCTACTAGCCCTGAGGGTGGCTACACCCTCTTAGTGCCTCCTCCCGGAGGGGAGGGGGCACTTTCCTATCCCTATTGGGGGAATCCTCCATCTGCAAGATGGAGGATTTCTAAAAGTCAGAGTCACCTCCGTTCAGGATGCCTTAGGGGCTGTCCTGACTGGCCAGTGACTCCTCCTTGTTTTTCTCATTATCTCCTCCGGCCTTGCCGCCAAAAATGGGGCCGTGGCGGGCAACTCCACTGCTGGAATGCCCTAGGGTGCTGTAACAAAGGGGGTGAGCCTTTGAGGCTCACCGCCAGGTGTTACAGTTCCTGCAGGGGGGAGGTGAGAAGCATCTCCACCCAGTACAGGTTTTGTTACTAGCCACAGAGTGACAAAGGCACTCTCCCCATGTGGCCAGCAACATGTCTGGAGTGTGGCAGGCTGCTAAAACCAGTCAGCCTACACGGGGAGTCGGTTAAGGTTTCAGGGGGCACCTCTAAGGTGTCCTCTGGGGTGTATGTTACAATAAAATGCACACTGGCATCAGTGTGCTTTTATTGTGCTGAGAAGTTTGATACCAAACTTCACAGTTTTCAGTGTAGCCATTATGGTGCTGTGGAGTTTGTGCATGACAGACTCCCAGACCATATACTCTTATGGCTACCTTGCACTTACAGTGTCTAAGGTTTTGCTTGGACACTGTAGGGGCATAGTGCTCATGCACTTATGCCCTCACTTATGGTATAGTGCACCCTGCCTTAGGGCTGTAAGGCCTGCTAGAGGGGTGACTTATCGATACCTGTAGGCAGTGTGAGGTTGGCATGGCACCCTGAGGGGAGTGCCATGTCGACTTAGTCTTTTTATCCCCACTAGCACACACAAGCTGGCAAGCAGTGTGTCTGTGCTGAGTGAGGGGTCCCCAGGGTGGCATAAGATATGCTGCAGCCCTTAGAGACCTTCCCTGGCACCAGGGCCCTTGGTACCAGAGGTACCAGTTACAAGGGACTTACCTGGATGCCAGGGTGTGCCAATTGAGGAAACAAAAGTACAGGTTAGGGAAAGAACACTGGTGCTGGGGCCTGATTAGCAGGCCTCAGCACACTTTCAAATAAAAATTTAGCATCAGCAAAGGCAAAAAGTCATGGGGTAACCATGCCAAGGAGGCATTTCCTTACAATAAGTGTCTTAGAATAATTTTTGCTCTGTCTCTTGGCATTTCTTTATATATGTGTGTGTGTGTATATATATATATATATATATATATATATATATATATATATAGATATAGGTGTATACCTTTATAGTTGCGCATATATATATATATATATATATATACAGCTATATAATGAGGTTTCGTGTATCAAAGTGTTTTTGATCTAATCTGTTATCATATTACAATGTGCATAGCTTCTGCTATCTATTCTGATTCAAGCATGTGAATCTATGAAAGTTCCAATACTGGAGTAAGAAAATAAGTTACTTACCTGTAACTGTAGTTCTCCAGTATTGGAATCTTTCATAGATTCACATGCGACCCACCCGCCTCCCCGGAGAAGCTCACTTCACCTCTTTCTCTCTCTCTTTTTCCTATATTGTACGCACTTGTGCTTGGAAAATCTGAGGTGCTGGAGCTTCTCTCAGGAGGATTCTGGAGGGTGGTGTCGCCTGATTGGTGGATGCTCAAGTTTGGTCCTTTTCACAAAATGACTCTGATAGACTGTTAAATTGAAGAGGCCTAGGGCCTTTTTCTTTGTTAATATGTCTTGACATTACTTGTGTAAATTATACCGAGGACTCCCATCTCGACGACGGGGAATGATTCAAGCATGTGAATCTGTGAAAGATTCCAATACTGGAGAACTACAGGTTCGATGGCAGTGACATTTTCATTACAGGTAAGTAACTTATTTTCTTATCAGTATAGATGAGACAATGCTGGGTGGTAGGAATTTTGTGGATTCTTGCAGATTCTGGAAGGTTCCATCACAAAAATGTGGACAAAATCTGTGATTTCAGCAAAGTTGGAGGTTTGCTGGGCATTGTGGGTAAGAAAATGGTGCAGGGTGCATGTGAAGTTCACCATCCTGGACTCACCCAGTCGTTTAGTTTTCAGATATGTCTAGGTCTTGAGAATTTTTGTACATGACAGCGTCCCAAGTCCAAAAAGTGCAGCCCTCACTATTCCTAGTGGGACGATTTTGAGAGTTAGCTAAGCTCCCATGGCCCAAATGTAAAACCCACAATAATCAAATGTCCTCCTGCTTGCCGTGGGATAAGATGTTTGAGTGTGCGGTAGGAGAGCCGAAAGACTGTTACCCCCTTTAGTAGGGGTGGGGGCATAACCATGCCCATACTGGTTGGTAGCCACCACCATAATATTTTTTTTCTTTTCTTCTTTTAATTCCCCGTCATCTAGTAGACTTTCTGACACCCACCCCTCCCTATCCCCCCCAGGGTGTGGATCAGGCGTAACAACTTTGGCCCCTCTCTTATTTTGAAAAAAAATCTTCCCTGGTCTCTGTAGGGCTTTCTGCCTGCCTTGGGGGCAGATGGGCCTTCCAAAAATAGGTTGAGATATGGCCAACAGTAATGTGCTCCCATGGAGAGCGACCCTTGCCCAAGGGGCTGCCTCTCCAAACAAAACACACATATATGCACACACCAATCCCTGGTGCCTAAGTGGTGTCTGCCCCTCCCTCCACCCCCAGTGGCAGATCGTCTTAATAGAAATAGGCCGATTTTCCTCCGAGGGGGGGCAGATATGGCCTAAAATAAATTTGTCCTCCAGGGGAACGACTCTTGCCTAAGGGGTCGCTCCCCTTGCGTGAAATTGACGCAAAAAAAAAAAAAAATCCCTGGTGTCCAGTAGTTTCTGCCCCCCTTGGGGACAGATTGACCTAATATAAAAAGGCCGACCCCAAGTGGGCAGAAATGGCCTAAATACAATTTGCCCCCCACGGGAGGGACCCTTGCCTAAGGGGTCGCTCCCCGTACATAAAAACATAAAGTAAACAACAACAAAAAAGTATCCCTGGTGTCTAGGGGTTCCTGCCCCCACCTTGGGGCAGACTGGCCTAATTATAATATGCCGATCTAAGGCCTAAAAATATTTTGCCCCCCTGGGGAGCGGCCCTTGCCCAAGGGGGCGGTCCCCTTATGCGCAAGTATAAAAGAAAAAAGAAAAATCTGTGGTGTCTAGTGGTTTCAAAAATGGCCTAAAAGTAATTTTGCTATCCACATATAAAAAAAAAAAAAAAAAAAAAATATTCCTGGTGTCTCGGGGGTTTCTGCCAGAAATGGCCTAAAAATAATTTGGTCCCCTGGGAAGCGCCTTCGCCCAAGGGGCTGCTCCCCTTATGAGTAAGTATTTAAAAAATAAAAATAAATACCTGGTGTCTAGTGGGCATTTCTGCTGCCTGATTGTGACCTCTGATGAGGTCAGCACGCGATTGCATGCTGACGTCATCAGACGTCACTGGTGGGGTCAGGAGTGGAAGGGAAAACGATTCCCCTTCAGCCCTGCTGTGGAGGGTGGGAGCGCGGCACTCTGGGGGAGTGATATTCCTTCCCCCGAGGGCCAGTACTAGGACATAATGGTTACGTCCATGGCGCCTCAGCGCCGCAGCCACGGACGTATCCATTACGTCCTTGGTGCCCAAGGGGTTAAGTAGTTCTATTGGTAATGCTATGAAACAGAGCCATGCAAAAATGTCCTCTCCTGCAGATGGAAAGCAGATCTCTATCGAAGGAGATTGTATTTTCTTGGCCGTTCTCGGTTAAACATTGGTTCTCCTATACATGTTCCTGTTTCACAAGTGTCAGTAAAATCTGATTTGTCACAATACAGCTTAGGCCCAGTTTCTAAATCTTTAGTCACACAGATCTTAGACTTTTGGGGCTAATTGCTTTATATCAGCCTCCTGGAACCCAATACCACTTTCCATTGTAAGGAAAATTTGATAAATAGTTTGTCTGAACATCTTTTTATCTGCTCTAGTGAGGAAAGTATTTTCCTGTCTGGCACATTGTTTGTGTCACAATGCCATCATTAGTCACCAAATGATGAAAGCCTGTGTGGGCTGCCTACTGGTGCTCTATTAAGTCAGGGAGTGTGACATATGTAAGACAATATCATAAAGGACAATGAAAATCAGGGAAGGCATCAGGCTGAGAGGTTTGATGCAGGATATGAATGTGGATGAAGAAAGAAGAAAAAGGAGGCAGCTACAAAGATCTACAGTTCATCCTGCCTTTGTTAATGCGTCTCCATCTGTAAAAAAAATACCTCCCACATTGGGAGGGATTCAGATATTTTGAAAAATCTTCCTACCAGACATAGGCATCATCTCCTTCAGCACTGTTGATTGACTTCGAGATCTACAGCGTCCTCGTCAAAGGACTCAACTCCAACTTGTTCACCGTCACAAGGGTCAGCAGTGACTCATCAATGGCACTCAAGATATTCGCTGTCAAAGCATTTGTCATTGACTTTGAGAAGATCACTGTCGCTCACAACGTGGGCGGTACAGGTCAGATCAATGTAGACGCATCTGCTGCGAGGTAAAACATAATCGATGTCAGCACATCGTCTCAACCACTGTTGACGTCCAAAAGGCCTTCAAAGACACCAACTCCATCTCCTTCAATGCCAAGAAGATATCAGATAATATTATTGCCATCCCCTAAGCAGGTGTCACTACATTCTGAAGCTTTTCCTCTTCAAACCACTAAAGAAACTACAGTTTCTAAAGGTCACCATTTTACTGTGGTGCCAAAATGGTTATACTGCTCTATTGTCACTACACCCATTGAGGACATTCAAAGATTCAATTTAAACACCTGGAGCCCTTGAGTTAGGAAGGCTACAAAAGCCACAACCTATTAGAAAGGGAAAGTCTCTATCTCCATCTCCTTTTTTTTTTTTTTTTTTTTTTAACCTCTCCTCCAAAGACATCCAACAAGATGAGGGAAAGATATTTTTCTCGATCTCCTTATATGGATTCCAATAATACTTCCTACATTCTTACTTCTCCGGCACACTTTCCTTTTGAAGTGTTTCCTGTGAATGCCATCGTGTCTTTTCAGGATGCTGTGACTAGAGGAGCAGCAAAATTAAACATCCCATTGGAGATTGCTCAACCAACGTTTTCTGTTGTATTAGAAACCCTTTGACCTAGGGTTGCTCCTGGACCACTTTTACTTCTAGTAACGGGTCTACTAGATATTTAAGAGGAAAAACTTCCTACTCCTGCACCTGTGAAAACACGCCTCATCCCCATAGTCTTCTACACTTCCAGTAAGAGAATAGACACAACAGGAAAGGAGATGTGATGGACAGTTTCCACGCAGCTAAAGAACGATAATGCTACAATTCTCCTGGGCAGGTACCACAAGGAAATTGGATACATCATGACAACTTTTCTGTCTGTTACCATCACATATGTCGGAAGCTGGCTTTGTATACATTATACCAAAATGAGGTATAGTGTGCACAGAGTCCAGGGGTTCCCCAGAGGCTTAATAGAGGCTAAAGTAGATAATACTAATTTCTTCTTTTGTGTTAGTGTGGTCGAGCAGTTAGGCTTATCAGAGGGTAGTGCAAAGCATTTGTTGTACACGCACAGTCAAGAAATGAGGCACGCACAGAATGACTAGCTCCAGGCCAATGTGCTTATAAAGCAAAAATATATTTTTGTTCCTTTATTACTAGAACCAAAAGGTCTTTGTCACAGCTAAGTACATTTGTGAGTAGGTATCAAGCATATGTATCAAATGTATTTTGTTTAGGTTTTGCAGATAAATAAGTTAACAAATAAGTAAAACTTTTCAATTTTAGAAGTTGACAGTGCAATTTTTCATAGGAATCAATGCAGTCCTGGGGAAAGAAAAGTATTAGCACAGTTAACAGGTAAGTAGTCGACTTACAATCCCAGGCTTCGGGGGTTAGAATGTCCACAGATCAAAATTCAAGCTGACCCCAAAAGTGCACCACCAGCAACACAGGGCTGGCTGGGTGCAGAGGTCAAAGTTGGCCTTGGGTTTTCAGTGGAATCCTATGAGGACTGGGGGCACTCAGAAGAATACAGATTGCAGGTAAGTACCCAAGGTTTCAGGGCACAGGCCTGTGGGGGGCCACAGGTCAGCACCAAACACACACCTATAGCGGCACAAGGGCGGACAAATGCAGGGGGTTGGTTCCGGAAAAGCAAAGGATGGACAAGAAGGAGAGGTGCCCGCTGGACGATACTGGACTGTCAGTGGGACTCCACAAGGCCAGGCGGCTGCTGGTGCAGGAGTGTCTTTGGGCATCGGGAATCTTCGTCAGATCTGGTGTGGTCAAAGGGGTCCTCCGGTTTCAGGCTGCAGGTGTCGTCGTGTTGGCCAGGAGTGGTCAACCTAGGGTGGACTTGAGGTCAGAATCACCTGGGGACCTTCTGTGAATCAGGCCACATGGACTTGGGCCGTGGGCGTTGGGTGCAGAGTGGACAGGGCTTGCAGGTCTTGGGTGGTTCTGGAGTCCTTTTTGAGGGTTTCTTCTGGACAGGTCCGCTGTCCTCAGGAGTTCTTTGTCCACTGCTAAGCAGGCGGTCATCTGGGGATTTGTAGAGGTCGTGGGTCCTGCAGAATGCGTCCCCTTTTTGTAGCAGGAGTCATGAAGCTGCAGACAGGCCAGTAGGGCTTGGGGTCAAGTCAGTTGTCATCTGGAGTCTTCACTGCTGCGGTCGGCTCTTCAGTCCTTCTTTCTTGAGGTTGCCTGGCATCTGGTGAGTATGGTTCACAGGTGCCCCTAAAACCTAGATTTAGAGGTGTTACAGGGATCAGAAGGGAGTCGCCAATGGCTACTGTCCCTGAGGGTGGCTACACCCTTCCTGTGCGCACTCCCTTTGGGGAGTTGATACATTCCTATCCCTGTTGGTCCCTCTCCTCCTAAACAAGATGGAGGATTCTGCAAGTAGAAGGTAACTTCAGCACTGAACACCTTAGGGGTGTTCCTAGTTGTAGTGGTCACTCCTTGTTTTTCCTTATTTTCCCGCTGGACCTGCCGCCAAAAGTGGAGCAGGCATCACCACAAGCTGGAGTGCCCAGCGACACTGTAACAGGAAGCTGAAGCCTTTGAGGCTCACCACCAAGTGTTGCAGTTCCTGCGGGGGGAGCTGTGAAGCACCTCCACCCAGAGCAGGCTTTGTTTCTGACCCCAGAGAGCACAAAGGCTCTCACCCCATGGGGTCAGAAACTCGTCTGTTAGTGGCAGGCTGGCACATACCAGTCAGCCCTACACTAGAAGGTTGGGCAAAATACAGGGAGCCTTTCTGAGATGCACTCTGTGTGCATTTTACAATAAATCCAACACTGGCACCAGCGTGGGTTTATTGTGCTGAGAAGTTTGATGCCAAACTTCCCAGTCTTCAGTGAGGCCATCATGGAGCTGTGGAGTTCATAATGACAACCTCCCAGTCCATGTACTTAATATGGCCACACTGCACTTAAAATGGACTTAGGCACTGTAGGTACATATTGCTCATGCAGCTATGGCCTCGCCTGTGGTATAGTGCACCCATCTATAAGGCTGTAAGGTCTGCTAGAGAGGTGACTCACCTATGCCACAGGCAGTCGTTTGTGGGCATGGCACCCTGGGAGGGATACCATGTCGACTTTACCTTTTTCTCCCCAGCAACACACGCTATCTGCAATGCCAGTGTGTATGTGTTTGTTGAGGGTCCCCTAAGGGGGCACAATACATGATGCAGCCATTAGGGACCCTCCCAGGCCACAGAGCTCTTGGTACCACAGGTACCTTTTACAAGGGACTTAGCCGGGTGCCAGGGGTGTGCCAACCTCCCCTCTGTAGAAACTGTAACACCTATCAGTGATCCTCAAAGGCTCAGGCTTTGTGTTACAATGCCCCAGGGCCCTCCAGCTTGCGGAGATGCCCGCTCCCCGGACACAGACCCCACTTTTGGCGGCAAGTCCAGAGCATATAATGAGAAAAACAAGGAGGAGTCACCCTCCAGCCAGGACAGCCCCTAAGGTGCCCTGAGCTGAGGTGACCCCTGCCTTAGGAAATACCCCATCTTGCTTTGGAGGATTATCCTCATTAGGATTAGGGATGTACCACCCTCCCCACACGGAGGAGTCACAAAGAGGGTGTAGCCTCCTTCAAGGACAGTAGCCATTGGCTACTGCCCCCCAGACCTAAACACCCCCTAAATTGAGTATATGGGGGCAATCCTGAACCCAAGAATTCAGATTCCTGCAACCTGAAGAAAGAAGAAGGACTGCTGACCTGAAAGCTCCGTAGAGATGACGAAGACGACAACTGACTTGGCCCCAGCCCTACCGGCCTGTCTCCAGACTCAAAGAACCTGCACAGCGATGCATCCAGCGTCCTCTGAGGACTCAGAGGACGGACCTGCACCTAAAGGACCAAGAGGCTCCAGAGGACAACGGCTCTGTCCAAAACTACAACAAAGTAACCGTCTCCAATGAAGACTCCAGCCTCACTCCGGAAGCGCGAGTCCTCACACTCTGCAGCAGACCCCCTGGCCTGTGTCCAGAGAACCAACACTGCCCGGTAACAAAGGAACCCGACGCCTAGAAAAAGCACTGCACCCGCAGCCCCCAGGACCGATAAGAACCAACTACCGGTGCAGGAGTGACCAGCAGGCGGCCCTCATCTTAGCCCAGTCGGTGGCTGGCCCAAGAAGCCCCCCGTGGCTGCCTGCATTGCCAGTGACCCCCGGGTCCCTCCATTGACTTCAATACAAAACCTGACGCCTTGTTCACACACTGCACCTGACTGCCCCTGTGCCGCTGAGGGTGTATTTGGCGTGCCTGTTTGGGACCGTCCCAGTGCTCTACAAACACCCCCTGGTCTGCTCCCCGAGGACGCAGATACTTACCTGCTAGCAGACTGGAACTGGAGCACCCCTTTTCTCCATAGGCGCCTATGTTATTTGGGCCCTGCTTTGACCTCTACACCCGACTGGCCTTGTGTTGGTGGTGCTGGGTGTTTGGGGTTAACCTGAACCCCCAACGGTGGGCTGCCTATGCCCAGGATTCTGAACTTGTAAGTTCTTTACTTACCTGAGAAACTAACCAATACTTACCTCCCCCAGGAACTGTTGATTTTTGGAGTGTCCACTTTTAAAATAGTTCCATACTTACCTGTGTGAAGTACCTTACAATTTATGCACTTACCTAAATTCTGAATCTTGTGGTTCTAAAATAAATTAAGAAAATATGTTTCTATATAAACACCTATTGGGCTGGAGTTAAGTCTTTGAGTGTGTGTGCTCAGGTATTGTCTGTGTGTACAACAAATGCTTAACACTACCCTCTGATAAGCCTACTGCTCGACCACACTACCACAAAATAGAGCATTAGTATTATCTACTTTTGCCACTATCAGCCTCTAAGGGGAACCCTTGGACACTGTGCACACTATCTGTCACTTTGAGATAGTATATACAGAGCCAACTTCCTACAGATGGGTATTAAACATCATTCAAAAGGGTTCCTACATTTTATTCAGAAGCACCCCACAGCCCCTTCCACCAATTAAATGTAATATGTCTGATCTCGAAGACGGAACACGTGTTTTGCTAGAAAAGCTAGCAGTAGAAGAGGTTCCATCAAGCCAGTGTAACAAAGGAATATACTCAAGATACTTTCTCATTCTTAAGAAAAGCCAACCCAAACAATTTCAACCAATTTTAGATCCACAGTTCATAAATAAGTTTATCACCAAGGACAAATTGAGAATGTTGTATCTCCATCAAATCTACCTGCACATAAGAAAAGGAGGGTGGCTTTGTGCAACAGATTTGCAGGACGCATAGTTTCACATTCTAGTTTCATATCCGCACAGAAAGTACCTTGTTTTCCTAGTAGAAAACATGCATTATCATTATGCTGTGCTACCACCAGCACCTTGAACTTTCTCAAAATACATGGAAGTAGTCGCAGATCATCTAAAGAAGAAAAAGATCGTTGTTCATTCATACCTTGACGATTGGTTGATAAAAGCAAACTCTCAATTGAAGGAAGCCTAGGACTTCGGGAGCACAGCAAGGCTATTGGCCAAGCTAGTCCTCCACATCATTTCCAAGAAATCCACAGCAACACCAGTACAGCGTCTGGTATCTTTAGGGGCAGAGATAGAGACTGTAAAAGAAAAAGTGTATTCTTCAGAGGAGAGAGTATTTTCCATCCAGAAGAAATGTGCAGATCTAGAACATGCAGACACCCTCACAGTTTGCCAAGTGGCATCACTCCTAGGATCCAATACTTCTCTCGTAGGGGATTTCCATGTATAGTTATAAGCACTGAATAATTCCGCGAGCACTGATGTGAAGCATATTCTTAAGTGCAGATACCAGCCCTTTGAAAAAGGTCTGTCAAAAACCACTTAAGAATAACACTGTGCAGCCTATGTGAACAGCTACACAGGCCAAATTGTTGAAAAGAAAGCAGCTGCAGTGTAAATTCACGTTCAAACACCTATTTATTGTAGAAATGTAATAAAAAATACATTCTCATACTTTATCTACACCTCTCATGAGAATAAAACATTGCAGGGCAGTGTAGCCCATAGGCTGCCATTATACAGAATGTAAATAGAGCAGTGCCTTTAAGAAAGTAAAGTCTTCTGTATTCCATCATGCACAGCAAAAGGCAGTTGCCTCAGTTTTTTTTCCGGCTCCTTCTGACAGGACCCTGAAGCATTGAGCTCTACTTCACAAAGCTTTTTTGACAGAAAATTCAATTAAAACCTTTTGAATTTCAATTTCACTCGACGTTTTTAATATTGAGTGAACATTTCATAACCTTTTCTGTCAAATTCTGACAGAAATTTAAGGTTTTTCTTTTTTAGAATGCCTTCACTTTTTGATAAATGTCCTTCTTGTGGCAGAAAAAGGGCTAAAACAGATCCACCCCAGGTCTGTATAATTTGCCTTCCATCCATCCACAAGCCTGACTCCTGTGACATCTGTAGAACTTTCTCCAGAAGAACCCTTCGTGACAGGGAGAAAATTCGAGTTCAGGCAAGAGAGGACCGGAGAAGAAGTGGTCAATCTGCCACAGAGCGAGGAGAAGGTCAGTCTTCTACCAGGGCTCACCCTGTTTCCTCTACTACTTCTGCCAGACCTGCTCATAAACGGCATAGGTCTCCGACGACGTCGAGGGCATCGACGTCGAGGCCTGGAACGGCGCCGACATGCTCGCCGTCGAGGACCGGCTCACCGTTTAGAAAGAGGCATCGCTCGACGTCGGCAGCTGTTTTGCCGTCGAGACGGCGTGGACGCTCGCCGTCGAAGATCTTGGTCCGGGTCGCCGACGAGGACAATCGTCGTCGAGGGAGAGTGCTCGCCGTCGAAGACGGTCGCCGTCATCACATCGACGTCGAGAAAGGTCGTCGTCAGCGACGAGGGGAATCAATGTCAAGAGGCACCTGCCGTCACCGTACTTCGACGTCGAGGAGTGTGTCGACGTCGAGGCGACAGTCAAAGAGGCCTAGAAGGGTTTATACCACTTCAGAATCCTCGGCCTCACTCATCCTACTTCCGGCTTCGCCTCAGCTCTCTCCTCAACAGCCGTCGTCGCCACAGACACCAGTAACACCTGCGGCTCCTCTTCCGGCCCCCCCTTCATAGTCTGTTCCGATGACTCCAGCGGAATCCATAAGACATTCCAGACATTCCTCTAGACGTTCGTCTTCCTCTCGGCACCAACGACATGAGTCAATTCAGAGATCCTCGCATTCACGTCATAGACATTCTTCGTCTACAAGGGACTACTCTCCAACCCTGTCGGACTCACTGTCCCCGAGAGTGTCCCCCATAGATGACGTGAGTACCTTCCAAGAGGTCCTAGTGTGCGGGGCGACCAAACTAAATATCCCGCTGGCGGTACCCGCCCCATCGACCTCAGTGATTTTTGAGACTTTACACCAGAGGACATCGTCAAGACCTTTACTTCCACTGGTTCCGGGTCTTCTTGAACCGGCAATGGATATTTTTCTGACACCGGCCACAACAAAATCTGCTCCTTCCAGACTTATTAAAAAGTATCGCCCACCGGAGCAAGACCCTCTATTCCTAAGATCGGACCTGGAGCCGGACTCAGTGGTTATAGTAGCGGCAAAGAAGTTACACTCTACATCACCGTCTTCCTCCTCGCCTCCGGATAAGGAGAGCAGAAAGATTGATGCTGCAGGCCGAAAAGTATGCTCTACCGCAGCCATCACAATGAAAGCAGCCAGTGCCACTGCTTTATTAGGAAGATATGATCGTGCTCTTTGGGACTCTATGCTGCAGTTTGCGGCGCACTTACCCAAGGACAAAAGGGAAGATTTCTTGGAGGTCGTGGGTGAGGGTGCCATGGTTTCCAACCAGGTGATAAGCGATGCTGCCGATTCTTCGGTGCTGTCGGCACATAACTACGCTCATGGAGTAGCTTTAAAACGACACGCATGGTTGCGATTGACATCTCTCAAACCAGAGGCACAACAGAGGATTCAGAATTTACCATTCTCAGGCTCCACCTTGTTCGGCTCTCATGCCGATGACGAAATGTCAAGAATGAGTATCAGGCACCACACTGGATGTCCTCACGTCCCCAGCAGCAACAGCAGCAGCCAAGGGCCTTCTCGACACAGCGAAAGTCGACAAGGGGTCGTTCCACGCCACAAACTCGGGCAACTCGCCAGGCTCCCGCGTCTAAGCCCTGAATCTTTGCTTCCCCCTCCTCCGTTACCCCTCCGGTAGAGGGAAGTATCTCAAATCATCTGGACGAGTGGCTACGCATCACATCAGACGCCTGGGTATTGAATATTGTGCGAAATGGTTACGTTCTCAGATTCATCAATCCTCCTCCATCTGTTCCACCCAAACCAGCCAGCCACCACCTCGAAGCTCTTCAGTTAGAAGTAGATATTCTATTACAAAAAAGAGCAATAGAGCCCGTCCCGATCAACCAACGCGGGAAAGGGATTTATTCAAGGTATTTTCTAGTGCCAAAGAAGGCATCGCTGCTCGGATGGGGAGCGCACATGGATCATCTTCGAGTCCAAGGCAAGTGGTCACAGAGAGAGAGTCTCTATCATATCAACCTGCTGGAGCTTCGCGCAGTCCATCTTGCGCTCAAGGCCTTCCTACCTTCTCTGAAAACGGAAACTCTCCTCCTCCAGACAGACAACGTGGCCACCATGTATTACGTAAACAAACAAGGAGGCACCAGGTCCAGGATATTATCCAGAGAGGCTCAGACAATCTGGCATTGGCTTCTAGCCAGGAACCTGTCGCTAGTGGCAACGCACCTGCCGGGCAGACAGAATGTTCAAGCGGATGCTCTCAGCCGCGTAATGGACGAGAACCACGAATGGGTATTACACGACGACGTTCGTTCCATTTTCGCATTATGGGGTACCCCCTCTATAGACCTATTCGCAACCCCAGAAAACAAAAAATGCCAAAGCTTCGCCTCCAGATATTACCATCCAGGGACACTGGGGAATGCCCTGTGGATAAGCTGGTCAGGAGCATTTCTTTACGCCTTTCCACCGCTTCCCCTGATACCGGCAGTCCTCCAGAAGCTATCCAATGCTCAATCCAAAATGATTCTAATTGCTCCAGAATGGCCACGCCAATGGTGGTTTCCAGACCTTCTGCACCGGTCACTCAAGCCACACATCAGACTGCCTCATCGTCCGGACCTTCTCACGAAGTTCAGAGGGCAGATATCTCATCCCAACCTCTCATCGTTGAGTTTGGCAGCATGGCTCCTAAGTTAGTGCAATATGGACACTTGAACCTACCTCAGGACTGTATGGAAATCCTAAGAGAAGCAAAGCGCCCTTCTACACGATCGGCTTATGCATGCAAGTGGAAAAGATTCTGTGTGTGGTGTTTGGACAACAACGTTGACCCGGTATCCTGTGGAGAGGAAGCTATCCTGCCATACTTGCCAAGTTTGGCAAAATCGGGTTTACAATTGACATCAATAAAAGTGCACTTGGCGGCTCTAACGGCATATAGAAAGAGCCCCTCTCAAACCTCCTTTTTTAGGATCCCAATTATTAAGGACTTCCTGGAGGGCTTAAAAAAAGGTTTTCCCTCCCATTAGGAGGCCATCTCCTCCATGGGAACTGAATGTTGTCCTATCGCGTCTCATGCTACCTCCGTTCGAGCCAATACATAAAGCATCACTTCAACATCTCACGTGGAAAACTGGCTTTCTGGTTGCAATCACATCAGCGCGTAGGGGCAGCGAAATCCAGGCCCTTTGCGCTCAAGAACCCTACACGGTCTTTCATTCTGCGAAAGTAGTGATGAGGACGCATCCAAAGTTTTTACCAAAAGTCGTTTCCGACTTTCATGTGAACCAAACCATTTCATTACCGACATTCTTTCCAAATCCAACTACCCCTGCCGAGAGAACTCTGCATTCTCTGGATGTAAAGAGGGTTTTGAAATTTTACTTGGACAGGACAAAATGCTTGCGTAAATCACAGCAGCTCTTTGTTAACTATGGCCCAGTTAGAATAGGGTTGGGCACGTCTAAGCAATCATTATCCAGGTGGATTATTTCATGTATACTGTTGTGTTATCAGTTAGTGAACAAATCTCTTGGTGGCAAGCCAAAAGTCCATTCTACTAGAGGGAAGGCAGCTACTGCGGCCTTAATGAGAAATATCCCTTTGGCAGAGATATGCAAGGCAGCCACTTGGAAATCGGTCCATACCTTTACACAGCATTACTGCCTTGATACAGACGCTAGGGCAGATGCGCAGGTTGGACAGGCCTCGCTTAAGAACTTATTTGCATGATTCATGTTTTTTCAGTATTATTCTGTCTACTCCACCGCGGTTATGGGGATGGGCTTGCTAGTCTATTCAGTGCTTATGACTATACATGGAAATCCCCTATGTAGAAGGAATGGTTTCTTACCTGTAACTCCAGTTCTCTCGTAGGGGTATTTCCATGATAGTCATAAGCAACCCTCTCTCCTCCCCGGTGGAGTTGACATAGAAAAAGTTGCCATAGTAGTATCGAGGTTGGTACTCCAACGAATGTTTTGTTCCTTCATGTCAGGTTACAAGCCTTCAAAAAGAACTGAGGCAACTGCCTTTTGCTGTGCATGATGGGATACAGGAAGACTTTACTTTCTTAAAGGCACAGCTCTATTTACATTCTGTATAATGGCAGCCTATGGGCTACACTGCCCTGCATTGTTTTATTCTCATGAGAGGTGTAGATAAAGTATGAGAATGTATTTTTTATTACATTTCTACAATAAATAGGTGTTTGAACGTGAATTTACACTGCAGCTGCTTTCTTTTCAACAATTTGGCCTGTGTAGCTGTTCACATAGGCTGCACAGTGTTATTCTTAAGAGGTTTTTGACATACCTTTTTCAAAGGGCTGGTATCTGCACTTAAGAATATGCTTCACATCAGTGCTCCGGGGTCCCCGCAGGCGCGCCAAACTATTCAGTGCTTATGACTATCATGGAAATACCCCTACGAGAGAACTGGAGTTACAGGTAATAAACCGTTCCATCTTTCTTATTGATACTTCCAAACACAAGGCTATTTATGAGACCTTTTCAACAATGTCTTGAAGTCAAGTGGTCTCAAGAGGTCACAGTTGGGAAGACTGTATACGTTTGACTGTTGCTGCTCGATATTCTTTTGTATGGTTGTGCAAAACACATATCTTAGTATTGGGAGGTCCAATTCAAAAGAAACATTATACCCAAACCATAGTCAGTGAAGCCTCTCTGACAGAATGAGAAGCACATATGGACCATCTGTCAAGTCAGGGTCTTTGTGAGAAAACATTTCACAAAAATCTTCTTGAGTCGGAGGTAGTGCATTTAACCATCAGAGCCGTTTTACCATACCCCCTCAACGAAATAAAAGATGCTGCAAATGGAAAACACCACCATAATGTATTATGTCAACAAACAGGGTTTAACACGGTCAAGACAAATGCCTTTGCAGGCTCAAACTATGTGGCATTTGGGTCTAGCGAGACGTCTGACACGACTGGCTTTTTGTGACCAAAGTGTACAGCACTTGGAAAGAGATTTTCTCAGTGGACATCATGAAGAAAATCCACAATGGGTTCTCAGCAAAGATGTTGTACTCAATATAATGTTAAACTTGGGTACTCCAATATTTTGCGTATTCGCAACAGCTCTAAATAAAAAATGCAGAGACTTCTTCGTATCCAGAGCGCCAGAACCAAACTAGGGTCAGAGTGCTCTTTTGATAAGTTGGTCAAGTCTCAGTGACCCTAATACTGCAGAAATCTAAATAAAAAATGATTATGATAGCACTGGATTAGGTGAGACAGTGGTGGTACCCTGACCATCTAAATGTGCCCCTTTTACGTGACAAACTGTTACCACGCAGCCCAAATCTTTTGACCAAATGCAAGAGCTAAATTCCACATCCAGCACATCAGTCTTTGAATTTCGAATCATTGCTCCTGAAATCAGACAGTATGGGAATTTGAATCTATCCCTTGACTGCATGAATATTTCAAAAAAATCTAAACATCCCTCCATTAAATCTTTTTTCCCTTTAAAAGGGAAACAGATTTGCATCTGGTGTCAAAACAATGGTCATGATATGATCACTAAACCGGAAGATGCCATTCTGCCAATTTGCTTGACCTTGCAAAACCTAAGTTGCAAATTAAATCAATTAAGGTTCATTTGACTGCTATTACTGATTGTAGGAGATCACCACAACAGGTGTACTTTAAGATTCCTGTTGTGAAATAGTTCCTTGAAGGTGTTTTTCCTCCAATAAAAGGACTGTTACCTCCGTGGGAGTTGAACATGGTAATATTGAAACTGACTAGCCCCTCTACCCCTTTCTCCCCCTTTTCTGAACCTATACATAAATCTGCTCCGAACCTATACATAAATCTGCTTTACAAAATCTGTCATGAAAACCTCTAGGCGCCAGGGCTAATTGTTTTTGTGTGTTTTTTAAAAATTTTTTTAGAGATGGGGAGTGACCCATTAGGCAAGGGTCGCTCCCCTGGAGGGCAAATTGCATTTAGACCATTTCTGCCCCCCTTGGGGGCCAATCGGCTGATTTTAGGTCAATCTGCCCCCAAGGGGGACAGAAACAACTAGGCACCGGGGATCTTTTTTTTTTTTTTGCACCAATGTCACGCAGGGGGAGCGACCTCGTAGGCAAGGGTCGCTCC
Organism: Pleurodeles waltl; assembly: GCF_031143425.1. NCBI lineage: Eukaryota > Metazoa > Chordata > Amphibia > Caudata > Salamandridae > Pleurodeles > Pleurodeles waltl. Next base: position 81,594,343 of record NC_090444.1, on the reverse strand, counting down.
CCGGGGGGGGTTATATTTATTTTAGGCCATTTCTGGGTACCTCTAGAATCCCTAGGATGTTGGAAAAAAGGGACGCAAATTTGGCATGGGTAGCTTATGTGGAGAAAAAGTTATGAGGGCCTAAGCGAGAACTATTCCAAATAGGCAAAAAAAAGGCCTGACACAGGAGGGGGAAAGGCCTGGCAGCGAAGGGGTTAATCCATTCGATTTTTTGCTCGCTATGCCATTCCCATTTGGACCCAGCCATATGCAAATCAATCTTGAACCTGTTCCCCATGGCCACAGTCCATCTCGAACTGCCAGGCCAGGTTCTCCCTGAACCAGAAACAAGCATCCTAGGACCAGTTTTGTGGTACACCTCACATCAGCCAAGCTAGATTGAATCTGGTGGCATATCGAGCATGGGGCCCATGTCTGGGCATACCCTTCCCACTTAGAGCTACAAATCAAAAACAACAGATGATGGACGGAATGTGGAACAAATCAAACATTCACCCCCTAATAGGTCTGGGTTTCATCCATCAGTTTTTTTGCTCACCATGCCATTCCAGTTTGGACCCAGCCATATGCAAATCAGTCTTGACCCTGTTCCCCAGGGGAACAGTCCAGCCCAAGCTGCCAGACCAGGTTCTTCGATACAAGCACACTGGGACAAGCAGGACACAGCAGGCATAGTCCCTTCTCCTTTGCTAGCCATGAGATTCAGCAGGTGCAGTCCCTGTCAATGCAGCCTTTCCTTGCCAGATCCTGGGTGCAGCATTGTAGTCCTTAGTTCCTTTTTCCAGTCTAGTCGAGTTCTGGGTGGAAGGGGTGCTCTATTTATGCTCAGAAAGTTCCCTCATGGTGAGATGCAGTGCGTGGCCAACTGGCTATAAGGTTCCTTCCCTGCGATGACCACTTCATGCAAAGTGTGTTATCCAGTATTGTATCTTTCATAAATTCACATGCTTGAATCATCCCCGTCGTCGAAGTGGGAGTCCCACGGTACATAAAATAGCAATAAATAATAATAATTTTTTTTTTGCCATAGGCTATAATGGAGCCAGCACTTGCTCACATAGCCTATCCATGTCCTTTTGTGAAAAGACCCAAACCTGCCTGCTGTCCAATCAGGCACCAGCACCCTCTAGAACCTTCTCCAGAGAAGCTCCCTTCCTCAGATTTTCTACCGCACGTCGTGTGAAGGGAGTCTCCCTGAGCTCTGCTCAGTTTTTTCTTCTACTTCAGAATTTTTCTCTCAAAAGAGTTGAAAATATGTCAAATTCTTCTAGAAAAGGCCTTTTCCGCCCTTGCAAGACCTGTGGGAAGAAAAGGCTCCTTGTGGATGACCCACATAAAGACTGTTTGTACTGTCTCTACCCACAACATCAGGTTAAGGACTGCAAAATATGTCGCACCTTCTCCAGAAAGACCCTCAGAGACCGTGAGGGCAGGCTCCTGACATGGTTACAGGCCAAATCCTATACTTCAGGTGAGGAGAGTGGGTCAGAGAGGCCACACAAAAGGTCCAGATCTGAGGACCTAGGCCACATAGAAAAATCCAGGAAGAGGCAGAAATCACATCATGGGAAGGGCTTACAGACTTCAGTCTCCTCTGAGCCTTCCTCTCCTCTTCAAAAGAAGGAGTCCTACCATCTATCTCCTTCCTCAGAGCCTTCCACTTCTGGAAAAATGATTCTAAAAATTAAATTGACGACGACAACACCGTCGACGACCGTGACGACGACGACGGTACCTACAACTACCGTCTCCACTACATCGTCGACGAGACCGTCGTCAGCGTCGACGACCTTAACATCGACTGTAAGGGATCAGATCCCCTCACTTAATACTCCATTGGCACCGTCGACGACTGCCCCGTTGACTATAACGCCAACGACGCCTTTGTCATCGGCGCTTTCGCCTTCGACGGGGACACAGTCAAAGAAACTACCGTCGGCGAGGCCATCGTCGACAAGGCCATCGTCGGGGAGACCACCGTTGACGGAAAAATCTGTACCATCCACGGCTGCATCAATTTTCACGCCATCGACAGCAGTGGTGCCTAGTAGACAGGTTGAGGCCACTCATACCTCTTCCAGGTCTCCAGATCTCCGAGCCATGGTCAGGATCAGAACTCTACCTGCACAGGACATTTATCCAACCGACACATCTCCAAACAAGGTGTCGGCTTTACTACCCAGTCATCTTCTTGACTGGGAGGAATCGGACGAAGGTCCTTTCGGAGATGCACATAGCCCCTCGCAGCTCCATGTCAAATACCAAGATGAGGATGAAGAGGATGAGTATGAACAGTATCAACCATACTACTCATCAGGAGCAATACTACGAAACACGAGAGCCTCAACACAGAGATACCGTACAAATGCCTTCCTCCTTAATCCAGGATTTACAGTCCATGCTTCAGGATTATAGGAGAAGGCTCCCAGTGGAAGATCAACCCCCAGCGCCGGTCTCTACGGTGACGCCAGTTAATGCTCCTCCTCCTCCAGCTACTCCAAGATCAACATCACACTCGGTGTTAGCTGCACCCCCCAGAGATGAAGGTTCCACTTCAGGGGAACAAGAAGAAGGAGAAATTTCCACTCCACAACATCCTACCGAGGAATGGGATGATTATTTGGCCCCCACTCCTTCTCCACCACCTCCTTGCCCCTCTGATTCTCCGCCCGAGGACATAGGTGGTTTCCATAATCTTATGGACAGAGCCGCAGTACGTTTCCACCTCCCAACATCTGTCTCCCAATCGGAATGTTTCCTACATGATTTCAAGGAGCAATCACGGAAGTCGGTACGGTCCATTCCGATTATTGATTACATATGGAGCGGGGGCACATAGATTATGCGAAATCCGGCTACGGTTCCTCCAGTTCCACAAAAACTGGATAAAAAATACAAGGCAACCCAAGATTCTCCGGCATGCCTTACTGGCCATCCAAAGCCTGACTCGGTCATCTCAGAGGCTGCTCAAAGACGCTCCAAAAATCCATCAACGCTTATCTCCACTCCTCCAGACAAGGAAGGTCGCAGACTGGACAATATAGGCAAGAGATTCTCCTCCATGTCTGCAATCACTGTCAGGGCAGCAAATTCGTTAGCGATTCTAGGCCAATATGACCGCCAAATGTGGTCCGACATGCAACCTTTCCTGGACCTCATCCCGGAAAATAAACAAGAAGAGGCACGAAAGATCCTACAGGAAGATGAGCGTACGTCGGAAGAAATTATCGACTGCGCTCTTGACATAGCCTCTACTGGTTTCCGCCAACTAGCGGGTGCCGCTGTCTTACGACAACAAGGTTGGCTCAAGGCCACATCTTTTAGACCAGAAGTGCAGTCCCGAATTCTAGACATGCCTTACGATGGGGAATCTTTATTTGGCAAACGTGGATGACGCACTTCAAGCCATTAAAACGGGTCCTCATTTCGAGGTTCCTTCCATAGACAATACCAGCAATCCCACTACAGGCCTTCATTGTGGAGAAGTGTGGCTCAATGGTTAGAGCGGCAGACCCTGAAGCAGAGATCTGGCTCAAGACCAGGGTTCAAGTCCTGCTTCGACAGGTCTTGGGCTCAATTCCCCTTGACCAGATAATTCTCGCCTCGGTGCCTAATCTAATTCATGGGTCCCACTCTGCAACTCTGGGCAATAGCTTGCTTAATCTCCACAACGGCCCCAACAGCGCTTGGATGCCTGGCTTCACCCTGGGGGTGCTCAGGAGTGGGCGCCTCACAGGGAAAAAAGCCAGGAGGGGTTCCATAGCGGTATGAGTACAGCGCCTTGAGACCCTAACGGGTGAGTAGTGCGCTATACAAGTGCTAATTTACATACCACCAGCAGTACAGGCAATCATCGACTGCCTCCTATACCAGACAAGGAGGTAAATGAAGGCAGGGTTCGCAATCCAGAGATCTACCCAGAAAACAATGATCTTCTACAGGCACCGGCTATGCTCCCTCAATGCCCACAACATCAGCAAATAGGAGCAAACATTTACAACTTCATCCAAGAGTGGAAGAAAATAACATCAGACAAATGGGTGCTGGATATAGTGACAAGAGGTCATACCCTGGAATTCACACAAAAGCCACCGCTTCACCCACCAACATCAGGCAGCTCTGTCCATCTTCGTCTGCTTCAAGCGGAAGTCTTCAGCCTTCTGGCCAAAGGGGCTATAGAGACAGTTCCTCTGCAACAACGGGGTCTCGGATTCTACTTTCGGTTTTTCCTCATAAGGAAGAAGTCAGGAGAGTGGCGTCCTATACTAGACCTCAGGAAACTCAACAAGTTCCTTCGGAAACAATCCTTCAGAATGATCACACTGTCAGATATCTTGCACCTCTTGAATCCTGGAGATTTTATGACAACTTTAGATCTCCAGGACGCCTACTTCCACGTTCCAATACATCAAAAACATCGCAAATATCTCCGTTTTACAGTAGCCGGTGCCCATTATCAGTTCAGAGTCCTACCATTTGGGCTCAGATCAACTCCGAGAATCTTCACGAAATGCCTTGCCCCAGTCGCAGCCTCCCTCAGAAGCAAGGGTTTCCAGGTGTTCCCATACCTGGACGACTGCCTCATAAAAGCTCCGTCATCTCTACTAGCCTCAAAAGCCACAGACGCCTGCCTAAAACTATTCAACAGTTTGGGTCTAACAGTGAACCTACAGAAGTCAGTCGTGCTTCCCGCACGCAGGAGAGTTTTCCTGGGAGCAGAATTAGACACTATCCAAAACAAGGCATATCTTACCCTAGCAAGGTAGCAGAAGCTGACCCAATTGGCTGTCACAATCTCCGCAAGAAAGTTCGTTTCAGTACGACTATTCAAATCGCTTCTGGGCATGATTTCCTCAGCCATAGTCCTAGTACCGCTAGCAAGACTCAAAATGAGGCCGCTGCAAGAAGAACTGCAACTTCAATGGACCCAGTCGCAAGGATCCTTTGACGACTTAATAACTATCACACCAAAGATTCGGCAGGCGTTAGAATGGTGGTCTTATATCAACCACCTCTCCCACGGTCTAACTTTTCTGGCACCAATAGCAGATTTCGTCATCACCACGGACGCCTCCTTGGAAGGATGGGGAGGCCACTTACAGGACATGCGCATTCAAGGCAGATGGTCCAAGCTCCAAAAAGAGATGCACATAAACCTGTTGGAGCTGAAGTCGATTCAGCTCACGCTCAAAGCTTTTCTGCCGCGCATCGCAGGATCATCAGTGTTAGTCAGAACAGACAACACAACAAGCATGTTCTACATCCACAAGCAGGGAGGAACAAGATCCCTCTCCCTCTCAAGAGAAGCTCAGTCTCTCTGGAACTGGCTCACACTGAACAACGTCCGCCTCAGGGCAGAGCACCTGGCGGGGGTCAACAATGCTCTAGCGGACTCTCTCAGCAGGGCAGACGACAACTGTCACGAGTGGGAACTCAACCAGACCATACTCGAGGACATCTTCCAAAGATGGGGTCGGACGATCCTAGACTCTTTTGCCACCAATCTGAACGCCAAATGCCAGTTTTACGCCAGTCGATACCCACTCCCGGGGTCATGGGGAAATGCTCTTTTGATAAGATGGTCCGGGATCTTTGCATACGCTTTTCCCCCCATTCCACTGATTCCCAGGCTCCTCAGGAAAATGAAGACCGAATGCTGCAAGATCATTCTCATAGCCCCCAAGTGGCCGAGGCAGTACTGGTACTCTGAGATCCTCCTCCGGTCAGTAGCCAATCCAGTCCTCCTCCCTTGCAACCACAATCTTCTAACGAAGAATCAGGGTCTCATCTTACATCCCGACCCAACTTCACTGCACTTGCATGCTTGGCTCCTGAGTACAGAGAGTTCCAAGATATGAACATCGATCAAGAATGTAGGCTCATATTATCTAAAGCACGAGCAGAGAGCACGAACAAGACATACAAACTAAAATGGAAGAGATTCTGTGTTTGGTGTTCTCAGAACAATTTTCACCCATTTCAAATTAGTCCTGAGCAAATTCTTTCTTACCTGCTCTCCCTCTCCAAAGCTGTTCTTTCCCATGCATCAGTCAAGATTCACCTAGCAGCTATAGACTCTTACAGACGATCGGCTGACATGCCGTCTATTGGTTCAACCAGAGTCATCAAACAGTTAATGAAAGGGCTGTTCCGCACCTTTTCTCCGATACGCTTACCTCCGCCAGAGTGGCACCTTAATATTGTTCTCTCCCAACTCATGAAAGCTCCTTTTGAGCCCATTCATAGGGCGGAACTCAAGTACATCACCTGGAAAGTGTCAACCTTGCTCGCTCTCACCTCTACCAGGAGAGTCAGTGATGTACAGGCGTTCACTACTAAAGAACCCTTTTTAGTTTTCTCTGAGGACTTCGTTATGCTCCGAACCAATCCCAAATATATTCCCAAAGTTCCATCTTCGTTCCACCTCAATGAACCCGTTATTCTACGAACCTTTTTTCCAAACCCTACTACGATAGCAGAGAGAACTCTCCACTCTTTGGACATCAAACGATGCCTAAAATTTTACCTGCAAAGTACCAAGCACATCAGAAAATCAGACCAACTCCTAGTATCTTATTCTCTGGGACGTCAGGGAACAGGAGTAACCAAGGCCACTATAGCCCGATGGATTTCTTCAACAATCCAATTTTGTCACACCAAGGCAGGAAAACCCTTGATTAGGCGTCCGAGAGCCCACTCCACAAGAGCAGTCTCCACATCTGCTGCTTTGTTTCAAGGTATTGCCCTTGATAAAATTTGCCAGGCTGCGACATGGAAAACTACGCACTCCTTTACGCAGCACTATTGTCTGGGGTCATCACAAAGAACAGACTCTCTAGTAGGGCAAGCTGTGTTACGCCATCTCTTTCATTAAGGTGAGACCTTTTCCTTAGTTATAGTCATATGGCTTGAGATGCAAATAACCAAGTTTCTATTATGCTTTCATGTGAATATGTAAGGTGTATGTATGTATTTGTGGATATGTACATAGATATGTACACATATATATATATGTTCGATGGCATGTGTAGCTGCAGATACACATGCTGTGCACATCCCGCCATCTGGTGTTGGGCTCGGAGTGTTACAAGTTGTTTTTCTTCGAAGAAGTCTTTTCGAGTCACGAGACCGAGGGCCTCCTCCCATTTCGACTCCATTGCGCATGGGCGTCGACTCCATCTTAGATTGGTTTTTTTCCGCCATCGGGTTCGGACGTGTTCCTTTTCGCTCCGTGTTTCGGGTCGGAAAGTTAGTTAGAATCTCGGAAAAAACGTCGGTATTGTTTGCGTTCGGTATCGGGTTAGTTACAACAGATCGACACCGAATTTAGAAGAGTTCCGGTGGCCCTTCGGGGTTTTTTCGATCCCCCGTCGGGGCCTGGTCGGCCCGGCCACGTGTGAATTCAAGGCTGATGGAACGGGCCCCATTCCGCTTCTGTCCAAAATGCCATAACAAGTATCCGTATACGGATCAGCATCTGGTCTGTAACTTGTGCTTGTCCCCAGAGCACAAGGAAGATACTTGTGAGGCCTGTCGAGCGTTTCGGTCCAGAAAGACGCTAAGAGACCGAAGAGCCAGAAGACTGCAGATGGCGTCGACGCCGACAGAACAAGAGCGTTTCGAGGAAGAAAAGGATTCTTTCTCTATCCAAGAGTCGGACTCGGAAGAGCTCGAAGCCGAAGAAAGGCCGAAAACCGTGAGTAAGACATCGAAACATAAGACTCACGAGAAGTCAACAAATGCCCAGGGGACGCCACCGCCAACAGGCCATGGCTTAACCCAAACAAGCGGTGACCGAGCCAAGGCACCGAAAAAGGGCACGCTGGTGTCGAAGTCATCCGACTCTGGTCGAGATACCGCCACACAGCAATCTCGGACCCGAGACATCGGCTCTGAGAAATTTCTGCACCCAACAAATTCGGCATCGAGACACCACCACGCCGAAAATTACAAAGGTTTCTTCGGAGCCTAAAAAGACCTCCGAAAAAGTTTTGGTTCCGAAACATCCAGCCTCGGAGCCTAAAACAAGTTCCTATACAGAGGAACAAAGATTGGCCTCCCAAATGAAAAAACATAGATTTGGAGAGGAACTTCAAGCTGTAGAGCCAGACTATACTCAAAGGAGGCTCCACATTCATCAAGACACAGGGAAGATAACCACTCTTCCTCCAATTAAAACAAAAAGAAAACTTGCCTTTCACGAAAAGGACAAGGAGCCACAGGCAAAGGTGGCAAAGAAAACAACTCCACCACCTTCTCCACCACCATCAGTGCACACATCACCAGTAGCAACTCCTCCACTGATGCACTCCCCGACTCATACTGCCATGAGTCAAGATGATCCCGATGCATGGGACCTTTACGATGCTCCAGTATCGGACAACAGCCCAGACTCGTACCCTACCAGGCCGTCCCCTCCTGAGGACAGTACATCTTACACACAGGTGATCGCAAGGGCAGCTGCTTTCCATAACGTCACCTTGCATTCAGAACCAATTGAGGATGACTTCTTGTTTAACACGCTAACCTCCACTCATAGCCAGTACCAAAGACTACCTATGCTCCCAGGAATGCTAAAACATTCAAAACAAATCTTTCAGGATCCTGTTAAAGGCCGAGCCATAACTCCAAGAGTGGAGAAAAAGTACAAGCCACTGCCAACAGATCCTGTTTATATTACAAAGCAGTTAACTCCAGACTCAGTAGTTGTCGGGGCAGCTCGTAAGAGAGCAAACTCTCATACCTCGGGAGACGCACCACCTCCAGACAAAGAGAGTCGCAAATTTGATGCTGCGGGCAAAAGGGTTGCAGCACAAGCAGCAAACCAATGGCGCATTGCCAATTCACAAGCGCTTTTGGCAAGATATGAAAGAGCTCACTGGGATGAGATGCAACATTTGATAGAACACTTACCCAAGGAGTTCCAAAAAAGAGCACAACAAGTGGTGGAAGAAGGACAAAGTATCTCTAATAATCAGATACGGTCTTCAATGGATGCAGCAGATACGGCTGCAAGGACAGTAAATACTGCAATAACAATAAGAAGGCACGCATGGCTCCGCACGTCAGGTTTCAAGCCAGAAATTCAACAAGCCGTGCTAAATATGCCATTTAATGAACAGCAGTTGTTTGGGCCGGAAGTCGACACTGCTATTGAGAAACTCAAGAAGGACACGGATACGGCAAAAGCCATGGGCGCACTCTACTCCCTGCAGAGCAGAGGCACCTTTCGCAAAACACCTTTTAGGGGAGGGTTTCGAGGACAACCTACAGAAACCACAACATCACAAACAAGGCCCACTTACCAAAGCCAATATCAGCGGGGAAGTTTTCGGGGGCAATATAGAGGGGGACAATTCCAAAGAGGTAGAGGGAAATTCCAAAGCCCCAAAAGTCCTCAAAATAAGCAGTGACTCACAAGTCACCCATCCCCATCACAACACCTGTGGGGGGAAGATTAAGCCAATTTGACAAACATTGGGAGGAGATAACAACAGATACTTAGGTACTAACAATTATCCAGTATGGTTATTGCATAGAATTTCGAGAATTCCCTCCAACAGTCCCACCGAAAACACACAGTATGTCGAAACAACATATAAATCTTCTAGGATTAGAAGTTCAAGCATTGCTCCAAAAAGAGGCAATAGAATTAGTACCAAAACAAGAACTAAACACAGGAGTTTACTCACTGTACTTTCTAATACCCAAAAAAGACAAAACTCTAAGACCTATACTAGATCTCAGAATATTAAATACATACATCAAATCAGACCACTTTCACATGGTTACATTACAAGAAGTAATCCCACTGCTCAAACAACAAGACTACATGACAACACTGGATCTAAAAGATGCATATTTCCATATACCAATACATCCTTCACACAGAAAGTACCTAAGGTTTGTATTCCAAGGGATACATTACCAATTCAAAGTGTTGCCATTCGGAATAACAACTGCGCCAAGAGTTTTTACAAAATGTCTAGCAGTAGTAGCTGCACATATCAGAAGGCAGCAAATACATGTGTTCCCGTACCTAGACGATTGGTTAATCAAAACCAACACGCAAAAACAGTGTTCACGACACACAAATTACGTCATAGAAACCCTACACAAACTAGGTTTCTCAATCAATTACTCAAAGTCACACCTTCTGCCGTGTCAAACACAGCAATACCTAGGAGCAACAATCAACACAGTAAAAGGGATTGCCACTCCAAGTCCACAAAGAATCCAAACATTCCAAAATGTAATACAAGCCATGTATCCAAACCAAAAGATACAGGTCAAATTAGTAATGAAACTCCTAGGCATGATGTCCTCATGCATAGCCATTGTCCCAAACGCAAGGTTGCACATGCGGCCCTTACAACAGTGCCTAGCATCACAGTGGTCACAAGCACAGGGTCAACTTCTAGATCTGGTGTTGATAGACCGCCAAACATACATCTCGCTTCAATGGTGGAACAGTATAAATTTAAACCAAGGGCGGCCTTTTCAAGACCCAGTGCCACAATGCGTAATAACGACAGATGCATCCATGACAGGGTGGGGAGCACACCTCAATCAGCACAGCATCCAAGGACAATGGGACATTCAGCAAAAACAGTTTCATATAAACCACTTAGAACTGTTAGCGGTGTTTCTAGCTCTGAAAGCATTTCAACCCATAATAACCCACAAATACACTCTTGTCAAAACAGACAACATGACAACAATGTATTACCTAAACAAACAGGGAGGAACACACTCGACACAGTTGTGTCTCCTAACACAAAAAATATGGCATTGGGTGATTCACAACCACATTCGCCTAATAGCACAATTTATTCCAGGGATTCAGAATCAGTTAGCAGACAATCTCTCTCGGGACCACCAACAGATCCACGAATGGGAAATTCACCCCCAAATACCGGACACTTAATTCAGAATGTGGGGAACGCCACAAATAGATCTATTTGCAACAAAAGAAAACTCAAAATGCCAAAACTTCGCATCCAGTTACCCACAACATCAGTCTCAGGGCAATGCACTATGGATGAACTGGTCAGGGATATTTGCGTACGCTTTTCCCCCTCTCCCACTTCTTCCATATCTAGTAAACAAGTTGAGTCAAAACAAACTCAAACTCATACTAATAGCACCAACATGGGCAAGGCAACCTTGGTACACAACACTACTAGACCTTTCAGTAGTACCTCGTATCAAACTGCCAAACAGACCAGATCTGTTAACACAACACAAACAACAGATCAGACATCCAAATCCAGCATCGCTGAATCTAGCAATTTGGCTCCTGAAATCCTAGAATTCGGGCACTTAGACCTCACACAGGAATGTATGGAGGTCATAAAGCAGGCTAGAAAACCTACCACTAGACACTGTTATGCAAATAAGTGGAAAAGATTTGTTTATTACTGCCATAATAATCAAATTCAACCTTTACACGCATCTGCAAAAGAGATAGTAGGATACTTACTACATTTGCAGAAATCGAAACTAGCTTTCTCTTCCATTAAAATACATCTTACGGCAATTTCAGCTTACCTGCAAATTACGCACTCAACTTCATTATTTAGGATACCAGTCATAAAAGCGTTTATGGAAGGCCTAAAGAGAATTATACCACCAAGAACACCACCATTTCCTTCATGGAACCTCAACATTGTCTTAACACGACTCATGGGTCCACCTTTTGAGCCCATGCACTCTTCTGAAATGCAATACTTAACGTGGAAAGTTGCATTTTTAATTGCCATCACATCTCTAAGAAGAGTGAGTGAGATTCAAGCATTTACCATTCAAGAACCATTTATTCAAATACACAAAAATAAAGTTGTTCTACGGACCAATCCTAAATTTTTACCAAAAGTAATCTCACCGTTCCACTTGAATCAAACGGTAGAATTACCAGTGTTCTTCCCACAGCCAGATTCTGTAGCTGAAAGAGCACTACATATATTAGACATCAAAAGAGCACTAATGTACTACATTGACAGAACAAAACTAATTCGAAAAACAAAACAACTATTTATCGCCTTTCAAAAACCTCATACAGGAAATCCTATTTCAAAACAAGGCATTGCTAGATGGATAGTTAAGTGCATTCAAACCTGCTATCTTAAAGCTAAAAGAGAACTGCCTATTACACCAAAGGCACACTCAACCAGAAAGAAAGGTGCTACCATGGCCTTTCTGGGATATATTCCAATGAACGAAATATGTAAGGCAGCAACATGGTCTACGCCTCATACATTTACCAAGCACTACTGTGTAGATGTGTTAACTGCACAACAGGCAACAGTAGGTCAAGCTGTACTAAGAACATTATTTCAAACTACTTCAACTCCTACAGGCTGAACCACCGCTTTTTGGGGAGATAACTGCTTATTAGTCTATGCACAGCATGTGTATCTGCAGCTACACATGCCATCGAACGGAAAATGTCACTTACCCAGTGTACATCTGTTCGTGGCATTAGTCGCTGCAGATTCACATGCGCCCACCCGCCTCCCCGGGAGCCTGTAGCCGTTTAGAAGTAGATCTTAAACATTTGTACATTTGTAAATATATTACTTGAAACTTCATTATGTACATACGCATTCACTCCATTGCATGGGCACTATTACTAGCATACACAACTCCTACCTCACCCTCTGCGGGGAAAACAATCTAAGATGGAGTCGACGCCCATGCGCAATGGAGTCGAAATGGGAAGAGTCCCTCGGTCTCGTGACTCGAAAAGACTTCTTCGAAGAAAAACAACTTGTAACAATCCGAGCCCAACACCAGATGGCGGGATGTGCACAGCATGTGAATCTGCAGCGACTAATGCCACGAACAGATGTACACTGGGTAAGTGACATTTTCCATATGTGTATGTATGTATATGTGTGTATATATATATATATATATAGATATAGATATTTATATTGATATTTACAGCATGAAATTTACTATACATATACACGTACTTAAAGTATCTGTATTCTTTCGTAACTCACGTTCAGAAATGTATGAGTTTACTATTATTATTATTATTATTATTATTGATATTTCAGACAGAGGGTCTTCATGCTTGCACCCTCCACCAACGCTGGATACAATGTTTATCAACCATACTGCTGTCTATTCAGATTCAAGCATGTGAATTTATGAAAGATCCAATACTGGATAAGAAAACAAGTTACTTACCTGTAACCAGTGGCGTAGCGTGGGTTGTCAGCACCCGGGGCAAGGCAAGTAATTTGCGCCCCCTAACCCGTGGATTTTAGCACTTGCGAGCGCACCCCCCCCCCCCCCCCCCCCCAGATGTTGTGCCCGGTGTGGCCGGCCCCCCCTGCCACCCCACGCTACGCCACTGCCTGTAACTACAGTTATCCAGTATTGGTATCTTTCATAAATTCACATGCGACCCACCCTCCTCCCCTTTGATGCTCGCATTTCCTCTCCGGTTTTAATTTTTTCACTTTCCTGCTGGAAAATCTGAGGAAGGGAGCTTCTCTGGAGAAGGTTCTAGAGGGTGCTGGTGCCTGATTGGACAACAGGCAGGTTTGGGTCTTTTCACAAAAGGACATGGATAGGCTATGTGAGCAAGTGCTGGCTCCATTATAGCCTATGGCAAAAAATCTTTTTTTATTATTTATTGCTATTTTATGTACCGTGGGACTCCCACTTCGACGACTGGGATGATTCAAGCATGTGAATTTATGAAAGATACCAATACTGGATAACTGTAGTTACAGGTAAGTAACTTGTTTTCTTATGTGGCTATTCCATGGTGATTCATTCTGCCCACTTCCAACATGGCTGAGCCCCTCCCTCGGCATCCAGAGCTCCCTGGCCTAACACAGTGGTGTGGCTGCCAAGGGAGCTACACACCCCTGGAAAACGGGTTGGGCAACTTGTTTCCCCTCTCCTGACTGCCAAACTGTCTACCTAAACAATAGGACAGCCCCTCTCTGAAGTGTTCCACATTTGCTCTTCAATGGCATCTTCACCTTTGAAGCTTGCCTTTTTTTTTTTTTTTTTTTTTTTTTTTTTTTTTTTTACCAACACTTGCGTGCCTTCCTGCCAGGGAAAAGTAACATTTCTCTCATGCGCAGGGTGCTATTATCTTCTTTCCTTGGAGTCATTAGCAGGTCTCCAGAGAGGGTAGAAAGCTGTCTCTGGAACAAATCCCATGTACAACCCTTAAGGGCACAGGAAGCTAAAGGCATCAAAGTGGGAACTTTGTAAAAGTTGCACTCTACAACAAGCTACGTTTTATTTCAACTTGAGCATCAAGTCAGGTTTAATGAAACAAGTTGTTTGATACTTTGGAGTATCATATTTGGTTGCACTGTTCATGCGTTAGCACAGCTGAAGGATTGTTGTGTACCCTGCACTCTCGCATAGGGCAACCAGGTCTTTCCACAGTGAAAACAACTGTTTCACGTTTTACTTCTAGAATATATGAAATACATGTTCTGCTTTTAAAATATGTTGCACCTTGCTTTACGGTTCGGTAGGCCTGCCAAAGGTGGCTTCAACATAATAAAAAAAGAAAGTTTGGGCTTTGCCACACTTTAGATGGTAAAATAGGGTTAGCAGAATTAAACTACCCTTACAGTCTACAGTGGCGGACTGGAAGACATGTTTTACTTTGGTTACACTAAGTCAGTGCATTCCCTGGTGTCACCCTCTAACCTACAGTACTGGGTACTATATACTAGAGACTTATAAGTAGGTTAGCGTTTCTTAGGGGATCTCAATTGTTGGTCATAAACACTGAATTGTCCCGCCCATGTGGGGGTATCACAGAGCACTTTTTCACAATGTATCTTCCTAAATGCAGATGTTTGCCTTCCTTTGGGAAGGCCTGCAGAGTCACTTAAGAAAAGAAAAAACACTGCAGCCTATATGAACAGGCTACAGTGCCCCAATTCTTCATCTTGCACTTAAAAAAGTGGCCAGGAGAATCATATATGTGTATAATTTAATCATGGTGTTATTATTAAACAGTATAAATCTCTTTCACAAAACCTTTTGTGTATATAGATGAAGGAAAGCAGGACAGTGAGCTAAAAGCCCCATAGGCTGTCATTTTGTGAGTTAAAAAAAAGACTGTGTCTTTAGAAATTTAGGGACCACCAGTATCCCATCATGCTCACCAGGTGAGAGCTGCTACAGTTCTTTTTCTGGATCCTGGAGCATTGACCTCGGCCTTTTTAGTGTTTTTTCCACAAAATTCTCCAGTAGATTTTGTTCACATCTATTTCATTCGCCGAGATTCATTTCTCCCTGACTTTTGCTTCATTTTCCTGAACGAAAAGTAAGGTATTTGTCAAACAAAAATAGCATTTCATTTGACTAGAGGCCCTGCCTGTGGGAGAAAAAAGGCCTTAATACACCCTCGTGATGTCTGCATCATCTGCCTTCCACCAAGTCATGTTAGTGAGTCTTGTCACCACTGCAAGAACTTTTCAAAGCACACACAAAGGGACAGGTCGAAAATCTGCCTCCATGGCACAGAGAAATGGCGAAGACGACAGACACAATCTGAAGGTGGGACCTCAGAGTGAGGAGTGGGTCAGACCTGGACCAGGGCTCTGCCATCTGTCGCTGAAGGGCGTGGAAGATCCAGAAAGAAGATTTCTGTGCAAAAACATCATTGGTCCCAGTCGACGCCAAGAGGGTTGAGGCGAGGTACGGTACCTACCTGTTCGCCATCAACAGCTAGGTTGACATATAGGAAGTGACAAAATCATTGTCGAGACAAGGTGGCTCAACGTCCAAGACCCAAAATCAGCCAGGAAGAAGTGGTTTAATTGGGAGGCGCCAATGAATTTTGCCACCAAGTAGCAGGTGGTGGCACTGTCGAAGGTCACTTCAACTAAGTAGGTCGACGCTGGAGCCAGTCAACGTCAAGGACACAATAGGAGTAAAGAATAAAGAGAAGAATCTTAGTATTCAAGAATATGCTCCCCCTCTTCACCATGCCAAGTACTCCTCCACCCTCCTCACCTCCTCCTCTACCACCGTCCCCTCTACCACCACTTACAGTGTGTAGGAAGTTGGCTCTGCATATACTATTTCAAAGTAAGAAATAGCGTGCACAGAGTCCAAGGGTTCCCCTTCGAGGTAAGATAGTGGCAAAAAGAGATAATTCTAATGCTCTATTTTGTGGTAGTGTGGTCGAGCAGTAGGCTTATCAGAGGGTAGTGTTTAGCATTTGTTGTACACACACAGGCAATAAATGAGGAACACACACTCAGAGACAATTCCAGGCCAATATGTTTTTATATAGAAAAATATATTTTATTAGTTTATTTTAAGAACCACAGGTTCAAGATTTACAAACAATACTTTAAATGAAAGGTATTTCACTCAGGTATCTTAGGAACTTTGAATCAACACAATAGCGTGTACAGTTTTGGCAAAAATGGCAATAAGCTATTTTAAAAATGGACACTGTGCAAAATTCAACAGTTCCTGGGGGAGGTAACTATTTGTTAGTTTTACAGGTAAGTAAAGCACTTACAAGGTTCAAAGTTGGGTCCAAGGTAGCGTACCGTTGGGGGTTCAGGGCAATCCCAAAGTTACCACACCAGCAGCTCAGGGCCGGTCAGGTGCAGTGGTCAAAGTGGTGCCCAAAAGGCATAGGCTTCAATGGAGAAGGGGTGCCCCGGTTCCAGACTGCCAGCAGGTAAGTACCCGCGACTTCGGAGGGCAGACCAGCGGGTTTTGTAGGGCACCGGGGGGGGACACAAGTCAGCACAAAAAGTTCACCCTCAGCGGCACAGGGGCGGTCGGGTGCAGAGTGCAAACAGGCGTCAGGTTTGCAATTGGTTTCAAGGGGAGACCCAGGGGTCTCTTCAGCAAAGCAGGCAGTCAAGGGGGGGGGGGGCTCCTTGGGGTAGCCACCACCTGGGCAAGGGAGAGGGCCATCTGGAGGTCGCTTCTGCACTGGAGGTCGGATCCTTCAGGTCCTGGGGGCTGCGGGTGCAGTGTCGTTACCAGGCGTCGGGTTCTTTGAAGCAGGCAGTCGCGGTCAGGGGGAGCCTCTGGATTCCCTCTGCAGGCGTCGCTGGGGGAGCTCAAGGAGGTCAACTCTGGCTACTTACATCTGTCGTGGTTAAACAGAGATTACCCCTTTCTCGCAGATTAATTGTCTCAGCCAAACACAGGCAATAACGAAGATGCAGTAATGTTTCAATAGTTTTTATTTAATACAATGCAGTAAATCGTGTTTGCTGCAATGATTAGGATAATGAACAGTACAAGAGATAGAATTGTAAAGACGAGGGTCATGATTATGAAGACCCCCACCATCTTCTATTAGCATAGAAAGACATAAAGTGTATCATATGTCCGTGTACCCTATCATAATAGGCCTAATCATTTTCCTAGAGGAGAGCTGGGTATGTTAAACCTAATCTGCCAATGCCATGTCCCTGGAAGGAGCCCCCAACCCTGGTTACCTTGAGTGAGGTCTTGAGCTCAGACTTCGGAAGAACACGAAGTCCGGTTCAGCGTCAAGGCGACATGCAGCATCGATAGCAGCGAGGGTATCTGGTCGGAATCCCTCTGATTATCTGTCTAAAGTGTGAGGTATTTATACAGATCTACTTGGACCCCCGACGTAGGTTGTTCCAAAACAATAGATAACGCTGCATGCTTGGGACGGTAATTTCCAATTTGAGCACCTACAGTTTGTTTGTCTTCGTTGTATGAGTTGACGCCTTAGCGCAGTGACACTGATAACATAATTCTAAACAAAAGGGCCTAACTATAAACAAGGCAGCCATCTTAGAAAAATGTATTAAATAGATGGCCTAAGACAGAGCAAGCTAAGTAGGGTAAAAGTCACTGGGTGACGGGGGCACAAGTCTGCAAGCCAAAGGCTAAGCTAACTCCCGTTATCCCATTAATACAAACTAGGATTCACTACAAGACGAGTATTGTCTCAGACACCTGACCATACCTTCGAAACAGTTCACTTTCCATCTACCATTGCTACGGTCAACATCCTCTTACAAAAACAGGCGGTGGATGCCGTTCCCCACAGACAGTGGGGGAATGGGCATTTATTCCAATTACTTACTAGTGAATAAGAAAGCAAACATCTAATTCAGACCCATACTCGGCCTCAAAGTAGCCAGTAAATGGATTCAGCTAGAAAAGTTCCAGGTGCTGGCATTACTTTAAATCTACCCCACCAGGGAGATTGGCTGTGCTCCATCGACCTTCAAGATATGTATTTTCATATAAAAATCGCCAGAAAACAGCACATGTTCTTGAGGTTCGTTTTAGAGCAGTACTTCCATTTGACCGAAGGTCAGCACCCAGAACATTCTCTAAGTGCATGGCAGTAATAGCTGCCCACTTCAGAGATCGGATTTTCGTATACCCATACCTAGACGATTTGCTAATAAAGGTGTCAACTTCTCAACACGCCCAGCTTCATTACAGCTGTTATGCGATCTCCTTCAACAGTTCGGGCTTCATGTCAACCTCAGCAAGCCAACACCCATCCCGGTTCAAACTTTGCATTATTTCGGAGCCTCTATCTACAACATTCAGGCAAGAGTGTGTCCTTTGGAGGACAGACGCTTATCAATCCTTCAGAAGTGTCACTCTGTCATTTAAGTCTCTTATCCTACGGTGAGGGCAGTGTCCTCTCTTATTGGTTTGATGGACTCCTGCATCTTCCTCACACAAAATGCCCGTCTCCACATGTGGCCTCTCCAAGATGTCTCGGGGATTACTCGGACCAAATGATGGACAACTGGGAGGACAGGCTCAGACTATCCCTTCATGCAACACTGTCCCTGAAATGGTGGTGCTCTCCAGCCAGCATGCTTCACGGGATGCCTTTTCATCAACAGGTTCCCTCTCAAACCATAGTGATGAGTGCATCACTACTAGAATGGGGAGCCCACATGGATCACCTCAAAATTCAAGGGGACATGGTGTTTGATAGAGATGATCTATCACATCATTCTCCTCAAGTTTCAGGCAGGTTATCTAGCACTCAAAGCCTTTCGTCCATCATTCAAGACCCAGACCCTGCTTGTTCAGACGGACAATACAACCACTATGTAATACCTCAACAAGTCGGGGTGGGGGGCGAACTCCAGACCCTTGTCACACGAGGTCCATTTGATTTGAAAATTGCTCATAGCCAGGAAACTGAAGAGCATGGCAATTCGCCTTCCAGGAGTACAAAATGCTTAAGCAAACAATATCAGCAGAATTCTACAAGAAAACCACAAAGGGGTCTTGCATAACAGTGTTGTAAAGAAATGGCTCCCTGTTGCAGTTACCCCCCACTTTTTGCCTGATACTGATGCTGACTTGACTGAGAAGTGTGCTGGGACCCTGCTAACCAGGCCCCAGCACCAGTGTTCTTTCACCTAAAATGTACCATTGTCTCCACAATTGGCACAACCCTGGCACCCAGGTAAGTCCCTTGTAACTGGTACCCCTGGTACCAAGGGCCCTGATGCCAGGGAAGGTCTCTAAGGGCTGCAGCATGTCATATGCCACCCTAGGGACCCCTCACTCAGCACAGACACACTGCTTGCCAGCTTGTGTGTGCTGATGGGGAGAAAATGACTAAGTCGACATGGCACTCCCCTCAGGGTGCCATGCCAACCTCCCACTGCCTGTGGCATAGGTAAGTCACCCCTCTAGTAGGCCTTACAGCCCTAAGGCAGGGTGCACTATACCACAGGTGAGGGCATATGTGCATGAGCACTATGCCCCTACAGTGTCTAAGCAAAACCTTAGACATTGTAAGTGCAGGGTAGCCATAAGAGTATATGGGCTGGGAGTCTGTCAAAAACGAACTCCACAGCTCCATAATGGCTACACTGAATACTGGGAAGTTTAGTATCAAACTTCTCAGAATAATAAACCCACACTGATGCCAGTGTTGGATTTATTAAAAAATGCACACAGAGGGCATCTTAGAGATACCCCCTGTATTTTACCCAATTGTTCAGTGCAGGACTGACTGGTCTGTGCCAGCCTGCTGCTGAGAGACGAGTGTCTGACCTCATGCGGTGAGAGCCTTTGTGCTCTCTGAGGACAGAAACAAAGCCTGCTCTGGGTGGAGGTGCTTCACACCTCCCCCCTGCAGGAACTGTAACACCTAGCAGTGAGCTTCAAAGGCTCAAGCTTCGTGTTACAATGCCCCAGGGCACTCCATCTAGTGGAGATGCCCGCCTCCTGGACCCAGCCCCCACTTTTGGCGGCAAGTCCAGGAGAGATAATGAGAAAAACAAGGAGGAGTCACTGGCCAGTCAGGACAGCCCCTAAGGTGTCCTGAGCTGAGGTGCCTCTGACTTTTAGAAATCCTCCATCTTGAAGAAGGAGGATTCCCCCAATAGGGATAGGAATGTGACCCCCTCCCCTTGGGAGGAGGCACAAAGAGGGTGTACCCACCCTCAGGGCTAGTAGCCATTGGCTACTAACCCCCCAGACCTAAACACGCCCTTAAATTTAGTATTTAAGGGCTTCCCTGAACCTAAGAATTTAGATTCCTGCAAACTACAAGAAGAAGGACTGCCTAGCTGAAAACCCCTGCAGAGGAAGACCAGAAGACGACAACTGCCTTGGCTCCAGAAACTCACCGGCCTGTCTCCTGCCTTCCAAAGAACTCTGCTCCAGCGACGCCTTCCAAGGGACCAGCGACCTCTGAATCCTCTGAGGACTGCCCTGCTTCGAAAAAGACAAGAAACTCCCGAGGACAGCGGACCTGCTCCAAAAAGACTGCAACTTTGTTTCAAGAAGCAGCTTTAAAGAACCCTGCAACTCCCCGCAAGAAGCGTGAGACTTGCAACACTGCACCCGGCGACCCCGACTCGGCTGGTG
The DNA here is from genome assembly GCF_031143425.1 of Pleurodeles waltl. Lineage (NCBI taxonomy): Eukaryota > Metazoa > Chordata > Amphibia > Caudata > Salamandridae > Pleurodeles > Pleurodeles waltl. The sequence continues at coordinate 81,573,481 of NC_090444.1, read as the reverse complement.
GAGAACCAACACCTCAGGGAGGACCCCCGGACTACTCTACGACTGTGAGTACCAAAACCTGTCCCCCCTGAGCCCCCACAGCGCCGCCTGCAGAGGGAATCCCGAGGCTTCCCCTGACCGCGACTCTCTGAAACCTAAGTCCCGACGCCTGGAAAAGACCCTGCACCCGCAGCCCCCAGGACCTGAAGGACCGGACTTTCACTGCAGAAGTGACCCCCAGGAGTCCCTCTCCCTTGCCCAAGTGGAGGTTTCCCTGAGGAAGCCCCCCCTTGCCTGCCTGCAGCGCTAAAGAGATCCCTTGATCTCTCATAGGCTAACATTGAAAACCCGACGCTTGTTTCTACACTGCACCCGGCCGCCCCCGCGCTGCTGAGGGTGAAATTTCTGTGTGGGCTTGTGTCCCCCCCCGGTGCCCTACAAAACCCCCCTGGTCTGCCCTCCGAAGACGCGGGTACTTACCTGCAAGCAGACCGGAACCGGGGCACCCCCTTCTCTCCATTCTAGCCTATGCGTTTTGGGCACCACTTTGAACTCTGCACCTGACCGGCCCTGAGCTGCTGGTGTGGTGACTTTGGGGTTGCTCTGAACCCCCAACGGTGGGCTACCTTGGACCAAGAACTGAACCCTGTAAGTGTCTTACTTACCTGGTAAAACTAACAAAAACTTACCTCCCCCAGGAACTGTGAAAATTGCCCTAAGTGTCCACTTTTAAAGTAGCTATTTGTCAATAACTTGAAAAGTATACATGCAATTGAAATGATTCAAAGTTCCTAATGTACTTACCTGCAATACCTTTCAAACAAGATATTACATGTTAAATTTGAACCTGTGGTTCTTAAAATAAACTAAGAAAAGATATTTTTCTATATAAAACCTATTGCCTGGATTTGTCTCTGAGTGTGTGTACCTCATTTATTGTCTATGTGTATGTACAACAAATGCTTAACACTACTCCTTGGATAAGCCTACTGCTCGACCACACTACCACAAAATAGAGCATTAGTATTATCTATTTTTACCACTATTTTACCTCTAAGGGGAACCCTTGGACTCTGTGCATGCTATTCCTTACTTTGAAATAGCACATACAGAGCCAACTTCCTACATTGGTGGATCAGCGGTGGGGTACAAGACTTTGCATTTGCTGGACTACTCAGCCAATACCTGATCACACGACAAATTCCAAAATTGTCATTAGAAATTGATTTTTGCAATTTGAAAAGTTTTCTAAATTCTAAAAGTCCTGCTAGGGCCTTGTGTTAGTCCCTGTTAGCATTCCTTTTTAGAGTTTAAAAGTTTGTTAAAAGTTTGAATTAGATTCTAGAACTAGTTTTAGTTTCTTAAAAAGTATTCCAACTTTTAGAAGCATAATGTCTAATACAGATGTGAATGTGGTGGAACTCGACACCACACCTTACCTCCATCTACAGATGAGAGAGCTAAGGTCACTCTGTAAACTAAAGAAAATAACAATGGGCTCCAAACCTACCAAAGTACAGCTCCAGGAGCTTTTGGCAGAGTTTGAAAAAGCCAACCCCTCTGAGGATGGCAACACAGAGGATGAAGATAGTGACTTGGAGGAAAATTCCCCCCTACCAGTCCTATTTAGGGAGAACAGGGTCTCTCAAACCCTGACTCCAAAAATAGTAGTCAGAAATGCTGGCTCCCTCACAGGAGGGTCCAGCCTCTCTGAAATCACTGAAGGTAACTCCAGTGAAGAGGACATCCAGTTAGCCAGGATGGCCAAAAGATTGGCTTTGGAAAAACAGATCCTAGCCATAGAAAGGGAAAGACAAGAGATGGGCCTAGGACCCATCAATGGTGGCAGCATCATAAATAGGGTCAGAGATTCTCCTGACATGTTGAAAACCCTAAAGGGATTGTAACTAAATATGAAGATGGTGATGACATCACCAAATGGTTCACAGCTTTTGAGAGGGCTTGTGTAACCAGAAAAGTGAACAAATCTCACTGGGGTGCTCTCCTTTGGGAAATGTTCACAGGAAAGTGTAGGGATAGACTCCTCACACTCTCTGGAAAAGATGCAGAATCTTATGACCTCATGAAGGGTACCCTGATTGAGGGCTTTGGATTCTCCACTGAGGAGTATAGGATTAGATTCAGGGGGGCTCAAAAATCCTCGAGCCAGACCTGGGTTGATTATGTTGACTACTCAGTGAAAACACTGGATGGTTGGGTAACTGGAAATGAAGTGCATGACTATGTTGGGCTTTATAATTTGTTTATGAAAGAACACATTTTAAGTAACTGCTTCAATGAAAAGTTGCATCAGTATCTGGTAGACCTAGGTCCAATTTCTCCCCAAGAATTGGGAAAGAAGGCAGACCACTGGGTCAAGACTAGGGTAACCAAAACTTCCACTGGGGGTGACCAAAAGAAAGGGGTTACAAAGCCTCCCCAGGAGAAAGTGGGTGACACTAGAAACAAAGAAAAAGAGTCCTCTGTAGGCCCCCAAAAACCAGAACAGGTGGGTGGGTCCCAAGACACAACCCAAAACAAAGGTGGGTACCAGGGTAAGAACTGGGATGCCACTAAGGCATGGTGCCATAACTGTAGACAGACAGGGCACCACACCAAGGACACTTCTTGTCCCAAAAACAAACCCCCTAGCAAAATCCCAGGGGTAACCAGTGTAGCCATTGGGGATGACTCCTCAGATGAGGAGGTCTTCATAGCTTTCAACTGGAAAATGGGCCCAACAGGTGAGTTGGAGATTCCAGAGGGAAGTAGACACTTCCACCACCTACTGGTGAATGGAATCCCAGCCACTGCCCTGAGAGACACTTGTGCCAGTCACACTATTGTGCATGACAGGCTGGTGTTCTCAAACCAGTACATCCCAGGTGAGACTGCCAGAGTAAGAGTTAGCCCAGACAGGGTCACTTGTAGGCCAGTGGCTTTTGTGCCCATAGAAGTGGGTGGGACTTTTAACTGGAGAAGGGTGGTAGTCAGTACAGACCTCCCCCTTGATTGTCTCCTTGGAAATGACTACCCAGAGGTTAGTCAGAGCCCAAGAGGGGAACTGGTCCAGTGCCAGTCCTCTCCCAAGGATTCTGGAGTGCCTGCCTCTGCAGTAAATGCAAGTAGGCCCCAGAAGAAAAAGAAAAGGAAACAGAGTAGGAAAGGTGGACAACCTTTAGCCAAGGTTCCAGCAAGCCAAGGAGATTCTGCTCCAGTAGAGGAGAACTCCAAAAGTGGCTCTGATAAAGTCCAACCTGACCCACAAGAAGTCCTGGCTAGTCAGGCAACTGTTAAGCCTGAGTGGGTGGCTCCTCAGCTAACAGAAGAAAGAGTGGAAGAAGGGTGCTTACTACAAAATGTGGTAACCCCCCACTCTAATACAGCAGACAGGCACCCTGAACCCAAAGAAGCCTGTAACTTAGCCCCTTCCCTTGTAGGTGAAGAGCTAAAGGTGTGGTTCTGGGCACTGACAGCTGTCAGTGGCCTCTGCTGGGTGTTAGCCTTTATGGCTGCACTATCCTTGGCATGGTGGTCTGACCCCATGCCAAATAACAAGTTAGACCCCCTGACCCTGTTGGTCATGGTGGGGTTACTCCAGCTCTGGGTAACCTCTTTGGGTAAGCTAGGGGTGACCCTGGCTAAGATAAGATTAGCAGAGGTGGATACCTCTAACCCCAAAATAGAGAGAATGGGTGAAGACACAAAAAGCACAGACAAGAGGCAGTTCAGACTAGGTCCTATCACTGTGGAAGTGGGTCAGTTCCCCAGAGGGAATGACCTGAGCAGGAGGATGTAAGGCAGAGTAGGCCCTGCAACAAACCAGCCTATTTCCTCTACTCTTCCTCGCCTGACAGACTAGGAAGACTCTCCCAGCTTTGGCTGAGTCTCCTGGCCTGTGGGCTGGGGGGGGCTTGTGTAAAGAAATGGCTCCCTGTTGCAGTTACCCCCCACTTTTTGCCTGATACTGATGCTGACTTGACTGAGAAGTGTGCTGGGACCCTGCTAACCAGGCCCCAGCACCAGTGTTCTTTCACCTAAAATGTACCATTGTCTCCACAATTGGCACAACCCTGGCACCCAGGTAAGTCCCTTGTAACTGGTACCCCTGGTACCAAGGGCCCTGATGCCAGGGAAGGTCTCTAAGGGCTGCAGCATGTCATATGCCACCCTAGGGACCCCTCACTCAGCACAGACACACTGCTTGCCAGCTTGTGTGTGCTGATGGGGAGAAAATGACTAAGTCGACATGGCACTCCCCTCAGGGTGCCATGCCAACCTCCCACTGCCTGTGGCATAGGTAAGTCACCCCTCTAGTAGGCCTTACAGCCCTAAGGCAGGGTGCACTATACCACAGGTGAGGGCATATGTGCATGAGCACTATGCCCCTACAGTGTCTAAGCAAAACCTTAGACATTGTAAGTGCAGGGTAGCCATAAGAGTATATGGGCTGGGAGTCTGTCAAAAACGAACTCCACAGCTCCATAATGGCTACACTGAATACTGGGAAGTTTAGTATCAAACTTCTCAGAATAATAAACCCACACTGATGCCAGTGTTGGATTTATTAAAAAATGCACACAGAGGGCATCTTAGAGATACCCCCTGTATTTTACCCAATTGTTCAGTGCAGGACTGACTGGTCTGTGCCAGCCTGCTGCTGAGAGACGAGTGTCTGACCTCATGCGGTGAGAGCCTTTGTGCTCTCTGAGGACAGAAACAAAGCCTGCTCTGGGTGGAGGTGCTTCACACCTCCCCCCTGCAGGAACTGTAACACCTAGCAGTGAGCTTCAAAGGCTCAAGCTTCGTGTTACAATGCCCCAGGGCACTCCATCTAGTGGAGATGCCCGCCTCCTGGACCCAGCCCCCACTTTTGGCGGCAAGTCCAGGAGAGATAATGAGAAAAACAAGGAGGAGTCACTGGCCAGTCAGGACAGCCCCTAAGGTGTCCTGAGCTGAGGTTCCTCTGACTTTTAGAAATCCTCCATCTTGAAGAAGGAGGATTCCCCCAATAGGGATAGGAATGTGACCCCCTCCCCTTGGGAGGAGGCACAAAGAGGGTGTACCCACCCTCAGGGCTAGTAGCCATTGGCTACTAACCCCCCAGACCTAAACACGCCCTTAAATTTAGTATTTAAGGGCTTCCCTGAACCTAAGAATTTAGATTCCTGCAAACTACAAGAAGAAGGACTGCCTAGCTGAAAACCCCTGCAGAGGAAGACCAGAAGACGACAACTGCCTTGGCTCCAGAAACTCACCGGCCTGTCTCCTGCCTTCCAAAGAACTCTGCTCCAGCGACGCCTTCCAAGGGACCAGCGACCTCTGAATCCTCTGAGGACTGCCCTGCTTCGAAAAAGACAAGAAACTCCCGAGGACAGCGGACCTGCTCCAAAAAGACTGCAACTTTGTTTCAAGAAGCAGCTTTAAAGAACCCTGCAACTCCCCGCAAGAAGCGTGAGACTTGCAACACTGCACCCGGCGACCCCGACTCGGCTGGTGGAGAACCAACACCTCAGGGAGGACCCCCGGACTACTCTACGACTGTGAGTACCAAAACCTGTCCCCCCTGAGCCCCCACAGCGCCGCCTGCAGAGGGAATCCCGAGGCTTCCCCTGACCGCGACTCTCTGAAACCTAAGTCCCGACGCCTGGAAAAGACCCTGCACCCGCAGCCCCCAGGACCTGAAGGACTGGACTTTCACTGCAGAAGTGACCCCCAGGAGTCCCTCTCCCTTGCCCAAGTGGAGGTTTCCCAGAGGAAGCCCCCCCTTGCCTGCCTGCAGCGCTAAAGAGATCCCTTGATCTCTCATAGGCTAACATTGAAAACCCGACGCTTGTTTCTACACTGCACCCGGCCGCCCCCGCGCTGCTGAGGGTGAAATTTCTGTGTGGGCTTGTGTCCCCCCCGGTGCCCTACAAAACCCCCCTGGTCTGCCCTCCGAAGACGCGGGTACTTACCTGCAAGCAGACCGGAACCGGGGCACCCCCTTCTCTCCATTCTAGCCTATGCGTTTTGGGCACCACTTTGAACTCTGCACCTGACCGGCCCTGAGCTGCTGGTGTGGTGACTTTGGGGTTGCTCTGAGCCCCAACGGTGGGCTACCTTGGACCAAGAACTGAACCCTGTAAGTGTCTTACTTACCTGGTAAAACTAACAAAAACTTACCTCCCCCAGGAACTGTGAAAATTGCCCTAAGTGTCCACTTTTAAAGTAGCTATTTGTCAATAACTTGAAAAGTATACATGCAATTGAAATGATTCAAAGTTCCTAATGTACTTACCTGCAATACCTTTCAAACAAGATATTACATGTTAAATTTGAACCTGTGGTTCTTAAAATAAACTAAGAAAAGATATTTTTCTATACTAAACCTATTGGCTGGATTTGTCTCTGAGTGTGTGTACCTCATTTATTGTCTATGTGTATGTACAACAAATGCTTAACACTACTCCTTGGATAAGCCTACTGCTCGACCACACTACCACAAAATAGAGCATTAGTATGATCTATTTTTACCTCTAAGGGGAACCCTTGGACTCTGTGCATGCTATTCCTTACTTTGAAATAGCACATACAGAGCCAACTTCCTACAAGTGTTGTACAAATCATCTTACAACTGTGGGGCACAGCAACTATTGACTTGTTCGCCACCACAGAAAACAAAAAATGTGGAGCTTCGCCTCAGGGTACTTCCAGCCAGGGACACTGGAAATGCCCTATGGATTGACTGGTCCAGTAAATTTCTTTCTGCCGATTCCCCCTGATCCCGCCAAGATAATCCTAATATGCCTAGAGTGGCCACATCAGTGGTGGTCCATGGACCTTCTTCACTGGTTACAGCGTCCACATCTCAAGCTCCCATGCATACCAAACCTGCTAATGAAATTCGGAAGACAAATCGTTCACCCCAATCTCTCCTCCTTGAATTTGGCTGCATGGCTCCTGAGCTTAGTGCAGTATTGATATGACTGCATGGAGATCCTCAAAGAGGCTATGCGGCCTTCAGCCTGTTCCACGTATGCCTTCAAGTGGAAGAGATTTTGCATTTGGTGTTATTCCAAGAATGTGGGCCCTACATCTTGCCAGGAAGATGTCAAAATCTGGTATGCAATTCTCTTCAATAAAGGTTCACTTGGGGCGGGGCTAGTCAGCCAAGATGAACGAGTGGAAGTAATCCACGTAGGTTCCACTAGCACCGCAGGGAAAAGTTAAGGTACAATGTCTGCAGCTCAGTAAAGGAAATGAAAATAATACGCCGGACAAGTGGGGAGGCATCTTAAGAGCGATGTTGACATTTTGGGCCCCCGATCTAGCCGGATGGGGGCGATGACCAACAATGTGGCAGGCCCATGATGGAGACATAGGCCCCTCTGTGGGTACTGAGGGCAAACAAAAGACCTGGGACCCCGCCGGAAAGCTTCTCCAGCACCAATAAAAAGATACCCCGGAGATTGAGGACTTACCTGCAGGCTCTCAACGGTGTCGGAAGAACCTGGTTACTGGTCAACGGTGGGTGATAGAGGCCTGAGGCCCGTCTGATGGCGGTTTGTGGGGGCAAGGGGTGATGAGAGAGTGGAGTGCCTCGCTTTTAGACCTGTTCTTTGCCAGCAGGGCCGAGGGGATCATACAAGCTGAAGATACAGTGTGGGCCTGCTTGGGAAAGAAGAGCCAGGAGGACGTGCGCCAGATACATGCCTGACTCCAGGATGGCGGCAGCGGGGCCTACTCTAGAGCGGTTAGGAGAGGAGGGGTGAGACTCGAGAGGGCATCAGGCATGTGTGACGTTAGATGCAACCTCACGCATTGATATCAACGCATATTATTGCTTCTCACAACTCACAAGAAACTCAGAGGATACCGAATGCCTGACACTAAGATGGCGGCCACCACGGTCCCCACCTGACAGCCATAGCACTTAAAAGAAATTCCTCCTACAAGCACCACTCTGATCGCTACTGAAGATAAGGGCATAGACATCACAGTATGATGCCTACGCTCCTCAACCACACAGCAAGTAGTAACCAGGCTGCAGGGTCCCTCAAATACGGGGAGGAAACCTGCCCAAGATAGGAGTACAAAAGTCTCTCATGGCTTCCTGCATCCTGTTGGTCAAGCATGCCAGATGGCGCATGAGGGCTCTGCAGTGGGACCTGAAGTTCCAATGGGCACAGCATCAGGGAAATCTTACCGACGTGGTTCAGATCTCGGAGAGGACAGCGGAAGATCTGCCGTGGTGGTTAGTGAACTGCGAGTGGGTCAAGGGCAGACCCCTCTCCCTTCCCCAACCAGATCTAACGGTAGTGACAGATGCGTCACTTCTGGGATAGGGCGGCCATCTGGGGGAGGTGGAGATCAGAGGTCACTGGTCTCCAGCGGAATCCGGGCTCCACATCAACTTGTTGGAGCTTTGGGCGATCCGGCTAGCATTAAAAGCATTTCTTCCTGTTGTGAAAGGGAAGGTGGTGCAGGTGTTCACGGACAACACTACCGCAATATGGTACTGCAACAAGCAGGGCGGTGTGGGGTCGTGGACCCTTTGTCAAGAGGCTTTACACCTCTGGACATGGCTGGAACATCAGGGCATGACCCTGGTGGTTCAACACCTGGCAGGTTCTCTGAACGCCAGAGCAGACAAACTCAGCCGAAAATGCTTAGAGGATCACGAATGGTGTCTCCATCCGGAGGTGGCGCAAGGACTCTTTCAGCAGTGGGGAGAGCCTTGGTTAGATCTGTTCGCCTCTGCAGAGAACGCGCAATGTCAGCAGTTTTGCGCGTTGGAGTTTCCAAGGGGGTATCGCTAGGCGGCGCTTTTCGTCGCGAGTGGAGTTCAGGCCTCCTGTACGCCTTTCCGCCTATACCACTTCTGCCCAGAGTTCTCAAGAAAATTTTAGAACAAAAGGGCCCAAGTAATCCTTGTGGCTCCGGATTGGGCACGGAGAGTTTGGTATCCAGAGCTTCTCAAAATGAGCATCGGTCCTCCAATCAGGCTGCCTCTTCGGGAGGATCTTCTGTCGCAGCAGCAGGGGAAGGTTCTCCACCCGAACCTGTCAACTCTGCGCCTTCATGCGTGGAGATTGAGCGACAGTTGATGGTTTATGGCCTCCCTCCCGAGGTCTGTGATGTCATTCTGGCAGCCAGGCGTCCTTCAACTAAGTCGATCTACGCCTGCCGTTGGAAACGTTTTGTTTCTTATTGTTCAGAGAGGTCTATTGATCCTCTTTCTTCTTCTCTGTCTAACAGCCTTTTGTTTATTTTGTCTCTCGCCCAGCAGGGTTCCTCCTTGGGGACTCTCAAGGGCTATCTTGCAGCCTTATTGTCTTTTCTTCAGTTGCCTGATCAACCATCTCTGTTTAAATCACCTATAGTACAGAGGTTTTTGAAAGGGCTTGTACATCTGTTCCCGCCTGTTCCTTTCGTTATGCCCAGTGGGATCTTAATCTGGTTCTTACCTTCCTTTTTGTGCTCCTTTCGAGCCCTTGCATAACTGTCCTCTCCTGCTGCTCACTATTAAGACAGCCTTTTTGGTGGCAATTACATCTGCCAGGAAAGTGAGTGAGCTGCAGGCTTTATCTTCTAAACCTCCTTATCTAATGATATATCCTGACAAGGTGGTGTTAAGAACTCGTGCCTCTTTTCTCCCCAAGGTGGTGACCCCTTTCCATCTGGGTCAAAATATCACCCTGCCCACCTTCTTTGCACCACCGCATCCCTCTAAGGAAGAGGAGCGTCTCCATCGACTGGACCCAAAAAGAGCGTTATTGTTCTACCTTAACCGCACTAAAGAGTTCCGGGTGGACGACCAACTCTTTGTGGGGTACGTTGGTGCAAAGAAGGGTCGGGCAGTACAGAAACGATCCATTTCGCGCTGGGTCGTTCTCTGTATAAAAATATGCTACGCTTTGGCGAAGAAGCAGCCTCCTGAGGGCTTGAGATCTCACTCCACTAGGGTGAAAGCTGCTACCACTCCGTTAGCACGTGGCGTTCTGGTGGTGGACATATGTCAGGCCGCATCGTGGGCTTCTTTACACACGTTTGCGAAGCACTACTGCCTGGATAGCCAGGTGAGAATAGAGGGGCATTTTGCCCGTTCTATCTTGCAGGACTTCCTAGTATAAAAACAAAAAAAAAGACCCACCACTATGGGTTATAGCTTGGGTATCTATTCTAAGGTAAGGAAGCTGCAGCTAGAAGTCTCTATCAGATGAACAAGTTACTTACTTTCGGTAACGAGGTATCTGGTAGAGACTCTATCTAGCTGCAGATTCCTTACACCCGCCCAAGCCTCCCCGCTCTGGGGAATTTTCTTCTCATGGTCATATGTGTATATATATATGTATCTATCTATCTATATATATATATGTATGTATGTATATATATATATATATATATATATATATATATATATATATGTATGTATGTATGTTTGTATATGTTTCATTTTGGCAACTTTTGCCTTTTTTACAGGCATCAAAGTTTTTTTTCTCCAAATAGTCAGAGGTTAAAAGTGTATTGGTTGGTTCTTCCATGACTCTGTGCTTCTGGCGCGGGAAGTTGTGGAAAAGAACTGACGTACGCGCGCCGAGACGGCGTCTAGATAGACAACCGTGACGTCATAGACGACTCCAATGACTCTTACGACGCACGCGGAGCTGGTCGACGCCCGCGGATCCGAACGACGCCGTCAGACGGCATGCGCGCAGGGTACTGCTCACAAAAAACTCCGGATTCGAAGCTGACGCCAAGGAATTCTAATGTAAGGAATCTGCAGCTAGATAGTCTCTACCAGATACCTCGTTACCGAAGGTAAGTAACTTGTTCTCTTTTATGTGTGTAAGTGCTGTGTGACTGTAGTGGTATTGCATAAGCTTTACATGTCTCCTACATAAGTCTTGGTTGCTCATCCACAGCTACCTCTGGGGAGCCCTGGCTTCCTAGATACTGTCTACACTTCACTAATAGGGGATACCTGGACCTGGTATAAGGTGATAACACCATAGGTGCTCACCACACGCCAGGCCAGCTTCCTTCAATCTATTTGACCAACACTATGATATAGTGACATTGCAGGAAACACACTTGAAAGGGGCTCAAGACCATAGATTAAAAGATAGGGACAATCCCCTGATCTACAAGTCTTTAGGCAGCCACAAAACACAATGGAGTAGTTATTTTAGTCCACTCCTCACTGAAATTCCAGCTTGAGGGTTAGAAGACAGACAAAAGAGGGGAGGATATTGATGGTTACATGCACACAACACTAATCAAGGCGCGTTTGTGAGAACCTTGTTAAATTTAGTGGGGGGGTTTGCAGAAGGCAAAATACTCTTGATGGGGGACTTTTATCTTAAATGGTGCTCCAATGCTGATAGTATGCACCCACATAGATCCTCAATGGGTAGCTTCACGACGACACTCAAGCAAGCGATACAGGACCTATATCTAATTGATGCTTGGATATCACTATATCCTACAAGAGACCACACGTTTTTTCCCATGTACACCGCACATATTCCTACTTAGATTACATCTTCATTAGCCAGTCTCTTTCCCACAGCTTAAGGAATGCCACTGTTCATCCTATAGCAATATCTCACCATGCCCGGTCACAACGTCCGTGGAATGGGACAACCACTCGCCAAAACACAAACACTGATTTTTCCTAGCGCACTGGCACAGGACTTACAGTTGCGTGGCAAGTTAAGGAAAGGTATAAGGGAATTCTTCCAAGAAAATCAACCCCAGGACACTACTCCCTCCAATAACAGGGACACTTTTAAAGCAGTAATAAGGAGTACATGTGTAGCGTTATCATCCGCACTCAATAAACAGAGGGAGCATATAAAACTAGAGGAGAAACTACAGACCTTGTAAAGGATACACAAGGCAAGCCCAACCCTGACTGCTCAACGTAAAGTTACTGCACTGAGGGGAAAACAACGCTATATGTGTCAATAGGGCGGAATTGTCAATATTGTGTTTCAAAGAAACCTCCTAATTGCAAGGCAACAAGATGGGAACACACTTGGCGAGGCAATTACGGGAGAAAAGGGAAAAATAAAACATTGGGGGGAGATTTGCTGACACAGGGGAACAGGCAACTTCAGAAACAGGGAAAGCATAGGCGTTTTGTAGGTTCTATGAGACTATACAAGGACGACCCTGTCAGTGCTCGGTCCCAGCTGGACTACCTTCAGTCACTCGACCTTCTACAGGTGACTCCTGACCGAAATGATAAGTTGCATGAACCAATTAGTGAAGGCGAAGTGAGCAAGGCCATTAATGCCTTGAAACTTCATAGGTCCCCAGGCCAGGATTGCTTTACCGCCCATTTTTATAAGACATTCAGCTTTCATGGAAATCCATTTTCCTTGTAGCCATCACGTCAGCGTGAAGGATTAGCAAGATCCAAGCATTATGCTCTCACGAACCATAAACAGTTTTCCACTCTAAAAAAGTAGTCATGAGGACTCACCCGAAATTCCTCCCTAAGGTTATTTCGGATTTCCACATCAATCAGGCATTCTCATTACCAACATTCTTTCAGAATCCTTCAACTCCAGCTGAAAGAACAGTTCATTCTCTAGATGTGAGGATAGTCTTGATAAAACACATGACATGTGCAGATGGGACCAATTGTTTATCAAATATGGTCAGGTCTGTACAGGGTTAGCCACTTCCAAACAATCCAGTTCTCAATGGATAGTGTCCTGCGTCCTGTTTTACTTTCAAAAAGCTAACAAGACCCTGTCGGCTAGATCAAAAGCACACTCCACTAGGAGTAAAGCGGCCACAGGCGCCTTGATGAGGAATGTCCCTAGAGCAGAAATTTGCAAAGCTGCTACATGGAGATCTCTTCACACATTTACCAAGCACTACTGCTTGGACTCCGATGCTAGAGAAGATGCTGAAATAGGACAGGTCTCCCTCAGAAATCTGTTTGCTTAAATTGCTACCTTAATCATTCCTCTGTTGTCTCCACCAGTCTTAGTGGGGATGTGCTTGCTACTCTATTCAGTGCTTATGACCATAAATGGAGAGTCCCTACGAGAAAAGGAATGGCTTCCTACCTGTAATCCTGGTTCTCTTTTAGGGGAATCTCCATTGAAGTAATAAGCAACCCTCCCCAGTAGAGCTGACAGAGGTAACCATGGGATCTACATATCAATCATGCATCGCCTCAAAAAGAACTGAAGCAACTATCACCCTCTGAGCATGATGGGATACTGGTGGCCCCATGGTTCTTAAAGGCACAGTCTCTATTTTTAACTCATATAATGACAGCCTATTGGGATACACTGTCCTGCTTTCCTTCATATATGTACTCTTAACAAAAAAAGGGTTTGTGAAAGAAATGTATGCTGTTTTATGAAAACATAATGATGAAATTATACACTTATACACATATATGATTCTCCTGGTGCCCTTTTTTTAAGTACAAGATGAGAAATTGGGCCACTGTAGCCTGTTCCTATAGGCTGCATAATGTTTTTCCTCTTAAGTGATTCTGCAGGCCTTCCCGAAGAAAGACAAACATCTGCACTTAAAAAGATATATTGTGAAACAGTGCGCCGGGATAACCACTCATTGGCAGGACTGTTCAGTACTTATGACGTCAGTGGAAATTCCACTAAGAGAGGACCAGGATTACAGACAGAGTTTAAGGTCAGGGCACTGGCACTGAGGTCTGGTTAGCAGGCCTCTGTGCACTCTGGGTCGAAAAACCAGCAGCATTAGTACAAAATAAATAGAGGTGGCCATACTAAATGTGGCATTTCCTTACACTTTCGGTGCTACCAACTCTCTAACATACCTCTTCCTAGTAAACCCAAATCCCATCCTACAAGAGATAAGACTGCAACCACAGCCTTGCTTAGTAATGGTCCGATTTCCGTCGTCTGCAGGTCAGCAACAAAGAAGTCTGTGCATACTTTTTTCTAGACACTGCTGTTTAGAAACAGACACACAAGCTGATGCTAAAGTTGGTCAAGAAATCCTTAAAACATTTTAAAATGAAAGTAGCATTTTTACTGCAGGCTTATAATTTGTTTGTATTGCAGTTATTTCTGTCACTTAACAGCAGCTGTAAATATTTTAACTTGCTACTATATTCAAGCGTTTGACTTTAGTTGAAGTTCCCTATGATGCAGAAGAACAGGTTACATACTTGTAGCCCTGGTTCTGCATCATAGGCATTGGCCATTGAAGTCATAAACGATTTACCGTCCTTCCTCCCTGGCTGTTATTGAGCTAGATGGATTAAGGGAATCTTATTAGATTTAATCGTAAAATAGACCTGGCTCTGGCAGGTAACAGCTGGTACAAGTCATTGTGAAAAGGTGTGCCTCCCAGGTCCTTAAAGCGACAGACTCTATTTTTGTATTAACTCAGTGTAAGCCTGTCAGGTTGCATTTTTCCTTTATGCACACAATTTTAAAAGGAGTTCAACTTTATCGATGATGCAACTCAAGAAAGGTAAACCTCTCCTTCGAAAGTCATGTATGCCAGAAAATCATTTTCAGAATTACTGCTCCATTGGATGTAGAATTTCTATCATTAACTCTATCCGGGTGATATTTTCCTAAACAAAATTTAGCACCCACCTGTTTTTTGTAGCTATTGTTTAGGTCAAGATTATCTAAAACCCTACCCCCTGAGCTAGCAATGTATACATTATATTCACATTGTCACAACCAGTATTCCTTTATTGAGCAGAGTCTATGTTCAGGGAATTCATAATGAAATTCACACTACCATCACTGATTAGTGATGCAAAGGCAGGGCCCCAGTACATCTAGTCAGTGGGAGAATTGTGCTGGGTCTCTATTAAAAGGTTTTTAGGCGACAGCTTTGTTTTTTTGTTGTTGTTGTTGCTAAAGCATCTTCTGATCCTGACTGCAGATGGACATATTATACTTTTCATTCAGTTCTGAAAGGGGTAGATCAAGGACTAAGGTTACTGGAATGACCACAAATGTAACTTTTGTTGCTTTCCAGCAGCCTCAATCCCTTGCAAGCTTGAGAACACGAGAATATCAGCACATCTTGGCCATTTAGTGGCAGTCCTTGTAATGAATGCTGGATTCTTGTTTTTTCTGAGTAATAATAGCCATCAGGGTGATATGAGTAAATGTTAAACTTTTGGCTTTTAAATAGATACCGTATGAGGCTCTTATTGAAGTAGGACATGCATTTAGTAATGTGAAAAGAGTTGGTGGGTTACCACTAGCGTCTCTGTTAATGTCTGCTTATTATTTCTCATTACTTGCAGATACAGGAATGGGGACCTTTTGATCTTGTTATTGGTGGAAGCCCTTGCAATGATCTTTCCATTGTCAATCCTGCACGGAAAGGTCTCTTTGGTATGTTTTCCATTCTTCAATTTCCTCTGATGCCTTCTTGTTGTAGACAACCTTTCCAGAAGCTCTAATGGATCTTGATTTCATTTAATTGTTGTGCCTGACTTCATGGTTTGTTTTTGCTGTAAAAGTGTTCAGTCATTTTTTAAAATATATTTGTTATTCTCTGTCTATTTTTGGGCATGTCCTAGCAAGATGGTCAGCAAGAGGTAAATTCTTGGAGATCCTTAAGTAATCCTACTTAATCTTGTACACAACTGGTGGTAATCTAGGCCCCCCTGGTCCCTGACCGCACCCCCCTACCTTTGAACCGATGTAACTTGGATTGAGTAGGGGGACTGGTGGTGTGGAGCAGCTTCCAGCGACATGGGGGGATATAGCGGAGATTGCGTCAGTAGTTCTGGTGTCGTGGCAGAGCAAGCGGGTGCTGAGCCAACAGGAACTGCAGCCGGACTGCCAGGGATTTTCTGCATCATTGCAGATCAAAAAGGGCCCCCTTGGTCACCCTGTCAACAAGTGAATGGAGCCTGGAGGTGGGTGAGCGGGAGCACACCGTGGCAGTAGTGGAGCTTGGGACGGCCTGGCCAGCTGTTTGAACTGCTGGATTGGAGTGTGATAGTGCTAGGCTCGGGTGACACTCTGTTGGACTTCTGGCTGGTACTGCGGGCAGCCATTCACCCAGAGACTAAAGGGCCTCCTGAGAGGTCCCTCACTAGGACACTGGAGGATTGATGGGCCAGGGGATTGCCCTAGTGGGACTGCAGCCATCCACTCGCGGGCCTGATTGGCCTCTCATATGGCCAGATATCTGACTCTTGGATAGCAATGGACATCTGGGTGTGGGGCATGCAGATGCCGGGGTCTGCGACAGTGTTTGGGTGTTGCCCTTGCCCCTCCCTGCCACAGAGATTGCTGAGAGCTATTCTCCCCAGTTATGGCACCTAGGCTGACCTCAAGTGGACACCATCTGGAGAAAGTAGTGGACACTGCGGAGGAGCAGAGGGCAAAGATAAAAAGTGCAAAACCACACCAAAGCAACACAATCGCACACTACTACGGCCCAGTCCCAGTCGAATACAGGTCTAGCAGGAGACACCTGAGGAGCCATCCAGTGAGGACCTGCTGGCGGCCATACATGCATCTTATGCAGCCCTGGAGGGGACGATAGAAGCGGTCTCCATAGAGGGCAATCTACTGTGAACTGACCTCGGGAATGTAGTAGAGAAGGTGCACATGGTGGAGGTCTTAGTCTCAGGCGTGCAGACTAAGGATAGGACCTTGAAGATGCAGCACGCAAAACTGACCACAGCCCCCAGGTCCTTTAACAGGGGGTGGAAGATGCTGAGAATCGCTCATGCCCCAACAACCTTCACTTCATGGGACTCCTAGAGAAGCAATATGGAGATTTTACTGAGGACTTGGATCTAAAATGTGTTGCATCCTGAATGGTTGACTTGACTTTTCGCAGATGAGAGAGCACTCAGAAGCTTGAGGTTTTTGTGGAAGCCAAGGACCCTGAGGTTTACCTGCCTTCAATGAGGGTGGCGACAATGGTTCTAATCCCAAAAGAGTGCAAGAACCCGCAAAATCTGAACTCCTATATACCTCTTCCTATACTAAACACCGATGCAAAGCTGTTGTGTAAGGTCTTGGCCTCCAGACTACTGAGGGTGGCCGGCACACTTGTGCACCCTGACCA
Organism: Pleurodeles waltl; assembly: GCF_031143425.1. NCBI lineage: Eukaryota > Metazoa > Chordata > Amphibia > Caudata > Salamandridae > Pleurodeles > Pleurodeles waltl. The sequence goes on along the minus strand of NC_090444.1, from coordinate 81,556,447 downwards.
GACAGGATTTGTCCCTGAGCGAAGTACTATGCTTACCTTCAAATGCTTCAATCATGTGATGCATGCGCCTGAAGTCTCCGAATACACTCTGGTGTTACTAGATTTGAAATGTGCATTCAATACCATCGGCTTGCAGTACTTGTGGGCTATCCTCTGGGTGATGGGCTTCGGTCCCACCTTAACACAGTGGGTGCAAATATTGTATTTGTACCCCGTGGCCAGAGTTCGCACAGAAGGTATTGTCTCAGACCTATGGAGATTGGGCAGAAGCACTAGACAGGATTGCCCTTTATCCTGTAATTTTTGCCCTTGAAGTGGAACCATTGATGTATCAGCTACGGTCGGAACCCTGGAGGGTCCGCCTATTGGGCGCCTGTCGTGTGGTGTTAATGTACGCAGACAACACCCTGATAGATCTGCAAGCTCCAAGAAGCTCAGTGCCCCTCCTTCTGCAGGAAATGGGAGTGTTTGGTGAAATGTCCGGCCTAAATAGAAACCGATCAAAGACTAGACTGTTCTCTTTGGGCGGACTGCAACACACAGCTGGGGTCCTCCTCCAGGGACTGGGTCTGCATTGGGAAATGAACATGTTCTGCTACCTGGGGATTTGGGTGACTAACTGCTGAGTGGTCTGATCTTAATGTAGGCCGGTTACTGGAGTATTTCAGATGGTCTGTTGAGTTCTGGAACACCCTACTCTTTTCAATTATGGGATGATTATCCATGGCTTATATGGTATTTTTGCCGTGCTGCCTACATGTCACAAAATATGATGTGCCCGTTCCCTCCTAGTGCGTTTGACAATTTAGATGAATTATTCAGTACATTAGTAGGAGCAGGGAAGGGTCAGGTAAAACTGGAAATTGTGAAACGCCTGGGTGGGCGGAGGGCTCGGTCTTCCTAGCAAGTTTTCATATTCTGCAGCTACCCAGTTCCAGCACACCGGGAGCCAGTTTGAGGAACACCCCAAATGGTAGAACACTCTCCTGGCGAGTGCATACGATCCATATACCCTCCCACAACTATTTATGATGAGGAAACGTTTTCCATACCTCATCTGCTTAATGGTAGCAGTGTGGCACAGAGTGGTTTGTAAGTTACTTTGGAAAGCCCCTTCTCAGAAGACATGCCCCTTTGGGCACTGAAGCTTTTTTCTGCCCCCATACAGATAAGGCTGGCCGCCAGGTGTTACAATTCCTGCAGGGGGAGGTGAGAAGCACCTCCACCCTGTACAGGCTTTGTTCCTGGTCACAGAGTGACAAAGGCACTCTCCCCATGTGGCCAGCAACATGTCTGGTGTGTGACAGGCTGGCAGAAACTGGTCAGCCTACACTAGAAGTTGGGTAGGTATTCGGGGTGCATCTCTTAGATGCCCTCTGGGTGTATGTTAGAATAAATTGCACACTGGCATCAGTGTACATTTATTGTGCTGAGAAGTTTTATACCAAACTTCCCAGTTTTCAGTGTAGCCATTATGGAACTGTGGAGTTCATGTTTGACAAACTCCCAGACCATATAATCTTATGGCTACCCTGCACTTACAATGTCTAAGGTTTTGCTTAGGCACTCTAAGGGCATAGTGCACCCTGCCTTAGGGCTGTAAGGCCTGCTAGAGGGGTACGTACCTATGCCACAGGCAGTGTGAGGTTGGCATGGCACTCTGAGGGGAGTGCTATGTCGACTTAGTCATTCCCCCCCCCCCCCACACACACACACACACACACACAAGCTGTGAGGCAGTGTGCATGTGCTGAGTGAGGGGTCCCCAGGGTGGCATAAGCCATGCTGCAGCCCTTAGAGACCTTCCCTGGCATCATGGCCCTTGGTACCAGGGGTACCAGTTACAAGGGACTTACCTGAGTTCCAGGGTTGAGCCAATTGTGGAGACAAAGGTACAGTTTAGGGAAAGAACACTGGTGCTGGGGCCTGGTTAGCAGGGTCCCAGCACACTTTCAAATCATAACTTACCATCAGCAAAGGCAAAAAGTTAGGGGGTAACCATGCCAAGGAGGCATTTCCTTACAAATACCATGAATGGGATTGTTAGACTTGACACCATGGGTAGTAATCCCCAAATATATTGCCTTCCCCTCTCTTGAATTTTTTATTTTTTTTGGCTTTAAGACTGTGCACTTTACCACTGCTAACCAGTAATAAAGTGCTTGTGCAGTCAGTCTAAAACGTGGTAAAATTGGTTTACACCTGATTGATATATTTAATTTACTTATAATGCCCTAGTAACGAGTTTTAAACTGCCACTCGAACTTGGCAAAATAAACCCTTTTGAAGCCCTAAACCTCCCTTTCAAATACATTTAAAAATATTTTTTCTAATGCATGCAAGTCACCCCTAAGATAGGCCCTATAAACAGCCCATCGGTAAGGGTGCATTGTATTGAAAAAGTTGGACATGTACTTTAAAGTTTTACTTGTTCTAGTGGTGAAAAACAAAACTCACATTTCACTACTGTGAGGCCTACTTCTCCCATAGGATTGCATTTGTTAACTTATCATATTTAATAAGGGTTAACATTTGTGTTCGAGCAGGTAGAAATATCATGTTTGGTCTCTAAGAAACTGTAATATGAAATCCTCTTTAATAGTAAAGTCGAATTTTAAGTCACAGTTTTGAAAAAGCCACTTTTAGAAAGTGGACATTTTCTTTTCCTAACCATTTGGTACCTCCAGCCTGCTTCTGGGCCACATGAATAGATGCAATTGGCCTTTTTTATGTTCCTCCCAGACAGCCAGGCACTAGGCAAGTGGGTGTTAGCAGGATGGACCATCCAAGCTGTATGGAGAGGCAGAGCTGCCTGCGTAAACACACAAAAAACTTCACGCTAGGCCATTTTGACTCCAGACATCCTGCAACCAGATCTAGAGAGGCTGGAAATTACAGACCCTTGTGGGCAGGGGTGGTGTTGACGACTCCAGAAGTTTTTAAAGCTGGCACCAGGTGTAAAGATAGAATGGTCTAAAACACACTTCTGGACCTATGAATACTGCAGATGAAGGACTGCCCTGCTGCTTGAGGCCTGCCTTGCTGCCTGAGAAGGAAAGCTGACCTGCTCCCTTTATCCCAGGCAACCTCAGGCACTCTAAGGGCTAGTCAGCTGGAATCCTGTTCTGAGCTACCAGGTCACAAGCATCCAGAGGCCTCCCTGCAAATCCCTAGTTGACCTGCTGCCCTGGACCTGCCTTAGTCCTTCTGGCCTCTGCTGGAGTGAGATCCTGATCCCCAAGAGGTACCTCCCAGGTCCTGGCCCCTTGGTGTGGCATCAGTTGAGCTTCTCCTGTAAGAAACGGAGACATCCCGAGGGTTTCGGACCAAGATCTTGCCACCTGCGACAACCACTATCTCGAAGCTCCGGTGAACCCAACTCTTCGTGCTCCAGTGACAACCAGCAAGGTGAGATCTGCATTTCTCACTACAGCATCGACTGCCAATGCGAAGCTCCAGCAATATCTGTCCAAGACGCCGGACTGTACCTGGTCCCATGGTACTGACCTGGTCCCAGTTTCCAACCCGCGTTCCATCGCAGTAGGCCTAAAATTGTGACTTTCACCGTGTCTCGCATAACCAGGTAACTGCGAGTGGCACTTTCTGCTTTTAGTCACTATGCTTACCTTAAATCTTCGAAATTGCATATCTCTGGTTCTACTGGTTGGATTTTTTGTGTTTTGATGTCAGAAAATCGATGGAAATTGACTTAACTTTTCTAAATTGGTGTCAGATGTCTCACCTTATTACTGTTTGTGTGCTGTATTAACTTTTCTAAATTGGTGTCAGATGTCTCACCTTATTACTGTTTGTGTGCTGCATAAATACTTCACACATCGCCTCTAAGTTAAGCCTGATTGCTTCTGTGCCGAGCTACCAGAGCGTTAAGGCAGAGGTTAATTTAGTGGCTTTCCTGGTTCGCCCTGACAAGGATTGTGGCTGTTGCTTGAGAAAGCCCCCTTCCCCCCCAAAAAAATCAACAAACCAATTTCTCACAGGGATGGATCGTATTGATACTGTGTGGGTCAGACACGCAAGCAGAAACATAGGGCAATGGGGGGAGGCTGTATGTGTATGTATGTGTGTTTACTGGTTTAGGGAGTGATGTAGATCAGTGTATTCAATTGGCCACGAGCCTCTCAAAAAATGTAATACTATATCAGTCATTGTGTGAAACTTGAATAAAAACATCTTCCAAAAACATTGATCATTCTCTCTAATAATTTAGAACAATGGGCATTTGAATTTTAACTTTGATGTTCTCTAAAGGTAATTCCATCAAGATGAATTAAATGCAATATATTTTAGTGCTGTCTGCAATAGTTGCTTCACACCGAAGACTTGCAAGGAACAAAATAGCTTTGAACACCACCAAATCCATGTCCAAGATTTTCATTTGAATGTAGGATCCGTGTAGAGGATTCTGCTTGAAAAATGTGCCATTGATGCTGAGCGTATTTGTAAGACATCAAATATCAAACATTGTCCCCCCCCCCCCCAGTCTATGTCTTTTGATTGGGCTGACATTATTTTGATCCATTACATAAAACGATCACTAACATGATAAAAGATTGAAACACTCGGTGAGTTATTGGGATTGCATATACGTGCATTGTATTTCATTTCTCAGACACACAATTTGACTGTTCTTGTGTACGAGGACACTGAGTAAAGGAGCCAGGGAAAACTCTGAAGGACATGTCTTTAGGAATATGGAGGGGGCCGGGCCACATCCTTTTGCAGATTTCAAAGCATGCCTACAAATGGGATGTGTGTGTGTGTATATGTATGTATATATATATGTTCGATGGCATGTGTAGCTGCAGATACACATGCTGTGCATAGTCCGCCGTCTGGTGTTGGGCTCGGAGTGTTACAAGTTGTTTTTCTTCGAAGAAGTCTTTTCGAGTCACAAGACCGAGGGACTCCTCCCCTTTCGGTTCCATTGCGCATGGGCGTCGACTCCATCTTAGATTGTTTTTTTTCCGCCATCGGGTTCGGACGTGTTCCTTTTCGCTCCGTGTTTCGGGTCGGAAAGTTAGTTAGAATCTCGGAAAAAATCATCGGTATTGTTTCGTTCGGAATCTGGTTAGTTAGAACAAATCGACACCGAATCTTGAAGAGCTCCGGTGGCCCTGCGGGGTAATTTCGATCCCCCGTCGGGGCCTGGTCGGCCCGACCGCGTGCGACTTCAAGACTGATGGAACGGACCCCGTTCCGCTTCTGTCCTAAATGCCATAACAAATTTCCGTATACAGATCAGCATCTGGTCTGTAACTTGTGCCTTTCCCCGGAGCACAAGGAGGATACGTGTGAAGCCTGTCGAGCGTTTCGGTCGAGGAAGACACTCCGAGACCGAAGAGCCAGAAGATTGCAAATGGCGTCCACGCCGACAGGACAACATCGGTTCGAGGACGAAGAGGAAGCGTTCTCCATCCATGAGTCGGATTCGGGGGAATCCGACGCCGAAGACATAACCGTGAGTAAGACGTCGAAAATTAGGACTCACGAAAAGTCCACAAAAGCCCAGGGGACGCCACTGCCAACAGGCCATGGCTTAACCCAAAAACTAGGTGACCGAGCCAAGGCACCGAAAAAGGGCATGCTGGTGTCGAAGTCATCCGACTCCGGTCGTGATACCGCCACACAGCAACCTCGGAGCCGAGACACCGGCTCCGAGACAATTCGGCGCAGAGACAGCGGCACCGAAGATGTTCGGCACCGAGATACCACGCCGAAATCAAAGAAATCTTCTTCGGAGCCTAAAAAGCCTACCGAAACGGTTTCGGTACCGAAAAAAGCCTCGGAACCGAAAATTAGTTCCTATACAGAGGAACAAGGACTAAACACCCAATTGCATAGATTTGGTCAAGAGCTTCAAACTGTAGAAACTGACTACACTCAAAGGAGGCTTCACATCCAGGAAGACACAGGGAAGATAACAACTCTTCCCCCAATCAAGATGAAAAGGAAACTTGTTTTCCAACAAGGGGACAAGCAACCACAAGCAAAGGTGGTAAAGAAAGTAACACCACCACCTTCTCCACCACAATCAGCACATGCGTCACCGGCGCAAACTCCACCACTAACGCAATCACCAGCTCATACCACAATGAGCCAGGATGATCCCGATGCATGGGACCTCTACGACGCCCCAGTGTCTGACAATAGTCCAGACTCATATCCAACTAAACCGTCACCACCTGAGGACAGTACATCATATGCACAGGTGGTCGCAAGGGCAGCCGAATTCCACAATGTCTCACTACATTCGGAACCGATTGAGGATGACTTTCTCTTTAACACCCTGTCCTCCACCCATAGCCAGTATCAAAGCCTTCCCATGCTCCCAGGAATGCTACGGCACTCAAAACAAATATTTCAGGAGCCAGTTAAAGGCAGAGCCATAACTCCAAGGGTGGAGAAAAAATATAAGGCACCTCCCACAGACCCAATATTTCTTACAACACAACTAACACCGGACACAGTAGTTGTGGGGGCAGCTCGTAAAAGAGCCAACTCTCATACATCAGGCGACGCACCACCTCCAGACAAGGAGAGCCGCAAATTTGATGCAGCAGGGAAAAGAGTTGCAGCACAAGCAGCAAATCAGTGGCGTATCGCCAACTCGCAAGCACTCTTAGCAAGATACGACAGGGCTCATTGGGATGAAATGCAACATTTCATCGAACACCTTCCCAAGGAGTTCCAAAAAAGAGCGCAACAAGTGGTGGAAGAGGGACAAAGTATCTCGAACAATCAGATACGGTCTTCCATGGATGCGGCCGATACAGTTGCAAGGACAATAAACACCGCAGTCACAATACGGAGGCACGCTTGGCTGCGCACTTCTGGGTTCAAACCCGAAATCCAACAGGCTGTGCTCAATATGCTGTTTAATGAACAGCAATTGTTTGGGCCGAAGGTAGACACTGCCATTGAAAAACTAAAGAAGGACACTGATACAGCCAAAGCCATGGGCGCACTCTACTCCCCGCAGAGCAGAGGCACATTTCGGAAGACACCTTTTAGGGGAGGGTTTCGGGGTCAACCCGCAGAAACCAACACTTCACAGACAAGACCACCTACCTACCAGGGTCAATATCAAAGGGGAGGTTTTCGGGGACAATATAGAGGAGGCCAATTCCCAAGAAGTCTGGGAAAATTTCAAGGTCCCAAAACCCCTCAAAATAAACAGTGACTCACAAGTCACACAACCCCATCACACAACACCAGTGGGGGGAAGACTAAGCCAATTCTACGAATCTTGGGAAGAAATAACAACAGACACTTGGGTCTTAGCAATTATCCAACATGGCTATTGCATAGAATTTCACACGTTCCCTCCAAACGTCCCACCGAAAACACACAATATGTCAAAACAGCATATAGATCTTCTAGGACTAGAAGTTCAGGCATTACTACAAAAGGACGCAATAGAATTAGTACCAAGCCTACAGAAAAACACAGGAGTTTACTCACTGTATTTTCTAATACCAAAGAAGGACAAAACTCTGAGACCAATACTAGATCTCAGAACACTAAATACCTACATCAAATCAGACCACTTTCACATGGTCACATTACAAGACGTAATCCCACTGCTCATACAGCAAGACTACATGACAACATTAGACCTAAAGGATGCGTATTTCCACATACCAATACATCCTTCCCACAGGAAATACCTAAGGTTCGTATTCAAAGGAATACATTACCAATTCAAAGTGTTGCCATTCGGAATAACAACTGCGCCAAGAGCTTTTACAAAATGCCTGGCAGTAGTAGCTGCACATATCAGAAGGCAGCAGATACACGTGTTCCCTTACCTAGACGACTGGTTAATCAAGACCAACACGCTAACACGGTGTTCACGTCACACACAGTATGTCATACAGACCCTTCACAAGCTGGGTTTCTCCATCAACTATGCAAAGTCACACCTTTTGCCGTGTCAAACACAGCAATACTTAGGAGCGACAATCAACACAACAGAAGGGATAGCCACTCCAAGTCCACAAAGGGTTCAAACATTTCACAAGGTGATACAAGCCATGTATCCAACACAAAAGATACAAGTAAAAATTGTATTAAAACTCCTAGGCATGATGTCTTCATGCATAGCCATTGTCCCAAACGCAAGATTGCACATGCGGCCCTTACAACAATGCCTAGCATCACAATGGTCACATGCACAGGGTCAACTTCTAGATCTGGTGTTGATAGACCGCCAAACATACATCTCGCTTCTATGGTGGAACAGTACAAATTTAAACAAAGGGCGGCCTTTCCAAGACCCAGTGCCACAATACGTCATAACAACGGATGCTTCCATGACAGGGTGGGGAGCACACCTCAATCAACACAGCATCCAAGGACAATGGGACATACATCAAAGGAAGTTTCACATAAATCACTTAGAACTGTTAGCAGTATTTCTAGCGTTGAAAGCATTTCAACCCACGATAACCCACAAATACATTCTTGTCAAAACAGACAACATGACAACAATGTATTATTTAAACAAACGGGGGGACACACTCGACACAGTTGTGTCTCCTAACACAAAAAATATGGCATTGGGCAATTCACAACCATATTCGCCTAATAGCACAATTTATTCCAGGGATCCAGAACCAGCTAGCAGACAATCTCTCTCGGGATCACCAACAAGTCCACGAATGGGAAATTCACCCCCAAATACTGAACACTTACTTTCAAATTTGGGGAACACCTCAAATAGATCTATTTGCAACAAAAGAAAACGCAAAATGCCAAAACTTCGCATCCAGGTTCCCACACCATCAATCCCAAGGCAATGCTCTATGGATGAATTGGTCAGGGATATTTGCGTACGCTTTTCCCCCTCTCCCTCTCCTTCCATATCTAGTAAACAGATTGAGTCAAAACAAACTCAAACTCATACTAATAGCACCAACATGGGCAAGACAACCTTGGTATACAACACTACTAGACCTGTCAGTAGTACCTCATGTCAAGCTACCCAACAGACCAGATCTGTTAACACAACACAAACAACAGATCAGGCATCCAAACCCAGCATCGCTGAATCTAGCAATTTGGCTCCTGAAATCCTAGAATTTGGACATCTAGACCTTACACAGGAATGTATTGAGGTCATAAAACAAGCTAGAAAATCAACCACAAGACATTGCTATGCAAATAAGTGGAAAAGATTTGTTTATTATTGTCATAATAATCAAATCCAACCATTACACGCAACTGCTAAAGACATCGTAAGCTACCTACTACACTTACAAAAGTCAGTTAGCTTTTTCATCCATTAAAATACATCTCACCGCAATTTCAGCATATTTGCAAATTACGCACTCAACTTCATTATTCAGGATCCCAGTCATAAAGGCATTTATGGAAGGCCTGAAAATAATTATCTCTCCAAGAACAACACCAGTTCCTTCGTGGAACCTCAACATAGTCTTAACACGACTCATGGGTCCACCTTTTGAACCCATGCACTCATGTGAGATACAATACTTAACATGGAAAGTAGCATTTCTAATTGCCATCACATCTCTGAGAAGAGTAAGTGAAATACAAGCATTTACCATACAAGAACCCTTTATTCAGATACACAAACATAAAGTAGTTCTGCGCACAAATCCTAAGTTCTTACCGAAAGTCATATCACTGTTCCACTTAAATCAATCGGTGGAACTACCAGTGTTCTTTCCACAACCAGATTCTGTAGCTGAGAGAGCATTACATATATTAGATATCAAAAGGGCATTAATGTACTACATTGATAGAAGAAAACAAATTCGCAAAACAAAACAGTTGTTTGTTGCTTTCCAAAAACCTCATACAGGGAATCCAATATCCAAACAAGGCATTGCCAGATGGATAGTTAAATGCATTCAAACCTGTTATATCAAAGCAAAAAGAGAACTGCCTATAACACCAAAGGCACACTCTACTAGAAAGAAAGGTGCTACCATGGCCTTTCTAGGAAACATGCCTATGACTGAAATATGTAAGGCAGCCACATGGTCTACGCCTCATACGTTTACCAAACATTACTGCGTGGATGTGTTAACAACACAGCAAGCCACAGTAGGACAAGCAGTACTACGAACTTTATTTCAAACAACTTCAACTCCTACAGGCTGAGCCACCGCCTTTTGGGGAGATAACTGCTTACTAGTCTATGCACAGCATGTGTATCTGCAGCTACACATGCCATCGAACGGAAAATGTCACTTACCCAGTGTACATCTGTTCGTGGCATGAGACGCTGCAGATTCACATGCGCCCTCCTGCCTCCCCGGGAGCCTGTAGCTGTTTTTAAGTTGGTCTTGAACATTTGTAAATTTGTAAATATCTCACTTTAAACCACATTATGTACATACATATTTACTCCATTGCATGGGCACTATTACTATAATACACAACTCCTACCTCACCCTCTGCGGGGAAAACAATCTAAGATGGAGTCGACGCCCATGCGCAATGGAGCCGAAAGGGGAGGAGTCCCTCGATCTTGTGACTCGAAAAGACTTCTTCGAAGAAAAACAACTTGTAACACTCCGAGCCCAACACTAGATGGCGGGATGTGCACAGCATGTGAATCTGCAGCGTCTCATGCCACGAACAGATGTACACTGGGTAAGTGACATTTTCCATATATGTACATATGTGTATATATGTGTGTGTGTGTGTACACATATACATTTCTACACTCTTTACTTCACTCTCCTGTGGGAAAACAATCTAATAAAGGACTCCATGCCCATTCGCGCTATCACCGAGAGGTGGAGTCACTCGATCTTGTGACTCAAAAACCTTCTTGGCAGAAAAACAACTTGTAACACTCAGAGCCCAACACTAGATGGCGAACTTATGCAAAGCATGTGAATCTGCAGCACTACATGCCACAAACAGATGTCTACTGGGTAAGTCACTTTGGACCTGGGATCATGAGTTACTAACCCATTTTGGGGAGACCAGGGTTGCTTTACAATGTGAGGGCGTGAATGTAAGTGCCCTTTTCCAGGAGTTAACCCTTCTTACTCTTTAGTGTTGTGACATTTTGAAAAAGCCTCAAACTGGGCACTTACTTGGCTGTTATTGTTTTTGTTCCAACTGCTTTATTGAGTTTTTTTTAGTGAGTACAAACAGGAAAAACCTTTCCATCTACATTATAATAAGACAAAATGTTACTTTGTGTTCAGAGACATCAGTACAAGGGCAGCCACATAGTTATCGAAAATCAACTACTTGGCTTTGTTTTTTTCTATAAGTAACATGTAATAAACCGGTCAGGGTTTGGGTAGGGACATTAATTACACCTCTGCTTGGATTGCTGTATTGATTCAGAAGACAGTTATAATCATCACACGCTGTGGAAACTGTCAGCATGGCCATGTGCAGGATGGATGAGAACCAAACACAAACTCCTGCCAGAGAGAAGCAATTGAACCTTTGTGTTTTGACACTGTCGAAGCATGATTTGTGTGCGCTTCTCAAGTGACCGGATACACCTGAAAAACTGAATAAGTCAGGAAGCCAACCAGACCACAAACGTATGTGGTTCAGCACCTAGAAGCAGAAGAGAGACTGTTGGAACTGGAGAGGAGGGCCATAGCAACCAAAGACTGTGCATGCATTTATAAAATTAAATCAGATCCTCAAATTAACCAAGAATAGCACAATACCAACTTGGCTTATTGTCAAAGTTTAAGAATTCTAGATGAGGGGAAATGGAGCGGGGTGAGGGACAACCAGAAAAGGAGGCATGAAACAACAAAGGCAGTCTATGAGATAGTACAGAACTTGTGAGCTTATTAAAGACACCAGTCGAGTGAAGGTGGAGTGTTTTGTTTTCCTGTCTAAAAGATTGGGTGTGTCTTTTAATAATGCACGCTGCCTCACTTATTCCTAATTACCTCTTGCAGCAAAGATAATAATGTACGATTATTTTTCAAGTAGTCCAAAATGTGTCTTACATCCGAATAAATTAAAGTACATTAAGTCTAGTAACAAATTCTAGTTGTGATGTGCTTTGGATCCAATTTGTATAAAACCAAATAATATAAACAACAAAGGCTAATAAATAATAGCATTGACAGTGTCTTGTGGAACTAGAACTATAGGCTCTAGAGAGCCTCCTGAAAAGCAAACATATGTTTTCTGTCGCCTGTTACTGACTTTTACCCAGTGAAGTTATCAAGTATGAACTGCATAAAGAAATTAGTCACAGACGCTCCTACTGTGCTTCAGTTTGTTCTCTAAATTCCTGACTTTCCAGAGCACAATGTCCTGGCGAGACAGGTGTTATGCTGTAGACCACATCTGTGCATGAGTTCTGTTCCTTCCTGCACCTCTGTCCGACTGGGATACTTCAAAACCAAGGTTGCTCAAGAATGTTGCATATCAGGAACTGGGTTTGTCTCATATTAACAGCTGTAAAACAAATATTTTCACCCTGCTTGGAATCATGGGACTTGGCGTTCCATTTCTAGACCTGTGTCTCTAACTTTGTACAACATTGCACTTGAATTCACAGCAGCTATGTCCTGCTGCTAGTTCAATAATGTTTCTGCAGGGATGTTTCCACATGTTGACAGACACATAAAGTGCATAGACCTTGTTAACCAACCCATATGGTAGCCACATCATTTCTTGTGATTTAGTTCTGTTTATTGTTGGGGTGGGTTCTGATGAGTACAGCTTAGGTCATGTTTTGCACCAGGAAACTAAAAAGGCATCTTACTATGACTCCCACATACTGTACTTTGATTGCCTGGGAGAGCACTGGGTGTCCCTTCTTGCTTTGGTTTGGAGGCAGAGGGACTGAAGACCGTCTCGTCCTACAATCTGAAGCCAGGGACTTCCGAAGGCACTTTGTAACATTTGAAAGCTTTGAACTGTGCTACGTGCATGAGGCAATTGACTTTCATTCACCCCTTATGGCTTGACTGAAGGGAACAAGCAGGGCAATGTTGCATGTGAATCTGTGGTTCAAGAGAGATAGAGAGGAGGCCACAAGTGGTTATTCGTGGGAATGTCCAGAGACATTTACTGGTGATGCTGAACTGAATTTGAATTGCACACTGCAACTATAACTTTAAAATCCTTTTGAAAAGGCTTTCATTTGTTCATGTTTTGGCCTTATTTTAATCATCGAGTATTTTTTTATTTTTACTATATGGGTTGTGGAGCTTTATTGAGTAGTTTGTTGATTCAAGTATTATGTTGGTAGTGCCTGTATTATTAGCTTGCCTGCGGAAAACCTATTGTCTCATGCTAAATTGCTACCAAAGGTTAAACCTAGTTATTTCAGAGAACTCATGATTGCTTGATCAAAAGCTATTTTAACATAGTGGTGAGAGAAGTCCCCTCTTGGGTAACCCTGTTTCTTATAGTGGCATTGCATTAAATTAGTGTGTATCTGTTTCTGTTTTGTGGCCACTTATTGTAATGGTCTGTTGTAGGTGTTCATCAAGCACATAATCCTTTGATACATTTTGATTCCCACATCAGGTACTTAAAGTGCACGCTATCTTCTGCAGTAGTTCTTGTTGAGGCCCATTTCTAGCTCTGGGTAGACATAATAATCATAGTATTGTACTGGTGAGGGCTGTCAGATCATAGCTGAACCTGATATCCCCAGTATCTGAAACCTTTTATCTGATGAAAGTTTGAAACATTCAAGGTATATCTGTTTCCTGATTAATAATGTAACTTTTTATTATTTTGCTCCTGCTGTACGGTCTGAGAATGGAATCAATAAAGAGCATTATAAGTTGTGATTCACTGTGATGACTATTTCCCTGTACTCTTTGTCATCACCCACTTCCCCAGAAGATTAGTATGTCTGCTCCCTTTTGTAATTTGGGACCCAATTCCAGAGATCTCTGCTGTCACTATAGCTGTTCTTCAGAAGAGAAGAGCCTTCTTTACAAATTGCTACACCTAAGGAGCCTGAAAGGTTATGTGTAAGTGTTTGCTTTGTGTCCATAGGGGACAGTCTGCAACAAAATGCAATATATTTAAGACGTTCCCTTCAGGACAGTGGGCAGACGCCTGTTGGCACTGAATACTACTACTTCTAGAGGTGAGTCTGTTGGGAGTTCCCCAACGGCATCCAGCCTGTGTTTTCTTCCACTGGTACGCGCACTGATGCCGTTCAGCTCCGGAAATGATGTGCGGAGCCTATATAGGCCCCATCCTTGCGCTCTGACACCAGTTACATTCTTTCTCTCGTAGGGGATTTCCATGTATAGTCATAAGCACTGAATAGTCTTGAATAGTAATGTCTTGAAAATCACGGAGGCTGTTGGAGCGGGTACTGCCAGCGGGATGTTTAATTTGCTAGCAACGCGCACTAGGACCTCTTGGAAGGTGTTCACGTCATCTATGGGAGAAACTCTCGGAGACGGTGAGTTAGATAGGGTTGGAGAAAGAAAAACTTTAAATTTCTGTCAGAATTTGGCAGGAAAGGCTAGCAAATGTTCACTCAAGATGAAAGACGTCGAGTGAAATTGAAGTTCAAAAGATTTTAATTGAATTTTCTGTCAAAAAAGGCTTTGTGAGGTAGAGCTCAATGCTTCAGGGTCCTGTCAGAAGGAGCCGGAAAAAAGAACTGAGGCAACTGCCTTTTGCTGTGCATGATGGGATACAGGAAGACTTTACTTTCTTAAAGGCACAGCTCTATTTACATCCTGTATAATGGCAGCCTATGGGCTACACTGCCCTGCATTGTTTTATTCTCATTAGAGGTGTAAATAAAGTGTGAGAATGTATTTTTTATTACATTTCTAGAATAAATGTGTGTTTGAAGGTGTATTTACACTACAGCTGTCTTTCTTTCCAACAATTTGGCCTGTGTAGCTGTTAACATAGGCTGCGCAGTGTTATTCTTAAGAGGTTTTGACAGGCCCTTTTCAAAAGGGCTGGTATCTGCACTTAAGAATATATTTCAGATCAGTGCTCCGGGGTCCCCGCAGGTGCGCGGAACTATTCAGTGCTTATGACTATACATGGAAATCCCCTACGAGGGAACTGGAGTTACAGGTAAGAAACCATTCCTTCCGTGCCAGCAGACGTAGATCCAAAGCTTTGTGTCTCTGTCATTAACCTAAAAAAAAAAAAATCACTGTGAATGGGATGTCACCCCCAAAAATAGGTTTTAAGTCCTTAAAGGACTGCGGTGACAGATCCCCAACAGGTAAGGGTGGGGTGTCTGAAGTCGAGCCACAGCAAAGCCTGCAGCGGCTGTGTGTCGATGACCCCAAAGGACATCAGGGACTGCAAGGTGAAGCTTGACATCGCCAAGCATAAAAATACTTCTTGCCAGGACTGCTCCAAGTGGCAATCCACGTAAAAAGTTTGATCCTGGCCCCATTCCCGAAATCGACAAAGCCGCTCTGTGGGTTGGTCTTCAGCACAGTGCACATCATCCAGTAAGTCAAAAAAGAAGCGCAAGAAATTGAAGCAGAATTCTGCCCACTTGCATCACACACATTCACCTAAAGAGGCGCCACAGCTCCCAATCTTGCTTCCAAAGTCGTCTGACTTTGGTGCCAATCCCTCAGATGGTTCTAGCACAATCCAAGTTTCTGGTACCAACAGCCATGCCATATGAGATCGAAGATTTCTGTGCAGCTATGCTAGGCTATTTGGTGCCTTACTGTAGGTAGCTGGCCTGGTGTGTGGTGGGTACTTATGGTACTTACACCTTATACCAGGTCCAGGTATCCCCTCTTAGTGAAGTGAAGGCAGTGTTTAGAAGCCAGGCTCTCTAGAGGTAGCTGTGGATGAGCAGCCAAGGTTTATCTAGGAGACATGCAAAGCTTATGCAATACCACTGTAGTTACACAGCACTTACACACATGAAGGAAAACAGTTGTACACAAATAAAGGGTGACCTACACTTAGGAGGTACGTAATACACTAAATATATACACTAGCAATCAGAAATAGGCATAGAAAATGTTAGAAAACAGTGCAAACAGTAATAACCCTAGGGGGAGCACAAACCATATACAAAAAAAAAATGGAATGCGTACAAGGTACCCCCATCTAGGTAAGTAAAATGTGTAGAGGGGAGCTGGGAGTACTAGAGAACCACAAAGGCAAGTAACACAGTACCCCCCAGCAACTAGGAATGCAGGAGTAAAACACTGGATTTTATCCCAAACCACCCAAAAGTAGGAGAATAAGAAAAAGAAGACACCCAGAGAAGACTGCAAGAAAACCAGCGGTGGATTCCTGAAGAAAGAAGACCTGTGGAGAAAGGGGACCAAGTCCAAGAGTTACATTGGAGTCCGAGAGGAGTAGGAGGTACTACCCACCCAGCTGTGGATGCAGGAAGTGGTCACTGAAGTACAAGTCAGCACTGCAGCCCAGGATGCGGAGAAGAGTTCCAGATGGATGCAGAAGGTGTCTGACGGCGTAAGGAAGATCACAGACGGGTGTCGGTGCTGTATGTCCATCAACAGGCCTTGGGTAAGGCAAACTTGTGGTTAGTGGAAAAGAGGTTCTGCTGGGGGCCAGCAAGACCCAGGAGGACTCAACCCAGGAGGGGGAGTCCCATAGGACCCTCAGCGTCGCAGAGTCCACAGGAGCCAGAGGTAGCACCCACAAGAGTCCCACTGGATGGGGACACAAGAGTTGAGGAAAGAACCCACGCAGCACTACCAAAGTGGATCGCACGCCGCAGGACAACGCCGCAGGAAAACCATGCAGGAGGCTGTGCTTTGCAGGATGGAGTGGTTGGGGCTGGAGCTACACGTCGCCTGAAGATCCCTTGGAGGAGATGCAAACGAGCTTTGGCAGCTGCAAGAGATGCTCTGTATGGGTGTACTGTCTGCGTGGGAAAGCAAAGGCTTACCTCCACCAAAGTTGGACAGCTGGCAGAGAGAACCAAGAGGATCACCACCTGTGATGCAGGATCCACTAAGCTCAGCAGGAGAGGGGATCCATGCAGCCAGTTGTCACTTGTCGTAGGGGCCTGTGGTTGCAGGGAAGGGACTCCTTCACTCCAAGGTAGGTTCCTTCTTCTGCGAAGGCTGAAGAGTTGCAGTCTTCTGAGGATGCACGGCGACAAAATTGTTGCAAAGCTGGCCAGAGTTGCTGAAGAGTCCTTTCCTTTTGGAAGCAGCTTGTCGGGTCCGGGAGGTTCCATTCGCAGTTCCGGAGGCCAGAAGTCAAAGTGGAGGTTGCAGAGGAGTCCTGCTGGAATCTTGCAAGCCGAATCTGAGGACCCTTCCAAGAGAGAGACCCTAAATAGCTGTGAAAGGTGGATTGGTCACCTAACCTGTTAAGCACCTATCAAGTGGGGCACTCTGACATCACCTGCCTGGCCTGGACACTCAGATGCTCCCAGAGTTCCATGCCAACCTTAGACTCAAGATGGCAGAACCAAGGGACCCTCTGGAGGAGCTCTGGGCACCACCCCTAGGGTGGTTATGGACCGGGAGTGGTCACCACCCTTTACATTGTCCAGTTTTGTGCCAGAGCATGGACCAGGAGGGGGGGGAGGGAGAGGAGGTGGTGGGGTGAACTGGTTTATGCACAGGGGGCACCAAATGTGCCCTTTGAAGAAAACCAGTAGCTTGGAGAGGCTACCCCTTCCAAGCCAGTCACATCTGTTTCCAAAGGGAGAGGGTGTTACCCCCCTCTCCCAAAGGAAATCCTGTGTTCTGCCTTCCTGGGCTTGATCAGATCAAGCAGCAGGAGGGTAGAAATCTGTCTTAGGGGTGGCAGCAGCTGGGCTGTCCGGAAATCCCTGTAAGGCTGGTGGTAGCAATGCTGGGGGTCCTCTAAGGAGCCCCCAGAGTGCATGTAATCATACGTTCAATACTTGCAACAGTATTGGGATATGATTCCGACATGTTTGATACCAAACATGCCCAGGTTCAGAGTTACCATTAGATAGCTGGACATAGGTAGTGACCTATGTCCAGTACACGCATAAAATGGAATCCCCGCACTCAAAAAGTCCAGGAAAATTGATTGGAGTTTGTTGGGGCACATCTGCCCTCACACGCAGGTACCTGCAGCCTGCCCTCTGGGCTGAGAGGGCCTACCATAGGGCTGACTTATAGTGACTTGTAGTGACCCGTAGTGAAAATGGGTGCATGCACCCGTTTTCCTGCAGGCTGCAATGGCAGGCCTGCAGAACCCTTTGCATGGGCTCCCTATGGGTGGCAGAAAAACTGCTGCCTCCTAAGACTTAACCTATTGACCCTGAATCCTTGTACAACACGGACTATGATTCTACTGGTTCAAATGTTGATAAATAATGCTGATGACAACCAGGGTAACGATTTAAAAGGTCTGTTCCCTCAGGACAGTCAACGTGCTGAACAGTACCTCCTCAGGGAGCCAAACAAAAACCTTTTCTGCAAGTCTGTTCTCCTGATGACATTGGCAAGTTTCATAGTCTTATTGACAGTGTTGCTGAAACATGCACCACATGTCAAATCAAGTGTTTTTGTTTTTACAGGAGAGCCATAAGATCTATTCTAATATTAGACCACCAATGGAAAGAGAGTCTCTTGCATGTAGAACCCAGCCACTACATTAACATCACTGAAATACATAGAAAATAGATATACATCCCCAGATGCATCTCTATATTGTTTCATTAACTAAATACAGACTCTGTCATCTCAACAGCAGCACAACTTTGCTCACCCATCCCTAAAGCACATTATATAGTGCTTCTGGAGGAAGGGCAACCGTTTCAATAAAATTTTCAAACGTGTAGGCATTATTGCAGCTACTACTGCAAAGGTTGCAAGGACATCTGCTACCTTATCGTATTATGATAGGCAGTTTTGGGCCAAACATATCTCCCATGCTAAGTAAGCTTCCTAGGGAATTGGTATGCTCATGCTAAGGCTGTCTTGAGAGATGGAGTAATTACATCCTCAATTCTTTTTGGTGCTGCTTGAGATGCTTCAAATACTGTCTTCCTCTAAATGTCACCTGGAGAGATATGAATGTCTCATTTAAACTCAGAGTGCCATCAGAATGGCTCAGTCTACGTGACATCTTTTAATGAGGGAAATTACATGACGATCATAGACTTGGAGAGTGCATACTTTCTTATACCCATTCATACTCCACATCTGATGTACCTTAGATTCATGGCCAAAGGGTAACATTTTCAGTTCAGAACCTTGCCATTTCTTTACAATATATCAAGCACTAGTGGCAGTTCATCTATGATGTCTTTCCATAAAGGGATGTGGCTCTTCAAGGCAGTCATAAAGCTAAAAGTATGCAGTACAATTTGCACAGCACGAAGCCCTCTACATCAGCTCAAGCTCACACTAAATTCAGCAAAATCCAATCTGTCTCCCACAAGACTGTTATTCCTGCAGGCTCAGGTATGCATGCATACTCAGAAGGTGTTTCCTTCTAAGGAGTGTCGGCGAAAGACCTTTGGCTATGGCTTAGGGCATTAACTCAACAGCGGAAATCACAGGTTGCAAGTACAAGGCCTTTCTGGGTGTGATCTCCTCAGCCTTTTCCCCTAGTGTCTCAGTATCACTTGTGAATGCCTCCCCTTCAATAATAATTTGCTTGTCATTGGTGAGTGATATCGTCCGTCATTGACAATTCTGTAACACAGCATCGAAGAAATAAGCTCTCTTATGGTGGATATTGAAAGACCATATATTTGTGCAACAAGGCTTCACATCCGAGACCCTTATTAACAGTAGACAACAGATGTCAATGTACTTAGTTTCACAAGCTTGTAATAAGCTGTCTCTGTGGCACCTGCAAGAATCCTCTCTGCCTACCACGTGTCCGGAATCCACATGGACAGTATGAACAAACTGTTTTACATCGCAAACTAGGTGGAACAAGGTCACAAATCTTGTCAAGAGAAGTGCAATGCCTGTGGCATGGAATGTTACGTCACCGGTTTTGTTATCAGTTCAGCTTGTTCTGGGTTGCCACAGTGTGTGCTTATACCCTCAGCAGAAATTTACCATTTGCCATGATTAAAAAATAGATTTGTGACACCTACACCCAGAGTTTCACAGAAAACATCTTCTCAAACGTTTACTGTTTTAGAATGCAAAATTACAGCTTTTCAGCATTAACTTGTTGGTCCCTCAACTCAAGGGAAAGTGCTGTGAATGTCATGGTCACAAATCTTCGCCTACAAATTCTCACTGATTCTGTTGGTTACCAGGATTCTAGAGAAAGTCACTGTGAGTCATGCCAAATCATACTAGCCACCAGAAGGTGGTTATTCCATATTTTCTGTACCTGGCAAGATCTGGCCTTTCTTTTTATCTCTAAAGGTTCACCTTGCAGCAGTTACTACATATAACAAATCTCCTTTACAAACCTTTTTTTTCAAAGTATCAGTAATGAATAATTTCTTGAAGGTTAACAAAACATTATGTTCGATGGCATCTGTCGCTGTAGATATGCATGTTTTGCATAGCTTGCTATCTGGTGTTGGGTCGGAGTGTTACAAGTTGTTTTTCTTCGAAGAAGTCTTTCGAGTCACGGGACCGAGTGACTCCTCCTTTTGTCTCCATTGCGCATGGGCGTCGACTCCATCTTCGATTGTTTTTTTTTCCGCCATCGGGTTCAGACGTGTTCCTGTCGCTCCGAGTTTCGGAACGGAAAAACAGCTAAATTTCGGAAGATTTTCGTCGGTATTGTTGCGTTCGGGATCGGCGTAGTCAGAATCAACACCGCATCGAAGATCGAAGAGCTCCGGAGCCCTTCGGGGTAGTTTTCGATCCCCGTCGGGGCCTGCTTGGCCCGACTGCGTGTAGAAGAACGCCGATGGAACGGACCCCGTTCCGTTTCTGTCCCCAATGCCACAAAAAATACCCCTATTCAGACCAACACTCGGTCTGTAACCTGTGCCTATCACCTGAGCACAGTGAAGACACCTGCGAGGCCTGTCGTGCGTTCCGGTCCCGAAAAACACTCCGAGACCGTCGAGCAAGAAGACTTCAAATGGCGTCCACGCCGACAGCGCACCAAGAGTTCGAGGTACAGGAAGAGGAAGAAACCTTTTCGATACACGAATCGGACTCCGAGGAATTCGACGATCCACGAACCGTGAGTAAGACGTCGAAAACCACGCATAAGAAGATTGTCAAGGCCCAGGGGACGCCACTGCCACCAGGCCATGGCTCCACCCATAAATTCGGTGACCGACCGTCGGCACCGAAAAAGGCCCAATCAGTGCCGAGACCGTCCGACTCCGGTCGAGACACCGGCACGCAGCCTTCTCTGGACCGAGAAAGTGCTGGAGACATACATCGACACCGAGATAGCGGTGTAGACACGGCTCGACGCCGAGATGTTTCGACTCCGAAAAAGAAAAAAGCCACCTCGGAGCCGAAAAAAGATGCAGACAGGGTTTCGGTGCCGAAACAACCTGCAACCGACCCAGTTTCAGGCTCTTATACCGAAGAGCAATCAATGACCTCCCAAATGCGAAAGCATAGGTTTGAGGAAGACCTGCAATCCACCGATGTAGACCATACGCAGAAACGTATTTTTATACAGCAGGGGACAGGAAAGATAAGCACCCTTCCCCCTATTAGGAGAAAGAGAAGACTGGAATTTCAGACTGACCAAACACCACAAACAAAAATGGTGAAAAGGGTTACTCCGCCACCCTCTCCTCCACCTATAATTCACGTCTCGCCAGCACAAACTCCATCACATTCCCCGGCTCACACCACCATGAGCCAAGGTGACCAGGATCAGGACGCATGGGACTTATACGACGCCTCTGTGTCAGATAACAGTCCGGAGGCATACCCTACAAAGCCATCACCACCAGAGGACAGTACTGCATATTCTCAGGTGGTGGCTAGAGCAGCACAATTCCACAATGTAAGCCTCCACTCAGAACAAGTCGAGGATGACTTTCTATTCAACACCCTCTCTGCCACCCACAGCTCCTACCAAAGCCTGCCTATGCTCCCTGGTATGCTTCGGCACGCAAAAGACATCTTTAAGGAGCCGGTCAAAAGTAGGGCAATCACACCAAGGGTGGAAAAAAAGTATAAAGCGCCTCCTACAGACCCTATTTTCATAACTTCGCAGCTTCCACCAGATTCTGTCGTTGTAGGAGCAGCTAGGAAAAGGGCCAACTCCCACACATCTGGGGACGCACCACCCCCCGATAAGGAAAGCCGCAAGTTCGATGCAGCTGGAAAGAGAGTCGCAGCACAAGCTGCAAACCAGTGGCGCATCGCTAACTCACAGGCACTTCTCGCACGCTATGACAGAGCCCATTGGGATGAGATGCAACATCTCATTGAACATCTACCCAAAGACCTACAAAAGAGGGCAAAGCAAGTGGTTGAAGAAGGACAGAACATTTCAAACAACCAGATACGCTCCTCCATGGACGCAGCAGAGACAGCTGCAAGAACAATAAATACATCTGTGACCATCAGAAGGCATGCATGGCTACGAACGTCTGGGTTTAAACCAGAGATTCAGCAGGCAGTTCTCAATATGCCATTCAACGAAAAAGAACTGTTCGGTCCAGAAGTGGACACGGCGATTGAGAAACTTAAAAAGGACACGGACACTGCTAAAGCCATGGGCGCACTCTACTCCCCGCAGAGCAGAGGAAATTACAGCACCTTCCGCAAAACACCCTTTAGAGAGGGGGGTTTCGGGGTCAGGCCACACAAGCCAGCACCTCACAGGCAACACCATCCAGTTACCAGGGACAGTACAGGGGAGGCTTTCGGGGCCAATATAGAGGAGGGGCAATTCCCTAGGAATAGGGGAAAATTCCAAAACCCCTACAACTAAGCAGTGACTCACATGTCACTCACCCCCTCCACACAACACCAGTGGGGGGAAGAATAGGTCATTATTACAAAGCATGGGAGGAAATCACTACAGACACTTGGGTTCTAGCAATTATCCAAAATGGTTATTGCATAGAATTTCTACAATTCCCTCCAAACATACCACCAAGAGCACAAAATTTATCAAAACATCATTCCGAGCTCCTGGAGATAGAAGTTCAAGCACTATTGCAAAAGAACGCAATCGAGTTAGTACCAAACACACAAATAAACACAGGAGTTTATTCACTGTACTTCTTAATACCAAAGAAGGACAAAACGCTAAGACCAATCCTAGACCTAAGAATACTAAACACATACATCAAATCAGACCACTTTCACATGGTCACACTACAAGAAGTGTTACCATTGCTGAAACTACACGACTACATGACAACATTAGACCTCAAAGACGCGTTTTTCCATTTACCAATACATCCATCGCGCAGGAAATACCTAAGGTTTGTATTCAAAGGAATACACTACCAATTCAAGGTACTGCCTTTCGGTTAAACAACCGCACCAAGAGTCTTTACCAAATGTCTAGCAGTAGTCGCTGCACACATCAGAAGGCAGCAAATACATGTATTCCCGTATCTAGACGACTGGCTAATCAAGACCCATTCGTTAATAACGTGCTCACACCACACAAATCAAATCCTACAAACCCTCTACAAACTAGGGTTCACAGTCAACTTCGCAAAATCCAACATTCTGCCGCGCAAGGTACAACAATACCTAGGAGCCATAATAAACACAACAATAGGAGTAGCCACTCCAAGTCCACAAAGAATTCAAAATTTCAACATCATACAACGCATGTATCCAACACAGAAAATACAAGCAAAGATGATATTACAACTCCTAGGCATGATGTCTTCATGCATAGCCATTGTCCCAAACGCAAGACTGCACATGAGGCCCTTACAACAGTGCCTAGCATCTCAGTGGTCACAAGCACAGGGTCACCTTACAGATCTGGTGTTAATAGACCGCCAAACTTACCTCTCGCTTCTATGGTGGAACAATATAAATTTAAACAAAGGGCGGCCTTTCCAAGACCCAGTGCCACAATACGTAATAACAACAGATGCTTCCATGACAGGGTGGGGAGCACACCTCGATCAACACAGCATACAAGGACAATGGAACGTACATCAAACAAAACTGCATATAAATCACCTAGAACTGCTAGCAGTTTTTCAAGCACTAAAGGCTTTTCAACCAATAATAGTTCACAAATATATTCTCGTCAAAACAGACAACATGACAACAATGTATTATCTAAACAAACAAGGGGGGACGCACTCAACGCAATTGAGCCTGCTGGCACAAAAGATATGGCGTTGGGCAATTCACAACCAAATTCGCCTAATAGCACAATTTATCCCAGGAATTCAGAATCAACTCGCAGACAATCTCTCTCGAGATCACCAACAGGTCCACGAATGGGAAATTCACCCCCAAATTCTGAACACTTACTTCACGCTCTGGGGAACACCTCAAATAGACTTGTTTGCGACAAAAGAGAACGCAAAATGCCAAAACTTCGCATCCAGATACCCACACGGGCAGTCCCACGGCAATGCCCTATGGATCAACTGGTCAGGGATATTTGCCTACGCTTTTCCTCCTCTCCCTCTCCTTCCTTATCTGGTAAACAAACTCAGTCAAAACAAACTCAAACTCATATTAATAGCACCAACTTGGGCAAGGCAACCCTGGTACACAACGCTGCTAGACCTATCAGTAGTACCCCACATCAAACTGCCCAACAGGCCGGATCTGTTGACACAACACAACCAAACGATCAGACACCCAGATCCAGCATCGCTGAATCTAGCAATCTGGCTCCTGAAATCCTAGAATTCGGACACTTACAACTTACCCAAGAATGTATGGAAGTCATAAAGCAAGCCAGAAGGCCATCCACCAGGCACTGTTATGCCAGTAAATGGAAGAGGTTTGTTTGCTACTGCCATATTAATCAAATCCAACCATTACACGCAACCCCAAAACATGTAGTGGGTTACTTGCTTCACTTACAAAAATCTAACCTAGCTTTCTCTTCCATTAAAATACACCTTGCAGCAATATCTGCATACCTGCAGCCTACCTATTCAACTTCCCTATATAGGATACCAGTCATTAAAGCATTCATGGAGGGCCTTAAAATAATTATTCCACCAAGAACACCACCTGTTCCTTCATGGAACCTAAATGTTGTCTTAACTAGACTTATGGGTCCACCTTTTGAACCCATGCACTCCTGCGAAATACAGTTCCTAACATGGAAGGTTGCATTTCTCATCGCCATTACCTCTCTAAGAAGAGTAAGCGAGATTCAGGCGTTTACAATACAAGAACCTTTTATACAACTACACAAAAATAAGGTCGTCCTAAGGACTAATCCTAAATTTCTACCAAAAGTTATTTCACCGTTCCATCTAAATCAAACAGTGGAACTTCCAGTGTTCTTCCCACAGCCAGATTCCGTAGCTGAGAGGGCACTACATACTTTAGATGTCAAAAGAGCATTAATGTATTACATTGACAGAACAAAGAGCATCAGGAAAACTAAACAGCTATTTATTGCATTCCAAAAACCTCATGCAGGAAACCCAATATCAAAACAAGGTATAGCCAGATGGATAGTTAAATGCATCCAAATCTGCTACCTTAAAGCTAAACGACAACTGCCCATTACACCAAGGGCACACTCAACCAGAAAGAAAGGTGCTACCATGGCCTTTCTAGGAAACATCCCAATGCAAGAAATATGTAAGGCAGCCACATGGTCTACGCCTCACACATTCACCAAGCACTACTGTGTAGACGTGTTATCCGCACAACAAGCCACAGTAGGTCAAGCCGTATTAAGAACATTGTTTCAGACTACTCCCACTCCTACAGGCTGAGCCACCGCTTTGGGGAGATAACTGCTTACTAGTCTATGCAAAACATGCGTATCTACAGGGACAGATGCCATCGAACTGAAAATGTCACTTACCCAGTGTACATCTGTTCGTGGCATCAGTCGCTGTAGATTCGCATGTGCCCACCCGCCTCCCCGGGAGCCTGTAGCAGTTCGGAAGGTACCTTCAACTATTTGTATATATATTATTTTAACCTTAAATAGGTACATACTTAGTCACTCCATTGCATGGGCACTATTACTACAATACAACTCCTACCTCACCCTCTGCGGGGAAAAACAATCGAAGATGGAGTCGACGCCCATGCGCAATGGAGACAAAAGGAGGAGTCACTCGGTCCCGTGACTCGAAAGACTTCTTCGAAGAAAAACAACTTGTAACACTCCGACCCAACACCAGATGGCGAGCTATGCAAAACATGCGAATCTACAGCGACTGATGCCACGAACAGATGTACACTGGGTAAGTGACATTTTCATTTCCTCCCATTCGCGCCCCTTCTCTGCCTTGGGAATTGAATATTGTGCTTTCAAAGTTGATGGGTCCACCCTTTGGACCTATACACAAGGCACCTCCACAGCATTTATCATAGATGACAACCTTCCTCATAGCTATTACATTTGTACATAGATTCAGCAAAATTCACACCTTATGTTCAAGAGCCTTATAATTTTTTTTTTCATCAGAATGGATTTGTAATGAGAACCCACTCTGCCTTTCTTCCATAGTTCATGTCACATTTTAATGTAACTCAAACAATTTCACCTGCTTTGAGGTTCTTCTCAGCAGCACATCTGATTCAGCGGACCCTCCGCGAGTAGGCATCTCTCCTTGCGGAATTCAATGTCGGATGCAGCTGCAACCTTACCCTGCTGAAGGATTTTGACGCACAGAAAGAAGACTAAGGGCCACATGTACGAATATTTTCAATTGCGATTCCCTAATTGCAATTCCATGCGAATTGCAATTAGGGAATCTCAATTCCAAATGTAAGAAACTCTATTGAGTTCCTTTTGCGATTCCCGGTGGGTTGCAAATAGACCTGCCTCATTAATAGTAATAAGGTAGGTTGCAATTTGGGACCTACCGGGAATCGGACAAATCACAGGAATGGTGGCCTGCTGGTTTCAGCAGACCACCATGTCTGCGATTGCTTTTAAATAAAGCAAAATTGGTGCTAACTGCGATTGTTTTGCTACTGCAGTCACAGTCACAAAACAATCTTCTCTAGTATTGGGGTATCTTTCACATATTCATATGCTTGAATCATTCCCCGTCGTCAAAGTGGGAGCCCCATGGTACATAGAAAGCAGTAGATCAAACTTTTAACGTTGAAGTCAATGGAAAAATACATTCACTTTCATAGCTTAATAGTGTTATTAGGAAAGACCCGAAGTCCAGCCAATCAGGCGAGACACCACCCCTTAGAACCTTTAGCACAGAGGCTCCAGTCTCTCAGATTTTCTACCGCACATCGTGTGTGTGTGTGTGGGAGTCTCCCTGAGCTCTGCTCAGTTTACCTTTTCCTGACAGGAATTTTTTTGAATATTCTTTTCTGCATCGACAGCTGTAATGTTAACAACCAAGAAAGGTTTCTTTAGACCCTGCAACACATGTAGAAAGCTAAGGCTTCACTGTGAGGATCCTTATAAGGAGTGCATTTACTGTCTTCCCCCAGTGCATAACGTGAAAGACTGTAAAATTTGTAGAACCTTTCCTCACGAAACTTTGAGGTACAGAGAGGCCAGCTACCTGCTTTGGCTCCAGAAATGTAAAACCAGAGAGAATCCATCTGATGATGATAATGATGATGACAGCAACACCTCTGTGGCATCAAGAAAGAGGAAAAGATCTGTGGAGAGATTTTCTCCAAAAAGAAGTAAGGCATCAAAAAAAGTTCACTCTCTGCAAGAAAAGGCACAGGAAGTTACTTCTATTTCAAAGAAACATGGTGAGAAAGTTCATTCTGAACCATTCACTCCAGCTGCCTCTTCATTAAAGCGTAAGAAACCATCTAGCTCTTTGCAACCGCCGACGTAAAAAATCTCAGTCGACTGCGTCAACGAGAACAGGTTTCGCATCACCTGCTACTACAGCGACAGCAACGTTCACAGCTCCATCGTTGCCCATGATAACGTTGTCGCCATTGACATCAACGACAATAACATCTGTGAGCTTTAAGTTTGGGTCTTCTTTACCGACCCAGGGAATAAAGATGAAGAAAGCAACATCGTCGACGAGTAACAAATTAAAGTCTACCGCATAGTCGATGTGCATACCGTCAACAGCTCTGTCAACATCAACATGTGAACCACAAATTATGGCTCCGTCGACGACAACTCCAAAAGCGAGTTCTCGGTCGACGCCAGCTTCGACTATGAGGGTACCGTTGACGAGCACACGGTCGACGACAGCTTCATCGATGGCCCAATTGTTCACCACAAAGGCACCGTCGACTACAGTAGATTCAGGAGGATCTTCCTTTTTGCCCTTAAAAATAATAGCAGTTAAATGTAGGTCCACTCAAGAGGCATTGTTACCTTCACATACCTTGCCTAGTACGTTGTCACCCATACCTCCAGAACATC
The DNA here is from genome assembly GCF_031143425.1 of Pleurodeles waltl. Taxonomy (NCBI): domain Eukaryota; kingdom Metazoa; phylum Chordata; class Amphibia; order Caudata; family Salamandridae; genus Pleurodeles; species Pleurodeles waltl. The sequence goes on along the minus strand of NC_090444.1, from coordinate 81,528,079 downwards.
TCCTTGATGTGGATGAAGAAGAATATGGAGATGACTACTCTGATGATGGTCTGTTTCCGGTGGCACATAGTTCTTCAGATCTATGAATTAAATGCCAGGAAGACGAGGAGGAAGATTGTGAAGGATTATTTGTTCAGCAGGCGTTTCAAGATCAACCCCACACACACACTCCCAAGAACAACAGTGCGAGCCAACAGTGCAGATGCCAGTGTCACTAATTGGTGACTTACAACATATGATGCAAGATTATTATAGTAGATTCCCGCCACCAGGATCATCCACTTCACTGCAGCATCCACAAATACCATTGAGTCCTGTTCCCAGAGACTGATCCTCAGACTTTCAAGTATCTGAAGTACCGTTACCGCTTCCATCTCCACCTCCCTTCTTCGGAAGACGATCAGGAAGGAGGAGAGATACAGGACACTGCCTCACTCCCCCTGAATGGGATGATTACCAGACGCAAACACCATCGCCCTCTACGCCACCACCATTAGATTCTTCACAGGATATTGGGGGGTTCCATAGTGTAATGGAAAGAGCAGTTTCCAATTGTAACTAAGCAGTCGGATTGCTTCCTTTATGATTTTAAAGAAGACACCGGGAAATCAGTTTGGGCGATCCTGATTGTAGACTTCATCTGGGAAGACGGCCTTAAATTAATTCTGACCCCATCCTCCATCCCAGCAGTACTTCCTAGGCTGGACAAAAAATACAAAGCGCTGGAAAATTCATCAGCCTGTTTAATTGGTCAACCTAAACCTGACTTCATAATATCTCAGGCGGCCTAGCACAGTTCCAGAAATCCATCCTCTACGCTTTCCATGCCCCCAGATAAGGAAGGAAGGCGCTTAGATGCAATAGGGGAAAAAGTTCTCCACTATGGCGGCTACAACAGTCAGGACAGCAAACTTCTTGGCGATTCTAGGCAGATACGACCGACAGATGTGGTTGGACATCTCCCAACACATCGATCTCCTTCCAGAGGATGCTAGAGCTGAAGCTCGGAGGATATTACAAGAAGGAGAATAGATCTCTGCCAAGATCATAGACTGTGCAATTGATGTGTCATCCACGGGTTTCCGCAAGCTAGCAGCAGTACTAAGACGACAGGGGTGGCTAAAAGCCACTTCCTTCCGCCCAGAGGTTCAGATGAAAGTTCTGGATATGCCATATGATGGAAAGCTACTATTTGGTAAGCACGTCGATGACGCACTTCAATCAAAAACAACGGACACAGCTAGATCACTTGATACTCTTCAATTCAAAATACAGCCCTTTCAAGGGGCAAGAGGAAGAGGACTGTGTTCTTGCAAAGGCGGTCTGCACCAATATCGGCAGTACCAGTCTTACCAGGGCCAGTTTCTTTCAGCTACCAGTCAGCAACAGCCCTATCGGCAACCACCATCTGCAGCCTACAGACACACCACAAGAGGAAAGTCTGCTTATAGAGGCAAGGACACAGCCAGAAAGAACTGACCTCCATCAAATACCTGCCTCCAGTCCCTATTCCGACACTCGGATAGAGGGCAGAATTTCCGGCTTCTCCCACCAGTGGTCCCAGATGACCTCGGACCGATGAGTCCTCGAAATTATCACCAAAGGGCATGCCCTGGAATTTTAGCAACCCCCTCCAGAGGTACCACCATGAGGACCCCCACCTGCCCACCTAAAAGAGCTCCTTGTACAAATTTCCAATATAATAGACAAGGGAGCAATAGAGCTCGTACCGATGTCCGAGGGTATCCGGCTTCTACTCTTGCATCTTCCTCATCTGGAAAGACATGGGACTGGCGATCTATCTTAGCTCTTTGATGTTTAAACAAATTCCTGAAAAAACAATCATTATAGATGATCACTCTTTAGGATGTATTACGAATGCTTAACCAAGGGGATCTCATGGCAGCCTTGGATGTCTAGGACGCCTATTTTCATATCCCTGTTCCCCCCAGCCACAGGAAATTCTTACGCTTCAGGGTGGTAGGCACCCACTACCAATTCGGAGTGTTACCTTTCGGTCTGAGATTGGCTCCTCGAGTTTTCACCAAGGTCTTAGCTCTGGTGGCAGCGTAACTCAGACAGGAAGGAGTTCAAGTGTTTCCATACTTGGACGATTGGCTAATAAAAGCACAAACACCCTCCAGGACAGCCAGACACACAGCAGCATGCCTGTCCCTCTTCCAGAGATTAGGCCTCTCAGTCAACTACCAAAAATCGCACCTAATGCCGTCAACCAACATCACCTTTCTAGGAGCCGTATTGGATATGGAAGAAGGAAAAGCTTTCACCTCTCAGGACAGGCAGAAGAGGATTCGGGGTCTAGCACTCCACCTCAGTAAAAGAAAGTCCACTTCTGTCTGGCGTTACAAATCTCTTCTGGGGATGCTCTCCACGTGCATCCAATTGATACCAAACTGCTGTATCCGCATGAGAACACTTCAGCAGCAGTTAGACAGCCAGTGGAAACAAATAAATGGCTCTTTCGATGATATTGTCTAATAACCCCACCGATAAGACGAGCCATGGAATGTTGGTTGAAGACCCCCCCCACATCTCTGCGGATCTTTTTTTTTCTGAATCTCAGCCCAGAGCATGTTCTGACCACAGATGCCTCTCTGGAGGGTTGGGGTGCGAAGACCTGACAGTGATAGGGAAATGGACCACCCAGGAAGCAGTGCTCCACATCAACTTGTTAGAATTAAAAGCCGTATTCCTAGCACTCAAATCCTTCCTGACCAAAATCAAAGGCTCATCGGTCCGAATCGACAACACCACAAGTATAAATGACCTTAATAAGCAGGAAGGTACAAAATCATCAGCGCTCTCTCTTCAGGCACAAGAGATATGGAATTGGGTACTTCAATATCACAAAGCTCTCGGTGCAGAACATGTTCCAGGTGTATCCAACACCCTGGGGGACTCATTAAGCAGAACCTCAACGACCTGCCCCAAGTGGGAGCTCAACCAGGCAGCTCTCAATTGAATTTTTCGTCGCTGGGGCGAGCCCAGTTTGGACCTTTTTGCGACAAAAGAAAACAAAAAATGCCAATACTACGCAAGCTGGGATCCGCGGAGAGGGTCGAGGGGGAATGCATTTTTGATCAAATGGTCAGGAATCTATGCTTAGGCTTTTTCACCACTTCCGCTAATCCAGAGAATTCTGCAAAAGGTGAAGAGGGAACCTTGTCGACTGTTACTGATAGCTCCCAGATGGCCACGCCAGTTTTTGTTCACGGAGCTCTTGCTCCTCTTGAAGCAACCTCACATTCTGTTGAAACCAATACCAGACTTACTAATGATGACTCTGGACCAGGTCTGTCATCCCAACCAAACTTCTCTTCGATTATCGGCCTGACTCCTGAATTCAATGAATTTGCTGACCTAGATATTCCACTAGACTGTCGTGAAGTGCTTGCTAATGCCAGAGCCAGGCTACAAACAAACTCAAATGAAAAAGATTCTGTATATGGTGTAAAGATTCCAGTATCCACCCTCTTGACATCTTCTCCAGAACAGATACTTCAGTATCTTCCTCAATTGGCAAAATCAGGTCTGTCTCACTCATCCATCAAGGTTCACCTGGCAGCCTTTTCTCAATTCCGCCGTACTGCTACTTCACCATCTTTCAGGTCATTGAGAATAGTAAAGCAATTCTTAAAGGGATTATTCAGATTGTTTCCTCCAATTAAACTCCCTGCTTCTCCCTGGCACCTCAACATTGTACTTTTGCAGATGGGGAAACATCCATTTGAACATATTCACAAAGCAGAATTTAAATATATTTCCTGGAAGACAGCGCTTCTCCTAGCGCTTAACTCAGCAAAGAGGGTCAGTGACATTCAAGCATTCACAATCTCTCAACCTTTACTTCAATTTAAATCGGACATGGTCAACCTTAGAACTAATCCAAAATTCATTCCTAAAGTTCCCTCCAATTTTCATCTGAATGAGCCAGTAATATTAAAGACTTTCTTCCCAAACTCAAGCAGAAAGAGCGCTACCTTCCTTTGATATCAAGAGATGTCTTAAATTAAATTTTACATACAAAGGATTAGCAGCTTTCGTAAAGCTGATCAACTGTTAGTAGGCTATGGACACCTCAGAAAGGGGTATCCTGTTACCAAACAGACTATAACTCATTGGATAGCCACATCCATACAGTTTTGTCACCAGCTAGCAGGCAAGCCACTGACGGCCAATTTCAAAGCCCACTACACCAGAGCTGTATCCACCTCCACAGCTCTCTTCGCAGAAGTGCCTCTACAGCAAATTTGCAGAGCAGCAACGTGGTCTAGCGGCCACACCTTTACTCAGCACTACTGTAGGAAGATGGCTCTGTATGTACTATTTCAAAGTAAGAAATAGTATGCACAGAGTCCAAGGGTTCCCCTTAGAGGTAAGATAGTGGCAAAAAGAGATCATTCTAATGCTCTATTTTGTGGTAGTGTGGTCCAGCAGTAGGCTTATCAGAGGGTAGTGTTAAGCATTTGTTGTTCACACACAGGCAATAAATGAGGAACACACACTCAGAGACAATTCTAGGCCAATAGGTTTTTATATAGAAAAAATATATTTTCTTAGTTTATTTTAAGAACCACAGGTTCAAGATTTACAATCAATACTTTAAATGAAAGGTACTTTACTTAGGTATCATAGAACTTTGAATCAGAAAAATAGCATGTACAGTTGTGGCAAAAATGGCAATAAGCTATTTTAAAACTAGACAGTGCAAATTTCAACAGTTCCTGGGGGAGGTAAGTATTTGTTAGTTTTGCAGGTAAGTAAACCACCTACAGGGTTCAAAGTTGGGTCCAAGGTAGCCCACCGTTGGGGGTTCAGGGCAACCCCAAAGTTACCACACCAGCAGCTCAGGGCCGGTCAAAGTGGTGCCCAAAACACATAGGCTTCAATGGAGAAGGGGGTGCCCCGGTTCCAGTCTGCCAGCAGGTAGGTACCAGGGGGGTTTTGTAGGGCACCGGGAGGGACACAAGTCAGCACAAAAAGTACACCCTCAGCGGCACGGGGGCGGCCGGGTGCAGAGTGCAAACAGGCATCAGGTTTGCAATGGAGTTCAATGGGAGACCCGGGGGTCTCTTCAGCGAAGCAGGCATGTGGGGGGGCTCCTCAGGGTAGCCACCACCTGGGCAAGGGAGAGGGCCACCTGGGGGTCGCTTCTGCACTAGAGGTCGGATACTTAAGGTCCTGGGGGCTGCGGGGTGTCGGGTTCTTAGAAGCAGGCAGTCGCGGTCAGGGGGTGCCTCTGGATTCCCTCTGCAGGCTTTGCTGGGGGGAGGGGGGTCAGGGTGGTCAACTCTGGCTACTCACAGGGTCGCAGTCGCCGTGGAGTACTCCCTGTAGTGTTGTTTCTCCGCAGGTCGAGCCGGGGGCGTCGGGTGCAGAGTGGAAAGTCTCACGCTTCCGGCGGGAAACGTGCAGTCCTTTAAAAGTTGTTTATTTGTTGCAAAGTTGTTTCTTCTTTGGAGCAGAGCCGCTGTCCTCGGGGGAGTTCTTGGTCCTTTTTAGATGCAGGGTAGTCCTCTGAGGCTTCAGAGGTCGCTGGACCCTGGGGGACGCGTCGCTGTTGCAGTTTTTCTCGAAGTGGGGAGACAGGCCGGTAGGGCTTGGGGCCAAAGCAGTTGGTGTCTCCATCTTCTCTGCAGGGCTTTCAGGTCAGCAGTCCTTCGTCTTCAGGTTGCAGGAATCTATCTTGCTTGGTTCTGGGGGCCCCTAAATACTCAATTTAGGGGTGTGTTAAGGTCTGGAGGGGTTAGTAGCCAATGGCTACTAGCCCTGAGGGTGGCTACGCCCTCTTTGTGCCTCCTCCCTGAAGGGAGGGGGGCACATCCCTAATCCTATTGGGGTAATCCTCCATCTGCAAGATGGAGGATTTCTAAAAGTCAGAGTCACCTCAGTTCAGGACACCTTAGGGGTTGTCCTGACTGGCCAGTGATGACTCCTTGTTTTTCTCATTATCGCCTCCGGCCCTGCCGCCAAAAGTTGGGCCGTGGCCGGAGGGGGCGGGCATCTCCACTAGCTGGAATGCCCTGTTGCGCTGTAACAAAGGGGGTGAGCCTTTGAGGCTCACCGCCAGGTGTTACAGTTCCTGCAGGGGGAGGTGAGAAGCACCTCCACCCAGTACAGGCTTTGTTACTAGCCACAGAGTGACAAAGGCACTCTCCCCATGTGGCCAGAAACATGTCTGGTGTGTGGCAGGCTGGCAAAACTAGTCAGCCCACACTGGAAGTCGGGTATGTTTTCAGGGGGCATCTCTAAGATGCCCTCTGGGGTGTATTTCACAATAAAATGTACACTGGCATCATTGTATATTTATTGTGCTGAGAAGTTTGATACCAAACTTCCCAGTTTTCAGTGTAGCCATTATGGGGCTGTGGAGTTCCTGTATGACAGACTCCCAGTCCATAAACTCTTATGGCTACCCTGCACTTACAATGTCTAAGGTTTTGCTTAGACACTGTAGGGGCATAGTGCTCATGCACCTATGCACTCACCTATAGGTTTGTGCTGAGTGAGGGGTCCCCAAGGTGGCATAAGACATGCTGCAGCCCTTAGAGACCTTCCCTGGCATCAGGGCCATTGGTACCAGGGGTACCAGTTACAAGGGACTTACCTGGATGCCAGGGTGTGCCAATTGTGGAAACAAAGGTACAGTTTTAGGGAAAGAACACTGGTGATGGGGCCTGGTTAGCAGCCTCAGCACACTTTCAAATCATAACTTGGCATCAGCAAAGGCAAAAAGTAAGGAGGTAACCATGCCAAGGAGGCATTTCCCTACAACTACTACCTACATGCCGCAGACAGGATGCACGCAGTGGTAGGACAAGCCGTTCTGCGTAATCTATTTGCCTAAGGTGAGACAATATTTCTTTACCCACCATCCTCTAATATAGATGTTTAAATGTAAATGTGGATAGATATGGATATCTTATGTCTTAAGTCTGATTCAAGCATGTGAATCTATGAAAGATACTCCAATACTGGAGAAGAAAATAAGTTACTTACCTGTAACTGTGGTTCTCCAGTATTGGTATCTTTCATGGATTCACATGCGACCCACCCTCTCCCCATAGAGGCTCACCTCATGTTTTTCTTCCTTTATACATCACTTGTGCTAGAAAATCTGAGACTGGAGCCTCGGTGCTGAGGGTTCAAAGAGAGGGTGTCGCCTGATTGGTTGGACTTTGGGTATTTTCTAATGACACTAATAAGCTGTGAAGGTGATTGTATTTTTCCATGGACTTCAATATTAAAAATTTGATCTACTGTTTTCTATGTACCATGGGACACCCACTTTGATGACGGTGAATGATTCAAGCATGTGAATCTATGAAAGATACCAACATTGGAGAACCACAGTTACAGGTAAGTAACTTATTTTCATACATACCATTTAGATTCAGTATTAGGGAGGGACGCCCTGGAAACACCCCTTCCTAATACCGAATCGCAAAACCCAAATTGCGATTCGGTAACAAGTTACTGAATCACAGTTTGGGCTTTGTACATCCCAAAAAAGCATTTTTCTAGTCACAAATGGCACGATACTGCGAATCAGCCCGTTTGCGACGTTAAAAATTATTTCTACATGTGGCCCTAAATCGCATTGCCTGAACCTGGTGGATGTATCCGACCGGTGCTCCATCGCAGTCAGGCCAAAATCACGCTTAGGTTCCAGGCTACCGCAACCACTGATTACCATTGGCGCTTTGCTCTTTTTGTTGCTATTTCTGCCTATACAGTTACAAATTCATATCTCTGATTCCTCATTGGATTTTGTCATTTTGGTGTCATTTATTTAATTAAATATGACTCTTTCTATAAATTTACGTGGGGTTTTCATTGTGTTGTGTTTTTTAATTTTGATGCTTCTAAATGATTTACACATTGTCTCTCTAAGTTACGCCTGTCTGTTCTGTGCATGAGCTACCAGGGGTTGTGCTTAAATTACTGAAACTTTTGACAGAACATATTAGGTTGGCGACTTTATTAATTATGATTATCCAGCACAAGTAAAAATGCAGTTTTTCACATAGATCCTGGATGCATATGTAGAATAGGCCTGCTGCCTTTTTTTCACTTCTTAGTCTACTGTTCTGATGGTGTCCTGGCTACAGCTGTGTTGAGAATCATCAGCGATGGTGGGCTTGTCTTCAAGGTGATTGAGGATGCGGGTCATGGAGGCTTAGTCGATGAGTCTTTTGATGAGCTGTGCTGCAACGTGTAAGATGCACCAAAGGGGTGCCAATTTAGAGTCTGGAATGCCATAATATTGAAGCCATGAACACTTACCTGGGCGATCTGAAGGCACTTTCTAATACCAGTAAACTTTATATCAAAAAGACTTGGACACTATAAATACTGGATATCTGAAATTAAATTTACCAAAATGTATTTGTCTTTAAAAATAACATCGCCCCTTAAACCTAACATACACTTTACAATGTATCGGCAGTCTAAACATTAATTTGACTATTTCGATGTAAAGGAAATCCATTGCTTAAAAAGGGAACTGTAGCAAAACAGGCAGCATCTATTAGATGTTAAAGCCCAACACTTACTTTTAAGGATATCTCATTAGCTTTCTTATGAAGGGTTCCTGGGCACAGGTCTCTCTTCTACCCTTTTTGGCTGTGTTTTTCTGGCTATCTCTTCTCATTTTATACCATACATAAGATATTTCAAAGGCAGGAAGGTTTTCATTTGTTTTCTAACCTAAATACATATTCTTTGCTGTTGGTCCCTGTTTCCCCAGTTATTTTTAGTTAGCCACTTCTTTCCAATCCGTCTAATGCCCTGAATGTAACTGAAAGAAGGTTGAAAACAAGCCTTGTGCTTTATACATATTTTGCCTCTGACCAATGTCACTTTTGTAAACACATGCATAATTGTGCTTTCTCGAGGAATAAAAAGGAATCTACATAAGAGAAAGATGCTATAACTGTCTCCAGTGAGTTGGAGGCCAAACAGCTAAGTATGGTAGAAATAAGGTCTCTTACACCATGATCCAACTTGTATCATACAGAAAAAGATCCAGGGACAAGAAAAAAGGTGAAAAGCATCGCCATTCTCACTATTCCTATTTGTTGTATAATGCATCAACGTAGATCAGAGGTATGAATTATGACTTGTTTACTATCTAAGACGGGGACAACGATGTTGAAGTGGAAAGATTATTCCAGATAGAGAACAACTTTGACTTCAAGGCATCCATGAACGTCAAAGCACTCAACATCACAAAGATTTAAAAATCGAAACACTCAGCATCAACATGTACAATGTATAAATCAAGACTTTGTATGTTTCTTGGAACAACACCATTCTCATAAAAATATCTGGAAAGCTTCTTGCTGGCCCCTGGGGCTCTCCTGGCAACATAGAAGGTTCTGGTGCTCTTTGATGTTATATCACAAGAATTGGCATACATACCTTTGTTTCCTCCTTGGCAATCTCAAGTATTTTGCCTCTTTGTGCTTCTTATCCTGGGTCCTTCCTTCCACTTCTCTCCCCTGCCTTCCGTTTCATATTTCATTTATGTGATGCAGAGCAATGTGATGTTTGAATGTATTTAGAGTTAATGGTGGTTACCTTCTGTTGCACTGATTTTCTACTCTGCTAGGCCACTCGAGCTGGTCTCTGGTAACTGGTTCGCCCTTATGTTTTGATGTATGGTGGGCTCTGCTAGTCTATGATCCTTGCTAATAAAAAAGATTTAAACATAAAGCTCATGTGGAAAGTACAGCCCCACCACAACAGTGTTCAAGCTCCTTAATCGCAACATCTGTAAGTATATCATAGGTAAACATTTAACACAAGATACCTTTGTGAGGAAGGGAAGGCCAGCTACCATCTGTCTCAGTTGGGTAGCCTTTTACCCCAGCAATGCCATCTCCACATCACTTCCCCTCTTCTGTGCACCACTGCAGTGGAGGTGGCAATTATCAGTAGTAATCTGGAAGTGTAGTAAAGCATAAAGAAAGACCTATCACTGCTTAATATTGTGTGACATGGTCGCACCTTGTGTTTCAAGACACCTCCAACTGTGTTTACCCCAAAAGGTGTTTTATAAGAATCATCTGAAAGCAGATGCTGGTGGTTTTCTACAGATCTCCCTCCAAAAAGCTCAGGGAATCAAATTAAGTACTTTTTAATGCCTGTGCCTAAATTTGTAAATAAGTGTGAAATGTAGTGCAATTATGCAATAGAAATGTGCCAATCTCCAGTTGATGTAGAACAGGGTTCTTCAGACTGGGGTCTAGGCCTCCCTATGGGGGCCTTAAGTGATCCCAGGGTGGGCGCAAGGCTCTGGCCAAAAGAAATATTATGGTGATAACAGGGCTTTGTTTTAATCTGAAAGAAATGATCAGCACCAAACAGCTCTGTAATGGGCCATCGCTAACATGTTTTGTCATTTGTGTCCTAGCTGGGAGTATGTGTCGAAAAGGAAGGGACACCTATCCCCATTCCCAATAGTCATGCTGTGAATACTTTTACACGTTAGTAAGGCCGGTCTGACCAGAATAGTATGTTTGTCAAACATGTATTCGATTGCATTTTTTAAAGATAACAGAACTTAACTGCAGTGTTTAAACAAGCCTAGACCTATTTAAACACGGCCAACTTAATAGAATAATTATGAAAAATTCTGAAGGGGGGAGCCCAATGATTTCATTTTTCCAAGAGGTGGAGGTGTGTGTGTGTGTGTGTGTGTGTGTGTCTGTATCCTCCAAAGCCCACAAAGAGACAACCATACGTGCGCTCAAAGTGAAAATGCTGCTTTTATTTCAGAGAGTCCAGCCCCTGCAACGTGTTTCGGCTCTAAGCTTTGTTCAAGCGTGGTTTATTGTCTGGAGACATACTCGATGATATGTGCCACTCACGTTAGGGTAACCTGGCTACAGATATGAAACTGGATATATATATATATATATATATATATATATATATATATATATATATATATATATATATATGTGTGTGTGTGTGTTCAATGGCATGAAGTGTTACAAGTTGTTTTTCTTCGAAGAAGTCTTTTCAAGTCACAAGACTGAGGAACTCCTCCCTTTCGGCTCCATTGCACATGGGCGTCAACACCATCTTAGATTGTTTTCTTTCCGCCATCGGGTTCGGACGTGTTCCTCTTCGCTCCGTATTTCAAATCGGGAAAGTTAGCTAAACATCGAAAATTTGACGGAATTGTTCGCGCTCGGTACTGGTTTAGTGTTAGTATATTGACACCGATAGTAGAAGCGCTCCGGCGGCCCTTCGGGGCTTCCACTCCTTAGCGGGCCTGGTCGGCCCGACCGCATCCATCGTCGAAACTAATGGACCGGACCCCTTTCCGCTTCTGCCCGAATTGCCACGCGAAGTATCCTTATACAGACCAATACTTGGTCTGTAACCTGTGTCTATCACCGGAACACAGGGAGGATACTTGCGAGGCCTGTCGGGTATTTCGATCGAAAAAGACCCAACGTGATCGAAGAACCAGAAGACTACAAATGGCGTCAACACCGACAGAACAGATCAACGTCAAAGAGGAGGAAAGAATCTCCATACAAGAAACTGACTACGACGATTCCGAAAGTGAGCTACCGACGACAACGCAGAAAACTGTGTGTAAAACTGCCCCGTCCAAGACTCACTCCAAGATCATAAAGGCCAAGGGGATGCCACTGCCAGCAGGCCATGACTTAACCCATTGAAAACACGGTGACCAACCATCGGCACCGAAAAAGCCCACACAACTGCCGAAGACATCCGACTCCGGTCGAGATACAGGCTCCGAACCATCTCGGCACTGATAGTTCGACACACCTTAAGGTGAAAAAGGTTACCTCGGTACCGAAAAAAGCAGTCTCGGAGCCGAAATTAGGCTCTTACACGAAGAGCAAGGACTTTCCGCCCAAATGCATGTACATAGATTTGAGCAGGAAATAAGCATGGGGGAACCAGACCATATCCAGAGGAGGATGCATATCCAGAAAGAGACTGGAAAAATACAAACTCTTCCTCCAATTAGGATCAAAAGAAAGCTGGCATTTCAAGTCAGAAATGCAGCCAAAGGCAAAGGTGGCTAGAGACAAAACACCACCACCACGGTTTTCGCCACAGCCGTCTCCACTACATTCACCACAGTTGTCCCCGGTAACAACACCCCCAATGCAGTCACCAACACATACAGGGATGACCCGGATGCATGGGACTTATATGATGCACCGGTCTCCGACAACAATCCAGATTGTTACCCGACAAGGCCGTCACCTCCAGAGGACAGCACTGCATACACGCAGGTATTATCAAGGGCAGCTACATACCACAATGTAGCAATGCATTCGGAGCCAATAGAGGATGACTTCCTATTTAAAACCCTAGCATCCACCCACAGTTCCTACCAAAGTCTGCCAATGCTCCCAGGCATGCTCAAGCACGCAAAGCAAGTCTTCCAGGACCCAGTGAAAGGCAAGGCTATCACGCCTAGGGTGGAGAAAAAATACAAACCTCCCCCAACAGACCCTGTGTTTATAACACAGCAACTGACACCAGATTCGGTGGTCGTGGGAGCAGCAAGAAAGAGGGCAAACTCCCAATCATCAAGAGACGCACCACCACCTGACAGAGAGCAGGAAGTTCGATGCAGCGAGCAAACGAGTGGCAGCACAGGCAGCCAATCAATAGCGGATCGCAAACTCGCAGGCCCTACTGGCTCGCTACGACAGGGCACACTGGGATGAGATGCAACATATTATACAGCACTTACCCAAAGAACACCAGAAACGTGCCCAACAGGTTGTTGAGGAAGGACAAGCAATTTCCAACAACAAGATAAGATCTGCATTGGACTCGCCAGACACAGAAGCACGGACAGTCAACACTGCGTTAACCATTCGCAGGCATGCATGGTTACGGAGCTCAGGGTTTAAACCCGAAATCCAGCAAGCTGTGTTAAACATGCCTTTTAACCAGGAACAATTGTTTGGGCAGGAGGTGGACACTGCAATTGAGAAATTAAAAAAGGACACGGAAACGGCCAAAGCCATGGGCGCGCTCTACTCCCCACAAAGCAGAGGCACTTTTAGAAAGCCACAATTTAGAGGGGGGTTTCGTACCCAAACACCAGAGCCTTACACCTTGCAAACCAGACCCACCTATCAGGGGCAATACCAGAGAGGAGGGTTTCGAGGCTCATACAGGGGTGGACAATTTCCAAGAGCAAGGGGAAAATTCCAAAGCCCTAAAACAAGTCAAAGCAAACAGTGACTTCAACGTCACAAACCCCCAACATTTAACACCAGTGGGGGGGGGGGAGAGACTTACTGCATACTACAAAAACTGGACAAACATAACTACGGACGCATGGGTCCTAGCCATTATCCAACATGGTTATTGCATAGAATTCATAAATTTCCCACCAGATGTGCCCCCAAGAGCACACAAGATGTCCAAACAACACTTAGACCTGTTACAACTAGAAGTCCAAGCATTGTTCCAAAAACAAGCAATAGAATTAGTACCCAACCATAAAAAAGGAACAGGTGTCTACTCACTGTATTTCCTAATTCCAAAGAAGGACAAAACATTGAGACCCATATTAGACCCCAGAACACTGAATCTCTACATCAAATCAGATCGCTTCCACATGGTAACACTTCAAGATGTGATTCCCTTGCTCAAAAAACAGGACTACATGTCAACATTAGATCTCAAGGATGCATATTTTCACATACCCATACATCCTTCGCACAGAAAATACTTAAGGTCTGTAATACACGGCGTGCATTATCAATTCAAGGTGTTACCGTTCGGGATAACAGCCCCAAGGGTATTCACAAAATGCCTTGCAGTAGTAGCCGCTCATATAAGGAGACAGCACATGCACGTATTCCCATACTTATACGATTGGTTAATAAAAACCAGCACTCAGCAACAGTGTCTTCTTCACACGCAATACGTTATAGAAACTCTACACAAATTAGGGTTTTCGATAAATTACCAAAAATCACATATACAACCATCCCAGATACAACAATACTTGGGAGCAACACTCAACACACAAAAAGCGATTGCCACTCCAAGTCTGCAAAGGGTACAAGCATTCCAAAATATAGCATTAAACATGCAGCCAAACCAACACTACCAAGTGAGGTTTGTAATCAAAATTCTAGGCATGATGTCTTCATGCATAGCCATTGTCCCAAACGCAAGATTACACATGCGGCACTTACAACAGTGCCTAGCAAAGCAATGGACACAAGCACAGGGTCAACTCCAAGATCTAGTGTTTGTAGACCGCCAGATACACTTCTCGCTTCAATGGTGGAACCCTATAAATTTAAACCAAGGGCGCCCATTCCAAGACCCAGTGCCTCAATACGTGTTCACAACTGATGCTTCCATGATGGGGTGGGGAGCACACCTCAACCAGCACAGTATACCGTGACAATGGGACAATCATTAAAAACAACTGCACATTAATCATTTAGAACTGTTGGCAGTGTTTCTAGCATTGAAAGCATTTCAACCACTGATAGCCCACAAACACATTCTTGTCAAAACCGACAACATGACGACAATGTATTACCTCAACAAACAAGGAGGGACACACTCGTCACAACTGTGTCTCTTAGCACAGAAAATTTGGCATTGGGCAATTCACAATCACATTCGCCTAATAGCACAATACATCCCAGGCATTCAAAACCAGTTAGCCGACAATCTCAGTCGAGATCACCAACAAACACACGAATGGGAAATTCATCCCCAGATCCTACAAGATTACTTTCTACGCTGGGGAACACCAAAAATAGACCTATTCGCCACAAAAGAAAACGCAAAATGCCAAAACTTTGCGGCCAGGTACCCACACCCTCAGTCCAAGGGCAATGCGTTATGGATCAGTTGGTCAGGGATATTTGCTTACGCTTTTCCCCCTCTCCCACTCATTCCTTATCTGGTAAACAAACTGAGTCAAAACAGACTCAAACTAATACTCATAGCACCAACCTGGGCTCTCCAACCGTGGTACACAACACTGCTGAACCTATCAGTAGTACCTCACGTCAAATTACCAAACAGGCCAGATCTGTTAACTCAATACAAACAACAGATCAGACACTCGAATCCAGCATCGCCCAATCTAGCAATCTGGTTCCTGAAGTCTTAGAATTTGGACACTTAGACCTTACACAAGAATGTATGGAGGTCATTAAACAAGCTAGGAAACCTACTACAAGACATTGTTATGCAAACAAATGGAAAAGATTTGTTTACTACTGCCACAATAATCGAATTCAACCACTACATGCTTCCGCAAAGGACATTGTAAGTTACTTATTACACTTACAAAAGTCTAAACTAGCATTCTCTTCTATTAAAATACATCTCACAGCAATATCTGCCTATCTGCAGATTACACATTCAACATCGCTTTTTAGAATCCCAGTCATCAAGCATTTATGTAGCGATTAAAAAGAATCATACGCCCGAGAACACCATCAGTACCTTTGTGGAACCTTAATATTGTATTAACACGACTCCTGGGACCACCATTTGAACCCATGCACTGTACAAGCATTCACTATACAAGAACCCTTTATACAAATACATAAACATAAAGTGGTTCTCCGTACAAATCCCAAATTCTTACCAAAAGTTATATCACCATTCCACTTAAACCAAACAGTGGAACTCCCAGTCTTCTTTCCACAACCAGACTCAGTAGCCGAAAGAGCCTTACATACATTAGACATAAAAAGAGCACTAATGTATTACATTGACAGAACAAAACAGTTTCGCAAAACAATTGTTTGTAGCCTTCCAAAAACCTCATGCAGGAAATCCTATATCCAAACAAGGCATTGCCAGATGGATAGTGAAATGTATTCAAACTTGCTATATTAAAGCAAAAAGAGATCTACCTATTACACCAAGAGCGCATTCCACTAGGACAAAAGGTGCCACAATGGCTTTTCTAGGAAATATACCTATGACTGAAATTTGTAAGGCAGCCACATGGTCTACGCCTCATACACTCACAAAACATTACTGTGTAGATGTGTTAACAACACAACAAGCCACAGTAGGACAGGCTGTATTACGAACATTATTTCAGACAACTTCAACTCCTACAGGCTAAGCCACCGCTTTTGGGGAGATTACTGCTTATTCTATGCACAGCATGTGTATCTGCAGCTACACATGCCATCGAACGGAAAATGTCACTTACCCAGTGTACATCTGTTCGTGGCATGAGACGCTGCAGATTCACATGCACCCTCCCAACTCCCCGGGAGCCTGTAGCCGTTATAAGTTGAATGAAATTTGTAAATAAATACTATTTTAATACACATTGTGTACATACATACTTACTCCATGGGCACTTTTAGTATATTCACAACTCCTACCTCACCCTCTGCGGGGAAAACAATCTAAGATGGAGTTGACGCCCATGCGCAATGGAGCCGAAAGGGAGGAGTCCCTTGGTCTTGTGACTCGAAAAGACTTCTTCGAAGAAAAACAACTTGTAACACTCCGAGCCCAACACTAGATGGCAGGATAATGCACAGCATGTGAATCTGCAGCGTCTCATGCCACGAACAGATGTACACTGGGTAAGTGACATTTTCCATATATATATATATATATCACCAAAAAACACCCGACTTATCGAGGCTCAGTTATGGCGGTCTTGATATCGGGAATCCCTTTAATATATTTTGAATTTTCTCACCCAGTAGGACAGAAAATCAAGACGCAAAACAGACAGTTCCAAAATGTATTGAAGAAAGCAAAATGGTCTTCCTCCCAACGCGTTTCAGCCGTAGCCTTGTCAATATATATATTTTTTTCTTTTCGAAAGAAAAGTTCAACAACACAATTTCAGACTCACTTAACCTAAGGACTTCACAAAATAGATTAGGAAAAAAGTTGTCTGTACCATATTTATGCCCAACTTTATCTGGGAGATTGGCTGAGAGCCATAGACCAACAAGAGATTTTTGTCACACCTCATAGCGATAAGGTACCTAAAGTTCATTTGTTTCTTTTAGGAAAATATCACTAAGAATACAGTGCGTTTATAGTAGTGGCAGTGTCGTACCTGACAAAACACAAATAATATGATGTACCAATACTATATTGGGTTACTAAAGCTAACACATTATAAACAGCCCACCAAACCTTTAAAACATGTCTCTTTACTCTAGTCTCTAGAAATGTCGGTCAGTTTTCCATAGTCTTAGAGTTGTGGCTCTAGATACACAAATAGTAATTGTTTTCTATTCGGAGAAGAGATTGTTATTGATCCACAGAAGTGTGGTGCTTCCATTTTATTTTCCTATTGGAACACAAGAGTTCAGCTTAGTTTTTGGCTTGCAGGCCTGTTGCCCCCGTCACATAGTGACCTTTTACCCACTTAGCATGCTCTGCTTTATTTTATTTATTTTCTTAATGTTTCTAGCTAGCTGCCATGTTTTACATTTTATAAGAAATGTTTTGATTTGCATTATCAGGGCCACTCTTAGTAGGCATCATTATCAGCGTCATGATCAATGTTGTACATAGGTATTGTCATCATGTCCCTTTTTCACTTATGTGTGATAGGAACATAATGCACACTTGTTGGGGATTGTTTGTAATTGCCGCCACAAGTCTTCCACCTTATCAGTTATTTAGGAACATACCTGCGTCAGGGATCCTACATGATCTGTATAAATACATCTCACACGGACATGGTCATTAGAGGGGTTCTTTCCAGATGTTATCTATGCTGTTCGTCACCTTGCTGCAGAACTCAGTCTTTGTGTCACCATGGAGTCTGACCTAGAGGCCTCATTCCAAGGTAACAAGGGTTTGAGGGCGCTTCTCATAGACATGGTACTGGCACATTAGGTTTATCACACCTAGCGTTCTCTAGGGTAGAGATTAGGTTTTCTTGGTTACGAATTTTATATCTCATGTTTATTGTAAGATGGTGGGAGGTTTTATATTCACAACTCTCATCTTCACAATCTTGCTTCTTTTACTGTTCATTATCCTAATTATTGCAGCACATGCATTTTATCGTAGATTGTAGTTTTTTCAATAAATATAATGAAACCTCTCCTGCAGCTCTTTCATTGCATTTGTGTGTATGAGATTTGTTGCTAACCAGAGAAATGGGTAACTTTCGTTCCACCATGATTTGCCTGAGAAATCTAATCTAAAGTCAGTGCGTAAAGCTGCCAGAAATCACCTTTGCTTTCTGTGTTTTGGTGAGCTACTGCTCGTGAGCCAGGAGAGTTGGGCCAACAGTTGCGACTTACAAGAGTGACTCAGTCACCTACAAACAAAAGTACTGTCATCCCTTAACCAGCAGTCTCACTACAACATGGCGCCACCAGCAATAGTGTTTTGGCACTACTTTATGGATATCCTGAGTGTCTGTCTCACACACAGCAGGTACCCTAAGTACCATTGTACAGAGACGTCAGTGGTCTTTAGGGGTAATCCTCCTCAGCTGAATAGGGAGCACATAACTAAGCTGTAGGTTGTTCAAGCTTGAGCTCTTTAAAAGGATTTCTCCCCATTTGGTGTTCCTTCTCTGCACCCATTATTCAACATGGCTAACGCCATAGACATTTCAGAAAATGTCAGACATGCATTAAAACAACACTTAGTAGCCCATGGCTTAACAGATGCGGGCAGGGATGTCACATTTATCATGGAAGCTCATGACGATTACCAAACAGAAACATTCTATTCCTGGGTCACCTTTTCTGAAGAGGATGAAACAACACATTCATTTCACACATATACAATAGCAAACGTACATCAGCAACACCAAGCTTACCGGTATCTAGAGAAACAGCTTTCTTATCAAGAGCATCAAAATGTGTTCACTTTTATTACCACATGTAATACAACCCGTGAGATTAGGTCCCTTAAGCAATGACGGACCAACGTGGCCGATGTTTGCTATCTGTTGCACAGGCAATGCAAATAGCTGACGTATGTGCACTTTATAATGAGCTAGTACAACTTTACAGACGATTGGTACAGTTTGCTATGCGGACATGGAATACCGCCCCAGCACGGGCTGCCCTAGCTGGTCACCAATAGGCCATTACTGGTATTAACCCACAAACAGGACATTCTATCATCGGAAATGCACCCACAGAGCGTGAGAAGATTCTGTTCTGCATAGCACAAAAAACTAACCATCTGGAAACAGTGTTTCGCCATACGGGACCCCAAGATAAACATAGAATTCTCACAATGTGCTTGCCATTCGGAATGGTTCCCTCAAAGGATGACTGCACCACATGGGGTGCATTTGCCAACTTACCGTAAGTGTTAAAACAAATTCATGGGGCTGCTCCAGCCCTGGAATTTGGGGATGAAACGGATGCGTAATTTTGTTAGTGTCCTCAGTCATACTCAGTAACATTAAAGGGGAAGCGGTAGCGAGGGCTATGCCCCAGCTGCTCCAAGAGATTCCACAGTTGGAACAGGAGGGTCAACTACCGAAAATTATTTCTGAAACCTATACTAGTATAGGACGGGATAGTTTGGGAGTCAAGCCAAAGAAGCATGAAATTCAGAGTACCACCCCTAAGGCTGTACTAAACAAACACAAGCGATTTCTTAAAAAAAAAATACTGGGATAAACAAAAATAAAATATAGACAAAAGAAGTTAGAGACACTCTCCACATCTGGAAGGCTCCGAAATAGAGAAACTTTAAAGGCTCCTGACAGATATACAGATATATGTCCCTCTCGTTCCTTTCAGGACACGCTGAATAGACGGAGTGAGAGAGTGGGCCTGTCAGAGAAATGTACTGACAATGTGAAACAGAAGAAAGACTTCCAGCTTTCCTCAGACAAGAAAGGCAAATCAACACAACAAAAGCAGCAATTCAAAAAGAAGAAGGTGGCAGCCATTTTAATAAAACATGCCAGCAAACTTGAGAACATTGCTGAGGAACAAGACATAGCAGTGACCCTGCTGGACAGCACAGGAGAAGTCACAATATGTCACCAGAGTCTGAAAGATCATCTGGATGTGACAGCAACTAACTACATTCTTATAGTCGATACCGCAGACTGGTGCGTTCTCCTTCCTGACAGGGTTTATGATTTAAATATCCAAATTGAGGGGGATATAAAGCGCACTATTATTGTAATTTTGGGGGAAAAACTTTATTGTGATATCCTATTGGCAGAAAGAGACTGTCCACCCACAGCGTATGCAAGCTCCCACATGGGGAAGAAGCCTCCGCTGTTGACAACCCTGTAGAATGGGATAAGGATTCCCCCGACTATTTAATACCTATTAGGTGTACACCCCAGCCCCAATATCCTATTAAACATGAGGCTAAAGGTCCGGTGAGAGAGATCCTAACTCAGCTTGAGTACCTGGGAGTAATGGAGCTTTGTGTCTGCAATGAATAAACCGTTTTCCCAGTTGCAAAACCAGACCATTCTTATAGAATAGTCTTCTATTATAGACACTTAAACAACTATACATGCACACACACTATACAAAATGCACACAGCACTAATTAACAACGTAGTGCGTAAGAAATACAAAACGACCTTGGATATTTCCAATTTTTTCTCCCAGAACCTAGCGCATATAAGTCGACCTGAGTGCATTCCCAATTGGCTCACAAAAACGTTTTTGCCATTTGCCCTAGGGCTAACTGCCCAGGGTTGTTTTCTGCCTGCAAAACATCAATATTGCATGATATTGATCCTGAGGGTTGTCCTATGTGGATAACATCTATCTCACAGATGACAACCTCAACATGCATCTTGCAGGGGTCGATCAGATCGTTCTAGGATTTGCAGCCCTTGGCTGCAAATAAAATTTTAAGAAAACTAAAATAGCTCTTATCCCAGGAACAATACAGGGAGTGCAGAATTATTAGGCAAGTTGTATTTTTGAGGATTAATTTTATTATTGAACAACAACCATGTTCTCAATGAACCCAAAAAACTCATTAATATCAAAGCTGAATATTTTTGGAAGTAGTTTTTAGTTTGTTTTTAGTTTTAGCTATGTTAGGGGGATATCTGTGTGTGCAGGTGACTATTACTGTGCATAATTATTAGGCAACTTAACAAAAAACAAATATATACCCATTTCAATTATTTATTATTACCAGTGAAACCAATATAACATCTCAACATTCACAAATATACATTTCTGACATTCAAAAACAAAACAAAAACAAATCAGTGACCAATATAGCCACCTTTCTTTGCAAGGACACTCAAAAGCCTGCCCTCCATGGATTCTGTCAGTGTTTTGATCTGTTCACCATCAACATTGCGTGCAGCAGCAACCACAGCCTCCCAGACACTGTTCAGAGAGGTGTACTGTTTTCCCTCCTTGTAAATCTCACATTTGATGATGGACCACAGGTTCTCAATGGGGTTCAGATCAGGTGAACAAGGAGGCCATGTCATTAGATTTCCTTCTTTTATACCCTTTCTTGCCAGCCACGCTGTGGAGTACTTGGACGCGTGTGATGGAGCATTGTCCTGCATGAAAATCATGTTTTTCTTGAAGGATGCAGACTTCTTCCTGTACCACTGCTTGAAGAAGGTGTCTTCCAGGAACTGGCAGTAGGACTGGGAGTTGAGCTTGACTCCATCCTCAACCCGAAAAGGCCCCACAAGCTCATCTTTGATGATACCAGCCCAAACCAGTACTCCACCTCCACCTTGCTGGCGTCTGAGTCGGACTGGAGCTCTCTGCCCTTTACCAATCCAGCCACGGGCCCATCCATCTGGCCCATCAAGACTCACTCTCATTTCATCAGTCCATAAAACCTTAGAAAAATCAGTCTTGAGATATTTCTTGGCCCAGTCTTGACGTTTCAGCTTGTGTGTCTTGTTCAGTGGTGGTCGTCTTTCAGCCTTTCTTACCTTGGCCATGTCTCTGAGTATTGCACACCTTGTGCTTTTGGGCACTCCAGTGATGTTGCAGCTCTGAAATATGGCCAAACTGGTGGCAAGTGGCATCGTGGCAGCTGCACGCTTGACTTTTCTCAGTTCATGGGCAGTTATTTTGCGCCTTGGTTTTTCCACACGCTTCTTGCGACCCTGTTGACTATTTTGAATGAAACGCTTGATTGTTCGATGATCACGCTTCAGAAGCTTTGCGATTTTAAGAGTGATGCATCCCTCTGCATGATATCTCACTATTTTTGACTTTTCTGAGCCTGTCAAGTCCTTCTTTTGACCCATTTTGCCAAAGGAAAGGAAGTTGCCTAATAATTATGCACACCTGATATAGGGTGTTGATGTCATTAGACCACACCCCTTCTCATTACAGAGATGCACATCACCTAATATGCTTAATTGGTAGTAGGCTTTCGAGCCTATACAGCTTGGAGTAAGACAACATGCATAAAGAGGATGATGTGGTCAAAATACTCATTTGCCTAATAATTCTGCACTCCCTGTACACTGAGAAAGGCTATCAGATGAGGGCAAGAGCTCGGCCCCACACTTTTTAGGAAAATGTGCTCAACTTCAACCACCACATACTATCAAGAAACTGTAGTCATTACTTGGTTTCTTTAACTTTGGCAGAACTTACATTCCAGATTATGCACAACGCATCAAGCCATTATATGATTTAATTCACCCAGATTTCTCAAGCAGCCACTGGACAGTTGAAAACATGCGCATTCTTAGAGGATTGCAACAAGAGATGCTAGAAGCAAAACACTTATACACATGTGACTACAGAACAAATTTGGGGCCAGATGTAGCACACCGTTTGCATGGCGCAAACTGCGAAAAACGCAGTTTGCGCCATGCAAAAGGCCACACGAGATGCACATTCCCAAATTGCGAGATGGTACCGACTCGCAATTTGGGAATGCGACTCTCAAATAGGAAGGGGTGTTCCCTTCCTATTTGCGACTCGCATCGCAATTCAGAGTTGCTTTATGACCGCGAATGCGGTCGCAAACCAACTTGCAGTTACCACCACTGTCACACTGGTGGTAACACATTCGCAAAAGGGAAGGGGTCCCCATGGGACCCCTTCCCCTTTGTGAATGTCGATAAATATATTTTTTCAGAGCAGGCAGTGGTCCTATGGACCACTGCCTACTCTGAAAAAAACGAAACCAAATGGTTTGTTTATTTTTCATTTTGCAACTCGTTTTCCTTTAAGGAAAATGGGCTACAAAATGAAGAGAAAAAACTGCTTTATTTATAAAGCAGTCACAGACATGGAGGTCTGGGGTCGCAAAATGCGACCCACCTCATGAATATTGATGAGGTGGGTCTTTGCGACCCCATAGCGAGTCGCAGACGGTGTCTGAGACACCGTTCTGCATCCTGAATTGCGACTCGCAAATTGCGAGTCTCGCTGACTTGCAATTTGCGAGTCGCAATTCATGGATTTCCTACATCTGGCCCTCGGTCATCAGAATAATTGCTGGTACCATTGGGTTCACCTATGTCATCTTTAATGAGGGGGAGACACTACCCATAGGATACAAATCACATTGATACTCCAACGCAGAACAACGCTTTGCACCCACAGAAAAGATTCTGACTGCTGTACAGATGGCTGTCATTAAGGAGTGTCTTCTTGCCCAAGGGAAACACATTATTGTCGTTACCCCAGTTCCAGCCTTAAAGGCTGTCACCAAAGCAGGTGTTCCTAACTCGAAGGCATTACATCCACATTGGATTCAGTGGGCAACCTCCCTTACTACCACTGATGTTGACTACATCTTTGACCCAAAACTTCAAACACAAGATTTTCTCCTGTACGAACAGGAGAACCCCGCACCTCTTAACACCTTGCCACTGGAGAGATACCAGACTGTCATTTACACTGATGGTTCAGCACAACAAGCTGTAGGTACAAAACATCAATACTTAGCCGCTTGCACAGCTGTGAGCGGAGTGATGAAGGATGGTGTATTCCACCCTCAACATACCTACACACATGCCCTTGGGGACTACACCGCTCAGTTGGCTGAGCTTAAAGCTCTTATCTTGGCACTGGAACATACGGATCCAGAACAGCTCACATTGATTGTGTGTGATTTGTATTACTATCTCCACTCCTACAATGATTAGCGCAATCATTGGAGGTTGAGCTGGTTCAGAGACTGAGAGGGGAGCACCATAAAGCACAGAACTCTGTGGGAGAGGGTGGCTGAGCTAAAGGATAAGCTACCAGAGGCTCATGTAGTACATACACTAGGCCATCAGCGTGTTGGAGAACACGTTGTAGGAAATACTTTGGCTGAAGCTGCCAAATCTGCCAAGTAGCTATGGCTTCTGTTGCTGCAGTGACTCATTCTCAGACGAGATTGGATAATGAGATTCAGGCTGCCATGAAAGCTTTGGCTGAAAGCCTCTTCCAAAAGCAAATCCTACAAAGTATTCGTACCATATCAGTGCACAGAATGTTGCCTTTGTGACAATTCCTGGGGTGGGAGATTGAGTGATCCCCAACTAATACCAGAGATTAGAACTCCATAAGGCCCCATACTAGGTTGTCTCATCTGCTTATGCTGGTGTCGCGGCCACAATATCACTCTTACAGAAACGCTTCTGCTGGCTGGGTCTGTACACAGACCAAGCAATATGTCCTTTGTTGTGATATTTGCCAGCAAATAAAGGGCTCTAAAATTAAACACCCAACGCAGACATCCCTCTTAGTGTCCAATAGGCCCTTACAATGTGTGTACCTGGACCATTGTGGTTCCTTACAACCTGATGATGCTTGCAGATACATCTCCGTTGCTGTTGATTCTTGTTCTAGATTCCTGTGGGTATGGCCACAGTGGCCGGCTGACACTCAAACTGTTATGAATGACTTGCTTGTTTTTATCGATACATATGCGGTTGCAGCATTTCACTCGGACTGGGGCCCTGCTTTTGCCTCTAGGGCATTCGGGGACATCATGAGGACGATTGGTGTTAAACTCCATTACTCTTCCCCATATCGTCGTGAGGGTAATTATGTTGTGGAGAGGAGAAGTCATGGCCTAAAGCAGTCCTTAACAGCTAGAGTATTAGATTCAGGCCGCAGTTGGCTTCATCACCTATATGGGGTCCAGAGAGCACAGAATAATCTGCCAAGATGGTCTTTTGGGGGTGGGGGGAAGTGGGGGGGGCACACTCATTATGAGGTCCTCTTTGGGATACCTATGTGTGTCCTAGATCTAGATGGCCCTGGTATGGTGGTGGCAGTCACACCTTTTGACATAAATGAACATCTCACTGTCTTACAGGAACTTCAACAATTTTGTGATGATAATTCATCCGCTAGTGCCGCCACTTTAGAATAATGGATTTATCAACAACTTCTACAGGCTGGATTCCTAAAGTTGTGGACCTGGTTCGTGAGAAGATTGCTGTGAAGAAGGAGATTGGCCCATTTTACAGAGCACCGGTTCCAGTGCTGGGGATCCAGTTCATCAGAACTGTCATTCTACCACCACTGCCAGGTTCCAAAGGGAACAGATTTGTCTCCATTGATAACATCAAATTGCATCATGTGGCCAATCCCGTAAAGTAGACCCTGAGGTCCCTTGGATAGTTCCTGTTCCTCTCTCACTACCCAACAGGATATACCTGTTCAAAGAAGAAACATCAACACTTCTGAATATATCAGCATGTACAACAATGCTACAAATGCCTCCTTGAGCATAGGGAGGGTAGAGAATGAGCTTCTGCTTATTCCTGTTACCACTTCACCGACAAGAACTGTCCAAGATGTGGCTGTCTATTACTCCAATGCAATGTAAATAGACAACATCGTCTATTATGAACCTCCACATGCAGTGGATCCATCCACCAACTAGCAGCGGCTCCTGTGTTTGCAAAGACTGCTTCTGGTTGGGGTTCATCGACCAAGATGACTGTCCTACACCTTCATCTACATTTGCGACTGAAACTGTTTCAATGACACGTAAGCTGTACATATGGCTTCAAAATAGCTATTCGGTTTATCCATGGTATTATCTGTGGATACTATTGACATGGATTGCCTTTCAGTTATGGATCGGTTTTGTGACTGTTTTCTTTCTCTTGATAAATTTTCATTATCTTCCTGAATGCTCTTCTGTCGAGGAAGTGGATTCAATTTTAACACCATATCTTTACTCACATATCTTTTTCTGAAGAGTCTTGTCCCTTGTGAACATTTCTTCAGTACCAATTTTGGATGAAATTGTTTGGGATAAAGTTCCATTTATTTAATATATATGGGCCTACAGAGGTTATCCAAGTTCCTTAGGTATTCAAAATTTCAGTGACTGATGTAACTACACCTGGTGTTGTTTCTGATGACTGGGATGTTAAAACAGTTTATTCTATGCTATCTGAACTGCAGGATTACACTGTAATTGAAATTGAAAATGTGTATATGAACACAGCGAATTATGGGAAAATGTTCTGTTAACATCATTGGGGACATTACTTTCTGCACCAAACAACTAGACATGGATCAGTATTCAATTACACACAATGGGTACATTGTTCAACTCTACCTGGCGGGAGCCCTAAAACATATGTAGATAAATCTGCAGATTTTTCTAGGCATGACACTAGAAATGCAGAGTCCTAATATTTTAAATTACCACCTTCTAAAATGAGGGCAATTTTGCTAACCAACAGCAAATTAATCTATTCAGATTCCTTTGTTTCCCAGCTTGCTGTTGAATGTTATGAATACTCGGAGTACCTATTGATGTGAAAAATTGATGGTGAACACAAGATTGGCAAATTCAGGGCAGGGAAGCTTTGTTTAGAGCAGGCCTTTTTCCTCTTCAAATTACATTATATAATTATATTATTATATTTTTAAATGACACAGTTCAGCAAACATCCTGCTTAAGGTTAGCTCAAATAAAAGAAATAAACGCGCCCGGTATCCCTGCACCAGCCAAATTCACCAATTGGCAAAATTGCCTAAAAGTCACTGAGGAAGAAATAAATGCTTGGGTTCAGAATGGCACGTTTAATTCCACACTTTCAAGTCCTGGCGGGTTGTTTTTGTGGCCTTTGGACACGAATGGGTGTGAGGCACGTTTTGTTAAATCCTTAGGGGGGGTTTTAAGAGTATCTGACCGGACCCTCGCTATGTCCCGGGTCAACACTCTGGTATACTTACTACATACAGTGTGGGAAAACTGTGCCAACAATGGTTACGCACTAACACCTTAGCAGCAGTTAAACACCTAAGTCTCCTATAAGAGAAGGTAGACTTGCAGGATTTCTTGCTAGGTCCCAGAAAAGCCCGCCCTACATGATTCCTGTATGCCATATACATTGAGATCTGGAAGCCTTCTCATTTGGAAGCGGCTGCACATTTGAGACACACAGGGAAAATATGGAAAAGGCTTTAGCTGTTGTCGATAGTGGCATGAATACTCTGTCCAGCAGAATATATACTCTCAAAAATATTGTGTCTTCTGCAATTGATAGCATTCAGAATGACATGACCCATTTACAACATGGACAAAGTCAGCTGCATTCCATCATGCGGTTGGGTTGGACTTTGCAGATTCTGAATTTTTTTTGCGTCCCTTGGAAACACATAAATATGAGTGACTTGTTTGCTGCTTTTAATTTGTCCAGGGAGCAACAGATAATGGCTAAAATGGAAGCAAATTACACCATGCTTAACATAGAAAAGTTAGAAGAGCTGCCTTTCACCATAGCAGATACACCATCAACAGTATGGTTAGTACATGGGGTTATAAATCTGCAAATTTGCACCTTTTGTTTGCTCTGTTTTAATTGTGTTATTTGTTTCTAGCTGGCTGCAATTGTTTATATTTTATTAGAAATGTTTTGATTGGCATTATCAATGCCACTCTGAGAAGGCGTCATTATCGGTGTCATGATCAGTGTTGTACATAGGTATTGTCATCATGTCCCTTTCTTGCTAACGTGTGAAAGGAACTTAATGTGCATTTGTTGGGGATTGTTTTTGTAATTGCCACCACAAGCCTGATACCTTATCTGTTGTTTTGGAACATATCTGTGTCCGGGATCCTACATGATCTGCATAAATACATCTCACACAGACAAGGTCATTAGAGGGATTTCTTCCACATGCCATCTTGCTGCAGAACTCAGCCTTGGTGTCACACGGAGTCTGAGCTAGAGGTCTTATTCGAAGGTAACAAGGGTTGGGAGGCCCTTCCCATGCACATGGTACTGGCACATTAGGTTTATCATACTTAGCTCTCTCTAGGGTAGACATTAGGTTTTCTTGGTTAGGAATTTTATATCTCATGTTTATTCTAAGATGGTGGGAGGTTGCATATTCACAACTCTCATCTTCACAATCTTGCTTCTTTTACTATTCATTATCCTCATTATTGCAGCACATGCATTTTATTGTAAATTGTTGTCTTTTCAGTAAATATATTGAAAACTCTCCTGCATCTCCTTCGTTGCCTTGTGTGTAGGACACTTGTTGCTAACCAGAGAAAAGGGTAACTTCCGTTCCACTACGATTTCCCTGAGAGGGCTGATATAAAGGTAGTGCGTAAGGCTGCCAGAAATCACCTTTGTTTTCTAAGTTTTGGTGAGGTACTGCTTGTGAGCCGGCAGGGTTGGGGCGACAGTTGCAACTTGTTGTAGGAGTGACTCAGTCACCTACAAACAAAAGTGCTGTCATCCCTAAACCAGCAGTCTCACTAAGGAGTTAGTCCAACTACGACAAAAGTACTGCAGACTCCAAACCTTAAATCTACCCATTGCACAGCAAATGTAATTTTGGCTACGTTTTGCAAATCTTCATTTTGCTGAATGCCAATTAAGTAGGAGAACTCGACAAACGTGCCATGGAGGATCAATGGAACTATTAAAGGATAGCTAGCAACTTAATTCTTTGACAAACTCCTCTTCATTCTCTTTCTTGATGGCATCTTTGAAATTACCAGGGTTTCTTTCCATCAGGACCTTTCTACACAAATAGTTGTCACAAGTGCCTCACTGTCGGGTTCAGGCGCTCATCCTGGTACACTGATATAACAAAGCAAAACTGTGCAAAGTGCCTGGTCTTAAAGAGAAATGAAGTATTGCATGAGCACAGGGCAACACATTTTGCCATTAAAGTGTTTCTTCCATCTATAATGAATTGTGTTATTCAACTCAAATATAACACAGCTGTGATGTATTATTACATCATCAATGTGAAGTTGTTGATTTCCAGGACACTTCACTGTGTTTAGTGTTTAAGAAGATACTTTGACCAGAAGTCTTCAGGAGAGTTATAAGGGCTTTATTGATAGCAACATTCTACAGGATGAGTTTTGCAATTGGAGTTTCCCCATATCAAAACTTCTCTGCCAGGGGCGAGGTTTGAGTGTCAAAACGGCTGTCACACTCCTAAGAGTGCTCCGGACCCCTCCATCATCTGCTTGAATCCCTTGCCATCAGATGACACAGATTTTATCCCTGCTTGTCTCCTGAGGCCCGATGTTCCTACCGGATCCTGTAGGCGAGTGCTGGAGCTGCCACTTTTTGCCGCTCTCAGTGACTCTGCCGTTGTAAACATCACTGCCTGTGGCCCTTGCTGAGGGCTGCATCCGTCGCCGATGATCGACTTGAGGGGTCTTTGCGGCATGGAGGTGACTGGGGGTTCCTGCCTGCTGTGCCCCCTCCCCCGCTGATGGTCTTCTATAGCAGCGCAACCTCTTGAAGGCCGTATTACCCCCTCCGCCCGCCCACCCAACCTCTCCTATGATTCCTGGGACGCAGCTTGGCCATGCTGGGATAGGTCCTGCTGTCCTTGCGCTTGCTTCTGCTGCCTACTGGCTGGGGGACGTGGCCTTGGTGGGTTAGGGAGCGCGGCAGTGAGTAGCCCTGAGCGCAGCTGTGGCTCAAGGAGCCCTTTCCATGGCTGTAGGAAGTTGGCTCTGTATGTACTATCTCAAAGTGAGAGATAGAGTGCACCGAGTCCAAGGGTTTCCCTTAGAGGCTGATAGTGACAAAATTGGATAATTCTAATGCTCTATTTTGTGGTAGTGTGGTCGAGCAGTAGGCTTATTAGAGGGTAGAGTTAAGCATTTGTTGTACACACACAGACAATAAATGAGGAACACACTCAAAGACTTAACTCCAGGCCAATAGTTTTTATGTAGAATAATATATTTTCTTAATTTATTTTAGAACCACAAGATTCAAGATTTAAAGTAAGTACATAAAATGTAAGGTGCTTCACACAGGTAAGTAAGGAACTTTGAATTAAAGCAATAGTACACACAGTACAGGGAGTGCAGAATTATTAGGCAAATGAGTATTTTGACCACATCATCCTCTTTATGCATGTTGTCTTACTCCAAGCTGTATAGGCTCGAAAGCCTACTACCAATTAAGCATATTAGGTGATGTGCATCTCTGTAATGAGAAGGGGTGTGGTCTAATGACATCAACACCCTATATCAGGTGTGCATAATTATTAGGCAACTTCCTTTCCTTTGGCAAAATGGGTCAAAAGAAGGACTTGACAGGCTCAGAAAAGTCAAAAATAGTGAGATATCTTGCAGAGGGATGCAGCACTCTTAAAATTGCAAAGCTTCTGAAGCGTGATCATCGAACAATCAAGCGTTTCATTCAAAATAGTCAACAGGGTCGCAAGAAGCGTGTGGAAAAACCAAGGCGCAAAATAACTGCCCATGAACTGAGAAAAGTCAAGCGTGCACCTGCCACGATGCCACTTGCCACCAGTTTGGCCATATTTCAGAGCTGCAACATCACTGGAGTGCCCAAAAGCACAAGGTGTGTAATACTCAGAGACATGGCCAAGGTAAGAAAGGCTGAAAGACGACCACCACTGAACAAGACACACAAGCTGAAACGTCAAGACTGGGCCAAGAAATATCTCAAGACTGATTTTTCTAAGGTTTTATGGACTGATGAAATGAGAGTGAGTCTTGATGGGCCAGATGGATGGGCCCGTGGCTGGATTGGTAAAGGGCAGAGAGCTCCAGTCCGACTCAGACGCCAGCAAGGTGGAGGTGGAGTACTGGTTTGGGCTGGTATCATCAAAGATGAGCTTGTGGGGCCTTTTCGGGTTGAGGATGGAGTCAAGCTCAACTCCCAGTCCTACTGCCAGTTCCTGGAAGACACCTTCTTCAAGCAGTGGTACAGGAAGAAGTCTGCATCCTTCAAGAAAAACATGGTTTTCATGCAGGACAATGCTCCATCACACACGTCCAAGTACTCCACAGCGTGGCTGGCAAGAAAGGGTATAAAAGAAGGAAATCTAATGACATGGCCTCCTTGTTCACCTGATCTGAACCCCATTGAGAACCTGTGGTCCATCATCAAATGTGAGATTTACAAGGAGGGAAAACAGTACACCTCTCTGAACAGTGTCTGGGAGGCTGTGGTTGCTGCTGCACGCAATGTTGATGGTGAACAGATCAAAACACTGACAGAATCCATGGATGGCAGGCTTTTGAGTGTCCTTGCAAAGAAAGGTGGCTATATTGGTCACTGATTTGTTTTTGTTTTGTTTTTGAATGTCAGAAATGTATATTTGTGAATGTTGAGATGTTATATTGGTTTCACTGGTAATAATAAATAATTGAAATGGGTATATATTTTTTTTTGTTAAGTTGCCTAATAATTATGCACAGTAATAGTCACCTACACACACAGATATCCCCCTAACATAGCTAAAACTAAAAACAAACTAAAAACTACTTCCAAAAATATTCAGCTTTGATATTAATGAGTTTTTTGGGTTCATTGAGAACATGGTTGTTGTTCAATAATAAAATTAATCCTCAAAAATACAACTTGCCTAATAATTCTGCACTCCCTGTATAGGTTAAAATGGCAATAAGCTGTTTTAAAAGTGGACACACTGCAAAATCAACAGTTCCTCGGGGAGGTAAGTATGGTTAAGTTTCTTAGGTAAGTAAAGCACTTACAAGTTCAGTCTCCTGGGCAAAGGCAGCCCACTGTTGGGGGTTCAAGGTAACCCCAAAGTCACCGCACCAGCAACACAGGGCTGGTCAGGTGCAGACGTCAAAGGAGGGCCCAAAACACATAGGTTCCTATGGAGAACAGGGGTGCTCCGGTTCCAGTCTGCTGGCAGGTGTGTACCTGCGTCCTCGGGGAGCAGACCGGGGGTGGGAGGGGGGGTGGGAGTTTGTAGAGCACTGGTGGGGGACACAAGCAGGCACACAAAACACACCCTCAGCAGCACAGGGGCGGCTGGTGCAGTGTGCAAAGTTGGCGTCGGGTTTGCTATAGGAAGCAATGGAGGGACCTGGGGGATGCTTAGGCGATGCAGGCAGGGCACAGGTGGGCTTCTCAGGCCAGCCACCAACTGAGCTAGAAAGAGGGCCACCTGCTGGTCACTCCAGCACTGAAGGTTGGTTCCTTTCGGTCCTGGGGGCTGCGGGTGCAGTGCTTGGTCCAGGTGTCAGGTTCTTTGTTACCAGGCAGTCGCGGTCAGGGTGAGACTCTGGATCCTCTCTGCAGGTGTTGCTGTGGGGATGCAGGGGGTGGGTCGTCTCAGGTTACTCACGAAGTCGCAGTTGCCTGTGAGTCCTCTCTGCGGTGTTAGTTCTCTGGAGCTCGAGCCGGGGCCGGCGTGAAGAGTGAGTTCCTTAAAAGTTGCTTCTTTGTTGCAAAGATGTTGCTGTTGGTGACAGTGATGCTGTTCTCCTGAGTTTCTTGGTCCTTCCGTTTCAGGACAGTCCTCTGAGTCTTCAGTGGTCACTGGTCCATGTCGGATGTGTCGCTGTGCAGGTTCTTTGAGTCTGGAGACAGGCCTGTAGGGCTGGGACCAAGTCAGTTGACGTCTCTGCAGGGCTTTCAGGTCAGCAGTCCTTCTTTGTGTAGGTTACAGGAATCTCCTTTCCTGGGTCACCCCCTAACTACTAAATTTAGGGGTGTGTTTAGGTCAGGAGGGCAGTAGCCAATGGCTACTGTCCCAGACGGTGGCTACATCCTCTCTGTGCCTCCTCCCTTAGGGGAGGGGGGCATATCCCTAATCCTATTGGGGGAATCCTCCAATCTCAAGATGCAGGATTTCTAAAGGCAGGTGTCACCTCAGCTCAGGACACCTT
Organism: Pleurodeles waltl; assembly: GCF_031143425.1. Classification (NCBI taxonomy): domain Eukaryota; kingdom Metazoa; phylum Chordata; class Amphibia; order Caudata; family Salamandridae; genus Pleurodeles; species Pleurodeles waltl. The sequence continues at coordinate 81,494,995 of NC_090444.1, read as the reverse complement.
AGGGGCTGTCCTGACTGGTAGGTGACTCCTCCTTGTTTTTCTCATTACCCTCTCCTGCCTTGCTGCCAAAAGTAGGGGCAGTGGCCGGAGGGGCGGGCATCTCCACTAGCTGGGATGCCCTGGGGTGCTGTAACAAAAGGCATGAGCCTTGGAGGCTCACCGCCAGGTGTTACAGTTCCTGCAGGGGGAGGTGAGAAGTACCTTCACCCAGTACAGGCTTTGTTCCTGGCCACAGAGTGAAAAAGGCACTCTCCCCATGTGGCAAGAAACTCGTCTGGTTGTGGCAGGCTGTCAGAAACTGGTCAGCCTAGCACTAGGAGTCGGACTGGTATTCAGGGGGCATCTCTAAGATGCCCTCTGGGTGCATTTTACAATAAATCCCACACTTGCATCAGTGTGCATTTATTGTGCTGAGAAGTTTGATACCAAACTTCCAAGATTTCAGTGTAGCCATTATGGAACTTTGGAGTTCGTGTTTGACAAACACCCAGACCTTATACTCTTTATGGCTACCCTGCACTTGCAATGTCTAAGGTTTTGCTTAGACACTGGAGGGGCCTAGTGCTCATGCACTTATGCCCTCACCTGTGGTATGGTGCACCCTGCCTTAGGGCTGTAAGGCCTGCCAGAGGGGTAACTTACCCATGCCACAGGCAGTGTGAGGTGGGCATGGCATTCTGAGGGGAATGCCATTTCGACTTAGTCATTTTCTCCCCACCAGCACACACAAGCTGTGAGGCAGTGGACATGTGTTGAGTGAGGGGTCCCTAGGGTGGTATAAGACATGCTGCAGCCCTTAGAGACCTTCCCTGGCAACAGTGCCCTTGGTACCAGGGTTACCATTAACAAGGGACTTATCTGTGTGCCACGGCTGTGCCAATTGTGGGGACAAAGGTACAGTTTAGGGAAAGAACACTGGTGCTGGGGCCTGGTTAGCAGGGTCCCAGCACACTTTCAATCATAACTGGCATCAACAAAAGGCAAAAAGTCATTGTTAACCATGACAAGGAAGGCATTTCCTTACAATGGCCTACATCGAAATGGCCAGCCTCTACTAATGGCCGGACTGTCTCAGGTTTAAGAGGGGGCCCGTGGATGGTGCCCACCATGTCACTTGGAAAGTGGGTGCTTTTGAGGGCAGTGGTACTTGGAAATCGTATCTTGACTTTGGGGACCATCGCTCACATTTTCATCTGCTCCAGAGCCTCCCATTCATCGGGCTACAGTGAGCCCTCCATCTTCAGTCGGGCTCTCCCTGCCAGGTACACCACCCCCTCCAGAGGTGGGGAACGTGTGGGGAGGCCATGTGGCAAACTTGTCGTGCTGGTGCAGACTTGTGGCAAGCGCATCGTGCCTACATCACTGGAATAGTTTAAGCGTAGTGCAATGGCCATCAGCAGCCATGGGAAAAGAGAATCACACCCATCCACCATCCTTCCAAACCAAAATGGACCAGTACTCCACTAGGCCTCTGGCGGGGCAGACTGTGGATGTAGATTGGGGGGGGATTCCCTCCTTATGAGTTTGATCTTGCTGTGATCCTTCAAGCTATCCAGATCTCCCAAACTGCAGTGGAAGCCAAGATTGAAGTAGCTCTAGGTGTATGTTGCACTGCTCCGCCAAGACCTCCGGAATGCTCCATCCAGGATTACAGAGGCCAAGTCTCGGATCTCCACAATGAAGGATGATGTTACCTCCCTCAAAGCCCAAATGTCCGATCTCCTTAAACAAACAAGGAAACTGCATCGTCATGCCAAGGATACAGAGAACCACTCCTGGTGCAATAATGTTGGAGTGATTGGCACATAGCCTCAACAAGTCACAGACTTGAAAGAGATCAAATTCTGGATGCCGTTGTCCTAACTGTCCTCGTGGTTCACAGTAGAAAGGGCCCACCGGGCTCAGATCCCCAAAACTGCCCCAGGAGCATCTCTTAGGCCTATGATTGTGCGTATCCTTAATTTCAGAGACAGAGATGGCATACTTGGAGAGACCTCCACTGTGGGGATGCTAAGGTCATTATCTTCCCCGATTACACCTGGGAAGTACAGAAGCAACGTCTATCATATCTGGAGGTTAAACAAAAGCTCAGAGCGTTGGGGCTCCAATACCGCCTTCTCTTCCCCACCAGACTCTGAGTGGTCAATGCGATACAACCCATTTCTTTGGCACACCAGAATCTGCCTGGTTGTGGCTCACGGAGGAACGCCCGTTCCGGACTGCAGCCGACAGTCAAGATCGAGATTCGACAACGTACGGACCCGACCACAGTGCAACTGCACCTAAATCTCAGAGAAACCGTATTTGCTCATGGAAAGGGCACCACACCAGTCGTACCAAATCCCTGGTACAGTCGCCTCAGGTGGGGTGGGTTCTCTTTGTCGCCGCTGTGCTTCTGCCTTCTGGAAGCAGAGGTGCGCTGTTATGACCTCGACAGCGCCATGGTTGCTGTGCTGCCACTGTCTGCTGAGGGCCCAGTGGACACAGACCGTTCTGTGTCTGGCCCTCTGATGACGAATCAACACTCTTAAGGGGCAAAATGGTATCACCACTCCAATTTCTTCCTCTGTTTACTTACATCTTTCTTCTCTTTTTCATGGGAACAGATGATTCTAGGTTGGAAGTATGGGGTGGGAGTTGGGGGGTGGAGATTCATTGAGATGTTCTTGTTAATTTTAGTATATGTTCTGCTTTATTGTAGGATTTGTCTGTTTTTGTTTCAATGCACATGTCTACACATACTCAGCATGTTTTACTCACTTTGCGATAAGTCACAGGCCTGTGTTCACCATGACAGGCACACAAGTCAAGCCCCATGCTCAAGACTGTTCCCACTCCCTATCCCGATAGTAGCAAGGCCCATTCACCTCCGTGATGGCTCCCTTTCGCATTCTATCTCTGAATGTTAACGTTCTCCTTGACCGTGTGAAGCCGTCTGCGGTCCTGAACTTCGCATACTAATATATTCCCCAGGTCCTACTGCTTCAAGAGACTCATCTCCTGGGCCCCCATTGTCCATTCTTGGCGTGCAAAGGATACAACAGGGTCTTACACTCAGATTATTCCTGCGGATCCAGGGGGGTGCTATTTTACTGAGGCACTCCTTCCCTCTGACTATAACTCACAAGGTGCAAGACCCCCTGGGTCGTGTTCTTGCGCTATGAGGAGTGCTGGAAAGCTACACCATTAACTTCTTGAGCATTTACGCTCCCCTGGCAGCTCTAGATACCTTTTTATGCAATCTTTCCAGGGCCGTTCTGGACCTCCCGCAAGGCCTTACCGCTATAGGTGGAGACTTTAAAGTGGTGCCTGTTCCAGAGGCAGACTCCACTGGATCCCCCACTGCGTCCAGACAATCAGGTGCCCGCCTCTTCACCAGCTAGGCCACCATCATGGGCGTCTGCGATGTATGGAGGATGTTGAACCCCCTGAGGCATCAATTTACCCATACTTCTGCAGCACACCACACACATTCATGTATAGATACCTTCTGTATGCCTGCTGCTGACTGTCAGGCAATTTCTCAAGCCCAGATCGTCCCCCACAGAATATCAGATCATGCCCCCCTGCTCCTTCACCTTGGCTCCTCGCAGGACAGTTTGCGCCCATTGTGGCGCCTTAATGCCTAGTAGCTTTGGGATAAGGATTATGTTCGGGGGGCTCAGCACCGAAATCCAGAATTATTTCTGTGATAACAAAGGTTCCGTCACTACAGTTGGCACCCTATGTGCAGCCTGTGAAGCAGCCATAAGGGAATATGCCCGGGGACAGATCAGGACACTTTCCACATTACTGAACATGAGGCACATGCCCTCCAGCTGGAAAATATTTTGACGATGTATCCGCATGCGTTGCATCTTGCCAACTGGGCCTCATCCTTAAGGATGTACATCTCCACTCCCTGGAAGCTGCCAAACAGCTTTGCCGTGCTACCACAACCAGGACTTACGAATAGGGGAGCAAGAACTAGTAATTTTTGTATTAACGAGCTTTCCTCCATGAGGCGACCAGAATTGTGCCTGAAATTACTGACACATACGGCAATACCTTCACCAACCTCTCCGATATAACACAGACCTTTGCCTGTTTACTATCACAGTCTATATATGGCACCTTCCTTACCGGGTTGAATCTCTCCCTCCCAGTTCCTCCACGAGATACCCTTGCCCTGAATATCTCACACTGAAGCCCACATGCTTGATAAACCTTTCACGTCAGAAGAGATAAACGTGGCCCTGTCCGCAGTGGCTACTGGGAAGACTTCTGGACACAATGGGTTCTTTTAGCTCTATATAAGGAGATGAAACATAAAGGCACCTTTCCCCCAGAGCTTGACACTGCCATGATTGTAGTGATCCCAAAAACGCAACCTCCTTCCACAGCTTGTGCCGACTACCGTTCCATATCTCTCATTAATGGGGAAATTAGGATCTACGCGACACTGCTGGCTGCCCACCTGAAAAAGATCCTTCACACGCTAATACATCCCGACCAATGTAGCTTCATGTTGTTTCGTAGCACAAGACATTGTCTTCGCTGCATCCATGTGGCCCTAGAGCACAAACATCATTTGTCCACAGCATTAGCTCTACTTTTTATAGATTTTGAGAAGGCATTCGACACAGTGGACTGGGAATACCTCCATTCATTGCTACAACACGCCGGGATGGGACCCTGCTTTTCAGAAGATGGTCCAGGCCCTTTAGTCCAATTCTACGGCATGGGTCCTAATCAGTGGAGTCCTCTCCCATGCCTTCTCTGTCAGCCAAGGGACTAGGCAGGGGTTCCCTCTGTCCCCACTTCTTTTTGTGTTAGCGATAGAGCCACTAGCATGCCTCATGTGTTGCGACACCCAAGTCTGTGGTTGGTGATGGGGTGAGGGTCATGAAGACCATAAGACCATATAGCTTTGTGTGCGGATGGCGTGCTTTTATACATGGCCCCCGTTGTTTATTTCTCCTTCAGTGGTTTGGGGAGGCATCCGGTCTGCGGATGAACTCCTCAAAATCTGTGCTGGTACCTCTGGTTCTATCTCGTGACAGCTTTGATTGGCAAGAAACTATTCCCATCCGCCGACTCAACTTTAACTATCTAGGCATTTGGGTGACCCTACACCCAGAGCTGACCTGGTCCCTTAATCTTGAGCCTCTGGTGAGGAAGGTCAAAACTGATGACCTCAAATAGCAATCTCTTCCCTTAAATGTCATGGGTCACATAACCCTCTACAAAATGAATGTCCTCCCAAGATTTTTGTATATCTTCCAAAAACTTACCTCTCCTCATACCTCATTCCTGGTTCCAGTCCATGGATGGGAACTGCGAGTGTAAGTAGGACATTACTGGTATTTCACACTTGGGTGATGTTTGGGCAGGCACTCATTTGTGGGCCTTTCAAGAGGTATAGGCACATGGGAGACCTGGCCTGGCTTCCTTGAGGACAATGATTAGAGAGACGCAAACATGACACCTAGAATTATTACTATAACCTCAAAGCTACGCTTGACACAGACATGCTATTTATACACTGCTTATCTCTCCCCGGCTCGGACATACCGAGTAGGCCTCTTTCCTGAGCCCATCCGCCCCCGCTGTGCGGGCACGCCCACAGATTAAGGATCATATGGTTTGACTTTGTCCAGAAGTTCAATTGTACTGGTCTGCAAAAGTGGGTGAGTTGACTGAGGTCTTCGGGTGGGAGGTTCCCCTCTCTCCTTTGGGGCTTTTATTGGGGTGTCCTTGAAGGGGTTAGGGGTACGAACTGACTTTTCTAGGCACGGCGCTTATGGTTGCCAAACAGGACATTGCGACCCACTGGAAAAAGCCCACCTCTCCCAACATCTCCCAGTGATGCAGAGGTGTGGACTGATGTGCACAACAGGAGAGACCGGTATATGAGGCCCAGGGCTGCCCTTGCAAACATGGTAAGATCTGGGGAAAATGGTTTGGATAGATGTCATAAAAAGGTGTTCTAAGGGAGGAACCAAAGTGCCGAACCGTATTACTGTATGACTTCTATTTCTTCATTAATGCTGTGCTTAATGACTGTTTAGTTTTTGCCACTATGCTGAATGTCTTCTACTGTGTTTCAAAGTGTGCATAATCCGCACAACTTATTAAAATTGGTTTATCAACAAAAAATACTCCTCTTCCATATGAGAAACCAAAAAAGCAGGCACTTTGCCTCCAGTTACCATGAATCAGAAACAATCTACCATACCTTTTTTGATCACTTGGCCAAGGAAATGTCTTCATGTTGCTGCCAATTGCATTCCTTCTATCAAACCAGATCAAAATGAGACATTAGCAACATTAGAGGCCTCACAAGACATTGCTCTACAAACCCAACTTGTCTATGTTACAGGGTCAGATTTACCACCGTGTGCGTTGTCACTGAGTTAGGTTGCATGGCTTCTGAATACATTCAATACAGCCATTTAACTCGTACAAAAGACTGTATGGACTGAGTCCACCCATGGTTTTGTGTAAAAGATTTTGTTATGTACAAAAGGCAAAGCATGCCAGGAAGAAGTAATCTTACAATATCTGTTACATCTGACTACGTTTGGCTTACAATTCCAAACATACTCTGTTCTGTTGAGCTTGAGCATTTGCCCGCCGATCCATTTACCTCTTTAAGCGGACTTCCTGTCTCATCAACAGGGCAGGGTCCTAAACCTGAATCTGTGGCAATTAAGCAGCAGGCCTGGATGAGCTCTACAGGCTTCTTCAGGGAATTCCCCCCTTCACTGATAGACATGCTATTTGAGGATTCTCATGTTGGCAAATAGGCTGTTTTGGCCCTAAAACAGTTTGCAGAATACAGGGCCACGGCAAGAAAGTGTTCCAGCCTCAAAAATAGGAATTAGGGGTTACGTCCTCTTCTTTCTTATGCCTAACAAGGACAAAGGCTTTGGACCTATTTTTATTCTTTACCTTCCCAATGTCTTCCTATAGAACAAATTCAGAAGGCTCATACTAGCCCAGGTCCTGTCTGCCCTAGACCCTGTAGAATGGATTGTGGCATTGGACCTACGGAGTGCGTACTTCCACATTCCCATCCTTTAGGCAAACATAGGCTACCTGCGTTTCACAGTGGGCCAGTAGCATTGTCAGTTTGCAAAGTTCCATTTTGGCCTCACTAGTCTCCCTCGGGTGTTCACAAAAGTGATGGCGGTAATCGCAGCACAGCTTCAAAGGGCGAGCATACCAGTCTTCCCCTACTTCTACAACTGGCTGTTGAAGGAGGGCTCAGTAAAGGCATTAGTTAGCCACCTCCTAACATTTTTTAGGTTTAAAATCAACATAGCCAAAGTTACATCTGATTTTTTTGCAGACGCCACCGGTAATCAGAGCCATTTTGGATACAATACTGTTTCTTGCCTTTTGTTGGTTGCAGAGAGTCCAAAGTATTCGGGATGTGATCCTGATATTTTAGCCTCTGTCCTGGTTCTTGCTGTGAATGACTCTAAGGCTGATTGGCCTCACTCATCCTGCTGGTGAAACATATTAAGTGGCAGTTGCGGGCTCTGCAGTGGCACCTGAAGTTCCAGTGGATACATCACCAATTTAATCTGTCGGGTTTTATCCAGATTTCAGAGGAGACTACAACAGATCTACAGTGGTGGCTACTGGTCCGCGATTGGGTCCACAGCAGAACCCTCTCCTACCCCACCCAGATTTGACTGCTGTAACAGATGCATCCCCTTTGGGTTTGGTTACCTATAGTGGTGGAGATCAGAGGCCTCTAGTCTACGACTGAGACTCTACTCCCTAGCCATTTGTTTGATTTGAGGGCAATATGCTTGGCTTTGAAGGCCTTCCTGGCCACCACCTAAGGAATGATGGTCTAGGTGCTCACAGACAATACCACTGCCCTATGGTATTGCAACAAGAAGGGGAAATGGGGTCTTGCGCCCTATGCTAGGAGGCTCTACTCTTCTGAAAGTGGCTGGATTGTCAGGGTATTTCTCTGGTGGTGAACCATCTGGTGGGATCTCTAAATGCCAGGGCAGACTAACTCAACCACCACTTCTTAGCAGATCACGAATGACAGTTACAACCAGAGTTGGCGCAGGGTAACTTCCATCAATGGGTATAACCATTGTCAATCTTTTAGCCACCTCTGAGAACTCACAATGTCGGCACTTTTGCGTCTTGGAGTTCCAAGGCGGCTCTCTTTCAGAGAACCATAGCGCCTAGAGATGAAGTTGGGACTCCTGTATGCCTTCCTCCTGCTGCCACAAGTTCTAAGGAAGAGGCATTCGGTTGGGCCAGGTGAGTGTGATACCCGGAATTACTTGGCATGAGTATCTGTTCTTTGATCAAGCTGCCACAACGGAGGATCTACTGTCGCAGCAGAAGAGTAAGGGACTGCACCACAGCCTGCACAATCTGCACCTTCATGCTTAAAGATTGAGCAGCAGCAGTTGACCTTCTTCGACCTTCCTCCTTACATTGTTGATGACATCTTGACAGTGAGGCATCCCTGTACAAAATCAGTGTACACCAGCCATAGGGACAAATGTGTGGCTTGATGCAGCAATCAGCAAATTGACCCACTAGAAGCCAAGTTGTCTGAAGGTTTGTTGTTTATTTTGTCTCTGGCCAAGCAGGGACTTTCTTTGACCAATGTTAAAGACTATTTGTCTGCTGCTTTGACTTTTTTGTGGTTGCCAGATCAGCCATCTTTATTTAAATCACCTGTTGTGAAGAGACCTTTGATTGGATTTCAACATTTATTTTCACCAAAAGCTTTTGTGAAGCCCAAGTGGGATTTGAATTTAGTTCCCACGTTTTTGATGTGCTCCCACTTTGAGTCGCTGCACAGTTGTCCATAACGGCTTCTGACATTTAAAATATGTTTCCTCATCGCTAGGCGTGTGAGTGAGCTGCAGACTCTTTCTGTCCAGATAAGTTGGTGCTTAGGACCCAAGCTTCCTTCCTATGGGCAGCCTATCACCCATCCTGCATTCTTTACCCCACTTGTTTCTTTTCGAGGAAGATAAATTATTGTTTGGACCCTGAGGGGGGCAATGTGTTTTTATATTGATTGTACTGAGTAACATCTTGTAAAAGATCAGCTCTTTGCGAGTTTATGTGGGGTAAAAGAAGGGCAATGCAGTGCAAAAATTAACCATCTTCTTGTGGATTATTCTCTGCATAGAGGTCTGCTGCATACTGACAACGAAGCAGCCTCTAGAAGGCTCATGGGTTCATTCCACCAGAGCTAAGTCTTCTTGCATTGAGCTAGCACACGGAGTACCTTTCCTGAACATCTGTCAGATCGCTACGTGGGTGTGGGTACATATGCTCGTGAAGCAGTACTGCCTCATCAGAATGGATATTTTGCCTGCTAGGTGCTGTGGGATTTTTTGGTCTGAGACAGTTCACAGACCACTACCTTGGGAGCTACCTCTACTGTTCAGTCACAGGATGAGGATTCTGCAGTTGGCAGTATCCATCAGAAGAACAAGTTGCTTACTTTTGGTAGGCATCTTTCTGGGAGAAACTGACCGCACATTCCTCACCGACCCTCCTGCCACCCCATTCTATAAACTGGATTATTTTTCCCTATAAAAAGGTCCCACTTTAGAGATCTGGATACTGGTTGTGCAAATATGCAAATAGGCTCTGCATTTGAGGGAGCAGACAGCCTAAAAAAAGGAGCTGATGTCAGTGTGCATGAGTGGTGCGTATATGCAACTCTGCTTGTCACTTTTGGAGTGTAACAACTTTGGCGGAAAAGTTCAAGTTTCCAGATCAGGTCTGACACTTGGGGAATATGCACATGGCGAGGAATCTGCAGTTAGAGTATCCACTGGAAGGTAGGTAACTTGTTCATCCATGCAGTTAACTGGAATCAGTGACGAGTAGGTGGATGCCCTAAGTTAGCAACAAGCAAGCAGCTGCAAATGGAAGCCCGGGAGCAGACAACACCTAGTTGTTTTTCAGTTCTAGGCAACTACCCAGGGAGATCATTTTACAACAGACCATATTCCCAAATGCTTATTCTTCAACAGCTGGTAGTGGTGATGAATGCAGAGGGAGAAGTATTTTTGACAGATTTGTACAACAGATTTGCCTACTTCTTTTCTCCCCTTCCTCTAATTCGTAGAGTGTTGTGCAAAAGTTAAACATTCCTTCTGTTCATACCAGTGTGTGGCCCAGGCAATTCTGCTGGTACCGAGACCTGTGGAGTTAACCATTCAATAACTAATCAGTTTCAGTCTAGACCCTTTCCGGAGATAGGGACAGGTCTTCATCATGCCCCATCATCTCTTCCGTTGACAGACTGGGTGCTGAGGATGTGGAGTTCAATTCACTAGATCTTCCTGAAAACTGAAGGTATATTCTCTGGGCAATCATTGTAGGCTCCAGAACGCACACATGTTCCATAAATTGCATTAAATTCACGTAGGAATGTGCAAAGGATCTGTATCCCTTTGCCATTGTTCCACATGAGTTATTGCCATACCTCCTGCACTTGGCAGGGTCAAAATTCAGATATTTTTTCACCAGATACTTCAGGCAACCAAGCAATTCAACCCTTTTTTCATGTGGAAGACTACTCATTATCTTCCTGCCTGTTCTTCCTGCACACACCAGCATCGTTGCTAAACACAATACTGTCTGCTCCAGTCAATGTCGGAGGCAGCTGTGATGCAGGTGGTACTTAATTAGTTAATTGCATTATGTCATTACCACACTCCACTGTTTGTATTGCATTTCTTTGATAGTTGTAGTTCAAGCATGGCGTCTAGGAAATGAGAAAGAGAAAAATTAGAGAATAAAGTTACTTACCTGTAAAATCAGTTCTCCAGCTTTGATATCTTTCAAAGATTCACATGCAAACTTACCTTCTCCTCTTTGTGATGCTCTTCCCTGCTGCCGTGACTAGCTAAACAAATCTGAGCTGTGGAGGCCTCTGACTGGAGTAGAGTTGCAAGCCTCCCCATGTCATTGGCTAGCGTTTGGGATGCACAGTGAGGTTAACTCTCTGCACAAGGTATAATTTTAAAAAGTGATTCTTGTGCATTTCCCTTTTAACACTTTTTACTGGGTATTCTCAGGCTATCTACCGGAACTAACACAAACTGTAGTTGCATGTAAGTATTGTTACATAGGACATTTGTTTGTACAATGTACACTTCCTTCAGCTTAAAATATAGTTTACCACTAGGGATAGTTGAGTGAAGTACTCTCAAGTAACTGCTATTTTATTTGTATTTTTTTCTATCAAAAACTATAAGTAACATATCCTTTCAAAATATCATCTGAAGCTCTTTCTCAGTCTGCCATTTTCTTTTAGTGGTTGTTTTTTCATTCACCGCTTAAGTCCTAATCTACTTATTGATGATGTATGAACTGCTGCCTGACTGTAGGTCTGCATGAGCTGTGAATCGTGATGGTTCTTTTTTCCACCCTAGAGGGAACCGGTCGCCTATTCTTTGAGTTCTACCGACTCCTTCATGAAGCTCGACCCAAAGAAAGTGACGACCGACCATTCTTCTGGCTCTTTGAGAATGTTGTGGCAATGGGGGTCAGTGACAAGAGGGACATATCACGGTTCCTTGAGGTAAGAAGGAGGTGGCATATCAGTTAGCACTGATGTATACATCAGCACATTTCACTACAGTGATAATAAGGGCAAACTGTGGTTCACTGGATGATGTCTTTAAAAATGCTACAGTCGGCTAAGGGTACATTTAATTGACTTGAGTTACCAGTTTGTGCTACACAACAGTGTTCATGGATGTTAAGTACAACTATCCTACACAGTACTAGTTCTTTAGGTAAATGGTCTCAAAGAACCTTAGAAATCACCTAAATAGCTATATTCTCATGTATTTGATGTTTAGTTAGTGATCAAATTCTTAGGATGATCAGGGTTTCTTTTAGTACCGTAAATCTAATTCACAAACATTTTCAGATGAATGCAAGCACAATATGCCATTTTGTTTGGGAAAACATTTGAAACATTTGTTAAGCTATTTCCATTTTGACATTGTTAAATAGATCCATTTCAGTTGCACCCCTTTGGGGTCTTTGAACAAATAATGTATTCTCCCTACAATAATGAAAACAAATTGGCAGACTACTGACATATCTCCGTTATTGTATCTTTCATAGATTCACATGTTTGAATCATTCCTCATTGTGGAAGCTGGGATTCCCACTGTCCCATAGTAAAGCAGTATGTAATAGTATCATAGGCTATAATGGCAATACAAAGTCAGTTTAATAGCCTGTTTGTGTCCTTTAAAAAAAAAAAAAAAAAAAAAGGACCAAACTTGAACTGTAACCAATCAGGCAACAGCACCCTTTAGAATACCCCCAACAGCAGCTGAATCCCTCAGATTTTCTACCACACGTCATGTGAAGAGATGCTTCCTGAGCTCTGCTCAGTTTCCCTATATATCTCAACTTTTCTTCATCTATAATGTCTGAGTCTTCTAATATAAGCCCTTCAGATCCCCCAAGTCCTGTGTTAAGAAAATGCTACATGTGGATGACCCACAAACAGAGGGCCTCATTACGCGTCTGTCGGTCCATGGACTGGCAGACTCCCAGTGGCGCTTGGACCGCTGCCGAAAGGAGTGGTGTGACCGCCCTATTTTGACCTTGGCTGTGCCCTGGGGATTACGAGTCCCCTTTCCGCCAGCCATTGCATTGCGATAGCCCGCCATGCAAAGGCTGATGTAAAAGGGATGCTGTGGGCCCCTGCACTGCTCATGGACTTGGCATGAGCAGTGTACGGGCCCCCATTGTCAGCCCCATCGAGCTTTTCACTGCCCGAATTATGGACAGTGAAAAGCACGATGGGTGCTGTCGCACCCGATGCACCGCCCTCAATTATGAGCCAGAATCAGTGTTAAGACACTGTTACCCGTTGGGCCGGCGTGGCGGTCTTCGCTGCGAACGAGTTTGGCGGACGGCCTCCCAAACTCATAATGAGGGCTAGAGTCTCTCTATTGCCTCTACCCTAAACATCAGGTAAAGGAATGCAAGATTTGTCACCCATTTTCTTCAAAAACCTTTAAGACATAGAAGGGAGGTTACTTCTGTGGCCACAGAAGTCTAAATCCCAAAAATCAAGTTCTTCGGAGGAGCACAGTGATACATCTGCAAGACCCACAAAAGGTCAAGATCCTCCGACAGTGGGGCTTCTGAGGAGAGTAGAAAGGCCTTGAAGGTACATCATAAAGACCTTCTGACAACAGAGAAACTCAAACTCGTCTCCACAGGGGTGGCCTCCTCCTAACCCTCTACTCATCTGTAAAAAGGGGGTGCAACAGCGTTTTCCCTCCTTAGAACCGTCAACAAAAAAGAACAAAAAATACCCTCAGAACTCCATAGATGACATCATCGTTGACGTTCGTATCGATCAGGCTGACCGTCACCACCGTCTCATCTACAAAGCCATTGTCATTGAGAACCTCGTCTACAGCAGCTATTAATGCTCCCATTCCATCGACCAAGGTGATCTCCTCCAATAAGTCACCGTCGAAGATAGATTTGACCTCAACTTCACCAACGTCGACGAAGATACCGTCAACTAAGACACTGTCGATTTTTAAAAAAACGACGATAGCAACATCTCCAACCGCGACATTGCCAAGAGAATTCTTACCTTAGATGCCTCAATTTACATTCACATTGTTGACAAGACCGTCGACGAGCATTAAAATTACAAACCCTCCAATACTACTTTAAGGACTGAAGTAATCTCTCGAAGCAAGGTTTTAGCATTGCTACCCTGTCACTTATTGGACTGGGAAGAGTCAGATGCTGATGGGCCTATTGGGGACGCGCACAGTCCGTCAAAGTTCCAGGTGAAATACCAGGAGGAAGATGATGAGGACTAACAACAATGCTTCCAATCACACTGTGCGAAGATGATGAGGAGGGCTAACAACAATGCTTCTAATCACACTGTGCCCATCACCATTATGAACACTACTTCCTACTTCTGTTAAGCAGTCCAGCTGCTTTCTTCATGATTTTAAAGAGCAAGCTAGAAACTTCGTGAGAGCCATCCCCATTATTATAGACTATAGCTGAGATGAGGAAATAAAGATCATGAAGAATCTGGCTATGCCACCACCAGTTCGACCTTGCCTGGACAAATATACAAAGCTACAGATGATTCACCTGCTTGCTTCACCAGTCATCCCAAACCTGACCGTCATCTCACATGATCGCAAAGCCACTCAAAAAATCCTTCCACTCCCATCTCCACACCACCAGACAAGGAAGTCAGACGCTTGGACAACATAGGGAGAAGATTCTCTCTTATGTCTGCTATCAGTGTTTCCGGCAGCCAACTCACTAGCATTTCTGGGAACTATGACTGCCAAATGAAGTCATATATCAGCGGTCTGCTCGATTTGATCCCTGAACCAGAAAGGCCGGAAGCAAAAAAGATTTTACAGGTAGGCAAATGTACTTCCTCAGAAATTATAGACTGTGCCCTCGACATCACCTCCAAAGGTTTCCATCGACTGGCCGGAGCAGCAGCCTTGACACGCCAGGAAACATTTTGATGACACCTTGTTGACTATAAAGATGGACACTGACACCGCAAGGTTTCTTGCCACTTTCCAGTTTAAGAAGTTGCCCATTCGGGGGGGGCAGAGGGAGAGTTTTCTCTACCTACAGAGAGGGCTATCAACGGCCTCAGCATTACCAACCTCAGTATCTATGTATACCTCCTACCATCAGGCCTACTGCCAGCCGCCCTCAGCAACCTACAAAAAGCAAGGTGTGTGTGCTGCAAGTAACTCCCTCAGGGTCACGATACAGCCCCTAAACAATTACCTTGACCAGGTAATGGCTACATCTGCTTCTTCCACCCATGCGGGCACGAATATCTCCAACTACCTCTGTCAGTGGAAGGAGGTGACATCAGACGAATGGGTTTTGGACTTAGTAAACTATGGACATACCCTTGAGTTTGTGCAGAAACCAGCAAACAATCCTCCAAAAGGAGCACACTCACCTTGTTTTTACTTACTGAGGAAAGAAGCCCTAATAATGATGGCCAAGGGTGCGATAAAAAAAAAAGGTTCCTTCTCATCAAAAAGGCATGGGATTCTACTCCTGTTTTTTCCTTGTAAGAAAGAAGACAGGGGAATGGAGGCCCATCCTAGACTTCAGGAAACTGAATACATTTCTGCTCAAGCAATCTTTCTGTATGATTACTCTTTCTAGCATCTTCCACCTGGTAAACAGCGGAAATTAAATGGCATCCCTATATTTACAAGATGCGTACTTCCACATTCCCATACATCCCAAGCATTGCAAGTATCTACGTTTCACGGTAGCAGATACCCTTTACCAATTCAAGGTCCTTCCCTTTGGCCTCCAGACCTCTCCTCGAACTTTCACAAAACGCCTTGCCCCGGTCACAGCCACACTCCGCAAGCAAGGTCATCAGGTATTCCCCTACCTATACGACTGGCTGATAAAAGCCTCACCAAGGCCACAAGCTACCAAAAACTGCCTATCACTGTTTCACAGGCTAGACCTCACTGTAAACTACTCAAAATACTCCACCATTCAAAGTCAAACGATAGTGTTTTTGGGTGCTAACCTTAATACAAACACACACAAGGCCTGTCTCGGGACATGCAATAAAGGTTGTCAAGCCTGGCTCTACAGGTCTCCAAAAGAAAGTCCATTCCAGTACGACTGTTCAAGTCACTCCTAGGCATGGTTTCTTATGCAATAAACCTGAGTCCCACTAGCAGAACTGAAAATGAGGCCATTACAGGAGGAATTCCAGATACAATGGTTCTAATCACAAGGCTCCTTCAAAGACTTGATCACCATTACCCCAAGGATGAAGGAGGCACTAGTGTGGTGGTCTCACAAAAATCATCTCTCTCAAGGCCTCACCTTCCTAAATTCCGTACCAGACTTTGTCATCACGAGAATGCCTTCTTGGAGGGCTAGGGTGGCCATTTGCCGGACTGACAAATATAGGGGACATGGTCTACACTTCAAAAATCAAATGCACATCGATCACCTGGAACTGAAAGCAATATCTCTCACTCTACAAGCCTTCCTACCAGGGATAGCAGGAGCCTCTGTGCTGGCTCGTACAGACAATACAACCAGCATATATTACATCAACAAGAATGGGGGAACTAGGTATCTGTCGCTCTCTCAAGACCTTTCAAATTGGTTCACAGTTCACAAAACATCTCTAAAAGCAGAGCACATGTCAGGAGTGAACAATACCTTAGCAAACACTCTCAGCAGATCCACAGGCAGTTGCCACGAGTTAGAACTGGATCAAGTGATATTGGACAGGATATTCTCACGCACTGGACCTCTTTGTGACAGACAAGAACACCAAATGGCCGTTCCATGCCAGTCGACACCTGCTCCCAGAGTCGTTGGGGAATGCCCTTTCAGTTAGCTGTTTGGGGATTTATGCTTACGCCCCCTCTCTCTTGTACCGATAATCCTCAACAAGATGAACCGGGAGCATTGTTGTCATATTCTGATAGCTCCCAAATGGCCTAGGCAGCATTAGTTTATGGAGCTCATGCTGCTCTCTGAATCCAGTCCTATCCTCCTACACAAGATCCAAAACCTTGATGAGGAGCAACGGTCAGATCTTTCACCCGGAAATAGCCTCTATCCAATTACATGCATAGCTCCTGAATTCACGGAATTCTGAGATGCAATTCTCTCTCAAGACTGTAGAGACATTCTGGCTAAAGCAAGAGCTGAATCAACAAACAAGACATACAGGTTGAAATGTGGAAGATCCTGGTGTCAGCAATCTAACCAACTTCCTTTGGAAGCGTCACCTGAGTAGATTTTACCATACCTCCTTTCACTAGCCAGATCAGAATTGGTATATGCGTCTATTAAAGTTTACCTATCCACAATTTCAAGACACAGACGCTCCACTCATTCTCGCTCTTTCTGTTGAACTAGTATAGTTAAACAAGTCATGAAGGGATTGTTCAGAGTTTTCCCTCCAGTACGGGCTCCTCCCCAAGAATGGCATCTCAACATGGTTCTCTCGCAGATAATGAAGCCTCCATTCAAGCCCATTAACAATGCAGATCTGAAATTCCTCACTTGAAAGGTCGCTATATTGTTGGCTCTCAGAACTACTAGAAGAGTGAGTGAGATCCAAGCCTTTACAATTCAGGAACCATTCTTGCATTTCACTGATGGCAGTGTACTTCTCAGAACAAACCCAAGGTTCATCTTGAAGGTTCCATCGCAGTTTCACCTCAGTGAACCTATCATACTTCGCACTTCCTTCCCAAATCCAAAATCTCCAGCTGAATGGCTTTTCTACACCTTGGACACTAAGCTTTGTCTTAAATTCTATCTTCATTGTATCAAGCAATTCTGAAAATCTGATCAGCTGTTAGTCTCTTACAGACTCACTCATAAAGGTACAGCAGTCACTAAAGCTACCATCGCAAGATGGATTTCTGCCACCATATAGGTTTGCCATACCAAAGCTGGCAAACCACTATCAACAAAGGTGAAGGCACACTCATCAAGGGCAGTGTCTACCTTGGCCGCTGGAGAAGATATGTTGTGCTGTGATGTGGAAGACCTCTCACATGTTCATGCAGCACTGCTCTCTGGAATTGGCACAGAAAAGCAATGCAGCCGTAGGACAGGCAGTTTTACGTCATCTGTTTTAATAAGGCGAACCTCTGTAACCCTAGGCGATGCTAATATGTCTTCATTAAGGTATATTATAGCACTGTTTACGTCCTAATATCTGTTTTTTCATAATGGTATATTTACAACAACAAAAAAGTTACCCACCATCCTCAAGGGTACTTCTATATCTATATGTTCGATGGCATGTGTAGCTGCAGATACACATGCTGTGCACATCCTGCCATCTGGTGTTGGGCTCGGAGTGTTACAAGTTGTTTTTCTTCGAAGAAGTCTTTTCGAGTCACGAGACCGAGGGACTCCTCCCATTTCGACTCCATTGCGCATGGGCGTCGACTCCATCTTAGATTGTTTTTTTTCCGCCATCGGGTTCGGACGTGTTCCTTTTCGCTCCATGTTTCGGGTCGGAAAGTTAGTTAGAATCTCGGAAAAATCGTCGGTATTGTTTGCGTTCGGTATCGGGTTAGTTACAACAGATCGACACCGAATTAAGAAGAGCTCCGGTGGCCCTTCGGGGTTTTCTTCCATCCCCGTCGGGGCCTGGTCGGCCCGGCCACGTGTCTCTTCAAGGCTGATGGAACGGACCCCATTCCGCTTCTGTCCAAAATGCCATAACAAGTATCCATATACAGATCAACATCTGGTCTGTAACTTGTGTTTGTCACCAGAACACAAGGAGGATACTTGTGAGGCCTGTCGAGCGTTTCGGTCCAGGAAGACACTCAGGGACCGAAGAGCAAGAAGACTGCAAATGGCGTCGGCGCCGACAGGACAAGGGCGTTTCGAGGAGGAGGAAGAAACATTCTCCACCCAGGAGTCAGACTCTGAGGAGATCGATCCCGAAGAAACGCCGAAAACCGTGAGTAAGACGTCGAAAACAAAAACTCACGAGAAAAGCGCTAAAGCCCAGGGGACGCCACCGCCAACAGGCCATGGCTTAACCCGAAAAGTAGGTGACCGTTCATCAGCACCAAAAAATGGCGAGCTGGTGTTGAAGTCATCCGACTCCGGTCGAGATACCGGCACACAGCAATCTCGGGCCCGAGATAGTGGCTCAGAAAAGATTCGGCACCGAGACACCGGCACCGAGAGAGCACGACGCCGAAAGTAAAAAAGGTTTCGTCGGAGCCGAAAAAAGCAGCCGAAAAGGTTTCGGTACCGAAATATCCGGCCTCGGAACCGAAAACAAGTTCCTACACTGAGGAACAAGGACTGTCCACACAAATGAAGACACATAGATTTGGGCAGGAATTACAGGCAATAGAGCCAGATCACACACAAAGACGGCTCTTTATTAAAAAAGATACAGGGAAGATCAGCACTCTTCCTCCAGTCAAAATGAAACGCAAGCTTGCCTTCCAAGACAAAGACAAACAGCCACACGCAAAGGTTGCTAAACAAGTAACACCACCACCATCCCCACATCACTCTCCGCAACCATCACCGGTAGCCACTCCACCAATGATGCAATCCCCAACTCATACAGGAATGAGTCAAGATGACCCTGACGCATGGGACCTTTATGACGCACCAGTGTCAGACAATAGTCCAGAATGCTATCCAGCTAAACCATCGCCACCAGAGGATAGTACAGGCTACGCACAAGTGGTGTCAAGAGCAGCTGCATTTCATAATGTCAGCCTTCATTCAGAGCCCATTGAAGACGACTTTCTTTTTAATACACTGTCGTCCACACACAGCCAATATTAGAGTCTTCCTATGCTACCCGGAATGCTAAAACACTCCAAACAAGTGTTTGAGGAGCCTGTTAAAGGGAGAGCCATTACTCCAAGAGTAGATAAAAAATATAAACCACCACCAACAGACCCAGTGTACATTACACAACAGCTAACACCAGACTCTGTTGTAGTGGGAGCAGCGCACAAAAGAGCCAACTCTCATACTTCAGGAGATGCCCCACCTCCAGATAAAGAAAGTAGAAAATTTGATGCTGCAGGCAAAAGGGTGGCGGCACAGGCAGCAAACCAGTGGCGTATTGCAAATTCGCAAGCTTTGCTAGCCAGATATGATAGGGCCCATTGGGATGAGATGCAACACCTTATTGAACATTTACCCAAGGAGTTCCAAAAGAGAGCGCAGCAAGTAGTAGAAGAAGGACAGGGTATCTCAAATAATCAGATACGGTCAGCAATGGATGCTGCAGACACAGCTGCTAGAACTGTCAACACAGCTGTAACAATAAGGAGACATGCATGGCTGCATACATCAGGATTTAAACCAGAGATACAGCAAGCTGTGCTGAATATGCCATTCAACGGACAGCAGTTGTTTGGACCGGAGGTGGACACTGCGATCGAAAAACTTAAAAAAGACACTGACACGGCCAAAGCCATGGGCGCACTCTACTCCCCACAGAGCAGAGGCACATTTCGAAAAACACAATTTCGAGGGGGGTTTCGAGGGCAAACCACAGAAGCCACAGCCTCACAAACAAAGCCCACTTACCAGAGCCAGTATCAGCGGGGAGGTTTTCGGGGACAATATAGAGGGGGACAATTTCAAAGGAACAGAGGAAAGTTCCAAAATCCCAAAACTCCTCCAAACAAACAGTGACTTCAAGGTCACAAATCCCCAACACATAACACCTGTGGGGGGGAGACTAACCAAGTTTTACAAACATTGGGAGGAAATAACAACAGACACTTGGGTCTTAGCAATTATCCAGCATGGTTATTGCATAGAATTTATCAAATTCCCTCCAAACATTCCACCGAAAACACACAATATGTCAAAACAACATATAAATCTTCTAGGACTAGAAGTTCAAGCATTGCTCCAAAAAGAAGCAATAGAGTTAGTACCAAAACAAGAACTAAACACAGGAGTTTACTCACTGTACTTTCTGATACCCAAAAAAGACAAAACTCTAAGACCCATACTAGATCTCAGAATAGTAAATACATACATCAAATCAGACCATTTTCACATGGTTACATTACAAGAAGTAATCCCACTGCTCAAACAACAAGACTACATGACAACACTGGATCTAAAGGATGCATATTTCCATATACCAATACATCCTTCACACAAGAAGTACCTAAGGTTTGTATTCCAAGGGATACATTACCAATTCAAAGTGTTGCCATTCGGAATAACAACTGCGCCAAGAGTTTTTACAAAATGTCTAGCAGTAGTAGCTGCACATATCAGAAGGCAGCAAATACATGTGTTCCCGTACCTAGATGATTGGTTAATCAAAACCAACACGCAAAAACAGTGTTCACAACACACAAATTACGTCATACAAACCCTACACAAACTAGGTTTCTCAATCAATTACTCAAAGTCACACCTTCTGCCGTGTCAAACACAGCAATACCTAGGAGCAACAATCAACACAGTAAAAGGAATTGCCTCTCCAAGTCCACAAAGAGTCCAAACATTCCAAAATGTCATACAAGCCATGTATCCAAACCAAAAGATACAGGTCAAATTAGTAATGAAACTCCTAGGCATGATGTCCTCATGCATAGCCATTGTCCCAAATGCAAGGTTGCACATGCGGCCCTTACAACAGTGCCTAGCATCACAGTGGTCACAGGCACAGGGTCAACTTCTAGATCTGGTGTTGATAGACTGCCAAACATACATCTCGCTTCAATGATGGAACAGTATAAATTTAAACCAAGGGCGGCCTTTTCAAGACCCAGTGCCACAATGCGTAATAACAGATGCATCCATGACAGGGTGGGGAGCACACCTCAATCAGCACAGCATCCAAGGACAATGGGACATTCACCAAAAACAGTTTCATATAAACCACTTAGAACTGTTAGCGGTATTTCTAGCTCTAAAAGCATTTCAACCCATAATAACCCACAAATACACTCTTGTCAAAACAGACAACATGACAACAATGTATTACCTAAACAAACAGGGAGGAACACACTCAACACAGTTGTGTCTCCTAACACAAAAAATATGGCATTGGGCGATTCACAACCACATTCGCCTAATAGCACAATTTATTCCAGGGATTCAGAATCAGTTAGCAGACAAACTCTCTCGGGATCACCAACAGATCCACGAATGGGAAATTCACCCCCAAATACTGAACACTTACTTCAGAATGTGGGGAACGCCACAAATAGATCTATTTGCAACAAAAGAAAACTCAAAATGCCAAAACTTCGCATCCAGGTACCCACAACATCAGTCTCAGGGCAATGCACTATGGATGAACTGGTCAGGGATATTTGCGTACGCTTTTCCCCCTCTCCCACTTCTTCCATATCTAGTAAACAAGTTGAGTCAAAACAAACTCAAACTCATACTAATAGCACCAACATGGGCAAGGCAACCTTGGTATACAACACTACTAGACCTTTCAGTAGTACCTCATATCAAACTGCCAAACAGACCAGATCTGTTAACACAACACACAAGGTATTACAGTTGGTGAATCTGGTAATAACTCTTGTGCTCTGATCTGGCAGTGTAATTACTTTGCAGCTAGATGAGTGTGTACAGGCTTTACATCTGCCACAGATTTAAAAAAAAAAAAAAACCTTAAGGGATTAACCCTTACGATTGATGTTATCAGCTTTCTTACTTATATCTGTTTTTACCAACATATCTCATAGAGATTTAGCTTTACTGTATGTGACTCTGGGTCTTTTTTCTATCCTAACATTTAAACTAAAATTTGGAAATGTTGAAATGTGACCCGGTATTGGGCAATGACGTAGGAGAAAGGCCCTGGGTCTAAAGTGGTTTGTTTGGAAGGTAGTTGCTGATTTTGCTGCTAAGATGGGGGAAGAGGAAGACTGCATGTTACACACTTGGTGGCAAAGTCATAAACTCTGCACGAAATTTTGTTTCACCTTGGTATTGGAGGCTACTGGCATGAAAATGGAGGGTGTTGGAGGACACCTGTCAGAAGCTGGCTCTGGGACTATCAGTGGGCTCCAAGTAAGCCAAACAGTCCATAGATTAGACACATCTGTCCACAACCTAGGATTTCACTTAGAGGGTCACCATCAAGCTGCTAGTCAACTCCACAAATGGAGTTTAATACAAATCCTGACTGTCCTAAATCAGAACAGAAGCTCTTGAACACAAAATGGTTCTGAAACTAAAAGACGGTTGGGAGGAAACTCCTGTCACTATTTTGAAAGCAAAACACAGTACCATCTTTAGCCTTGACCAGGAGGGACTCCAGGAGGGCTTTTTCCCTGAAATCCCTGAAAAGAACCCTGAAGGTTAAAAAGTCAAGAAAAGTCCACGAAGTGATGTCTGGCAAATATCGCCCTCCCCCTTGTTAAGCACGGGACTGAATTTTCAAGTAAGAAATGCAAAATTGTTTGCCACCTCCACAAACTCACTCAGCCTGCAAAACATAATTTGATTAGTACTTACAGGGGGAGCTAGCCCTAACACAGGGAGTGGAGCAAGATAATTCAGACAATGACTCCTTGGAAACTTGCCCTTATTAGGCTTCCCCTCATCTTGATACCTTAGCATATCTTACCATTATTCACTGGGCGGCAGCACATATACATAAGTAGCCTTGATAGTGGAGACTGTCACATACCAAGTGGACTAATGAGCACCTTTTCATGCTCCAAACAGTTCTTAAATCCATCTTTTAGAAATAAACCTCTGACACGAGGGAGAGCAAAGGTTATAACACCAAGGGCAAGTAAAAAAAAATGTACAGGGTTTCCCCATTGAACGAGCTCTGTATTCAGGGTCTTGTGGTATCACATTCACTTAACTGGAGAATCCTCCAAACTCAAGATGGAGGATTTCGAAAGGCAGGGGTCACCTCAGCTCAGGGCACCTTAGGGGCTCTCCTGACTGTTAGGTGGCTCCTCCTTGTTTTCCTCATTATCTCCTCCAGCCTTGACGCCAAAAGTGGGGGCAGTGGCCGGAGGGGCGGGCATCTCCACTAGCTGGGATGCCCTGGGGTGCTGTAGCAAAAGGCATGAGCCTTTGAGGCTGACCGCCAGGTGTTACAGTTCCTGCAGGGGGAGGGAGGTGAGAAGCACCTCCACCCAGTACAGGCTTTGTTCCTGGCCACAAGTGACAAAGACACTCAACCCATGTGGCCAGAAACTCGTCTGTTTGTGGGAAGCTGGCTGAAACTGGTCAGCCTAGCACTAGGAGTCGGACTGGTATTCAGGGGGCAACTCTAAGATCGCCTCTGGGTGTACTTTCCAATAAATCCCACACTGGCATCAGTGTGCATTTATTGTGCTGAGAAGTTTGATACCAAACTTCCCAGATTTCGGTGTAGCCATTATGAAACTGTGGAGTTCGTATTTGACAAACTCCCAGACCATATACTCTTTATGGCTACCCTCCACAAAACAATGTCTACGGTTTTGCTTAGACATTGTAGGGGCATAGTGCTCATGCACTTATGCCCTCACCTGGGGCATAGTGCACCCTGCCTTAGGGCTGTAAGGCCTGTTAGAGGGGTGTCTTTCTTATGCTACAGGCAGTGAGAGGTGGGCATGGCACCCTGAGGGGAGTGCCATGTCGACTTAGTCATTTTCTCCCCAGCAGCACTCACAAGCTGTGAGGCAGTGTGCATGTGCTGAGTGAGGAGTCCCCAGAGTGGCATAAGACATGCTGCAGCCCTTAGAAACCTTCCCTGGCACCAGGGTCATTGGTACCAGGGGTACCATTCACAAGGGAGTTATCTGTGTGCCGGGGCTGTACCAATTGTGGGAACAAAGGTACAGTTTAGGGAAAGAACACTGGTGCTGGGGCCTGGTTAGCAGGGTCCCAGCGCACTTTCAATCATAACCGCCATCAACACTAGGCAAAATGTCAGGGGGCAACCATGCCAAGGAAGGCATTTCCTTACTGGAAGTGCAAGCTCTTTTGCTAAAAGGAGCTATAGAGCCCGTCCCTCTTCAACATCAAGGGTCAGGAGTATACTCCCTGTACTTTCTCATCCCCAAAAAGGACAGATCACTACCTCCCATTTTAGATCTCAGTCCCTTAAATCACTACATCCTGTCAGAGCATTTCCACATAGTCACCCTCCAAGATGTGATCCCACTTCTTCAACCAGGCGACTTTATGTCAACACTAGACTTAAAGGAGGCTTACTTTCATGTCCCAGTCCACCCAGCACACCACAAATACCTCAGGTTCATCATAGCTGGCAAACACTGCCCCATTCGGAGTCACTACTGCACCCTGCGTGTTCACCAAGTGCTGAGCACTGGGAGCAGCACATCTGCGCAGAAAGTACACTTGTCTCCTCCCATATCTGGATGACTGGCTTATCATAGCCGGTACGCTTCCTTTGTGTCAACAACACATTCAGATCACTTTAGATCTGCTCCATCAATGAGGATTTACCATCAATATACAAATTTGACACCTTTAACCTTCACATGTTCAGCCGTATCTGGGGGCTATTCTCAACACACACTTGGGATTGGCCAATCACAATGTAGTCAGGATTCAAAACTTCCAAACACTGCTGCCACAATTACTATCCAGTCAACGCATCATAGTCAGAACAGTCATGCATCTGTTAGGCATGATTATGATGGCATCTTGCATCGTCCTAGTGCCACATGCATGATTACACATGCGCCCGCTGCAGGAATGTCTAGCACATCAGTGGTTTCAGTCACTGGGTCAGTTAAAATATCTAGTGTTGGTAGACAGCCACACTCATCACTCTCTGCAGTGGTAGAACACACAGAATCTAGAAAAGGGGTGGCTGTCACAGCGGACGCATCCCTCACAGGGTGGGGTATACATCTACAGGATCCCACAGTTCATTGTCTCCACATCAGCTACCTCGAGCTTCAAGCTGTTCACCTAGCATTGAAAGCATTCCTCCTTCACCTTACTCAGACCCATGGCCAAAATACAGCATCCCAATCCAAAGGAACTCCACCTTGTGACTTGGCTTCTGAGGTTATAGAATTTGGTTTGTTTAATCTCCCACCTGAATGTATGATCATTCTCAAAGAAGGTTATAGACCTACAATTAGAGCATGTTAGACGCAGCTAAGTGAAAACATGTTGTCTTCTATTGCTGCAGTAAACACATGGATCCATTTGATGCAACTGTGCAAAACATTTTTATTATCTTCTCCATTTACAACTCTCTGGCCTTCCCTACACTTCAATAAGCTTACATTTATTTGCAGTGGCTGCCTATCTACAAAACAGTCAATAATTATCTTTGTTCAAGGTACCAGTTATTAAGGCATTTATGGAAGGCCCTCAACGAGTAATTCCACCCAGTATTTCACCTGCATCCATATTGAATGTCAATATTGTTCTGACCAGACTTCTTGGTACACCACTTGAACCATTACATAAGTGACCCTTCCAGTTTCTATCTTGGAAGGTCGCTTTCTTTGTGGCCATTATTACACTTAGACATGTCAATGAGTTCCAGGTATTGACCTTGGAAGAATCTTTTTTTCAGCAACACAGAGGATAGGATGCTCTCTCGCACCAACCCAGTATTCCTTCCAAAGGTGGTCTCCTCTTTCTGCCTCAGTCTGTTAGCTGTTTTCTTTCCTCAACCACATTCAGTGGTGGAAAGGGCTCTTCATACACAAGATGTGAAAAGATCTCTAATGTATTACATTGACAGAACCAAAGATTTCCGTAAAACCAAACTGCTCTTTGTTGCTTTTTCAACCCCCCACAAAGGAAATCCAGTATCTAAATCAGGTATTTCTAGATGGATAATTACATGCATACAGACATGTTACGCCAAAGCTAAAAGGATTTTACTATGTACACCCCATAAGGTGCACACTCCTCGTAAAATAGGGGCTTCTATGCCTTTCAGGGCAATATCCCAATAGCTGACATTTGCAAGGCATCTACATGGTGTACACCACACACTTTCACTAAACACTATTGTGTGGATGTTTTAGCACACCAACAAGCTAATGTAGGATATGCAGTGCTGCATACACTTCAACTGCAAAACCCACAGGTTAGCCACCGCGTTTTGTAGGGCACTGCTTTACAGTCTGTGCACAGCATGAGTATCTACAGCCACACATGCCTCAAACAGAATGTTACTTACTCTGTACGTATCTTTTCGTGGCATGTAGTGCTGTGGTTTCATATGCACCCACCCACCTCCGCAGACACCTGTGGCCGTTGCAGTTCTTTTTTACAATTTCATATGCATGGACATCTCTTTACTAATGCTTACTCACACTCCATTCTCACCTGCCTAAGGAAAAAACAATCTAACAGTGGGGTTGATGCCCATGCGTATTATCAGCAAGAGGAGGAGTCACTTTGCCTCGTAACTCAAAAGACGACTTTGAAGAAGAACAACGTGCACACATACAGACCCAACATTAGATGGCAGGAGTATGCAAAGCATGTGAATCTACAGCACTACATACCACGAACAGATGCTTGCATGGTAAGTAATATATTCCTTGCAAATAAAGTTTGTCAATGTAGCATTTTGTTGCATGTTTGTAATAACACATTTGTAAAACTGCAGAAAGAGTTGCAAATGACACCTTTATTATAAACGTCTTTTGTCGCCTAACGATGGTGAGCTTAGCCAGATTATTTTTTTATTTTTCAGTCCAATCCGGTGATGATTGATGCCAAAGAGGTGTCGGCAGCGCACAGAGCCCGCTATTTCTGGGGTAACCTTCCCGGTATGAACAGGTTGGTGAAAGCATGGGGAGAGAAAAAGAGTCAGTATCAACACTGGCAAAAGTGCATGTCATTTCACCACACATCTCCTGTGCAAGAAGATTTGTCATGCATTTTGTTTCACCCTGACATTCAGCAAAGCTTGTGATTGCAGTGTACGTTTAAGTGACTAATTGATCAGCGTTGGGAGTAAATCTTAGAGTGCATCTTAGAGTGCATGCCGGGTGACTTCCATAGCTGGTGCCCTGCTTTGTGGCCGAGCTGTGACTCTCTCTTTGTGTAGTGGGTCAGTAGCAGGAGATAGGCCTGTATGATGCACTTTTGTTTTTATAGTGGCAATAATGTTTTCTCTATTTTGAACAACGTATGTTCTGTGTGAATATATAAAATAGGCAACGTTATCTGTGAATATTTTATTTGAATTGTGCAGAGAAAGTTAGTTGAGAATTTAAGAATGCTTTCCACAGAAGATCACATTTTTATTAAAGACTAAAACCTGTTATATGCAAGTACAGAGTGAAGACATGCATCTTCATCATGCACACGCAGAGAACGATCTAGATTGTGTAGGATATTCCTCCACCTTACACAGAGTGCAGCAAAGCCTAAGGAGCCATTGCCACTGCGCATACAAGAATTGAGTGTTTTAAGCATACTAAAGGCTGAGCACTTGTCAGTGATGCTTTGAACATTATGAAAATAGCACAATATCTCTGCACAGTGAAAGTGGTTCCCTTTTTAAACATATTTAATGGTAAAAGATTTACAGAAAAGGAGCAGTAGTGAACAGTGTCCCAAAATGGCCACTAACTTTGGGAGCTACTTTCTTTTCCCTACTTACACTACAGTATTGCTAAAGGTATGCAAAACAGTGGTGGGTGGAATGCTCAGCATCCGGTTATTGGTTGGGCCACATCCCAGTCCATCATTACTCTTCCCATTGGGGCAGGGTCAAGACTGATTTATGTATGGTGGTGGTAATGATGGATGAAAAGAATAGACATTTGAAAAGCAGATTTTCTCATTTGCGAGCCTTGCTTTGCGGCCAGTGAATGCCAGCTGTCTTCTTGCCCGCTATTCCCATGCCATTTGAGACACAATGGCACAAGTTTTTCCAGTAGATGAGACTTTCGGGCTATCCAGGATGACTGAAATGCAGTGAAATGCATAACCCCTTACGGCCTGGACATGACTGACCGCTTAGGTCATGCAGTGGGCCCCAGTTTGTCACTTCTGCCCACGATGAGGTCTATGGGCTTCTCTGGGGATATCCAATCATATTTAAAAGATCTGTCATTTGATATCTTGCCTTTTTGAGGAAAAGGCATATTCCGCCCTAGAGCATGTCAAACAGAGCAGAGTCACAGCACGTTCTTTGGCTCTTCCACCGTCAAACTATTCTCCCTAGCAATTTTGTCACCCCTGAAGATATGGTAGTGGTTTACGATCTCATCAACGCCAGACTCTTCCATCAGCTAAGCAGGCATTCTAGCCTTTTCGTGCCTTAGATTGCGGCTCACAAAGACTATGTCCAGGCTATCGGGGACAACGCACACCTCTGTCCCCCGTCCCTCCAGCATACACACTTGCAAAACCACTTTAGTGTGTTCATGCAGGCAAAACGCCACCCTGTTGGAGGCCGAATCCAGTATTTCCTCCAAGGGCAGCAAGCCTTTTCTTTCAACAAGTGAGTCCTCCAAATTGTACATCTGGCTTCGTCGTTCCATTTTTCCCCACTGAATCTTCCACCTCAAGCAGACTGGCTGACGGAGGACCACCTGTCGAGATCAGTCTGCTGTGCTGCATCATCTAGGTGGGGTGGAAATGTACACTTTCCCTGCCCTCCTTGAACTGCTGACGACCATCGGGTTCTTTCATCTTGGCGGGAAACAAGGTTTCTTGAAGGGCTCACAGGTATGGTGTCCCCACTGGACCACGCACCAGGGTTTGAGGAGGGCTGGGCCTGTTGACACCAACCTTCCGGCCATGCACCAGAGGTTGGACCTCTAGCCCTACAAATCAGCCCCTATATGCTCCCACCACTGCTTATGGATGGGCACGACTGGGGGGCCTCGTGGAATAAATATCTATGGCAGGGCTGTGGTACACAGGATCTGGAAGTTGTGTGCCCTAGCTCACCCCTCTTTGCATTGCTGTTGGGCACCTCTACCAAAGTCCGCAACATTGATCGGGAGCTGTGAAACCGCATGTGAGTGTGCGCAGGGAATCTGGTCTGACAGAGGAGAAATGTGAAGAACCAGTATTCGGGGACCCGCAAGATTCTAATACCCTCAGAGGAAGGCACACCTCCTACACCATAGCAATACTAATTGCAACATATAGGCAGAGGTAATAAGACATAATGTAGGGCCCGAGCGCACATTTTGAACTTAACCACCTTACCAACAAACTCACCTCAAGTGGGCAGCATAGCTGCTGCCCCACACTTCCTCATTGTAGAAAGTTTATAGAGATGTTACTCGGACACCTACCTTAAGACACAAGCTCCCCCACTACATAAGATGCATCAGACAAGTTAGACACCATCCTTGCCTGTATCAAAAACTCAAGCACTTCACTTAAAAAAACAAAATTTACGCTATGGCCATTGAACTTAACTTTCTCAGAGGCGACCTAAGAAAGTTGACTGACAAAGTCTCCCAGTCACAGCGCATGCTTAAAGATCCCCAACCGCAACCTACTGAAATACCGAAATACCTTACGGACTATTTGTGTTTCCTTGAAGGCAGGGCTGCGGATGCCTGGAGCGCACCCGGAGCTACATCAGAATCATGGGCCTGGAAGAAGGCAAGGAAGACCCAGACCCAAGTTTCCTACCTGGAAACAGGTTCAAGATATTCATGCCACCCCATAAACTGACCTGCTTCTTTTCTTTTGAAAGCGCTTATAGGTTCCCGGCACTGTGGCATTCCCCCAGGCTTCGTGCACTGCAGATGGTCGCCAAACTACTTCATTGTAAGAACCAGGATGAGATCTTGCATGAGGCTTGTTGACCTAGACATGCTTGAAGTCGACCATAATCAGATGATGTTGTGGTCAGATTACACTCTTGCTGTGCCAATACTGGGAATCACTCAAGTACTCACCTCTTGGGGTTCTTAGTTCTTCCAGCTCCCCTCTAACAACTCCATATCCTTGGGCGGGGTACTTCGCTTCTCACTCCACTTTCTTAGTACATGGTTAGGGCCTTCAATATTTTTACTAATTCTTGCCAATGCTTGTTGATTCTATGTTAATTTCTGATTACTATTTTTTGTGTGTGTGTGTGTGTGTATACTTACCTCCAGTGGAGGGATTGCCTATAAGTAATCTAGTGTTGAATTACTATAATAAAGTACCCCTACTCCAGTATTGGAACTTTCATAGATTCACATGCTTGAATCCTTCCCCGCCGTCGAGATGGGAGTCCCCAGTGTAATACAGAAGCTATGCCCAATTGCATATAAACAAAACCTGCATTAGGCTTTTATCTTAGAAACATAACACAGTCATTTTGTAAAAAGAACCAAACCTTAGAAACAACCAATCAGGTTACACCACCCTCTAGAACCCTTCTGTGAGGAGCTGCCTTTCCTCAAATTTTCCACCACACGTCGTTGCTAGTTCTGCTCAGTTTTCTCTCAGATATACTTTTTCTGAGGTGTTTGGATTGTTTTTTTCTTCAGAAATTCTCAGCATTTGGGTGCTTCAAACTGACAACCATGTCAGAGACACCTATAAAGGGGCTTTTTAGATCCTGTGCTACCTGCATGAAGAAGAGGCTACACGTGGATGATCAGCATAAGGACTGCATATACTGTCTCTGTCCTAACCATAAAACCAGTGACTGTAAGGTATGTAGGACATTTCAATTGAAACGCTAAAGGACAGAGAGGGTTGTCTTCGCCTTTGGCTGCAAAAGTTGAAATCTAGAGGCAATCTTGTCTCTGGTGATGACAGTGCCTCATCTTCTATGTCTGTCACCAAGACACCTGTGAAGAGACATGCTGAGAAACTGACGACCCCCCTAGAATGGTGCCTAAAAAGTAATCTGAGGGTTCTCTTCCAGGGGTATCCTCATCAAAGTCATAAACATTGAATATTCCTGCCCTTGTGCGGGGACCCCGGAGCATATATAAAATATATACACATTATACATGTGTAACAAACAGTCATGCAGGCTATCATGTTAAAAACAGGCTAAAATGCTTTATTTCTATGAAGTTTTTTTTTTTTTTTTTTTTTTTATTAAATACTACAATAGAGCCTAAAAAAGTACCCAAGCTCCTAAAACTAGGCTTGGGGAAGTAAGCAGTAGCAAACTCTAGTGAAAAAATAGAGAAAACTGCATTGAAAAACAATGAAGCATTCTTAGCCAATAGGCTGCATGTAGGTTAACACAGGAGAACCATAAAAACTTTGGCACTGTGCCTTTAAGACCCTGAGCACCTCCAGTATCCCACCATGCCTCAGGGGTGAAGGAAAGGTGACAGTTGGTTCACAGTTAGGTCAGTTCTTTTTTCCGGCTTCTTCTGAGAGGATCCTGGAGCATTGAGCTCTCAGTTTTTCTGAGTTTTCCTCAGAAAAATTCTTTAAAAAAGCGTTTTTTCACTTTTCACTCGACAAGTAACATCTTTGTCTGAGCTAGGAAGGTTTTTTCTGACAGAAAAATGCCTTCTCTTTTTGTCAAATGCCCTGCTTGTGGGAAGAAGAAGGCCCAGTCAGATCCCCACTCTCTGTGCATAGTGTGCCTGCCTCAGAGTCACTGCCCTGACACTTGTAAGTTCTGTAAGAACATGTCTAGGAGGACTCTGAAAGACAGAGAGAAGATCCGACTTCATGGGCTTCAGGAGAGGAAAAGAACATCGTCCTCCTCACTCCCCAGGCATCCAGAAGGCCATTCTCAGGAGAGAATGGCCCGGTCGACGTCGACAGGTAGGAAAATACCTGTTTGTTCACCGTCGACGTCGTCGCTATCACCGTCCCACCGGCATAGATCGCCGTCGACGGCGACGTACCCGACGTCGAAGGGAACGGCGTCGAGGGAACATCAGAGCAGGGGCAGGTCTCCGTCGACGGCAGCCCGCCGATCGACGTCGAGCCATCGCCGGCATGCCCGGTCACCGCCAAAGGCTGTGCACCCCCCGACGTCAGGACACACGGCGTCGAGATCTCCACGACGGCACGAGAAACATCCGCCGTCAACCTCTCATCGCTCCACGTCGAGGCACACGACGGCGAGCAGGTCGAGGTCCAAGGAACGCCGTTCGACGTCAAGGCAATCAACGTCGAGGCAATCAACGTCGAGGCAGGACCGACCGACTGGGCGTCCTTCGACGTCGAAACAGCCATCGACGTCGACGCAGGTTTTACCTGTCCAACAGGGAGCAGAACATCGCCCCTCGCCAGACAAGGCTCCGTCTCCAGTGGTCTCCATACCGAGCGACTCTTCTCGGTCAAGACCATCTCCTGGGCATGTCTCGCCCATCAGCGGCCTCCCCAGATTCGCAATATTCGCGAATGTATTCACCCACTGCCTCCCCGCCAAGAACGCCATCGCCGACAGCCGGGGCAGAACGGGCTCGTTCAGCTCCTCGACAGCCGACCGCGAGGTCTAGGCGCTCGGCTACAGCGTCCCGCAGCAGATCTCGCTCTCAACGGAGATCCAGGTCGCGCTCAAGAAGATCACCCTCTTGGTCTTCATCAGGTTCTTCTGTCGGGTGTTACTCACCTACTCTTACAGATTCACCACCTGCTAGAGTCTCACCAGTGGATGACATAACCACTTTCAACAAGGTGTTGCTAAGAGGAGCGCAGAAACTCAATATAGAGGTTCCAGAACCGTCTACCTCCTCATCAATCATCTTTGAGACGCTACAACAGAGATCAGCGTCGAAAAAGTTGCTGCCTCTAGTGCCTGGTTTGTTGCAGCCGACCATGGACACTTTTCTGGCCCCAGCCTCGCTTAAGTCTGCCCCGGCTCGGATTCTTAAAAAGTACAAGGCTCCAGAGCAAGACCCTTTATTCCTTAGGAAGGATCCGCCACCAGACTCAGTGATCATAGCTGCCGCCCGAAAGACCCACTCGGTGGCATCTTCATCCACGGTACCCCCGGATAAATAGAGCAGACATTTAGACTCTCTGGGAAGAAAGATGTGCGGGACAGCGGCTTCAGCAATGAAGGTCTCTAGTGCGTCTGCGCTCCTGGGCAGGTACGATCGTTCTCTGTGGGATTCCCTCCGTAGATTTACAGAAAAACTGCCCAGAGAAGACAGGCAAGATTTCCAAGAGATTCTACAGGAAGGATGCCTGGTATCTAACCAAGTTATCAGCGCGGCAGCGGATGGGGCGGATTTGGCGGCTCATGGGTACGCACATGGTATCTATGCGAGGAGATCTTCCTGGCTGAGGCTCACTGGCTTGAAACAGGAGGCACAACAACGTATCCTGAATCTCCCATTTGCCGGGAATTCTCTATTCGGTGCCCATGCAGACGAAGAGATGGCCCGCATGAAGACCGAGGTGGATACCATGAAGGCGGTATGCCTCGAAAGAAGGAAAGATTTCAGGCGGAGGTACAGACCGTACGATAGACGCCCTTTCCAACAGAGGGTTCAAACCCCTCATTGGTCGCAAAGGTCTCAGCAACGACAGGGACGCCCTCTGTTTCAGCGAAGAAGCACAAGGGAGCGAGGGTCAAGCAGACCTCAACAGTCCACTCCAAAAGCACCCACTAAGCAATGAAGTCTCGCTTCCCTCGACACTGTACACCACTCCGGTGGGGGGGAAGTATTATTGCTCATCTTCACGAGTGGCACTCTATCACAAGAGACAAATGGGTGCTCAATATTGTCGAACATGGCTATTCTCTCCTTTTCAAGCAGCCTCCACCACACTTGCCACCAACCAAACACAATCCGGCTCATCTCACCTTGCTACGCAAGGAGGCTCTCGCCCTCCTAAGAAAGAATGCCATAGAAAGGGTTCCACCTGCCCACAGAGGAAAGGGGGTCTACTCCCGTTACTTTCTAGTAGCAAAGAAGGGTCAAGAGGGCGTTTTCAGGCCAATCCTGGATCTAAGACTGCTGAACAAACACATAAGAAAGCAGAAGTTCAGAATGCTAGCGCTTCACCAAATTTTCCCTCAACTGCATCAGGGAGACTGGATGTGCTCCATCGACCTGCAGGATGCGTATTTCCACATCCCAATAGCTCCAAAGCATCGAAAATTCCTGCGCTTTCGAGTAGCGTTACAGCATTACCAGTTCAGGGTTCTACCCTTTGGCCTGAAATCTGCTCCAAGAGTTTTCTCGAAATGTATGGCAGTGGTGGCGGCGCATCTACGAAGACAAAGGATATACATATATCCATACCTAGACGACTGGCTACTAAAGGCTTCTTCTCCGGAGCAGGCGAGAAGCCATCGGGACATTGTACTAGGAGTTTGCGAAGCTCTAGGTCTTCAGGTCAATTACCAGAAGTCAACCTTGACTCCAACGCAGAGTCTTCACTACCTAGGAGCTATCATAAACACAGAACTACAAAAAGTGTATCCTTCGGTGGAACGACTGTCCTCAATAAACAAGAAGTGCCAGGACCTGTTGAGAGCCAGCGCACCTACGGCACGTCAGATGACATCACTACTGGGCTCCATGGCATCGTGCATCTTTATTGTCCCAAATGCCAGACTCCACATGAGACCCCTCCAAGAGGCATTGGAGGCCAATTGGAGCCAAAGAACAGGTCGCTGGGAAGACACAATGTCATTGAGATGGTGGATGCACAGACCTCACCTGTCAGTGGGCGCTCCGTTTCACCAGGTACTTCCATCCGACACTCTGGTAACGGATGCGTCTCTTCAGGGATGGGGGGCTCATCTGGGTCCTTTTCAAGCGCAGGGTCTGTGGTCAGACAAGGAGAAGCAGTACCACATCAATCTGCTAGAACTCAGAGCGGTCCATCTGGCTCTCAAGTCTTTCACACCGCTAATTCAGGGGAAAACTCTATTGATACAGACGGACAATACAACCACGATGTATTACTTGAACAAACAAGGGGGAACGAGATCCCTACCCCTTTCACGAGAGTCCCAAGCGATATGGCATTGGCTCCTGGCCAGAGGAATGTCAATCACAGCAGTTCACCTGCCAGGTCAGCAGAACGTAGAAGCAGACTTTCTAAGCAGACACCTGGAGGACGTTCACGATTGGGTCCTGCACGACGAAGTCGCAGAATACATCTTCGCGCAATGGGGTCGGCCTCAACTGGACCTCTTCGCAGACGATGTAAACAGGAAATGCCCAGACTTCGCATCCAGGTTCTACCGTCCAGGATCTCGAGGGAATGCCCTGTTGATCGACTGGTCAGGGACATTTCTTTACGCTTTTCCTCCGACTCCCCTCATTCCGGCAGTGATCAGCAAACTTTACGGATCCAGGACCAGAATGATTCTTATAGCGCCACAATGGCCTCGACAATTCTGGTACACGGATCTCCTCAACCTGTCGGAAAAACCTCACAGGAGGCTGCCGTGCAGACCGGATCTTCTGAGCAGAATGGAGGGCAGGATTCTGCATCCCAACCTACCCTCTCTGAGCTTAACAGCATGGCTCCTGAATTCCTGCAGTATGGGCACCTAGGACTCTCGCAGGAGTGCATGAACATCTTGAAAGAGTCCAAACGGCCTTCCACGCGGCGTTCCTACGCTTTTAAGTGGAAGAGATTCTACATATGGTGCTGTCAGCAAGGCCATAATCCCATACGGGCGCAGGAGGACGTCATACTGTCCTATTTGCTTCACCTAGCGAAATCCGGTCTGCAGGTATCATCTATTAAGGTACATTTGTCTGCTATTACTGCCTATCGCAAGTCACCTTCTCAGGAATCCTTCTTTACGAAACCTGTAGTCAAGGATTTCTTAGAAGGTTTGAAGAAAGTTTTTCCGCCAATTCGGAGGCCTTCTCCTCCGTGGGAACTGAACATAGTCCTAGCAAAACTTATGGGCCCTCCTTTCGAGCCTATCCATAAGGCCTCCTTACAACACCTTACGTGGAAAACGGCTTTTCTGGTGGCCATTACTTCAGCGAGGAGGGTCAGTGAGATCCAGGCCTTGTCTGCAAAAGAACCGTACACGGTTTTTCATGACAATAGAGTAGTTCTGCGAACTCACCCATCTTTCCTTCCGAAGGTGGTGTCAGAATTCCATATTAATCAGACCATAACTTTACCGACGTTCTTTCCCAATCCGGAAACTCCGGCTGAGAAAGCATTGCACTCATTAGACTTGAAAAGAGTGCTGAAATTTTATCTGGACAAGACAAAATCGATTAGAAACTCTAACCGCTTGTTTGTGAACTATGGTCATTTAAGGACAGGAGAAGCAGCATCTAAGCGAACAATATCAAGATGGATAGTCTCTTGTATTGTTAATACTTACCAGCTAGCTAATAGACAATTGCTAGCGCGGCCTAGAGCGCATTCCACAAGGGGAAAAGCGGCTACAGCTGCTCTCCTTAACAATGTTCCTATATCTGAGATTTGTAAGGCTGCTACATGGAAGTCTGTCCATACTTTTACAAGACATTATTGTTTAGACTCAGATGCAAGAGCGGATGCCCAAGTGGGGCAGGCCTCTCTAAGGAATTTATTTGCGTAAGACATGTCTATTCCTGCACTTCTATCGGACAGTCCGCTGGGT
The DNA here is from genome assembly GCF_031143425.1 of Pleurodeles waltl. Taxonomy (NCBI): domain Eukaryota; kingdom Metazoa; phylum Chordata; class Amphibia; order Caudata; family Salamandridae; genus Pleurodeles; species Pleurodeles waltl. The sequence goes on along the minus strand of NC_090444.1, from coordinate 81,457,995 downwards.
TTAGGGATGGGCTTGCTAATCTATTCAATGTTTATGACTATTGATGAGGATCCCCTGGAAGAGAAGGATAAGTTACTTACCTGTAAATCCTAGTTCTCTTCCAGGGGTATCCTCATCAAAGTCATAAACAACCCACCCTCCTCCCCGGACACACGTCTACTGGAAGTGCAGGACAGACAGTATTTTGATTCAATTATACAAATTGTCACCGTAAAAAGAACTGACCTAACTGTGAACCAACTGTCACCTTTCCTTCACCCCTGAGGCATGGTGGAATACTGGAGGTGCTCAGGGTCTTAAAGGCACAGTGCCAAAGTTTTTATGGTTCTCCTGTGTTAACCTACATGCAGCCTATTGGCTAAGAATGCTTCATTGTTTTTCAATGCAGTTTTCTCTATTTTTTCACTAGAGTTTGCTACTGCTTACTTCCCCAAGCCTAGTTTTAGGAGCTTGGGTACTTTTTTAGGCTCTATTGTAGTATTTAATAAAAAAAAAAAACTTCATAGAAATAAAGCATTTTAGCCTGTTTTTAACATGATAGCCTGCATGACTGTTTGTTACACATGTATAATGTGTATATATTTTATATATGCTCCGGGGTCCCTGCACAAGGGCGGGAATATTCAATGTTTATGACTTTGATGAGGATACCCCTGGAAGAGAACTAGGATTTACAGGTAAGTAACTTATCCTTCCTCAACGATTCGTAGCCCGTCAAAGAAGCATTTGTCGCAGTCAGAGAAATCTAAGGGGTCAGATTCCCTCCTAAAAGCAAGAAAGAGAAACCTCTCTGAGCCCCCAATGCTGCCTATGCGGATAAAGCATACTTTCATGAAGCCAGCCTCTGCACCGTCGACAGCACCATCATCAACGGTATCTTTGTCAACGGCTCACGCATCAACAACAACATCTACCGTTGTTATCTATGTCGACAGCAGCTTCAACAGAGTCCTCGTCGGCGATCTTATCCTTGTCGACGGTGCGCCCCATTTTGTCACCGCGACTACAGTCTCTGACGCTGCTTATTTCGTCGACGCTTCCGTCAACGGAACACTCGTCGGCGGCTCCACTGATGACGGCTCTCTCGACGCTCCCACCGTCAATGACACCTGTCGACGACACCTCCGTCAACGATCACCTTGTCAATGACGGCGAATCACCTGTCAACGACGATCAAGGAAACATCTACAAAGAGACAGAGACCGTCTACATTGTCTCTTTTCTCGTCGACAGAGCAGATTGGGCTAAAGAAGATTACAAGGCATTGTTTGACCTCATCCCTTACGTCTCCAAGTAAGGTGTTGAGACTGTTACCTTCACACCTTTTGGATAAAGATCACTCTGAGGATGATGGACTATATGGGGTGGCTAGTCACAATTACTGGTCGAATGTCAAGAATACTCGGATGATGATTCTTACTATGACCAGCAATATTACCAGCAACAGGAAGACGCTGGTATATCTACCTTCCGGCTTAGTGTCGGACTTGCAAGCAGTGTTGGCGGATTACAGGGAACGTGTCCTGCCAGCGCCTACATTGGTGCAGCAACTGATTCCCACCATTCCATCAACCCCTCAACAGTTTCAGTAGCCACAGGTTTTAACTCCTCCTTGCCCACAGGCTTCCCCCTAGTGTGTATCTGCGCAAGTGCAAAACTCTTCAGACAAAGAAGGTGGGGAGGGTGAAACCCATACACCACAAGATGAGTGGGATGAGTATATAATTCCAGCACCTGCCTCTCCTGCCTAATTTCCGACTTGAGGTCCAAACAATGATTTTAGATCTTCCCTATGATGGAGAGGCGCTATTTGGGAAGCATGTCGATAACGCGCTTCAAACCATAAAGTCGGACACTGAGACCACCAGATCGTTGGGCACACTGCAGTATAGGAAAGTGCTTTTTCGTGGAGCCAAGGGCAGAGGGCAACTTTAATTTAGTGGAGGATACCAACAGTACAGATTTCCATTGTACTCCACCACCTTCCACACTGCCAGGCCCCAGTATCAGCAAAGGCAGCCACCCCTAGCGGCTTACAGCAGACCTCCTCACAGAGGAAAGCCTGGAAGGCAGTCTAAAGAAGCCACCCGTAGGCAATGACTGTCTTCAAGCACCAGCTACCTCTCGTTCTTCCCCTTCAGCTTTTCAGAGAACGTTGAAACATCATATTCATCATTGGTGTCAAATAACCAAGGACAAATGGGTACTGGATGTAATACAATTTGGCCACCTCCTAGAGTTCATTCAGATACCCCCAATGATGCCACCGCCCTAGTTTCAACAAAGACATCTGCATCTGCTCAGTTTAGAAGTGGAGACCATGTTGAGCAAAGGAGCAGTAGAAGTTGTACCCTATTCTCAGAGGGGGAGAGGGTTCTACTCCCGCTTTTTCCTGATTCGGATACAATTTTATTTGTGGAGGCCAATCCTAGACTTACCGGAGCTAAACAAATACCTGAAAAGGCAAACCTTGCAAGACATCCTGCAGCTTCTAAATAGAGCAGACTGTATGGCTTCCCTGGATCTTCAAGACGCCTGCTTCCATATTCCCATTCACTTAGGACACAGAAAGTTCCTGAGATTCATGGTAACCGGCAGGCACTTTCAATTCAAGGTCCTTTCCTTTGGACTCCAGTCTGCACAGTGGATCTTTACTAAATGTCTGGCTCTGGTCGCAGCCAACCTGAGACGCAAGATACACCACATTTTTCCCTATCTAGACAACTGGCTAGTAAAAGCTTCCAACTTCCAGTCAGCAAGCAGGTCCATCAGAGCGACCTTATGCCTTTTCAAGGACTTGGGCCTCACTCTCAACCCGGAGAAGTCACTACTCCAACCTTCAACAAGGATAGCTTTCCTGGGCACTATATTAGACACAGAACAAACCAAAGCCTACCCAACACTGGACAGACAGGAGAAGCTAATCTCCCTAGCGAAACAAATTCAAAGGAGAAAGTCTCTTTCAGTTCGACGCTACAAATCATTACTAGGGATGATGTGATCTTGTATAAACCTCATTCCCCATTGTCGCCTTCATATGCGTCCAATTCAAGAGGAGCTGGACAAGCAATGGAAACAAGTGCCCTCATCGCCACCACCGACTACATCAGAACCATATTGGACAACGGCAAAACCACAGCCCTCATCCTCCTGGACCTCTTGGCCAGGTTCAACACCGTCTGCCACCACACCTTACGCTCACGCCTCAGCAATGCAGGACTTTGTGACAGAGCCCTGGACTTGGTCACCTCCTATCTCACCGGAAGAACCCAGAGAGTCCGCCTCCCCCCATTCCGCTCGTAGACCACCGAAATCATCTGCGGTGTACCCCAGGGTTCGTCCCTCAGCACCAACCCTCTTCAACGTCTACATCACCCGATCCCACAACCTCAACATCATCTCATACGCCAACGACACTCAGCTGATCCTCTCCCTCACCAAGGACTCCACCAAGACCTACCTCCATGAAGGAATGAAGGCCATCGCCGAAAGGATGAAGAGCAGCTGCCTCAAACTCAATTCCGACAAGACGGAAGTCCCCATCTTCGGCTCCACCCCCTCTGCAAGGGATGACTCCTGGTGGCCTGCCACTCTCGGAGTCGCTCTGACTCCCACCGACCACGCATGCAACCTAGGATTCATCTTGGACTCCTCATTATCCGTGACACAGCAAGTTAACGCCATCTCCTCCTCCTGCTTCAGCACCCTCTGCATGCTCCGAAAGATCTACAAATGGATACACACCGAAACCAGAATAGTCACCCAAGCCCTCGTAAGCAGCAAACTACACTACGGCAATGCCCTCGTCCGCAGAACTATAACCGGCGGTAGATCATTCTCGCACCTTGCCGCCAAAACGTGGAACACTCTTCCCACCCACCTGCCCTAGACCAAAGACCTCCTTACCTTCTGGAAACTTCTCAAGACTGTTTGGGCAGTAGCAGCACCTCTGGCCTCACCCCCCTTACCCCCTCCTCCCCCATCACTGCCACCACCAGCGCCTTGAGACCCTCACGGGTGAGTAGTGCGCTTTTTCAAATTCCTGATTGATTGAGGGATCCTTCGAGGATATAATCCAGATAACTCCACTAATGATAGCTTATTTTGATTGGTTGACAGTTCCCAAAAATATTTCAGGAGGACCACACTTCTTACCTCAAGTTCCTCCGCTAACTGTAACAACAGATGCGTCAATGAACGGATGGGGCACGTGCCTGCAGGACCTTTGAGTAAGCGTCAAGTGGCCACCGTCTCACCACACTTCTCATATCAACCTTCTCGAACAAAGAGCAGTGTATTTTGCATTGCAAGCCTTCCTCCCAAGAATTTCGTGGATCAGCAGTGCTTGTCAGGATGGACAGTACCACCACAATCTCAACAAACAAGGAGGAACATGCTCGCACCTACCATTTGGAGTTGATGCATTCAACACTCAGTGCACATAACAGCGGAGCATGTTCCAGGCCTTCAAAATACTATTGCATATTCGCTAAGCAAGATAAAGACATCTCCTCACAAGTGGGAATTTAACCAGAGGACACTGGACAGAATATTCTCCCAGTGGAGTAAACCAAACCTGGATCTTTTCACAACCTCCCAGAACGTCAGATGCCGATATTGTATTGTATTGTAATAGTATTTAGATAACGCTTACTACCCCTGACGAGGGCTCAAATCGCTTTTCGGCGAGTAGCAGGCTACTTCGGAACCCAAAAGGAATTAGTGGTGGATTAGTATATGGAAATATGAGTACAGTTTTAGTATTATTATGAGTTTATTTGAGTCGCAGATATGAGCGTTGGTTAGTTGGATTGACTGGTGTAACGGAGGGGTGGAGGAGGGAAGAATCCAGAAATGTTACTTGGGGGTTTATAGTAATAGGATTTAGGCTTAGGATGATTAAAGGGGGGATGGAGGAGGTAAAAGTCTGTGGAAAGGGTTAGGGAGATTATAGTAGCAGGAGGGGTTTTGGATGAGTTTAAAGTGAGATAAATGAGGGAAAATTTAGAAGGGTTGTTTGGGAGGTCTTGGTAGTAAACTGAGGTTTGGGGGAGTTAGATGTGGAAGAGGAGGGAAGAGCTTAGGCAGGGTTATTTAGGAGATAAAAGTAGTATAATGGATTTGGGATGAGTCAGAGTGGGAATGGAGGATAGATTGATAGAGACATGACATGGTGATGGGTAGACAAAGTAAAGCTTACAAGAGAGTAAAAATATAATATTTTTTTATTTATAATTTATATATATGTGTATATGTTCGATGGCATGTGTAGCTGCAGATTCACATGCTGTGCATATACTTCTGCCATCTAGTGTTGGGCTCGGAGTGTTACAAGTTGTTTCTCTTCGAATCCATGTTAGATTGTTTTCTTTTCGCCATCGGGTTCAGACACGTTTCCTTTCGCTCCGATAGTTCGATTTAGAAAATTTTGAAGACGCTTTATTTTTCGACTGTATTGTATCGGTTGCATTACATCTTCTATCGACACTTCCATACCGTCGGAACAGACATCTCTACTCGCCCTTTGTGGCGCGCGCGCGCAACTCTGGCCTGGTCGGGCTGACAGCGTGGAAGCCTCATGGTTCGGACTCCATTCCGATTCTGTCCAATTCCCTTATACAGACCAACACCTCGTCTGTAATCTTTGCCTTTCCCCAGATCATTGGGAAGAAAATTGCGAGGCCTGCTGATCCTTCTGATAAAAAAGACACTTCGGAACAGAAGAGCACGAAGGCTCGAGATGGCTTCAAAAAGCTCCGAACATCTCGACGTCGAGAAGGAAGAGATCATGCAGACCGCAGTCTCCGTTCGAGAATCCGACTCCGACCAGGAATCCGAGGAAGACAGACTGGTCACGGCAGGACAGCACGCGAGTACGCCTGCCCCTGTACCATCTAAACCGAAGTATAAGGCCTTGGTGACGCCATTGCCGGAAGGCCATGGCTCGACCCGAAAGAAGACACCCGGTGACCAAACCCCTAGTTCGGCACCAAAAAAGGCCACTCCTCCGAAGCCATTGGAGTCGACCAAAAGCTCCATCTCCGACTCAAGCAAACACCTCTCTTCCGAATATGCCATTCAACAAAAAACAGCTTTTCGGCCCAGAGTTGGACACTGCAATTGAAAAATTGCGTAAGGATTCAGACACCGCAAAAGCCATGGGTGCACTACACACCACACAATACAGGCGATCCTTTCGGAAATCCCAATTTAGAGGTGTATTTAGGGCTCGAACTGCAGAGGCATCCACATCGCAGCCAAAACAGGCCTACCAACCTCAATACCAACAAGGTGGTTTTAAGAGCACGTATAGAGGCCAATACCCCAGAGGTAGAGGGAAATATCAAACACCTAAACAAGCCTCGCAACACAGTAAACAGTGACTTGTTTTATTCCATTCCACTCCACACCTCCCCTGTTGGAGGGAGACTGCAAAGGTTCCACACCAATTGGCAAAACATTACCACAGACAATTGGGTATTATCCATTATCCGCAATGGCTATTGCCTACAATTGATACAAACTCCACCAAACATTCCACCAAAACCACACAAACTATCCACAGAACACATCACTCTGTTACAGGAAGAAGTCAAATCTCTATTACTCAAACAAGCAATAGAACCTGTGCCACAAAATCAAGTAGGGACGGGAGTTTATTCACTGTATTTCCTCATTCCCAAAAAGGATGGCACCCTAAGGCCAATATTAGATCTCAGGACCCTCAATCTTTACATCCTGTCAGAACACTTTCACATGGTAACTCTCCAGGATGTTATCCCACTACTTCAAAAACACGATTTCATGGCAACATTAGACCTCAAGGATGCATATTTTCATTTACCGATCCATCCGGCGCACAGAAAATATCTCAGGTTTGTCATTCAAGGAAAGCACTATCAGTTCAAAGTGTCACCCTTTGGAATAACAACAGCTCCAAGGGTATTCACAAAGTGCCTAGCCGTAGTCGCAGCCTACCTAAGAAGACAACATATACATGTCTTTCCAAATCTAGACAATTGGCTGATAAAATCAAGCAGTCATACGCAGTGTCAAAACCATGCGCATCATGTAATACAAACCTACACACGCTAGGGTTCTCAATAAACTACCAAAAGTCGCAACTACAACCTGCGCAAATACAACAGTATTTAGGGGCAATACTAAACACTCAGACCGCTAGCAAGTCCAAATACGCAGAGAATACAAGCATTCCAAAATATAATTGCACAGATACAGACAGGTCAACAGTACACTGTCAGATTTGTCATGAAAATGTTAGGAATGATGGCATCATGTATTGCAATTGTTCCACATGCTAGAATAAACCTGTGGCCCTTACAACAGTGCCTTGCACAACAATGGTCACAGGCACAAGGTCAACTTCAAGATCTAGTGTTGATAGACCGCCAAACATACATATCCCTTCAGTGGTGGAATTCCACAAATCTAAGCAAAGGGCGTCCATTTCAAGACCCTGTGCCTCAGACCATAATTACAATATATGCACCAATGATTGGCTTGGGAGCTCACCTCAACAATCACAACATCCAGGGACAATGGGATTCCCAACACAAACAGCTACACATAAATCACTTAGAGTTGTTACCTGTCTTCTAGCACTCAAAGCTTTTCAGCCTCTTGTCACTCACAAGAATGTCCTGATCAAAACAGACAACATGACCACCATGTATTACCTAAACAAGCAGGGAGGGACACATCTGTCCCAACCCTCCCTCCTAACACAAACAATTTGGAAATGGTCAATACACAACCAATAGGCAGATGTTCTCAGCAGAAATCATCAACAAACGCACGAGTGGGAGATTCACCCTCAAGTACTTCAAAAATACTTTCAACAATGGGGAACACCAAACATAGATCTGTTCGCCACAAGCGAAAATGCAAAATGCCAAAACTTTGCATCCAGACACCCACATCCCCTATCCAAGGGCAATGCTGAATGGATCAATTTGTCAGGGATATTTGCTTACGCTTTTCCCCCTCTCCCACTCATTCCATTTCTAGTCAACAAATTGCATCAAAACACACTCAATATGATACTCATAGCACCAACGTGGGCACGTCAGCCGTGGTACACAACGTTGTTAGACCTGTCAGTAGTACCACACTCCAAGGTTTCAAACAGACCACACCTCTTGACACAAAACAAAGGGCAGATCAGGCACCCAAATCCCAACACACTCAATCTTGCGATTTGGCTCCTGAGGTAATAGAATGTGGGTATTTACAACTACCATCAGAATGTATGGAAGTGATTAAGCAAGCATGAAAACCCACTACTAGACAGTGCTATGCTAACAAATGGAAAAGATTTGTATATTACTGTCAATCTCAACAGATTGCCCCTCTTACAGCATCAATACAAAATATTGTATGCTATTTACTTCATTTACAAAAATAAAATTTAGCATTCTCTTCCATAAAATTCTCTTCCATTCACAACATGTGAATCTGCAGCGTAATATGCCACGAATAGATGTGCACTGGGTAAGTGACATTTTCCATATATATATATATATATGTTCGGTGGCATGTGTAGCTGCAGATACACATGCTGTGCATTACTTCTGCCATCTAGTGTTGGGCTCGGAGTGTTACAAGTTGTTTTTCTTCGAAGAAGTCTTTTTGAGTCACAACATCGAGGGACTCCTCCCCTTTCGGCTCCATTACGCATGGGCGTCGACTCCATCTTAGATTGTTTTCTTTCCGCCATCGGGTTCGGACGTGTTCCTCTTCGCTCCGTGTTTCTGTTCGGAAAGTTAGTTAAATCTCAGAAAATTTGACGGTATTGTTTGCGTTCGGTATCGGGTTAGTAATAGCAGATCGACACCGAAGAAAAGAAGAGCTCCGGTAGCCCTTCGGGGCTTCCCTTCCCCAGCGGGGCCTGGTCGGCCCGACCGCGTGCGTCTTCAAGGCTCATGGAACGGACCCCATTCCGCTTCTGCCCCGAATGCCACAATAAGTATCCTTATACAGACCAGCATTTTGTCTGTAATTTGTGTTTGTCCCCTGAACACAAGGAGGATACCTGTCGGGCATTTCGGTCGAAAGTGGGCAGCCGGCGAGGCAACAAACCGTGAGTAAAACTGTCCCAGCCAAAACTCACACAAATATAATGAAAGCCCAGGGGACGCCACCGCCGGCAGGCCATGGCTTAACCCGTAAGCACGGTGACCAACCATCGGCACCGAAAAAGGGCACACATGTGTCGAAGACATCCGACTCCGGTCGAGATACCGGCACAGAGTATACTCGACACCGAGATACTGGCTCCGACCAAACTCGGCACCGAGATATCGGCACCCCGAAACCGAAAAAGGTGGCTTCGGAGCCCAAAAAAGACTGCGGAAAAAGTTTCGGTGCCGAAACACCCAGCCTCGGAGCCGAAACAGATGCCCTTTTCCAAAGAACAAGGCCTTTCATCACAACTACAAGGCCATAAATTTGGACAAGAATTAGAGATGGGAGAGCCAGACTATACACAAAGAAGGCTCCATATTCAGAAGGACACAGGGAAAATAAGAACTCTTCCTCCTATTAAAATGAAACGGAAACTCGCTTTCCAAGAAACAGAAAAACAGCCAAAAGCAAAAGTGGCTAAAGAAAAAACTCCACCACGTTTTTCGCCACAGCACTCACTGCAACTGTCACCAATTGCAACACCCCCAATGATGCAATCACCAACGCACACAGTGATGAGCCAGGATGACCCAGATGCATGGGATCTATACGATGCACCAGTATCTGACAATAGTCCGGATTGCTACCCGGCAAGACCATCACCACCAGAAGACAGTACTGCTTACATGCAGGTAGTGTCCAGAGCAGCTACTTTTCACAATGTAGCACTGCATGCAGAACCTATTGAGGATGACTTTTTATTCAATACCCTGTCATCAACACATAGCCAATACCAGAGTTTGCCGATGTTACCAGGCATGTTAAAACATGCAAAACAGGTGTTTCAAGACCCCGTCAAAGGCAGAGCCATTACACCTAGAGTGGAGAAGAAGTACAAACCTCCCCCTACGGACCCTGTGTACATCACGCAACAACTAACATCTGACTCTGTGGTAGTAGGCGCAGCCCGGAAAAGGGCAAACTCTCAGACTTCTGGGGAAGCACCACCACCCGACAAAGAAAGTCGAAAGTTTGATGCAGCAGGGAAAAGGGTTGCAGCACAGGCAGCCAATCAATGGCGCATTGCCAATTCACAGGCTTTGTTTGTTGGCAAGATATGACAGGGCTCATTGGGACAAAATGCAGCATTTCATTGAACATCTTCCCAAAGAGTTTCAAAAGCGTGCACAACAAGTGGTGGAGGAGGGCCAAAGTATCTCCAACAACCAGATACGATCGGCTATGGACGCAGCGGACACAGCCGCCAGAACAGTTAACACAGCGGTCACTATTCGGAGACGTGCATGGCTACGCCCCTCCGGATTTAAGCCAGAGATCCAGCAGGCTGTGCTTAATATGCCTTTTAATGGACAACAGTTGTTTAGGCCGGAGGTAGATACAGCTATAGAGAAGCTAAAGAAAGACAGGGACACGGCCAAAGCCATGGGCGCGCTCTACTCCCCACAGAGGGGAGGCACCTTTAGGAAGCCACACTTTAGGGGGGGGGGGTTCGAGCCCAAAGCACAGAACCTTCAACCTCACAGGCCAGACCCACATACCAGGGCCAGTACCAAAGTGGAGGCTTCGGGGACAATATAGAGGCGGACAGTTCCCTAAAACAAGAGGGAAATTCCAACGCCCAAAAACCCCACAAACTAAACAGTGACTTCAATGTCACAAATCCCCAACACATAACACCAGTGGGGGGGAGACTCGCAGATTATTACAAAAATTGGGAAGAAATAACTACGGACTCGTGGGTCCTAGCCATTATCCAACATGGTTATTGCATAGAATTCCTACAATTACCACCAAATGTGCCTCCAAAAGCATACAACATGTCCAAACAGCACTTGGATCTATTACAACTAGAAGTCCAAGCGTTGTTACAGAAAGAGGCAATAGAACTGGTACCCAACCATCAGAAAGGAACAGGTGTTTATTCCCTGTATTTTCTAATACCAAAAAAGGACAAAACACTGAGACCCATCTTAGATCTCAGAACACTAAATCTTTACATCAAATCAGATCACTTTCACATGGTAACACCTCAGACGTGATTCCCTTGCCCAAACAACAAGACTTCATGTCAACATTAGACCTCAAGGAAGCTTACTGCCATATACCCATACATCCTTCACACAGGAAATACTTAAGGTTTGTAATCCAAGGAGTACATTACCAATTCAAAGTGTTAACATTCGGAATAACGACAGCACCAAGGGTATTTACAAAATGCCTTGCAGTAGTAGCCGCACATATCAGAAGACAGCACATACACGTATTCCGGTATCAAGACGATTGGTCAATAAAAACCAGCACTCAGAAACAGTGTCCTCAACACACAAAATACGTCATAGAAACCCTTCACAAGCTAGGGTTCTCAATAAACTACTTAAAATCACACTTACAACCGTGTCAAATACAACAATACTTAGGAGCAACAATCAACACAGAAAAAGGGATTGCCACTCCAAGTCCACAAAGGGTACAAGCATTCCAAAACGTAATACAAAGCATGCACCCAAACCAACAGTATCAAGTAAAGTTAGTGATGAAACTTCTAGGCATGATGTCTTCATGCATAGCCATTGTCCCAAACGCAAGATTACACATGCAGCCCTTACAGAAGTGCCTAGCGACACAATGGACACAAGCACAGGGTCAACTTCAAGATCTAGTGTTGCTAGACCGCCAAACACACACCTCGCTTCAATGGTGGAATCCTATAAATTTAAACCAAGGGCGGCCTTTCCAGGACCCAGTGCCTCAATACGTGATCACAACAGATGCTTCCATGGTAGGGTGGGGAGCACACCTCAACCAACACAGCATCCAGGGACAATGGGACACTCAACAAAAACAACTTCATATAAATCAGCTAGAACTACTAGCAGTGTTTCTAGCATTAAAAGCATTTCAACCGATAATAGCCCACAAACACATTCTTGTCAAAACAGACATCATGACAACAATGTATTACCTAAACAAACAGGGAGGGCCACACTCATCACAGCTGTGTCTTAGCACAAAAGATTTGGCATTGGGCGATTCACAATCACATTCGCCTAATAGCACAGTACATCCCAGGAATTCAAAACCAGTTGGCCGACAATCTCAGTCGAGATCACCAACAGACCCATGAATGGGAAATCCATCCCCAGATACTGCAAACTTATTCCAAAACTGGGGAACACTACAAATAGACCTATTCGCAACAAAAGCAAACGCAAAATGCCAAAACTTTGCATCCAGGTACCCACACCCTCAATCCAAGGGCAATGCGCTATGGATGAGTTGGTCAGGGATATTTGCTTACGCTTTTCCCCCTCTCCCACTCCTTCCGTATCTAGTAAACAAATTGAGTCAAAACAAACTCAAACTAATACTAGTAGCACCAACTTGGGCTCGCCAACCATGGTACACAACACTACTAGACCTGTCAGTAGTACCTCATGTCAAACTACCAAACAGACCAGACCTGTTACCTCAACACAAACAACAGATCAGACACCCGAATCCAGCATCGCTCAGTCTAGCAATCTAGCTCCTGAAGTCTTAGAATTTGGACATCTAGACCTTACACAAGAATGTATGGAGGTCATTAAACAAGCTAGGAAACCTACAACAAGACATTGCTACGCAAATAAATGGAAAAGATTTGTTTATTACTTTCATAATAATCAAATTCAACCACTACATGCGTCAACAAAAAACATTGTAAGTTACTTATTACACTTACAAAAATCTAAGCTAGCTTAGTCATCCATTAAAATACATCTCACAGCAATTTCTGCCTACCTGCAAATTACACATTCAACATCAATCTTTAGAATCCCAGTCATAAAAGCATTTATGGAGGGTCTAAAAAGAATCATTCCCCCAAGGACACCACCAGTGCCTTCGTGGAATCCCAATATTGTATTAACACGACTCATGGGTCCACCATTTGAACCCATGCACTCTTGTGAAATGCAATACTTAACATGGAAAGTAGTCTTCCTAATAGCTATAACATCTCTTAGAAGAGTAAGTGAAATACAAGCATTTACCAAACAGGAACCCTTTATACAAATACACAAGCATAAAGTGGTTCTACGCACAAATCCCAAATTTTTACCAAAAGTTATATCACCGTTCCAGTTAAATCAAACTGTGGAACTACCAGTATTTTTTACACAACCAGACTCTGTAGCTGAAAGAGCATTACATACATTAGACATCAAAAGGGCACTAATGTATTACATTGATAGAACCAAACAATTTCCCAAAACAAAACAATTGTTTGTAGCTTTTCAAAATCCTCATGCAGGAAATCCAATATCCAAACAAGGCACTGCCAGATGGATAGTTAAGTGTATTCAAACCTGCTATGTTAAAGCAAAGAGAGAACTGCCTATTGCACCAAAGGCACACTCCACTAGAAAGAAAGGCGCCACCATGGCCTTTCTAGGAAATATACCAATGACAGAAATCTGTAAGGCAGCCACATGGTCTACGCCGCATACATTCACAAAACATTACTGTGTGGATGTGTTAACAACACAACAAGCCACAGTAGGACAGGCAGTATTATGAACATTATTCCAAACAACTTCAACTCCTACAGGCTAAACCACCGCTTTTGGGGAGAAAACTGCTTACTAGTCTATGCACAGCATGTGTATCTTCAGCTACACATGCCATCGAACGGAAAATGTCACTTACCCAGTGTACATCTGTTCGTGGCATGAGACACTGCAGATTCACATGCGCCCTCCCACCACACCGGGAGCCTGTTGCCGTTATAAATTGATAAAAATAAACTTGTACATTTGTAAATTTGTAAATATGTATATATCACTTTTAGACACATTATGTACATACATACTTACTCCATTGCATGGGCACTATTACTATATGCACAACTCCTACCTCACCCTCTGCGGGGAAAACAATCTAAGATGGAGTCGACGCCCATGCGCAATGGAGCCGAAAGGGGAGGAGTCCCTCGATCTTGTGACTCGAAAAGACTTCTTTGAAGAAAAACAACTTGTAACACTCCGAGCCCAACACTAGATAGCAGGATAATGCACAGCATGTGAATCTGCAGCGTCTCATGCCACAAACAGATGTACATTGGGTAAGTGACATTTTCAATATATATACACACAGATATATGTACATACATATTTAAACCATGAGTAAATATACATTAGTTAAACAGGTTTAAAGAGTATGTGTGTAGTTTATTGTTATGACATAGTAGCGATACATATTTTCTAAAGAACTATATATATCTAGAATATACACATAATCAGATAAAAAATATTTATCAGCACAGGCATATGCAGTCCATAGCTGTTTTAATATGGTGGTTATGAAGGAAAGAGCGAAGTCTTGAGTAGTCTTCTGAAGACAAGATAGTTATCTGTGGATCTTATAGTTGGGGTAATGAATTCCGTAGTTTGGCTGCTTGAACGGAGAAGGATGTACCACCTTTAGTCTTTCATGTATGGTGGTGTTCTGAGGCGGGGTGCCAATCTTCAGCGGAGGTTTCTTTGTTGAATTTATTTGGTTATTTTGTTTCTGTTAAAAATCGGTTGTGTTCCGTGTATAGCTTTGTGGGTGAAACAAAGCAGCTTGAAGGTGCATCTTCTGGCAACGGGTAACCAGTGTAGTGCTTTCATGGCAGGGGAGATGTGGGCTTGTGGCTTACATGTAATAGTAGCCTGGCTGCGGAGTTCTGAATACGTTGTAGTTTTTTCATAATAGATAGAGATGATCCATGGTAGAGGCCATTGGCATAATCCAGTTTGGATACTACAAGCGAGATAGTAGCTTGCACCTTGTGTGGAAATCCGAGGTGGGAGAAGATGCATCGTAGAGTCTTCATGGTGATGAAGCTTGTTCGTGCTAATTTGTCCACTTGAGCATTCACTGTTAACTTGAAGTCTATGGTGATTCCAAGGTTTTTAACTTCCTCGTATAATTGAGGATGTGGTCCGAGATAGTCAGGCCAGGCGCACAGTGGGTCATAATTTTTCCAGTCACCACATATGAGTATTTCTGTTTTTGAGGCATTTAGTTTGAGATGGCTCCAAGTCATCCACTGATCAACAGCTCTGAGGCAACTGAAGATTTGTGAGTTTTCAATGTCTTTGGGACATTCCAATTTAAGTAGTATTTGTGTGTCATCTGCATAGTTGTAGCCTGTGAGATGAAAATCATTGATCAGTTCTGGTAATGATATCATATAGATGTTGAAAAGCAAAGGTGAGCTGGTTGATCCTTGGGGTCCCCTGCTTTTGTGAGGTAGGGTTTGGACGAGAAGGGGGTAGAATAGATGATATTAGTTCATTTTTAAAGGTAGAATGTAATCCAGTCGAGAGCAGTCCCTTCTATGCCAGCTTCGTGGAGTCTTTGAATTAGGGTGTCATGGTCAGCCGAATCAAAGCAGCTGAGGTCCAAGACAAGTAGTGCAGCAACTCCATTGAGGTCAACTGTGTTTTTAAGATCATCCCAGATTGCTATGAGTGCCTATTCAGTGCCTGCTCTGGGCGGAATCCAGTTTGGTAGTCTGAAACTACACATGTTGTCATCACCAACGAGGGTCGTTGGGGGAATGTCTTTTCGATCGCATGATCAGGGATTTATGCATACTTCTTTCCTCCAATTCCCCTCCTCCCAAGAGTAATCAGGAAAATCAATTCGGAACCCTGCAAGATAATTCTAATAGCTCCAGTGTGGCCATGTCATCCTTGGTACACAGAGTTACTGCTACTATCTTCATGTCCCCCATCAAGATAAAGCCAATTCCAGAGTTGCTCACCATTATCTAGGGACAAGTAAGACACCTGGATCCCAAATCTGAGCTTATCGGCATGGCTCCTGAAATCAACTACATACCAAAGGATTGCAAGGACATCCTTGCTAAAGCATGGATGGATAGCACAAATAAAACATACCGCCTAAAGTGGAATCTATTTCGTTTGTGGTGCGAGTCCATGAATATACACCCTCTCTCCTCCACCTCGGATGAAGTCTTACCATACTTGTTACAGCTAGCATGCTCAGGGCTTGCCCATGCATCCATCAAAGTTCATCTGGCAGCTATTTCTCGATATAGGAGAATGTCTGGGAAACCATCTCTGTGTTTGCAAAGGCTGATAAAATAATTCTTGAAAGGTCTTTTTACATCCTTTCCTACAGTGAAAGCCCCTCCTCCAGCATGGCAACTTAACAGGGTCATAGGCCAGCTGATGAAGGAGCCCTTCTAGCCCATACATAGGGCGGACATCAAGTACCTCACCTGGAAGGTGGCGCTCTGCCTCGCTCTTACTTCTGCACATAGGGTCAGCAAAACCCAGGCTTTTACAATACAGGAAACCTTCTTACAATTCAAAAACGACTGAGTTAATCTACGCACCAATCCTAAATTCATCCCGAAGGTGCCTTGGGACTGTGATTTGAATGAACCTGTAGTACTGGGGTCATTCTTCCTAAACCCCCTGACTGCTGCAGAGAGATCCCTTCATTCACTTGATCTAAAGAGATGCATCAAGTTTTATTTGGACAGGACGAAACCTTTAGTGCCCCTAGAAAAGGATAAACTGTAACTAAACAGACTATTTCTCGATGGATAAAAAATGCAATCGTCTTTTGCCATCAGAAAGCTGGTCGACCATTGGATACTAAGGAGCGTGCACATTCCACCAGAGCGGTATTAACGTCCTGTGCATTGTTCTCAGGTATATCGATACCTGACATCTGTCAAGCTGCAACGTTGAAGACAGCACATACTTTTACATGGCACTATTTCCTGGACATAGAGACGCTCCAAGGTGCAGCGGTTGGACAAGCGGTCCTTAGACATCTGTTCCAATAAAGGTGAGCCCTTTGTTGTTCCCTCCATCCACTTGTATTGTTTCCTGTCACATTATTTATACCGTAATAACTTTCCGTTCTCCAGACTCTAAACAAAAGCTGTGAGACCTTTTCACGCTCTCTCTTTAATAACAGTATGTGGATATTGTACACGCAGAAAATGTGCTACTCACTGCTTGCTAGTCTGATTCAAGCATGTGAATCTATGAAAGTCCCAATACTGGAGTAAGAAATAAGTTAACGTACCTGTAACTGTAGTTCTCCAGTTTTGGAAACTTTCATAGATTCATATGCAACCCACCGCCTCCCCTGGGGAGCTCACCTTCGTTCTCTCAGTAGTAACTATATTACAGGACTAAAGCTTGGAAAATCTGCGGGAAGGCAGCTCCTCACAGGAGGGTTTTAGAGGGCGATGTAACCTGATTGGTTGTTTCTAGAGTTAGGTCCTTTTTTACAAAAGACTGTGATATGTTTCTAAGATAAAGGCCTAATGCATGTAATGTTTAAATGCAATTGGGCATAGCTTCTGTATTGCATCGGGGACTCCCATCTTGACAACGGATAAGGATTCAAGCATGTGAATCTATGAAAGTTTCCAGTACTGGAGAACTACAGTTACAGGTAAGTAACGTATTTCTTATTTTTGTAACACTGTGTGGTTCTTTCATGTGTGATAAGTTGCTGTGTGACTATTGTGGTATTGCATCAGCTTTATGTGTCTCCTAGATAAGTCTTGGCTGCTCATCCACAGCTACCTCTAGAGAGCCCTGGCTTCCTTAACCCTGCCTACATACACTAATAGGGGTCGCCTGGACCTGGCATAAGGTGCCAACACCATAGGTGTCCACCACACACCAGGCCAGCTTCCTGTAAGTGGGACCTGAAGTTCTAGTGGGCGCAGCATCAGCGGAATCTCTCCGACATGGTCCAAATATAGGATGGAACTGCCAAAGATCTGCAGTGGTGGCTCTTGAACCGCGATAGGGTCGAAGGCACATCCCTCTCGTTTTCCCTTCCAGATCTCATACTAGTGAGAGATGTGTCACTCCTGGGATGGGGCGGCCACATGGGGGAGGTGGAGATCAGAGGCGCCTTTTGGAGCTCATGGCGATCAGACTGGCATTGAAAGCATTCCCTCCTTCTCTCAAAGGGGAAGTAGGGCAGGTGTTCACGGACAGCACCACGTCAGGATGCCTCGAGCTCCTGGACATAGCTGGAACATCAGGGCATTTTCCTGGTGGTTCAACACCTGGCAGGCTCTCTGAATGCCATGGCGGACAAACTCAGCTGACAATGCCTGGTCGATCACAAACGGCGTCTCCATTAAGAGGTGGCAGCAAGGTCTCTTTCAGTAGTGGGGAGATCCTTGGTTAGATCTGTTAGCCTCCACAGAGAATGCACAATGTTGGTAGTTTTACGCTTTGGAGTTTCCAAGGCGGCACTCACTCAGCAATGCTTTTTGTCCCAAGTGGAGCTCAGGCCTCCTGTACTGCTTTCCACCCATACCACTTCTGCCCAGCGTTCTCAAGAAGATCAAGAACTACCAGGCCTAAGTAATCCTTGTGGCTGCGGACTGGGCATGAAGAGTCTGGTATCCTGAGCTAGTGAGCATGGTCATCACTGCCCCATTGGGCAGGATCTTCTGTTGCAGCAGCATGGGAGGGTTCTCCACCCAAACCTGTCCAGTTTCCGCCTTCTTGCGTGGAGATTGAGCAGCAGCAGTTGACAACTTTTGACCTTCTGCCTGAAGTCTGTGATGTTATCTTGGCAGTCAGGCATCCCTTCACCAAAACGGTTAACATATGCCATTGGCAACGATTTGTAAAATGTTGTACAGAGTAGTCTATAGATCCTCTTTCTACTTCTCTATCTGATATTCTTTTATTTATTTCTCTTGCGCAGCAGGGTTCCGCTCTGGGCACTCTGAAGGGCTTTCTCTCTGCTGTGGCTGCCTTTTTTTTGGCTGCCTGACCCAACTCTCCCTGTTTAAGTTTCCTATTGTAAATAGGTTGCTAAAAGGGCTTGTACATATGTTTCTCTCTAAGCCCTTTATCATGCCTCATTGGGATCTTAATCTAGTTCTCATTTACCTTGTGTGTGCTCCCTTTGAGCCACTGCACTATTGTCCCCTCCGGCTGCTTACCATCAAGACAACCTTCTTAGTGGCAATAATATATGCCTGGAGGGTGAGTGAGATGCAGGTCTCGTCATCCAGGCCCCCATATCTAACAATATTTACAGACTAAGTACTGCTGCTCATTCGTGCCTCTTTCTTTCCAAAGGTGGTGACCACATTTCATCTGGGTGAAACTGTCACCCTGCCCATCTTCTTTGCTTCTGCACAACCCTCTTAAGGAAGGGGAAGCGACTCCCTGGCTGGAACTAAAAAGAGCGATGTCGTTCTACCTTAACTGCACAAAAGAGTTCCAGGTGGATGACCAACTCTCTTTGGGATATGTGCGAGCTAGAACTATTTTGCGCTGGGTCATTCTCTGTATTAATATCTGCTATTCCCTGGCTAAGAAGCATCCTCTTGAAGGCTTACGCGCCCACTCGACCAGGGGATAAGCTGTGACCATGGTGTTAGCTTGTGGAGTGAGTCCCAGTTATGGACATCTGTCGGGCAGCAAAGTGAGCCCCCCCATACACGTTCGCTAAGCTCTGCTGTCTGGACAGGCATGTCTGCAGGGACAGGCATTTCGCCTGTTCGTCCTGCAGGACTTTCTGGTCTGAAAACATTTGTCCGCAGACCACCTCCAGGAGGATATGGCTTGGGCATCTATAAAAGTTAAGGAATCTATACCTAGAAGTTGCTTATCAGGTGAACAAGTTACTTACCTTCAGTCACGCATTATCTGGTAAAGACTATTTAGCTGCAGATTCCTAACACCAACCCATGCTTCTCCGCTCTGCAGACTTGTTTGCTAGGATCAGGGTTTTCCCTTTTTCAGGGCCTTAGTTTCGGTGCTCGTATCTGCCAGTTCTTATCATGGCTTTGCGCTTCTAGTGTGGAAAGTTGTGATTAAAGTAACTGATGCCTGGGTGGCGCCTATATAGGTGACATTGACATCAATTCCAGCGACGCCAAGCAGAGCTGAATGGAGCAACCTGGCAGTGCACAAGGGGTATGGCTCGAGCAAAGGTTTCTGTATCAAGTCTGAAGCCTAGGGAAAATCAAAGGTAAGGAATCTGCAGCTAGATTCAGTATTTATAAGATAATGGGTTACCGAAGGTAAGTAACTTGTTCATCATCATCATAAAACAATGCTTCTGAGTCAATTTCTTGTAAAATCGATGTTACACTAGCAGCAAACAGAACTAGACTGTCTGTATACACTTAAGATACCCTACAAAATCTTCTCTGGGTCCCTAAGGTGGTAAACACAGTCACATCTCTGCTTTCTTGTGCTATATTTTGACAGAAAAAAACACTGGAAATGTCCATTGTGGATTTGTATTTTTTACGAACTATGTTATTTAATAAAGCTGTACTACGTAACTTATATAGCAAAGGTGCTAATATGACTGTTTAAGTGTCTGTAGCCTTAGACTGTGCTGTAGGAATCATCTGGCTTCATAGGAGAGATACAAGGTTCATTGACACTTTGATATTCTAATCAGGATAGAATTTCCTTAACAGGGCGTTTTTCTTCATGTTTAATAGGGTATTGTGGTTGAAAGTGTGGGCTGGACCTTGTAGATATAATGTGGTAAGGTGAATCTTCATCCCAGCCTGCTTGATTACAGTATAATGCTGGACCTTGTGCCAGAGCCCATTCTATGGCATACATTTCTTTAACATCCTCTGGAACAAGAACAGAAAAGGATGGTAATATTACATCCTTCCCCTGTGGGACTTTACTAACAAACGCAAGCTGCTAATCTACGTTGTAGGAAGTTGGCTCTGTATATACTATTTCAAAGTAAGACAGTGTGTGCACAGAGTCCAAGGGTTCCCCTTAGAGGTGAGATAGTGGCAAAAGTAGATAATTTCTAATGCTCTGTTTTGTGGTAGTGTTGTCGAGCAGTAGGCTTATCAGAGGGTAGTGTTAAGCATTTGTTGTACACACAGGCAATAAATGGGGAACACACACTCAAAGACTTACTCCAGGCCAATAGGTTTTTATATTGAATAATATATTTTCTTAGTTTATTTTAAGAACCACTGGTTCAGAATTTACAGTTAATACTTTAAATGTAAGGTACTTCACTTAGATACTTTAGGAACTTTGAATGAAAACAATATCATGTACAGTCTTTGTAAAAATGGCAATAAGCTATTTTCAAAGTGGACACAGTGCAAAAATCAACAGTTCCTGGGGGAGGTAAGTAAAGGTTAGTTTTGAAGGTAAGTAAAACACTTACAAGTCTCAAGTTTGGGGCATAGGCAGCCCACCGTTGGGGGTTCAAGGCAACCCCAGAGTTACCACACCAGCAGCTCAGGGCCAGTCAGCTGCAGAGGTCAAAGAGGAGCCCAAAACACATAGGCGCCTATGGGGAACAGGGGTGCTCCGGTTCCAGACTGCCAGCAGGTAAGTACCTGCATCCTCAGAGGGCACACCAGGGGGGTTTTGTAGAGCACGGGGGGGGGGGGGCGTGACAGGAAGGCACACAAAGTACACCCTCAGCGGCACAGGGGCGGCTGGGTGCAGTGAGCAAAGCAGGTGCCGGGTTTCAGGTAGGGATCAATGGAGGGACCCGGGGGTCACTCTAGCGATGCAGGCATTGGGGGGGGGGGGGGGGGAGCTTCTCCGGACAACCACCACCTGGGCTAGGCAGAGGGTCGCCTGGGGGTCACTCCTGTGTTGAAGTTCAGTTCCTTCAGGTCCTGGGGGCTGCGGGTGCAGTGTTGGTTCTAGGCGTCGGGTCCCTTGTTACAGGCAGTCGCGGTCAGGGGAAGCCTCTGGATTCTCTCTGCAGGTGTCTCTGTGGGGGCTAAGAGGGGTTGTCTCTGGTTACTCACGGGCTCGCAGTCGCCGGGAGTCCTCCCTGAGGTGTTGGTTTTCTGCAGATCGAGCCGGGGGGGGCGTCGGGTGCAGAGTGTGAAGTGTCACGCTTCCGGCAGGAAACGTGAAGTCTTTGGAAGTTGCTTCTTTGTTGCAAAGAAGTTGCAGGTTTTGAATAGGGCCGCTGTTCACAGGAGTTTCTTGTTCCTGTAGTCCAGGGCAGTCCTCTGAGGCTTCAGAGGTAGCTGGTCCCTGTCGGATGCGTCGCTGGAGCAGGTTTTCGAAGTTGGAGACAGGCC
The DNA here is from genome assembly GCF_031143425.1 of Pleurodeles waltl. Lineage (NCBI taxonomy): Eukaryota > Metazoa > Chordata > Amphibia > Caudata > Salamandridae > Pleurodeles > Pleurodeles waltl. Next base: position 81,435,740 of record NC_090444.1, on the reverse strand, counting down.
GGTAGGGCTGGGGCCAAATCAGTTGTTGTCTTCCTCCTTCTCTGCAGGCTTGTAGGTCAGCAGTCCCTCTTCTTTCTTCAGGTTGCAGGAATCTGATTTCCTGGGATCTGGGGAGCCCCTAAATACTGAATTTAGGGGTGTGTTTAGGTCTGGAAGGGCAGTAGCCAGTGGCTACTGTCCTTGAGGGTGGCTGCACCCTCTTTGTACCTCCTCCCTGTGGGGAGGGGGGCACATCCCTAATCCTATTGGGGGAATCCTCCAAACTCAAGATCGAGGATTTCTCAAGGCAGGGGTCACCAAAGCTCAGGACGCCTTAGGGGCTGTCCTGACTGGTGGGTGACTCCTCCTTGTTTTTCTCATTATCTCCTACAGCCTTGCTGCCAAAAGTGGGGGCAGTGGCCGGAGGGGCGGGCACCTCCACTAGCTGGGATGCCCAGGGGCGCTGTAACACAAGGGGTGAGCCTTTTTGGCTCACCGCCAGGTGTTACAGTTCCTGCAGGGGGAGGTGAGAAGCACCTCCACCCAGTACAGACTTTGTTCCTGCCCACAGAGTGACAAAGGCACTCTCCCCATGTGGCCAGCAACATGTCTGGTGTGTGACAGGCTGGCGGGAACTAGTCATCCTACACTAGAAGTCGGGTATGTTTTCAGGGGGCATCTCTAAGATGCCCTCTGGGTGTATTTTACAATAAATTGCACACTGGCATCAGTGTGCATTTATTGTGCTGAGAAGTTTGATACCAAACTTCCCAGTTTTCAGTGTAGCCATTATGGAACTATGGAATTCGTGTTTGACAAACTCCCAGACCATATACTCTTACGGCTACCCTGCACTTACAATGTCTAAGGTTTTGCTTAGACACTGTAGGGGCATAATGCCCATGCACATATGCCCCCACCTGTGGTATAGTGCACCCTGCCTTAGGGCTGTAAGTCCTGCTAGCGGGGTGACTTACCTATGCCACAGGCAGTGTGAGGCTGGCATGGCACTCTGAGGGTAGTGCCATTTCGACTTAGTAATTTTCTCCCCACCAGCACACACAAGCTGTGAAGCAGTGTGCATGTGCTGAGTGAGGGGTCCCTAGGGTGGCATAAGGCATGCTGCAGCCCTTAGAGATCTTCCCTGGCATCAGGGCCCTTGGTACCAGAGGTACCAGTTACAAGGGACTTACCTGAGTGCCAGGGTTGTGCCAATTGTGGAGACAAAGGTACAGTTTAGGGAAAGAACACTGGTGCTGGGGCCTGGTTAGCAGGGTCCCAGCACACTTTCAAATCTAAACTTAGCATCAGCAAAGGCAAAAAGTTAGGGGGTAACCATGCCAAGGAGGCATTTCCTTACAGTTACCATTATAAAGTACCTTTATTTTTTGGAACACTGTGTTTTTTTCATGTGTAAGAGTGCTGTGTGACTATAGTGGTATTGCATAAGCTTTGCATGTCTCCTAGATAAGTCTTGGCTGCTCATTCACAGCTACCTCTAGAGAGCCCTGGCTTCCTAAACACTGCCTACACTTCACTAATAGGGGATACCTGGTAGAAGGTGATAAAACCATAGGTGCTCACCATACACCAGGCCAGCTTCCTACAGGAAGTACTTTGAATTGATAGTGTTGTTCACCTTACCACAAAGCGAAGGTATTGTAGGTGGGCAGGATATATGGATATATGAAAGTATGTAAAAGAATTCAAGAGAGTAGACACCCTTGCCCTGATGTTCAGCAGGTATTCTTCTTCTTGCCCCTTTGTGAATGAGTGCTTGCACCTCTTCATCCTGACGGCAAAGATGTTCTCTGCTGAGGATGTGTATGCGGGGTGATATTTTGGAGGGCTTATGAGAAGCTCTAGGCAATAGATATGGTAAACTACAGCTACAACCGACCAGTCTGGTGTGCTGTCCTCCCAATGTGTGAGGAAATCTGGAAGTCTCACCCAATAGGTGACGTGATCTGGGGAGAAACGGAGTAAGTCAGTGTCTGGAGGCAGAGGCCCCTTTACCAGAACCACTCCTATCCATCTATTGTTGTTACTGCTGTAAGCACCTATGGTGTTACCGCTCCCCGCCTGTGGGGAAAAGGACTGTTGTTGTCTCTGATAAGAGTGCGGCTGATTCGAGAAATTGACTTTGACGCCTCCCCTCAGCTATTATTTGCAAAAAGGAGCCCTTTAGCAGTTGGGTCAAGGAAACATGGCCCTTGAATTAGACTGGGCTGTTGGGTGAGGGTTTGTCTCTTTTTCTCCCCCTGGATGTTACTACCCTTGCCTTTACAGGTTCTTTAATGGTCTCTGAGTGGATTTAAGCATGACCTAGAGCACATGTAGGATCTGCACTGTCTTTTTCGATTTGGAGAGCTTCTCTACAGGAAAGTCCTCTTCATTGTAGAGGATGTGCATGTCCACCTTACAAAAGGCCACACCCTTTGCATGACCTCATAGTATGCCATGGTGTCGTCGGATGGGGGTGCCCTGCCAAGATAGTGGTCTAGACACAGGTCACCTAGGGAAGTCGACATTCTTGTCAACCTAGGGATCATCTGTGGTTTTTGGCTTAAAGGGACAATTTCAGAGATCAACAGCTTCAAAGGAGATTTCTAGATCAGGAAAGGTGAGCGGAGACCCCTTGTGAGGCAGAATATTGGTTGGCTTTGGCAGAGGTGTTTTTCCAAGGTTTTCCCAGTGCTGGAATGAATAAAGAGGAGCTTCTGGCTTGTGTAGAGCTCTTCTTGGCATCTCTGCCTGATATACTGCTCTGATTTCTTGGATCTTACTGTTGATGGCGCTTTCAGCATTGATAGCATTTGGGGTGCCAACATAGGGCTTCAGAGTCGGCTTCAGTTGTGGCTGAGGCCCTGGAGGCAGCAGTCTTTTGTTAATGGGGCTCCTTGTCCATCTTCTACAGGAACGGTTCTCTACTTCAGTATGAGGCCTCTTTTGAGGCTTTGAATGAGTTTCAGAGCCGATTGTACTTACTACCCTGTGTGTGATCTTTGTTTAGGGCCGCTGAATCAGGATGCTAGCACAACGTTCTCTTCCTTATCAAGTTTGGAGGTGCTGGAGGAGGTGGACTCTGAAATGTGCGTGGTTTGACCTGGAAGAATGGCGGAAGTTCCAGCGTGGCCGTTGTCAACGCTACAGAGTTCCTGTTCATCAAAGATATAGGGGGTCTCAGCATACACCTGTCCCTTTTCTGCCTTAAGGTCTTCTCGAATCGGAAGGCATGGCAGGACTCGCAGGAGATATTGTGGGGTTCCAGAGGCACAATTTGTTGACATCTTGCATGGTCTGTCCACGGGTACAGAGCGTGGCACAGTTTTGTAAGGGCTTCCGTTCCATCCCTCATTTACTATCTTCTTTCTTTTGTGTCAAAGCTCACTGTCTGTTTCTTACAGATAATTGGTGTTAGATTCTAACCATGTGAGTGCGAAAAATGTATGGAACATGCCTAACCTCAGAGCTTTGTTGGTATGCATCTGAACCCAATACAGGAAAAAACAATCTAACACGGAGTTGGTGCCCATGCACATTGAGGACCAAGGGAGGAGTCACAGCACATCCCATGACACTAAAAACATCCTTGAGGAAAAAATAAACCTGCAACTAGATAGCAGAAGTGTGCAGAGCATGTAAATTTAGGGCAGCACAAAAACGAACAGGTGGTTCCTTACAGAATGCTCTTGTCAAATCCCTTTATGTGTATAATGAATTCAGTTACTCAAGGATTACCCACTTTATTATTGGGGCTCATTTTATCAACCTCTAAAGAATAAAAGGTTGTGTTTTTCCTTCCAAGAGTCCACAAGGCACCTGCTGCTCACAGAGATCCAGTCCTTAATTTGAGCTAGCGGGGCGAACTGACACTTACTATTTCCTCATCAGACATTGACTCCAAGCTGGAGAGAAAAGACACACAGAGGGGAAATAAGTAGGAATAGAAAGACTGAAATATATCGCAAAGTAAGAAATTAGGACCCTGCACGAGTGAAATAAAGGGACAAGGAGTGTCTGCTAGTGGCTGGAATAGGCATGAGGTTGATTCAGGACTATGCCACCTTGTTATTTGGTGCATCCACAATTTAAAAGCACTCGCCTTGGGTTTCTGAATAGTCCTTTGGGCATCAGCACTCATTCTATTGTAAATTAAGCACTGCAGAGATCTCAAAAGCAAACAATTGCCCCAAATCTTACAAGCTGCATTTGTGTACCTTAATAAAAACAAGAACCTTTGCAAGTTTTCAAACATTTGGTGGGATAATCATTATAACATGATTGTAAGAGTTTGAAAATACAGCAGTTTCTGCTAAACTATAAATCTTTTCATTAAGTTTCCTTTCTGTCTTCTAGGCCTCTGGCTTCCACAGCCAATGATAAGCTGGATCTGCAGGACTGTTTGGAACATGGCAGGATAGCAAAGGTAAAGAGCATCAAAATATGGTTGAAACCACTCAGACACAGTGCATCTCCCTCTAATAAAAGGATGGCCAAGTCCCACACTGCTACCACTTGCACTTAGATCCAGCATCTGTGGTTCTACTAAACATGTATAAGAGGAACTGAAACACACAACACATACGTCTCTTTACCTTTTACAGCCCAGGGGGCAATCACATTAGTGTTTAAAGTGATAGTTGAGGCAAATGGATCTGAGTATAGCATAATAAACCACAATATGTGTTCCATGAGCATCTTTCTGCTTCTGAAGGATAAATTGTAACTCTCCATATTCTTGGTTTCTTTTGAGAAAATCAATCCAGAGACCGATAAATTACTCTCTGATGTATCAAATAGAAATCCAAGTGCAGATAATAGACTTAAGGCTCAGTTGCGGTGTCCTGTGTGACAATTAATATTGTGACGTAACACCATCATGGCTCTCAACAAATCCACTTGGCAGAGCATGCTTTTCTGTGAATGCAGTGAAACGATGTGCAGTTACTTAAGGGATCTATGTTTCAAAGTACATCAGTTGGTCACATTTAACAGTGCCAAACAAGGACGTAACAATTTCATCCTTAGCCAGCCATGCAGAAAATGACACACTGCTGTTGACAGTAGAAAAGGAGGATTGATTTAATCAGCAGTTACTAACTCATCTTCAGAGAGTACTTGTAATCTAGTGGCAGTCTCTATCATATGCTTTCTTTTTTCACAGTTCAGCAAAGTAAGAACCATCACCACTAGATCTAACTCCATCAAGCAAGGTAAAGACCAGCATTTCCCGGTATTCATGAATGAGAAGGAGGACATTCTGTGGTGCACTGAAATGGAAAGGTAAGAAACATTGAACATACTTGGAGAATATTTCAGCATGTGACAGTCCTTCTGCCAAAGGTCAGAAGCTGTCAGAGGCTGTTGTACACTATGGCCATTATACTGGAGAGAAATGTGGTTTTCAACATTGGCCTGTGATGCAATGCTTATAAAAACGTTATGCCCCTAGGAACTGAGAGTGTTTCCATTTTAAATTATTAAATTCCCTGGAGGCAGTACAATACCTTTTATGGCCAAGCATTTCTTATCACGTGAGCTTTTGTGTCTTGCCATGGGTACCTGTCCTCTTCCTGAATCATTTCTCATCATTGAAGTGAAACTGCCTTCTTCACATTTAATGACTGTTTTGTTAAGTTTAGGCTTCTCAGGATAATGTAACGCCTACTATGTTTTAGTGGTCAGTGCCCTGATCTTGCAGTTGGATTACAACCATGAATTGCATCTAGGGCTGTCTGCCTGATAATTTTCAAGAATTTAGAGGGCATGGATCCTAAGGAAATGCCTTTTTTATATTAATGCTGCTGGTTTTTCGACTCAGAGTGCACTGAGGCCTGATAACCAGACCTCAGTGGCTTTGTCCTTACCTGTAAACTGATATGTCGAATTGGCTCTTAGCCAGTGGGCTAAGCTAACTCACCTGTAAGTCCCTACACAATGGTACCCAGAGCATGCAAGTTGGAGGCCCATCACACTTCACCACCATACATTGCAGCACTGGTTGTGTAACCCTGGGTGTGTCGCGAATAAAGCGAGATTCCCAGTCAGCCAGTTGCTGGTTGGAAGAGAAGTTTGAACAGCTGGCTTGATTTTGCCATTTAGAGAAACGGCAAAGCCAGACCTACCCTGGCTAAAGGTGTAAGTGACACGTACGACAGGCCTATCGAGCCATAAGGCGCAGGGGTGCAACATATCTCACAGGCAGAACCTAACATTTTAAATGTTCTGATAGTAAAAACGTGAAACTGTCATTCTTACTGTGGAAAGACTTGGTTATCCTATTGGCAAATACATAGTTACACGCTGACCCCTCAGCTGTGCTAACTCTGTAACAATGCGACCCAGACTGATGTTGCATCAGTTGTCATAACTGTTTCATCAGTCGAACAACCCAACACTTTCACAGTTCCTAAAAAGAGAAAGTATGGGGACATCTGCGTCAGATGGCAGACATGACTGATTCAGGAGAACAATGGTAACATCCACGATCTAAAATGGTGACCTCCATAATCAAAAATGGTGACGGGCCTACCTAAAATAGTCAAATGGCTCGGACCTTAGGGGCTTTACGTCAGTACCAAGGGACACCTGGTGGACAATAATGTAAGGACACCAGGTGGACAATGATGTCTTTATCATATTCTGTTGAGCAAAGAAAGGCAGTGCTGTGCAGAAAAGGACTATCTCACTCTTAATCGTGCTCAGCATTAAAATCTGCTATGCACTCGCCCAAAAGCAACCCCCTGGAGTTTTGTTGGCTCATCCTACCAGAGCCATGGCTGTTAATGCTGTGTTGGTGCACCAGGTGCTTGTTCTGGACATTTATTTGGCTGCTATGTGGGTGTCACTCCATACATTCATGAGGCACTATTATCTTTACAGCCAGGTCCGCTATGAAGGGCACTTGGCCTGTTTTCTCCTTCAGGACGTTTTGGTTTGAGACAGTTCACATATCCACCTTCTAAAAGGCAGTACATAAGTATTTATTCAAACGGTGAGGAATCTGCGGTTAGAAGTTCCTATCAGAAGTACAAGATACTTATCTTCGGTAACGATCTTTGTAGTAGAGACACTATCTAATTGCAGTTTTCTCACTGACACCTGCCTCGCCATTCTGTGAACTGTGCTTTTTCATTTAAAAAAGATTCCATCTTAGAAATCTTGCACTGTAGTCACGATTGACTTGATTGGCTAATCGTCTGCTGGTACACATGAGCCAGAAAGCAATTGATGTCAGTGTGCCTGGGTGGCACCTATATAGCCCACGCATGTCACATCTGGCATGGAACAAAATTGACGGGTCCAGCAATCTGTTTTCAGTGTTTTGCTGGCAGTTGTTGTTCTTGCAGAATCCCCTATCTTGACTTTACTTTCTTTCTGGGGGAGTAGGGTAACTTTACTCCTACTTTTCAGGGTCTTGGGTTGGGGTATCTTGGACACCCTTCGTGTTTTCTGACACTCCCAGCGACCCTATACAACCTACACTAGGCCTGGGGTCCATTCGTGGTTCGCATTCCACTTTTGGAGTATACGGTTTGTGTTGCCCCTAGGCCTATTTCTACCTATTGCATCCTATTGTGATTCTACATTGTTCGCTTGCACTATGTTTCTTACTGTTATTTACCTGATTTTTGGTTTGTGTATATATAATTTGTGTATATTACTTACCTCCTAAGTGAGGGTATCCTCTGAGATACGTTTGGCATATTGTCACTAAAATAAAGTACCTTTATATTTAGTAACCCTGAGTATTGTGTTTTCTTATGGTATAGTGCTATATGATATAAGTGGTATAGTAGGAGCTTTGCATGTCTCCTAGTTCAGCCTAAGCTACTCTGCTATAGCTACCTCTATCAGCCTAAGCTGCTAGAAACACCTCTATTCTACTAATAAGGGATAACTGGACTTGGCACAAGGTGTAAGTACCACAAGGTACCCACTATAAGCCAGGCCAGCCTCCTACAAGGACTACTAACAGTAGTCAGTCCAAGGGTGTAGCTGGGCTCACTTTAGGGACTGTAGTAGGGTCTGAGTTGGTTAGAGAGACCACTGAGGCAGTGTTAGTCTCTGCTGGGGGCATTGACCTTGCCACCCCTGCTGCCTGTCCCTTTAACATGGGTATGTACAAGCAGCATCCTCTGATAAATGGTGTTGAGGCTGAGGCCTACAAGGACACAGGTGCCAGTGTCACATGGTGACTCAAAAACCAGTGTCTCCTGAGCAACACCTTCTTGGTCACTAGTACCAAGTGACTAATGCTCACAACAACAGTGTGTGCCACCCCATGGCAGTTGTAGACTTCTGCTTGGGGGGGTGGGGTTCTGGTCTGGAAAAAAGTTGTATTGTCCACAGACCTACCTGTAGAGTGTCTACTAGTGGACTACTTGGTGACTTCAGCTTGGGCTGAAGTGGAGATGGAAGCCCATGCAGCAGTGCTGGGCACCCCGGGGCATATTTGTGCCCTTACATGAGCACAGGCCAAAGAGCAGAAAAGATCAGGGAAACTTTGAGCCTGGAACAATGGCCCAAGATCTTCCCAAACCCAAGAGTAGGAAGGGCAAGAAAGTGCCCCCTACTCCAACCTCCAGTGATGATTCAATCCCCGAGAAGGAAGAATCCACTCCCTTAGTATAACCTACACCAGAGGAACTACAAGCTGACACAGCTGAGCTCTTGGTTTCAGGGGGGCTGCCAGGGAGGAGTTCAGTAGAGCACAAAAGACTTGTCCCACACTGGAGGGCTTGAGGCAGCAAGCTGCCACTCAAGAGGCAGGGGATGTCAGTGGCACCCACAAGGTGTACTGGGAAGACAAGCTATTGTACTCGGAGCCAAGGCACCCCAAACCTGGTGCCACCATGAGATTGGTGGTCCCGCTACAGTACAGAGAATTTCTGTTAACCCTAGGCCATGACATCCCCCTGGCTGGTCACTTGGGGCAAAGTAAAACTTGGGACAGGCTTGTCCCTCACTTTCACTGGCCCCACATGTCAGAAGACACAAAGGAGTTGTGTGGCTCCTGTGTCACCTGTCAATGCAGTGGCAAAACAGGTGGCACCCCAACCCCCCTAATGCCACTTCCAGTGGCTGGGGTACCCTTTAAGAGGATTGTGGTGGATATTGTTGGTCCTCTAGACCCTCCCACAGCCTCTGGGAACAGATTAATTCTGGTGGTCATGAACCACGCCACCAGGTACCCAGAAGCTATTCCTCTTAGGACCACTACAGCTCCTGCAGCGGCCAAGGCCCTTCTTGCCATCTTTTTAAGAGTGGGTTTTCCTAAAGAGGTGGTATCAGAGGTGCAGACGTCGTGTCTGCATACCTGAAAGCAATGTGGAATCAATGTGGTGTTCTCTCGTAGGGGATTTCCATGTATAGTCATAAGCACTGAATAGTTCTGCATGCCTGCGGGGATCCCGCAGCACTGTTCTGAAGTGTCTTCTTAAGTGTAGATGTTCACCTTTCTTCAGGAAGGTGTGCAAAGTCACTTAAGAATGCCAATGTGCAGCCTAGAGGAAAGGCTACAAACGCCAAATTGTTCATTATTTTTGGTTGAAAAAAGGGTACTGTAATATAGATATACATTAAAAAACATGTATATTCTAGAGATGATGTAGAAAAAATCTTTCACAAACCTTTTTACAACTTTAAAATAAGGATGAAACAATGTAGGGCAGTGTAGCCCATAGGCTGCCATTATACAGAATGTAAATAAAGCTATGCCTTTAAGAAGAGAAAGACTTCCTGTATCCCATCATGCATAGCAAAAGGCAGTTGCCTCAGTTCTTTTTTCCGGCTCCTTCTGACAGGACCCTGAAGCATTGAGCTCCACCTATTTATAGTTTTTTTTACTAAAATTCAACACAAATCCTTTGGATTTCATTTTCGCTCGACGTTTTTCAACCAGAGTGAATGTTTTCTGTCTTTTTTTGTCAAATTCTGACAGAAATTTGAGGCTTTTTTTCCACCAACATGCCTTCACTTTTTGATAAGTGCCCTAGCTGTGGCAGGAAGAAGGCCAAAACAGACCCACATCAAGTCTGAATTATTTGCATGCTGTCATCTCATAAACCTGATGCCTGTGACATTTGTAAAACCTTCTCCAGGCGCACTCTTCGTGACAGGGAGAAAATTTGTCTTCAGGCCAAGGAGGAAGGTAGACGGAGGGCACAATCCACCACAGAGGGAGGGGAAGGTGAGTCTTCCACCAGGGCTCTGGCTTTGTCCTCTGGAGCAGCTTCCAGATCTGCTCAAAAACGTCACAGGTCCCCATCGATGTCGAGACAAGGAACAGCGCCGACATGCTCGCCGTCGAGAACCAGCTTGCCGTCGCGGAAGACACATCGCTCGCCGTCGAGAGCGTTATCATCGACGAGACGGCGCAGACATACCCAGTCGAGGAGTTCCCTGTCGAGGTCACCGTCGACACGAAGAGGAAGATTGACGTCAAGAGACAATGCTCGCCGTCGGAGACGATCAACGTCATCCCACCGACGTCAAGGCAGATCGCCGTAGAGGGGCTCCCAACGGCGAGAGGAATCAACATCGAGAGGCACACATCGGCGTCGTACTTCGACATTGAGAAGCTCGTCGGTGTCGAGAAGGCATTCAAAGAGACCAAGGAGAGTCTATACCACCTCGGAATCCTCGGCTTCTCTGATTCTCTTGCCATCTTCTCCTCAGCCATCTCCTTTACCCCCGACACCTCTGGCACCTACAGCTCCTCCGCCGGTACCTCTTTCTGAAGCCGCCCCGGTGACTCCTGCAGAATCTACAAGACAATCGTGTCATTCCTCAAGACGTTCCTCTACGTCTAGACACCGTCATCGGCATGATTCAGATCACAGGTCTCCTCGCTCCCACCATAGGCACTCCTCTTCATCCACAAGAGATTACTCTCCAACGTTATCGGACTCCCCGTATCCGAGAGTTTCACCCATAGATGATGTTAATACTTTTCAGGAGGTAATAATTTGCGGTGCTACCAAGCTGAACATCCCCCTGGCAGTACCCACTCCATACAACTTCTGTCATATTTGAGACATTACACCAGCGGTCTTCGGCTAGACCATTACTACCGCTGGTCCCAGGGTTACTTGAACCGGCAACGGAAATTTTCCTTACACCGTCCACAACCAAGACTGCTCCTTCCACACTCATAAAGAAATACCGTCCTCCTGAACAGGACCCTTTATTTCTGAGAGCTGATTCAGTGCCCGATTCGGTGGTAATCGTGGCTGCTAAAAAGCTACATTCAACATCTCCGTCGTCCTCCTCTCCACCAGGCAAGGAGAGCAGAAAGATTGATGCCGCAGGCCACAAGGTTTGCTCAACATCAGCCATCACCATGAAAGCGGCTAGTGCCACTGCCCTTTTGGGCAGGTATGATCGTGCCCTTTGGGATTCTATGCTACAATTTGCCGATTACCTTCCCAAAGACAAAAAGGAGGATTTCTTGGAAATTGTAAACAAAGGCGCCATGGTCTCCAACCAGGTGATTAGCCCGGCTGCGGACTGCTCCATATTATCTGCTCAGTTATTGTCATGGCATATCCTTAAGAAGACATTCCTGGCTACGCCTTACTTCACTCAAGCCAGAAGCGCAACAGAGGATACAGAACCTTCCTTTTTCAGGTTCCACTTTGTTTGGGTCTCATGGTGACGATGAGATGTCTAGGATGAAGACGGAATTAGACACTCTTAAGGCAGTGGGCATCGAGAAGCCAAGAGAACAGCGGAAACCTTTCCGTCCCTACCACCGTAGACTTTTCGCTCAAAGGCTTCAAACTCCGCAGTGGGTGCTGCCTAGATTCCAGCACCAGCAACACCAGAGACCTTTTTCGACCCAGCAAAAACAAACAAGAGGTCGCTCCACACCACAAACCGCCCAAACAGGACGTCAAACATCAGCGTCTAAACCCTGAATCCATACGTTCGATGGCATCTGTCGCTGTAGATACACATGTTGTGCATAGCCCGCCATCTGGTGTTGGGTCGGAGTGTTACAAGTTGTTTTTCTTCGAAGAAGTCTTTCGAGTCACGGGACCGAGGGACTCCTCCTCTTAGTCTCCATTGCGCATGGGCGTCGACTCCATCTTCGATTGTTTTCTTTCCGCCATCGGGTTCGGACGTGTTCCTTTCGCTCCGGGTTTCGGAACTGAAAGTTAGCTAAATATCGGAAAAATTACGTCGGTATTGTTGCGTTCGGGATCGGCTTAGTTAGAATCGACACCGAATCGAAGAGTGAAGAGCTCCGGTACCCTTCGGGGTCGTTTTCGATCCCCCTTCAGGGCCTAGTCGGCCCGACCGCGTGTAAAACAACACTGATGGAACGGACCCCGTTCCGTTTCTGTCCTAAATGCCACAACAAATACCCGTATACAGACCAACATTTGGTCTGTAACCTGTGCCTGTCGCCTGAGCACAGTGAAGAGACTTGCGAGGCCTGTCGTGCGTTCCGGTCCCGAAAAACACTCCGTGACCGTCGAGCCAGAAGACTGCAGATGGCGTCCACGCCGACAGCTCACCGAGAGTTCGAGGAACGAGAGGAAGAAGAAACCTTCTCGATCAATGATTCGGACTCCGAGGAATTCGACGACCAAAAAACTGTGAGTAAGACGTCGAAGCCAGCACACAAGAAAAGTGACAAGGCCCAGGGGACGCCACTGCCACCAGGCCATGGCTCGACCCATAAATTCGGTGACCGACCATCGGCCGAAATGGTGCCGAGATCGTCCGACTCCGGTCGAGACACCGGCACGCAGCCTTCTCGGGACCGAGAAAGTGCTGCTGAAAAACATCGACGCCGAGATAGCGGAGCCGAAACTGCTCGACGCAGAGACAGCGGCACCGAGGAGGATCGACGCCGAGAGGGTTCGACTCCGAAAAAGAAGAAGGTCACCTCAGAGCCGAAAAAGAGTACAGACAGGGTTTCGGTGCCAAAACAACCCGCAACCGACCCAACTACCGGTTCCTATTCAGAGGAGCAATCACTGTCCTCTCAGATGCGAAAGCATAGATTTGAGGAAGAGTTGCAATCCACCGAAGTGGACCACACTCAGAAACGTATTTTTATACAGGAAGGAACAGGGAAAATAAGCACCCTTCCCCCTATTAGGAGAAAAAGGAGACTGGAGTTTCAATCAGACCAAGCACCACAAACAAAAATGGTGAAAAAGGTAACTCCGCCACCCTCTCCTCCACCTGTAACTAACGTTTCACCGGCACAAACTCCATCACATTCCCCGGCTCACACCACCATGAGCCAAGGTGAACAGGACCAAGACGCTTGGGACTTATACGACGCCCCAGTGTCGGACAACAGTCCAGAGGCGTATCCTACAAAGCCCTCACCACCGGAAGATAGCACAGCATACTCACAAGTGGTGGCTAGAGCAGCAGAGTTCCACAACGTGTCCCTACACTCGGAACCAGTCGAGGATGACTTCTTATTCAACACCCTCTCCTCCACCCATAGCTCCTACCAAAGCCTGCCTATGCTCCCAGGAATGCTTCGGCACGCAAAGGAAATCTTCAAGGAGCCGGTCAAGAGTAGAGCAATAACACCAAGAGTGGAAAAGAAATATAAAGCTCCTCCCACAGACCCTGTTTTCATCAGCTCACAGCTGCCACCAGATTCCGTCGTAGTAGGAGCAGCTCGCAAGAGAGCCAACTCCCACACATCTGGGGATGCACCGCCCCCAGATAAAGAGAGCCGCAAGTTCGATGCAGCCGGAAAGAGAGTCGCAGTACAAGCTGCAAACCAGTGGCGCATCGCTAACTCTCAAGCACTACTTGCGCGCTATGACAGAGCCCATTGGGACGAGATGCAACACCTCATTGAGCATCTACCCAAAGAGCTACAAAAAAGGGCGAAACAGGTGGTTGAGGAAGGACAGAACATATCTAATAATCAGATACGCTCCTCTATGGATGCAGCGGACACAGCTGCAAGAACAATTAACACATCTGTGACTATAAGAAGGCACGCATGGCTACGAACGTCTGGTTTTAAACCAGAGATACAGAAGGCAGTGCTCAATATGCCATTCAATGAGAAACAACTGTTCGGACCAGAAGTGGACACGGCGATTGAGAAACTCAAAAAGGACACTGACACTGCTAAAGCCATGGGCGCACTCTACTCCCCGCAGAGCAGAGGCACTTACAGCACCTTCTGCAAAACAACCTTTAGAGGGGGGTTTCGGGGTCAAGCCACACAAGCCAGCACCTCACAGGCCACACCGTCCAGCTACCAGGGACAGTACCAAAGGGGAGGCTTTCGGGGCCAATACAGAGGACAATTCCCTAGGAATAGGGGAAAATTTCAAAGCCCCAACAACAAAACAGTGACTCACATGTCACTCATCCCCTCCACACAACACCAGTGGGGGGAAGAATAGGTCAGTATTACCAAGCATGGGAGGAAATAACTACAGACACTTGGGTCTTAGCAATTATCCAACATGGTTATTGCATAGAATTTCTACAAATCCCTCCAAACATACCACCAAAAGCACAGAATCTATCAAAACAACATTCAGACCTTCTGGAAATAGAAGTTCAAGCATTATTGCAAAAGAACGCAATAGAACTAGTGCCAAAGACACAAATAAACACAGGAGTTTATTCACTGTACTTCCTAATACCAAAGAAAGGACAAAACACTGAGACCAATCCTAGACCTCAGAACACTAAACACCTACATCAAATCAGAACACTTTCACATGGTCACGCTACAAGAAGTGTTACCATTGCTAAAGCAACAGGACTACATGACAACCTTAGATCTCAAAGACGCGTATTTCCACATACCAATACATCCGTCGCACAGGAAATACCTAAGGTTCGTATTCAAAGGAATACATTACCAATTCAAAGAATTGCCCTTCGGTTTAACAACTGCACCAAGAGTCTTCACAAAGTGCCTAGCAGTAGTGGCTGCACACATCAGAAGGCAGCAAATACACGTATTCCCGTATCTAGACGACTGGCTAATCAAGACCGACTCACTGACAAGGTGCTCGCACCACACAGATCAGGTCATGCAAACCCTCTACAAACTCGGTTTCACCATCAACTATGCAAAATCACACATTCTGCCGTGCAAGGTACAACAATACCTAGGTGCCACAATAGATACAACAAAGGGAATAGCCACTCCAAGTCCACAAAGGGTTCAAAATTTCCAAAAGATTATACAACGCATGTATCCAACACAAAAAATACAGGCGAAGATATTACAACTACTAGGCATGATGTCCTCATGCATAGCCATTGTCCCACACGCAAGGTTGCACATGCGGCCCTTACAACAGTGCCTAGCATCACAATGGTCTCAAGCACAGGGTCAGCTTCTAGATCTGGTGTTGATAGACCGCCTAACATACCTCTCGCTTCTATGGTGGAACAACATAAATTTAAACAAAGGGCGGCCTTTCCAAGACCCAGTGCCACAATATGTGATAACAGATGCTTCCATGACAGGGTGGGGAGCACACCTCAATCACCACAGCATACAAGGACAATGGGACGTACATCAAAGAAAGCTGCATATAAATTACCTCGAACTACTAGCAGTTTTCCAAGCATTAAAAGCATTTCAACCAATCATAACTCACAAATACATTCTTGTCAAAACAGACAACATGACAACAATGTATTATCTAAACAAACAGGGGGGGGACACTTGACACAGCTGTGCCTGCTGGCACAAAAAATATGGCAATGGGCAATTCACAACCACATTCGCCTAATAGCACAGTTTATTCCAGGGATCCAGAATCAACTTGCAGACAATCTCTCTCGAGATCACCAACAGGTCCACGAGTGGGAAATTCACCCCCAAATTCTAAACACTTACTTCAGACGTTGGGGAACACCTCAAATAGACTTATTTGCAACAAAGGAGAACGCAAAATGCCAAAACTTCGCATCCAGATACCCACACAGGCAGTCTCAAGGCAATGCCCTATGGATGAACTGGTCAGGGATATTTGCGTACGCTTTTCCCCCTCTCCCTCTCCTTCCATATCTAGTACACAAATTGAGTCAAAACAAACTCAAACTCATACTGATAGCACCAACGTGGGCAAGGCAACCATGGTACACAACACTGCTAGACCTATCAGTAGTACCCCACGTCAAGTTGCCCAACAGGCCAGATCTGTTAACGCAACACAAACAACAGATCAGGCATCCAAACCCAGCATCGCTGAATCTAGCAATCTGGCTCCTGAAATCCTAGAATTCGGACACTTAAACCTCACACAAGAATGTATGGAAGTCATAAAGCAAGCCAGAAGACCATCCACTAGACACTGCTATGCAAGCAAATGGAAAAGATTTGTTTGCTATTGCCATCATAATCAAATTCAACCATTACACGCATCTCCAAAAGATGTAGTGGGTTACTTACTACACTTACAAAAAACGAACCTGGCCTTCTCTTCCATTAAGATACACCTAGCAGCAATATCTGCATACCTGCAGATTACCCATTCAACTTCACTATTTAGGATACCTGTCATTAAAGCATTTATGGAAGGCCTCAAAAGAATTATACCACCAAGGACACCACCCGTTCCTTCATGGAACCTCAACATCGTCTTAACAAGACTCATGGGTCCACCCTTTGAACCTATGCACTCTTGCGAAATACAATTCCTAACATGGAAGGTTGCATTTCTCATCGCCATCACATCTCTAAGAAGAGTAAGTGAAATTCAGGCGTTTACAATACAAGAACCTTTTATCCAACTACACAAAAATAAAGTAGTCCTAAGGACCAATCCTAAATTTTTGCCAAAGGTTATTTCACCGTTCCACCTAAATCAAACGGTAGAGCTACCAGTGTTCTTCCCACAGCCAGATTCCATAGCTGAAAGGGCACTACATACATTAGACGTCAAAAGAGCACTAATGTACTACATCGACAGAACTAAAAAATCAGAAAAACTAAACAACTGTTTATTGCATTTCAAAAACCTCACGCAGGAAACCCAATATCGAAACAGGGTATAGCCAGATGGATAGTTAAGTGCATCCAAATCTGCTACCTTAAAGCAAAAAGACAACTGCCCATTACACCAAGGGCACACTCAACCAGAAAGAAAGGCGCTACCATGGCCTTCCTAGGGAATATTCCAATGCACGAAATATGTAAGGCAGCCACATGGTCTACGCCTCACACATTTACCAAGCACTACTGTGTAGACGTGCTATCAGCACAAGCCACAGTAGGTCAAGCCGTACTAAGAACCTTATTTCAGACTACTTCCACTCCTACAGGCTGAGCCACCGCTTTTGGGGAGATAACTGCTTACTAGTCTATGCACAACATGTGTATCTACAGCGACACATGCCATCGAACTGAAAATGTCACTTACCCAGTGTACATCTGTTCGTGGCATCAGTCGCTGAAGAATCACATGTGCCCACCCACCTCCCCGGGAGCCTGTAGCCGTTTGGAAGTTAGCTTCAACTTTGTACATTTGTAAATATATTAAATCTTAGATAGGTACATACTTATTCACTCCATTGCATGGGCACTATTACTAACAAACAACTCCTACCTCACCCTCTGCGGGGAAAACAATCGAAGATGGAGTCGACGCCCATGCGCAATGGAGACAAAGAGGTTGAGTCCCTCGGTCCCGTGACTCGAAAGACTTCTTCGAAGAAAAACAACTTGTAACACTCCGACCCAACACCAGATGGCGGGCTATGCACAACATGTGAATCTTCAGCGACTGATGCCACGAACAGATGTACACTGGGTAAGTGACATTTTCATTCCCCCTCTTCCGTTACTCACTCCGGTATGGGGGAAGTATTTTGCATCATCTGGAAGAGTGGCAACGCATAACATCAGACGCCTGGGTTTTGAATATTGTACAGAATGGCTATTTTCTCAGGTTCATAAACCCTCCTCGTTCTATTCCACCCAAACCGGTGAAATACCACCTCGACGTTCTCAAAGTAGAGGTCAGAACCCTATTACAAAAGAAGGAGATAGAACCTGTTCCTATGAACCAGCAAGGAAAGGGAATCTACTCAAGGTACTTCCTGGTACCAAAAAAAGACAAGCACGAGTTCCGACCCATTCTCGATCTAAGAATAGCCAACAAATGGATTTGCAAAGAAAAATTCAGAATGCTATCCTTACACCAAATCTATCCCCAACTTCATCAAGGCGATTGGCTCTGTTCAATAGATCTCCGCAACGCTTACTTCCACATTCCCGTGGTAAAAAAATATCAGAAGTTCTTAAGATTTCTCGTCGGACAAAGCCATTACCAATATACAGTGCTACCCTTCTGCCTCAAGTCAGCACCGAGGACGTTTTCCAAATGCATGGCGGTGGTGGCAGCCCATTTAAGGAAACATCGGATCTTCGTCTATCCCTACCTAGACAATTGGCTCATAAAAGCATCCACATACCGAGAGGCCCAACAGCATTTCAGTTGGACCTACCAACTACTCCAGAGACTGGGCCTTCAGGTCAATCTCTCCAAGTCCACGACATCACCTGTACAGAGGTTGCACTACTTAGGTGCCATCATCGATACCACTCAAGCAAAGGTGTTTCTTTCAGAAGAACAATGTTTATTAATCCTCCAGAAGTGCCAGCTACTCGAGAAAATCCCTCAGACCACTGCAAGGACGGTATCCTCTCTCCTGGGGTCGATGGCGTCTTGCATCTATCTCACTCCCAATGCTCGCCTCCATATAAGACCTTTACGGGAGTGCCTAGAAAACCAATGGAATCAACTAGTAGACGATTGGGAGGACAGCATCCTTCTTTCTCCCCATGCCATTCAATCCCTCAAGTGGTGGTGTTCTCCGAGCAATCTCCTGAAAGGGATGCCATTCCACCAACAGCCTCCCACTGAGACGATAGTCACGGATGCATCGCTGCTCGGATGGGGAGCGCATATGGATCACCTTCAGATTCAAGGCTCTTGGTCGCAGAGGGAAAGACTATATCACATCAATCTCCTAGAGTTACGTGCAGTCCATCTTGCGTTCAAGGCCTTCCTCCCCGCATTGACTACGAAAACTCTGCTTCTCCAAACAGACAACATGGCCACCATGTATTACTTGAACAAACAAGGGGGCACCAGATCCAGAGCTCTGTCTACGGAGGCCCAAACAATTTGGCACTGGCTTCTAGCCAGGAACTTAACAATAGTAGCAATTCACCTTCCTGGCATACAGAATGTCCAAGCGGATGCCCTCAGCCGAGCAATGGACGAAAACCACGAGTGGGTTCTGCACGACGACGACGTCCGCTCCATCTTTTCCATGTGAGGTACCCCTTCTGTAGATCTATTCACAACCCCAAAAAATGCCAAGACTTCGCCTCCAGGTACTACCATCCAGGAACATTGGGGAATGCCCTGTGGATAGACTGGTCAGGAAAATTTCTTTATGCCTTTCCACCGCTTCCCCTGATACCGACAGTCCTCCTCAAGCTGTCCCACTCCAACACCAAGATGATTCTCATCGCTCCGGAGTGGCCTTGTCAGTGGTGGTTTCCAGACCTTCTTCACCGGTCACTCCGTCGACATATCAGATTGCCACGCCGCCCGACCTTCTCACGAAGTTTCGAGGCCAGATGAGACATCCCAACCTCTCGTCTTTCAATTTGGCAGCATGGCTCCTGAGCTAGTACAGTATGGTCATCTTAATCTTCCTCAGGACTGCATGGAGATTCTAAGGGAGGCAAAATGCCCTTCCACAAGAACAGCTTATGCCTTCAAATGGAAAAGGTTCTGCATATGGTGTTCGGACAAGAACTTTGACCCAACGACGTGCGGAGAAGAAGCTATTCTTCCATATCTATTACACCTGGCGAAGTCTGGCTTACAGTTTTCATCAATCAGAGTACACCTTGCAGCTCTTACAGCATATAGGAAAAGTCCTTCACAAACCTCTTTCTTTAAAATTCCAGTCATTAAAGATTTCCTAGAAGGTTTAAAAAAGGTTTTTCCTCCTAGTAGACGTCCATCTCCTCCATGGGAGCTTAATATAGTCCTTTCGCGTCTGATGCTACACCCATTTGAACCCATACACAAGGCATCCCTCCAACTTCTCACCTGGAAAACTGCCTTTCTTGTAGCAATCACTTCAGCTCGCAGGGTTAGTGAGATCCAGGCCCTTTGCGCTCAAGAACCTTATACTGTTTTCCATTCCTCAAAAGTGGTAATGAGAACACATCCTAAATCCCTACCTGAAGTCATTTCAGACTTTCACGTAAACCAGACCATCTCCTTACCGACTTTCTTCCAAAATCCATCTACTCCTGCTGAGAGAACACTACATTCTCTCGATGTAAAGAGAGTTTTAAAATTGTATTTAGATAGAACAAAATCATTGTGCAAGTCGCAACAGCTGTTTATTAACTACGGCCCAGTTCGAACAGGCCTGGCCACCTCCAAACAATCCTTATCCAGGTGGATTGTCTCATGTATCTTATTCTGTTACCAGTTAGCAAATAAATCCCTTGATGGTAGACCTAAGGCCCAATACACTAGGGGCAAAGCATCAACTGGTATTTCCATGATAGTCATAAGCAACCCTTCCTCCTCCCCAGTGGAGTTGACATGATAATAATTATAATAATAATATTAATAATGAAAGATATTTTCAGACTTCTTCACGTCACATTACAAGCCTACAAAAAGAACCGAGGCAACTGCCTTTTGCTATGCATGATGGGATACAGGAAGTCTTTCTCTTAAAGGCACAGCTCTAGTTACATTCTGTATAATGGCAGCCTATGGGCTACACTGCCCTGCATTGTTTCATCCTTATTTTAAAGTTGTAAAAAGGTTTGTGAAAGATTTTTTCTACATCATCTCTAGAATATACATGTTTTTTTAATGTATACCTATACTACAGTACCCTTTTTTCAACCAAAAATAATGAACAATTTGGCCTTTGTAGCCTTTCCTCTAGTCTGCACATTGACATTCTTAAGTGACTTTGCAGGCCTTCCTCAAGAAAGGTGAACATCTACACTTAAGAAGACACTTCAGAACAGTGCTCCGGGTTCCCCGCAGGCGTGCAGAACTATTCAGTGCTTATGACTATCATGGAAATACCCCTACGAGAGAACTGGAGTTACAGGTAAGAAACTATTCCTTACTTATAAGTTCACCACCCCCTTACCACCCCAAACCAATGGTTTGGTAGATAGGTTTAATAAAACTCTCAAAGGCATGATCATGGGACTCTCTGAAAAACTCAGGAGATGATGGGATGTCTTAATGCCATGCCTTCTTTTCGCCTATAGGGAGGTCCCTCAAAAGGGTGTGGGCTTCAGCCCCTTTGAATGAGTGTTTGGGCACCCTCTTAGGGGTCCTCTTGCACTTGTTAGAGAAGACTGGGAGGAACCTCTCAAGCCTCCCAAGCAAGACATTGTGGACTGTATACTTGGCCTCAGATAAAGGATGGCTGAGTACATGAAGAAGGCCACTGAGCTGCAATAGCATGACCAGAAGGCTGTACTGACTGTATACCAGCCAGAACAGCAAGTGTGGGTCCTGGAGCCCGTGGCTCCCAGGGCGCTCCAGGACACGTGGAGTCGTCCCCACACAGAAGTGGAGAAAAAGGGTGAGGTTACTTATCTGGTAGACCTGGGCACTCCCAGAAGCCCCCTCGGGGTGCTTCATGTGAACCACCAAAAACCCTTTCAAGACAGGTCTGATATGATAATGCTCATTTCCTCTGATGAGGGATAGGAAGAGTCACAAACAATACTGCAGGAATGTCCTGGGACAGTTCTCAGAACTGTTCTCATTGACACTTGGTTTGAACACACCATTGTCACATGGGACAGTTTGCCAATCAAAAGTAAAATTTACAGACAACCTGACCATGTCAGAGACTGCATCAAGTTTAAAGTTCAGAAGATGCTAGGCGTTGGGAGTCATTGAGCCCTCATACAGCCCTTGGGCTAGTCATGTGGTTCTGGTCCCAAACCCACACTCCAAAAATGGCAAAAGAGAATTGAGGTTTTGTGTTGATAATAGAGGGCTCAACACTGTTACAAAAAAACAGATGTTCGTCCTATCCCTAGGGCAGATGAGCTAATAGATACACTGGCATCTGCCAAGTATCTAAAGACCTTTGATTTAACTGCTCACTATTGGCAAATTAAATTAGTGTAGGAAAGTAGTCTCTTTCTAGCATGTTTACCCCCACTTTTTGCCTGTTTGTCAGTGTGTTTGACTGTGTTCACTGGGATCCTTCTAACCAGGACCCCAGTGATTATGCTCTCTCCTTTTAAACGTGGTTTCTGGAACCTTTTTCACTCCACATTTGGCATAGTGGTGCCCCCATGTAAGTCCCCAGTATATGGTACCTAGGTACTGAGGGCATTGTGGTATCAGGGGATCCCTATGGGCTACAGCATGTATTATGCCACCCATAGGGAGGCCTTGCAAAGTGCTCTGCAGGACTGCCTTTGCAGCCTGCGTAAAATGGTTCATGCACCCTTTCACTACCAGGTCTCTGAACCAGGCCCCTATGGTAGGCCCTCTCAGCCCAGAGGGCAGGGTGCAGGTACCTGTGTGTGAGGGAACCCCTGCACTAGCAGAGGTGGCCCCACAAACTCCAGATCCATTTTCCTGGACTTTGTGAGTGTGGGGCGCCATTTTATGCGTGTACTAGACCTAGGTCACCACCTATGTCCAGCTACATAATGGCAACTCCAAACGTGGTCATGTTTGGGATGAAGCATGTCGGAATCATAACCCAATACTGTTGCCAGTATAGGTTCTATGATTCCATGCCCTCTGGGGGCTCCTTAGAGGACCCCCAGCATTGCTTCTACCTGCTTTCTGGGGTTTTCCTGGCAGCCCGCGCTGCTGCCACCCCTCAGACAGGTTTCTGCCCTCCTGCTGTCTGACCAGCTCATGCCCATGTAGGCAGAAAATAGAATTTCCTTACGGAGAGGGGGGTAACACGCTCTCCCTTTGGAAATAAGTATTACAAGGCCTGGGAGGGTTAGCCTCTCCAAGCCACTGGTATGCTTCGAAGGGCACATTTGGTGCCCTCCTTGCATAAACCAGTCTGCGCCGGTTCAGGGACCCCCAGTCCCTGCTCCGGCGTGAAACTGGACAATGGAAAGGGGAGTAACCACTTCCCTGTCCATCACCACCCCAGGGGTGGTGCCCAGAGCTCCTCCAAAGGGTCTCTGTATTCTGCCATCTTGAATCGAAGATGGGCAGAGGCCTCTGGGAGCATCTGAGGGGCCAGTAATGGCAGGTGACGTCACAGCCCTGTCCTGGATAGGTGGTCACCTGGCTAGGTGACCAATCCCCCTTCCAGGGCTATTTACGGTCTCCCTCTTGGGTGGGTCAAGAGATTTGATGTGCAATACTCCAGCAGGAGTCCTCTGCAATGTTTACATCGACTTCTGGCCACTGGAACCGCAACTGGACTCTACAGGAACCTACAATCTGCAGCTACAGTGACAAGACTGCTCTGCAACATTTGTTTCTCCTTCCTTCCAGCAACTGAAACATTACCCCGGCTGTGCATCCTCTGTGGGAGGCAAGTCTTCAGTCTGCACAAGAAGTCTCACGCAGGCACCAACTGCAACGATGTCTGGCTGCGTGGATCTCCTCTCGTCCTGAGCTGTGTGAATCCTGCATCACAGGTGGTGGTCTGGAGCTGTCCACTCGGTCCTCTCTGCCAACTGTCCAACTTTGGTTAAGGTAGGTCCTTTCCTTCCCACACAGGACAGTACCCCCGTGCACCGCGTCTCTTGCAGCTACCAAGGCTTGTTGGCATCTCTTCCAAGGGATCTTGAGGCTCCATGTAGCCCCAGCACTCTTCCCTGCGACCCACAGCCCTCTGCATGCTTCTCCTGCAACGTGGGACCTCTCCTCAGGTGTGCTGCATGGGGCCTCTCCGCAACTCTTGGGCTCCTTGACTGGATCTCCTGTGGGGACTGCCTCGTCTTCTTCGGACTCTGTGCACTGCTGATGGTCGCCTAGGACTCCCCCATGGGTTGAGCCCCTCTGGACCTTGCTGGTCCCCGGCAGCTCCACTTCTCCACAAACCGTGACATTTGCTTTTGCCAAGGCTTATTGGTGGATTTTCCACACCACAGACTGACTGCAGTCCTTAAACTGGCATGGGACGTCGACTGCATCATCCAGGAAGTCTTCATCTGCTCCAGTGCTGTATTGCTGACAGTCTTCGTCTCGCCGTCGACCAACTCCTGCATCCACAGACAGGTGGGTAGTGGCTCCTGCCACCACCGGACACTCCGTGAGCTGGACTTGGTCCCCTTCTTTTCCAGGTCTTACTCTTTCAGGATCCACCTTTGGTTTCTTGCAGTCTTGTCTGTGTCTTGCAATATCCTTCTCTGAACTCCTTTGGTTTGGTTTGGGTAGAACCAGTAACTTACCTCTTTTCTCCTGGTCGCTGCGGGGCACTCTAGTATTTGTTTTGTGGGTTTCCTAGTTCCTCCAGGTGCTCTTTGCCGATTCCACTTCCTTGGGTGGGGACCCGACGTATTTATTTCACTTACTCAAGTATTGGAACTTTCATAGATTCACATGCTTGAATCATTCCCCGCCGTCGAGATGGGAGTCCCTTGTACACTAAAATAGCAATATAGAAGCAATTACAATGAAAAAAGGCCCAACGGCTTTCAGTTTAGTAGCCTATCCTTGTCTCTGTGAGTAAAAAGGACCAAAGCAAGTCCCAGTCAATCAGGCTTCCCTTCCCTCTTGAATCCTCCTGTGAGAAGCTCCATTCTCTCAGATTTTCTACTGCACGTCGTGCTAGGGAGTCTCCGTTGATCTCTGCTCGGTCAAATCACCAGAGGAGTCGATTTCTTCAGCAAGTAAGGTTTCATCATTTTCCCTGGCCTAAGGGAATTATATTTTATCAAAATTCAACATGTCAGACAAGGAAAAGAAAAGCCTTTTTAGAGCCTGCAAAACCTTGTGGAAAAAAGAGACTTCATTTTGAAGATCCACACAAGGACTGTAATTATTGCCTATATCCTGATCATGTAGCCAAAGACCGTAGGGTATCTAGAATTTTTCCAACAAAACCCTCAAGGACAGGGGACAGTAGGCGACTGATTTGGCTGCAGAAATTTAAATACAAATCAAACCTGGTGTCTGGTTCTGACAGTGGGGAATCCTCCTCATCAAGAAAGTACCAACAAAGGGGCAGATCCCCTCAGTCTCAGCATTCTGAGAATCCACCTAAAAAAGCTCACAAAAAGTCAAAACAGGTGTCTTCTAAAGCTTACATCCCTTCCAGTTCTCCACTCAGGAGTTCTGCTTCATCCAAAAGAGACCCCAAAGAGCGTTCTGTTTCCTCAGAATGCAGCAAAAGAGCCTTTTCTGAGCCTCCAACACCACCTCCTGTGGTAAAACATGTCTTCAAAAGACCATCTGGGAAAACTACGACGTCCGCAGCGTCGAAAGGAGTGTATACAGCCTTGTCGTTGACTGCCACAATGTCCACTGTCTGTATGGTTGCTTCTACTTCAATGATGATCATCTCAACAACGTCCTTGTCGACGGGTTTTGCAGTCACATCGTCGACGATGAGTGTGCCAACATCACTTCTCCGTCAACGACAACGATGTTACCATAGTCGGCTGCCTCGTCGACAACTTTCTCCATCGTCAGTGCTGATTCCTTCGACGATGGTTAGGACATAAAAAATCCGATTTGCTCTCGCCATTGATTACATCACCAAGTAGGGTATCAGCATTGGTACCTACACATCTTTTAGAGGAGGAGGATTCTGAGGATGAGGGCCCGTTTGGGATTGCACATAGCCCTTCAGAACTGCACAAGTGCCATCATCTAGAGGAGGACATTCAGCATGATTCTCACTCATTTTATTCACAACCACAGCAGTATCCTTATCAGGAACAGATGGTCCCTTTGCTGGGATCACTCATAGCCGATTTACAGTTTATGTTGGACGACTACAGAAGGCGATTTCTGCCAGCTGGCTCGGAAGTGCAGCAACCATCTATACCACCCTCTGTGCCCCTTTTTTCCACTCCGGTTCATCCGGGGGTCCAGCCGTTACATGTTTCACTTCAGATGCGAATTTCAGTTCCAACAGGATCTATCTTCATCTGAGGATGACAGAGAGGAGGGAGATTTGCCGGATGTGATAACAGAATGGGATTATAATCAGATTCCTTCCACGTCCTCACCTTCCCCGGTCCCAATAGATTCCCCTCCAGGTGGCATCGGTGGTTTACACTATTTGTTAGAAAGAGCTGCGAAGAGGTTTGAGCTGCCCATGCCAAAGAAGCAAATGGACTGTTTCCTTTATGATTTTAAAGAACCTTTCCAAAAAAGTATAAAATCGATGCCAATAGTGGACAATATATGGGATGAAGGCATCAAGGAAATGAAAAACTCGGCTACCGTCACTCCTGTTTTGCCTCGTCTTGACAAGAAGTATAAGGCACTGGAAGACTTCTCCGGCTTGCCTCACGGGGCACCCCAAACCGGACTCAGTCATTGCCCCGGCTGCGCAACGTAGGTCCAGAAACACCTTCCACGCCAATATCTGCTCCACCAGACAAGGAGGGTAGAAGGCTCGATAATATTGCAAAGCGTTTCTCTTTGATGTCTACGCTTATGATAAGGGCCTCTAATTCTTTAGCTGTAATAGGCAGATACGACAGGCAATTAGGGGCAGACATTGCTCCCTACCTAGATCAGCTACCAGAGGAATCAAAGATGGAGGAGAAGAAAGTCTTGCAGGAGCGTGAAAGGTCTTCTGCAGTAGGTATAGACTGTGCGATGGATATCGCTACCATGGCTTTTCGACAGATGGCAGGGCCGGCTGTTCTAAGGCAGGGTTGGCTCCGTACAACTTTGTTTAGACCGGGGGTTCAAAAGAAGATTCTGGACCTACCTTTTGATGGTGAAGCCCTATTCGGAAAGCACATTGATGGTGCACTTCAGTCCATAAAGACCGACACAGCCAGGTCCTTTGGCACGCTGCAGTTTAGAAGACAGCCCTTTCGGGGGCTAGAGGTCGGGGATATTCATCTTATAGAGGAGGATGCCAACAATATAGATACCCCTCTGTCTCCGCGGCTTCTCAGTCCTTTTGTTCCCAGTACCAGCAGAGACTGCTTCCACAAGCGGCACATTCGAGAGCTTCGCAAAGAGGAAAAGCAGGAAGACAAGCAAATGACACAGGACGCAGACAATGACTTTCTGGTGACTCCGGCTACGAATCTTTCCTTGGATACAAAAATAGGGGGAAGGATTTCCCACTACTTTCGCAATTGGCAAAAGATAACATCAGACCAGTGGATCTTAAACCTGATTCAATTTGGCCATACTTTGGAATTCTTGCCGTGCCCTCCTGCAAGACCACCCCTCCCATGAAGGGTGAAGCACTTACATTTGCTCAAACAGGAAGTCGACTCAATGCTCCTCAAGGGAGCTGTAGAGAGAGTTCCACATCAAGACAAAAGAAGGGGATTCTACTCTCGATTCTTCCTGGTTCGAAAGAAATGGAAGAGTTGGCGCCCAATCTTAGACCTCAGAGATCTCAATACTTATCTCAGTCATTTTGTATGATTACCTTAACAGACATCCTGTCCCTTCTCAATCCAGAAGATTACATGTCCACCCTCGATTTGCTGGATTTATATTTCCATATCCCTATACATCCTTCCCACAGGAAATATCTCAGATTTGTAGTAGCCGGAGACCATTTCCAGTTCAAAGTTCTTCCTTTCAGTCTGAAATCGGTCCGAGAATTTTTACCAAATGTTTGGCTCCAGTCGCAGCCTTCCTAAGAAGGCACAACCATCAAGTCTTCCCTTATTTGGATGATTGGCTGGTCATGGCCAGGTCCAGATCTCAGGCACTGAGGTCCACATGCGCCTGCGTGGAGCTGTTCACAAATCTCGGCCTAACAGTCAACCGCGACAAATCAGCCTTCCAGCCCTTACATTTTTAGGGACAATATTGGACACTTTCACCAACAAGGCAACTCCTACAGAGGAGAGGCGGGAAAAATCTCATATCCCTTGCGGGGTGCCTGCAAAAAAGAAAATATGTTTCAGTTTGCCACTTCAAGCCCCTGTTGTGAATGATGTCCTCCTGCATTTCACTGGTACCATTCTGTCGTCTCAGAATGAGACCCCTCCAGGAACAGCTAGACCTTCAGTGGACACAGTCCAAGGGGTCTTTCGACGATGTAATCAGAATAACGAAACCCATGATATAAACTCTGACTTGGTGGACCCAGGAGTCTCAATTGTCGAGAGTACTTTCTTTTCTCCTCCAACCAGCTCTGTGGGTATTCACTACCGACGCATCTCTTGAAGGTTGGGGAGCCTTCCTCCAGCACTTACAAGTCAGGGGCAAATGGAAGCCACATCAGAGGTCTTTTCACATCAATTATCTTGAATTGAAGGCAGTTCGATTAGCGCTTCGCCCTTCTCTTCCATAGATAAGAGGCTCATCAGTACTCATTTGGATGGGCAACACTACAACAATGCATTATATCAATAAACAAGTAGGACCAGATATCTCCTCTTATTGAGAGAATCTCAGCACATTTGGGAATGGTCTGTCAGACAGAAGATAAACCTTCGAGCAGAACATGTCCCGGGCATTCAGAACATCATAGCAGACTCTCTGAGCAGGTCTCTATCATTCAACCACGAATGGGAGCTGGATCAAGAAGTCTTAAATCGAGTTTTCTCCCTATGGGGAAACCCAAACCTGGATCTCTTCGCCACCCTGCAGAATGCAAAATGCTGGTTCTTTGCAAGTCGGGATCACCATCGGGGATCTTGGGGGAAAGCGTTTTCCATGGTATGGTAAGGAATTTATGCTTAAGCCTTTCCGCCCATTCCCCTCATACCGAGAGTTCTAGCAAAGATCAAGAACGAACACTGCAAGCTTCTTCTGATTGCTCCGGCATGGCCTCGCCAGTGTTGGTATACAGAGCTCCTTCTCCTCTCAGAGAGCCGCAGCATCCCTCTACCAGTGATGCCGTTCCTACTAACAGTGAGCGAGGGTCAAATTCTCCACCCAGTTCCGGCTTCACTTCACTTGACAGCCTGGCTCCTGAACACCATAAGTTTGCGCGCCTAGATATTACTTCGGATTGTTGAATCATCCTCGCCAGAGCTGCAGCTGAGAGTACCAGCAAATGTTATCGTCTGAAGTGGAAAAGGTTTTGCTCATGGTGTACACAAGCTCAGGTACATCCTTTCTATTCGTCGCCGGAGCAGATACTGCCTTATCTTCTCCATCTGTCCAGATTGGGTTTGGCTGTCTCTTCGATTAGAGTCCACTTAGCAGCAATTTACTGCTATCGACGTACAGATAACGTAGCTCCTTTGTGGTCCGCAAGAGTCATACACCTATTTCTTAAAGGGCTGTTACGATCTTTCCCTCCAGTCAGACCTCCTCCACCATCGTGGCAACTTAACTTGGACTTGTTCCAATTAATGAAGCCTCCGTTTGAGCCAATTCTCAAGGCTTATTTAAAATTTATATCCTGGAAGGTCGCTCTCCTTCTCGCTCTTACCTAAGCCAGAAGAGTGAGCAAGATCCAAGCATTCACTATCCAAGACCCTTTCTTACAGTTCAAGAGAGACAGGGTAATCTTATGAACAAATCCAAAGTTTATACCTAAAGTTCCTTCGGATTTCCATATTAACCAACCGGTGGTACTAAAGTCGTTTTTCCCAAATCCATCAACACTGGTAGAACAGGCTCTGTATTCATTGGACATTCAGAGGTGCCTGAAGTTTTGTCTAGATAGAACTGAGCAACTTAGAAAATCGAATAATCTTTTTGTAGTATTTAGTGCTCATCAAAAAGGCTGGTCGTTGTCCTAGCAGGGGATGGCAAGGTGGATAGCCTCTGCTATTAACTTTTGTCATATAGCAGCAGGAAAACCTTTACAGAATCCAACTCATGCACACTCAACAAGGAAGGTGGCCACATCCACGGCGCTCTTTGCAGGAGTGCCCATCCAGGACATCTGCAGGGCAGCCACTTGGAAGTCAACGCATACATTTGCGAAACATTACTGTTTAGAAGAAACACAGCAGGGTGATTTGGCGGTAGGACAATCGGTTTTATGACATCTGTTCCAGTAACAGTGAGCTGTTGTATTTCTTCATTCCTTTTTCCCGCCAGCCCAGTGTATTTTGTGCACATTATATAGCATTCTTTCTTCCTTTGATGATGTAATGTTTCTTATTTTTCAGGCTAAGGTGCTGTTCTTTTACCATGTTCATTGCCTATTTAATATTTTGTCTGTCCTTCATGATCATGTTTCTTCAGTGATTCTGGACATATATATATATATGTTCGATGGCATGTGTAGCTGCAGATACACATGCTGTGCACATCCCGCCATCTAGTGTTGGGCTCGGAGTGTTAAAAGTTGTTTTTCTTCGAAGAAGTCTTTTCGAGTCACGAGATCGAGGGACTCCTCCCATTTCGGCTCCATTGCGCATGGGCGTCGACTCCATCTTAGATTGGTTTCTTTCCGCCATCGGGTTCGGACTTGTTCCTTTTCGCTCCGCGTTTCGGTTCGGAAAGATAGTTAGAATCTCTGAAAATTCGACAGTATTGTTTGCGTTCGGTATCGGGTTAGTTACAACAGATCGACACCGAATTTTGAAGAGCTCCGGTGGCCCTTTGGGGGTTTTCGATTCCCTGGCGGGGCCTGGTCGGCCCGACCACGTGCGTCTTCAAGGCTAATGGAACGGACCCCATTCCGCTTCTGCTCCAAATGTCACAACAAGTATCCCTATACAGATCAGCATCTGGTCTGTAACTTGTGTTTGCCTCCAGAACACAAAGAAGATACTTGTGAAGCCTGTCGAGACCGAAGAGCGAGAAGACTACAAATGGCGTCTGTGCCGACAGGACAAAAACACTTGGAGGAGGAAGAAGAAACCTTCTCCATCGAGGACTCGGACGAGGTCGATCCCGAACAGACGACGAAAACCGTGAGTAAGACGTCGACACACGAAACTCAAGGAAAAACCACTAAAGCCAGGGGACGCCACCGCCAGCAGGCCATGGCTTAACCCGGAAAATAGGTGACCGACCATCGGCACCGAAAAAGGGCACGCATGTGTCGAAGGCATCCGACTCCGGTCGAGATACCGGCACAGAGCAGACTCGACCCCGAGACAGCGGGTCAGAGCAATTTCGACACCGAGAGGGCGGCACCGAAACGAGTTGGCACTGAGAGACCGGAACGCCGAAAATTAAAAAAGTGTTGTCGAAGCCGAAAAAGACTGCCGAAAAAGTTTCCATACCGAAACATCCGGCCTCGGAACCAAAATCAAGTTCCTACACAGAGGAACAGGGACTGTCCTCACAAATGCAAGGACATAGGTTCGGACAAGAACTAGAGTCAATGGAGCCAGATTACACTCATAGAAGGCTCCACATCCAAAAAGACACAGGGAAGATAAGTACTCTTCCCCCAATTCGGATGAAAAGAAAACTTGCCTTCCAAGAGAAAGACAAGCAGCCACAGGCAAAGGTGGCAAGACAAGTAACCACGCCACCATCTCCACCACGCTCAACACAACCATCACCGGTAGCCACTCCACCACTGATGCAGTCCCCAACTCATACCGGAATGAGTCAGGACGATCCCGACGCATGGGATCTTTATGATGCGCCAGTATCAGATAACAGCCCAGACTGTTATCCAGCGAGACCGTCACCACCTGAGGACAGTACAGCCTACACACAGGTGGTGTCAAGAGCAGCGGCGTTTCATAATGTCACCCTCCATGCAGAGCCTATTGAGGATGACTTTTTATTTAACACACTATCGTCCACACATAGCCAGTACCAGAGTCTCCCTATGTTACCTGGAATGCTAAAACACTCCAAACAGGTGTTTCAGAAGTCTGTAAAGGGCAGGGCCATAACTCTAAGGGTGGAGAAGAAATACAAGCCGCCAACAACAGACCCTGTATACATCACGCAGCAATTAACACCCGCTCTGGTAGGGGCAGCTCGCAAGAGAGCAAACTCACACACCTCAGGAGACGCACCACCTCCAGACAAGGAGAGTCACAAGTTCGACGCTGCGGGGAAAAGGGTTGCAGCACCAGATATGATAGGGCTCATTGGGACGAAATGCAACATTTCATTGAACACTTGCCCAAAGAGTTCCAAAAGAGAGCACAACAAGTGGTGGAGGAAGGAGAGAGTATCTCGAACAATCAGATACGCTCTGCAATGGATGCAGCGGACACAGCTGCTAGGACAGTAAATACAGCGGTGACCATAAGGAGACACGCATGGCTGCGTACATCAGGATTCAAGCCGGAAATACAACAAGCTGTGCTGAATATGCCATTTAACGGACAGCAGTTGTTTGGGCTGGAGGTGGACACTGCCATTGAAAAACTAAAAAAAGACACAGATACGGCCAAGGCCATGGGCGCACTCTACTCCCCACAGAGCAGAGGCACTTTTCGGAAATCACAGTTTCGAGGGGGGTTTCGGGGACAGAGCACAGAACCCTCAACCTCACAAACAAGGCCCACTTATCAGAGTCAATATCAGCGGGGAGGTTTTCGAGGACACTATAGAGGGGGACAGTTCCCAAAAAGTAGAGGGAAGTTCCAGAGTCCCAAAACTCCACCAAATAAACAGTGACTTCAACGTCACAAATCCCCAACACATAACACCAGTGGGGGGGAGACTAAGCAAGTTCTACAAACACTGGGAAGAAATAACAACAGACATGTGGGTCCTAGTCATTATCCAGCATGGTTATTGCATATAAATTTCTACAGTTCCCTCCAAATGTCCCACCGAAAACGCACAATATGTCCAAACAACACATGGAACTCTTACAACTGGAGGTCCAAGCGTTGTTGCAAAAAGATGCTATAGAGATAGTACCAATTCATCAAAGAGGAACAGGAGTTTTTACTCCCTGTACTTTCTCATACCCAAAAAAGACAAAACCCTAAGACCTATATTAGATCTCAGAACACTAAACATCTACATCAAATCAGATCACTTTCACATGGTGACACTACAAGACGTGATCCCACTGCTCAAACAACAAGACTACACTAGACCTAAAGGATGCATATTTCCATATACCTATACATCCTTCCCACAGAAAGTACTTAAGGTTTGTATTCCAAGGAGTACATTACCAGTTCAAAGTGTTGCCATTCGGGATAACAACAGCGCCAAGAGTTTTTACAAAATGCCTGGCAGTAGTCGCCGCTCATATCAGAAGGCAGCAAATACATGTGTTCCCGTACCTAGACGATTGGCTAATCAAGACCAATACGCAAGAACGGTGTTCACAACACACAAGGTACGTCATAGAAACCCTTCACAAGCTAGGTTTCTCACTCAACTACAACAAGTCACACCTACAGCCGTGTCAAATACAACAATACTTAGCAGCAACAATCAACACAACCAAAGGGATTGCCACTCCAAGTCCACAAAGGGTACAGGCATTTCACAACGTAATACAAGCCATGCACCCAAAACAAAAGGTACAGGTAAATTTAGTGATGAAACTACTAGGCATGATGTCATCATGCATAGCCATTGTCCCAACGCAAGATTACACATGCAACCCTTACAACAGTGCCTAGCATCACAATGGTCACAAGCACAGGGTCAACTTCAAGATCTAGTGTTGATAGACCGCCAAACATACACCTCGCTTCAATGGTGGAACGATATAAATTGAAACATGGGGCGGCCTTTTCAAGACCCAGTGCCTCAGTACGTAATCACAACGGATGCTTCCATGATAGGTTGGGGAGCACACCTCAACCAACACAGCATCCAAGGACAATGGGACAATCAGCAGAGACAGCTTCACATAAATCACTTAGAACTACTAGCAGTATTTCTAGCGCTGAAAGCATTTCAACCTATAATAACCCACAAACACAGAACAAACAAGGCGGAACACACTTGACACAGTTGTGTCTCTTGGCACATAAACTATGGCATTGGGCGATTCACATTCACCTAATAGCTCAGTTCATACCAGGAATTCAGAACCAGTTAGCAGACAATCTCTCTCGGGATCACCAACAGATCCACGAATGGGAAATTCACCCACAAATACTAAACACTTACTTCCAAAGGTGGGGAACACCGCAAATAGACCTATTTGCAACAAAGGAAAATGCAAAATGCCAAAACTTCGCATCCAGGTACCCACAGGATCAGTCTCAGGGCAATGCGTTCTGGATGAGTTGGTCAGGGATATTTGCATACGCTTTTCCCCCTCTCCCACTCCTTCCATATCTAGTCAACAAATTGAGTCAAAACAAACTCAAACTCATACTAATAGCACCAACTTGGGCACGACAACCTTGGTACACAACACTACTAGAACTCTCAGTAGTGCCTCATATCACGCTGCCAAACAGACCAGATCTGTTAACTCAACACAAACAAGAGATCAGGCACCCAAATCCAGCATCACTGAATCTAGCAATTTGGCTCCTGAAGTCTTAGAATTCGGACATCTAGACCTTACACAGGAATGTATGGAGGTCATAAAACAAGCTAGAAAAGCAACCACAAGACATTGCTATGCAAATAAGTGGAAAAGATTTGTTTATTATTGTCATAATAATCAAATCCAACCATTACACGCAACTGCTAAAGACATCGTAAGCTACCTACTACACTTACAAAAGTCAAAGTTAGCTTTTTCATCCATTAAAATACATCTCACCGCAATTTCTGCGTATTTGCAAATTACGCACTCAACTTCATTATTCAGGATTCCAGTCATAAAGGCATTTATGGAAGGCCTGAAAAGAATTATCCCACCAAGAACACCACCAGTTCCTTCGTGGAACCTCAACATAGTCTTAACACGACTCATGGGTCCACCTTTTGAACCCATGCACTCATGTGAGATACAATACTTAACATGGAAAGTAGCATTTCTAATTGGCATCACATCTCTGAGAAGAGTAAGTGAAATACAAGCATTTACCATACAAGAACCCTTTATTCAGATACACAAACATAAAGTAGTTCTGCGCACAAATCCTAAGTTCTTACCGAAAGTCATATCACCGTTCCACTTAAATCAATCGGTGGAACTACCAGTGTTCTTTCCACAACCAGATTCTGTAGCTGAGAGAGCATTACATACATTAGATATCAAAAGGGCATTAATGTACTACATTGATAGAACAAAACAAATTCGCAAAACAAAACAGTTGTTCGTTGCTTTCCAAAAACCTCATACAGGGAATCCAATATCCAAACAAGGCATTGCCAGATGGATAGTTAAATGCATTCAAACCTGTTATATCAAAGCAAAAAGAGAACTGCCTATAACACCAAAGGCACACTCTACTAGAAAGAAAGGTGCTACCATGGCCTTTCTAGGAAACATACCTATGACTGAAATATGTAAGGCAGCCACATGGTCTACGCCTCATACGTTTACCAAACATTACTGCGTGGATGTGTTAACAACACAGCAAGCCACAGTAGGACAAGCAGTACTACGAACTTTATTTCAAACAACTTCAACTCCTACAGGCTGAGCCACCGCCTTTTGGGGAGATAACTGCTTACTAGTCTATGCACAGCATGTGTATCTACAGCTACACATGCCATCGAACGGAAAATGTCACTTACCCAGTGTACATCTGTTCGTGGCATGAGACGCTGCAGATTCACATGCGCCCTCCCCGGGAGCCTGTAGCCGTTTTTTAAGTTGGTCTTGAACATTTGTAAATTTGTAAATATCTCACTTTAAACCACATTAAGTACATACATATTTACTCCATTGCATGGGCACTATTACTATAATACACAACTCCTACCTCACCCTCTGCGGGGAAAACAATCTAAGATGGAGTCGACGCCCATGCGCAATGGAGCCGAAAGGGGAGGAGTCCCTCGATCTCGTGACTCGAAAAGACTTCTTCGAAGAAAAACAACTTGTAACACTCCGAGCCCAACACTAGATGGCAGGATGTGCACAGCATGTGAATCTGCAGCGTCTCATGCCACGAACAGATGTACACTGGGTAAGTGACATTTTCCATATATATATATACTATACAATGTGCTTCATTCCTGCTTGCTATTCTGATTCAAGCATGTGAATCCATTAAAGTTCCAATGCTGGAGTAAGAAAATTAGTTACCTGTAACTGTAGTTCTCCAGTTTAGGAATCTTTCATAGATTCATATGGCACCCTCCCTCCTCCCCTGGGAAGCTCACCGTAACCTGTCCTCTTCAGATACTCTGGCACTCGGGAATGGAGCTTCTCACAGGAGGGTTCTGGGGAGAAGGTGTAGGAGGCTGGCCTGGCTTATAGTGGGTACCTGATGGTACTTACACCTTGTGCCAGGTCCAGTTATCCCTTATTAGTAGATTAGAAGTGTTCTAGCAGCTTAGGCTGATAGAGGTAGCTATAGCAGAGCAGCTTAGGCTGAACTAGGAGACATGCAAAAGCAGCTACTATACCACTTATATCATATAGCACTATATCATAAGAAACACAATACTCAGAGTTACTGAAAATAAAGGTACTTTATTTTAGTGACAATATGCCAAAGGTATCTCAGAGGATATACTCCCTTAGGAGGTAAGTAAAATACACAAAATATACAGACAAACCAAAATCAGGTAAGTAAACAGTTAGAAAATTAGTGCAAACACTGTAGAACACAATAGGATGCAATAGGCCTAGGGGCAACACAAACCATATACTCTAAAAGTAGAATGCGAACCACGAATGGACCCCAGGCCTAGTGTAGTGTGTATAGGGTCACTGGGAGTGTAAGAAAACACTAAGGGTGTCCAAGATTCCCCACCCCAAGACCCTGAAAAGTAGGAGTAAAGTTACCCTACTACCCCAGAAAGACAGTAAAGTCGAGATAGGGGATTCTGCAAAGGCAACAACTGACTGCGAAGCACTGAAGACTGATTCCTGGACCTGAGGACCTGCAAAGGAAGTGGACCAAGTCCAAGAGTCATGCAAGCGTCCCAGGGGATGGGGGGGGGGCAGGAGCCCACTTAACCCCGGATGAAGGTGCAAAAAGGCTGCCTCCGGGTGGAAGAAGCAGAAGATTCTGCAACAACGGAAGGTGCCAGGAACTTCCACTTTGGTCAGAATATGTCCCACGGCGTGCTGGAGGACCCAGAATTGTTTCCACGCAGAAAGACCGCAAAGAAAGCCTTGCTAGCTGCAAGAGTCGCGGTTGAAGATTATGGGTGCTGCCAGGGCTCAGGAAGGACCAGGAGGTCGCCCCTTGGCGGAGGAGACAGAGGGGGTGCTCATTAACAGAGAGAGCCCACGCAGAAGCAGGCAGCACCCGCAGAAGCACTTGAACAGGCGTTCAAGAAATCTGAGCACAGCAGTCGTCTCAACACAACAAAAGAGGGTCCCACGAAGCTGGAGGTCAACTCAGCAAGTTGGGCAATGCAGGACGGAGTGCTGGGGACCTGGGCTGTTCTGTGCACGAAGGAAGTCTTGCAAAACTGCACAGAAGCCCTAGCAGCTGCAGATCACGCAGTACACAGGATTACTGTCTGGCGTGGGGAGGCAAGGACTTACCTCCACCAAATTTGGACAGAAGTACCACTGGACTGTCAGGGTCACTTGGATCCAGCTCCTGTGTTCCAGGGACCACGCTCGTCAAGATGAGAGGGGACCCAGAGGACCAGTGATGCAGAAGTTTGTCGCCTGCGTTAGCAGGGGGAAGATTCTGTCGACCCACGGGAGATCTCTTCTTGGCATCCAGTGCAGGGTGAAGGCAGACAGCCCTCAGAGCATGCACCACCAGGAAACAGTCAAGAAAGCCGGCAGGATTAGGTGCTACAATGTTGCTGGTAGTCGTTTTGCTACTTTGTTGCGGTTTTGCTGGGTTCCTGGAGCAGTCAGTGGTCGATCCTTGGTAGAAGTTGGAGAGAAGTGCAGAGGAACTCTGGTGAGCTCTTGCATTTGTTATGTGACAAGAAACCCACAGGAGAGACCCTAAGTAGCCATCATAGGAGGATTGGCTACCTAACCAGGTAAGAGCCTATGAGGAGGGGTCTCTGACGTCACCTGCTGGCACTGGCCACTCAGAGGTCTCCATTGTTCCCTCACCTCTGCATTCAAGGTGGTAGAGGTCTGCGACACACTGGAGGCGCTCTGGGCACCACCCCTGGGGTGGTGATGGACAGGGGAGTGGTCACTCCCCTTTTCCTTTGTCCAGTTTTGTGCCAGAACAGGGGCTGGGGGATCCCTGAACCGGTGTAGACTGGTTTATGCAAGGAGGGCACCATTTGTGCCCTTCAAAACATTTCCAGAGGCCAGGAGAGGTTACTCCTCTCAGGCCCTTAACACCTATTTCCAAAGGGAGAGGGTGTAACACCCTCTCTCAGAGGAAATCCTTTGTTCTGCCTTCCTGGGACTGGGCTGCCGAGGCCCCATGGGGGCAGAAACCTGTCTGAGGGTTGGCAGCAGCCCCAGAGAGCTAGTTTGGCAGTACACAGGGTCCATGCTAGAGCCCCGAGGATGCATGGGATTGGCACTCCAATACCAGATTTGACTTGGGATGGGGGGGGGGACAATTCCATGATCTTAGACATGTTACATGGCCATGTTCAGAGTTACCATTGTGAAGCTACACATAGGTATTGATCTATATGTAGTTCACACGTGTAATGGTGTCCCCGCACTCACAAAGTCCGGGGAAATTGCCCTGAACAATGTGGGGGTACCTTGGCTAGTGCCAGGGTGCCCTCACACTTAGTAACCATGCACCTAACCTTGACTGAGTGAGGGTTAGACATATAGGTGACTTATAAGTTACTTAAGTGCAGTGAAAAATGGCTCTGAAATAACGTGGACGTTATTTCACTCAGGCTGCAGTGGCAGTCCTGTGTAAGAATTGTCTGAGTTCCCTATGGGTGGCAAAAGAAATGCTGCAGCCCATAGGGATCTCCTGGAGCCCCAATACCCTGGATACCTAAGTACCATACACTAGGGAATTATAAGGGTGTTACAGTGTGTGTAAAGAAATGGCTCCCTGTTGCAGTTACCCCCCACTTTTTGCCTGATACTGATGCTGACTTGACTGAGAAGTGTGCTGGGACCCTGCTAACCAGGCCCCCGCACCAGTGTTCCTTCACCTAAAATGTACCATTGTATCCACAATTGGCACACCCTGGCATTCAGATAAGTCCCTTGTAACTGGTACTTCTAGTACCAAGGGCCCTGATGCCAAGGAAGGGCTCTAAGGGCTGCAGCATGTCTTATGCCACCCTGGAGGCCCCTCATTCAGCACAGACACACTGCTTGCCAGCTTGTGTGTGCTGGTGAGAACAAAATGAGTAAGTCGACATGGCACTCCCCTCAGGGTGCCATGCCAGCCTCTCACTGCCTATGCAGGTATAGATCAGTCACCCCTCTAGCAGGCCTTACAGCCCTAAGGCAGGGTGCACTATACCATAGGTGAGGGTACCAGTGCATGAGCATGGTACCCCTACAGTGTCTAAACAAAACCTTAGACATTGTAAGTGCAGGGTAGCCATATGAGTATATGGTCTGGGAGTTTGTCAACCACGAACTCCACAGCACCATAATGGCTACACTGAAAACTGGGAAGTTTGGTATCAAACTTCTCAGCACAATAAATGCACACTGATGCCAGTGTACATTTTATTGCAAAACACACCCCAGAGGGCACCTTAGAGGTGCCCCCTGAAACTTAACCGACTATCTGTGTAGGCTGACTAGTTCCAGCAGCCTGCCACACTAGAGACATGTTGCTGGCCCCATGGGGAGAGTGCCTTTGTCACTCTGAGGCCAGTAACAAAGCCTGCACTGGGTGGAGATGCTAACACCTCCCCCAGGCAGGAGCTGTAACACCTGGCGGTGAGCCTCAAAGGCTCACCCCTTTGTCACAGCCCAGCAGGGCACTCCAGCTTAGTGGAGTTGCCCGCCCCCTCCGGCCACGGCCCCCACTTTTGGCGGCAAGGCTGGAGGGAACAAAGAAAGCAACAAGGAGGAGTCACTGGCCAGTCAGGACAGCCCCTAAGGTGTCCTGAGCTGAGGTGACTCTAACTTTTAGAAATCCTCCATCTTGCAGATGGAGGATTCCCCCAATAGGGTTAGGATTGTGTCCCCCTCCCCTTGGGAGGAGGCACAAAGAGGGTGTACCCACCCTCAGGGCTAGTAGCCATTGGCTACTAACCCCCCAGACCTAAACACGCCCTTAAATTTAGTATTTAAGGGCTACCCTGAACCCTAGAAAATTAGATTCCTGCAACTACAAGAAGAAGGACTGCCTAGCTGAAAAAACCCTGCAGAGGAAGACCAGAAGACGACAACTGCCTTGGCTCCAGAAACTCACCGGCCTGTCTCCTGCCTTCCAAAGATCCTGCTCCAGCGACGCCTTCCAAAGGGACCAGCGACCTCGACATCCTCTGAGGACTGCCCCTGCTTCGAAAAGACAAGAAACTCCCGAGGACAGCGGACCTGCTCCAAGAAAAAGCTGCAACTTTGTTTCCAGCAGCTTTAAAGAACCCTGCAAGCTCCCCGCAAGAAGCGTGAGACTTGCAACACTGCACCCGGCGACCCCGACTCGGCTGGTGACGATCCAACACCTCAGGAGGGACCCCAGGACTACTCTAAGACTGTGAGTACAAAAACCTGTCCCCCCTGAGCCCCCACAGCGCCGCCTGCAGAGGGAATCCCGAGGCTTCCCCTGACCGCGACTCTTTGAATCCTAAGTCCCGACACCTGGGAGAGACCCTGCACCCGCAGCCCCCAGCACCTGAAGGACCGGACTTTCACTGGAGAAGTGACCCCCAGGAGTCCCTCTCCCTTGCCCAAGTGGAGGTTTCCCCGAGGAACCCCCCCCTTTGCCTGCCTGCAGCGCTGAAGAGATCCCGAGATCTCCCATTGACTTCCATTACAAACCCGACGCTTGTTTCTACACTGCACCCGGCCGCCCCCGCGCTGCTGAGGGTGAAATTTCTGTGTGGGCTTGTGTCCCCCCCGGTGCCCTACAAAACCCCCCTGGTCTGCCCTCCGAAGACGCGGGTACTTACCTGCAAGCAGACCGGAACCGGGGCACCCCCTTCTCTCCATTCTAGCCTATGTGTTTTGGGCACCACTTTGAACTCTGCACCTGACCGGCCCTGAGCTGCTGGTGTGGTGACTTTGGGGTTGCTCTGAACCCCCAACGGTGGGCTACCTTGGACCAAGAACTGAACCCTGTAAGTGTCTTACTTACCTGGTAAAACTAACCAAAACTTACCTCCCCTAGGAACTGTGAAAATTGCACTAAGTGTCCACTTTTAAAACAGCTATTTGTCAATAACTTGAAAAGTATACATGCAATTTTTATGATTTAAAGTTCCTAAAGTACTTACCTGCAATACCTTTCGAATGAGATATTACATGTAGAATTTGAACCTGTGGTTCTTAAAATAAACTAAGAAAAGATATTTTTCTATACAAAAACCTATTGGCTGGATTTGTCTCTGAGTGTGTGTACCTCATTTATGGTCTATGTGTATGTACAACAAATGCTTAACACTACTCCTTGGATAAGCCTACTGCTCGACCACACTACCACAAAATAGAGCATTAGTATTATCTATTTTTACCACTATTTTACCTCTAAGGGGAACCCTTGGACTCTGTGCATGCTATTCCTTACTTTGAAATAGCACATACAGAGCCAACTTCCTACATTGGTGGATCAGCGGTGGGGTACAAGACTTTGCATTTGCTGGACTACTCAGCCAATACCTGATCACACGACAAATTCCAAAATTGTCATTAGAAATTGATTTTTGCAATTTGAAAAGTTTTGTAAATTCTTAAAAGACCTGCTAGGGCCTTGTGTTAGATCCTGTTTAGCATTTCTTTTAGAGTTTAAAAGTTTGTAAAAGTTTGAATTAGAACCTAGAACTAGTTGTAGATTCTTAAAAAGTATTCCAACTTTTAGAAGCAAAATGTCTAGCACAGATGTGACTGTGGTGGAACTCGACACCACACCTTACCTCCATCTTAAGATGAGGGAGCTAAGGTCACTCTGTAAAATAAAGAAAATAACAATGGGCCCCAAACCTACCAAAATACAGCTCCAGGAGCTTTTGGCAGAGTTTGAAAAGGCCAACCCCTCTGAGGGTGGCAACTCAGAGGAAGAGGATAGTGACTTGGAGGAAAATTCCCCCCTACCAGTCCTATCTAGGGAGAACAGGGTCCCTCAAACCCTGACTCCAAAAATAATAGTCAGAGATGCTGGTTCCCTCACAGGAGAGACCAACACCTCTGAAATCACTGAGGATAACTCCAGTGAAGATGACCCCCTGTTAGCCAGGATGATCAAAAGATTGGCTTTGGAAAAGCAGCTCCTAGCCATAGAAAGGGAAAGAAAAGAGATGGGCCTAGGTCCCATCGATGGTGGCAGCAACTTAAATAGGGTCAGAGATTCTCCTGACATCCTAAAAATCCCCAAAGGGATTGTAACAAAATATGAAGATGGTGATGACATCACCAAATGGTTCACAGCTTTTGAGAGGGCTTGTGTAACCAGAAAAGTAAACAGATCTCACTGGGGTGCTCTCCTTTGGGAAATGTTCACTGGAAAGTGTAGGGATAGACTCCTCACACTCTCTGGAAAAGATGCAGAATCTTATGACCTCATGAAGGGTACCCTGATTGAGGGCTTTGGATTCTCCACTGAGGAGTATAGAATTAGATTCAGGGGGGCTCAAAAATCCTCGAGCCAGACCTGGGTTGATTTTGTAGACTACTCAGTAAAAACACTAGATGGTTGGTTAACTGGAAATGAAGTGTGTGACTATGTTGGGCTTTATAATTTGTTTATGAAAGAACACATTTTAAGTAACTGCTTCAATGAAAAGTTGCATCAGTATCTGGTAGACCTAGGTCCAATTTCTCCCCAAGAATTGGGAAAGAAGGCAGACCACTGGGTCAAGACTAGGGTAACCAAAACTTCCACTGGGGGTGACCAAAAGAAAGGGGTTACAAAAACTCCCCAGGAGAAAGTGGGTGACACTAGAAACAAAGAAAAAGAGTCCTCTGTAGGCCCCCAAAAACCAGAACAGGTGGGTGGGCCCCAAGACACAACCCAAAACAAAGGTGGGTACCAGGGTAAGAACTGGGATGCCACTAAGGCATGGTGCCACAACTGTAAACAGTCTGGGCACCACACCAAGGACACTTCTTGTCCCAAAAACAAACCCCAGAACAAAATTCCAGGGGTAACCAGTGTAGCCATGGGAGATGACTCCTCAGATGAGGAGGTCTTCATAGCCTTCAACTGGAAACAGGGCCCAACAGGTGAGTTGGAGATTCCAGAGGGAAGTAGACACTTCCACCACCTACTGGTGAATGGAATCCCCACCACTGCCCTGAGAGACACTTGTGCCAGTCACACTATTGTGCATGACAGGCTGGTGCTCTCAAACCAGTACATCCCAGGTGAGACTGCCAGGGTAAGAGTTAGCCTAGATAGGGTCACTATGAGGCCTGTGGCTTTAGTGCCCATAGAAGTGGGTGGCACTCTTAGCTGGAGAAGGGTAGTAGTCAGTACAGACCTCCCCCTTGATTGTCTCCTTGGAAATGACTACCCAGAGGTTAGTCAGAGCCCAAGAGAGAAACTGGTACAGTGCCAGTCCTCTCCCAAGGATTCTGGAAGTCCTGCCTCTGCAGTAAATGCAAGCAGGCCCCAGAAGAAGAAGAAAAGAAAACAGAGTAGGAAGGGTGGACAACCTTTAGCCAAGGTTACAGCAAGCCAAGGAGATTCTGCTCCAGTAGGGGAGAACTCCAAAAATGGCCCTGATAAAGTCCAACCTGACCCACAAGAAGTCCTGGCTAGTCAGGCAACTGTTAAACCTGAGTGGGTGGCTCCTCAGCTAACAGAAGAAAGAGTGGAAGAAGGGTGTTTACTACAAGATGTGGTAACCCCCCACTCCAATACAGCAGACAGGCAACCTGAACCCAAAGAAGCCTGTAACTTAGCCCCTTCCCTTTTAGGTGAAGAGCTAAAGGTGTGGTTCTGGGCACTGACAGCTGTC
The DNA here is from genome assembly GCF_031143425.1 of Pleurodeles waltl. NCBI lineage: Eukaryota > Metazoa > Chordata > Amphibia > Caudata > Salamandridae > Pleurodeles > Pleurodeles waltl. The sequence continues at coordinate 81,391,665 of NC_090444.1, read as the reverse complement.
AGTGGCCTCTGCTGGGTGTTAGCCTTTATGGCTGCACTATCCTTAGCATGGTGGTCTGACCCCATGCCAAATAGCAAGTTAGGCCCCCTGACCCTATTGGTCATGGTGGGGTTACTCCAGCTCTGGGTAACCTCTCTGGGTAAGCTAGGGGTAACCCTGGCCAAGATAAGGTTAGCAGAGGTGGATACCTCTAAGACCAAAATAGAAAGAATGGGTGGAGACATTGAAGAGGCAGACAAGAGGCAATTCAGACTAGGTCCTATCACTGTGGAAGTGGGTCAGTTCCCCAAAGGGAATGACCTGAACAGAAGGATGTAAGGCAGAGTAGGCCCTGCAACTAACCAGCCTATTTCTCCTACTCTTCCTCGCCTGACAGACTAGGAAGACTCTCCCAGCTTGGGCTGAGTCTCCTGGCCTGTGGGCTGGGGGGGGCTTGTGTAAAGAAATGGCTCCCTGTTGCAGTTACCCCCCACTTTTTGCCTGATACTGATGCTGACTTGACTGAGAAGTGTGCTGGGACCCTGCTAACCAGGCCCCCGCACCAGTGTTCCTTCACCTAAAATGTACCATTGTATCCACAATTGGCACACCCTGGCATTCAGATAAGTCCCTTGTAACTGGTACTTCTAGTACCAAGGGCCCTGATGCCAAGGAAGGGCTCTAAGGGCTGCAGCATGTCTTATGCCACCCTGGAGGCCCCTCACTCAGCACAGACACACTGCTTGCCAGCTTGTGTGTGCTGGTGAGAACAAAATGAGTAAGTCGACATGGCACTCCCCTCAGGGTGCCATGCCAGCCTCTCACTGCCTATGCAGGTATAGATCAGTCACCCCTCTAGCAGGCCTTACAGCCCTAAGGCAGGGTGCACTATACCATAGGTGAGGGTACCAGTGCATGAGCATGGTACCCCTACAGTGTCTAAACAAAACCTTAGACATTGTAAGTGCAGGGTAGCCATATGAGTATATGGTCTGGGAGTTTGTCAACCACGAACTCCACAACACCATAATGGCTACACTGAAAACTGGGAAGTTTGGTATCAAACTTCTCAGCACAATAAATGCACACTGATGCCAGTGTACATTTTATTGCAAAACACACCCCAGAGGGCACCTTAGAGGTGCCCCCTGAAACTTAACCGACTATCTGTGTAGGCTGACTAGTTCCAGCAGCCTGCCACACTAGAGACATGTTGCTGGCCCCATGGGGAGAGTGCCTTTGTCACTCTGAGGCCAGTAACAAAGCCTGCACTGGGTGGAGATGCTAACACCTCCCCCAGGCAGGAGCTGTAACACCTGGCGGTGAGCCTCAAAGGCTCACCCCTTTGTCACAGCCCAGCAGGGCACTCCAGCTTAGTGGAGTTGCCCGCCCCCTCCGGCCACGGCCCCCACTTTTGGCGGCAAGGCTGGAGGGAACAAAGAAAGCAACAAGGAGGAGTCACTGGCCAGTCAGGACAGCCCCTAAGGTGTCCTGAGCTGAGGTGACTCTAACTTTTAGAAATCCTCCATCTTGCAGATGGAGGATTCCCCCAATAGGGTTAGGATTGTGTCCCCCTCCCCTTGGGAGGAGGCACAAAGAGGGTGTACCCACCCTCAGGGCTAGTAGCCATTGGCTACTAACCCCCCAGACCTAAACACGCCCTTAAATTTAGTATTTAAGGGCTACCCTGAACCCTAGAAAATTAGATTCCTGCAACTACAAGAAGAAGGACTGCCTAGCTGAAAAAACCCTGCAGAGGAAGACCAGAAGACGACAACTGCCTTGGCTCCAGAAACTCACCGGCCTGTCTCCTGCCTTCCAAAGATCCTGCTCCAGCGACGCCTTCCAAAGGGACCAGCGACCTCGACATCCTCTGAGGACTGCCCCTGCTTCGAAAAGACAAGAAACTCCCGAGGACAGCGGACCTGCTCCAAGAAAAAGCTGCAACTTTGTTTCCAGCAGCCTTAAAGAACCCTGCAAGCTCCCCGCAAGAAGCGTGAGACTTGCAACACTGCACCCGGCGACCCCGACTCGGCTGGTGACGATCCAACACCTCAGGAGGGACCCCAGGACTACTCTAAGACTGTGAGTACAAAAACCTGTCCCCCCTGAGCCCCCACAGCGCCGCCTGCAGAGGGAATCCCGAGGCTTCCCCTGACCGCGACTCTTTGAATCCTAAGTCCCGACACCTGGGAGAGACCCTGCACCCGCAGCCCCCAGCACCTGAAGGACCGGACTTTCACTGGAGAAGTGACCCCCAGGAGTCCCTCTCCCTTGCCCAAGTGGAGGTTTCCCCGAGGAACCCCCCCCTTTGCCTGCCTGCAGCGCTGAAGAGATCCCGAGATCTCCCATTGACTTCCATTACAAACCCGACGCTTGTTTCTACACTGCACCCGGCCGCCCCCGCGCTGCTGAGGGTGAAATTTCTGTGTGGGCTTGTGTCCCCCCCCGGTGCCCTACAAAACCCCCCTGGTCTGCCCTCCGAAGAAGCGGGTACTTACCTGCAAGCAGACCGGAACCGGGGCACCCCCTTCTCTCCATTCTAGCCTATGTGTTTTGGGCACCACTTTGAACTCTGCACCTGACCGGCCCTGAGCTGCTGGTGTGGTGACTTTGGGGTTGCTCTGAACCCCCAACGGTGGGCTACCTTGGACCAAGAACTGAACCCTGTAAGTGTCTTACTTACCTGGTAAAACTAACCAAAACTTACCTCCCCTAGGAACTGTGAAAATTGCACTAAGTGTCCACTTTTAAAACAGCTATTTGTCAATAACTTGAAAAGTATACATGCAATTTTTATGATTTAAAGTTCCTAAAGTACTTACCTGCAATACCTTTCGAATGAGATATTACATGTAGAATTTGAACCTGTGGTTCTTAAAATAAACTAAGAAAATATATTTTTCTATACAAAAACCTATTGGCTGGATTTGTCTCTGAGTGTGTGTACCTCATTTATTGTCTATGTGTATGTACAACAAATGCTTAACACTACTCCTTGGATAAGCCTACTGCTCGACCACACTACCACAAAATAGAGCATTAGTATTATCTATTTTTACCACTATTTTACCTCTAAGGGGAACCCTTGGACTCTGTGCATGCTATTCCTTACTTTGAAATAGCACATACAGAGCCAACTTCCTACAGTGTGCCAATGAGAATTGGTAAAATTTGTCACTAGCCTGCAGTGACAATTTAAAAAGCAGAGAGAGCATAAACACTGAGGTTCTGGTTAGCAGAGCCTCAGTGATACAGTTAGGCACCACACAGGGAACACATACAGGGCACAACTTATGAGCACTGGGGTCCTGGCTAGCAGGATCCCAGTGACACAGGCAAAAGCAAACATACATACAAGTAAAAAATGGGGGTAACATGCCAGGCAAGATGGTACTTTCCTACAGAAGGGAAGCCTGATTGGCTGGGACTTGATTTGGAACATTTTAGTACGCGACAAGGATAGGCTACTAAAGTGAAAGCCTTTGAGCCTTTTTTTCATTGTAGTTGCTTCTATATTGCTATTTTAGTGTACCAGGGGCTCCCATCTTGACGATGGGCAATGATTCAAGTATGTGAATCTATGAAAGATTCCAATACTGGAGAACTGCAGTTACAGGTAAGTAACTAATTTTATTTCTTAGGAAATGGTTTGGTTCCCCCTAGGCCTTCAGTATTACCTTTTGCTTTCCACTGTTTTCTATAGCTTTTTATGCCTATTTCTGATTGCTACTGTACATATAGTCTGCTTACTTCTTACCTCCTATTGGAGTAGTGCTTATCTAGTATTGTAGTACTTGTCAGTAAAATAAAGTACCTTTAGCTCCAGGCGACCCAGCTAGCATTGAAGGCGTTTCTTCCTGTTGTGAAAGGAAAGTTAGTGCAGGATTTCACAGACAACACCACCGCATTGTGGTACTGCAACAAGCAGGGCGGTGTGGGGTTGTGGACCCTTTGTCAAGAGGCTGTGCGTCTCTGGGCTTGACTGGAACAGCACGGTATAACCCTGGTGGTTCAACACCTGGCAGGTTCTCTGAACGCCAGGGCAGACAAACTCAGCTGTCGATGCCTAGCGGATCACGAATGGTATCTCCATCCGGAGGTGGCGCAAGGACTCTTTCAGCAGTGGGGAGAGCCTTGGTTTGATCTGTTCGCCTCCGCAGAGAACGTGCAATGTCAGCAGCATTGCGCGTTGGAGTTTCCTAGGCGGCAATCGCTCAGCAGCCCTTTTCGGCCCTAGTGGAATTCAGGCCTCCTATACGCATTTTCATCCATACCACTTCTGCCCAGAGTTCTCAAGAAGATCAAATACGACCGGGCCCAAGACATCTTAGTGGCTCTGGAATGGGCACGGAGAGTCTAATATCATGAGCTACTCAAAATGAGCATCAATCCTCCTGTCAGGCTGCCCCTTCGGGAGGATCTTCTATAATAGCAGCAGGAGAGGGTTCCCCACCCGAACCTGTCAACTCTACGCCTTCATGCGTGGAGATTGAGCAGCGGCAGTTGATGGCTTTTGACCTTTCTCACGAAGTCTGTAAAGTTAATTTAGCAGCCAGACATCCCTCCACTAAAACGGTATACGCCTGTCATTGGAAACGCTTTGTATATTATTGTACAGACAGGTCTATTGACCCTCTTTCTGCTTCTCTTTCTGACATTCTACATTTCATTATGTCTCTAGCTAGCAGGGTTCTTCCTTAGGGACTCTAAATGGCTATCTTTCTGCCTTTTCGACATTTCTTCTGCTGCCTGACCAGCTTTCCTTGTTTTCCTTGTTTAAGTCTCCCATTGTAAATAGATTCCTCAAATGGCTTGTACATGTTTCCCCCTACGTCCTTTATTATGCCTCAATGGGACGTAAATGTTGTCCTCACTTTTCTCATGTGTGCTCCCTTCGAGCCTTTACACCACTGTCCCCTCCGGCTGCACACCATCAAGACAGCCTTCTTAGTGGCAATAAAATCTTCCAGGAAGGTGAGATGCAAGCCCTGTCATCAAGTCCACCATATCTCACTATCCATCCAGATAGTGGTTCTCGGAACTCGTGCCTCTCTCCTCCCCAAGGTGGTGATCCTATTCCATCTGGATCACAACATCACCTTCCCACCTTCTTTGCTCCACCGCATTGCTCTAAGGAAGAGGATCGACTCCATCGACTGGACCCAAAAAGAGTGTTGTCGTTCTATCTTGAAAGCACAAAAGCGTTCTGGGTGGATGACCAACTCTTTGTGGGGTACGTTGGAGCAAAGAAGGGTAGGGCAGTGCAGAACTGAACCATTTTGCGCTGGGTCATTCTCTGCATTAACATATGTTACACATTGACCAGAAAGCATCCTCCTGAGGGCTTGCGGGCTCTTTCTACCAGGGGCAAAGCTGCTACCACTGCGCTAGCTCGAGGCATGGAGATCTGTCAGGCTGCAACGTGGGCGTCCTTGCACACGTTTGCGAAACATTACTGCCTGGACAGTCAGGTACGAAGGGACGGGTACTGTGGCCGTCCAGTCCTGCAGGACTTTCTAGTGTAAGGAGTGATATCCACAGCCCAGGAGGTTATGGCTTGGGTATCTATTCAAAGGTAAGGAATCTGCAGCTAGAAGTCTCTATCAGATGAACAAATTACTTACCTTCGGTAATGCATTATCTGGTAGAGACTCTGTCTAGCTGCAGATTCCTTACACCCACTCATGCCTCCCCGCTCTGCGGATATGACTAGTAGGGTTAGGGTTTATCCTTTCTCAGGGATGTTGGTTCTATCCATGACTCTGCGCTTCTGGCGTGGAAGGTTTGTGGATAAAAGAACTGACGTATGTGTGCCGAGGTGGCGTCTATAATAGACTGTGATGTCATAGACTGCTCCAACAAAGCCATGCAAAGCCGGACGATGCACGCGGAACTAAACAACGCCACTCGACGCGCGAGCAGGGTTTTGCTCAGCAAAAAGATTTCGGAATCGAAGCCGACGCCAGGGAATTCAAAGGTAAGGAATCTGCAGCTAGATGGAGTCTCTACCAGATAACGCGTAACCGAAGGTAAGTATCTTGTTCATTAGTGTTATCTACTTCAGCCTCTGTTAAGCCTTTGGGAAACCCTTGAACTCTGTGCACACTATATCTCATTTTGATATGGTATATGTAGAGCCAACTTCCTACAGTAACCCAATACGGATGTTTTTCAGGGCTCTGTATAAACTGGAGCAAGACAGTTTTATTTCTCTAACAGAGGCTACCAATACATACGAAGTATCCATTACAGTGGACAACGGATCCCATATGTTATCTGGGAGTTCAGGTCCATCTTGATTCTGAGGTGGTACTTAAAACTACAGCAGGGCGATTCAGAAGCTCGCGGAAGCTGTGGATCGCTGGATTAAACTACCTTTGTCCTTGGCAGCTCAAGTAGCAAACATGAAGATGGCGATACTCCCTTGCTTCTTGTTTTTGATTCTGACCCTTCCGATCTTACTGCTCAAATCTATTTGGGATACACTACAGGCACATATGGTCCGCTTGGCACGGTGGGGGAAGCAACCCACGGTACGCTGGGAAACTCTTGACACTGCCCTACAACATGGAGGTACTTAATGCTACAGATCTTGAGGCCTTTTCCTGGGCGGCTCAAGACAGTTTTGCACACTATTTGATTCATGGTCTGTGAGTTTCCACATTGTGGCTGGAGCGTACGTTGGCAGAACCCCTGTCACTCCCCCCACGTACTATTTCATAGGCCAGTGCGTAAATGTGGCGTGTTGGACTTGTGTGGCGTCACAACTGGCTGCTGGTGGCAGTTGCTGGGGTGCCAGGCAGGGGTGCGGTTGTACTCACCCCATGTGTTGATACCCGGGGGCCAGTGGTTCCCAGTGGGGCAAGAGAAGGGGGTGGTGCATGTGCTCCACTGCATTGGGATCAACAGTATGGGAGAATTTCTTTGAGGGTGGCACAATGAAAGACTGGCGGTAGTAAAGCGATGGGCAAGACCAGTTTACTCCATTAGAACAAGATCACTTTTTTAGAGCAAGGCATACCATGCTCCAGCTTCTGGAAGAGGATATGCAAGAACCTCTGGAGCTATGTGCACTATCACATATTGTAGGAGGCTGGCCTGGCTTGTAGTGGGTACCAGAGGTACTTACACCTTGTGCCAGGTCCAGTTATCCCTTATTAGTGTAGAAGAGGTGTTTCTAGCAGCTTAGGCTGATAGAAGGTAGCTATGGCAAAGCAGCTTAGGCTGATCTAGGAGACATGTAAAGCTCCTACTATACCACTGGTGTCATATGCACGATATCGTAAGAAAACACAATACACAGATATACTAAAAATAAAGGTACTTTATGTTCGATGGCATATGTTGCTGCAGATACACATGTTTAGCACAGTCCGCTGCCTGGTGTTGGGCTCGGAGTATTACAAGTTGTTTTTCTTCGAAGAAGTCTTTTTTGGTCACGGGACCGAAGGACTCCTCCCTCTTCGGCTCCATTGCGCATGGGCGTCGACTCCATCTTAGATTGTTTTTTTCCGCTGTCGGGTTCGGACGTATTCCTTTTCGCTCCGTGTTTCGGTTCGGAAAGTTAGTCAGAATCTCGGAAGAAAGCGTCGGTATTGTTCCGTTCGGTATCGGGATAGTTAGGTACATCGACACCGATCATCGGAAGACTTTGGGGTAGCTTCGATCCCCCATCGGGGCCTGGTCGGCCCGACCGCGTGCGACATCGAAGCCGATGGAACGGACCCCGTTCCGTTTCTGCCCAAAATGTCACAGTAAGTATCCTTATACAGATCAGCACTTGGTCTGTAACTTGTGCTTGTCCCCCGAGCACAAGGAGGATACCTGTGAGGCCTGTCGAGCCTTCCGGTCCAGAAAAACACTCCGGGACCGAAGAGCCAGGCGTCTACAAATGGCGTCCACGCCGACAAAACAACGTTTCGACGACAAAGAGGAAACATTCTCGGTTCCGGACTCAGAATCCGGAGACTCCGACGTCGAACAACAACAACAAACAGTGAGTAAGACGTCGAAAATAAAAACCATCGAAAAAACAAAAGCCCAGGGGACGCCACTGCCGACAGGCCATGGCTCGACCCATAAAACCGGCGACCCGTCGAAGGCGCCGAAAAAGGGCACGCCCATAGCGAAGACACCCGACTCCGGTCGAGGGACCGCCATGGAGCAACCTCGGAGCCGATATAGCGGCTCCGAGAAGCAAAAACAAGATGCCGGCACCGAAAAACATCGGCACCGAGACACACTGCCGAAAGCCACAAAAATTCTGTCGGTACCGAAACCGAAAAAAGATTCTCTCTCGGCGCCGAAAAGTTCCACACCTCCTTCCTACACAGAGGAACAAGGAATAAGTGGCCAGATGCACAGATTTGGACAAGAGCTCCCAAGTGTAGAATCAGACTACACACAAAAGAGACTGTACATCCAGCAAGACACAGGGAAGATATCAACCCTTCCCCCAATAATGAGAAAAAGAAGGATCGGATTTCTCAAGGATGACGCACAACCACAAGCCAAAGTGGTTAAAAAAGTCACGCCTCCGCCCTCTCCACCACAACAGGCATCGCCGGCACAAACACCACCACAAATGCACTCACCAGCGCAAACTACCATAAGTCAAGATAATCAGGATCAAGACGCTTGGGACCTATATGACACCCCAGTGCCGGACAATGATCCCGATTCATACCCCACAAAGCCGTCACCGCCAGAGGACAGTACCTCATACTCGCAACTGGTGGCTAGGGCAGCAGAATTCCACAATGTCCAACTGCATTCCGATCCTATAGAGGATGATTTTTTATTTAACACCCTCTCGGCTACACATAGCCAATATCAATGTCTCCCAATGCTACCAGGGATGTTACGGCACGCAAAACAAATTTTTGAAGAGCCCGTAAAATCAAGAGCCATCACCCCAAGGGTGGATAAGAAATACAAACCACCACCCACAGACCCAGTGTTTATTACTTCGCAGTTACCACCTGACTCCGTAGTAGTAGGGGCAGCTCGCAAAAGAGCAAATTCCCATACATCTGGCGACGCCCCACCTCCGGACAAAGAAAGCCGAAAATTTGATGCGGCAGGAAAAAGAGTAGCATCACAGGCAGCCAACCAGTGGCGCATCGCAAATTCTCAAGCGCTGCTGGCCCGATATGACCGCGCACACTGGGATGAGATGCAACTTCTCATAGACCATCTTCCCCAGGAATACCAAAAAAGGGCGCAGCAAATAGTTGAAGAGGGACAAACGATCTCAAACAATCAAATCCGCTCTTCAATGGACGCAGCCGATACTGCAGCGAGAACAGTCAACACTGCTGTCACCATAAGGAGACACGCTTGGCTCCGCACTTCAGGCTTCAAACCTGAAATCCAGCAGGCTGTCCTTAATATGCCCTTCAACGAGAAACAACTTTTTGGCCCTGAAGTGGACACAGCCATTGAAAAACTTAAAAAGGACACAGACACGGCCAAAGCCATGGGCGCACTCTACTCCCCGCAGAGCAGAGGCTCTTTTAGAAAAACTCCATTTAGAGGGGGGTTTCGTGGCCAACCCACAGACACCACCAGCCAACAAACAAGAACCACACCATATCAGGGTTCATTCCAAAGGGGAGGTTTCAGGGGATATAGAGGGGGTCAATTCCCAAGGAGTAGGGGACGATTCCAGACTCCAAAAACACCTCCACCTAAACAGTGACTTTCAAGTCACACAACCCCTTCACTCAACACCAGTGGGGGGAAGACTAAGCCAATTCTACCAATCTTGGCAGCAGATTACAACAGACAATTGGGTATTAGCAATAATCCAACATGGCTATTGCATAGAATTCCACAAATTCCCACCAAACATCCCTCCAAAAACACGCAAAATGTCACCACAACATTTAGAACTTTTAGGACTAGAAGTTCAAGCACTACTGCAAAAGGATGCAATAGAGTTAGTACTAGTACAACAAAAAAACACAGGAGTTTACTCCCTGTACTTTCTAATTCCAAAAAAAGACAAAACATTAAGACCAATATTAGATCTCAGGACACTAAATACCTACATCATATCGGACCACTTTCACATGGTCACACTACAAGACATCATTCCACTGCTCAAACAGCAAGATTACATGACCACATTAGACCTAAAAGATGCGTACTTTCATATACCGATACACCCTTCTCACAGAAAGTACCTAAGGTTCGTATTCAAAGGAATACATTACCAATTCAAGGTGTTGCCATTCTGATAACAACTGCACCAAGAGTATTCACAAAATGTCTAGCAGTAGTAGCAGCACATATCAGAAGACAACAAATACATGTGTTTCCTTACCTAGACGATTGGCTAATCAAGACCAACACAGTAAGAAAGTGCACAAACAACACCACATATGTCATACAAACCCTTCACAAACTGGGTTTCTCCATCAACTATACAAAGTCACACCTCGAACCGTGTCAGACACAACAATATCTAGGGGCAACCATCAACACATCAAAAGGAATTGCCACTCCAAGTCCACAAAGAGTTCAAGCATTCCACAAGGTAATAAGTGCTATGTTTCCAAACCAAAAGATACAAGCAAAATTTGTGCTAAAACTTCTAGGCATGATGTCATCATGCATAGCCATTGTCCCAAACGCAAGACTACACATGCGACCCTTACAACAGTGCCTAGCATCACAATGGTCACAAGCACAGGGTCAACTTCTAGATCTGGTGTTGGTAGACCGCCAAACATACCTCTCGCTTCTATGGTGGAACAGCAACAATTTAAACAAAGGGCGGACATTTCAGGACCCAGTGCCTCAATACGTTATAACAACAGATGCTTCCATGACAGGGTGGGGAGCACACCTCAATCACCACAGCATTCAAGGACAATGGGACGTACACCAAACAAAATTTCATATAAATTACCTAGAACTGTTAGCAGTATTTCTAGCGTTAAAAGCCTTTCAACCCATAATAACACACAAATACATTCTTGTCAAAACAGACAACATGACAACAATGTATTATTTAAACAAACAAGGAGGAACACACTCAACACAATTGTGTCTCCTAACACAAAAAATATGGCAGTGGGCGATTCACAACCACATTCGCCTAATAGCACAATTTATTCCAGGGATCCAAAACCAACTAGCAGACAACCTTTCGCGAGATCACCAACAAGTCCACGAATGGGAAATTCACCCCCAAGTTCTGAACAAGTACTTTCAAATTTGGGGAACACCCCAGATAGATTTGTTCGCAACAAAAGAAAACGCAAAATGCCAAAATTCGCATCCAGGTACCCACACCGCGAATCACAAGGCAATGCTCTATGGATGAGTTGGTCAGGGATATTTGCATACGCTTTTCCCCCTCTCCCTCTCCTTCCATATCTAGTAAACAAATTGAGTCAAAACCAACTCAAACTCATACTGATAGCACCCACATGGGCAAGACAACCTTGGTATACAACTCTACTAGACCTTTCACTAGTACCGCATGTCAAACTACCCAACAGACCAGATCTGTTAACACAACACAAACAACAGATCAGGCATCCAAACCCAGCATCATTAAATCTAGCAATTTGGCTCCTGAAATCCTAGAATTCGGACACTTAGACCTCACACAAGAATGTATGGAGGTCATAAAACAAGCTAGAAAAGCTTCCACTAGACACTGCTATGCATCTAAGTGGAAAAGATTTGTTTGCTACTGCCATACCAATCAAATCCAACCATTCCATGCCTCTACAAAGGACATAGTGGGATACTTACTACATTTGCAAAAAGCGAACCTCGCTTTTTCATCTATAAAAATACACCTCGCAGCAATATCTGCTTACCTACAAACTACTCATTCATCGTCTCTATTTAGAATACCAGTAATTAAAGCATTCATGGAAGGGCTAAAAAGAATTATACCACCAAGAACACCACCAGTTCCTTCATGGAACCTTAACATCGTCTTAACAAGACTCATGGGTCCACCTTTCGAACCCATGCATTCCTGTGAAATGCAATATCTAACGTGGAAAGTCGCATTTCTCATTGCAATCACATCCCTCAGAAGAGTAAGTGAAATACAGGCATTTACCATACAAGAACCATTTATTCAAATACACAAAAATAAAATAGTTCTAAGAACAAATCCAAAATTTCTACCAAAAGTAATCTCACCATTCCATTTAAATCAAACAGTAGAATTGCCAGTGTTCTTCCCACAACCAGATTCAGTGGCTGAAAGGGCACTACATACATTAGACATCAAAAGAGCACTAATGTACTACATTGACAGAACAAAGCTAATCAGGAAAACAAAACAACTGTTCATAGCTTTTCAAAAACCACACATAGGAAATCCAATCTCTAAACAAGGCATTGCTAGATGGATAGTCAGATGTATTCAAACATGCTATCTTAAAGCCAAGAGAGAATTGCCTATTACACCAAAGGCACACTCAACCAGAAAGAAAGGTGCTACAATGGCCTTTCTAGGAAACATTCCTATGAGCGAAATATGTAAGGCTGCAACCTGGTCTACGCCTCATACATTTACTAAACACTACTGTGTAGACGTACTAAATGCACAACAAGCTACAGTGGGCCAAGCTGTACTAAAAACATTATTCCAAACTACTTCAACTCCTACAGGCTAAACCACCGCTTTTAGGGGAGGTAACTGCTTTATAGTCTATGCTAAACATGTGTATCTGCAGCAACATATGCCATCGAACTGAAAATGTCACTTACCCAGTGTACATCTGTTCGTGGCATTAGTCGCTGCAGATTCACATGTGCCCTCCCGCCTCCCCGAGAAGCCTGTAGCCGTTTAGAAGTAGATCTTAAACATTTGTACATTTGTAAATAATTATTATAAACTTTTTATGTACATACGTATTCACTCCATTGCATGGGCACTATTTATAGCAAACAACTCCATCCTCACCCTCTGCGGGGAAAACAATCTAAGATGGAGTCGACGCCCATGCGCAATGGAGCCGAAGAGGGAGGAGTCCTTCGGTCCTGTGACCAAAAAAGACTTCTTCGAAGAAAAACAACTTGTAATACTCCGAGCCCAACACCAGGCAGCGGACTGTGCTAAACATGTGAATCTGCAGCGACTAATGCCACGAACAGATGTACACTGGGTAAGTGACATTTTCATTTTATGACAATATGCCAAAAGTATCTCAGTGAGTACCCTCAGTATGATGATAAGTTATATACACAAGATATATGTACACAAACCAAAATTATGCAGATAATAGCAAAAGGAAGTAATGCAAGCAATGTAAAGTTACAGTAGATTGCAATAGGCGCACATAGGTATAGGGGCGACACAAACCATATACTCCAAAAGTGGAATGCGAACCACGAATGGACCCCAAACCTATGTGAGCTTGTAGAAGGTCGCTGGGACTGTAAGAAAACAGTGAGGGTTAGAAGAATAGCCCACCCCAAGACCCCGAAAGGTAGGTGTAAAGTGCACCTACTACCCCCAGAGAGCACAGAAGTCGTGATAGGGGGATTCTGCAGGGAAAACAAACACCAGCAATGCAACAACAGTGGATTTCCGGACCTGAGTACCTGTAAGACAAGGGGACCAAGTCCAAGAGTTGCGACAGTGTCGAGAGTGGGCAGGAGCCCAAGAAATGCCAGCTGAGGGTGCAAGGAAGCTGCCACCTGTTGGAAGAAGCTTGGTGTTCTGCAAGAACGAAGAGGACTAGGAACTTCCCCTTTGGAGGATGGATGTCCCACGTCGTGAAGAAGCTTGCAGATGTGTTCCCACGCAGAAAGACCGCAAACAAGCCTTGCTAGCTGCAAGGGTCGCAGTTAGGGTTTTTGGGTGCTGCTGTGGCCCAGGAGGGACCAGGATGTCACCACTTGGATGAGGAGACAGAGGGGGCGCCCAGCAACGTAGGGAGCCCTCACAAAAGCAGGCAGCACCCGCAGAAGTACCTGAACAGGCACTTAGAAGAAAAGTGAACCGGAGTTCACCCAAAGTCACAAAAGGGAGTCCCACGACACCGGAGGACAACTCAGAAGGTTCTTCACTGCAGGTTAGAGTGTCGGGACCCAGGCTTGGCTGTGCGCGAAGGAAATCCTGGAAGAGTGCACAGGAGCCGGAGCAGCTGCAAATCACGTGCTACCTAGCAATGCAGTCTAGCATGGGGAGGCAAGAACTTACCTCCACCAAACTTGGACTGAAGAGTCACTGGACTGTGGGAGTCACTTGGACAGAGTTGCTGAGTTCCAGGGACCACGCTGAGAGGGTAACCAAAGGACCGGTGATGCAGTCTTTTGTTGCCTGCGGTTGCAGGGGGAAGATTCCGTCGACCCACGGGCGAATTCTTCAGAGCTTCTGGTGCAGAGAGGAGGCAGGCTACCCCCAGAGCATGCACCACCTGGAAACACTCGAGAAAGCCGGCAGGATGAAGCGATACAAGGTTGCTAGTAGTCATCTTGCTACTTTGTTGCGGTTTTGCAGGCGTCCTAAGCAGTCAGCGGTCGATCCTTTGTTAGAAGGTGAAGAGGGAGATGCAGAGGAACTCTGGTGAGCTCTTGCATTCGTTATCTGGTGAGATCCCCAAAACAGAGACCCTAAATAGCCAGAAAAGGAGGTTTGGCTACCTAGGAAGGAGGATTGGCTACCTAGAGAGGTAAGAGCCTATCAGAAGGAGCCTCTGACGTCACCTGCTGGCACTGGCCACTCAGAGCAGTCCAGTGTGCCACAAACACCTCTGTTTCCAAGATGGCAGAGGTCTGGGACACTGGAGGAGCTCTGGACACCTCCCCTGGGAGGTGCAGGTCAGGGGAGTGGTCACTCCTCTTTCGTTTGTCCAGTTTCGCGCCAGAGCAGGGCTGGGGGATCCCTGAACTGGTGTAGACTGGCTTATGCAGAGATGGGCACCATCTGGGCCCATTAAAGCATTTCCAGAGGCTGGGGGAGGCTACTCCACAGCCCTCACACCTATTTCCAAAGGGAGAGGGTGTAACACCCTCTCTCAGAGGAAATCCTTTGTTCTGCCTTCCTGGGCCAGGGCTGCCTGGACCCCAGGGGGGCAGAAACCTGTCTGAGGGGTTGGCAGCAGCTGCAGTGCAAACCCTTAAAAGGCAGTTTGGCAGTACCCGGGTTCTGTGCTAGAGACCCGGGGGATCATGTAATTGTCCCCCCAATGCCAGAATGGCATTGGGGTGACAATTCCATGATCTTAGACATGTTACATGGCCATGTTCGGAGTTACCATTGTGACGCTGTACATAGGTAGTGACCTATGTACAGTGCACACGTGTAATGGTGTCCCCGCACTCACAAAGTCCGGGGAATTTGCCCTGAACAATGTGGGGGCACCTTGGCTAGTGCCAGGGTGCCCACACACTAAGTAACTTTGCACCCAACCTTCACCAGGTGAAGGTTAGACATATAGGTGACTTATAAGTTACTTAAGTGCAGGGGTGAATGGCTGTGAAATAACGTGGACGTTATTTCACTCAGGCTGCACTGGCAGGCCTGTGTAAGAATTGTCAGAGCTCCCTATGGGTGGCAAAAGAAATGCTGCAGCCCAAAGGGATCTCCTGGAACCCCAATACCCTGGGTACATCAGTACCATATACTAGGGAATTATATGGGTGTACCAGTATGCCAATGTGAATTGGTAAATTTAGTCACTAGCCTGTTGGTGACAAATTTGGAAAGCAGAGAGAGCATAACCACTGAGGTTCTGGTTAGCAGAGCCTCAGTGAGACAGTTAGGCATCACACAGGGAACACATACAGGGCACATACGTATGAGTACTGGGGCCCTGCCTGGCAGGGTCCCAGTGACACATAGACTAAAACAACATATATACAGTGAAATATTGGGGTAACATGCCAGGCAAGATGGTACTTTCCTACACATATTCTACACCACAACACCCCTACACATATAGTAACACAAATATATGGTTATACGCAAGAGGCGAGGCGTCTGACCCTCTCCAGGGTGAGGCTGGAGTGGCAGAGAGAACTGGGCATTACTATTACAGATGACCAGTGGCGCTACTGTTGCTCTGTTAGTAGAACAATCTTGTTAAACAGCAGGCATAAGCTTATTAATTTTAAATATGTGAAAAGAGTGTACTACACACCGGTCAGGTTAGCGAAATATGGATTGAGACAGTGCTCATTGTGCATGCTGAGAAGAGGATGGAGCAGGATTTGCACACTTAGCATGATACTGCATAATAATTCAGGGATTCTGTTAGGAGGTATTTACAACGCTGGAAATGATTACAGCCAAGCCTCTGCCCAGGAGCCTGATTTTGGCTGTGCTGGTGTGTAGGAAGTTGGCTCTGTATATACTGTTTCAAAGTAGGTGGCTGGCAGCCGATGAGGCTGCACGCTTAGGGCGGAGCTCCGGTGGCAAACGGGGCCCGGCTAGCACTATCACTTTGAAAAACCGCCAGAATTGAGAATAAACCAGAACAATCGATATCAGAAAGCGGGTAGCGTTCAAGTGAACCGCTTCTGATAAAATCTCATCGGGACTGCTGGCAGAAACAAACTTACTTCTCCGGTGACTGCAGAGGAACAAAATGGCGGCCATGTACGATCGGCTCCTCACTTAAAGAAAAGTACGGAATTAGGGAGTCGGAACCCCCGCATCAATGGCGAACAGACCCCCAGTCTCTTGAGGAGCCCACAGCTTCGTTTGGACCCCCTATGGCACCCTGAGGGGACCGGTGAGTGAGAGATCGCAGCAGCCGAGAACAACCCGGGGAGCCTCTCGAGCGCGTGGCGGCGCTGTGTGCGTGCTGTGCGGTGGTCGGCTCGGGGGGACCCCAGCGGTAATACCAAGGCTTGGGAGGGGGGGGTAGTGCGAAAGGACCCTCACTGAACCGCTGACTGAGAGCGCCCCCCGGTGAAGACTCTGTCTGGCTCAATAGCCCTGAAAAGGAATATCTGACGGTGCACCCGACCCGGCCCCTCCATAAACGGGCTGGGTCGCGGGACCCCTTCTGACGGCCCTGGGACCGAAGGCAGAATATACTGGGGAGCGAGGGGACCTTTAACTGATCCCCAGTGTTGAGAACAGTCAGGCAGTGCACCCAGGAGAGCGGGTTCCTCGGGCCCTCGCCAGCGGGGGAGAGCCCCCGAATTGGATGATCGCTCTGGCAATCCGGAGGAGAACGACGGGTCAAAGAGAAGAGAACAGGGAGGGGGCCGGATCGCAAGAAAGAACCTTTATATGCCCATCGAGCACTCACCCAAGCAAGGCGGATATCTTGAGGAGCATTTAATGTCTGTTTGAATCTCAGAGAGTGCGATCACAGGCCGTTTGCGTACTAGGGACTTAGACACATCCTTCAAACAAGTAACACAGGAAGCCCTGCGCCCGGAGCCCTCACACCCTATTCACCCTGAACAGGGCAAGAAATCAAGGACACCCTCGACCCTCTTTGCCTCAGAAAAGGGAAAAAGAACCAAGGATTGCTGGAGAGACCCTCTAGGCCGAAAATACTTACTCGCACTCCCCCCAACAAAGCGGAAGAGGCACTCTATCTCCCAATCAAATAACTGTATTAAACATGAGGAAACCCAAAAAACGCAAAGAACAGAGCCAAACAGAGTCCACAATTGCGAAACCCCCTAACCAACCAACAAATCCATCCTCCATAGAAAACCTACCGCTTCAGGAAACAACACTAGACACAATCCTTCTAGCCATTAAGGAATCCCGTGAAGCACTAGAACAAAAAATCGTCAATTTATCAACGGAACTCTCATTACTACGAGATGATCATCGCAAACTAAAAGATAGAGTGGGTCGAACGAAAAAGCCCTCGCAACTGTGACCCTCACACAGCAATCTGCATCTACAGTACTGACAGATCTTACCATCCGGATTAAAACCTTAGAAACCAAAGCAGAAGATGCGGAAAGTCGAGCACGCAGGAGCAATCTCAGACTGATTGGAGTACCGGAAGGCTCAGAATCCTCAGCAATCAACATGGAATCATTTCTGGAAGACTGGATCAGAAACACAATAGCCACAGAAGGCCTCTCGTCCTTTTTTTGCGATAGAAAGAGCCCATAGGGTACCCAACAGGATTCCACCTCCAGGAGCTAGATGCCGACCAATTGTAGCAAAGCTGCTGCATTATAAAGACGGAGACTATATTCTTTCACAATCACGCCAACTTGGCGACACCACGTGCAATAATCAACGAGTTATGATTTTCCCAGACTTCACCAAAGAGACACAGACACAAAGGGCCATCTTCAACGAATCCAAACGCACACTGCGCGAGAACGGTATAAAATATGCAATGCTCTTCCCTGCCAAACTTAGAGTGGAATATGAGGGCAAAGCGCAGTTCTTCTTATCACCACAGCTGGTGGAGGAATGGCTGGAAACCCTGAATCTCACCAATTTAACCCCCTCCTCCAGAACCCTCCGCAAGCCGGGCAGGAAGCACAGCCAGATCCTTCAAGCGAGTCACAGAGGCAGCCCCCCCAAGACAACAATCCCTCCCAAGAAAGACGAGACGCAGGGGACGCGGCTGCAGCACTGAGTGGGGGGGAAACGCCCTCAATCCTGGACCTCCGGCAGTGTATCAGACCCTGACTCTAATTGCAGTGATTCTTCGATATCCTCGCAGGACACTGCCATTAGCCTACCTAAAATAACGCCAGGAACGTCAGAAGAAATGATAGGACCCCTTTGCGAGCAGTTTGAACTGTCCGTGAGTACTTAAAGCAAACCTAATGTCACTGACCGTATATCCAGCACAGTCCACTTCTACCAGCTGACAAAATTGTAGTACAAGCAGAACTTAGAGGGACCTAACCACAATGCAGCCGGGCCCCGGGAGCAGCTCGGGCGGGAGCTCTCGGTCTCTCACACGCCACCCACCTATAGGTTATTCAATTAGAAATGTTAATGGTTTGGACGGGGAGAGTTCTAGTTACCGGTCCTGGGGAGTGGGAGTTGGGATTTAAGTTTGTTTGTTCACGTAGGTTTAAGGGGAATTTGTGCACTAGTCCTAAAAACGATGAGTAACTCTCGATCCAGATCCTTAACAGATCAATATAATCCCAGTATACAACAACAGTATCTCCCCACCCACAGCCTACAACTTGAATATCACAAACTATGGCTTCAAAATATAAAATAATAACATGGAATGTCAGAGGTCTAAATAACATGTCCATGCGATATAAGGTATATAACTATCTCAAACGCAGGGGAGTACACATAGCACTACTGCAAGAAACACATCTTCTTGAACAAGAGGTTGCAGCACTTAAAAAAAGATGGAGAGGCCCAACGTTTGCCACTAGTTATTCGGCGTTTGACAGGGGAGTACTGATGTGGATCCGCCCCGGAGTACCATTCCAAGCACTGCACACAATCATAGATAAAGATGGGAGGTATGTCATGGTCACTGGAAGACTAGATGGAAGGGAAATAACCATTGGTGGCCTGTATGCCCCGAACTTAGAACAAAGAAAATTCTTTGATAGATTATCTCGGGAATTAGGTCCAACCCTGGCGGGTCCAAAGATAATTGGTGGAGACTTCAATTGCATAGCTGATATTAACATGGATAGATCACACCCTCCCCTATTGCAATCACAAACTGTATAAACTGCTAAAGCATTTACAGAATGGCAACAACACTGGCAAGTAGGGGACTGTTGGAGACAACTTAACCCACACAGCAGGGACTATTCTTATTACTCAGTAGTACATGACCTACATGTCAGATTAGACACTGTATTAATTTCCCCAGAAATACAAACCACGGTGATAGCAGCCGAATACCTGAGCCGCACTATATCAGACCATAATCACCTATTAGTTTCATTAACATGGAGTAGAGAGAGACCACGGATCCCTACTTGGCGTCTTAGAGCGGAGGCTCTCGGAGACGAAGCATTCAAACATCTACTATACAAAAACATTGAAGAATATTTTATGCAAAACTCAGGAACAGCTACCTCTAAAGCACTCGAATGGGAAGCTTTCAAGATAGTAACCAGGGGAAACTGTATCAGTGAGAGTATTGGGGTCCGAAAATCAATTGAATCCGAAATAAAAAGGCTTGAAGACTCCCTCAGAGACATTGAGCGCAGACACCCCGCACACCCTGAGCTAACCCCCCTTCTTAACGAAACCAAAACAAAAATATCTGAAGAGAACTCTAGGCTTTCTCGCTTTGACTATAAGCAGTACCTAAGCAGACAACATGCTGAAGGGGACAAAGCTGGCACCCTTTTAGCATGGCTTGCCAAACCCCCTACGCAACAATCAATCATAGTTGAAATTGAGAGACTTCCAGGTGACAGAGCGCTCGGCCAAAAAGAAATAAACACTTGCTTCGTTGAATATTATTCAACATTATATGCACCCCCTAGTGAGATCATCAATAACACCCAGATCATGGAGCTGGAGGCTCTCGCTCTGCTCAAGTTGGGAGCTGTAGAATGAGAGTCCCTGGCTGCCCGTATAACAATTATAGAAATCAAAACTGCAATACAAGGCATGGCAAGGGGTAAAGTCCTGGGAGCAGATGGACTCCCTATGGAGGTTTATCTACTATTTCAGGACATACTAGCGCCAAGGCTCTGTGAAATATATACAGAGGCTTGGCATTATAATAGATTGCCCCAGTCAACCAACAAGGCCATAATGATCCCTTTATTGAAATCAGATAAACCACCCACAGATGTCCGCTCCTACCGCCCTCTGTCCATGTTAAACCTAGATTATAAAATACTAAGCCGGATCTTAGCTAACAGACTCTTACCCTTCATGTCCTCACTGATCCACCAAGACCAATCAGGATTTATTCCTCAGCGCAGAACATTAGACGCCTGATTTCGGTTCTGCACTCGATGCCCTCAGCTATGCCTCATGCAGCAATAGTATCAATAGACATAGAAAAAGCCTTTGATAGCCTTAGATGGGACTATCTAGAACGGGTCATGTTAAAACTTGGACTGGGCGAAGGCTTCACCCGATGAACAAAGCTTTTATATACCAATCCCACAGCTAGAGTGCGCACAGGCATCACAATATCTGACCCTTTTTCAGTGGGTAGGGGGACCAGGCCAGGCTGTCCATTATCCCCCCTCCTGTTTGCGTTAGCAGTGGAGCCTCTTGCTCATACAGCTAGATCCAAAAAATACTTTGAGGGTATCCCAATTAATAGTTGGACACATTATATCGCCCTTTACGCAGACGACATGCTCCTTTTTCTTAAGAACCTAGAAACTGATCTACCTGGAGTAATAGGTATGCTAGAAAATCTCGGATCAGCCTCAGGACTTCGAATCAATTGGAGAGAATCTTCTATATTTCCATTGATAAAGGGTACTCCAGTTCCCACAGATACTAGAGGTCTACCATGGTCTCCAAATACTTTTAAATATTTAGGAATTAACATTTACCACGAGATGGATGACCTATTAGAGGGGAATATTCAAAGAACAATCGGGAATAAGGGCCAGTATGCACTTCTGGGGCACCCTGCCCCTAACGGTCTTTGGGAGGATTGCCCTACTTAAAATGATAGCATTACCAAGACTACTATACTGTTTCTCCACTATCCCACTAATAATCACGAAAGCAGTGTTAAAAAATATAGAGTCTTTAACCGTGAGTTTCATTTAGGGACCTAACAGGCACAGAATAGCACTCCGAACTATTCAAAGACCCACCACAGAAGGAGGCCTAGCTGTCCCAGACCTAGAAATTTACTACTGGGCGGGGCAATTGCAATGGTTAGCAAAATTAATTACTAGTACCCCAGTCACAAAAGACTTGTAGTTGCCAATAAACTGCCCCTTAGGAAACCTACTGGCCTGGAGTAAGTCTTTGTGTGTGTGTTCCTCATTTATTGCCTGTGTCTGTACAACAAATGCTTAACACTACCCTCTGATAAGCCTACTGCTCGACCAAACTACCACAAAATAGAGCATTAGAATTATCTCTTTTTGCCACTATCTTACCTCTAAGGGGAACCCTTGGACTCTGTGCATACTATTCCTTACTTTTAAATAGTGCATACAGAGCCAACTTCCTACATACAGTTTAGGGAAAGAACACTGGTGCTGGGGCCTGGCTATCAGTGTCCCAGCACACTTTCAATCAAAACTTAGCATCAGCAAAGGCAAAACATCAGGGGGTAACCATGCCAAGAAGGCATTTCCTTACATGGTGTATGACAGAGATGTGGGCATTGTACCTAGGAGGCTTGTGGCCATGGGCTTACTATTAGCAAGACGCAGGATCGCAATGAAGTGGGAAAGTGGATCAGTCCCCACAATCAAAGAATGGCACGCAGACATGGCGAGCTGTAGCACGCAATCCTACGCTTACAGAGAGCTTCAGCCTAGGGTCTCCTGACCTAAGGCTATATGGGAATTATATCAGCCTATTTGCAGGGCCTTTAGGGAGGGAAAGCGGGGGAAGTGGTAGACACAGGGATGTAAGTGATAGTTCTTTCGATACACTGCCCAGGGAGTATGCCACATAAGTGTCTATGTCAGTGGGGGCTTTATGGGTCTGCTAGCTGTTATCACACTGTCAAGGTTACATATAAGAGTAAGTTGATTGTCAACTGAGGGACCGGGTCTCCACAATACTGTTAATCTGATAGAGACTTCTAGGTGCAGATTCCTTACCTTAGAATTTCCCCCAGACGTCAGACTTGATCTAGAGATTTCTCTTCGAGCAGTACCCCCGT
The DNA here is from genome assembly GCF_031143425.1 of Pleurodeles waltl. Taxonomy (NCBI): domain Eukaryota; kingdom Metazoa; phylum Chordata; class Amphibia; order Caudata; family Salamandridae; genus Pleurodeles; species Pleurodeles waltl. Next base: position 81,368,953 of record NC_090444.1, on the reverse strand, counting down.
GCGCTGTTAGGTGGCATTGGTCAACTCTACTGGTGTCGTGGTCGCCGTGATGACGTCGCAGTCGTATATAGGCGCCACCCTGGCGCACTGATGTTGGTTCTTCTTTCCGTGCCAGCCTGTGCGCTGATCCGGTGACCCAACAGTCTGCCTTATGTAGCTACAGAAGGGTCACCCACCCGCGTTTCTTTCCACCTGGTCACCGACCAGCGCATGCTGTACAGCCCCTCCGCTGATACGGGATCCCACAAGCTCGTGGATCAGCTAGTCAGCGGGCCGTCCAATCCACCCATCCCCCTCCTTTGCCTCCAAACCTACCTAGACCGTCGGAACATCCGGGACCAGTAGGCAGCAGGATTCGCCATCACCTGTCCCACTGGGAATCCATTATCACAGACAGGATGGTGTTGCAAATTGTCCAAAGGGGCTACTCCCTCCCCTTCCAGACTTCTCCAGCCATGTCACCATCATATGATCATCTATCGGAGGACCATTTGCCACTTCTCCGTGAGGAGATCAAGGCTCGCCTGGCCAATGGAGCCATAGAGAGAGTCCCCGCGCGAGAAATAGGTCGTGGTTGCTGTTCCCGCTACTTTCTGGTTCCCAACAAGGACAAGGGCCTTCGCCCTATCCAAGACCTCCGGTCGCTTAATCTCTTCCTCAAGAAGGGGAAATTCAAGATGCTAACCCTAGCTCAGATCCTTTCTACCCTGGAGACTGGATGGTAGCTTTGGAGTTGCAGGATGTACATTTCCACATTCCCGTCCTGCCGGCCAACAGACGTTACCTATGATTCGTTGTAGGTCACCAGCACTTTCAGTTCACCGTGCTCCTCTTTGGCTTTACCAGTGCCCCTCAGGTATTCACGAAAGTGATGGTAGTGGATGCAGCTCATCTGCGCAGGTAGGGGTTCCAGTCTTCCCCTACCTCGACGACTGGCTGTTGAAGGCAGACACGTCCCAGAAAGTCGTCCCCCACCTCCAGACTACGGCAGACCTCCTGCATTCGCTGGGGTTCACTATAAACATGCCAAAGTCACACCTGACTCCCTGTCAGTTTCTCCCTTTCATTGAAGCTGTTCTGGACACAGTGCAGTTTCGGGCTTATCCTCCCAAAAAGCGAGTCCAGGATATTCGGGCTATGATACTGATGTTTCAGCCTCTATACTGGATTTCGGTGAGAATGATTCTGAGGCTGCTGGGCCTCATGGCCTTCTGCATCCTGCTGGTCCAACATGCCAGATGGCATATACAGGCTCTGCAGTAGGACCTGAAGTTCCAGTGGGCGCAGCGTAAGGGGAATCTCTCAGACATGGTTCAGATCTTGGAAGGAACTGCAAAAGACCTGCAGTGGTGGTTGTCGAATCCAGATTGGGTCAACAGCAAATCCCTCTTCCTTCCCCAACTAGATCTCACAGTAGTGACAGATGCGTCACTCCTGGGATGGAGCGGCCACATGGGAGAGGTGAAGATCAGAAGCCTCTGGTCTCCGGAGCAGTCCAGGCTCCACATCAACCTTTTGGAGCCCTGGGCGATCCGACTTGCATTGAAAGCATTCCTTCCCTTCCTCAAAGGGAAAGTGGTGCAGGTGTTCCCCGACAACACCACTACCATGTGGTACTGCAACAAGCAGAGCGGAGTGGGGTCGTAGACCTTTGTCAAGTTCAACTCTGGACATGGCTGAAACGCCAGGGCATTTCTATGGTGGTTCAAAATCTGGCAGGCTCCTTGAACGCCAGAGCAGACAAACTCAGCAGACGATGCGTAGTCAATCACGAATGGCATCTCCATCCAGAGGTGGCGCAAGGTCTCTTTCAGCAGTGGGGAGAGCCTTGGTTACATCTGTTCGCCTCTGCAGAGAATGCATAATGTCAGCTGTTTTGTGCATTGGCGTTTCCAAGGTAGCACTCACTCAGTGATGCTTTTCGTCACGAGTGGAACTCAGGCCACCTGTACACCTTCCTGCCAATACCACGTCTGCCCAGAGTTGTGAAAAAGATCAGGCAAACCCGGGCCCAAGTAATCCTAGTGGCTCCAGACTGGGCACGGAGAGTCTGGTATCCTGAGCTACTGAGCATAACCATCAATCCTCCGATCAGACTGCCCCTTCGGGAGGATCTTCTATTGCCGCAGCAGGGGACGGTTAGCCACCTGAATCTGTCCAGTCTCCGTCTCCTTGCGTGGAGATGGAGCGGCGGCAGTTCACTGCTTTTGACCTTCTACCCGAAGTCTGTAATGTCATCTTGGCAGCCAGGCGTCCCTCCACCAAAACAGTATATGCCTGTCGGAGGAAATTTGTGGCATGGTGTATCAAGTCTGTTGATCTCCTCTCTGCACTTCTCTCTGAGGTTCTCCTCTTTATTCTCTCTTTTGCCCAGCAGGTCTCTGCTCTGGGCACCCTCAAGGGATATTTTTCTGCCATCTCAACCTTCTCTATTCAAATCTCCCTTTGTTGAGAGGTTTCTTAAAGGCCTCACACGTATGTTCCCTCCTGTCCCGTTCATAATGTCCCAGTGGGATTTTAACTTGGTCGTCACATACCTAATGTGTGATCCTTTCAAGCCGCTCCACGACTTCGCTATGGCTCTTGACTCTTAAGACTGCCTTCTTGATTGTCATCACCTCGCTCTCAGAGTGAGCGTCAGGCTCTCTCTTTAAAGCCACTTTTCCTAGCAGTGCATCCCAACAAAGTGGTGCTTTGTACCTTTCTCCCAAAGTGGTGAAACCTTTTCACGTAGGCCAATCTACCACCTTGCCTACTTTTTTCGCACCCCCACATCCCTCTCATGAGGAGGAGAGACTCCCCTGTCTGGATCCAAAAAAAGCATTGACGATCAACTCTTTGTGGGTTATGCGGGAGCGAAGAAAGGGAAGGTGGTGCAGAAAAGGATCATCACGCGATGGGTAGTCTTCTACATCAGGAAGTGCTATTCTTTTGCAAAAAAGCAACCCCCTGAGGGTTTGCGTGCTCATTCAACTAGAGCATCTGCTTCCACTAAAGTGTTAGCAGGCAAAGTTCCAATCTTGGATATCTGCCATGTGGCAACTTTGGCATCTTTACGTACGTTCCCCAAGCATTACTACCTGGACACTGATGTCCACAGATACGGATACTTTGCCCGTTCGGTCCTGCAGGATTTTTTGGTGTGATCTTGGTTCGCAGCCCACCCTTGGGGATTGTATTGCTCTGGTATCTATTCTAATGTAAGGAATCTGCAACTAGAAGTCTCTATCAGTTGTACAAGTTACTTAGCTTTGGTAACGATATATCTGGTAGAGACATATTCTAGTTGCAGATTCCTCACAGACCCACCCATCCTCCCTGCACTGCAAACTGATTTCTAGGGACAGGTACTTCCCTCGAAGGGCCCTAGTTTGGCACACCATTCTCAGTGTTCTTCATGGCTCTCCACTACTGGCGTGGAAAGCCATGAAAAGAAACTGATGTCAACGTGCCGGGTGGCGTCTATATACGACCGCAATGTAATCACGTAACCACGATGACCGCGGGAAGGATTCGACTCGTACCGCCCACTTTCTATGATCAACATTGATAACAAAATCCTGGCAAAAATGATTGCGGTGCGTTTGCAGCCACTCCTTCCCAAACTTGTGCTCCCGGATCAATCGGGATTTGTCCCCGGGAGGTCCACATGTCACAACTTGTGCAAATTTTTTTTGGTGGCGGGCTCGTTGGGGGCGGAGGACAGGGTGGCGGCGGTGTTTCTCGATGCCGCCAAAGCTTTTGACTCTCTGGCATGGGAGTATATGTTTGCACTTCTGGCCCGGGTAGGTCTCAGCGCGCGGTTTGTGCAGTTAATTAGATTATTGTACACCCTGCCCACTGCTCGGTTGCGTCTCAACGGGTGCGTGTCGGCCCCATTCCCTGTTGCTCACGGTACATGTCAGGGATGCCCGTTGTCCCCGCTACTATTTGCGGCGGCAATGGAACCTCTGGCGGCGGGGCTGCGACAGAAGTATAATGATAGGGGTTTGCAGTTCTTACAGAGGCCTATCTTGGTATCTATGTATGCTGATGACGTTGCGATATACGTGCGGAATCTGGATCGAAACTTGGACCTTTTATTGGACGACATTGTGGCTTTGGCACCTTTTCTGGCATCACGATCAACTGGTCGAAGTCGGTGGTCTTGCCTTTGACTCAGAGTGTGTCGAAGTTCGATTCGCGGTACCCCATGGCTTGGGCGGAGGGCCCGGTGCGCTATCTGGGAATTCAGCTGAGCTGTGATGTTGACACACTTCGGTTGGCTAATTACGGTGCTGCAATGTCATGGCTCGAGGAGAAGATTGAGACTTGGCGTGCCCTACCATTATCGTTAATTGGGTGTATCGCCATTACGAAGATGGTGGTTCTTCCTAAATTCCTGTATCTCTTCGTTAACCTCCCACTTCAGCTCACGCGGGGTTTCCTGCGACGCCTGTGCTCTGCGCTGATTCGCTTGGTATGGGCGGGTCGCCGGTCCCGTAGCTCCTGGGAGAGGCTGACACTACCGTTCGAGTTAGGTGGGCTTGCTGCTCCAGATCTGAAGTTATACTATAACTGTGCGCAAGCACACTTTGCGTACTATTGGTTGCATCCGATTCGATATTTGCCGCATCTGGCACCCGACAGTGATGCAGTGTGGCCGGATGGGTTGCTGCGGATGCTTGGGGGCCGGGCCCGGTCTCAGCCTAAGGGAATTGATATGGGGGATGCTGATGCAGCGTTCTGGTGTTAATGCACCGTTTGCTCCCTCGTTGCCTGTTATGGCGGTCGCTGATGCTCAGATGTTCCGAGATGCGAGGGTGCGTGGCTTTCTTCGGGAGGCGGGGAGACTGGTTTGTGGATGGTCGCCTGATAGGCCTTTCGGAGGTGCTAGATGACAGTGGCGGGACGGCGTTGCAGCGAATGTATGCTCTCAGGGTTAGTGCTCTGCTGCGAGCTCGATTTTCAGGCTTGCCGGAGGCGCCCGCGGAGTTCCGTGCTCTGGAGGTGCTGTGCTGCGCGCGGTCACCGAGTAAGCTAGTTACCAAACTGTATAACTGCATACAGGAGCAGAGAGGCGGCTCTGGGGAGTCCTCTAGGGCCATGTGGGAGAGAGACGTGGGGGAACCTATTACAGAGGCAATGTGGTGAGGTTGCTGTGCCCACATGAGAGTGCTGGCCCTGAATTATAGGTTATGGCTGCTGCACTTTAAGTTTTTGCATCGTTTATATTATACGCCCAGCGGGCTCCACTCCATGGGTTTGCGCGCGGACGTGTGTTGTGAGCGCTGTCATGCGCCGGATGCGGGTTTTCTGCACCTGCCGTGGGAGTGTGCGGAAGTTCACGCTTTTTGGGTGGAGGTTTTGCATACAATTGCTGTGGTAACTGGCTCTAAGATACCCATCTCCCCTAGGGTTGCGCTGCTTGGGTGTGTGGATGAGTTTAACGGACCGCATAGGCGGCTGGTGGGCTTACTTTTGCTATTAGCGTAGAGTTGCCATGTGCTGGGGCAGGGGGCGGGCGCCGCGTAGATCCGAATGGCTGCGGGATGCTGCCTTTTGTCACGAGCAGTTGATGGTCTTTTGGGAGCTCATGCCTGAAGGCTCCCGGCCGAAGGATATCTGGGCTCCGCTGCGTGAGTACCTGACGTTTATAAATGAGCAGGCGGAATGATATGAGTTTGCCGCACTTGATGCTTCCCCTATCCCCCCTGACTGGGTTAAAGATTGTGTATAGTTGAGGTCAGCTGGTGTAGCTTGGTTTTTTCGCCCTACCTGCCTTTCTTGTTGTTCTTTCTGTTGCTTCACCCCTCTTTTGTTGGTCTGTCGACTCTGATGTTTGGTACGACAACCACTCCTGGACTGAATATGCAGACTGTGTCGACTGGAAGCCCGGCAGGTTGGGCCGGAGATGTGGTCCCGATACTGATGCACAATGTGAGGAACATTGGGAGTTTTGCTGACCGGGATAAATACTGAAGTTGAGGAGGGTTGTAGTATATACTGTTTGTTGCTACAATGGGGGGGGTTCGTTTGTGTTATTGTTTGTTTTGTATTATGCAAAACGCAATAAAAATATATTTTAAAAAAACCACGACGCCCGCGGAGTCGATCAACGTCACCTAACGGCGCGCAGGGCTAGTGCTCAAAGAAAAATGTCCAGATCCCGTCTGACACCTGGGGGAAATTCTAAGGTAAGGAATCTGCAACTAGAATATATCTCTACCAGATATATTGTTACCAAAGGTAAGTAACTTGTAGAATAAGCCCAGTTCAATGGAAAGAGTGACTCCATTGTATCCAGGAGCATGGAAGATGATTGTGTAGATGCCTGTGCTTCAACCTGTACTTCATTGTTAAGAATAATTGGTTGCTGTCACATGTAAACTTAAAACATTAAATAAAGCCATCAAAATGGAGTTCCCAGCAGTCGTAAAGGCACTGTTCTGTTTATGGTGTCAAAGCTCAAAAGTGCATCCTGTCTCCTCACTCCTTGAGCACGTGTTGCCATACCTCCTCTCTCTTACCAAAGCCAATCTGTCACATTTTTCCATCAGAGTAAATTTGGTGGTGATTTCTAGATACAGAAGGGTCACAGGCTCTTCTTCTCTTTGGTCAACCAGACTAATTCAGCAGTTTTTCTAGGGGCTATTCAGAACATTTTCCCCAATTCGATCGCCTCTAACAGTATGGCAGCTTAACATTGTGCCATCACATCTCATGAAAACACCCTTTGAACCAATTGACAATTTGGATCTTAAATTCCTGACATGGAAGCTTGCCTTACTTTTGGCTTTAAATTCAGCAAAGAGTGTAAGTGAACTACAGGCCTTCACACTTAGGGGGTCATTACGACCCTGGCGGTCATGGACCGCCAGGGCCGGGGACCGCGGATGCACCGCCAACAGGCTGGCGGTGCATCCAGGCCTATTCTGACCGCGGCGGTAAAGCCGCGGTCAGAAAAGGGAAACCGGTGGTTTCCCGCCGGTTTTCCCCTGGCCTGAGGAATCCTCCATGGCGGCGCTGCAGGCAGCGCCGCCATGGGGATTCCGACCCCCTTACCGCCAGCCTGGTTCTGGCGGTTTTGACCGCCAGAACCTGGTTGGCGGTAACGCGTGTCGTGGGGCCCCCTAACAGGGCCCCACCAAGATTTTCAGTGTCTGCATAGCAGACACTGAAAATCGCAACGGGTGCAACTGCACCCGTCGCACCCTTTCCACTCCGCCGGCTCCATTCGGAGCCGGCATCCTCGTGGAAGGGGGTTTCCCGCTGGGCTGGCGGGCGGCCTTCTGGCGGTCGCCCGCCAGCCCAGCGGGAAACTCAGAATTACCGCGGCGGTCTTTTGACCGCGCAGCGGTATTCTGACGGCGGTACTTTGGCGGGCGGCCTCCGCCGCCCGCCAAAGTCAGAATGAGGCCCTTAGTCTTTTCTTCAAGCATAGTAATGTTATCCTTCGAACTAATCATAGGTTCATACCTAAAGTACTGACGGACTTCCATCTCAATTAACTTGCTGTTCTTTGTACCTTTTTCCCAAATCCACAGTCACCTACGGAAAGAACTTTGCATACTCTTAATGTAAAAAAAATTTAAAGTTCTGTATACAGCGTACAAAGGACTTCAGCAAATCAAAACAGTTATTTGTGGCATAGAGGAGCAATAAGGAAGGTCATGTCACTAAAGCCACCATTGCAAGCTGGATTGCATCAGCAGTAAAGCTCTGCCACTCAAAGGCGGGCAGGCCCCGTCATTCTAAAGTCAAGGCGCATTCCACTAGAGCAGTGACGCCAACAGTGGCTCTGTTTGCTGGGGTTTCGATTGAAAGTATCTGCCGAGCTGCAACTTGTAAAACTAATCATACTTTAACGCAGCATTACTGTCTAGAACATGGATCACTGCAGTGATGCTGCAGTGAGTCAAGCAGTGCTTCATCCATCTTTTCCAATAAGGTGAGCCTTTCTTACAGTATAATGTATAATGTTGTACTCACCATCCCCTATTATATGCTTGTGTGCTGAAGAAAGAATTTGTTACATACCTGTAACTCCCATTCTCCAGTATTGGTATCTTTCATAGATTCATATGCAACCCACGCTCCTCCCTTAAGAGGTTGTCCTTTATGGGTAGTGAGATTTATCTCAGTAGTGCTTTGAAAATCTGAGGGAAGATGCCTCTGTTGGGAGTCTTAAAGGGTGCTGTTGACTGATTGATCATTGCTCAACTTTTGGTCCTTTTCTTTTTTTTTTTTTTTTTAAAGAGGACATAGAAAGGCTATTAAGATGAATTTTGTATTCCCTTTACAACCTGTTATACTGATATATACTGCTTACTGTGATAGTTTAGTTTATGGTATTTATACAGCGCATGGCTACTAGAAGGCATCCCAACGCTGATACCGTGAGACTCCCACTTTAACGATGGCAAATGATTCAAGCATGTGAATCTATAAAAAATACCAATACTGGAGAACAGGTGTTACAGGCAAGTAACAAATTCTTTCAGGAAACTCTTAAATATTGAGCTATCCAGGCTAGCCTTTAACTCGACCAAATAAAACTGGTGGTAACAAACACAGCATATTAGAGTGCGGTCAAGCCCCACATGGCAGTTAGATTCCTGCTATTTCACAGTCTTGGAGTTACACTTTAAACTGTACTACCCTTGTAAGCAAGTATGTGAAGTGAGGCACAGGGCTGTTTGAAACTCCTCAATAAAACGTAGTAGGGGTGACCCTTTCTTTAAACTGTCGACCACCTTTCAGTGTTCTTGATCTATTTGATAATCTCTTTACTAGAATTTTGAAATTAATGTATTTACGCTGTGCTCGCCCCTGGCTTCTAGCTTCTAAATGTCAGCCTCTGCACGCTTTCAGCAGGTTTAGCATACCTGTTTTTGTAATAGATGTATGTAGCACGAACAAGGTCCGCAACACATCAGAATACTCCATATAACTTGAAGAACCAGAATTACCCGAGAACCAGGAGAAGAAAGCAGTATAATAGCAAACAATGCCCAAGAACGTTTGGTGGGGAAAACAGAATAAACAGTAGAGCGCCCTCCCAACTCAGAATAATAAATAGTGAACCATAAGTATTAATTACTGCAGCCGAGAAGAGTACAAATTCTGTGGTAAAGATGCATGGGGTTGAGGACATTATGTCGTAGTCCTTAATTGAAAGTGAGAGATTGGCTGCACAGCTAAAAGGACTCTTTAAATATGTTAACTGAAATTAAGTAACAAATCCTAATTTCAAGTAAACTAGAAAGTTTGCAGCGAGATGGACTCAAGAATAGTTCCTGAGTATTACTTCTCTTTAGTTGAAAAGTTAGATTTTCCAATGTTCTTCATTGACTAAACGGAAAGGTGTGACGCCTTGTTAAATTAAGCAAAAAAGTGATAGTTGAGATGCTTGAACTCATCTCATCCACTGGTAATTACTTGGGGCCAACGTTTTTTATCTGCCCACAATGCCACCGCCGATTAGACCCAGCAATATGCATCTTAGCTTTGATCCTCCTTAAGTAAGTAGGAACTGCCCAGCATAAACTCTAAAGCCAGGTCCCCTGAGCTGGACCGGGATGCGGCTCAAGTAATCAGCGGTGGCTGCGGTTAATTCAAGCGTTCCAGCCATCACGTTTTTGTTTGCCTTGTTAATGTAGTCTGGAACAATAAAAGACCATGCTTTCAAACCCTAAAGCATTTAAAGATTCACGAGGTGAACCCTAAATGTTATATATGTAAATAGGAGTCTTTAAAGAGACCATGAGAGGGTTTCTTAAGCCCTGGAAGAAAGAAGTATTCATGGAGAGACATCCTCGGTTTATGAACGATTTTCAGAGGGCATTTATGAAGTGTTGGGTGATTTCAGAACTCGTGCTACCAGCATCTAAGTAAGTTGGCTGGTTCATGTGACCTCCACTTAGGAAAGTCTTCATAACTTAGGTCGGGAATTCCCTCTTCCCATGTTGACTAACACCCTTTTTCCCATTCTTCTGCAGGGTGTTTGGCTTTCCAGTCCATTACACAGATGTCTCCAATATGAGCCGCTTGGCAAGGCAGCGCCTCCTGGGAAGATCATGGAGCGTTCCCGTTATCCGCCACCTGTTTGCACCACTCAAGGAATACTTCGCCTGCGTCTAATGAAAGAGAAAAGACTGGCAGAGGCAAGGCGAAGCAACAGGAACCGAGCAAACACAAAATGGGCAGAAAATAAACCCGACTAAGTGGAACGCAAATCTAGGAAAGGCAGGATGAACCAAACACCGGTTATTGGAACGGCAAAGAATTGCATTCGAGACGATGTTTTTTACGTAAATTCCTGTTAATTGTTACACTTTTATCCTATTTAATTTTTTTGTTTGTTTTGGTAAAAACTTGTACAATTTTTAGCTATTTTATTGGGGCGGGTTGGAAAGGATTTGTCTGTTTTCTTATTTGCTCTCAAGCTGTATTTGAGGCAAAGGCTTTTACGATCTTAGCGGTGCTGTAAAAAATGATTACAAGATAAAAAAGCTCAAAGGAAAACAAGCGAGAGGGGAATGAAAAGAAAGAAGATCTGAATATGCATCTTCTTTCTCGTCTCTGAACTGGTCTCGTTTTAGAGCACAAGTAGGAATAGACAAAGTGGATATAACGCATGGGCCTGCAGCAGTGCCTGACTTCCAGTTGTGCATTCCGTAAATGTTTTAATAGTACTGCTAACGGGTGCTAAAAGAAAATACTTCCAGGGACAGCAGAAATTGAAAATCGAACTCTGACCACATTTTTTAAAGCATTTCTGGTGCCTAACTCAAAGAGACCACAAAGAGACAGTTCCTACAAGCCGCTCTTACCTCTTGTTTACAGTTTATACATATGGGAGTGTACATGTCTCCATCTACATATCTTTATATTAATGTATACATACATGTATGTAAAAGTGCATATATAGATACGTAGATGCTTTATCTGCACATACATATGTATGCAAAGACACGCATGACTACTTAATACGCACGCACATGTATGGCACAAGGCATCTGCCGAAGTACATTCATACACACACGTATGTGTATGCGCGTCAGCGTCTGATTGGTACTATTACTGCTACTGTACAACACAACTTCATAATGGTGCTTTCCAGCAGCGGGATGATTAAAAACATCAGCTTCCATGTTGCCTTAACGATGGAAACAAGAAAAGAGGGGATCAAATGTAGTGGGCTAAAACCTACTTAAAGGTTCAGAAATGAGCTACTTAGAAGGGGGCTGGGCAGAGCTCGCTGGGTTGAGAACTTCCAAAGTGATGATGCAATAACCTACAGGCCTTGTTTTCTACAAATGTAGTTTGGTTCCCAGTTGCATCTTTTCTGCTCTCCATCTCCGATCGCTCTTCATCACAGTCTCATCATGTCTTTCCGAATCATAACATTTTTATATGCGGGAGGGAGAAGGGTAATCAAAGGGCAGAGGAGGGCAATGCAAAATGCATTTCAGTTGAACCAGTCGGAGACAGGGGAAGCTATTGACAAACTTGGTGCTTTATTGGTGCTCACTGTGTGTGGTGTAGTGATCTGCCCCCACACAGACCGTGTTCTGCATTACTGTAACCTTACCGGCAGCAGACACTCAACAGCCAAACTTCCCAGGGATGGAGAAGCGATGTTTTTGGTCATCTCTGTTCATACCAACAAAACACACACTGCAGTTTTATAAATCGTATGAGAGGAGTTCAAAACACCTCCTCTCTTTTAAATCCTCCTTTTTACATTTTCTGTTGATATTGCAAAATATTTTTAGATTTAATGACCACGTGACCATACATACATGGTCGGCTCCGTTTTAAGTTTATGGGAGCTCTAGGAGCAGGTTGTGCTTTTTTTTTTTGGCAGAGGACAGATTCTCTTAACTTCATTCACCCATGCTCATCCTCGTGTTGCCCTCATGCAATTGAAAATGAACAGGAAGTTAAATTGATCATGAATGAATCAGTGCTATGTAATGTAGTGGAACTGCCAAAACTTTTCAGACTCCATTTCCTGGAAAATAGATTGCATTGTAGTTATTTATTTCTGGAATAACTGAGCCAGATCAATAATTTAAGCATTCAATATTGTCTACACTCTGTTAGGGTTTCAGATAAAAGATATTGTGTATTTCTCCTCTATGGATAGATTTGCAGATGTTGTGACCTATATGCTTGCTTGCAGCCTTATAACAGAACTACTCTGTGGAGTCACCGTGTTAGAGTGCATATCTTTAGCTTCAGAGAAACGAAAGATGTGGAACCGGGTAATTTTGCCATTCGCAGTGGAGCATTAGTTTGCTCTGTATTTGAAGATCGTGGCTAGGAGGCTACCATTTCGAAAACATGATGCATGGTCAGATCAGTCCTGTTTGTTGTGTTTTTTGGGGAAAGGAGAATCGAATTACAATAATGTCCATTGCTTTTGACAGGAGATTTTTTTTAAATGGCTGCCCAGAAGTCTTTCCTTTCCCTATAAAATTTGGGGCTTAATTCGCATACTTTCCATCGTGAAATAACAAAAGGTCGTGGTCCTCTTTGGAAGTGAGACCTAGGTTACCTCATCTGTTCTTGGGCTGAAAATGAGTAGCTACTTAAGCAGCTACACATTTACATTTCGTTGGGCTCATGTCCTCGTTTTTCCAGGTGAACAGGAAAAAGCATTTTAGAATTAGTTTTCAAGCCAAGAGGTGTGATTTTCGTTGCCATGTTTGCTTAATAGGAATCCACAATGTCCGCAAGTTCGGAATGATGTACAAGGTCTGTAGCTACGTGTCAACCCTACTCTGGTTGTGGGGGAAGGGGGGAGAGGGATGGGGCAGGGGTCCTTTTTCCTCTGGTGCTTGCTGCTGATTCTGTAGCATATCCCCCCTCATCTCTGTTTTTTAGCTCACCCGGCAGTTTGAATCGGTTTGATGTAGCTTGATGTAGAATGTCTCCATTTGGGGATTTTCAGTTTTCTTCTTAGTCTCGTTCTTTTCGGTTTCATGTTATTTTATTGGGGACTGGGCTAGGCGGGAGGGGGGAGGAAGTAGGAAGAAAGGATGGACTTTTCATTTGGGGTTCGTTCCTTTGTAAATGATGTGATTTTTTTTGTTTCTTCTACTACTTGCGTGAACGTAGGGTTGTTCTATCTCACTCCAATAAAAAAGATAAATGCATACCTTAAAAGACAAACAGACTTCCAAGTTTTAATAATAATTTGCTGAAGGTCTGTGACCATGCCATTTGTCAAAGGGACTACTGCTTTTTTATCCCAGTGATGTAGTCTTTAAATTGTTTTTTGTAGGCTGATTAAGGAAGGGATTATGTTTTCCAATGTTGCAAGTGTCGCATATGGAGTCGGGGACAGGGAGATGGGATCAACTTTCTTGCCCATTTCACGTGGGGACAGTTGAATACATAAGGCCAAGAGATATGTTTTGGCTCACATTCTTAAAACGGTTGTTCTTTTTTATGTTTGTTTGTATTTCCTGTGACTAAAAAGCTTAAGTGCTCTGGGTGCTTCCTTCTTTCTTCACGACGAAGGTTGGGTGATGACTGCTGGGCCTCCTCTTTCACGGAAGAGGCATGAGACCAACCACTGTTGCTTTGGGGCAGCTATAATGGGCGCAAGTTTGACTTTCAAATGTAAAAAAAAAAAAAAAATCTTTGTTTTAGAAAGACCAAAACATATACATTTTAGCTGGACAAAATCTATGAAATTAATGTTCGTGTTGGCAAGACTGCGCCTAAGTAAAATGCAACAACCTTTTTGGGTGTAGGTATTTGTGTGCACGTGTGTGTGTTTTTCCTAGTTGTAGTTCATCACTTACATCTTTTATGTCAAACATACATCTTCCTGGCCCAGGCTTTTATCTTGCAACATAGTGCATTCACTCCTCAAGTTTCCTGGTCTTAACCCTCGGATGAAAAAATGTGTGAATGTATTGCCTTGTTAATGTTCACGTGCAGCCATGAAATTATGCACTTGCCATTAGCAGGATTTATTGATGCTGTGCGCACTTTTTATTTTTTTTTACCTATTATTTATATCAACCGAACCAACAGCTCTCTGCCCGTCTTTTAATGAACTTCTCATTGTTGAAGACTGAATAATCCAGGAGGGACAGATGTTCCGCGGCAGCAGGGCTCAGAGCGGCATCGACTCTTTCTATTTCATCGAAGCACATCATCATATTTTCCCAGAGAATGCTACCAAGACAATTTTTGGCGAAGTTAAATTACCAAGGGCGTCTCCTGTGAGGTTCGTGGGTACGGGTGTTGTGCGCTTCCAGAACTTTGTACCTTTAACTGATTATTGCTGGCCATGTGATTTTTGGATTAAACATATTTTGATTTAAAAAAAAAAGTAAAAATCAAACAATTAACAATACAAATTATGGGAGGGTGGTCATTATTGTCTGTTTCCACAAACCCTCAGAGTGATTCTCTGTCCTAGCTATGGGTCGATAGTAACGGTATGGCCCCACCTGTCTTCGATATGAGATTATTCCTGGTTCCAGACCGTGTGATGTACGAGGCTGTGGTTTATTTATTTGACGACCTGTAAATTCTCTTTGAATCGTGAAAATAAAGTTGTCTGAAATCCCTCGAGTACATAATGCATTGGCTTTTTGCGTTTTCGGTGTAATGCATGGTTTGCAGTTCTTCACAGCAGTACAGAACGTCTCTCTACCTTGTGCTTTTGTATTGTGAATAATCCTAATTCAGTGCTGCCTGATGTATCCCCAGCATTCTTTTCATTTAGTTGGCTAATTTCTTTCTTTATGCTGGGAGTGCTTCGCATCCAGTTCACGCACAGTGGTTAATTGACAGCTGTGTTCCCAAAGTGTTCGATTCTTCTTACACGCCTAACTTTGGGCAGGGAGTGTTCGCAGCGGGTGAAGCCAGACAGTCCCATTTCGTGTCTGACTGTTTTTTCTTCTCCCCTTCTCCCCTAATTACGCAGCTTTCTTTTGGGAACAACCACACAGGGTCAGTGTCCTAAAACTATGCGAAGTTTCTGTGGCAGAATGCTGGAAGCCTTATGGGGGTCAGTAAAATAATTATATTTATCAGCTTTTCCCCCCTTTATACACATTATCAATAAATACACTTTTCAGAGGAGTCGAACCCTCAATACAAAAACTATAATCGGATTGATAACTGAAAGCTGCGAGTATTAAAACAAAGTCTAAAAACAAGAACATCTTGCAACATAACTAGTGTCTTCAGAATGTGCATGAAACATCCTCAAACAACTTTATTAGTAAAACACAATGTAAGAAGCCCAATTACACTAGGCACTTTAAAAGGAGCTGTCTCAGAGTCCACAGTCCATTGCAATGTATGTCAGACAGTATGACAGATAACAAAATTTTTAAAAAACAGCCTTTAAAAACGTGCGTTATTGCCAAAAGCTCAGCAGCTGCGGCTATCCCACTGCACTTTATTCTGAATTCTCATGTGGTCCTCCATTTCAAAAAGTAAAGTGGTGCAATTAGTCCCAACATGCAAAAGTTTGCCCCAAAAGCCTTCATCCCAGGGGCGAAAGGATCCCGCCCATGTTTTTTGTGTAAACTAGCAAGCTTACTGGTGCCTCTAAGTTTCACCCAAATTAGTTTATTGGCTGACAAATACCTTCCTTTACTGTGACTATTGCCTGAAAGCGGAGTACTTTTCTTCTGAATTCTGTTACATTATAGTAGACCACGACATGCTGCACCCTGAGTGATAATTTTCTTGAAAGTGGTCTGTTAGACGTAGTTTACGACTGTGAACCAGTTGATGAGATAATAAAACCACTGTTTTATCTAGATGGGTTTGGCTATTTCAGGTGACCAGGATGAGAATGCCCCATGTTATTCATGGAGGTAATTTTATCTCAAACTGTGCTATACAACCAAGTTCTACCACGTGTGTCATATGTATGGTTATTCACATACGTTTCCTGCTCGCCCTTTACACCTAGGTGTGATATGACAAGACAAAAATTTAAACACGTATGGCATTTTTGGCCATGCAGTAGTACTGTTTTATATCACTTGCCATGCTGCGTTTGATTTTTACAGAAGATGGACTCGTTTGCCAGTTCCCTGGTTCCATCTAGGTGTTTTGGTCCATGTGCAGAGAATAGAGTTGGCAGTTTTGAAGTTGCCATTAGCTTAATTACTGAACAACATGATAAGGTTCGTCTGGGGTTAAATGCATTATGTTGGCATATAGCAAATTGGAATAGATGGAGCATAAAGTGGGATTTGGATGGTAATGTGTTACTACTTAACCATCCTTTCTCTGACCCCTGCAGTTGCTTTTCAGCCTCACTAAATTAGCTTTTTTTAAACAAGTTTGTCAAATTAATTGCTTTGCAGAATCTGAACTGAGAAAATGTAACCTCTCTATAACATTAGAGGCAAAAGGGAAAACAAAAATTACAGAATTTGTTAGATTTTAATTTTCTGGTCTTTACCTAGCAAGAAGTCGAAGTACTGCCCATCTCTACTGGCACTGAAGCTTAGTGGTAATGTCTTCCCATTGTCGAGTAATGGGAAATTAAAGGCAAATTAAAAAAGAGTAGCTGTTCTTACATTTTGAAAGGGCATCCATCCTGCACTCCTGAAGCACAGTATGTTTTTCGTCAGCTACACTGTGTATCTGGAACGCTCTCCTTTGTAACCCCATAAGATATTAATGTATGCTAGAATACCTAAAGTAGGAAATTCTCACTAGTCATTAGTCTAGAAGCTGTACAAATGAGCAAACTGTCTCTGAGAGTTGTCTTAATATCGTAAGTGATTTCCTGATTCTTAGCTTATGTGAAAGCACTTTGAAGTACAATGCAGTTTGGAACACCTTCTCTCTCTTCCCCTAGATGCAACAACACGTCCCCTTTATATGTCACTCAAAAATGTGAAAGTGTGTAATCCGGCATTATACAAACGTAATCACTCTCTGTAACCAATGGAATTTATCTCCACTAATAATAGCGTGACCAAAATCTGTTTCAAAGCTGCCAGGTGTGTGCAGGGGGCTGCCAGTTCCATGTAACTAGTCCTATCACTCTGCCTCTCAAATTTTGCACAACCTCTGTTCCGCGTTTTCCTTTCAGCACTGACAAGTGTGGACTGCCACCCGTTTCATACTCCAAACGTGCTTGCTTCCTTTTATTTTTCTTTCACTGGTGGACTCCCCACTTTGACAAAGTTTAGAAAGAATAATTTACTTTCTTTTTTCAAAGCCTCCTTTTGCTTGTCTCTCAGTTTTGTGATAGTTGTATTTCACCATAACCCAGATTCTAGCTATCCACAGTTTGTCAAGGAGATATTTTTTGTGATGGGGTTGCATAGTTGTTCCTCTGGAATTTCCCCCGAATGATTCTGTAAAAAGGCTAATTCTGCAGGTGACTGTTGACTTTATCATCAACTGATAAAACGCATGCCTAGTATAACACCAATAATAAGGATCAGATTCCCTGGTCATGCGTGGTCACCTGACCGCTTCCCAGATTCCTGTGTAAATTAAATAACTTAGATCAAATCTGTTATTCTCTTTCCAGCTATCCCTCTCCCTTGGTCGTTAAGTGAGAGAGAACACCGGCGCCTCTTAAGCATCTATAACGTCTGACCACTCTAGAAGTGACAAGTCCCTAAAAAAACATACTCTCTTCACCATGACCCCAAAGTACTGCCCAGTACGCCATAGTTCTTTATCTTATTGTAACCATGGTTCCCTGGTACAGCCTCAGCACTTGTTGTCTGTAGGCTGTGTTGCCGCCACAGTCCTTTCTATTTAACTCGGATTGGCTCATAAACACAGTTGATGAAATGGGTCCAAATACCTCGAAATGACATACATTCAAGTTCATCGTAGATTTAAGGAGCACAAGGAGACATGAGGTTCAAACAAATGGTCCTTCTCAAACCACTGCAGTGAATGCAGTCCACTTCATAGAAATGATTTGCAAGTTGAGCTCCATTCCTTCAATACGAGAGTACGGGCATTGTTTAAAGTTGGATTGATAACCAAGGAGCTAGGTAGGCTGCTATTTATTCCTGATTTACAATCTGTAATTTTAGACCAGCTGTATGACTAATAAAAATGTAATTAATGGAAGCTCTCCTATCCCTGGTCTTCAAGAAATGTCGTAGCCGCAGCTTCTACCTATACTGCACCTCAGATAATAGTCCTCCTTGCCATTAGGACAAAGTAACATCTCTAGCACACACCTGTCCTCTTGATATTTAGTTGAAGACCTGCTTTTGTGCACTGGTTAATGTTTTATGCCGTACTATAGATTTAAACACATGCACATCCTTTAGAGCCTGTTTGTCCTTCTAAGACTTCAGGTGCTGCATGATTACTGAAAACTGAGCAAACCAATACATGACAATTAAAATCTGAAGACGTTCCTTACTCCATCTCAGTTACTGTCCTATAAAGTGCATATTGGATGTTAGCTTGCCGTTCATGGTGTTACAAGGAACTCGGTTCTGAACCTTACTGCATCAGAACACATTTAGGGTCTTCTCAAACACTCCACACTTTTGTATTTTGCCTACGTAGTCCAGCTGACACTGTTATGAGGTGACAGTACCTCTGTTTTACAGTTTTAAGTTTGCACTGAATGAACATATTAGTTTATATTTTCTCTAACAATTCAACATTATGACTCAGTGGAACATTTTTAACATTGTTGGTTTTGGTTTTCAGATAAAATGAAATATGTATTGGCAATTTTCTTTTGCGATACAGTTAAACAAACAGTACTGTGACATTGTGAAAGGCATTCTTATCTGGCTAGATGCATTAGACCCCTTGCATAGCTCAGTGCTCCTTTTATAAATACACGTCTCCTGGACAACGTTGGGACCGCTACTGCGTCTAGCCTATCTCAATCAGTTCATATCTAATTTTAAGAAAATGCAAATGTCTTGTCCACTTGGTTGGGACTAGTCCAGGTTCTTGAGCAGGTCCACTAATTGGTTGTGGAAAGTCTGCGGTCCCAGAAGGATCTACTACTTGGTTATGATGAGCCTAGGACCTCAAGCGACTATGTCCCTTGGTTATGAGGTGCATAGGGTCCCATGTATACACATTTGCATCCATATTTATTGCCAGGTTTCTTAAAACACTCCATATAAAGCCCTTTCTTGTCAAGAGGAGCCGCCTGAGGATTGATTAGCTTGAACTTTAGATCTTCTAGGGCGTTTACAAGTCCAACGTTGGTATGTTAGCCCACAACTTACCGGGCTAGGGAAGGTACTTATTTATTTTTAGAAGCTGGTACTCACCAGTTCGTAAAACAATTGTATGAGAACCTCATTATCAATCTAAGTGTTCCCTTGTCTCCACCCTGCATTTTTCGTTACATTATTCTCATTTGTTTCCAAAATGGCTGTAGATCCGGTCATGAAGTTACAGTAGGTCCCCTGTCCATCTGGAATGGACTAGCGGGGATGTTTTATAGCTCTAAAACCCAGAATGCATCCAGGCGTTTGCTAACCAGCTACAGCGTGAGATAGTGTCTACTCTCAAAGTACTGTTTTCAGAGTAGCCCTAAAAGCAAGCCAATTATTTTCCAGTCTTAGTTTCAAAGGAATATAACTCCATGACCACCTAAAAATCTATTTCTTAATTTTGTAAAGGAGAGTAACACCTCATTACCATGTCATAAGACAGCAAGTGGGATGTGCTTGGTTGCAGATCTCTCCAAATATAAGGTTATGTGCCATAGATGATTTACAGCATAGTTACAAATCCATGATAACAATTATTTACAAGATAAACAGATGATGGCAGCAGAAAGTATTGTTCCAAGATTAACACGAATTGCTCAATGATTCTCTGTTTGATCCGAAAGATGTTAACTTGATATCAATATACTGTTGCCCAGGGTATTTTTATTATAGGACTCCGTGTATGCTGAGATGTTACAGACCTCTCCTATCAGTATTCACTATGTTTAGAATGTCACATAGGTTTAGCACAATTTTTACATTGCCTGACGTGTTTTTGTAATTAATTTTCAGGATTTGGATGTTTGAGAATAGGACTTTGTCTTTGCAGGATTTTAAACAGTGCCACTCCTTCGTTTACCATTCAGTTGCTGGGCTTTTTAATTTTGCTTTGCAAAAGATAGGTAACATCATTTTTGCAAATCAGTGCTTCCTAATGCTTTAGCAGTGCAGGTCTTCGCGGGGTATCCGTCCACTTATGGAAAATTTGTATTTGGAAAAATTCTGGAATAGACCTCTTATTTTATTCCAGCCGCTGTGTAGTTAGATGCATTGTATGTTATCCATGAGTGACATTGTTTCAGTTGACTTGTGTGGTATATTTTTTATTACAGATTACGTTACTGTATGCTTTTATTGCTCGGCAATTGGCTGTGTTACTGACAAACATTTGTTAAACAAGTGCTGTATGCTTCCTCACCCATGCACCTAGCCACCATGTCCCAGTGAAGCTCGTGTTTCAAATAGTTTTACTACAAAACGTGATGTTCTCCTTCGGTGGAAAATAACATACTTACAATACACTTAAGTTGAACACAGGGTGGCCACTAATATAACTCGACGCACAATCGGCCTACCCCATTGGTTTGTCATTTCTTTCCTTCATGCGGTCTGTAGTAATTACGTTTATAAAGTGATATTTTATGGCCATTATTATGATTATTATGCGATGCAGAGTGATTCTGTTTGAGTAGATTGTTAGAGAAGTATCTGTGTGTCTAGGTGCATTCAAGCCCTTGTCTTCCTCTTTCAAAGAGAGCAGCTTGTCTCCCTCTCGCACCGCCAAATTCTGGTGCACTCCTATTGCCACTCGAACTGTCCTGTCGGACAACAGTTTCTGTGGCCTCACATGGGTACTTTTATCAGCCTGTCACGATGTGGTCCATTCCGTTTTCCTTTTCCCTTCTACCAGTAGCAAATGCTTCTTACTCCTTTGGAACATCAGTCATTGCTTCTGTTTTTTATTGGATTCAAGATGGTTTTCATGTCTGCACTTTCCACGCGGTTATAAATTTCCTGCAAAAACCCTCTTTTCTCAGTCATTCATATACCTTGCCTATGCTACCAACTAGAAACTCCCCCATCAGCAAGCTCGTCATGGTAATGTATTCGAAAGGGAACAATTGTGTGATCTACAAAGCATTGCCCTAAAAATAGAGGCCTACTTAAATGTGCAAACCATAACACTTGAAGCTAATCTAGGAAAGCTGTAAAAATTTCATCAAGTACTACATTAAAAGTGCAGAGACTGAGGTGTGTCTTATCTTTCCTAGTTTTCTATAGATATAATACATTATTTGGTATCAAGTTGAAAAACGGTCCCTCTAGTGCATTCGTGCTTGTCTGATCATGGTAATGGAATCTGGGGCTCTGTGCCAGTTGGTTTAAATTTGTATCGCACCAGCATTTGAATGAAATTGGCCAATTATTTTGATTATAGTATTTACTCTCCAGATAACCATATCAAATGCCATTGACAGCTCCAAAAAATATTGGATCTCTATTAATATCTATATTCCAGAGCAAAACTTCCCAGAGCAGTTGCCTGTGTTAATTTAACTTGATATTTGTCCTCTTCACACATTCTGATTCTCTGTACTTGCTATGAAAATCTTGTTTACTTTGCTTAAATAATTATATTTTATTTCTTTATCTTATTTGGTTTACTTATGTTAGTGTTTCCTGTTTTCTGATACTTTTAACAAGTCTTCAGCGACTCCCCAGTTTGGGACTCCCCCACTTCCTTGACGGTTCA
Source organism: Pleurodeles waltl (assembly GCF_031143425.1). Taxonomy (NCBI): domain Eukaryota; kingdom Metazoa; phylum Chordata; class Amphibia; order Caudata; family Salamandridae; genus Pleurodeles; species Pleurodeles waltl. The sequence goes on along the minus strand of NC_090444.1, from coordinate 81,347,218 downwards.
CCTCACTTCATTCCCCTTCACGCTGACGTCCCCTGACCCAAGAACTGTGCCCTTCTGCTTTCTCTCTTTACCTGCCTCTCGGTGCACGCCCGTCTCATGGCCGCTGTTTTCCTTTTGCTTATTTTTCTTACGGTTTGTGTGTTTTTCATTTTTTCTGATCCCTCAACTCCTTCTCCTGTCCACTTCTGGCCTTTTCCTTTCATCTGTGTTCGTATCATGCGGATCCTGTTAAAGACCATCTCTAAGTCGGCTCGCAACTTACCGGCTTGATAAATGTTTGGAATCCATTTGTCGTTGTGGGTGATCTGTGGACTGACTGCCTGCATACTTCGATGCATTTCACTCAGTGCAGATTGTTTAGATGTGTCTGACTGGGTATCGCAGTGATTACTGAGTGAAAACGATATTTGAGGATTTGACTGCAGCGTTTACGTCAGGTGCACAAACGAAGATTTAAATATAACGTCAGCTAGAGCACAGGGCTTTCATAATGGGCAGCCTTACATTTCACGGAAGGAAAAAGCTTGCTGGTCGGTGGGCACAGAGTCCAGTTGGGGCGAACATGCTGCGTGTAGGCCAGGCACTGGCAGAAAGAGCCCCACATTTAGAGAATGGTGGCTACTGCCCATCATCAGCCGCGGCACATCTGTGTCCATGTCCCCCTCTGCAGTGACCTCGAATGAACTGTAATGCTGTAATTGGCATAGTCCTATGTTGAACTGGAACGTGACTGCGTCTTGTGCATTTTTTATAACGGGTGCAAACGCTTAAAAAGAACCGCAAGGCAGAGTTGGCTTTACTAGTCAGGGCTGTTTGGTTGAAAGGGTTTCTAACATCAGATCTTTCAGAGCCCAGTTTACACCCTATTCTGGTGATTGAGGTTTCTTAGGTTGTGTTTGCTTTCCAAAAGAGAACCTCTGGCAAATGTCTGTATTGTGGCATTTCGAACAGGTCATCAAAATATACTGGGGTTTTATTTGAGCGACAGAAGTAATTTTTTTGCTTCTTAATTTTTCATAGGTTGATAGGAGCCGAATGATATATTTTTAATTTATTCATTTTATAGACGTCTCTTGAATGCCTTAGCAAAAACTGTGAGCCATGTTGTTATGGGATTACCGAAGTCAACAAGCCCTGGTTTGGAGGATGCTGGCAAATTGCCAGTAGCACCATGTAGTATTACCGAAATTTCCATCGGCTGCATATTTATTGTCTCATCTTTTTGAGCATTTCTGATGAGGCTTCAATTTAGCCTGGGGGTATTTCCGGATTGTATCCAGGCTTCACAACCATAATGTAAAATATTTAGGGCTTTTTAGAGTTTTGCCTAGGTGCTCTAAAATTGGCCTCCTCTAATTGAGGCAGGCTTTGCCCATTCGCAGGGATACAGCTTGGGCTCAAACTATGACATATTTAATATGCCAACGCATTTTTCGCTTTTAAACTAATAATTATAGCAAAAGCATATTTTATATATGTACCATACTCTTCTCGATAAATCAGAGGTTTAACATGTGAGCATCGCTTACTGATTTCCAATATTGTACGCCTTCTAGTGTGAACTCTAGATGCAGGAAGAGCAAGGAAACCAAGCAGATGGGGCAGTGGGCGTGTGGGGATAGAGCTTTGCAGATCCAATGGTAGCAGCCCTATTGCCTAGATGCCACTCGGTATTAGCAGATATTAATTCACCCCTACCACATGTGCATCCCATACATGATGGGGCCATGGTTATGGTGAGGGCCCTTAACAATTGTTAATACCCTTCGCTGAGGGCAGTAACATTAATGCATTGATTTATAAGACCAAACGATCTGCGTTTACTACCATCAATATATATTTTGGGAATGTTAGGTGTTTTAACTCAGTTTTTTTTTTCAAGTTCACACCTGCTTGGGACAGAGATTGGACTCCCAAGTCATAGCTAAAGGTACGGATCTGGATTGTCCTCATCTTAGCCCTTACCCAGTAGCAGAAGGTTGTGGCAGGAGTGACATGAAGCAAATCAGGAGTTTGTTTTGCCAAGAAAATGTTTAATTGGCAATGCCCACAGTATGAATTGTTGGTTGGGCAAACGACACTCGAAAGACTGAGTCTAGGAACAAGAATTTATACAAACAATACCTTCTGGGAATACTTACCTTTTTAGGCCAGTTTTCAAAGCATGCCCTGTTTCTTGTTGCATTTTTACTCGCGCCACTTTTAATATATTATTAAATATAAAACTTTTTTTTGAAGTTGTCTTTTATGGGCAATGTGAATGAATTTTAAGCTAGGGTGACACTGTGTTTCACGTTGTTACTGTTCTTTTGTTTGCACAGCCTAAACTCGTTGAACATGATGAGGAAGTAGGTGATTTAAACGGTGCTAAACATTTTAATAAAAATATATATTGTTAAATTAAATCTGCTATCTGGACAGTGACTGTTCATTTTTTTGTCTTGTAGTGCAGTTCAGAAGAGCACTATTATTTTACTCTTATATAATATTATTATGATGAAATTTAAAGAAGGCGTTTTAACTTTGTACTTGAAAATGTAAAAAAAAAAAAAAGTCATGTGTTTAGCCTAGGCATTGAAGTAGTTGGTGCTTTGATGATTTGTGGGAATTATGTATTGGAGAATAAAAGATGTAGAACATCTGGTGATGCCCTTTTACTGTTCTGTATGATGACGATCTTTCTCCTTGGTAGCAAAATGCCTTGCTAGTTACTACATTCCATGCAGCTATACGCGGTATACTTACTTCCTCCTGCTAATTTCACTTTGTTTAAACTTGTTTGGTCTCCTCCAGTGTTTTTGTATTACATTACATAACCCTTTGGCCGATCTTTGCGTTTAGTTTCTGTTCTGTTTGGGTGGCTTCAGTATTTATTGAGAACAATGTGCATCTATCTCCTAGTATAGCTCGCCAGAGAGCAGGAGGACAGGGCAGTATATGGGGACAGAGGTAAAGTAATTGTTCCCTCACTCCCTGTTCGTCTGCTCCCTTCCCTGGTGGTTCTGTTGTATCTTTGTGTAATTAATGCTCGTGACATTACTGTTTATGAAATATTAAAAAGAGGTCACTGCGTGCAGCAGATGTAGCAGTCTGTTCGCTCGCCTACATCCATTTCCTTTTTCGGTGCCCAGGAAAACAAACACCTTTCTGATGTACTTGTGCTGGAGAACACTTGAATAAATGTACTGTTTTTGTGTAAAAAGAAGAAAACCTGTGTCTCCTGTTATCTGAATTCTGGTCCCTCTTATTACTGTCTCTGAAATGGACATCTGTCACTTAATTTCAGGCGCACCTCAGCCGGGCAGGTGGTCATTAGCCAACTTGTCAGGCGATTCATTTTCATCCGAGTATGTGTACTTTCTGCCCCTCCGCATCGACAAATCAGAAGTATTAACCAAGAAAGCAACTTTCAGTCATATGTTCCTTATATGATGTTTTTTTTCCATTATATATCAGATAACATAACATAAACGTTTAACGGTTTTCCATCATCTGGTCTCCCGGTATAAAAGTGTTGAATTTAATGCAAAACATCGCTGTGCTGTGCAGAGCATCATCTCAGCCGCATTATGTTTGCCCTAATGTCAGCCAGTAAGGTGAGTATCTTGTAAAGTCCACTGCATCCGAGACCACCATTCCTTGGAAAGCTTTGCTCTTCACAGTGCTTTCATTTTGAGAAAGGACATTGCCTGCTTCAAACAGTGAAAGATGTACAGCCAATCTGACACTGTTTTATTTGTAAGATCGTCCAAGCTTCTATTTTTTTGGTTCTTAGCCGAGGGTAACATTCAAATTCATGTTTATTCTGTACCAGCTTTGTAAAGCCTGTGACCTGACACTATTCTACTTTAATGACCCACGTGAAGAGGGCATTGGCTGCCTTCCTAGTGGGCACAAACCACAACACTGTGAGGATTGTCAGTCTTTTTCTGCAAAGTCCCTTTGAGACGGGGGTGGGGAAGACGTTGACTTATACCTAGAGGGAAACATCTGGGAAAGATTCTGCCAAAATTGACCTCCCTAATTTAAGAAGATGCCTACTGAGAACAAAATAGCAGACAAAAGTGTGAAATTAACCTACTGGTCAAGGGCTCTTCACATGGAATGGTAGCCTACCCTTCTTTTACGCAGGCCAGAAAGGACCCTCATTGGCTACCGGCTCATAGTCGAATTTTGTTTAAAGCTATGACTATGCTTCACAGGGCCATCTATCATAATACTCTTGAATTCAAGGACAAGAAATTCTCCAAACAGAAACCAACTGGAAGTTTGACCTTAACAACTTTTTTGACTCCAAATTCCTAAACTCGTACTACGTTTGGGGTTACAGACTTCTCTATTGTGGCTACAAAATACTGGAATGTGCTTTTGCTTCTCCTTTTCAATCCTTTCTACTTAACTTCAGAAAATCTCTGAAACCATTTTTACTCAATCAATAGCCCATCAATCCATAAAGATTACAGAGTTTGCCATAAGCATTAAGAAATCGCAAATGGTGTACCTGTGCTCTATAAGTATCCTAACCATATAGTGTCAGTTGATGGCCCTTGACAAAACAGTCTTTGCGTCCCAAAAATACTTTTTAGTACATGCTGGTTGATGATGGCTCCTCAGTTAAGGACTTCACTGTTATAGACCAGAACATCTTTGTCAGTTAAGTTATCTGTTGAATTTTTACCAAACCACTTTCCGATAGCTACTTCTACCTGCAGATTTCTCCCCTGTAGAGTAATCACACAAGTCAGACTGGATGTATAAACTTCAAAGCTCTAATGTTACTTTGGGTCGGGCGGGGTGTTTTTGGGTGGTGGCTTTGCATCAACTCCGGAAGTGGCATTACATGACATCACACAAACCCATATAGTGCCCACATTGGCACAATGACATAAATACCCTTTTTCTGTGCCTTCGACCTGGCTCCAGAGCTCTCGCCTCAGAGTTGAGAATTTTCTTCACAGAAAATCTTCTAGTGCAGTACTGTGTCTCCTCCTAAGCATTTGAGCTTTAAGTTTTTGTAAGGACTGTTGGGGAGAGATGTCTTTCACTGATCTGTATTCAATCTGCCTCTGGTGCTTGGGTTGGACCATGACTCCCTGTCTTGTGAATACTGTCTGAGCATGCATCCAAAGGCCATCAAAGAGAGGAAGGCAAAGCTTTTCGTGGCCCAATCCAGGGTCTAGAAAGTCAGCATAATTTTAAGCCTTGCTCATGATCACCTTCATCACACTATTCAGGCACTAAGAAAGGGAGAAAAAGAACATTCTTAAGGGTAAGTCGCCCTTGTCGGAAGCTGGCTTGGTGTGTGGTGAGCACCATCACCTTATACCAGGTCCAGGTATCCCCTATTAGTGAGGTGTAGGCAGTGTCTAGTAAGCCAGGGCTCTCTAGAGGTAGCTGTGGATGAGCAGCCAAGACATCTCTAGGAGAGATGCAAAGCTTATGCAATACCTCTATAGTCACGTAGCACTTATACTCATGAAAGACCACACAGTGTTAGAAAAATAAAGGTACTTTATTATAGTAACACAATTACCAAAATACTGAATAGGCAATACTCCAATAGGAGGTAAGTAAACACAATGTTATGTACACATTAAAAGTCTGATTAGCATAGAAAGCAATAGCAAATATTAAAACAATGGCAAATAGTGAAGGCCCTGGGGGATATCAAACCATATACTAAGTAAGTGGAATGTGAAAGGCAGTCCCCCACCTAAGGAAGTGAAATCAGTAGAGGGGAGCTGGAGGAACTAGGAACCCCAAAGTACCTTTTTTTTCCCCAAACCCACGGGAGAACTTTGGAAAAGGACTGTGCAAGACCCAGACCAGATTGGAAGAAACCAAAGGTGGATCCTGATAGAAGAGGACCTGCAAGAGAAGGGGGCCAAGTCCAGTTCGATTTGTAGTGTCCGGCAGTGGCAGGAGCCACTACCCACCCTTCTGAAGATGCAGGACCAGGTTGACGGTGAATGAAGAAAGTCAGCAGTGCAGCACAGGCGTAGAAGAGGAGTTCCAGAAGTGATCCAAGGGATGTCCCACATCGGCTGTCGTGTTGCAGTCAGTCAGTGGTGCTGGAAAACCACCAAAAAGCCTTGGCAAATGCAAGAGTCGGAGAAGAAGGTTTTGCAAGGATGAAGATGACCATCGAGGACCAGCAAGGCCCAGGGGACTCGACCCAAGGAGGGGAATCCGAGGTGACCCTCAGCAGCTGAGAGAGTCACAAGAAGAGGAGGTAGCCCCCAAAGGGAGCAGGCACAGGGGTCACGGTGAGGCCCACTCAGCACACCTGAAGAGGAGTCGCTGGAGCAGCAGGCAGGAGACTTCTTTGCAGGGAGGGCCAGGGCTACACGGAGCCTGAAGATCCCTTGGAGGAGGAACAAAGAAGCCTTGGTAGCTGCAAGAGTCTTGGTGCACAAGGGTACTGTCCTGAAAGGCAAAGGCTTACCGTCTCTCAAGTTGGATAGCTGGTAGAGAGGACCAAGGGGACCACTCCAGACCACCACCTGTGATGCAGGATCCATGCAGTACCAGAGGGGAGAGGATCCACGGAGCCAGTTGTCGTTGCAGTTCCTGCAGATGCAGGGGAGTGACTACTTCACTCCAAGGGAGATTCCTTCTTGCTTCTTGTGCAGGCTGAAGACTCGTCACCCTCAGAGGATGCACACCCAGGGAAATGTTGCAGTTGCTGGAAGGAACCGGAGAAACAATGTTGCAGAACGGAGTTATCATAGGAGTTGTAGATTGTCGGTTCCTAGACAGTCCAGTTGCAGTCCTGGTGGCCAGAAGATGAAGTAGACGATGCAGAGGAGTCCTTCTGGAATCCTGCACATCCAATCGGAGAACCAATCCTGGAAGGAGACCCTAAATAGCCCAGGAAGGGGAATTGGTCGCTTAGCGGGGTGAGCACCTATTAGGAGGGGTCTGTGACATCACCTGCCTGACCTGGCCACTTAGATACCCCCAGGGGCCTCTGCTCACCTTGGATTCAAGATGGCAGAATCAAGTGGCCACCTTGAGGAGCTCTGGGCACGACCCTGGGGTGGTGATGGCAGGGGAGTAGTCACTCCCCATTCCATTGTCCAGTTTCATGCCAGAACAGTGAATAGGGGTCCCTGGAGTGGTGTAAACCATTTTGTGCAAGGAGCGCACCAAATGTGCCTTTCAAAGCATACCAGTGGCTTGGGGAGGCTACCCCTCCCAAGCTATGTATCACCTATTTCCAACGGGAAACGGTGTTGCCTTTGTTCTGCCTTCTTCTGCTTGAGCTGGTCAAGCAGCAGGAGGACAGAAACCTGTCTGAGGGGTTGCATACTCATGGGCTGCCCGGAAAACACCATAAGGATGGTAAGAGCAATGCTGGGGGTTCTCAAAGGAGCCCCCAGAGTGCATGGAATCATACAGCCAGTACTGCCAATAGTATTGTGGTATGATTCCGACATGTTTGATACCAAACATGGGGCGTGGCTTGAGGCCGATGGAGCAGCACGCGTAACGCGGAGCTCCCGGCGGCCTCCGACCATCAAACAGTTATCCTGTATCCCCGACCTCCGGGTTTTAAATAGAGCTGGACCGGAGAGAGTGACGGAACCCCTGGCAGCCCTTATGAACCAAGCTGTGGGGATCCTGGGTGGCCCTGTTGCGAAAGATGGCCCGACTCCCAAGGAGAGGTGAATGGGCAAGATGGCGGCGCCCCGTAGACGCAGTGGGTGAGCCTGAGATACCCGCCCGGGGCCCCGGGGAGCGAGGGATTGATCCGCTAACGAGTGGCGGATGACTGTTGGCCGAATGGGACAGCCGAGTGGAGCCTGAACCCGGGCTGGAGAGGCCCGATAGAGAGGACAAAGTCGGTGGCGCGAGGGTACATCCAGCGCCGAAGGAACAGGCTGGAAGAAGACGCGGAGGTGAGGTGTGCCGCCCGCTGTGTTGCTCCTACCCTCGGCATGTCCATTGAGGCTCTGAAGGTACCTCCCCGGGAACTGCCCTGTGGGCATTGGCCGGGCCTGGTCCGGGGGAACTGCGGACTTGGGGCCTAAGCTGAGGCCTGTGTGTGGCAGCCGGGGGAGGGCTGGAGACCTGAGGTCTCCTACATCCCCCCCCCCTCCCTCCCCAGAGAAACAGAGAAGTGAGGATCCCGAACTGTGGCTGAAGGGGGGGGGGGGGTGCTTGCGGTCCCCGGAGGGAGAGCTTCGATCTCGTGCCCCTGAGGGGGTAAGGAAGAAGAGGCTGGGCCTGCGCCCTGGCGCCCGGACCTGGAGGAGTAGATGCTGGGCCTGAGTAGAGTGGCTTGTGGTGCGGTCAAAGAGCCCGTAGCGAAGATCTAACGCAAAACCCACAGGAAGGCTAGAGTTCTGGTGCTCTCCCCGAAGGGAGAGACGTGACAGCTCCCACACAATGAGCCGAGCATAGATGGGCGCCACGGCGGCCAAATAATGTGCAACACAGGAAAAGAAACCGTGCAGAGGAAGCCTTGAACGGAGCGGTAAAAGAGGTGGGCGACCACTGGGATACCTGCGCAGACACAGAGGGGGCCCCAGCCCTGCGAAAGAGTAAAAGCAGCAGCAGGCATGGGTAAACCTAAAAAGCGAGACAGCCCTGGGGACGAAACGACAAGTGGGTCATAGGGGGGCGTGGGAACCAGCGAATCTGACTAAGACCCTGTGCCAGGAGACTACGCTTGACACTATTCTACAGGCCATACAGGCGTCTCGTGATGCCCTGGTACTTAAAATAGACACACTATCTGTCGATCTGACGCTCCTTAGAGATGATAATCGACGATTAACTGAAAGAGTGGTCACCAATGAAAGATCCCTGGAGCAACTTGCCCCGGAATGCCAGAAGATTACCAAAACTGTGTCCGAACTGATGTCACAGATTAAAACACTAGAAGCACGAGCAGACGATGTGGAAAACAGGGTGCGAAGAAGTAACCTATGGCTGGTTGGTTTCCCCGAGAAGGTAGAGCAGGAGGCACCTAGCATGGAAACCTACTTGGAGCAATGGATACGCAAAGAAGTGGCTCCGGAGGGCCATTTGCAATTTTTTGCAATAGAACGAGCTCACAGGACACCAGCGAGGGCCACGCCTCTGGGAGCCAGACCGCGCCCGATCATAGCAAAACTGCTCCATTTTAAGGACAGGGATTGCATACTGTCACAGGCAAGAAGGAATGGGGAAATTACACTTGGCGATCAGCGGATAATTATATTCCCGGACTTCACAAGGGACACTCAGAAGCAAAGAGCCACTTTCACTGAGGCTAAACGACTACTTAGAGACCGAGGCATACGCTATGCCATGCTGTTCCCGGCTAAATTGAAGATCATTACAAACAATGACACTATCTACTTCACCTCGCCGCAGCAGGCACGGGAGTGGCTGGACACTTCTGGAATGGCCGCGGGGGGAGAACCTGGGGGGGCGCAAACGGAGCCTCGAAGGAAAAAGGGAAAATGTCTGACGGGCACAGCCCCGCCGCGCAGCCAAACATTGCAGGAAAGGCGAGATGCGGTGAAGGCCGCAGCATCTTTAGGGGGGAGGGGACCCAGATCGCCGCGTCCCTCTGAGACCCATTCGGACCAGGAATCAATATCCAGCAGTGCCTCCTGTTTGTCCCACAACACCTCCGACAACCCACCAAGAGTCACCCCGGGGACATCTGATGAGATCATCTGAGGGGCATCAATGGTTACGGCCGGAGGGGACAAACCCTGGAGGGATGATCTGAGAGAGACGATTCGTCAGAGCTTAATGACACTGTTGGCCTGCAGGGTGCACCGGGGCCCAAGAGAAACTGGTACACAGGATCGGCAACCCAGCTGGCCAGATCGTCTCCTCTCTCAGCCATAGCATGGCAACTGAAATTACCACATGGAGGCCGGGAAAGAAAACTCAACGTCAGATGACTTAGGGATGGGCGGGGGATCGCAGATGTTACACACGGTCCTTGCCTCTGCCTCCACACACAATGTTTATGAAGTTAGTGAAGGTTTGGACGGGGATAGTTCTAATACCGGTCCTGGGGAGAGGGAGTTGAGATAAAAGGGGAATTGTTATGTTTTATGTTACTGAATTAATAGTAGGGATATCAGCTCCAAGCCACACATCCCCTTTGCAAGGACAACTGTCACTGTCACACACAACATGGCTGCCTGGGGGAGACAGAACAAGCAGGTTGCATGCCCATACAGATAACGGATAGACCCCTAGATTATAAACTCCTCACTTGGAACGTCAGGGGATTAAATAGTATGAACAAGCGATATAAAGTTTACATTCAGCTTAAAAGGCGATGAGTACACATAGCAATTCTACAAGAAACACACCTCGGAGAAAAGGAGGTTAAAGCTATAACTAAGCGATGGAGAGGGCAGGTATATGCCACAGCATATTCGGCACACGCGCGATGGGGTCCTGATGTGGATATGGCCGGGGGTGCTGTTCCAAAAAACTGAAGTAGTAATAGACAAATAGGGCCGCTATGTCCTGGTGACCGGTCGCCTAGATGGACAGGACATCACATTGGGAGGTATTTATGCCCCTAATCAAGACCAAGGCACCTTCTTGAACACAGTTTCACACAAGCTAGGATCACATCTTAACCAGGCAACAATAGTGGGTGGCAATTTTAACTGTATTGCAAACACTGAGCTGGACAGATCCCACCCTCCCCTGCGACAGTCCCCCACATTCAAGATAGCCAAGAGTTTCACGAAGTGGCAACAGCATTGGGGACTCACAGACTCCTAGAGACATTTTCCCCCTCAAGAGAGAGATTATTCCTTCTATTCGCCCTTACACGACTTACATGTTCGACTAGACGTCTTCCTGACATCCACTGGCGTAAACAGCACAGTACGTAATGCCAAATATCTCTGACGCACAGTGTCTGATCACAATCCTTTACTGCTCACACTGGATTGGAGGAGGGAATGCCCCTGAATACCAGACTGGCGACTCAGTGTGGAAACACTGGAAGATCGTGCCTTCCAGCAATCCATTAGAGATGCTATCAGAGAATATTTTACACACAATCAGGGCACAGCCTCCTCCCGGGCTCAAGAATGGAAAGCGTATAAGGTGACTGTTAGAGGTCAGTGTATGGCCGGGATAGTGGGGGTCAGGAGAACCCTGGAGGGAGAGATAGATATGAGAAAGACCTGAGGAATCTGGAACGCAAATGACCAGATGACCCGGGACTGGCCCCTAATATTTCCGAAACTAAAAATAAAGTTGAGTCGACACTGGAAAAACTGAGATGCTTTGACTATAAGAAATATATCCCCAGACAGCATGCAGAGGGAGATAGAGCAGGAGCATTGCTGGCTTGGCTCTTGGCCCGCTGAGACAGCACTTCCTGTCCTGGTGATGGAGATTATAAACCCGGCTGGGAAAAGACTCTACAGACAAAGAGACATAAACGCTAGTTTCACTGAGTACTAGTCGATTTACGCCCCCCCCAACGGAGACCCTGGACCTGGTTCAGCTGTGGTTCTTGAGAGATCTCCAGCTTCCTGCCTTGGGTGAGGACGATCGGCAGGAACTGGGGGAGGTAATAACCCCTCGGGATGTGACTGGGGCGGTGGGGGCGATGGCCAGAGGAAAGGTACCCGGGGCGGGCTGCCCGCATAATTTTACAGTGCTTACATAGACCTCCTGGTGTCGCAGATAAGTGCACTCTATTCAGAGGCGCTGCAGACTGGAAAGCTTCCTTCATCTACAAATGAAGCCATTGTGATCCCGTTGCCGAAACAAGGTCACCCGCCTACAGACGTGTGCTCATACCGCTCTTTATCTATGCTTAACATGGACTATAAAATACTTAGCCACATCCTGGCTATGAGACTGCTACCCCACATGCAGAAATTGATCCACCCAGACCAGACGGGGTTTATCCCACACCACAGTACCGCCCTCAACATAAAGAGACTGATTAAGATACTACAGTCAGGATCTCCGAATCTATGCACTGCTGTAATTATAGCAGTGGACATTGAAACAGCGTTTGACAGTCTCAGATGGGACTACCTGGAGACAATACTGAAACAGATGGACCTGGGTCAGGGATTTCTTAAGTCGATGAAGTTGCTATACTCAGAACAATCGCGAGCTCATACAGGATCGGCAGGGGCACCAGACAGGGTTGCTTGCTGTCGCCTTTGCTATTTGCCATTGTGATGGAACCACTGGTGCAGATGGCTAGAACCGGGAGACACTACAAGGGACTAACTGTTGGGGATCAGTCTCACCAAATTGCACTCTACGCGGACGATATGATAATATTTCTGAAAGACCCAGACAGGGAGTTACCGGGAGCCATGGACTTGCTAGAGAAGTTTGGGGACATGTCGGGTCTGCGTATAAACTGGCAGAAATCCCTCATTTTTCCATTAAATAAGGGGGCGCCCCGAATCACAAACACTCGGGGTTTGGAGTGGTCCTCGACCACCTTCCGCTATTTGGGCGTTAATATTTATCATGACCCGGTAGATCTCCTAGAAGGTAACGTGAACAGAGCGATCCGGAAATTGCGTTCAGATGCCCAGTTCTGGAAGACATTACCCTGATCAGTGACAGGATGAGTGGCGCTGGTAAAGATGATAGCTCTGCCTAGATTAATGTACTATTTCTCAACATTGCCTATACTGATCCCCTGCCTGCTTTTACGGGAGATTGACTCTGTATTTACTAGCCTTATCTGGGGGCCGGGACGACATAGACTAGCCTTGCTTAAACTCCAGAGACTCACTGCGGAGGGGGGATGGCGGTACCAGACATTGAGATGTACTACCTAGCATGCAAACTACAATGGCTGGCTACAACATGGTATACAGCACAATTGGATATATCCGGGGGGCATCAAGTTAGGCGGACTGTCCCAACCCTTTCAGGGATACTCCTGACGCCCAGAGTGAAGCGGGTTCACCAGACCTCCAGGTAATGCGTGACTGCTGGAAACGCAGCTTGCAACGCACGAGAACCACATCCCCATACTCACCGAAATTACCGCTGGCCTGCCTGACTGCTCCCTGGGGGAAATGCCGTTGCGGGTGTCACAAGACTTGCGACGTATGGCATATCTGTGGTTGGGGATCTTTTCTGTGGTGTGGAACTGATGTCTTTTGAAGCACTAATGGCACAATTTGGAACCCCGCCTGGGCTGTTCCTTATGCATAGATCACCCACAGCACTCGTACAGCAACACTGGAAACAGGGTTCAAGGGAACCTCCTGCTCACGCAGGATGCCAGGCTCTCTGCACAATAGGAGGAGATAAGAAAGTTGTATCCACACTCTATAAAATTTTACACAAAGACACTACTCCCTTCTGATTGGTTGCAGACCCTCTGGCAAGAGGATAGTGGGGAACCCATAGAAGAACCTCAGTGGGGGAAAATCACAGCACATATAAATACAGTATCCAGAAACGTCTGTTTTAAATTGATTATATATGTACCACAGAGCATACCTCAGCCCTGCCAAAATAGCATTGATGTACAACACTTTGAATAGTGCATGCCCCCGGTGCTTGGAACCGGAAGCAGACCTGATGCACATGTTATGGAGATGCGGGGCACTGGAGCAATACTGGGATAAGATCTTGCATAGCATAAAAACAGTGATGGACAGGAGGCTCCGGTCTTCCCCAGTGGTGGCATTATTGGGGGGATTCCCCAGACCTCACTCAAGGAGAACTACAACTAAATACATTGACCTAGCATTGATCCTGGCCAAAAGGGAGGTCACAATGCACTGGAAGGACCCCAGGGGCCCACGAATATCAAGATGGCGGGACATCTTAGACCCAAAAACTGAAACCCAGGAGCAGGCCACAGCATCGGAGGACTCAGACGTAGCTGAGGATCGGAATCACTAGAATATTGAAATGTGCTGGCTTTGACACAAACTTTTCAGTTGTCGCCTGGAGTGGCAATACCGAAGCAGGGACTGTGAACTGGGAGTGGAGTTGATATGGGGAAAAGGGGCCAGGGATGGGTATTACCTGGAAAGTTGACCTATTACATGTTTGTTGATAAAACACCAATAAATATATTTAAAAAAAAAAAAAATTGATACTAAACATGCCTAGGTTTGGAGTTACAATTATATAGCTGAACATAGGTAGTGACCTGTGTCCAGTACACGGGAAAAATGGCTTACCCGTACTTACGAATTCCAGGGAAATGGAGCTGGATTTCGTAGGGGCACTTCTGCTCATGCAGTGGTGCCCTTACACACAGATACTTGCACCCTGCCCTCTGGCCTAGGAGGGCCTGCCATAGGGGTGACTTACAGTGAACTGGTGCAGTGACGTGTAGTGAAAGGGTGCATGGCCCTTTTCACGCAGGCTGCAGTGGCATGCCTGCAGACACATTTTGTATGGGCTCCTATGCGTGGCACAATACATGCTGCAGCCCATGGGGAAACCATGGTGCCTCAATCTCCTGGGTAGCTAAATACCATATACTAGGGACTTTTATGGGGGCACGAGTTTGCCAATTGTGGGATGTGCTAAGTCCTAAGCAACCAAATTTAGGGGAGGAGATGACAGTCACTGGGGTCTTGGTTAGCAGGATCCCAGTGAACACAGTCAAAACACACTGACAGCTGGCAGAAAGTGGGGGTAACCATGCCAGAAAGAAGGTACTTTATTGCAGCCCTGACATCCTCCGGTTCCCATAGGATCTTTAACATTGGAGTTGTTTGCAATGAAGCCAGCTGTCCCCTTCTGAGCAGCTCCCCTCCTATAACTTCACTGGACTTGCTTCCGTAGCCACCTGATCTCCACTGACATCCTTCTCGGACCATTCGGCGCTGCAGCATCCCACCTTTGAGTAACCAACAACCGAGTTCCCAAATCCAGGCTTGGATCCAATGGCATTTATTAATGCCATGTATTCCATCATCACTGGACATCGGCACCAATCTGCAAGCTGTCAAGCCCCATGGCGCCGATCGGCCTTCCAAAGTTTATGCCCTTGGTCCTTAGGTCGTTTGGGTCTATTACACATGATCCAGCACCGGCTTGCCCTTCCTTTGATCCAGAGCTTAAATGTCCCACGTCTCGACTAACTGTTTGGCCAGCACCGCCTCCACCATGCCACATCTGCTGCTGGACTCATTCCCCAAAGTTGCACCACAACAGAGGACACCTAAAGATGCACTGAGGTTGGTGAAGAAAGAAGACTATAGCAAAGGATTCATGACATTTTTTAATCTGATTCTGAGCCCTTAAAATTATATGCCATAGGCGATGATGATGCCAATGTCCAGGGAGGGGCGTTTATAGGCGTATCGTCTGCAAGTGGGCTGTGCACTTCCCAGGAGGTGGAACTGGATTTTCCATCAGGATCTCCCACGCCAAAGATTGTCTTTTCGCTCTGCAGTGAAGAAAGCAGCCGAGGTACTGGATCTTCAGCTTCCAACAATCGGATTTGTTTAATGTCATTACTGAAGTCTGTTCTACCTGTGGGAAACTGACACTTTGTTGCAGCACCCCCTACTTTTTGCCTGGTTTCTGGATGCAACTTGGACTGGAGTGCACTGGGATCCTGCTAACCAGGCTCCCAGTACCAGTGTTCTTTCCCTAAACATTGCAAAGGTAATTGGCAACACCTTTAGCTGCTACAATAAGTCCGTAATAAATGGTACTTAGGTACCCAGGGCATGGGGGTACTAAGGTTAGGCCCCTGGGGGCAGTTGCACTGATTGTGCCACTCTGGGGCCATGCACCCAGCACTCCCATTGCAGGCTGAGTGACCTGGTGCAATCCTAAAATGCATACCTGACATGGCACACTGCCTGTCCGCTATACACTGCTTACCATATAGACAAATTACACCTATGGCATGCCTTTCAGCCCTAAAGCAGGATGCACTATATTGTATGTGAGGGCATAGCTGCATGAGCAGTATGCTCCCACTGTCCTTGCCAAACCTGGAACATAGTGAGTAACCAGAGCAGCAAATTTAAATGCATGTGCTGGACACTGGTCAGTACGAGTTTCACAGCTACATGATGGCCACGCTGAACCCTGGGTTGTTTGGTATCAAACAACTCAGAATGATAATTCCAAACTGTTACCAGTATTGATTTTATTATAAAATGTACCCAGGGGTCATCTTAGAGGTGCCCCCTGCAAAAGCAAACTACCTGGCATGGTTGCTGGCAGATCCCAACCAGCCTGCCACTTCCAGACCGAGGTCTGAACTCCTGCTCTCTGGGATTCAGAACAATGCCCTTCCTGAGTGGAGGTGCTGACACCCCTTCCCTGAGGAATGTGATCTGCCCTGCTGGTGAACTTCAAAGGGCTTACCACCCTTGAAACTCGACTCCCAGGCCTGCTGCTAGCAGCAGATGGCCTCCCCTGTTGCAAAACCCCTCTTTTGGCGGGAGCAACGGCAGAAAACTCAAAGGGTAGGAGGAGTGGCCCAACCTGACATGCACCACCCCTAAGGTGTTGCCTGCGAGGTGGACACTCATTTTTCTCCATCTTGGATGGAAGGAAAATACCCAATCAGGGATAGGGAAGTGACCCTTCCCACAGGAAGTGGTCACTCTAGTGTGTGTAACCACCCAAAGGTAGGTGACCCATTTGTCACTACAAGATTCCCCCTAAAACGCCCACGAAATAGTCTTTTGTGGGCATACCTAGACCAGGAAATCAGATTTGACGGACAAAAGAAGTCCAGCAGCAAGGAGATCCAAAGCACGTGAACTGTGGACCTGCTGCACCCAAGAAAAGGCGTGAAACCCTTCCTGCTACACCTAGGAACCAACAATTGCCATTGAGGCGCAGCTGGACAACTCTACAAGAACACCAGAGGACCTCCAGGCTTTGCAAATCGCCCAAGAACTCCCTTCAGAGTGGAGGTACCACTCTACAACTTAAAGGAACCAGCAAGCCAGTGAGGGTCACCTCACTGACCAGCCGCTTACTCCTGAACCGGATGGCACAGCTGGATCAAACTTCATTCTGACGCCTGCGAGGACAAACCCTGCCAGTTTGCCAAGTGTGGTGGCACTGCTCCCCCTGGCAGCCAAACCGTGCCAATACGCTGGGTATTGGTCAGCTAACATTGGACAATAAGTGCAGAAAGCTGGCCTGGTGTGCGGTGGGTACCAAAGGTACTTACACCTTATACCAGTCCAGGTATTCCCTATTAGGGTAGTGTAGGCAGTGTCTAGAAGCCAGGCTTTCTTGAGGTAGCTGTGGATGAGCAGCCAAGGCTTATCAAGGAGATATACAAAGCTCATGCAATACCACTGTAGTCACACAACACTTACACACATGAAAGAAAACATTAAATGATATGAAAATAAAGGCTCTTTATTACAGTAACATAGTACCAAAACATGTAAAACAGCACATTAGCAAACAGGCAGTAGTGACCCTAGGGGGAGCCCAAACCATATACTAAAAAAATGGAATGTGAATGCAGAACCCGCACCTAGGTAAGTGGAATATGTAGAGGGGAGCTGGAAGGTAAGTACCACAGTCTCCTCATCACCCCTCCTCCCCCCAGCGACCAGGAACAAAGGAGTAAGATACAGGATTTTCCCCAGACCACCCAAAAGGACTAAAAGGAAGATAAAGCAACACCCGGACAAGATTGCAAGAAACAAATAGTGGATTCCTGAAGAGGAAGACCTGTGGAAGAAGGGGACTGAGTCCAGAAGTCGCAGGGGTACGCAGTGGTGGCAGGAGCCACTAGCCACCTGTCTGTGTTTGCAGAAGTTGGTCGACAGTAGGACAAAAAACGGTCAGCCCTGGAGCCGGAGAAGAGTTCCTGGAGGATGCAGTCGACGTCCCAAGCCGGATGGAAAATTGCGTTGGTTAGTGGCGTGGAAGAGCCATCAACAAGCCTTGGCAAAGGCAGAAGTCGCTGTGAAGCAAAAGTGGAGCTGCCAGGGACCCGCAAGGTCCAGGAGGACTCAGCCCACAGGAGGAGTCCTGAGGGGACCCTCAGCAAGGCAAGAGAGTGCACAGAAGAAAAGGCAGCCCCGCAGGGGACCCACTGGAAGAAGAACTAGGAGTCGCAGAGGAGCCCACGCTGCACAACTAGCAGGAAGGAGGGCTGGGATTACATGGAGCTTGAAGATCCCTTAGAGGAGATGCTAACAAGCCTTGGTAGCTGCAAGAGACGCAGTGCACGGGGGTACTGTCCTGCGTGGGAAGGCAAGGGCTTACCACCACGAAAGTTGGAAAGCTGGCAGAGAGGACCAAGAGTACTACTCCAGACCGCCACCCATGATGCAGGATCCATGCAGCTCAGGATGAGAGGAGATCCACGCAGCCGGTTATCGTTGCAGTTGGTGGCTGCTGATGCAGAAGTGACTCCTTCACTCCAAGGGAGATTCCTTCTTCCTTTACGTGCAGACTGAAGACTTGCCGCCCTCAGAGGATGCACAGCCGGGTTTAATGTTGCAGAAGCTGGAAGGAGCCGTGGAAACAATGTTGCAACCAGAGCCTTCATCATGGGTGGAGATTGTCTGTTCTTGGAGGGTCCAGTCGTGGTTCCAGTGGCTAGAATTTGAACTAGAGGTTGCAGAGGAGTCCTGCTGGAATCTTGCAAGCCGAATCTGAGGACCCACCCAAGAGAGAGACCCTATCAGGAGAGGGCTGTGACGTAACATGCCTGGTCTGGCCACTCAGATGCTCCCAGAGGCCTCTGTCCACCTTGGATTGAAGATTACAGAATCAAAGGACCCTCTTGAGGATTTCTGGGCAACACCCCTGGGGTGGTGATGGACAGGGGAGTGGTCACTCCCCTTTCCTTTGTCCAGTTTCGTGCCAGAGCAGGGACTGGAGGTCCCTGAACATCTGCAGACTGGTTTATACAAGGAGGGCACCAAATGTGCCCTTCAAAGCATACCAGTGGCTTGGGGAGGCTACTCCTCCCAAGCCATGTAACACCTATTAACAGTGGAGAGGGTGTTACCCCCTCTCCCAAAGGAAATTATTTGCTCTGCCTTCCTGGGCTTGAGCTGCTCAAGCAACAGGAGGGCACAAACCTGTCTGAGGGTTGGCAGCAGTTTGGGCTGCCTGGAAAACCCCAGAAGACTGGTAGGAGCAATGCTGGGGGTCTTCTAAGAAGCCCCCAGAGTGCATGGAGTCATACTTCCAATAATGGCAACAGTTTTGGGGTATGATACTGACATGTTTTATACCAAACCTGCCTAGATTAGGAGTTACCATTATGTTGCTGGACATAGGTAGTGACCTATGTCCAGTACACACGTAAAATGGCATCCCCGCACTCAGGAAGTCTTTGAAAATGGAGCTGGAGTTTGTGCGGGCACCTCTGCTAATGCAGGGGTGCCCTCACACACAGGTACTTGCACCCTGCCCTCTGGGCTAGGAGGGCCTACCATAGGGATGGCGTAAGGAAATGCCTCCTTGGCATGGTTACCCCCTAACTTTTTGCCTTTGCTGATGCTAAGTTATGATTTGAAAGAGTGCTGGGACCCTGCTAACCAGGACCCAGCACCAGTGTTCTTTCCCTAAACTGTACTTTTGTCTCCACAATTGGCACAACCCTGGCACTCAGGTAAGTCCCTTGTAACTGGTACCCCTGGTACCAAGGGCCCTGATGCCACGGAAGGTCTCTAAGGGCTGCAGCATGTCTTATGCCACCCTAGGGACCCCTCACTCAGCACAGACACACTGCTTCACACTCCCCTCAGAGTGCCATGCCAACCTCACACTGCCTGTGGCATAGGTAAGTCACCCCTCTAGCAGACCTTACAGCCCTAAGGCAGGGTGCACTATACCACAGGTGAGGGCATATGTGCATGAGCACTATGCCCCTACAGTGCCTAAGCAAAACCTTAGACATTGTAAGTGCAGGGTAGCCATAAGAGTGTATGGTCTGGGAGTTTGTCAAACAGGAACTCCACAGTTCAATAATGGCTACACTGAAAACTGGGAAGTTTGGTATCAAACTTCTCAACACAATAAATGCACACTGATACCAGTGTGCAATTTATTGTGAAATACACCCAGAGGGCATCTTAGAGATGCCCCCTGAAAACATACCCGACTTCTAGTGTAGGCTGACCAGTTCCTGCCAGCCTGCTACACACCAGACATGTTGCTGGCCACATGGGGAGAGTGCCTTTGTCACTCTGTGGCCAGGAACAAAGCCTGTACAGGGTGGAGGTGCTTCTCACCTCCCCCTGCAGGAATTGTAACACCTGGCGGTGAGCCTTATCTGTATGGGGGCAGAAAAAAGCTTCAGTGCCCAAAGGGGCATGTCTTCTGAGAAGGGGCTTTCCAAAGTAACTTACAAACCACTCTGTGCCACACTGCTACCATTAAGCAGATGAGGTATGGAAAACGTTTCCTCATCATAAATTGTTGTGGGAGGGTTTATGGATTGTGTGCACTCGCCAGGAGAGTGTTCTACCATTTGGGGTGTTCCTCAAACTGGCTCCCGGTGTGCTGGAACTGGGTAGCTGCAGAATATGAAAACTTGCTAGGAAGACCGAGTGTGCAATTTATTGTAAAATACACCCAGAGGGCATCTTAGAGATGCCCCCTGAAAACATACCCGACTTCTAGTGTAGGATGACCAGTTCCCGCCAGCCTGTCACACACCAGACATGTTGCTGGCCACATGGGGAGAGTGCCTTTGTCACTCTGTGGCCAGGAACAAAGCCTGTACTGGGTGGAGGTGCTTCTCACCTCCCCCTGCAGGAACTGTAACACCTGGCGGTGAGCCTCAAAGGCTCATGCCTTTTGTTACAGCACCCCAGGCTACCCCAGCTTGTGGAGATGCCCGCCCCTCCGGCCACTGCCCCCACTTTTGGCTGCAAGGCTGGAGGAGATAATGAGAAAAACAAGGAGAAGTCACCCACCAGTCAGGACAGCCCCTAAGGTGTCCTGAGCTGAGGTGACCCCTGCCTTTAGAAATCCTCCATCTTGAGTTTGGAAGATTCCCCCAATAGGAGTAGGGATGTGCCCCCCTCCCCTCAGGGAGGAGGCACAAAGAGAGAGTAGCCACCCCCCAGGACAGTAGCCATTGGCTACTGCCCTCCTGACTTCAAGCACACCCCTAAACCTAGTATTTAGGGGCACCCAAGAACACAGGAAATCAGATTCCTGCAACCTACACAAAGAAGAAGGACTGCTGACCTGAAAGCCCGGCAGAGACAACAGAGACGACAACTGACTTGGCCCCAGCCCTACCGGCCTGTCTCCAGACTCAAAGAACCTGCACAGTGACGCATCCGACAGGGACCAGCGACCTCTGAAGCCTCAGAGGACTGCCCTGGACTACAGGACCAAGAAACTCCCATGAACAGCGGCCCTGTTCAAAGCCTGCAACTTCTTTGCAACAAAGCAGCAACTTCCAAAGACATCACGATACCCAGTGGAAGCGTGAGACTTCACACTCTGCACCCAATGCCCCCGGCTCGACCTGCAGAAAACCAACACCTCAGGGAGGACTCCCCGGCAACTGCGAGCCCGTGAGTAACCAGAGACGACCCCCCTGAGCCCCCACAGCGACACCTGCAGAGAGAATCCAGAGGCTCCCCCTGACCGCGACTGCCTGAAACAAGGAACCCAACGCCTGGAACCAACACAGCACCCGCAGCCCCCAGGACCTGAAGGAACTGAATTTCAGTGCAAGAGCAACCCCCAGGCGACCCTCTGCTTAGCCCAGGTGGTGGCTGTCCCGAGAAGCCCCCCCCTGTGCCTGCCTGCAACACTAGAGTGACCCCCGGGTCCCTCCATTGTTTTCAATCTAAAACACGACACCTGCTTTGCTCACTGCACCCGGCCGCCCCTGTGCCGCTGAGGGTGTACTTTGTGTGCCTTCTCGTGTCCCCCCCAGTGCTCTACAAAACCCCCCTGGCCTGCCCCCCAGAGGACGCAGGTACATACCTGCTGGCAGACTGAAACTTGAGCACCCCTGTTCCCCATAGGCGCCTATGTGTTTTGGGCACCTCTTTGACCTCTGCACCTGACCGGCCCTGAGCTGCTGGTGTGGTAACTTTGGGGTTGCCTTGAATCCCCAACGGTGGGCTGCCTATGCCACAAACTTGAGACTTGTAAGTGTTTTACTTACCTTCAAAACTAACCTTTACTTACCTCCCCCAGGAACTGTTGATTTTTGCAGTGTCCTGTTCGAAAATAGCTTATTGCCATTTTTACAAAGACTGTACATGATATTGTTTTCATTCAAAGTTCCTAAAGTACCTAAGTGAAGTACCTTACATTTAAAGTATTAACTGTAAATCTTGAACCTGTGGTTCTTAAAATAAACTAAGAAAATATATTTTTCAATATAAAAACCTATGGGTCTGGAGGAAGTCTTTGAGTGTGTGTTCCTCATTTATTGCCTGTGTATGTACAACAAATGCTTAACACTACCCTCTGATAAGCCTACTGGTCGACCACACTGCCACAAAATAGAGCATTAGAATTATATACTTTTGTCACTATCTTACCTCTAAAGGGAACCCTTGGACTCTGTGCACACTATTTCTTACTTTGAAATAGTATATACAGAGCCAACTTCCTACAGGTGGGCAGAGACCTTTAGTAAAAAGGGCGCGGGCACCCTTTCCAGCAGGGTGTAATGCCAGGCCTGCAGAACACTTTGCATGGGCTCCCCTTAGGTGGCATAATACATGCTGCAGCCCATGGGGAACCCCTGGTACACCAATGCCCTGGGTACTTGGGTACCATATACTAGGGACTTACAAGGAGGCACCAGTGTGCCAAATGTGGGGTGTGTGTGGTCCAAGCAACTGAATTTAAAGAGAGAGAGCACAGTCATTGGGGTCCTAGTTAACAGGATCCCAGTGAGCACTGTCAGACACACTGGCAAACAGGCAAAAGTGGGGATAACCATGCTAAAAAGAGTCCACTTTCCTACACCAAGCAAAACAGCCCACCCAGGGCTGCCTACGGACCATGGGGAAGCTCAAGTCGAGGGACTTCAGGAACACCCTGGACCGCTGCCAGAGTGCCCCTGTTTTCCTGCAGCTGACTCTGGAATCAACTTACCTCCTAATCCAGAAGGCCTCCTTGCTCACAGCT
Source organism: Pleurodeles waltl (assembly GCF_031143425.1). Taxonomy (NCBI): domain Eukaryota; kingdom Metazoa; phylum Chordata; class Amphibia; order Caudata; family Salamandridae; genus Pleurodeles; species Pleurodeles waltl. Next base: position 81,324,169 of record NC_090444.1, on the reverse strand, counting down.
CCTGGCTCACCTATTCACTCTGCACCCAGCCGCCCAATGCCCTATACCGAAGAACCAGCTGTGCCATAAGGGTACCCCACCACTTGCGACCTTGAGACTCCAAGGGGGCCCCAAAGACCGAACTCTAAACTTGCCTGTTAAGAGCTTTTCCAAGTGGTCCCCTGCAGTGACCTTGCTTCATCTCCAGTGACCTTCTCCCGCTGGAACCAGGAGCTCCCCGAACTGCACCAGCTGGCACAGGGTGTCCACTGATGACCTCGACCAACCTGCAAAAGAAGAACTTGGTAAACCAACTGTACTACTTTGTGTATTTTTAAGGTTGATCCACCATTGATTCCTATGGTGCTTAATTACGCACAAAAAGACTTTTCATTAAGGTTAAAAAAATTCATATCTCAAAAAGTACTTAACCAATTTTGATAATCTTGGTCTTAAAATCTATATAAAAATCTAAAGTATTTTTATCAGTTGGTCTCGAGTTATTTCTTTGAGTGTGTGAGTTGCAAGATTGATATTGCGAGTACAACAAATGCTTTGCACTTCTCCAAGATTGGCCTAACTGCTTGACCAAGCTAACTCCAAAATTAGAGCATTAGGTGATCTGGTTTTATCCCTGTAAGCCAACGTGTGGTGGCCTGGAACCCCTGCACAGTGTGCCCAGCTTTGCACACTACATAGAGCCTCCTACACTCCCATCAACCCCTGCTGCAGAAACTTTACTGCTTTTCAATGACACCCTCCTGTGAATCCAGCCCTGGGGGTGTGGGACAGGTCACCTACGCTCCTGCTGTCAATAGGCTGGTGGTACATTAGCTTTCTGCCCTGGGTAACCGTCTTCTTTTCTTCACCTGGAAGCTTGATCATGTACGCATCGTGCTCATCAGGACAATCGGCTGGAACCTTCCCAACTACCCCTTCAGACAGAGAGTTAAAGTGTTTGAACATCTTGAAGAAATCAACCTTTTTTTTATTGGTAGCATTGCATTAAAATCCCTAACTAGGAACTGCCTTCTGACACACTACATCTGTGCCCTATGGAATATGCCTCAGACGGTGGTGCCTCACGTACCAGAAGAGATGAGGGCACACTTTCAGGAATTGTTCCAGGATGGCCAAACTGCATCATGCCACATAAATAAGTCGGGATTGGATACTGCTGACTCCTTAGCCCGATCCATGGGTACGATCTCATTCTGCAGACATTCTTGTCTCAGAACGTCATACTCCATGATGCCCAGCCAACTTAGTGAACCTCCCATTTGATAGGACATAAGACAGATTCAGTGCTGGAGAGATTTAAGACCAGTAAAGAACCGCCTACTCCTTGGGACTTCAATTGCCATTTTTTACCAATGCCAATTTCTGCATTTTTTGTGGCTTCTCAAAAGGAGTTTCCTTTCTTCAGAAACAACCCTGCCAGACCCAGTCTCAATAGCAGCACAAACTGCTGGTCAAGCAGAACAGGAAAAGAGGCAGAGGAAAGGACCGAGGGTCTACCCCCGCTTGGGGGAGAGGGGCATGGGTTTGCCCCAAGCCCAGTTGTAGCCTGTATGAGGGGTAGATGTCCTCCTTTTGTTTCTGTAGGGGTATTACTTCGGAACAGTGGATCCTCCAAATCCTAGAAGGGCGCTACACCTTTCCCTTCATTCGGGTGCCACATCCATGCCGACAAGGTTTTCCTCTTACACAGCCCTTTCCAGTGTCTACCCCCGCTTAGGGGGAGAGGGGGAAGGGTTTGCCTCAAGCCCAATTTGAGGGCAGATTTCCTTTTTCCTTTTCTTTCTGGTAGGCCATTACTTCGGACCTGTTGATCATCCAAATCCTTGAAAGGCGCTACACCCTTCCCTTCATTCAGGTTACACCCCCATTCTGACAAGGTTTTCCTCTTGCATATACTCACCCCAATCCCCCCCCAACCCAGTAGCCCTGAATCCCATAGCCATCCTGCAACATGCACTGGCAGCACTCATATGAAAGGAGCAGTGCAGTTATTTCCCTAGCAGGAAAGGGGCCAAAGATGTTACTCCTGTTAGTTCCTCAACACCCCAAGAACAACAGCTGTCTCTGTCCTGGACCTCAGATAATTGAATTTCTCCCTCAACAATGAAAGGTTCAAGATGCTGATCCTTATCCAAGTGATACTGGTGTTGGAAGCTTGAGACTGGATAGTGTCACTCGACCTGCAGGATACATATTTCCATATTCCAATCCTGCAGTCACATCAGAAGTACTTTCTAGTGGGTTCTATTAATTTCCAATTTGCTTAACATGAGCATCTCAAGTCTCAATGAAGGTGATGGCAGTGGTTGGAGCTCATCGTAGAAGGTCGGGCATCCCAATTCCATACATGAATGATTAAAGACAGGTTGCTGGAGGTGATGTCGCCATCAGCAGTCAACAGTTTCCTTACTGCTCTACCTGGTCTTTCAATCAGCAAGCATAAATCTCACTTGAGGCCCTCCCAAACAAACTCCAGTTCATAGGGTCAGTGCTGGACATCACTCCTGTTGAGTATTGGATCTGTCATAGATTCACATGCTTTAATCATCCCCATCGCCGAAGTGGGAGTCCCACTGTAGCTTAGAAAAAGCAATAAATCTGAATAACCATAGGCTAAAATGCTAGTAAAGTTAAACATATAGCATATCCTTGTCCTTTTGAAAAAATAACCAAACTTGGTCTATGACCAATCAAATGCCAGCACCCTCTATTACACTCCCCAGGGAGGGAGGCCCCTTACCTCAGATTTTCTACCGCACGTTGTGTGAAGGGAGTCTCCCTGAGATCTGCTCAGTATTTTCCTCTCAGTACAAACTTCTACTTCAGAAAATGTCTGATGCCTCCAAAAAAGGCCTTTTTCTACTTTGTAAAAACTGTTGCAAGAAAAGGCTCTATCTGGATGATCCACACAAGGACTGCTTGTACTTCCTGTATCCCAGGCATCTGGTGAAGGACTGCAAGATTTGTATTACCTTTTCCACTAAAACTCTGAGGGACAGGAAAGGAAGACTTTTAATCTGGTTACAAGCAAAATCCTGCGCTTCAGGGGGGCATAGCGACATGGACCCAAAACCTCAAAAAATGTCTAGATCATCTTACCAGGGGCGGTCTGAGGAGAGTAAAAAGCATCATAAATTGCATCATAAAGACCCTTCTAAAGTCTTAACAGGGTCAGCCATCCTCTCCACATCGCAAAAAGGAGACTTGTCAATGTTCTCCTTCAGAGCCGTCGACATATAGGAAGACAGCACTTAAGTTGAAATCAATGACAACACTTCCGTTGACGATCCTGTCAACCACAAAAGCCACCGTCGCCACTGTCTCTTCGATGAGACCATCATCGGCATTGACATCGTCGACGACTGTTTTAAAAACGTGAATTCCTTCAATAAGGGTGAGTGAGATGGTGGAATTGACTTCAGTCAAAAAGAAGCTTTCACCATCGGCAACTTTGGGCTCGTTGACAAAGTCTCCTGCACCGTCGACGAAGTCATCGCCAGAAAGACCCTCATCAAGACAGTAGTCATCTGTGAGGACTTCGTCTTTGACAACAATACCGTCGACGACGAAAAAGACACCATCAATGACGACACCGTCAACGGTAACCCCGATTGACGGTAAACCCATTGACAAGACCATTATAGTTGACACCATCGATGACGACACCGTCAACGGTAACCCCATTGACGGTAAACCCATTGACAAGACCATTATAGTTGACTCCATCGATGACAATACTGTACCGACTACACCACCGTCGGCTATGGCACTAGCATTAACCACCCCAAAGGATACGGTGCCACAATGCACTGTGGTTTCCACCTCTGCTGATTATCCTAAACTCCATGCAACTCTCAGGATTTCTACACTTTCCAGGCCTAGCTTGCACCCTGAAGATAGCAAGGTATGAACCTCTGGACTGGGAAGAATCTGACGACAAGGGACCATTTGGTGATGCACATAGTCCATTTCAATTACGCATCAAATATCACGACGATGGCAACTATTACGAACAGCAAGAATATGATCCTTTTTAAACACACCCATAGGCATTATTATGAACCAACGCAACATCAGCAGTCTCGCAATACAGTACAAATGCCTACTTAGTTCAGGACCTGGAGTCCATGCTCCAGGACTACAAGAGATGATTTCCGGATCAGCCACCACACCAATTACAACCTCCTTCTCCGGCTACATCAAGAGCTGTGCCTCCATCTCCGGCAACACTTAGGTTCACACCTACCTCGACGATAGCCACACCTCCCAGAGAAAACATCACCTCCCCAGACGAGGAGAGGAAAGAAGGAGAGATAATCACTCAACATCCTAGTTACGAATGGGACGATTATTTAGCTCCACCACCTCATCTGTCGGATTCTTCTCCAGAAGATATAGGAGGATTTCATAATTTGATGGATAGGGCTGCCACACGTTTTCATTTACTGACATTAGTCTCCCATTCTGAATGTTTTCTCCATGATTTCAAGGAGCAAGCAAGAATATCGGTGAGAGCGATTCCCATAATTGATAACATCTGGAGTGACAGCTTGAAAATAATGAAGAACCCCACCTGTGCCACCTAATCTGGACAAATAATATACGACTACAGACGATTCTCCAGCCTGCTTAATAGGGCACCCAAAACCAGACTCTGTTGTTCCTCAAGCTGCCCAAAGGTGTTCTAAAAATCCATCTGATCCCTTTTCAGTTCCCCCAGACAAAAAGGGCAGGCGTTTAGATAATGAAGGGAAGAGATTCTCATCAATATCAGCCATCACCGTACGTGCTGCCAACACCTTGGCTATCTTAGGCCGCTACGACCGTCAGATGTGGTCTGACATGAGTTCTTTCATCGACCTCATTCTAGAAGATAACCCAAAGCACATAAAATATTACATGAGAGTGAGTGCACATCTGCAGAGAATATTGATTGTGTACTGGATATAGCCTCCATGGGTTTTCGGCAGCTAGCGGGAGCAGCAGTCTCGCGCCGCTAGGGTTGGCTAAAGGCAACTTCATTTAGACCTGAGGTTCTATCATGAATACTTGACGTGGCCTACCATGGCGAAAAACTGTTTGGTAAACATATAGATGATGCTTTACTAGCCATCAAGACGGACACAGATACTGCCACTCTGAGTATGCTGCTGTACAAGAGGCAACCCTTTTGCGGAATCTGAGGCAGAGGTTTCTCCTCTTTTAGAGGTACTTACCACAGGCAACACCAAGCACAATCCCAATACAGGCCTACCTACCACCAATCTTACCGTCATCTACCTGCAGCAGCCTATATCAAGCAAGGTGGCAGAAGGACCCCCCACCCTCCAATTGCCCCCTCCGCACTGCGCCTCCCCCCCCTAGGGGCGGGAGGCGAACCATAAACAATAGTTTATATTGGGTGCTGGTGCTACAGTTCCTTCCTCCCCACAAACCAACCAAGTGGGTGCAAATATTTCAAATTACCAACATCACTGGGAACAGATAACATCGGACAAGTGGGTGTTGGATTGACTTTTGGTCATACGTTAGGATTTGTGCAAAAACCACCAAACCATCCTCCAGCAAAAACGCACTCACCTCATCTTCAGTATCTCAAATGCTTTCCAAGGGTGTGATAGAAAAGGTTCAATTCATCAGAGAGGACTAGGTTTTTACTCTTGGTTTTTCTTAGTAAAGAAAAAAAAAAGAAATCGGGAGAATGGAGGCCAATTCTAGATCTCAGGCAATTACACAAATACATACGCAAACAATCCTTCCGTATGATAATCCTGTCAGATATCCTCCAACAGTGGAGATTACATGACATCATTGGATCTCCAATATCCCTATTCTCACATACCCATCCTTCCCAGGCATTGCAAATACCTTCGCTTAACTGTAGCCGGTAGCCATTATCAATTCAAAGTTCTCCCTTTCAGGTTGAAATGAGCACCAATGATTTTCACGAAGTGTCACACACCAGTGGCAGCTACTCTGCGCAAACAAGGATTTCAGATTTTCCTGTACTTAGATGACTGGTTACTAAAGGCACCAATTCCGCACCAGGCCTCCAATGCCACCCTTGCTTTATTTCACAATCTCAGCCTGACGGTGAATCACCAGAAGTCATCCACCATCCCAACACGAAAAATGCTCTTTTTGGGTGTGAAACTCGACACAGACAGAAACAAGGCTTACCTTTCAAAAGAAAAGCAACAACATATCTCCAACCTGGCTCTCACAGTTTCGAAAAGAAAGTTTGCTTTTTTGAGAAAATTCACTTTTAGGAATGATTTCCTCTTCACTAAACCTGGTGCATCTAGCAAGACTAAAGATGAGACAACTACAAGAGGAACTGCAGCTTCAGTGGATTCAGTCTCAAGAGTCCTTCGAAGACTTGATCAAGGTCACACAAGGATGGTAGAAACCTTACAGTTGTGGTCTCAAACTTTCCTAACCCGAGTCCCAGATTTTATCACAATGGACGCCTCTCTAGAAGGCTGGGGTGGTCACTTGCAATACGTGCATACAGGGGAAATGGTCTGAGTCTCAGATGAAGATGCAAATAAATCTTTTGGAGTTGAAAGCAATCTCTCTTGCGCTCAAAGCTTTCCTTCCTCGAATTTCAGGATCTTCAGTATTGATCCACATGGACAACATGACAAGCATATGTTATGTCAACAGACAGGGAGGAGCACGATCTCTCTCCCTCTTGAAAGAAGTTCAAGCTCTCTAGGACTGGCTCACTCTTCACAGATTATCTGTGAGAGATACACCTACCTGATATCAACAACGTCCTCGCAGACTCACTCAGCAAGACAGACAACAGTTGCAAGAATGAGAGCTCTATCAGAAGAAAGTGGACACGATCTTTCGCCGCTGGGGACGAGACCGCTCCTGAATGTTTTCGCGACCAACAAGAACGCCAAATGCTGCTTCTACGCCAGTCGATTTCCATTTCCAGGGTTGTGGGGGAATGCCCTTTCAATGCAATTGAACGGGATCTTTGCATGCACTTTGCTCCCTTCCTGTTGATCCTCAGAGTTCTCAAGAACATCGTCAAGGAGTTCTCCAACCCCAGCACCGGCAACGACATCACTCCCTCACAGGACCTCTGCGACTCCCTCGCCTCGTACTTCCACTGCAAGATCGCCAACATCCACAACAGCTTCGGCGTTCCACCCCCGCACCCATTGGTCGAACCCACGCACCTCGCCGCCATCCTCCAGACATGGACCGAGGTGACCCCCGAAGACACAACACGCATGATGAACACCATCCACTCCGGATCGCCGACAGACCCGTGCCCCCACCATGTCTTCAACAAGGCCGCCTCTACCATCGCACCCCACCTCCGAAACATCATCAACACCTCCTTCGACACAGCCACCTTCCCGAAGAGCTGGAAGCACGCCGAGCTCAGCGCACTGCTGAAGAAACCAACAGCGGACCCGACCGACCTCAAGAACTTCCGCCCCATCTCGCTCCTTCCCTTCCCTGCCAAAGTCATCGAGAAGGTCGTCAACAAGCAACTGGCCGCCTTCCTCGAGACAAACGGATCCCTCGACCCATCGCAGTCCGGATTCAGAGCCAACCACAGCACCGAGACCGCCCTCATCGCAGCCACCGACGACATCCGAGCCCTGCTCGACAACGGTGAAACAGCAGCACTCATCCTCCTAGACCTCTCCGCAGCATTTGACACTGTCTGCCACCGCACCCTAGTCCAACGCATCAACGACACCGGCATCCAAGGGAAGGCCCTGGAATGGATCCTCTCATACCTCTCCGGCAGAACACAGAGAGTACGCCTCCCTCCATTCCTCTCGGAGGCCACCAAAGTCATCTGCGGCGTCCCGCAAGGATCATCGCTCAGCCCCACTCTCTTCAACATCTACATGAAACCCCTCGCTGCCATCGCACGCCAACACAACCTCAACATCATCTCCTACGCCGATGACACCCAGCTGATCCTCTCCCTCACCAGAGACCCCGACACCGCCAAAACCAGCCTACACGAAGGGATGAAAGACGTCGCCAAATGGATGGACATCAGCCGCCTGAAATTGAACACGGACAAGACAGAAGTTCTCATCCTGGGACCGTCGCCCTCCGCATGGGACGACTCTTGGTGGCCCCCGGCCCTAGGCACCGCTCCCAAGCCAACGGACCACGCACGCAACTTGGGCGTCATCCTGGACTCCTCCCTCTCGATGACCAGACAAGTCAACGCCGTCTCCTCAACTTGCTTCCACAACCTCTGCATGCTCCGTAAGATCTTCCGATGGATCCCGACCGAGACCAGTTAGACGGTCACCCAGGCCCTCGTCACCAGCAGACTAGACTACGGAAACACCCTCTACGCCAGTACAACAGCCAAGCTTCAGAAAAGACTTCAGCGTATCCAGAACGCCTCCGCCCGACTCGTCCTGGACGTCCCCTGACGCAGCCACATCTCAAGCCACCTGAGAGACCTGCACTGGCTCCCTGTCAACAAGAGGATCACGTTCAGACTCCTCACCCACGCACACAAATCCCTCCACGACCTGGGCCCAAGGTACCTCAACGACCGCCTGACCTTCTACTCGCCCACCCGCCAGCTACGTTCCGCGAACCTCGCCCTCGCCGTCGTCCCTTGCATCAAAAGAGCCACCGCCGGAGGAAGATCCTTCTCCTACCTGGCGGCTAAGACATGGAACTCCCTGCCCGCCCACCTACGGCTGACCCAGGACCACCTCGCCTTCAGGAAACAGCTCAAGACCTGGCTGTTCGAGCAGTAGCAGACCCCCTCCCCCAAGCGCCTTGAGACCCTTCCGGGTGAGCAGTGCGCGATATAAATTCCTTGATTGATTGATTGATTGATTGAAGAAGATGAAAACAGGTTTGTCGACTCATACTAATAGCACCCAGGCGGCCCAGACAGTATTGGTACACAGAACTCATTCTCCTATTGGTGACTAATCCCATACGACTTCCCAGCAGGCGGAACCTGCTAACGAAGAACCAAGGGCAAATGCTACACCTGGAACCAGACTCTCTCCAGTTGCACGCATGGCTCCTGAATTGTATGAATTCCAGAACATGAACATTGATCAAGAATGTAGGGTAATTCTTTCTAGAGCATGGGCTGAAAGTACAAACAAGACTTGCAGACTCAAGTGGCGAAGATTCTGTGTCTGGTGCCAACAAAACTATGTGCACCCGCTATAGGCTTTATTGGAGCAGATTATATCCTACCTCCTTTCACTCTCCAAGGCTGGGCTCGTACATGCCTCAGTTAAGGTTCACCTGGCTGCAATATCTACATACAGATGTTCTGCAAACGTACCTTCATTCTGTTCATCCAGACTCAATAAACAGTTTATGAAGGGACTGTTTTGCACTTTTCCCCCAGTGCGACCACCTCCTCCTCAGTGGCATCTCATCATTGTCCTTTCTCTATTAATGAAAACACCGTTCAAACCCATTCACAGAGCTGAACTGAAGTTCCTCACATGGAAAGTCACAGTTCTCCTTGCACTTATCTCCACTAGGAGAGTCAGTGACATACATGCATTTACCATCAAAGAGCCTTTTCTAACTTCTGCGTATGACTTTGTTCTTCTCAGGACAAACCCATGATATATTCCCAAGGTTCCTTCATCTTTTCACTTAAACGAACTGGCCATATAGAGAAAGAAATTTCCAAATCCGTCTACTGTAGCCGAAAAAACTCTCCAAATGTTGGATGTCAAACGATGTTTGAAATTTTACCTGATCGTACCAAACACTTACGAAAGACAGTCCAACTACTAGTCTCTTACGGTCAAGGTCATAAGGGTTCAGGAGTCACAAAGGCAACAATAGCCCGATAGATTTCATCCACCATACAGTTTTGTCATTCAAAAGCTGGCAAACCACTAACCAATCCACCTAAAGAGCATTCAATGAGAGCAATCTCAACCTCAGCTGCTCTGTTTGCAGGCATCTCCTTGGACAAGATATGCCAAGCTGCAACATGGAAGACTACTCATTATTTTGCGCAGCACTACTATTTGAAATCAGTGCAACACAGCTATTCAGTCTTGGGGCAGGCTGTGCTGCATCATTTGTTTCATTAAGGTGAGCCTCATTATAAATGTAAGTTGCATTGCTTTTCTCAATGAATTCTATATTTTCATATATAGACATTCATGCATATATGTTTAATTTGTCTTACAATTGTTTCCTATCTCTGCAATTATTATCTTGAATATTACTTATGCACAAATCTTGTATTGTTGATGTTATCTATATGAACTGATATGCTTGCACCCACTATCCACTATGGGCATAACAGCTATTTTGAGTACTGCTTGCTATTCAGATTCAAGCATGTGAATCTATGAAAGATCCAGTAGTGGATAAGAAAACAAGTTACCTACCTATAACTATAGTTATCCAGTATTGGTATCTTTCATACCAGTACTACACTGAGGCCACATCTGGGGCTGAATGAGGAATGAAAGGATCAATGCGGCTGGGGCCTCCTACATGAGAGACCATAAAACAAACACCAGTGCACCAGCAAAGCGGATTTGCATGTGGGATACAAGTACAGGGCATGGAGGAGACAACCCTTGGTCCGTGCCTGCCGCTCCCCCATCCCCCGTCCCCTCCCCCACTCAGGTGGTTATACTGCAAGCCATCCAAGACTCTAAAGCGGCCCTACAGACAAAATTAGGGGAAGTGGGCATAGATGTGGCCCTGATAAGCCAAGATTTCCACCAGACGTTGGATAGCGTAACTGAGGCAGAAAGGAGGATATTGGACCTGGAGGACACAGTGGGTGGCCTTTCCTAAGAGGTAACTCATCTCTCCCAAAGCACTACAAGAATGTGCAGAGAATGCTGAAAACAGGGCCCTTTGCAATAACTGTCACTTTATTGGGTTTCCTGAGGGAGCTGAAGGTTTGTCCTTGGATGTATTTCTGGAGCAGTGGATACGTTTGTGGGTGGATACAGAAAGCCTCTCAACCTGTTTAATGCTTTAGCAGGTTCACAGGTCGCTAGCCCAAAGCTCCAAAGCTCCCCACCTATGAACCCTACCCCCCTGCCTGATGATTGTACGATTCTTGTACTACAGGAACCGTGATGTCGTCTTGAAGAGTGCTGGAGCGGAAGGACCACTAATGTTCCAATCCAGCCACATAATGATCTTCCCCGACTACACATGCATGGTCCAAACATAACACAAATCCTATGGCCAAGTGTAGGAAAGTGGCACTGTTGGCATGTTTACCCCCCCCATTTTTTGCCTAGTGTTGATGCCAACTTTGAAAGTGTGCTGGGACCCTGCTAACCAGGCCCCAGCACCAGTGTTCTTTCCCTAAAACTGTACCTTTGTTTCCACAGTTGGAACAGCCCTGGCACACAGTTAAGTCCCTTGTAAAAGGTACCCAGTGTACCAAGGGCCCTGTGACCATGGAAGGTCTGTAAGGGCTGCAGCATGTATTATGCCACCCTAGGGGATCCCTCATTCAATACATGCACACTGCCTGGCAGCATTTGTGTGCTGGTGGGGAGAAAAAGTCAACATGGCACCCCGCTCAGGATGCCATGCCCACAAACCAATCCCTGTGTCATAGGTAAGTCACCCCTCTAGCAGGCCTTATAGCTCTAAGGCAGGGTGCACTATACCACAGGTGAGGGCATAGCTGCCTGAGCAATGTGCCCCTCCAGTGTCTAAGTCCATTCTTAGACATTGTAAGTGCAGTATAGCCATATTGAGTATATGGGCTGGGAGTTTGTCATTACGAACTCCACAGCACCATAATGGCTTCACTGAATACTGGGAAGTTTAGTATCAAACTTCTCAGCACAATAAACCCACACTGATGCCAGTGTGGTATTTATTGAAAAATGCACACGGAGGGCATCCTAGAGATATGCCCCCTGTATGTTAGCCAAACTGCTAGTGTTGGACTGACAGGTCTGTGCCAGCCTGCCACTTAAAGACAAGTTTCTGACCACATGTGGTGAGTGCCTTTATACATTCTGTGGTCAGAAACAAAGCCTGTCCTTGGTGGAGGTGCTTCACATCTCCCCCCTGCAGGAACTGTAACACCTGGCGATGAGCCTCAAACGCTCAAGCGTCTGGTTACAGTGCCCACAGGCACTCCAGCTAGTAGCGATGCCCCTCCCCCGCCAGGCCAAAGCCCCACTTTTGGCGGCAAGTGCAGTGGGAAAATGACCACCCCAGCCACGACCACTTCTACGGTGTCCAGAGCTGAGGTGACCCCCTCCCTGCAGAATCCTCCAACTCGGTTTGGGGGACAGGGACCAATAAGGATAGGAATGTGCACCCCTCCCCAAAGGGAGTGGGCACAAGGAGGGTGTAGTCACCCTCAGGGACAGTAGCCATTGGCTACTGCCCTCTGACCCTAAAAAGCCCCAAAATCTAGGATTTAAGGGCCTCCCTGAACCCAGCTCACCAGTTATCTGGTGACCTACAAGAAGAAGAAGGACTGCTAAGCTAAAACCCCCAGCGGAGAAGGAGGAAGACGACAACTGCTTTGGCCCCAGCCCTACTGGCCTGTCTCCTGCTTCAAAGAACCTGCAAAAAGACCAGCGACTCATCCAGTGGCCCAGCGACCTCTGCCAACTCCAGCGGACTGCCCTGCACCCAAAAGGACCAAGAACTCCCAAGGACAGCGGCTCCGTCTAAAGAAACCTAAAACCAAGGACTCCCACCTCACTCCAGATGCGTGAGTCTTGACCCCTGTGCACCCAACGCCCACTGCCTGTGTCCAGGTGGTCCACCCAGAAAGAGAGGGTACCAAGGGGATTGGAACCAAGTGCCGCCCTGTGTTGACCTCTCCATCCCTCCACAAAGACACCTGCAAATAGAATCCCGAGGACCCCCCTGACCGCGAAGCTACGGAGGAAGATATCCAACGCCTAAGAACACACTGCACCTGCAGCCCCCCAGGCCTTGGAGAAACCAACCCCGGTGCCTCAACGTTCAGCAGGCGACCCTCCTCCCTGTCCCACTGGTGGTGTTCCCGAGACACCCCCCTGGACCTCACCTGCAGCCTCTGAGTGACCTCAGGGTCTCCTCATAGACCAGCATTGGAAACCCGACATCCTGTTTGCACCTTGCACCCGGCTGCCCCTGTGCCACTGAGGGTGTGTGTTTGGGGCCTACTTGTGGCCCCTCCAGTGCTCTTCTAATCCCCCCTGGTCTGCCCTCCGAGCCACGGGTACTTACCATACTACTTCTCCCCAGAGTTCTCAAGAAGATCAAGAACGACCGGGCCCAGGTAATCCTAGTGGCTCCGGATTGGGCACGGAAAGTCTGGTATCCCAAGCTTCTCAAAATGAGCATCAATCCTCCGATCAGGCTGCCCCTTCAAGAGGATCTTCCGTCGCAGCAGCAGGGAAAGTTTCTCCACCCGAACCTGTCAACTCTGCACCTTCATGCGTGGAGATTGAGCAGTGGCAGTTGATGGCTTTTAACATTCTTCCTGAAGTTATTTGGGCACCCAGACGTCCCTCCACTAAAACGGTATACGCCTGCCATTGGAAACACTTTGTATATTATTGTACAGAAAGGTCTATTGACCCTCCTTCTGCTTCTCTTTCTGATATTCTTCTCTTCATTCTTTCTCTTGCCCAGCAGGGTTCTGCTTTGGGGACTCTCAGGGGCTATCTTTCTGCCTTATCGACATTTCTTCGGGTGCCTTATCAGCCTTCTCTTTTCAAATCTTCCTTTGTAGATAGATTCCTCAAAGGGCTTGTATATATGTTCCCCTATGCCCTTTATTATGCCTCAATGGAACTTACATCTTGTCCTCACATTTCTTAATGTGTGCTCCTCTCAAGCCTTTGCATAACTGTCCCCTCCTGCTGCTCACCATCAAGACAGCCTTAGTGGCAATAACATCTGCCAGGTAGGTGAGTAAGATGCAAGCCCTGTCATCAAAGCCTCCGTGTCTCACTATCCATCCAGACAAGGTGGTTCTCAGAATTCGTGCCTCTTTCCTCCCCAAGGTGGTGACCACATTTCATCTGGGTCAGAACATCACCCTGCCCACCTTCTTTGCTCCTCTGCATCCTTCTAAGGAAGAGGAGCGACTCCACCGTCTGGACCCCAAAAGAGCGTTGTCATTCTACCTTGACTGCAGAAAAGAGTTCCGGGTGGATGACCAACTCTTTGTGGTGTTTGTTGGAGCAAAGAAGGTTCGGGCAGTGCAGAAGCAAACCATTTCGTTCTGGGTCGTTTTCTGCATCAAGATATGCTACACATTGGCCTGGAAGCAGCCTCCTGAGGTCTTATGGGCTCATTCTACCAGGGGCAAAGCTGCTACCACTGCGCTAGCTCGAGGCATACCAGTCCTGGACATCTGTCAGGCGGCAACGTAGGCAAAACATTACTGCCTGGACAGGCAGATACGAAGAGACGGGCACTTTGCCCTTTCAGTCCTTCGGGACTTTAAGGAGTAGTATTGCAGCCCACCGCCAGGAGATTATGGCTTGGGTATCTATTCAAAGGTAAGGAATCTTCAGCTAGAAGTCTCTATCAGATGAACAAGTTACTTACCTTCGGTAACCCATTATCTGGTAGAGACTCTAGCTGCAGATTCCCTACACCCACCCATCCTCCACACTCTGCAGATATGTCTCTTAGGGTTAGGGCTTACCTTTTTCAGGGCCCTCATTTTGCACAGACAAATGTTGGTTCTATCCATTACTGCACTTCTGGCGTGGAAGTGTTGTGGGTAAAAGAACTCATGTACACGCGCCAGGGTGGTGCCTTTACAGGCGACCGTGACGTCATAGACAGCTCCAATGACGCTGACGAAGCCACCCGATGGAACGCGCAGGGTATTGCTCAGCAAAAAGATTTCTGGTTCGAAGCTGACGCCAGGGAATTCAAAGGTAAGGAATCTGCAGCTAGATAGACTCTACCAGATAATGCGTTACTGAAGGTAAGTAACTTCTTCTCCCCCCCCCCCCCCCCCGGAACTATTTCTGAAAATTGCACTGTGTCCATTTTTAAAACAGATTATTGCCAATATTTCAAAAACGGTATTACCTATTTCAAACAAAGTACTGTTGATACCTGTGTGAAGTACAAAACTTTTAACGTACTTACTGGCAACTTGAATCTTGTGGTTCTAAAAATAGATTAAGAAAATATATGTTTTTACAATATAAAAACCATTGGTCTGGAGTTAAGTCATTGAGTGTGTGCTTCTTCTATTTTCTGTGTGTTTTTACACAAATGTTTTGCACTACCCTCTGATAAGCCTAACTGCTCGACCACACTACAACAAAAGAGAGCATTAGTATTATCTACTTTACCCCCTGTTAAGCCTCTGGAGAACCCCTGGACTCTGTGCACACTATATTTCACTTTTATATAGTATATACAGAGCCAGCTTCCTACACCAAGTGAAGCAAAGTTTACGTACCATGAACCTGCAGTACATGCTTCTCTACCCAGCCAGGTTGCGTGTTATCCACAAATCATGTGCTATGTTATTTGACTCCCCGGAAAAGGCTTAGACCTGGCTGATCAACTGTGAATCAAATTCCACAGTGGTGTTCGGCCACCCTCCCTGGGATCAGGGATCATGGGCTGAAGGGGACAAAGGAGAATGAACATCGAAAACAGCCACAGCAAGGAGGTCATTGGGATGTAGGGGCATCCACAGAATCCGAGGTAGAATGAAAAAAATAATCGGTGGGGGATGGACCTGAGACTAGAGAAGAGTGGCAGCTGGGGGTAGAGAACCTCTGGGACCCGACATCTCCTCTTTTGACACTCCAGCACCACTGTATCCTTGTTCAAAGTTTGACTTGCACCTATTGTTCCCAAGTTAATTCAATGTTTATATTGCGCTTGGGCAATAGATGCTTCTTTGGTGTGGGACGTATAGGGTGGAGAGAGTTTTGGGGGGTAGGGGTCAAGTTTTCTGTTGTGGTTTTCATTTTCTTTGGTTGTTAACTTACTATCGTTGCTCAACATTACCAAGCATAAAGAAAGATCCATATGAACACACACTGCGTGACATACATCCTGCCCACTAACTCTTTACTACAGCCTTTATGCTCAAGTGCAGTGGCCACCACAAAAGGGTAGGCAGTTTGTTCCTTCACAGTCATACCTGGGAGTCGCTGTTGATCATGACATGGCATATGAATGGGCTCCTGGACCAGGTTAAGTGGGATGGGGTGGGGGCATACTCCAATTTGCTCACTGGCACTGTCCGACCATCCTGATGCTCCAGGAGACACAGCTCCAGGGGCATAAATGCCAGTCTTTCGCCCCTAGGGGATAAGGCACAGTATTCCACACGGGTCATGCCAGGGGATTGAGGGGCTAGCTATTCTGTTGCACAGAACCTTGCTGTTGTTGGAGACTAGGGGTATAAGAGATGCTCAAGGTAGTTAGGTGCCCTCCATGACCCCTTCCAGGATCACATATTACAATTCTGTTAGTGTTTACGCCCCACCAGCCATACAACAATTCCCACTGCAGACCCTTAAGGAGTTACTCAGCCCCCTTCCACTGAGGGTGACGGTACTGGAGAGCGACTTTAATGACATCCTGTACAAGCCGGACTGGTGCAGACGATCAGGTGACCCAGTGAGACAGGGAAGGGTATTGGCGGATTGGATGAGAGGTCTGGGGCTCAGTGATTCCTGGTGCGTCTGGAATCCTGACAGGAGAGAATACACTCACGCTTCAGCAGCGCACGGATCACTCTCCTAGTACCTGATCCTTCCTGCCTGTAACCTGTTTAATACTACAGGGTCACAGATCCTCCTTCAGGGGTCTAGGACCACACACCGGGGACAATTCACTTCAGGACACCAGCCAACGAAGAACGCCCAATGTGATGACCTAATGCCTGGCTTCTTACTGACAAATCCTTCACTGACCATTTGGCTGAGGAGCTGATAGTATTTCTCGATCTTAACAAAGGCACTGTGGTCTTACCAGGGATGCTGTGTGGAATGTGCAGGGCCACAATGAGAGGGGTTGCCTGTTCCCAGGCCAAGGGGAAAATCTCAAACGAGTGGCTAAAATTACTGATCTGGAAGGCTCTTTCCTGGTAGGGCCTGAATTCTTGTACAGATTTAATACACCTTCAGTTGGAGATCGACAGGATGTCCCTGTCGGAAAGTACCGCCTTTTGGCATGGTTACCCCCACTTTTTGCCTGCTGCCAGTGTGTTTTGACTGTGTTCACTGGGATCCTGCTAACCAAGACCCCAGTGGTTGTGCTCTCACCCTCTAAATTTGGTTGCTTAGCACTTTGTACACCCCGCAATTGGCATACTGGTGCCCCCATATAGTCCCTACTATATGGTACTTAGTTACCCAGTGCATTGAGGCACCAGAGGTTCCCTACAGGGCTGCAGCATGTATTGTGCCACACATGGGAGCCGATGCAAAAGGTGTCTGTAGGCCTGCCATTGCAGCTTGCGTGAAAAGGTGCATTCACCCTTTCACTACAGGTCACTTGCATCAGGTCACTGTAAGTCACCCCATGGTAGGCCTTCCTAGCCCAGTGGGCACGGTGCAGGAACCTGTATGTGAGGGCACCCCTGCATGAGCAAAGGTGCCCCTACGAACTCCAGTTCCATTGCACTGGACTTTGTAAGTGAGGGTAAGCCATAGCTGTGTACTGGACCTGTGTCCAGCTACATAATGGTAACTCAGAACCTGGGCATGTTTGGTATCAAACATGTCGGAATCATACCCCAATACTGTTGCCAGTATTGGTTGTATGATTCCAAGACCCCCAGCATTGCTCCTGCCAGTCTTCTGGGGTTTTCCAGGCAGCCCGCGTTGCTGCCACCCCTCAGACAGGTTTCGGCCCTCATGCAGCTCTGGCAAAGGAAGGCAGAACAAAGGATTTCCTGTGGGAAAGGAGGTAACACCCTCTCCCTTGGAAATAGGTGTTACTTGGCTTGGGAGGGGTAGCCTCCCCAAGCCACCGGTATGCTTTGAAGGACACATTTGGTGCCCTTCTTGCATAAACTGGTTAGAATCAGTCCAGGGACCCCCAGTCCCTGCTCCGACGCAAAAATGGACAAAGGAAAGGGGAGTGACATCACCACCCCAGTGCTCCTCCAGGTGGCCACTTGATTCTGCCATCTTGAATCCAAGGTGGGCAGAGGCCCCTGGGAGCATCTGAGGGGCCAGGTCAGGTAGGTGACGTCACAGCCCCCTCCTGATAGGTGGCACCCTGCTAGGTGACCAATCCCCCTTCCTGTGCTATTTAGGGTCTCCCTCTTGGGTGGATCCTCCGATTCGACATACAAGATTCCAGGAGGACTCCTCTGCATTATTTACTTCATCTTTTGGCAAGTGGACCTTCGAGGAACCGATAATCTGCAACTACAGCGACGACCTGCTCTGCACCATTGTTTCTCCGGCTCCTTCCAATAACTGCAACATTTCCCTGTCTGTGCATCCTCTGAAGGTGGGGAATCTTCAGCCTGCACAAGAAGTAAGAAGGAATCTCCCTTGGAGTGAAGGAGTCACTCCCCTGCATCTGCAGGCGACAATGACGAACAGCTGCACAGATCTGCCCTCCTCCGGAACTGCGTGGATCCTGCATCACAGGTGGTGGCCTGGAGTGGCCCCCTTGGTCCTCTCTACCAGCTGTCCAACTTGGGAGACAGTAAACCCTTGACCCTCCTTGCAGACAGTAACCCTGTGCACCGCGACTCCTGCAGCTACCAAGGCTTGTTTGTTCTTACTCCAAGGGATCTTCAGGCTCCATGTTGCCCGGGCCCCAGCACTCCTTCCTGGAAAGCACAGTCTCCTGCCTGCTGCTGCAGCAACATGGGACTCCTCTTCAGATATGCTGTGTGGGCCTCACTGCGACTCCTGTGACGGCTGCCAATGGGTTGCCTGTGGGTGCTGCCTCCTCTTCTTGTGACTCTCCCAGCTGCTGAGAGTCACCCCGGACTCCCCTCCTTGGATCGAGTCCCCTGGACATTGCTGGTCCTCTTCAGCCTTGCAAACCACCTTCTCTGCCTCTTGCGTTTGCCAAGGGTTGTTGGTGGCTTTCCAGCACCACTAACCAACTGCATCTCCACCGCCGATGTGGAACATCACTTGCATCACTTCTGGGACCGCTCTTCATCTCCTGTACTGCATTGCTGACCTTCTTCATCCACCGTCAACTTCATCCTGCATCCACAGAAGGGTGGATAGGGGCTCCTCCACACAACACTCCAAAGCAAACTGGATTGACCTCCCCCCCCCTCCCTTGCAGGTCCTCTTCTGTCAGGATCCACCTTTGGGTTCTTCCAGTCTTGGTTGTGTCTTGCATAATCCTTTTCCAAAGTCCTCTTGTTGGTTTTGGGGAAAACCAGGTACTTATCTCTGCTCTCCTGGTCGCTGAGGATCACTCTGGTACTCACCACTTGGGTGTCGCGTAGGCTCTCATTATCCTAATGAGACTACTGGATTTTGGGTGGCAGAATCACTTGCGCTGTGGGTGACTTGAGTCTAAATCCACTACGAGTGACACCTGTCGGCCTAATCCGGGTTTTGCTCAGGCTACCTAGCAGCGCCTCATCTCTACCCAAGAGCAGGGATGATTGGGCATCAGAGCGCATGACACAATGGACTCCTCAGGTAAATTACGGTCACTCAGTTCGCATCAGTTTCTCTCAGTTACATTAGTCTCACATATACAAAGAGAATCAGAGGCAGTATATATTTCAATAAGGTTTTAATGAAGCAACTGCATCTTAGATAATAAAGCATGTACTGCAATAACTAGGATGATGAAGCATGACAGGATTAGAATTCTGACAAGGAGAGTAAACCATAAAAATAACGCTACCATATTGTCACTAGAATAATTAAAATAATTCCTACCTAGGCTATGTTAGAGTACAGCATGTTAAGCTCTATTTCTGCCCTTCAGGTTCCCCTGGGAAGACATCATCCCTCATACCTGAGCAAGAGGCCTGTAGTCTACATAAGCAGCTGTAGCGAAGCAATCAGCAAACAGTCATGGTCATCTGGCTGGAATCTTCCTCTAATGTACATGGGTCAAAGTAGTGTTTTTATAATAAAACAGCTGATGTTCCAAGAAAGGATCCCTACGTAAGAGTGTGTATGTTTCTATAAACACTAGAGACAAAGCGTTACCACGTTTACTGGCAACCTATCTTACTGCAGCCTTGAGAAAAGCACAGAGTAAAAAGAAATGCCTTGTTTAAGAACACAGTGCTGGCCTAGGCAAAGAACAGCTAGACAGAGAAAATAAAACAACCGCAAATGTGGCTTTTGTTAAAATAATAAAACGAAGCTGGATAAAATATGTCTGGGTTAAAGTGCACAGCGGCAGGCCTAGTGTGCTAGAATACCGTGTATGGAGCTATAACTAAAATGTCTGCACAACATGGGGTTCCTAGTTCCTCCAGCTCCCCTCTACTGATTCCACCTCTTTGGGTTGCGGACTGCCTTTCATATTCCACTTTTTTAGTATACGGGTTGGCCCTCCCTTAGGGCCCTCTCTATTTGCTATTAGTTTTACCAATGCTTATTGCTTTCTATTCTGTTTACTGATTACTAATGTCTATATAGTAGTGTGTTTACTCACCTCCAGTGGGGGGGGGGGGGTTGCCTATTTAGTGTTTTATTATATGGGTTCCTATAATAAAGTACCTTTATATTTGTAATACTGCGTGGTTCTTTCATGTGTGTAAGTGCTGTGTGACTATAGTGGTATTGCATAAGCTTTGCATGTCCCCTATATAAATCTCAGCTGCTTATCCACAGCTACCTCTAGAGAGCCCTGGCTTCCTAGACACTGCCTACACTTCACTAATAGGTGATACCTGGACCTGGTATTAGGTGATAACACCACAGGTGCTCAAAACACCACAAAGCCAGTTGCTATTAAGGGTTTTTCTTGCATTTTAACAGAGAGACTGGGTAGAGTATTTGTTCTAGCTTTGCTCCTCAGTCTTAACCAAAGTGGACTCCCTGGAACAAAAAGCTTGAAAACTTGCGACCAGCCCAAGGAAATCTGTATGACACAGTGGTGCAGCCAGGTGGAAGCCTAATGTCCCGCTCTCCACCGCAGGATTACCCTCCTTCTACATTAGCCATCTCAGAGCAGAATAGAGGGATGTCTGCTAATCTGCTTTTACATCAATATCAAGTCATCTGACAAAGGGAGAGTTAGGGACTTTGGGAAAAGGGCAAAAGACACAAAACAACCTGGCGGCATTGAACAACCAACATTACAGGTCTCTTACCACAAATCCCATCCAAGTGTGCACTGTATAAAATTATTTTGGAGAATGTCCCGAAACTGAAAATGCAACACTTTGAATGCCATGCCTCTCTCTTAAATTCTCATTCTGGTTAAAGAAACACTCTGGCTGGATGATGGACCT
Organism: Pleurodeles waltl; assembly: GCF_031143425.1. Classification (NCBI taxonomy): domain Eukaryota; kingdom Metazoa; phylum Chordata; class Amphibia; order Caudata; family Salamandridae; genus Pleurodeles; species Pleurodeles waltl. Next base: position 81,302,787 of record NC_090444.1, on the reverse strand, counting down.
GTTCAGGGAAATCATCACTGTAAGGAGAGTTGCATGGTTTGGCTCGATTTGTAAATTATCAAGTTGTGACTGCATAATAATAAACTTTAGGAAATCAAATAGTGTGTGCTTTACTCCATCGTCTTGTACAATCAGCAATTCAGCTACGGGCCATAAGAGTGCAGCGCTGGCCTTTTTTAATGGGAGATCAATGTATTTATGCAACCCCACTGTTAGTTGCAGCAGAACTGGGCCTCAAGCAGCTTCCCTCCCCAGGATCTACAACAACATACACTCCCATTCTGTAAGAAATCACCCTTTTTGGCATGGTTAGTCCTCACTTTTTGCCTGGTTTCTAATGTGGCTTAGACTGTTAGTGCACTGGGTCTCTGCTAATCAGGTCCCCAGTGCCAGATCTCTCTCCCCAATACTGCACAGTTGTTTTGCACAATTTCCAAACTCTTTAGCTCCCACTATAAGTACCTAGTAAATGGTACCCCTGATACTTAGGGCCTAGGGTACTAAGGAACATCTGTGAGGGCTGCAGCACCAATTGTGCCACCCTCAAGGACCCCTGACGAAACTCACACAAGTGCTGCCATTGCAAGCTGCGTGTTTTGGTGCAGGCTAACTTGAAAACACGACCTGTCACACACCCCTGTGTACCAGGTCCCCTATCACTGCATGTGCCAGGTGTAAGTCACCCCTAAGGCAGGGTGCATCCAGGCACATGTTGATGCATATATCCATGATCAGACCCTTCTGTGTCTCTGTCGATTCGGAGACATAGTAAGAGCACAGGGAAGGCATTTTAAATGCATGTGTTGGACACTGGTCATTACGATTTCCCCAGCTACATGATGGCTTCTCTGAATCTTGGGTTGTTTGGTATCAAACATCTCAGAAAAATAAACCCTCACTGACCCCAGTGATTTACCTTAGTGGTGCCCCCTGAAAACCTACCAACTGCTAGTGTATTGACTGACTGGTCCTGACCAGTTAAGCCACCACAAATGCATTTCTGGCCCACCAAGGTGAGAGCCAACACTCTTGCGAAAGTCTGCACTAGACGGATGTGTGACCTCTCCCCGGTAGGATGGACATTCCAGTGCAAGGAGCTTCAAAGGCCTGGCCACCCTTGTAATGCAACCCAGGTCTCTCCAGATGGGGGAGATCACCAAACCCCCTGTACAGACCCTACTTTTGACACCAGCACAGGAGGGAAAATTAGTTAAATTAGAAGGAGTGCCCACTTCATGCCAGCCCAGCTCCTCAGGTGAATGAGCTGAAGTGGGCACTACTTTTTAAATTACTCCATCTTGCTTGGAAGGAATTAGGACACTAGGGTTTGGGTAATGCTCACTTCTCACTATAATGGTGGACATAAGAAGTGTGTAGTCATCCTAAAGGTGGTCAGCCCATTGGCTACTGCCTGGCACTCCCTGTAATACCCCTAATTTGAGTATTTAGGTGTCACTCCTGAATCCTAGAACTCAGATTTTGACAACCTAATAAGACCCGGACAAAGAAGAGTTGCACCCGCAGAAGAGAAAAAGAAGAAGCAGCTGACCTGGAACCAACTCCTCTGGCCTGCCTGCTGACCTCGAAGGATCATGCATAAGAAGCCAACTAGCCTTCAATAAAGTCTCAAGTCTCTTGTGGGCAGCGAACTTGCACTGAAGAAATTTGAAAAGAAAAGACTGCAGCTGCTGGAACTCTGCAAACCCAACACCAGAAGTAACCACTGCACCCGAGGTCCACGACCCAAGGTGAAGCCAACCAACGGTGCCAACGCAGGTCCCCAGCTGCCCACAGACTGAGTCCATTGTGGTCTCACCCACCTTGTACTCTCCTGAGACTCTTGCAGCCTCTGCACACAGGTCCCTCTCTCACAGACTTGTGGAGAGAGAAATCCGACATCTCCAGCAACCACTGCCCCTGTGACCCCTGACCTCAGCTGAGGTGGGTCATTGTTGATAATGACGTCCCCAGGCTCCTATGAGCTTGAGTCCACTCTGGCGCTACCCCTGCCAGACTCCCCCACAACGCCTGCAGCCTCAACACCCAGGAACCCCTCCCTGACTGCGAGTGCTGATATGAAAACCTGACACCTAAAGACACCTCTGCATCTGTCACTTCTAGGCACGGGAGAAGAGGACCAAAGGTGCACCTAATTCCACGAGTACTCCAAATCTACTAACTACCTGCTTGTTTCCCTGACTGGTTTCCTAGCCAGAGCCTGCAGCCTGTCTTCAGAAAAACCAAACTCCCATAGGAAAGCATTGGGCACCCAACACCTTACCGCACCTCAGCAGCCGGCCGCCCAGCGTGACCTGTTGGTGTGGTTCTGATCACTGCACAGTACTTAACTTTCTGAGATTGGCTTAGTAAGTCGTTGTTAACCCTGTGTTTGCTGAACATTGTCTTTCCTCATAGGATAACTGTAAACAAATGCCTCCTTGGCATGGTTACCGCCTGACCGTTTGCCTTTTGTTGATGCCAGTTATGATTGAAAGTGTGCTGGGACCCTGCTAACCAGGCCCCGACACCAGTGTTCGTTCCCTAAATTGTACCTTTGTTCCCACAATTGGCTCAGCCCTGGCACCCAGATAAGTGCCTTCTAAATGGTACCCCTGGTACCTAGGGCCCTGATGCCAGGGAGGGTCTCTAATGGCTGCAGCATGTCTTATGCCACCCTGGGGACCCCTCACTCAGTACATGCACACTGCCTCACAGCTTGTGTGTGCTGGTGGGGAGAAAATGACTAAGTCAACATGGCACTCTCCTCAGAGTGCCATGCCCACCTCACTGCCTGTGGCATAGGTAAGTCACCCCTCTAGAAGGCCTTACAGCCCTAAGGCAGGGTGCACTATACCACAGGTGAGGGCATATGTGCATGAGCACTATGTCCCTACAGTGTCTAAGCAAAACCTTAGACATTGTATGTGCAGGGTAGCCATAAAGAGTATATGGTCTGGTAGTTTGTGAAATACGAACACTCCACGGTTCCATAATGGCTACACTGAAATCTGGGACATTTGGGGGGTCATTACAACATTGGCGGTAAAAGGTGCTTACCGCCGTGCAGAAGAGCCGCCGCCGCGGTAGTCCGCCACAGCTATTATGACACACATCTCGGAATCCGCCGAAATACAGACACCCACACAAGTCCGCCACACCAAAGGTCAGTGTTAAACTGGCGAAAACAAAACCTCCACCTCCACGCCAACAGAAACACGCCCATGCTATTACGACCCACGAATCCACGCAGCGGTCTTTCAACCGCGGTATTCCATTGGCGGTACACACCGCCGCGCTCAAAATACACACACATCTCCAAAACACCGCCACATTGGACAATTACAAATACACACACCTGACACACATACAAACAACACTCCCACACACCCAACACAATATAAAACACACACCCACAAACCCCTATGACCATAATTTACGGACGAAGGCCAGAGAGACAGCACAGCCAAGACAACACCACCATACAGAGGCACACAACACCATCAGCCACACCACATCCATGCACAAAACACCACACACCACTACACATCACCACACACATCAACACTCACACCGCCCCACACATCACACACACCACCCCATGTCACGCCAAAGACACCCCGCTTCTCCGAGGAGGAGCTCAGGGTCATGGTGGAGGAAATCATCCGGGTAGAGCCACAGCTATTTGGCTCACAGGTACAGCACACCTCCATAGCCAGGAAGATGGAGCTATGGTGCAGAATCGTCGACAGGGTCAACGCTGTGGGACAACACCGAAGAAATAGGGAGAACATCAGGAAGAGGTGGAACCTACGAGGGAAGGTACGTTCAACGGTCTCCAGGCACAACATCGTGGTGCAGCGGACTGGCGGCGGACCCCCACCTCCTCCCCCACAACTAACAACATGGGAGGAGCAAGTCTTGACCATCATGCATCCAGAGGGCTTCGGAGGAGTCAGTGGAGGATGGGACACTGGTAAGTCAAATCTTAACTAACATATCCCCCACCCTACCTGCATGCTATCACACACCCCACCCTCACCCCCTCCCCTATCTTTCCAACTCCTCACTAATGTACTAAGAACACAAACCACACATCCCAACACCAAGCCCTGCATGACACAACTAAGCATGGTCACCCCTCACTAAAGCATGCCCACTGCACATACCCAGAACAACCCCTAACCATCTTCACACAAGCCCCCACACAGGAATGCTACCACTGGGGTACACAGACACCCACCCATTGCACAACATCACACACACACATGCTATAATCATGCTCTTATGCCCCTGCAGGAACCCGAAGGACCGTCACCACACCAGAGGGTCCAGACAACACCACTCCACCCCCAGAAGAGGCCCACAGTGACGACAGCAGCTCTGCCCTACTGGATCCTGATGACCAGCCTGGACCATCGTGGACCTCAGGACAGTCGGTTCCCCTCGCACAGGCACAGCCCACCACAGACCTTCCACCCTCTGGTAACACCAGCACAGCACCCACCCAGCGGGCCCAAACCTCCGTACCCCGGACAGGTCAATCAGCTGTGTGTCCACCACTACAGGGAACCCAGGATAACCCACCACCCCAACAACAACAGGGACCAGAGGGGAGTGGTAGTGGGCACACGGTCCAGGGGACGGAGGCACAGGAACACAGGGGAACTGGGAGGGCTGCTGTGCGACAGGGGGCGGACAGGCCCAGGGAACCCACTCTCCAGGAGGCCCTATCCTCCATCATGGGAGCATACCACCACTCCCAGGAGACGATGGCTACGGCCCTGGCCAAGTTTCAGGAGACCCAGCGCCTGCAGGAGGACCAGTATTTGGGGTTCAGGGAGGAGCTCAGGACCATCAGCTCCGCCCTGGGCACCATCGAAAGAGTGCTGAAGGACATACAAAAAACCATGAGGGACACCGTGGCACTCCAAGGGGCCCCTGACACCAGCCAGGACGATGAACTGCCCACCACCTCCGCCGGCGCTAGTGGACAGGACGCCCCGCCACAGGACCACCACACCAGCACCCCAACCCCTGCAGACGGACAACCACCACGCAAGCGGTCCCTGAGAGCCAGGAACAGGACAGAGCAAGATGGCAAGACCCCCGCCAGAAAATGAGACCACCCTGATTGTCCCACCACTGACCCACTTTGTTACCCTGTCCATACTTGAACTGCCCCAGCTCCACTTCCTGTGCCCAGATGGGCAAAGCACCTGTGAGACTAATAGACTGGACTCTGCCATGGACATTCCTCCACCATCACCCATCCTCATATTACAACCCCCTCCCAATTCTGAGCACTTCAATAAACACCCTTGAAACAAAAAACAATCTTGAGTCAGTCTGTGAGATTGTAAATATGTATTATCAATGACAGAGTCATAATGCGTTCCCCATTGTAAAGCCAACATACCTATGTCACACATCACAAGTCCTTGAAGGATGCAAGCAGATAACACACGTTGGTAACCACACCTGTGAAACCGTAATGGAAAGGAATAACTCAGTTACCAAATACTGGTTGATATCGACAGACAGGATAGAGGTAGACGTGTGAAAGCTAATGTAATGGAAAAAATGAAAATGTTCTCACCTGTGTGTCACTGGAAATATTGCTGTATGACTGACTCCCTGTTGTCGTTGTCGTCTTCCTCAGCTTCCTCCTCATCACTGTCCACAGGCTCCACAGCTGCCACAACACCATCATCTGGACCATCCTCCTGCAGAAAAGGCACCCGCCGTCGCAAAGCCAAATTATGAAGCATGGAGCAGGCGATGATGATCTTGCACACCTTCGGTGAGTAGAATAGGGAACCACCTGTCATATGGAGGCACCTGAACCTGGCCGAAGGTGCGTTCGATCACCCTCCTAGTCCGCCCATGGGCCTCATTGTAGCGTTCCTCTGCCCTGGTCCTGGGATTCCTCACTGGGGTCAGTAGCCAGGACAGGTTGGGGTAACCAGAGTCCCCCAATAGCCACACATGGTGCCTCTAGAGTTGACCCATCATTTCAGGGATGCTGCTATTCCGCAGGATGTAGGCGTCATGCACTGAGCCAGGGAACATAGAATTTACCTGCGAGATGTACTGGTCTGCCAAACAGACCATCTGAAAATTCATGGAAGGATAACTCTTCCTGTTCCTGTACACCTGTTCACTCCTGTGGGGGGGGACCAGAGCTACATGGGTGCCATCAATGGCACCGATGACGTTGGGGATATGTACAAGGGCATAGAAGTCACCTTTCACTGTAGGCAAATCTTCCACCTCGGGGAAAATGATGTATCTCCTTACGTGTTTCAGCAGGGCAGACAACACTCTGGACAAAACGTTGGAAAACATAGGCTGGGACATCCCTGATGCCATGGCCACTGTTGTCTGAAATGACCCACTTGCAAGGAAATGGAGCACTGACAGCACCTGCACGTCAGGGGGGATTCCAGTGGGATGGCTGATTTGTGACATCAGGTCTGGCTCTAACTGGGTGCATAGTTCCTGGATTGTGGCACGGTCAAACCTGTAGGTGATGATGACATGTCGTTCTTCCATTGTCAACAGGTCCACCAGCGGTCGGTACACCAGAGGATTCCGCCATCTTCTCACATGTCCCAGCTGACGGTGCCCACGAAGGACAACAGCAACGAATCAGTCATTTTTCATCAAGGTATGTACCCACAGTTACACACAAGACTACACCAATCAAAAACCCCTTCCTGTATGTGTATTGAGTGTAGGCCTAGCTATGTGTGACGCAGAGGTAAATGAATCCATGTGGGCCCCTGAAATGGCGGCTGCCTGACCTCTAAACTGGGACAATGGGATTGTGGGGTAACAGCGCTGGCATTGCACACCGTGGCGGTAGGCGGTCGTAGACCGCAGCGCAATGCAGCATTGGTTAACACTGGACCCTATGGGTCCCAGGAGCCAATGAACAGGTGCGCCGGCGGTGATGATGCACACCGCCGCGGACGTCACCGCCATTTTCTATCTGTTCAATCACTAGATACCTGACCTTCAACAGGAGAGGACCTACACTGCAAGTGCTGCTGTGACCCCGGTCTGGAAGCGACGATGGCTGCTGCGTCTCGGTAAAGGGCCCCTGCCTTCACTGCTCAGGAGTTGGAGAAACTGGTAGACGGGGTCCTCCCCCAGTACACGCTACTCTACGGTCCTCCAGACCAACAGGTTAGTACACAGGGAGCACGTTGTATGGGCTAGGCCTGGGTGGAGGGTGCTGGTTGGAAGAGGGAAGGGGGCAGAGTTCAGGGAACAATAATGCATGTCAATGAATGGGCCACATGCCTAGAGTAGGGAGGGGGGCCACTCATATCGACGGTGCAGTTGGTAATGACTTCTCTGCTTCCCTTTTGCATGTCATGTAGGTCAGCGCCCACCAGAAGAGGGACATTTGGCGTGCCATCGCCAAGGAGGTCCGGACCCTGGGGGCCCACCAGAGACGGGGCACCCACTGCCGTAAAAGATGGGAGGACATTCGCCGCTGCAGCAAGAAGACGGCGGAGGCTCAGCTGGGGATGGTCTCCCAACATGGGAGGGGTGCCCGTCGCACCATGACCCCCCTGATGTTCCGGATCCTGGCGGTGGCCTACCCGGAGTTGGATGGGCGCTTGAGGGCATCACAGCAGGCACAAGGGGTGAGTACAACCTCATTCTGTGGACTTTGCACGCACGCAGTAGAGGGGTCTGGGTGGGGGAGGAGGCCTGTGGGTGTACCTAGGCCAGGCAGAAACACGAAGACTAGGCCCCTCTGTAATGCAGCCCATGTGGCACTCTACCCCACCTAAGTAGAGTGCCAAGTCGAGGTATAGTTGCCCCTGTGGCATCCACGTGTGCAGATGTCCACCATTGCTATGTAGGCCATATCCCAGAAATTGCATATGCAGAGGGCAGGAGCACAGCGTAATGCAGGGGGCTGCTGTGTCTGTCTTGTCCGCCAACGGTCGCGGTATGCCATGCACTCAACCTGTCTTTCTTCTGTCTTCCCCCCTCCCCTTGTTCTGCTCTCCCTGTTCTTTTGTTCATCAGCATCATCAGGCGAAGGTACAGTGGCACCGAAGCACGAGGGAGCTGCATCCCACATGGCCATGGAGGGCCACACCACGGACTCAGAATGCACCAGTGGGACGGAGGGCGAGGGGAGCTTCACGTCGGCCACCGGATCACTAACCAGCGACACGGACTCTTCCGACGATGGGAGCTCCCTTATGGTGGCGGCACCATCTGTGCGCCCCACTTCTACAGTTACAGCCGCCACCTCCCCTACCAGCACCGCCCTCCCAGCAGCCCCTCAGCGTTCGCCCTGTGCCCGCTCACCCAGGAGGGTGGGCATCACCTTTGCCCCAGGCCCTGCCCCAGTCACCCCTGCTGCCCTCAGTGAGGAGGCCATTGACCTCCTCAGGTCACTCACTGTTGGGCAGTCTTTTATGGTGAATGCCATCCAGGGTGTAGAACGAGAGTTGCAACACAGTAATGCATTCCTGGAGGGCATTCATTCTGGTCAGGCTGTCCTTCAGCGAACCCTGCAATCTCTGGCCTCAGCACTGATGGCAGCCATTGTCCCTGTGTCTAGCCTCCCCCCTCCAACCTCCTCCACCCAGACCCAATCCCCTGTACCCCAGCCCATCCCAAGCACACCTACAGACAAGCATGCACACAAGTCAGCACACACAAGTAGCTCAAGCAAACATAGGCACCACACAACCCACAGGCACTCACGCAAGCATCACACACATACAGACACAGCAACATCCACTGCCTCCACTGTGTCCCCCTCCTCCTCTTCTCCCTCCTTCCTCCCAGTCTCGTCTACACACACACCTGCATGCACCACGTCTACAGGCACCAGGAATCGCACCAGGACACCCAGCACCACAAGCCGCTCACCTGCACTAACCACCTCCGCTGCCATTTACACGTCCCCTGTGTCCTCTCCCAGTGTGTCTGTGACGCCCCCTCCCAAAGTACACAAACGCCGGCAATCACACACCCAACATCCATCCACCTCACGACAGCCTCCAGTACCTGCACCCAAATCACCTAAAGTGACACCTCCTACAACCACCTCCTCTTCCTCCACTCCCAGACACCCTCCAACTACCCATCCCAGTGTCCGTCAGAAACTGTCCCTCTGTAAAGTTGACCTTTTTGCCCCCCCCCCTCCAATTCATCAGTCCCGTCGTAGCGCCTCAGCCAAAAAGCCTCCAATACCAGTGGTGCCTGTTCAAGTTATGTGGAGTGCACCGGCCACCAGGGCAGGCAGTGTGACCCGGAGCCAAGGCACTGGCAGCCCACCCCCTGTAAAGGCTCTGAAATTGGAGAGTGGACGACGGGACCGTGTGAAGCCTCCTGGTGGGAAACCAACTCACATGGGTTCCAAGGGGATTGGAGAGTCCGCTGTGACTCCACCAAAGGTGAGGAAGGCCCAGAGGAAGTCTGGCCAGCATGTTGTTAGTATCACGGCGGAGAAGGGCGCCATCATTCCCGGCGGTCGAGACCCAACCGGCAGCACTGTCGTCACTGGTCAGGAGACCACCGCCGGAGTCAGTGCCCAGGAGGGCCCAAGTATCGTCACTGGTCAGGAGACCACCGCCGGAGTCATAGCCCAGGAGGGCCCAAGTATCGTCACTGGTCAGGAGACCACCGCTGGAGTCATAGCCCAGGAGGGCCCCAGCTGCCACAGCCCAGGTGGGCTATGAGGGAACGTCATGCCACACACCAATGCCCAGTCTAGGGAACGTCATGCCACACACCAATGCCCAGTCTAGGGAAAGTCATGCCACACACCAATGTCCAGACCAGAACCGCCATGGCAAAGCACTGCTGAACAGGGCAAGCACCGCCATGGTGAAGACCGCTGAACAGGGCAAGCATTGCCATGGTGAAGACTGCTGAACAGGGCATGCACCGGGTAAGAATGAATAGACCGCCACATCAAGCATCCTTATCCCATGTGCAGCTGGGACAGTGACAGGACAGGTGCTTTCACGGGGAGACTAATCCAGTATGGGCACCAGTCCCCCACCACTGGCGGATGTTATCTACTTGCGAAATTGAGCCTTTGCACTCCCCAGGATGGCACAGTGGGCAAGCCACCCACTGTAGAGACTTGAGAGACTGTGGCTTTGCACTCCCCAGGATGGCACAGTGGGCAAAACACCCACTGTAGAGACTTGAAAGACTGTGGCTTTGCACTCCCCAGGATGGCACAGTGGGCAAGCCACCCACTGTAGAGACTTGAGAGACTGTGGCTTTGCACTCCCCAGGATGGCACAGTGGGCAAACCACCCACTGTAGAGACTTGAGAGACTGTGGCTTTGCACTCCCCAGGATGGCACAGTGGGCAAGCCACCCACTGTAGAGACTTGAGAGACTGTGGCTTTGCACTCCCCAGGATGGCACAGTGGGCAAACCACCCACTGTAGAGACTTGAGAGACTGTGGCTGTGCACTCCCCAGGATGGCACAGTGGGCAAACCACCCACTGTAGAGACTTGAGAGACTGTGGCTGTGCACTCCCCAGGATTGCACAGTGGGCAAACCACCCACTGTAGAGACTTGAGAGACTGTGGCTTTGCACTCCCCAGGATGGCACAGTGGGCAAGCCACCCACTGTAGAGACTTGAGAGACTGTGGCTTTGCACTCACCAGGATGGCACAGTGGGCATGGACCCCCGTTGTGGATCTGGCTTTGCAGTCATCTGGCTGAGGTGCCACCCTTTCCCTTCCCCCTAAGGTGCCTGTAGTATTTCTATCTGATGCCCCGGCAGTGTTCTCTCCGATTGTCGTCAGGTATCTTTTGTGGGCCTCGTCCATGCATTTTTGGACTAGTGGTGCACGGACATTGATATGTACATATCTGCACTACTTCTCGTACTGTATATATTTCTGAAAGATTTTCGTATATATCTGTATATTTTTGCTAAACTTGTTTATTGCAACATTACAATGTTTGAACGGATCTCGCTTTGTCTTTGCATTCTTCCGGGGGGATTGTGGGTTGTTACTGTGAGGTTTGGAAATGCATTGGTGTGTATGTTGTAATATGCGAGGGTGGGGGTGGGAGTGTTTCGTGGGTGTCCCCCTAACTTTTGCCTCCCCATGTCGTAGGTGCAGTACTCACCGTTGTCTTCGGCGCCTAAGTAGATGGTGGTCATAGAGGAGCAGAAAGACAAGTGCTGGGAGTATTTGGAGTTCGGGCTCCATGGAGTCCTCCTTCCTCGTGGGATGTGTTCAAGTGAGCGTTTTCCCATTGCAAAAGCAGTTTCCGCTGTGTTTTTATCCACGGTGTATCCGCCCCAGAAAAGGTGGCGGATTGGCGGGTTGTAATACTATGGGCGGTACATTGACTTCCGCCTGTCTGTTGGCAGTGACCGCTGTGCTGCTTGTCTGTACCGCCGTGGCGGGCGGTGTGTTAAAGTGGCTGTCTTTGTTGCTGGTTTCCGCCAAGGTCATAATTCCCTTTTTTTGTCCGCCGGCCTGTTTGCGGTTTTACCGCAGCTTTAACACCATCCGCCAGGGTTGTAATGACCCCCTTGGTATCAAACTTCTCAGCACAATAAATGCACACTGATGCCAGTGTGGGATTTATTGTAAAATGCACCCAGAGGGCAACTTAGAGATGCCCTCTGAATACCAGTCCGACTCCTAGTGCTAGGCTGACCAGTTTCTGCCAGCCTGCCACAATCAGGCGAGTTTCTGGCGACATGGGGAGAGTGCCTTTGTCACTCTGTGGCCAGGAACAAAGCCTGCACTGGGTGGAAGTGCTTCTCAGCTCCCCCTGCAGGAACTGTAACACCTGGCGGTGAGCCTCAAAGGCTCATGCCTTCTCTTACAGCACCCCAGCTTGTGGAGATGCCTGCCCCTCCGGCCACTGCCCCCACTTTTGGCGGCAAGGCTGAAGGAGATAATGAGAAAAACGAGGAGTCACCCACCAGTCAGGACAGCCCCTAAGGTGTCCTGAGCTGAGGTGACCCCTGCCTTTAGAAACCCTCCATCTTGAGTTTGGAGGATTGCCCCAAAAGGAGTAGGGATGTGCCCCCCTCCCCTCAGGGAGGAGGCACAAAGAGGGAGTAGCCACCCCCAGGACAGTAGCTATTGGCTACTGCTCTCCTGACGTAAAGCACACCCCTAAACATAGTATTTAGGGGCACCCAAGAACCCAGGAAATCAGATTCCTGCAACCTACACAAAGAAGAAGGACTGCTGACCTGAAAGCCCTGCAGAGACAACAGAGACGACAACTGACTTGGCCCCAGCCCTACCGGCTTGTCTCCAGACTCAAAGAACCTGCACAGTGACACATCCGACAGGGACCAGCGACCTCTGAAGCCACAGAGAACTCCCCTGAATCCGAAGGACCAAGAAACTCCTGTGAACAGTGGCACTGGTCAAAAACAGCAACAACTTTGCAACTTTCTTACATATTTTAAAGATTTCACCCTTCCCAACGGAAGCGTAAGACTTCACCCTCTGCACCTTACACCCCCGGCTCGAGCTCCAGAGAACAAACATTACAGGGATGACTCCCAGGCGACTGCGACCTCATGAGTAACCCGAGACAACCCCCCTGGACTGCCACAGCGACTCATGCAGAGAGAATCCAGAGGCTCCCCTGACCGCGAATGCCTGAACCAAGGAACCAGACGCCTTGACCAAGCACTGCACCCACAGCCCCCAGGACCAGAAGGAACCGAACTCCAGTGCAGGAGTGACCATCAGGCGACCCTCTGCCTAGCCCAGTCGGTGGCTGGCCTGAGAAGCCCCCTGAGCCCTGCCTGCACCGCTAGAGTGACCCCCGTGTCCCTCCATTGATTCCTATTACCAACCCGACGCATGTACACTGCACCCGGCCGCCACTGTGCCGCTGAGGGTGTGTTTTGTGTGCCTACTTGTCTCCCCCCGTGCTCTACAAAACCACTCTTAAAATAGCTAATTGCCATTTTAACTAAAACTGTATGTTACTGCTCTAATTCAAAGTTCCTTACTTACCTGTGTGGCGTACCTTGCATTTTATGTATTTACCTCAAATCTTGAATTTTGTGGTTCTAAAATAAATTAAGGAAAGAATTTTCTATATAAAAACTATTGGCCTGGAGTTATGTCTTTGAGTGTGTGTTCCTCATTTATTGCCTGTGTGTGTACAACAAATGTTTAACACTACCCTCCGATAAGCCTACTGCTCGACCACACTACCACAAAATAGAGCATTAGGATTATCTAATTTTGCCACTATCTTACCTCTAAGGGGAACCCTTGGACTCTGTGCACACTATCTCTCACTTTGAGATCGTATATACAGAGCCAACTTCCTACAATAACATTGAGAGGACTCTGAAAATTGCACTGTCTATTTCTAAAACTGCAAAGTATTTATGCTTAAAAGTCTACTTAACATACAAGTTATTTACCTTCGGTAATGATATATCTGGTAGAGACATATTCTAGTTGCAGATTCCTTACCTTTGAATTTCCCCAGGCGTCAGACTGGATCCAGAGATTTTTCTTCGAGCAGTACCTCTGCATGCCGTTAGGTGGCGTCAGTCGACTCCGCAGGCGTCGTTGGCATCGTGTTCACCATGATGACGTTGTGGTCGTATATAGGTGCCACCCCAGCGCGCTGACGTCAGTTTCTTTTCAAGACTTTCCACACCAGTAGCAAGGAGCCATGAGAAACACTGAGAGTGGTGCACCAAAACTAGTTCCCTTAAGGGGAAGTTCCTGTCCCTAGAAATCAGTTTGCAGTGCCGGGAGGATGGGTGGGTCGGTAAGGAATCTGCTAATAGAATATGTCTCTACCAGATATATCGTTACCGAAGGTAAGTAACTTGTACATCTGATAGAGACTTCTAGTTTCATATTCCTTACCTTTATATAGATACCCGAGCAATACCATCCCTGGTAGTGGGCTGTGAACCAAGAAGTCCTGCAGGACCTAACGGCCAAAGTAGCTGTCCCTGTGGACCTGGCTGTCCAGGCAGTAGTGTCTGGTAAAAGTGTGCAGAGATGCCCACGTTGCTGCCTGAGAGTTGTCCAGGACTGGTACGCCCCATGCTAGCGCTGTGGTAGCAGCAGTAGCTCTGGTGGAGTGAGCACACAAACCTGCAGGAGGTTGCTTCTTAGCCAGAGCGTAGCACATTTTGATGCATAAGAGCACCCATCGTGGTCCACCCGGAAGTCTTTGGTACGATCAAGGTAGAATGCCAACGCTCTTTTTGGGTCCAGACGGTGGAGTCTCTCCTCTTCAAGATGGATGTGGGGGTGCATAAAAGGTAGACAAGGAGATAGACTGTCCAACATGGAAGGGTGTCACTAATTTAGGTAGGAAAGAAGCCCTTGTGTGAAGTACCACTTTGTCAGGATGTATGGCCAGGAAAGGTGGCTTAGATGACAGAGCCTGGAGTTCACTTACTCTGCGGGCAGAGGTAATGGCATCTTAGAGATGCCCCCTGTATACCAGTCCAACTACTAGTGTTAGGCTGACCAGTTTCTGCCACATCCAGATGGGTTTATGGCCACATGGGGTGAGTGCCTTTGTCACTCTTTGGCCAGGAACTGTTTGGAGATGCTTCTCACCTCCCCCTGCAGAAACTGTAACACCTGGCGGTGAGCCTCAAAGGCTCACGCCTGGTGTTACAGCCCCCCAGGGCACTCCAGTTAGTGGAGATGCCCGCCCCTTCGGACACAGCCCTCACTTTGGTGGCAAGTCCAGAGGAGATAATGAGAAAAAGAAGGAGGAGTCACCCACCAGTCAGGACATCCCCAAAGGTGTCCTGAGCTGAGGTGACCCCTGCCATAAGAAATCCTCCTTGTTTTGGAGGATTCCCCCAATAGGAATAGGGATGTGCCCTCCTCCATACAGGGAGGAGGCACAAAGAGGGTGTAGCCACCCTCCAGGACAGTAGCCATTAGCTACTGCCCCCAGACCAAAACACACCCCTAAATTGAGTATTTAGGGGTGACTCTGAACCCAGGAAATCAGATTTCTGCAACCTGAAACAAAAAGGACTGCTGACCTGAAAGCCCCACAGAGACGACATAGATGACAACTGACTTGGCCCCAGCCCTACCGGCCTGTCTCCAGACTCCGAGAACCTGCACAGCGACGTATCCAGCGGGACCAGCGACCTCTGAGGACTCAGAGGTCTGACCTGCACCTAAAGGACCAAGAAACTCCTGAGGACAGCGGCTATTTCCAAAAACTGCAACAAATAAACCATCTTTAGAAAGACTCCAGCCTCACTCCAGAGTCTTCACACTGCACCCGATGCCCCCGGCTCGTGTCCAGAAGAACTAACACCATAGAGAGGACCCCCAGGCGACTCCAACGATGTGGACACCCTGAGTCGACCTCCCTGCTCTCCCACAACGACGCCTGCAGAGAGGATCCAGAGGCTCCCCCTGACCGCGACTGCCCGGTAACAAAGGAACCGGACGCCTGGAAGAAGCACTGCACCCGCAGCCCCAGGACCGAAAGGAACCAACTACTGGTGCAGGAGTGACCAGCAGGCGGCCCTCATCCTAGCCCAGTTGGTGGCTGGCCCGAGAAGCCCCCCCTGTGCCCTGCCTGCATCGCCAGAGTGACCCTTGGGTCTCTCCATTGATTCATATCTATAACCCGACACCTACTTTGCACACTGCACCCGGCTGCCCCTGTGTCGCTGAGGGTGTATTTTATGTGCCTGTTTGGGACCCCCCGGTGCTCTACAAAACCCCCCCGGTCTGCTCCCCGAAGACGCAGGTACTTACCAGCTAGCAGACTGGAACCAGAGCACCCCTGTTCTCCATAGGCCCTACTTTGACCTCTGCACCTGACTGGCCCTATGCTGCTGGTGCTGGGTGTCTAAGGTTGACTTGAACCCCCAACGGTGGGCTGCCTATGCCCCGGAGACTGAACTTGTAAGTGCTTTACTTACCTGAGAAACACACCAATACTTCCCTCCCCAGGAACTGTTGATTTTTGCACTGAGTCCACTTTTAAATAGCTTATTGCCATTTTTGCTGAAACTGTGTACATTACTCTTTTAATTCAAAGTTCCATACTTACCTGTGTGAAGTACCTTACAATTTATGTACTTACCTAAATTCTGAATCTTGTGGTTCTAAAATAAATTAAGAAAATAATATTTTTCTATATAAAAGCCTATTGGCCTGAAGTTAAGTCTTTGAATGTGTATTTTCATTTATTGCCTGTGTGTGTACAAGAAATCCTTAACACTACCCTCTGAAAAGCCTACTGCTCGACCACACTACCACAAAATAGAGCATTAGTATTATCTAATTTTGCCACTATCAACCTGTAAGGAGGACCCTTGAACTCACTTTGAGATAGTATGTACAGAGCCAACTTCCTACACCGCTCAATCTCCACGCAAGGAAGCAGAGGGTGGACAGGTTCGGATGGAGGACCCTCCCCTGCTGCTGCTACAGAAGATCCTCCCGAAGAAGCAGTCTGATCGGAGGAGCTATGGTCATGCTCAACAGCTCGGGATACCAGACTCTTCATTCCCAGTCAGGAGTCACCAGTATAATTTGGGCCCGGTCTTGCTTGATCTTCTTTATAACTCTGGGCAGAAGTGGTATGAGTGGAAAGGCGTACAGGAGGCCTGAATTCCACTCACAACCAAAGGCGTCACTGAGCAAATGCTGCCTTGAAAACTCCAACGTGCAAAACAGCTGACATTGCGCGTTCTCTACGGAGGCGGACAAGTCTAACCCCACTGAAGGAAAAGTCCATGCGCCACTTCCGGATGGAGACGCATTTGTGATCGATCACGCATCGTAGGCTGAGTTTGTCTGCTCTGGCGTACAAGGAGCCGGCCAGGTGTTGAACCACCAGGGAAATGCCCTGATGTTCCAGCCAAGTCCAAAGGCGAAGAGCCTCTTGACAAAGGGTCCACGACCCCACCACCTTCTTTGTTCCAGTACCACATGGCGGTGGTGTTGTCTGTGAACACTTGCACTGCTTTCCCCTTGAGAGAGTGAAGGAATGCTTTCAATGCTAGTCGAATCGCTAGGAGCTCCAGATGATTGATATGGAACCCGGTTTCCACCGGAGACAAGAGGCCTCTTATGGGACCCGGTTTCTGCCGGAGACCAGAGGCCTCTGATCTCCGCCTCTCCCATGTGGCCGCCCCATCCCAGGAGTGACGCATCTGTCACGACTGTAAGATATGGTTGGGGAAAGGAGGGGGATCTGCCCTTGACCCAATCCTGATTTGTTAGCCACCACTGCAGATCTCTCGCAGTTCCTTCCGAGATCTGGACCTTGTCGGAGAGATACCCCTGATTCTGCGCCCACTGGAACTTCAGGTCCCACTGCAGGGCCTGCATATGTCATCTGGCCTTTTGAACTAGCAGGATGCCGGAGGCCATGAGGCCCAGAAGCCTCAGAGTCACTCTCAGCTAAATCCAGGTCAGAGGCTGAAACATCTGTATCATAGCCCGAATATCGTGGACTTGCTTTTCAGGTGGATATGCCCGAAACTGCACTGTGTCCAGAACAGCTCCAATTAGAGAGCATCTGAGAAGGAGTCAGGTGTGACTTCGGCACAGTGATAGTGAACCCCAGCGAATAATAAAGTTTTGCCGTAGTCTGGAGGTGGGAGAGGACCGTCTGGGGCGAGTTCGCCTTCAACACCCAATCATCGAGGTAGGGGAAGACTGGGACCCCTAACCTGCGCAGATAAGTTGCCACTGCCGCCATCACTTTCTTGAACACCCGAGCGGCACTGGTAAGGCCAAAGGGGAGCACGGTAAACTGAAAGTGCTTGTGACCCACCACGAATCGTAGGTAACGTCTGTGGACCGTCAAGACGGGAATGTGGAAGTATGCGTCTTGCAAGCCCAATGCTACCATCCAGTCTCTTTGATCCAGGGCAGATAGTACCTGAGCCAATGTCAAGATCTTGAACTTCTCCTTTTTGAGGAAGAGGTTGAGGGACCGAAGATCTAATATAGGTCTAAGCCCTCTGTCCGTTTTCGGCACCAGAAAGTAGCAGGAATAGCAACAGTGACCTACTTCTGGCAACGGAACCCTCTCTATAGCTCCTTTGGCCAAAAGGGCTTGCACTTCCTCACGGAGAAGTGCCATATAATTCTCCGATATTCGATTGCATGAAGGTGGCATGGCTGGATGAGGTGTCTCGAAGGGGAGGGAGTAGCGCCTTTGTACAATCTGGAGGACCCACTTGTCCAAGGTAATGGAGTGCCATTGAAGCAGGTGATGGCTTATCCTGCTGCCAACTGGTTCCTGGTGTACCCGCGGACTAGGAAGGTTTGGAGGCTGAGGAGGAGGGAGGGGGTGGACTGGGCGACCCGCTGGCACCCTGATCCCCGGGGGTGAGGGATCCTGCATCCACGGCAGTGCAGGGGCTGTACAGCCTGCGCGGGTCGATGGCCAGGGTGGAAAGGACGAGGTTGGGTGCCGAGGTCTAGAAACGGGTGTGAGGCCAAGGGACCGGGCCGTGGCTCGGGAATCCTTAAAGAGCTGGAGCGCAAAGTCCGCCTTGTCTCAGAAGAAACATGTGCCATCAAAGGGCATGTCCAGCAATGATTGCTGGACATCGTCTGAAAAGCCATATGTTCTCAGCCAGGTGTTGCTTTCCAATGCCACCGTCGATGCAACCGATCTGCCCAGAGAGTCGGTCGTATCCAGTCAGCAACGAATCATGAACCTCGCTGCATCCCTCCCATCTGTTACGGCTTGGGAAAGGATAGTCCGGGCCTCCTGTGAAACTCTAGGCAGCACTTGTGCGACCGTATCCCAGAGAGTATGGGAATAGCGGCCCCAAAGGCATGCAGTGTTCACAGACTGCAGCGCTAGACTGTTGGAAGAAATCATCTTCTTCCCCAAATTGTCCAGTCTTTTTGATTCCCTATCTGGGGGTTCACCAGGGAATGCACCAGATGAAGAGGAAGCATGGATGACAAGGCTCTCAGGCATGAGGTGTTGGGTGAGGAATTTCAGGTCTGTCAGCGCAGACTGATGGCGGCAGGCAATCGTCCTATTCACAGCAGCCCCTGTGTTGTGTCTGGACCAAGTACCCAAAAGGACGTCTGTAAGTGCCTCATTAAAGGGAAGAAGGTGTTCGGAAGAGGAAGACCCCGGCTGACGCACGTTGGTTAGGATATTAGGCCTATTCTCCAAAGAAGGTACCTCGAGGTCCAGGACCTCAGCCGCCCTTCTCACCACCATAGAATATGAGGCACCCTCCTCCGTAGTCACGGTAGGAGGAGAGAGCATACCAGTGTCCGGGGAAGCGTCTAGACCACTAGCATCACCCAAATCCTGCATCTGGTCCATTTGGGGGGGTCAAGCTGGTATTCTAAAGGGTCCAGCATCCCATCCATACTCTCCCCCTATCCATACCCATAAGCTTAAGGATCTGGCCCAGGAGAGCCCAAAGAGAACAGAATTGGCGTTGAGCGATGTCGTTCCGGCTCTAGGTCGTCGGGTATGAGGATGGGATCGACGTCGATTGTGGGCCCAACCGACCTCGGGAGCGTCAACATTTGACCCGATGCCGGGGAAGGTCGCTTTGTCACGACTGGTGTCGGGACAGATCCACGATTGGATCGGAAGAAGCACTCCAGAGCCATGGCCGAAACCGATGACTTCAAACCCGAGGGGGCCCCTACCAACTCACCTGTGCCCAAGAGCACCAAAGGTGGGTCGGTGTGCCCAAAAATGAGGCGCATTGCCTCATAAAATTCTTTGAGCTGGGCAGGGGTGGCACCGGATTCCGGTAAGTCGAGGAAGTGCGGAACCGACCCAGATGAAGGCTTTGAGGACAGAGGCCTAGAGCGTTGACGCTCTTCCCATGCCGCATTGTCCGAGCGACGGGGTGAAATAAAAGAACACTTGACCTTCTTCTATGACTTCTTTTTGTGACCCGAATGTCCCGATGACTTCGATGACGAAGAGTGGTGGCGACTCCGCTGCCGGTCTCGAGACCAACCTCTCGACGAAGCTGTGAGCGCCGTGGAGTCGAGTGTCGGGCGGCCATGAGCATTAGGGACCGCTCCCTCAAAGCTTTCGGGTTCAAGGCCTGACACTCTGAGCACGACAACAGGACGTGATCGCACACCAGGCACTTAACATTCGGTGACAGGAGTCGCAGGGCTGGAATCCGGACATCTCTAGATGCATCCACGAACTCGTCAAAAGAATTCAACAAAAGTGTCAACATAGTCAAAAAATGACTGAGGTAGCTCTCTCCGGATCTGCACGTAGGCTGGCGCAGAAAGAAAAGAACTGACGACAGCGCACTGGGGTGGCGCCTATATACGACCGCAAGGTCATCGCGGTGAACACGACGCCTGTGGAGTTGACCGACACCACCTGACAGCACGCAGAGGTTCAGTTCGAAGAAAAATCTCTGGATCCAGTCTGACGCCTGGGGAAATTCAAAGGTAAGGCATCTGCAACTAGAAGTCTCTATCAGATTGATTATGCAGTTCTTGGATTTAAAACATATAGAAAAAGAATTGTTATTTTTCTAAATTGGTCTTGGATTTATTCTTTGAGTGTGTGTCTCACTTATTGCCTCTGTGACTACAACAAATGCTTAGCACTACCCTCTGATAAGCCTTACTGCTCGCCCTCACTACCACAAAGCAGAGCATTAGTCCTATCCACTTTTGCCTCTGCAGTACCAATTGGGGATCCACTGGACTGTCTGCACAGTGTACTTCATATCTGATAGAGACTTCTAGCTGCTGATTCCTTACCTTAGAATTCCGTGAATTTTTCTGCTGAGCAGTACCCAACGCATGCCGTCAGGTGGCGTCGTTCAGATCTGCATGCATCGTTCAGGCCCGCGTGTCGTTATCAGCATCGTTGGAGCAGTCTATGACATCACGGTTGTCTATATAGACGCCACCTCGACGCATGTACATAAGTTCTTTTCCCACAACTTTCTACGCCAGAAGCGCAGAGTTATGGAAGAACTAACAGTATGTAGTTTAGCTTTTTCAATTGACTATTTGAAGATTTTTTTTTACATGCCTTTAAGAAAGGCAAAAATGTCAAAAACATCTGATACCTGATCCGGACTGCCGCTGGTCCCTCACACTCGACCTCCTCCGGTGCCGGGTCCTTTGTCGACGCTTCCTCCACCACCGGCGCCCACCTGTGGTAGCCCCATCCTCATTCCGGATGATCCGGAGTGACGTCGTACGACGCCGACTTCGGGCCAGATAATTGTCTGAGCATTATTCAGAACAGCCAGGCACAGGAGAGGAATGGGAGGGGTCTGAGGACCCTTTGGGATATGACCTAGAACAGGACTGGTCCAAGGAACTAGGGGAGGTCAGTGGACTGAACACATCTTCAGATACTAGTATGCTCTCTCCTCTTAATGTGGCTACGGAGGAGGGAGCGTCTTATGCTATGGTGGTGTGAAGGGCAGCTGAGGTCTTGGACCTAGACTTGCCTACCGTGCCACTCAGGACGAATCTCCTGACAGAGGTGCTTCAACCGGGTGTGACAACATCATATGTTGCCCTTCAATGAGGCCCTAACAGACGTCCTTCTGGGCACATGGTCCAAACCCAGCACAGGGGCTCCTGTGAATAGAAAGGTCGGCCGCTGCCATAGACCCGCTCTGAGCAACCCTAGTTTCCTGACCCAACACTCCACCCTGGAGAGCTTGGTGGTCCAAGCCTCTACTTCCTGTGGTGCCTTCCCTTCCTCTTCCCCGGATAGGGAATCCAAGAGGTTGGATCAGCTTGGAAAGAAAATGTTTTCTTCCACCAGCCTGGCATTGAGGACCGTAAACACCCCTTGCCTATTGGGCTGTTTTTCCCATACTTTATGGGATACGGTGGCACAGGTGCTGCCCCAGGTCCTGGAGGGCGTACAGGGGACACTCACACAGGCTGTCAAGAATAGGAGAGATACAGCCAAGTTTGCGATCAGGTGTGGATTGGACACGACCGACTCAGTGGGCATAGCGATTTCGTCAGTGGCCCTACGTCCCCACGCCTGGCTACGTTCAACTGGCTTTTCCGGGGATGTCCAGTCAAGTTTGATGGACATGCCTTTTGATGGCTCTCGCCTTTTTTGTCGAGAAGGCAGACTCCGCGCTTGAGAGGTTCAAGGATTCTCGAGCTACGGACAGATCCTTGGGCCTTTCAGCGTCAAAACGACAGCAGTCTGTCTTTTGCCCCTTTTGAGGCTTCGGAAGGGGTTTGGTACCATGCCAGCTACAGTTTAGCCACCGTCCTCAGGCTTCACAACATCCCGGAAGAGGACATGGTCATGGTACCATCAGACCCAGAGGGAAACCATCGTATCTCACTATATATCCTTACAAGATAGTATTAAGAACTTGTGCCTCTTTCCTCCCCAAGGTGGTGACCCCTTTCCATCTGGGCCACCCTGCCCACCTTCTTTGCACCACCGCATCCCTCTAAGGAAGAGGAGAGTCTCAATCGGCTGGACCCAAAAAGAGCGTTATCGTTCTACCTTGATCGCACAAAAGAGTTCCGGGTGGACGACCAACTATTTGTGGGGTACGTTGGTGCAAAGAAGGGTCGAGCAGTACAGAAATGGTCCATTTCGCGCTGGATCGTTCTCTGTATAAAGATCTGCTACGTTTTGGCCAAGAAGCAGCCTCCAGAGGGCTTGAGGGCTCACTCTACCAAAGGGAAAGCTGCTACCACTGCGTTAGCTCTTGGCGTGCCGGTGCTTGATATCTGCCAAGCGGCAACATGGGCTTCCTTGCACACGTTTGCGAGACACTACTGCCTGGATAGCCAAGTGAGAAGGAAGGGGCATTTTGCCCGCTCAGTCCTGCAGGACTTCCTAGTATAAAATATATCCTTCAGACCCACCACCAGGGATTATAGTTTGGGGATCTAGTCTAAGGTAAGGAATCTGCAGCTAGAAGTCTCTATCAGATAAACAAGTTACTTACCTTCGGTAACAAATTATCTGGTAGACTCTATCTAGCTGCATATTCCTTACACCCACCCAAGCCTCCCCGCTCTGCAGATATATTTATATATATATCTATTTCTGATGGATACAACTACCTGTGGATTCCTCACCTAATGAATACTCCCATTGCGCCAGCATTCGACGGAAATCTTCTTCCTAGCCTCTGCACGTCGACGAGGACGTCACAATTGCCCACACGACGCCGTCTGACGTCATACAGGCAATAAGAGGTCCTCGCCGACGTGCCGACGTCGGTTCCCTTTTTTCCGTGCCATTCGAAACGGTTATCTTTGAGGGAGCTACTGTTGCTGTATCGACAGTTACAGTGTGTTTTTTGGCTATTTTTTACTTTGAGACATTACAATGTCGCAAAGAAAGTCAGGATTCAAGCCCTGCCGTGAGTGTGGTGGCAAGATGTCGGTAACGGACCCACATTCTGACTGTTTGTGGTGTCTTAGTTCCGACCACGATGTTGATAAGTGCGATTCTTGTCAACATATGAATCCTACGGCCCTGAAAGAACGTGAGGCCAAACTTTTTCTTGCGAAATCAAAAAAGAAGGAGAAGAGACGTCACCGAAAGTCGTCGTCACCGAAGTCTCATCGGCGTCATCAGGACTCCCGGTGTCGTCGAGAATCTAGGCGCCGGTCGAGTAGGGAGAGGTCTCGATCGAGGTCACCATCAACTCGACGTTGGAAGACTTGGGAAGTCAGTCCCACTGTCTCTCCCCAGCCGACGACGCCGTTACCTTCTCCGGCTTCACCGACTTCACCCATGTCATCGGTTCATCCTCCTTTAGTGCTCGAGGTTCCGCAGCCTCAGGTTTTTTCTCAGTCTATACAGACGTCGAGACCGGCGTCGATGTCGCCTTCTAACCAGTCACCTCAGTACCCGGCTTTCCCGGCCCCTGGAGCTGATAGTACTGCATTTCTGAATGCGATGTTTTCTATCTTCCAACAGATGGCTCCAGGTGGTGGACTGGCTGGTCCTTCAGGCCCTTTGGCCTTCAACATGGGTGCTCCGGCTCCACTTTGACCAGCACCCTTTATGCCCTTTCGCCGAGGTTAGAGGACAGGCTTCATTCGAGGAGACTTGCTCTACGCCTCCTGGAAGAACAGGAATACCGGAGACAAACTTTGGAGGAAGGAGAGATTGAGGACTCTCGTGAGGGTCTCCATGGACTTGACACTGCTAGTGGTCTAGATAGCTCCCCTGAATGGGACTTGTCATCACCTGGGGAGTACACAGAGGAGGCAGCCTCTTTTCATTCTGTCATTAGAAAGGCGGCTGACTTTCTGGACCTCCCTTTGCCAGTGACTGAGGCCAAGCAGAACATCTTGACGGAAGTGTTGCACCCTGCCTCTACATCTGCAGAGACACTTTTGCCTTTCAATGAAGCACTACTGGACCCCGTTATGGAAGTCTGGAAGAAGCCGGTGTCTTCTTCGGCCGTCAATCCATCTGTGGCTCGGAGGTATCGGGTTGCACTGGCTGACCCAGGCTTTCTTTCCAGGCATCCAACACCTGAAAGTCTGGTGGTCCAGGCTTCGTGCTCAGCTCGATCTGCTCCTGGGTCCTTTCCAACTGTACCCTCGGATAGAAACTCTAAGAAGATGGACATGTCATCCAAGAAGGTTTTCTCGTGATGTAGCATGGCGTTGAATTCCACCAATGCTACATGCATCTTAGGGAGATACATTTACGCCCTGATGGACAAGATTAAACCGACGCACACAGAGGTTCCTCAGGAATTATTGAGTCTGGTCTCTGATGCTCAGGCAGCTGCAACCCAGGTTATTCAATCTGGGTTGGATACATCTGACTCGGTTGCTAGAGCAATGGGCACTGCTGTGGCTACGAGGACGCAGGCCTGGCTTCGTAGCTCTGGATTTTCCTCTGATGTGCAATCGACCCTATTAGACCTTCCTTTTGATGGGGACAAGCTTTTTGGCGCCAAGGCGGATTCGGCCTTAGAAAGGTTTAAGGAGAGTAGGGCCACTGCCAAGTCGTTGGGCTTGCAAGCCACTTCTTCAACTTCATCCAGATTTTTTAGGAGGTTTCGAGGATTTGGTCATGGTTCCTCCTCCTCCTTTCGAGGAAAATTCCAGCAACCCACCTCTGCTCTCTCCTATAGATCTTTCAGAGGGAGGGGTAGGGTCCGTACCAGGGGAGCCACTCAGCAGCACTCTGCCTCTTCCTCATCCTCTGGAGGGGTGCAGCATGGGAAGCAGCCTTAGGCTTCCACCAATTCCTTCTCACTCCACTCCTGTAGGGGGGAGGTTACTGAATTTTCTCCACAAGTGGGAGGTCATAACATCAGACTCCTGGGTTACCAGCATTGTGAGAAAAGGCTATATCCTACCCTTTCGGGAGTTTCCGCCCCCCATCCCGCCCCGCCCATCTTATTGCTCAGAAGAACACCTCCTGTTGTTAGAACAGGAGGTTCAAGTCCTCCTTTCGAAAGGCGCTGTGGAGTTGGTTCCAGAGCAGGAAAGGGGTCAAAGTTGTTACTCAAGATACTTCCTGATTCCCAAGAAGGATGGTCGGTTGAGGCCAATCCTGGACCTGAGGATCTTGAATTGGTTCCTCAAACAGGAAAAGTTCAAGATGCTGACCCTGGCGCTGAACAATGGAGATTGGATGGTGTCTGTCGACTTGCAGGATGCTTACTTTCATATTCCGATTCTCAAGTCGCACAGGAAGTATCTCCGGTTTGTGGTGGGGTTGCAGCACTATCAGTTTGCGGTCCTCCCGTTTGGTATTACTTCAGCACCTCGAGTCTTCACGAAGGTGATGTCGGTGGTTGCAGCGGGGCTCAGAAGGAAGGGGATAGCAGTATTTCCTTATCTGGACGACTGGTTGATCAAAGCCAAGTCTCCGGAGCTCGTGTTGCATCACCTTCAGTCGACCACTCAGTTGATGTTCGACCTGGGTTTTTCGGTGAATGAGCCCAAAATTCACCTAGAGCCCTCACAGCGCCTCCTGTTCATAGGGGCAGTATTGGATACAACATTGAATCAAGCCTTTCCTCCGCCTCAGCGGATTCAGGACATTCAGGCGTTGGTTCCAATGTTTCGAATTGGAGCGGTTATTCCGGTTCTCAAGGTCTGTTTGCTTCTTGCATACTGTTGGTCACGCATGCTCGCTGGCACATGAGGGCTCTTCAGTGGTGCCTCTGAAGGCA
The DNA here is from genome assembly GCF_031143425.1 of Pleurodeles waltl. Classification (NCBI taxonomy): domain Eukaryota; kingdom Metazoa; phylum Chordata; class Amphibia; order Caudata; family Salamandridae; genus Pleurodeles; species Pleurodeles waltl. Next base: position 81,276,644 of record NC_090444.1, on the reverse strand, counting down.
GTGGTCTCAACACAAAGGAGATCTCGAAGGCGCGGTGAGGATGTCCAGAGATGCTGCCATGGATCTGAAATGGTGGATTGCGGACGGCAATCTTTCCCGAGGAAGGCCGTTCTCGCAAGCTCCACCTCTGGCCACGGTAATAACGGATGCTTTCCACTCTAGGGTGGGGAGCTCATCTGGCGGACCTGGAGATCAAAGGTCTTTGGCCTCCAGTAGAACAGATGTTTCATATAAATCTGTTGGAGTTACGGGCTGTACGTCTGGCTCTCAAGGCCTTCCTCCCATCCCTTCGCGGTCAGTCGGTTCAGGTCCTGACGGACAATACTACTGCGATGTGGTATATAAAAAAACAAGGAGGGGTAGGGTCGTACCTTCTCTGCAGAGAAGCTCTTCGGCTATGGTCCTGGGCAAAGTACCATCAGACTTGCTTGGTAGCAAATCATCTGGCCGGAGTCTTGAACATACGTGCCGACAGTCTCAGTCGCCATTTCTCGGCCGATCACGAGTGGCGTCTCCATCCAGATCAAGTCCGTCTAATCTTCCAGATGTGGGGGTTTCCTCGGATAGATCTGTTTACCACTCGGGAGAACTCTCACTGCCCGTTATTCTGCAGCTTCCAGTATCAGGGACAAGGAGCATTGGGGGACGCGTTTCAGATGACCTGGTGCGACCAGTTGCTTTACGCGTTTCCCCCCATACCCTTGATTCCTCGAGTATTGAGGAAAATTCGCCAAGACAGAGCCCAAGTCATCTTAATAGCTCCGGATTGGCCGAGGAGGGTATGGTACACTGACCTTCTCCAACTCTCACTGTCCTCCGCTCTGTCTCCCTCTCAGGGCAGACCTCCTCTCGCAGTCGCAGGGGCAGGTTTTACACCCCCACCTCCAGAGCCTGCACCTTCATGCCTGGAGATTGAACGGGGAAACGGGAATTCTTTCTCTCTCCCGCCTGATGTAGTGGATGTTATCTTAGCGGCCAGGCAACACTCCACTAAATCTATCTATGCTAATAGGTGGTCTAAATTTGTGGTTTGGTGTGGAGAGAGGCAGATTGATCCCTTATGTGCTCACTTGTCAGATGTTTTATCTTTTGCATTGTCTCTAGCACAGAGGGGTTGTGCAGTGGCTACGGTTAAGGGATACTTGTCTGCCCTTTCAGCCTTTCTTTGTCTTCCAGACCAGCCTTCTTTGTTCAAATCCCCTATAGTACTTAGATTCTTGAAAGGTCTTGTTAATAAATTCCCTCCTACTCCTTTCGTTATGCCTCAATGGGATTTAAACTTGGTTCTAACTTTCCTTATGGGGTCCCCTTTTGAGCCTATGCACTCTTGCCCCATAAGATTATGGGTCCTAAAGACGTTTTTTCTGGTTGCAATTACTTCTGCAAGGAGAGTAAGTGAGTTGCAAGCTCTATCTGTGAAACCCCCTTATACATCTTTTTATGGGGATAAGGTGGTGTTGAGGACCAAGGCTGCTTTCCTACCGAAGATTGTTTCACCCTTTCATATGGCCCAAAGGATTACTCTTTCCACGTTTTATCCTCCGCCTCATCCTTCAAAGGAAGAAGTGAGACTTCACCGCTTAGATCCAAGGAGGGCGCTAAGCTTTTATATGTATAGAACAAAGGATTTCAGGCTGGAGGATCAGCTCTTCATCGGGTACGTGGGAAAGAGGAGAGGAAAGGCAGTCCACAAGAGAACACTCTCCAGGTGGGTTGTTCTTTGCATTAAAATGTGTTACTCTTTAGCAAGGAAAGAACCTCCTGAAGAGCTCATTCCACCAGAGCTAAGTCGGCCTCTTCGGCCTTGGCTAGAAGTGTTCCTGTGGTTGACATCTGCAAGGCCGCAACTTGGTCATCCCTTCACACTTTTGCGAAGCATTACTGCTTGGACTCTGAGGTCAGAAGGGATGGCCATTTTGCACGGTCGGTGCTGCAGGATTTCTTGGTGCGGTACTGCTTTGGGACTCTATTCATTAGGTGAGGAATCCACAGGTAGTTGTATCCATCAGAAGAACGAGTTACTTACCTTCGGTAACGACTTTTCTGGTGGATACATTAGCTACCTGTGGATTCCTCACGGTCCCACCCGCCTCCCTGTTGCCTGTCTGGTCTAACCAAGTAATTCTTGAGTGTGCTCCTCTTGGTTTTGAGGACTTGTATATATTCTGTATATATGTTCATATATATATATATATTGTTCTTACATTTATTTATTTGTTTTAAAAAAAAGAAGAAGAATTAAATACTTAGAATGATGTATTTATTTGGAATATCTTTAAATATTGCTATTTGTTCTTTTATCTCAATGACCTATTATTCTCAGGCACGTAAAAAATGTTGGTACTGACATCGGCACCTCGGCGAGGACCTCTTATTGCCTGTATGACGTCAGACGGCGTCGCGTGGGCAATTGTGACGTCCTCGTCGACGTGCAGAGGCTAGGAAGAAGATTTCCGTTGAATGCTGGCGCAATGGGAGTATTCATTAGGTGAGGAATCCACAGGTAGCTAATGTATCCACCAGAAAAGTCGTTACCGAAGGTAAGTAACTCGTTCATCTGGCATTTTTTGCCTTTCTTAAAGGCATGTAAAAAAAATTCTTCAAATAGTCAAGTGAAAAAGCTAAACTACATACTGTTAGTTCTTCCATAACTCTGCTCTTCTGGTGTAGAAAGTTGTGGGAAAAGAACTGATGTACACACGCTGAGGTGGCGTCTATATAGACAACCGTGACGTCATAGACGGCTTCAACGATGCTGAAGACGCCATGCGGAGCCGAACAACGCACGTGGATCCGAACGACGCCACCCGACGGGGCGCGCAGGGTACTGCTCAGCAGAAAAATTCCAGATTCAAAGCTGTCACCAGGGAATTCTAAGGTAAGGAATCTGCAGCTGGATAGTTTCTCTACCCGATAATTTGCTACCAAAGGTAAGTAACTTGTTCTTTAGTGCACTATATAGAGAGCCAGCTTCCTAGACGCTCAAATATATTTGAGGCCGTGAGCTCACTTGAGCTATTAGACTGACTAACCTCAAATGAATACTTTCAAAATGTGTGGTTTCAGAGGGAATTAGCGCTTCCTGTCATACAAGTTTTAAATTGGATAACTTTACGTAGGAAGTTGGCTCTGTATATACTATCTCAAAGTGAGAGATAGTGTGCACAGGGTCCAAGGGTTCCCCTTAGAGGTTGATAGTGGCAAAATTAGATAATATCAATGCTCTTTTGTGGTAGTGTGGTCGAGCAGTAGGCTTATCAGAAGGTAGTGTTAAGCATTTGTTGTGCACACACAGGCAATAAATGAAGAACACACACTCAAAGACTTAACTCCAGGCCAATAGTTTTTATATAGAAAAATATATTTTCTTAATTTATTTTAGAACCACAAGATTCAAGATTTGAAGTAAATACATACAATGCAAGGTACTTCACACAGGTAAGTATAGAACTCTTGATTTAAAACAGTATTACACACAGTTTTGGTTAAAATGGCAATAAGCTATTTTAAAAGTGGACACTGCAAAAATCAACAGTTTCTGGGGGAGGTAAGTTTGGTTAGGTTTCTCAGGTAAGTAAAGCACTTACACAGTCAGTCTCCTGGGCATAGGCAGCCCACCGTTGGGGGTTCAAGGCAACCCCAAAGCCACAGCACCAGCAACACAGGGCCGGTCAGGTGCAGAGGTCAAAGGAGGGTCCAAAACACATAGGGGCCTATGCAGAACAGGGGTGCTCCTGTCCTAGTCTGCTTACAGGTAAGTACCTGCATCCTCGGGGAGCAGTCCAGGGGGGGTTTGTACAGCACTGGGGGAAACACACAAAAGCCCACAAAACACACCCTCAGCGGCACAGGGACGGGCGGGTGCAGTAAGCAAAGTAGGTGTTGGTTTGCTGTTGAAAGCAATGGAGGGACCCGGGGGTCACTTAGGGAATGCAGGCAGGGCACAGAGGGGCTTCTGGGGCCAGCCACCCACTGGGCTAGGATGAGGGCCACCTGCTGGTCACTCCTGCACTGGTAGGTGGTTCCTCTCAGTCCTGGGGGCTGCGGGTGCAGTGCTTGGTCCCGGCGTCGGGTTCCTTTGTTACCAGGCAGTCGCGGTCAGGGGAAGCCTCTGGATCCTCTCTGCAGGCGTCGCTGTGGGGGTGCAGGGAGGTCGACTCAGGGTGTCCACATCATTGGAGTCGCATGGGAGTCCTTTCTGCCGTGTTGGTTCTCCTGAACTCGGGCCGGGGGCGTCAGGTGCAGATTGTGAAGTCTCAGGCTTCCGGCGGGAAGGGAAAGTCTCTTTAAAAGTTGTTTTAAAGTTACAAAGTTGTTGCAGTTTCTGAACAGTGTCGCTGTTCTCAGGAGTTTCTTGGTCCTTTAGGTGCAGGGCAGTCCTTTGAATACTCAGAGATCGCTGGTCCCGTCGGATGCATCGCTGTGCAGGTTCTTTGAGTCTGGAGACAGGCTGGTAGGGCTGGGGCCAAGTCAGTTGGTGTCTCCGTCGTCTCTGCGGGGCTTTCAGGTCAGCATTCCTTTTTCTTTCTTCATGTTGCAGGAATCTGATTTCCTGCGTTCAGGGTCACCCCTAAATACTGAATTTAGGGGGGTGTTTAGGTCTGGGGGGCAGTAGTAAATGGCTACTGTCCTTGAGGGTGGCTACACCCTCTTTGTGCCTCCTCCCTGAGGGGAGGGGTGCACATCCCTATTCCTACTGGGGGAATCCTCCAAACTCAAGATAGCTCAGGGCACCTGTGGGGCTGTCCTGACTCGTAGGTGACTCTTCCTTGTTTTTCTCATTATCTTCTCTGGCCTTGCTGCCAAAAGTGAGGGCAGTGGCCGGAGGGGTGGGCTTCTCCACTAGTTGGGATGCCCTGGGGTGCTATAACAAAAGGCATGAGCCTTTGAGGCTCACCGCCAGGTGTTACAGTTCCTGCTGGGGGAGGTGAGAAGCACAGAGTGACAAAGGCACTCACCCCATGTGGCCAGAAACTCGTCTGGTTGTGGCAGGCTGGCAGAAACTGGTCAGCCTAGCACTAGAAGTCGGACTGGTATTCAGGGGGCATCTCTAAGATGCCCTCTGGGTGTATTTTACAATAAATCTGACACTGGCATCAGTGTGCATTTATTGTGCTGAGAAGTTTGATACCAAACTTCCCAGATTTCAGTGGAGCCATTATGGAACTGTGGGGTTCGTAAGTGACAGACTTCCAGTCCAGACCATATACTCTTTATGGCTACCCTGCACTTACAGTGTCTTAAGGTTTTGCTTAGACACTGTAGGCGCATAGTGCTCATGCAACTATGCCCTCATCTGTGGTGCAGTGCACCCTGCCTTAGGGCTGAAAGGCCTGTTAGAGGGGTGACTTACCTATGCCACAGGCAGTGAGAAGTGGGCATGGCACCCTGAGGGGAGTGCCATGTCGACTTAGTCTTTTTTTCTCCCCACTAGCACACAGAAGCTGTGAGGCAGTGTGAATGTGCTGAGTGAGGGGTCCCCAGGTTAGCATAATACATGCTGCAGCCCTTAGAGACCTTCCCTGGCCACAGGGCCCTTGGTACCAGGGGTACCATTTACAAGGGACTTATCTGTGTGTCAGGGCTGTGCCAATTGTAGGAACAAAGGTTCAGTTTTAGGCTAAGAACACTGGTGCTGGGGCCTGGTTAGCATGGTCCCAGCACATTTTAAATCCTAACTGGCATCAACAAAGGGCAAAAGGTTAGGGGGTAACCATGCCAAGGGAGGCATTTCCCTACACTTTATATATCACATTACCAGGTGGTGCAGTTACAGGGAAAACACTCAAAACCCTGAACCTCAGCAATCACTGATTGCTGATAACCAATTGTACATATTAAGGCACACGCCTAAAATGTCCAGTGTTATGATCTTCACAGTTCTATTTCCATATTCATCTTCAGAACAAAGAATCTCTGATCTGAGGCTGGAATCTTTGTTCTGAAGACAAATATGGAAATAAAACTGAAGATCATAGCACTGAACATTTGAGGCGTGTGCCTTAATATGTACCCCCAAATGAAGATGTAGTGGCGGGTACGGTGGAAACAGATTTGGCATTTCCAACTGTAGGAAAATGCCACTGTTGGCATGGTTACCCCTTAACTTTTTGCCTTTTGTTGATGCCAGCTTTGATTGAAAGTGTGCTGGGACCTTATTAATGGGACATTTAATAGACAACAATTCACTTTATTCACAGACCTTTGGAAGATGGCAGGGGCATTCTTTAATCCAAAATGCATAACAGTAAACTGATAATGTCCATCTGGGGTCAGGAATTCTGATTTTTCTTCTGCTCCAGGGGTCAGACCTGTCTGCCAGTACCCTGGTGTAAGATCACAAGTACTGAGATATTTGGCTGTCTCTAACCTGTCAATTAATTTGTCAGACCTAGAAAATGGGTGTGCATCAGTCTTTGTTACAGCATTGAGGCCCCTGCAGTCCACACAAAACCTTAACTTTCTTTCCACCCTGGCTTTGAGGATTGGGGACCAAGACAACTGGGCTGGCCCAGAGTCTCTGAGTGCTCAGTGACTCCCAGTTCCAGCATCTTGCTTGCTTCAGCTTTGATGCTCTCTTTGACGTGATCAGACTGCCTATAGATTTTGTTTTTAATAGAAAGGCTGTCCCCAGTGTCCACATCATATGTACACCAATTAGTCCAGCCAGGGGGTCAAAGAGAAGAGCTCAGCATACTGATGCAGGACTTGCCTGCAGTCAGCTTGCTGTTGGTCAGTGAGGGTGTCTGAAAAGACCACTCCTCCAAGTGATCCATCTTTAGGGTTGTTGGAGAGGAGGTGAAGGAAAGGTTTGCTCTCTGCTTCCAGGCCCTCTTCAGTGACCATAAGCATGGTAATCTCAATCCTGTCATTGTAGTGTTTAAGGCAATTAACATGGATGACCCTCTTGGGGTTCCTGCAAAAGCCAAAGTCTGCCAGATCAGTAAGTTTTCCTTTTCTTTCTAGGAAATGGTAGGGTCCACTCCCTTTGTCTCCGAGAGCCCTAAGGGCCGCATGCCCCAAAAACCACACCTGGTGCCCTGGTTGGAACTCTACCAGTGCAGTCTTTTGGTCATACCAGAGCTTCTGGAGCTCTTGGCTGGCCGCAAGGTTTTTGTACACTTTTTCCATGTACTTAGCCATTCTGGAGCGGAGGCCAAGCACATAGTTCACAATGTCTTGTTTAGGTTCTTTGAGAATCTTCCCCCATCCTTCCTTCACAAGACACAATGGTCACCTCACAGGATGACCAAATAGAAGTACAAAGGGGGAAAACCCTACTCCGTTCTGTGGCACTTGCCAGTAGGCAAAAAGCGGACATGGCAGCAATACATCACATTTCCTACTGAGTTTTGAAGGGAGTCCACCAATCATGGCTTTCAATGTCTTGTTGAATCTTTCAACAAGGCCATTGGATTATGGGTGGTATGGGGTAGTGAACTTACAAGTCACTCCACATTTAGCGCACATGTGTTTCAGGTAACTTGACGTGAAGTTTGTACCTCTGTCTGACACCACCTCCTTTGGAAAGCCCACTTTGGGAAAGATATCAATGAGGGCCCTGGCTACTGTAGGAGTAGTAGTAGTTCTCATGGGAATTGCTTCAGGATACCTGGTTGAATGATCCACTGCTACCAGTATAAATCTGTTTCCTGATGCAGTTTGAGGGTCAATTAGACTGACAATGTCAATAACTACCCTCTCCAAGGGAACCCCAGCCAAAACGCCTCGGCCCGCCTCATCCTCGACGTACCCCGCAACAGCCACATCTCCGCACACCTGAGACACCTGCAATGGCTCCCAGTCAGCAAAAGGATCACCTTCCGACTTCTCACCCACGCACACAAAGCCCTCCACAACAAGGGACCGGATTACCTCAACCGTCGCCTCAGCTTCTACGCCCCCACCCATCTCCTCCGTTCCTCGGGCCTCGCGCTCGCTGCCGTCCCTCGCATCTGCCGCTCCACGGCGGGCGGGAGGTCCTTCTCCTTCCTGGCAGCCAAGACCTGGAACTCCCTCCCCACCAGCCTCAGGACCACCCAGGACCACTCCGCATTCCGGAGACTCCTGAAGTCCTGGCTTTTCGAGCAGCAGTAACCCCCCCCCCTTTTTTCCCCTAGCGCCTTGAGACCCGCACGGGTGAGTAGCGCGCTTTATAAATATTAATGATTTGATTTGATTTGATTTGGGTGGCCACCTTGCTTGCCACTGGCTTGACAGATGGCACAGGAGTTACAAAACTCCTTCACCTTCTGGGAAATACCTGGCAAGTAGAAAATGTTCACCGACCAACTCCATGTTTTAACCTGGCCAAGATGCCAGCTAGGGGTATGTCATGGGGCAATGTGAGGAGAAATTCTCTGTACTGCTGAGGCACTACCACTCTCCTAGTGCACCAGGTTTGGGGTCTCTGGCCTCAGTGTAAAGGAGTCTCTCCTCCCAATGGGTCCCGTGGGAGCCTTTGACATCTCCCTTTTCATGATCAGCAGCTTGCTGTCTCAGGTCTTCAAGAGTGGGACAGGTCCTCTGCCCCTGGCACAGAGCTTCCCTAAAGGGTCCCCTTGGGCCTAAGAGCTCTGCCTGGAAAAGCCCAAGCTTCTAGGGCTCAGTTCCCTCTGGGGATGATAGATCTTCTCCCTGGGGAGAGAGGACCTGATCTGGTATCTGTCTAGAAGCTGGTTTCCCTGTCTTCTTGCCCTTTCTCTTGGTAGGTTGGGCCATTATCCCAGGCTCCAACTCTGCTTGTTCACCCTGGGCTCTGCTCTGCTTTTCACACACACCCATTCAGGTATACCCAGCATAGCTTCATGGATATTTCTTTCGACCTCAGCCAATGCTGAGGACTCCAGATCATTGCTTAGCAGACATTGTACAGGAGTGCAGGAGATACCACCACCTTATTCTGGCCAGTAACTCCTCCCCGTTCTAAGGATACCATTACCTTGGGATGTACCTTAGCCTGATTATCAGCGCTGTGGACTGTATATTTCTCACCAGTCAAGTATTGTTCTGGGGATGTCAATTGCTCAGTCACTATGGTGACACTGGCACCAGTGCCTCTCAGTGCTTCCATTCTAAACCCATTGATATGTGGCTGTTGTCTGTATCTCTCCAGATTATTGGGCCAGTCAGCCCGGGCAGCTACATCCACCCCACCCTCTGACACTAGAGTTGCCTCAGTGGGTTCACTGACATGGTCAGGACCCAAATGGAATTCCATTTGGAGACATACCACTGCTTTTACTGCAGGTGCACTAGAGGCATTCCTTTTGTTGGGACAGCTAGGATCTCCTGTTTGGTGTCCAAGAGCTTTACAGTCATGACACCAAGTATTTTGGGGTTCCCAGCTCTTACCCTGATACCCACCCTTTGACTGTGAATAGTTTTGGTGCCCGCCCTCCTAAGCAGATTTTTGGTGGCCTTTAGAAGACTCTTTAGGTCAGATGTACGAAATACTCATTTTGCATTTCCTCAATAGCAACTCCTTAGAAATCGCTATTTATGCAGTACGAAATGGTATGTACAAAAATAAAAATTCCCTAATAGTGATTCCTACAGTGTAGGAATTGCTATTAGAAATTCGTTACTTAGGTAATACCAAACTATTTGTTCCTATGGGCCTTTCAAATGGTTTAGCATTTTCTAATTTGCAATTTCCTAATAGTAAATAGCAAATTAGGAAATGCTAAAGTAAGGGTGACGTTCAGCCCAATGCCCCCCTTGCTGCACCCCCAAAAAAGTGTGCACATGTAAAGCGTTCACATGCCCTAGGGGCATGTGTGTGCTTTATTGCACTTTTAAAATAAATGATTTTTCGGTGCTTTTTAGGGTCGAGCCTAAGCGCATGCGTTTCTCTTGCAAGACGCTTTAGGAGTTAGAAAAGGGCTCAGAGCCCTGTCCATGTCACGTCAGTGTATTTTATTGGTTCATGGGCTTACCTGTTAAAATCTGCTTGCTTTCATTAGTGGAAGGCATGCATACGTCATGCCTTTTCCGGTGGTTAGCCCTCCTCGAGCGCAGCGACCAAGTACTGAAAACATGCGAGGCTCGCTGTTTTCCGTCCGGTTTGTGGACTAATTTTTATCCTTTTTCACAGTGCGATCTCACTTGGAAGAAGTCGAGCTCTTTCCATGACATCGACCCTGTTACATAGTTAATTGTACTGGTGCCGGTTACGTAGATAATTGCACTTTTGCCGATAGGTTTCACTATGAGTGAACTGTAGCAGCGCCCTTTTTTTTTCATTTAATGTGGCTAGAAAAGTGCTGTTGGGCGTTTACAAAAGCTAATAGCTCTAACTCAGAGAAATGCTAGACCCGTTGCATTGCAAATGCTTGCTTAAATTGCACATGGTTACCATTGACTTGAAGTCAATGGCAATTGCATTTCCTAAATGCTCATTTTGCATTTAGGAAATGGTTTATACATGTGCCAAGAAATCGCAAATAGGAAATCCCTATTTGCAATTTCCTATTCAGGGAATCGCAAAAGGCAACTTCTACATGGTAGAAATTGCATTTGGAGATTCCCTGAAGTTCTTTGCACATAGGAAAAGTCTGTTATGCATTTCTTAATAGGCCGAAATTATGATTCAGGCAGTTAAGAAATGCAAAAGGCCTTTGTACATCTGGCCCTTCGTTTTTATCTTTGTTTTGGATACCATCTTTCCCTTGGTGGGGGGCTTTTTGGCCTCCTTTTTTTGGTCACCCTCACTAGTGGTAGTTGTGGTCACCCTTGTCTTGACCCAGTGGTCTTCATTCATCCCAGACTCTTGAGGAGAAAGTGGACCTAGGTCTACCAGGTACTGATGCAGCTTCTTTTAAACACTATTACTTAACAGACACTTTGCCCATCATAATCATGCACATTGTTACCTTTGTGGGGTGATGGGTGTCAGGGTGAGGGGTTGTGGTGGCATGCAGGTATGGGGGGGTGATAGGTAGTAAATGTTGACTTACCAGTGTCCAGTCCTCCAGCTACTCCAGTGAGTCCCTCAGGATGCAGGTTTGCCAAGACTTGCTCCTCCCAGCCTGTCAGCTGTGGGCGAGGAGGTGGGGGTCCACCGGCAGTCCTCTGGATGGCAAGCTGGTGCCTTGCTGCAATGGAACGCACCTTTCCCTGTAGGTCGTTACACCTCTTCCTGATGTCGTCCCTTGTTCGTGGATGCTGTCCCATGGCGTTCACCCTGTCCACGATCCTCCGCCATATCTCCATCTTCCTTACTATGGATATCTGCTGTGTCTGAGCTTCAAACAGCTGTGGCTCTACCCTGACTATTTCCTCAACCATGACCTGCAACTCCCCATCAGTGAAACACGGGTGCCTTTGTGGGGACATGGGTGTTGTGTGGTGTTTGTGTTGTGCAGAAGGTGTTGAGTAATGTGGTGGGATGTATGGTGCGTGACGGATGAATGGGTGGTTGTGTTGTGTGTGTGAAGTTGTCTCTGTGATTTACGTGGCTAGCTATTGCAGTCTTTTTGTGTGAGCAAAGGATTGGGACCTGATGTGTGTGTGTGCTTTATAGTGCTGTTGGTGGGTGTGTGAGGTGTGTGTATTTGTGTCAGGTGTGGGTTTTTTGTTCTGGCCAATGTTGTCTTGTTTTGTCTTTGGGTGGCCTTATTCGCTGCGGCGGTGTTCACCGCCAATGGTTTACCGTTGTAGAATGTCCACTGTGGTGATTGGTGGATCCGTGTTTGGACGGCATAGTATTGATGGCGTAACGGTATGGGTGGTAGTACCGACAGTTTATCACATTCAGTGGGTCTGGCGGATTTGTGGTTGTGGCTGTTTTCTGTCGATTTTGTATGTATGTGTCATAATGTGGCAGACGGATGTCCGCCTCCGTGGCGGCATGCTGGCAGCAGTCACCACAGCGGTATTCAGTATTTACCACGAGGTCATAATGAGGGCTATGGGCCTTAATACGGCCTTGATGGAGGGGTTTCCTCCACCACAAGTGTGACAGACATCCCGTCTGCTGTAGTATGATCCCATTATATTCAATGAGGATCTTATACGACGGGCGGGATATTTGTCACATTTGTGATGGATGAAACTCCTCCATCAAAGTTGTAATAAGGCCCTATATCTAGATCCAGGTTCCTTACCGACCCACCCATCCTCCCTGATCTGCGAACAGATTTTTTAGGAACAGGGATAACCCTTTTAGGGCCCTAGTTTTGACACTCCAGTGGTCAGTGCTCTTCATGGCTCTGCGGTTGTGATGTGGAAAGTCGCAAAAAGAAAACTGACACCAGTGCGCCTTGAGTGTCGCCTTGGGTGACACCTATATACATATCGGGGTGGACGTTGCCAATGACAGACGCACAGCTAAACTACACCTTCCGGAGTGCAGGGGGTTCTGCTCATAAAAATTCTTTTGGATCCAGTCTGACCCCTTGGGAGAATACAAAGGTAAAGAATCTGCAGCTAGATGTAGTCTCTACCAGAAAAGGCATTACCGAAGGTAAGTAACTTGTTCATCAGCACTCCTGCATGCTGGAGTTTCCATAGTGACTCTCGATCACAGACATGCTCTGCCTCTATTGGAACTCGGGACTCCTGTACACCTTTCCTCCACACACCTGCCCAGAGTTCCCAAGAAGATCAAGACCGACCAGACCCAAGTCATACTAGTGGTTCCAGATTGGGCATGAGAGCCTCCGGTCCGGCTGCCTCTTCAGGAGAACCTCCTGTTGCAGCCACAGGGCTAGGATCTGCACCCAAACCTAGGCACATTTTGCCTTCATGCTTGGGAATTGAGTGGTGACAGTTGAGAGGTTTTGATCTTCCTCCCTAAGTTTTGATGTCATCTTGGCAGCCAAGTATCCATCCACTAAAACTGTCTACTCCTGCCATTGGGTAAGTGTGTGGGTCATGTGGATCCCCTCTCCACACCTTTGTCAGAGGTTTTGCTGTTTGTTCTATCTTTAGCCTGGCAAGGCATTGCCCTGTGCAATGTAAAGGGTTACTTGTCAGCTATTTCAGCTTTTCTACTGCTGCCGGATCAACCTTACCTTTTTCAGTCACCAGTTGTGACTGTTTTTTTAAACACTTATTCCTGCTTACTTCATTTGTGATGCCCCTATGGGATCTTAAATTGGTCATTACTTACCTCATTTGTTGTCCCCTTACATAGCTGCTCTTTGCGGTTCTTGACCATCAAAATGATTTTCCTGGTAACCATTACATCAGCCAGGAGAGTCAGTGAGCTTCAGGCTCTGTTGGTTCACCCTCCATAGACCAACTCCTTCCCGGAGAAGCTGGTCCTTGGGATGCGCATGCCTTTTTACCCAAAGGTGGTCACTCTTGCTCTATACGCTCTTCCTCATCCTTCCCAGGAGGAGAAGGGACTCCATCAGTTGGACTATAAGTGAGCTCCCCTTCTATATTGATCACACAAAAGACCATCAGGTGGATGACCAGCTCTTCATTGAGTTCACCGGAATGAACAAGGGCCAGGCTGTGCAGAAACGGACCATCTCCTGATGGATATTACTCAGCAAAACAATCTGCTACTCAGTGGTGAAGTAGCAATCTCATGAGGGACTCACTCCACCAGTGCCAAGGCCCCCACTAATGTGTAAACACATGGGCTACCTGTTCTGGATATCTGCCAAGTAGCCACATGGACGACCCTCCAAATGGGTTGCCCATTTGCACTCCTTAATAGTCATGTTAAAATATTTGCCAATATCCTGGCAATCTGCCTTAGAGAACTTAGGCAGCAGTTAGTATTGCCATGCCAGACTGGCTTTGTCACGAACAGAGAAACAGGAGGTATTATTCAACTGGCCCTAAATGTGGTTGATAAGGCCAGTGCATCAAATACGCATGTCCTGTTTCTCTCGCTAGACACGGAGAAGGTTTTTGACGAGTTGACTGAGAGTTCCTAACCAAAATGCTGGATAAGACATTCATGGGCCCACAAATAAATTCCTATGTATTGACAAATTATTACAGGCCTACTGAGAAGCTACAGATACACAGTTGTCTCTCCGAACCTATCCACAAACTCCAAGACATTTGACAAAGATGCCTTTTCTCGCCCCTGATCTTTTCTCTTGCCATCGAGCCCCTTTACTGGGTGATGGTGAACCGATTGGATTCAGGCTTAGAAACGAAAAATGGGCCAGTGAAACTAGCCCTCTTCACTGCTGATGTCCTTTGTTCTTTTTACCAACCCCTCTGGCTCCTTCCCACCCCGCTGATGGAACGCAAACATTTCCATCAGCCTGGATTTTAAAGGAGTTGTCAGAAATCTACAGCAATGGATGTGGGAAAGACCGCAAAAATTCTGAGGCAGAACTCATGTCCACCACTTTCTATGGCTACCACCATGATCTTGTGACATCACCCACACCCTACAATGGTGAACTACAATAACCCTGCACTATTGGACAAAAGTTCGGAGGATGAGAGAGACCAAGACGTAGTCTTCCCTTCTAGCACCAGTGACACGAAACCCAGACTTCCCGCTGGGATTGGCCGACAAACATTGTCACACATGGGGGAGAGGGAAATCTTTATGCCTAGGACAATTATTTGAAGCAGGGGTCCCCAAGATGAGAGACCAGTGTACCAACAATTTCCAGCTCGGTTCCAAAGATCTGTTTGGTGTCACACAGCTCCTGCTTTGGGTTAGCCAGCCGGAGCTACAATTACAAGGGACGAGGGAACCCACGTAGGTCGAAGACATTTTCTCAGATGGGAACATCAACAAAATGCTTTCTCGCCTGTATAAAGAATTGGACAGAAACATTATTGTGACACAACTTCCATATTACACCAACTTAGGCCTAGAATTGACTGAATCCTACTGGATGTGTTATATGGAAGTAGGCCTCATTATCAAAAATCTGCCTACAGCATCGGGCAAATGCGTTCAACATCATACTGTACTGGTACCTTATGCCTTTTCGGCTCAAAGCAATGACCAACACCTCATACATGTGTTGGAGGGGCTGCCAATCGAGAGGGTCCTACCTACCTATGTGGTGGGAATGCCCACAGACACAATAGTCCTGGACCCTAAGTGTTGAGTGTCATAAAGAACATCATGAATGTGGCCCTCCCACCGCAACCACTAACTGCCCTATTGGGCCTAGTGGATGATGACGGATTGTCTCCCCTTTCCATCAGACTACTTGCCTCAATGCTTTTAGTGGCCTTTCTGATGGATGCACAACACTGCTGAAACCTTACACCACCAACGCTGGGAATGCGGTGAACTAAAATCTGAAACATCCACGCTATGGAGCTATTTGCTGCAACTATGTGGGACACCATGCCCAGGTATATAAGATCTGAACACCCTTCGTCAGCTATGCTAAACATGATGGTCAAGTACCCAGGCCCAGAAACTCGTCTGGTTGTGGCAGGCTGGCAGAAACTGGTCAGCCTAGCACTAGAAGTCGGACTGGTATTCAGGGGGCATCTCTAAGTTGCCCTCTAGGTGTATTTTACAATAAATCTCACACTGGCATCAGTGTGCATTTATTGTGCTGAGAAGTTTGATACCAAACTTCCCAGATTTCAGTGGAGCCATTATGGAACTGTGGGGTTCGTAATTGACAGACTTCCAGTCCAGACCATATACTCTTTATGGCCACCCTGCACTTACAGTGTATTAAGGTTTTGCTTAGACACTGTAGAGGCATAGTGCTCATGCAACTATGCCTTCATCTGTGGTGCAGTGCACCCTGCCTTAGGGCTGTAAGGCCTGCTAGAGGGGTGACTTACCTATGCCACAGGCAGTGAGAAGTGGGCATGGCACCCTGAGGGGAGTGCCATGTCGACTTAGTCTTTTTTTCTCCCCACTAGCACACAGAAGCTGTGAGGCAGTGTGAATGTGCTGAGTGAGGGGTCCCCAGGTTAGCATAATACATGCTGCAGCCCTTAGAGACCTTCCCTGGCCACAGGGCCCTTGGTACCAGGGGTACCATTTACAAGGGACTTATCTGTGTGTCAGGGCTGTGCCAATTGTAGGAACAAAGGTTCAGTTTTAGGCTAAGAACACTGGTGCTGGGGCCTGGTTAGCATGGTCCCAGCACATTTTAAATCCTAACTGGCATCAACAAAGGGCAAAAGGTTAGGGGGTAACCATGCCAAGGGAGGTATTTCCCTCCACTTTATATATCACATTACCAGGTGGTGCACTTACAGGGAAAACACTCAAAACCCTGAACCTCAGCAATCACCGATTGCTGATAACCAATTGTACATATTAAGGCACACACCTAAAATGTCCAGTGTTATGATCTTCACAGTTCTATTTCCATATTCATCTTCAGAACAAGAATCTCTGATCTGAGGCTGGAATCTTTGTTCTGAAGACGAATATGGAAATAAAAGTGAAGATCATAACACTGAACATTTGAGGCGTGTGCCTTAATATGTACCCACAAATGAAGATGTAGTGGTGGGTACGGTGGAAACAGATTTGGCATTTCCAACTGTAGGAAAATGCCACTGTTGGCATGGTTACCCCTTAACTTTTTGCCTTTTGTTGATGCCAGCTTTGATTGAAAGTGTGCTGGGACCTTATTAATGGGACATTTAATAGACAATAATTCACTTTATTCACAGACCTTTGGAAGATGGCAGGGGCATTCTTTAATCCAAAATGCATAACAGTAAACTGATAATGTCCATCTGGGGTCAGGAATTCTGATTTTTCTTCTGCTCCAGGGGTCAGACCTGTCTGCCAGTACCCTGGTGTAAGATCACAAGTACTGAGATATTTGGCTGTCTCTAACCTGTCAATTAATTTGTCAGACCTAGAAAATGGGTGTGCTTCAGTCTTTGTTACAGCATTGAGTCCCCTGTAGTCCACACAAAACCTTAACTTTCTTTCCACCCTGGCTTTGAGGATTGGGGACCAAGACAACTGGGCTGGCCAGGGGTCTCTGAGTGCTCAGTGACTCCCAGTTCCAGCATCTTGCTTGCTTCAGCTTTGATGCTCTCTTTGACGTGATCAGACTGCCTATAGATTTTGTTTTTAATAGAAAGGCTGTCCCCAGTGTCCACATCATATGTACACCAATTAGTCCAATCAGGGGGTCAAAGAGAAGAGCTCAGCATACTGATGCAGGACTTGCCTGCAGTCAGCTTGCTGTTGGTCAGTGAGGGTGTCTGAAAAGACCACTCCTCCAACTGATCCATCTTTAGGGTTGTTGGAGAGGAGGTGAAGGAAAGGTTCACTCTCTGCTTCCAGGCCCTCTTCAGTGACCATAAGCATGGTAATATCAATCCTGTCATTGTAGTGTTTAAGGCAATTAACATGGATGACCCTCTTGGGGTTCCTACAAAAGCTAAAGTCTGCCAGATCAGTAAGTTTTCCTTTTCTTTCTAGGAAATGGTAGGGTCCACGCCCTTTGTCTCAGAGAGCCCTAAGGGCCGCATGCCCCAAAAACCACACCTGGTGCCCTGGTTGGAACTCCACCAGTGCAGTCTTTTGGTCATACCAGAGCTTCTGGAGCTCTTGGCTGGCCGCAAGGTTTTTGTACACTTTTTCCATGTACTTAGCCATTCTGGAGCGGAGGCCAAGCACATAGTTCACAATGTCTTGTTTAGGTTCTTTGAGAATCTTCTCCCATCCTTCCTTCTCAAGACACAATGGTCACCTCACAGGATGACCAAATAGAAGTACAAAGGGGGAAAACCCTACTCCGTTCTGTGGCACTTGCCAGTAGGCAAAAAGCGGACATGGCAGCAAGACATCACATTTCCTACTGAGTTTTGAAGGGAGTCCACCAATCATGGCTTTCAATGTCTTGTTGAATCTTTCAACAAGGCCATTGGATTATGGGTGGTACGGGGTAGTGAACTTACAAGTCACTCCACATTTAGCGCACATGTGTTTCAGGTAACTTGACGTGAAGTTTGTACCTCTGTCTGACACCACCTCCTTTGGAAAGCCCACTTTGGGAAAGATATCAATGAGGGCCCTGGCTACTGTAGGAGTAGTAGTAGTTCTCATGGGAATTGCTTTAGGATACCTGGTTGAATGATCCACTGCTACCAGTATAAATCTGTTTCCTGATGCAGTTTGAGGGTCAATTAGACTGACAATGTCAATAACTACCCTCTCCAAGGGAACCCCAGCCACTGGGAGTGGCCTTTGGGTGGCCACCTTGCTTGCCACTGGCTTGACAGATGGCACAGGAGTTACAAAACTCCTTCACCTTCTGGGAAATACCTGGCAAGTAGAAGATGTTCACCAACCAACTCCATGTTTTAGCCTGGCCAAGATGCCAGCTAGGGGTATGTCATGGGGCAATGTGAGGAGAAATTCTCTGTACTGCTGAGGCACTACCACTCTCCTAGTGCACCAGGTTTGGGGTCTCTGGCCTCAGTGTAAAGGAGTCTCTCCTCCCAATGGGTCCCTTTTCATGATCAGCAGCTTGCTGTCTCAGGTCTTCAAGAGTGGGACAGGTCCTCTGCACCTGGCACAGAGCTTCCCTAAAGGGTCCCCTTGGGCCTAAGAGCTCTGCCTGGAAAAGCCCAAGCTTCTGGGGCTCAGTTCCCTCTGGGGATGATAGATCTTCTCCCTGGGGAGAGGGGACCTGATCTGGCATCTGTCTAGAAGCTGGTTTCCCTGTCTTCTTGCCCTTTCTCTTGGTAGGTTGGGCCATTATCCCAGGCTCCAACTCTACTTGTTCACCCTGGGCTCTGCTCTGCTTTTCACACACACCCATTCAGGTATACCCAGCATAGCTTCATGGATATTTATTTCGACCTCAGCCAATGCTGAGGACTCCAGATCATTGCTTAGCAGACATTGTACAGGAGTGCAGGAGATACCACCACCTTATTCTGGCCAGTAACTCCTCCCCGTTCTAAGGATTCCATTACCTTGGGATGTACCTTAGCTTGATTATCAGCGCTGTGGACTGTATATTTCTCACCAGTCAAGTATTGTTCTGGGGATGTCAATTGCTCAGTCACCATGGTGACACTGGCACCAGTGTCTCTCAGTGCTTCCATTCTAAACCCATTGATATGTGGCTGTTGTCTGTATCTCTCCAGATTATTGGGCCAGTCAGCCCGGGCAGCTACATCCACCCCACCCTCTGACACTAGAGTTGCCTCAGTGGGTTCACTGACATGGTCAGGACCCAAATGGAATTCCATTTGGAGACATACCACTGCATTTACTGCAGGTGCACTAGAGGCATTCCTTTTGTTGGGACAGCTAGGGTCTCCTGTTTGGTGTCCAAGAGCTTTACAGTCATAACACCAAGTATTTTGGGGTTCCCAGCTCTTACCCTGATGCCCACCCTTTGACTGTGAATAGTTTTGGTGCCCGCCCTCCTAAGCAGATTTTTGGTGGCCTTTAGAAGACTCTTTAGGTCAGATGTACGAAATACTCATTTTGCATTTCCTCAATCGCGACTCCTTAGAAATCGCTATATATGCAGTACGAAATGGTATGTATGTAGGAAGTTGGCTCTGTATGCACTATTTCAAAGTAAGGAATAGTATGCACAGAGTCCAAGGGTTCCCCTTAGAGGTAAGATAGTGGCAAAAAGAGATAATACTAATGCTCTATTTTGTGGTAGTGTGGTCGAGCAGTAGGCTTATCAAAGGAGTAGTGTTAACCCCTTCGCTGCCAGGCCTTTTCCCCCTCCTGTGCCAGGCCCTTTTTTGCCTATTTGGGGCAGTTCGCGCTTAGGCCCTCATAACTTTTTGTCCACATAAGCTAACCAAGCCAAATTTGCGTCCTTTTTTTCCAACATCCTAGGGATTCTAAAGGTACCCAGACTTTGTGGGTTCCCCTGAAGGAGGCCAAGAAATTGGCCAAAATACAGTGAAAATTTCGTTTTTTTCAAAAAAATTGGAAAAAGGGGCTGCAGAAGAAGGCTTGTGGTTTTTCCCCTGAAAATGGCATCAACAAAGGGTCTGTGGTGCTAAACTCAGCAGCTTCCCAGCTTTCAGGAACAGGCAGACTTGAATCCGAAAACCCAATTTTTCAACACAATTTTGGCATTTTACTGGGGCATACCCCATTTGTGCAATTTTTTGTGCTTTCAGCCTCCTTCCAGTCAGTGACAGGAATGGTCATGAAACCAATGCTGGATCCCAGAAACCTAAACATTTCTGAAAAGTAGACAAAATTCTGAATTCAGCAAGGGGTCATTTGTGTAGATCCTACAAGGGTTTCCTACAGAAAATAACAGCTGAAAAAGAAAAATATTGAAATTGAGGTGAAAAAACCATCAATTTTTCTCTACGTTTTACTCTGTAACTTTTCCCTGCAATGTCAGATTATCGAAAGCAATATACCGTTACGTCTGCTGGACTCCTCTGGTTGCGGGGATATATAGGGTTTGTAGGTTCATCAAGAACCCGAGGAACCCAGAGCCAATAAATGAGCTGCACCCTGCAGTGCGTTTTCATTCTATACCGGGTATACAGCAATTCATTTGCTGAAATATAAGGAGTAAAAAATTGCTATCAAGAAAACCTTTGCATTTCCAAAAAGGGCACAAGATAAGGTGTTGAGGAGCAGTGGTTATTTGCACATCTCTGAATTCCGGGATGACCATAGTAGCACGTGAATTACAGGGAATTTCTCAAATAGATGTCTTTTTTACACACACTCCTATATTTGGAAGGAAAAAATGTAGAGAAAGACAAGGGGCAATAGTACTTGTTTTGCTAATCTATGTTCCCCCAAGTCTCCCGATAAAAATGGTACCTCACTTGTGTGGGTAGGCCTAGCACCCGCGACAGGATATGCCCCAAAACACAACGTGGACACATCACAGAAAACAGAGCTGTTTTTAGCAAAGTGACTACCTGTAGTTTTGGCCTCTACCTCAGCCGCCACCTAGGGAAACCTACCAAACCTGTGCATTTCTGAAAACTAGAGACCTAGGGGAATCCAAGGAGGGGTGACTTGTGTGGCTCGGACCAGGTTCTGTTACCCAGAATCCTTTGCAAACCTCAAAATTTGGCTAAAAAAACACATGTTCCTCACATTTCTGTGGCAGAAAGTTCTGGAATCTGAGAGGAGCCACAAATTTCCTTCCACCCAGCGTTCCCCCACGTCTCCCGATAAAAATGATACCTCACTTTTGTGGGTAGGCCTAGCACCCGCGACAGGATATGCCCCAAAACACAACGTGGACACATCACAGAAAACAGAGCTGTTTTTAGCAAAGTGACTACCTGTAGATTTTGGCCTCTAGCTCAGCCGCCACCTAGGTAAACCTACCAAACCTGTGCATTTCTGAAAACTAGAGACCTAGGGGAATCCAAGGAGGGGTGACTTGTGTGGCTCGGACCAGGTTCTGTTACCCAGAATCCTTTGCAAACCTCAAAATTTGGCTAAAAAAACACATGTTCCTCACATTTCTGTGGCAGAAAGTTCTGGAATCTGAGAGGAGCCACAAATTTCCTTCCACCCAGCGTTCCCCCACGTCTCCCGATAAAAATGATACCTCACTTGTGTGGGTAGGCCTAGCGCCCGCGACAGGATATGCCCCAAAACACAACGTGGACATATCACAGAAAAAAGAGCTGTTTTTAGCAAAGTGACTACCTGTAGATTTTGGCCTCTAGCTCAGCCGCCACCTAGGGAAACCTACCAAACCTGTGCATTTCTGAAAACTAGAGACCTAGGGGAATCCAAGGAGGGGTGACTTGCGGGGCTCGGACCAGGTTCTGTTACCCAGAATCCTTTGCAAACCTCAAAATTTGGCTAAAAAAACACATGTTCCTCACATTTCTGTGGCAGAAAGTTCTGGAATCTGAGAGGAGCCACAAATTTCCTTCCACCCAGCGTTCCCCCACGTCTCCCAATAAAAATGATACCTCACTTGTGTGGGTAGGCCTAGCGCCCGCGACAGGATATGCCCCAAAACACAACGTGGACATATCACAGAAAACAGAGCTGTTTTTAGCAAAGTGACTACCTGTAGATTTTGGCCTCTAGCTCAGCCGCCACCTAGGGAAACCTACCAAACCTGTGCATTTCTGAAAACTAGAGACCTAGGGGAATCCAAGGAGGGGTGACTTGCGGGGCTCGGACCAGGTTCTGTTACCCAGAATCCTTTGCAAACCTCAAAATTTGGCTAAAAAAACACATGTTCCTCACATTTCTGTGGCAGAAAGTTCTGGAATCTGAGAGGAGCCACAAATTTCCTTCCACCCAGCGTTCCCCCACGTCTCCCGATAAAAATGATACCTCACTTGTGTGGGTAGGCCTAGCGCCCGCGACAGGATATGCCCCAAAACACAACGTGGACATATCACAGAAAACAGAGCTGTTTTTAGCAAAGTGCCTACCTGTAGATTTTGGCCTCTAGCTCAGCCGGCACCTAGGGAAACCTACCAAACCTGTGCATTTCTGAAAACTAGAGACCTAGGGGAATCCAAGGAGGGGTGACTTGCGGGGCTCGGACCAGGTTCTGTTACCCAGAATCCTTTGCAAACCTCAAAATTTGGCTAAAAAAACACATGTTCCTCACATTTCTGTGGCAGAAAGTTCTGGAATCTGAGAGGAGCCACAAATTTCCTTCCACCCAGCGTTCCCCCACGTCTCCCGATAAAAATGATACCTCACTTGTGTGGGTAGGCCTAGCGCCCGCGACAGGATATGCCCCAAAACACAACGTGGACATATCACAGAAAACAGAGCTGTTTTTAGCAAAGTGACTACCTGTAGATTTTGGCCTCTAGCTCAGCCGCCACCTAGGGAAACCTACCAAACCTGTGCATTTCTGAAAACTAGAGACCTAGGGGAATCCAAGGAGGGGTGACTTGCGGGGCTCGGACCAGGTTCTGTTACCCAGAATCCTTTGCAAATCTCAAAATTTGGCTAAAAAAACACATGTTCCTCACATTTCTGTGGCAGAAAGTTCTGGAATCTGAGAGGAGCCACAAATTTCCTTCCACCCAGAGTTCCCCCACGTCTCCCGATAAAAATGATACCTCACTTGTGTGGGTAGGCCTAGCGCCGGCGACAGGAAACACCCCAAAGCGCAACGTGGACACATCCTAAATTTTGGAAAAAAACAGAGGTGTTTTTTGCGAAGTGCCTACCTGTAGATTTTGGCCTCTAGCTCAGCCGGCACCTAGGGAAACCTACCAAATCTGTGCATTTCTGAAAACTAGAGACCTAGGGGAATCCAAGGAGGGGTGACTTGCGGGGCTCGGACCAGGTTCTGTTACCCAGAATCCTTTGCAAACCTCAAAATTTGGCTAAAAATACACATGTTACTCACATTTCTGTGGCAGAAAGTTCTAGAATCTGAGAGGAGCCACAAATTTCCTTCCACCCAGCGTTCCCCAAAGTCTTCCGATAAAAATGATACCTCACTTGTGTGGGTAGGACTAGCGCCCACGAAAGGAAAGGGCCCAAAACACAACGTGGACACATCACATTTTTTTATAAAAAGCAGTGCCTACCTGTGGATTTTGGCCTGTAGCTCAGCCGACACCTGAGGAAACCTAGCAAACCAGTGCATTTTTGAAAACTAGAAACCCAGGGGAATCCAAGATGGGGTGACTTGCGGGGCTCTGACCAGGTTATGTTACCCAGAATCCTTTGCAAACATCAAAATGTGGCCCAAAAACACTTTTTCCTCTCATTTCGGTGACAGAAAGTTCTGGAATCTGAGAGGAGCCACAAATTTCCTTCCACCCAGCGTTCCCCTAAGTCTCTCGATAAAAATGGTACATCACTTCTGTGGGTAGGCCTAGCGCCCACAAAAGGAAATGGCCCAAAACACAACGTGGACACAACATATTTTTTCGCAGAAAACAGAGGTGTTTTTTGCAAGGTGCCTACCTGTGGTGTTTGGCCTGTAGCTCAGCCGGCCCCAGGGGGGGGCAGAAATGCCCTAAAATAAATTTGCCCCCCCAACCCCCACCGGGAGCGACCCTTGCCTACGGGGTCGCTCCCCCTGCGTGACATTGGCACCAAAAAACAAATCCCCGGTGCCTAGTGGTTTCTGCCCCCTTGGGGGCAGGTTGACCTAAACTCAGCCAATCTGCCCCCAAGGGGGGCAGAAATGGCCTAAATACAATTTGTCCCCCAGGGGAGCGACTTTTGCCTGATGGGTCGCTCCCCATCTCTAAAAAAAAAAAACAAAGAAAAAAAAAAGAAAAAAAAGAAAAATTCCCCTGGCGCCTAGAGGTTTCTGCCCCCACCCGGGGGCAGATCGGCCTAATAATAGGCCGATCTGCCCCCCGGGGGGGCAGAAATGGCCTAAAATAAATTTGCCCCCCAACCCCCATCCACCCCCCGGGAGCGACCCTTGCCTCCGGGGTCGCTCCCCCTGCGTGACATTGGCGCCAAAAAACAAATCCCCGGTGCCTAGTGATTTCTGCCCCCTTGGGGGCAGATTGACCTAAAATTGGCCAATCTGCCCCCAGGGGGGCAGAAATGGTCTAAATACAATTTGCCCCCCCAGGGGAGCGACCCTTGCCTGATGGGTCGCTCCCCATCTCTAAAAAAAGAAACAACAACAACAAAAAAAACACAAAAAAAAAATTGCCCTGGCGCCTAGAGTGTTCTGCCCCCCCCCCCGGGGGCAGTTCGGCCTAATAATAGGCCGATCTGTCCCCCGGGGGGGCAGAAATGGCCTAAAATAAATTTGCCCCCCCAACCCCCACCCCCCCCCCCCCGGAGCGACCCTTGCCTACGGGGTCGCTCCCCCTGCGTGACATTGGCGCCAAAAAACAAATCCCCGGTGCCTAGTGGTTTCTGCCCCCTTGGGGGCAGATTGACCTAAAATTGGCCAATCTGCCCCCAGGGGGGCAGAAATGGTCTAAATACAATTTGCCCCCCCAGGGGAGCGACCCTTGCCTGATGGGTCGCTCCCCATCTCTAAAAAAAGAAACAACAAAAAAGAAAAACACAAAAAAAAAATTGCCCTGGCGCCTAGAGTGTTCTGCCCCCCCCCCCCCGGGGGCAGTTCGGCCTAATAATAGGCCGATCTGTCCCCCGGGGGGGCAGAAATGGCCTAAAATAAATTTGCCCCCCCAACCATCACCCCCCCCCCCCCCGGGAGCGACCCTTGCCTACGGGGTCGCTCCCCCTGCGTGACATTGGCGCCAAAAAACAAATCCCCGGTGCCTAGTGATTTCTGCCCCCTTGGGGGCAGATTGACCTAAAATTGGCCAATCTGCCCCCAGGGGGGCAGAAATGGTCTAAATACAATTTGCCCCCCAGGGGAGCGACCCTTGCCTGATGGGTCGCTCCCCATCTCTAAAAAAAGAAACAACAAAAAAAAAAAACACAAAAAAAAAATTGCCCTGGCGCCTAGAGTGTTCTGCCCCCCCCGGGGGAAGTTCGGCCTAATAGGCCGATCTGTCCCCCGGGGGGGCAGAAATGGCCTAAAATAAATTTGCCCCCCCAACCCCCACCCCCCCCCCCCCGGGAGCGACCCTTGCCTACGGGGTCGCTCCCCCTGCGTGACATTGGCGCCAAAAAACAAATCCCCGGTGCCTAGTGGTTTCTGCCCCCTTGGGGGCAGATTGACCTAAAATTGGCCAATCTGCCCCCAGGGGGGCAGAAATGGTCTAAATACAATTTGCCCCCCCCAGGGGAGCGACCCTTGCCTGATGGGTCGCTCCCCATCTCTAAAAAAAGAAACAACAAAAAAAAAAAAACACAAAAAAAAAATTGCCCTGGTGCCTAGAGTGTTCTGCCCCCCCCCCCCCCGGGGGCAGTTCGGCCTAATAATAGGCCGATCTGTCCCCCGGGGGGGCAGAAATGGTCTAAAATAAATTTGCCCCCCCAACCATCACCCCCCCCCCCCCCCGGAGCGACCCTTGCCTACGGGGTCGCTCCCCCTGCGTGACATTGGCGCCAAAAAACAAATCCCCGGTGCCTAGTGATTTCTGCCCCCTTGGGGGCAGATTGACCTAAAATTGGCCAATCTGCCCCCAGGGGGGCAGAAATGGTCTAAATACAATTTGCCCCCCAGGGGAGCGACCCTTGCCTGATGGGTCGCTCCCCATCTCTAAAAAAAGAAACAACAAAAAAAAAAAACACAAAAAAAAAATTGCCCTGGCGCCTAGAGTGTTCTGCCCCCCCCCGGGGGAAGTTCGGCCTAATAGGCCGATCTGTCCCCCGGGGGGGCAGAAATGGCCTAAAATAAATTTGCCCCCCCAACCCCCACCCCCCCCCCCCCCGGGAGCGACCCTTGCCTACGGGGTCGCTCCCCCTGCGTGACATTGGCGCCAAAAAACAAATCCCCGGTGCCTAGTGGTTTCTGCCCCCTTGGGGGCAGATTGACCTAAAATTGGCCAATCTGCCCCCAGGGGGGCAGAAATGGTCTAAATACAATTTGCCCCCCCCAGGGGAGCGACCCTTGCCTGATGGGTCGCTCCCCATCTCTAAAAAAAGAAACAACAAAAAAAAAAAAACACAAAAAAAAAATTGCCCTGGCGCCTAGAGTGTTCTGCCCCCCCCCCCGGGGGCAGTTCGGCCTAATAATAGGCCGATCTGTCCCCCGGGGGGGCAGAAATGGTCTAAAATAAATTTGCCCCCCCAACCCCCACCCCCCCCCCGCGGGAGCGACCCTTGCCTACGGGGTCGCTCCCCCTGAGTGACATTGGCGCCAAAAAACAAATCCCCGGTGCCTAGTGGTTTCTGCCCCCTTGGGGGCAGATTGACCTAAAATCGGCCAATCTGCCCCCAGGGGGGCAGAAATGGTCTAAATACAATTTGCCCCCCAGGGGAGCGACCCTTGCCTGATGGGTCGCTCCCCATCTCAAAAAAAAAAAAAAAAAAAAAACACAAAAAAAAAATTTGCCCTGGCGCCTAGAGGTTTCTTCCCCCCCTGGGGGCAGATCGGCCTAATAATAGGCCGATCTGCCCCCAGGGGGGGCAGAAATGGCCTAAAATAAATTCCCCTCCCCCCCAGGGAGCGACCCTTGCCTAAGTGGTCGCTCCCTTTGCGTGAAATTCACGCAAAGAAAAAACTCCCTGGTGTCTAGTGGTTTCTACCCCCCTTGGGGGCAGATTGGCCTCATCAAAATAGGCCAATCTGCCCCCAAGGGGGGCAGAAATGGGCAAAATATAATTTTCCCCCAAGGGGAGCGACCCTTGCCTAAGGGGTCGCTCCCCACCAAAAAAAAAAAAAATGAAACAAAAAAAAAAAAATTGTCCCTGGTGCCTAGAGGTTTCTGCCCCCCCTGGGGGCAGATCGGCCTAATAGTAGGCCAAAAGGCCTTCCCGAAAATATGCCCCCCTGGGAGCGACCCTTGCCCAAGGGGTCGCTCCCTTTTGTCAATAACAATAAAAAAAAAAAAAAATCCCTGGTGTCTAGTGGTTTCTACCCCCCTTGGGGGCAGATTGGCCTCATCAAAATAGGCCAATCTGCCCCCAAGGGGGGCAGAAATGGCCAAAATATAATTTTCCCCCAAGGGGAACGACCCTTGCCTAAGGGGTCGCTCCCCACCTCAATAAAAAAAAAATGAAAGAAAAAAAAAATGGTCCCTGGTGCCTAGAGGTTTCTGCCCCCCCTGGGGGCAGATCGGCCTAATAAGGCCGATCTGCCCCCAGGGGCGGCAGAAAAGGCCTTTTCAAAAAAATGCCCCCCCTGGGAGCGACCCTTGCCCAAGGGGTCGCTCCCTTTTGTCAATTTCTACGAAAAAAAAAAAAATCCCTGGTGTCTAGTGGGGTTTCAAAAACCGGATTGCAAGCAATCCGGCTTTTGAAACCCTCGGAGAGACTTCAAAGGGAAGGAAATACTTTTCCTTCCCTTTGAAGCCCCTCCGGGCCTCCCAAGTGATTGAAAAAGAAATGCTTTTGCATTTCTTTTTCAATCGCGCTGGAAGCAGAGCTTCCAGCGCGACGAGGGAGGCCCCTGTGACACATCAGCGCGCGCGCGCGCACGTCACAGGGGGGGGTGGGGGGGGTCGGGGGTGGAAGGGGAAGGTCTTCCCCTTCCATCCCCGACTTGGGGGGGGAAGGGGGGTGCACGGGGGGCGCGCTAGCGCGCCCCCAAGTTCCCCTGTGCCATGGACGAGATGATCTCGTCCAAGGCACAGGGGAACTGTAGCCTTGGACGAGATCATCTCGTCCAAGGCACAGAAGAGGTTAAGCATTTGTTGTACATACACACAGACAATAAATGAGGAACACACACTCAGAGACAATTCCAGGCCAATAGGTTTTTGCATAGAAAAATATATTTTCTTAGTTTATTTTAAGAACCACAGGTTCAAATTCTACATGTAATACTTTGCATGAAAGGTATTGCAGGTAAGTACTTTAGGAACTTTGAATAATCACAATAGCATATATACTTTTCAAGTAAAACACATATAGCTATTTTAAAACTAGACACTGTGCAATTTTCACAGTTCCTAGGGGAGGTAAGTAATTGTTAGTTCTTGCAGGTAAGTAAACCACCTACGGGGTTCAAGTTTGGGTCCAAGGTAGCCCACCGTTGGGGGTTCAGAGCAACCCCAAAGTTACCACACCAGCAGCTCAGGGCCGGTCAGGTGCAGAGTTCAAATTGGTACCCAAAACACATAGGCTTCAATGGAGAAGGGGGTGCCCCGGTTCCAGTCTGCCAGCAGGTAAGTACCCGCGTCTTCGGAGGGCAGACCAGGGGGGTTTTGTAGGGCACCGGGGGGGACACAAGTTAGCACAGAAAGTACACCCTCAGCAGCACGGGGGCAGCCGGTGCAGTGTGCAAACACACGTCGGGTTTTCAATTGGAATCAATGGGAGACCAAGGGGTCTCTTCAGCGATGCAGGCAGGCAAGGGGGGGGCTCCTCGGGGTAGCCACCACCTGGGCAAGGGAGAGGGCCTCCTGGGGGTCACTCCTGCACTAGAGTTCCGATCTTTCAGGTCCTGGGGGCTGCGGGTGCAGGGTCTTTTCCAGGCGTCGGGATCTGGAAGTCAGGCAGTCGCGGTCAGGGGGAGCCTCGGGATTCCCTCTGCAGGCGTCGCTGTGGGGGCTCAGGGGGGGCAACTCTGGCTACTCACGGTCTCGTAGTCGCCGGGAAGTCCTCCCTGAAGTGTTTGTTCTACACAAGTCGAGCCGGGGGTGTCGGGTGCAGAGTTGCAAGTCTCACGCTTCTGGCGGGAAACGCAGTTGTCTTGAAGTTGCTTCTTTGGAAACAAAGTTGCAGTCTTTGGTGAACAGGGCCGCTGTTCTCGGGAGTTTCTTGGTCCTTCTAGAGCAGGGCAGTCCTCTGAGGATTCAGAGGTCGCTGGTCCTGGGGAAAGCGTCGCTGGAGCAGTTTCTTCAGAAGGGGGGGAGACAGGCCGGTAGAGCTGGGGCCAAAGCAGTTGGTGTCTCTGTCTTCTCTGCAGGGTTTTTCAGCTCAGCAGTCCTCTTCTTCTTAGGTTGCAGGAATCTGGTTTCCTAGGTTCTGGGGAGCCCCTAAATACTGAATTTAGGGGTGTGTTTAGGTCTGGGAGGGCAGTAGCCAATGGCTACTGTCCTTGAGGGTGGCTACACCCTCTTTGTGCCTCCTCCCTGAGGAGAGGGGGGCACATCCCTAATCCTATTGGGGGAATCCTCCATCTGCAAGATGGAGGATTTCTAAAAGTCAGAGTCACCTCAGCTCAGGACACCTTAGAGGCTGTCCTGACTGGCCAGTGACTCCTCCTTGTTTTTCTCATTATCTCTCCTGGACTTGCCGCCAAAAGTGGGGGCTGTGTCCAGGGGCGGGCATCTCCACTAGCTGGAGTGCCCTGGGGCATTGTAACACGAAGCCTGAGCCTTTGAGGCTCACTGCTAGGTGTTACAGTTCCTGCAGGGGGGAGGTGTGAAGCACCTCCACCCAGAGCAGGCTTTTGTTTCTGTCCTCAGAGAGCACAAAGGCTCTCACCGCATGGGGTCAGAAACTCGTCTCTCAGCAGCAGGCTGGCACAGACCAGTCAGTCCTGCACTGAACAATTGGGTAAAATACAGGGGGCATCTCTAAGATGCACTCTGTGGGCATTTTTTTATAAATCTAACACTGGCATCAGTGTGGGTTTATTATTCTGAGAAGTTTGGTACCAAACTTCACAGTATTCAGTGTAGCCATTATGGAGCTGTGGAGTTCGTTTTTGACAGACTCCCAGACCATATTCTCTTATGGCTACCCTGCACTTACAATGTCTAAGGTTTTGCTTAGACACTGTAGGGGCATAGTGCTCATGCACCTATGCCCTCACCTGTGGTATAGTGCACCCTGCCTTAGGGCTGTAAGGCCTGCTAGAGGGGTGACTTACCTATGCCATAGGCAGTGTGAGGTTGGCATGGCACCCTGAGGGGAGTGCCATGTCGACTTAGTCATTTTCTCCCCACCAGCACACACAAGCTGGCAAGCAGTGTGTCTGTGCTGAGTGAGGGGTCTCTAGGGTGGCATAAGACATGCTGCAGCCCTTAGAGACCTTCCCTGGCATCAGGGCCCTTGGTACCAGGGGTACCAGTTACAAGGGACTTACCTGGGTGCCAGGGTTGTGCCAATTGTGGAGACAATGGTACATTTTAGGTGAAAGAACACTGGTGCTGGGGCCTGATTAGCAGGGTCCCAGCACACTTCTCAGTCAAGTCAGCATCAGTATCAGGCAAAAAGTGGGGGGTAACTGCAACAGGGAGCCATTTCTTTACAATGTACAAAAATAGAAATTCCCTAATAGTGATTCCTACAGTGTAGGAATTGCTATTAGAAATTCGTTACTTAGGTAATACCAAACTATTTGTTCCTATGGGCCTTTCAAATGGTTTAGCATTTTCTAATTTGCAATTTCCTAAAAGTAAATTACAAATTAGGAAATGCTAAAGTAAGGGTGATGTTCAGCCCAATGCCCCCCTTGCTGCACCCCCAAAAAAGTGTGCACATGTAAAGCGTTCACATGCCCTAGGGGCATGTGTGTGCTTTATTGCACTTTTAAAATAAATAATTTTTTGGTGCTTTTTAGGGTCGAGCCTAAGCGCATGCGTTTCTCTTGCAAGACGCTTTAGGAGTTAGAAAAGGGCTCAGAGCCCTGTCCATGTCACGTCAGTGTTTTTTATTGGTTCATGGGCTTACCTGTTAAAATCTGCTTGCTTTCATTAGTGGAAGGCATGCATACGTCATGCCTTTTCCGGTGGTTAGCCCTCCTCGAGCGCAGCGACTAAGTACTGAAAACATGCGAGGCTCGCTGTTTTCCGCCCGGTTTGTGGACTAATTTTGATCTTTTTTCGCAGTGCGATCTCACTTGGAAGAAGTCGAGCGCTTTCCATGACATCGACCCTGTTACATAGTTAATTGTACTGGTGCCGGTTACGTAGATAATTGCACTTTTGCCGATAGGTTTCACTACGAGTGAACTGTAGCAGCGCTCTTTTTTTTTCATTTAATGTGGCTAGAAAAGTGCTGTTGGGCGTTTACAAATGCTAATAGCTCTAACTCGGAGAAATGCTGGACCCGTTGCATTGCAAATGCTTGCTTAAATTGCACATGGTTACCATTGACTTGAAGTCAATGGCAATTGCATTTCCTAAATGCTCATTTTGCATTTAGGAAATGGTTTATACATGTGCCAAGAAATCGCAAATAGGAAATCCCTATTTGCAATTTCCTATTCAGGGAATCGCAAAAGGCAACTTCTACATGGTAGAAATTGCATTTGGAGATTCTCTGAAGTTCTTTGCACATAGGAAAAGTCTGTTATGCATTTCTTAATGGGCCGAAATTATGATTCAGGCAGTTAAGAAATGCAAAAGGCCTTTGTACATCTGGCCCTTCGTTTTTATCTTTGTTTTGGATACCATCTTTCCCTTGGTGGGGGGCTTTTTGGCCTCCTTTTTTTGGTCACCCTCACTAGTGGTAGTTGTGGTCACCCTTGTCTTGACCCAGTGGTCTTCATTCATCCCAGACTCTTGAGGAGAAAGTGGACCTAGGTCTACCAGGTACTGATGCAGCTTCTCTTAAACACTATTACTTAACAGACACTTTGCCCATCATAATCATGCACATTGTTACCTTTGTGGGGTGATGGGTGTCAGGGTGAGGGGTCGTGGTGGCATGCAGGTATGGGGGGGGGTGATAGGTAGTAAATGTTGACTTACCAGTGTCCAGTCCTCCAGCTACTCCAGTGAGTCCCTCAGGATGCAGGATTGCCAAGACTTGCTCCTCCCATGCTGTCAGCTGTGGGGGAGGAGGTGGGGGTCCATCGGCAGTCCTCTGGATGGCAAGCTGGTGCCTTGCTGCAATGGAACGCACCTTTCCCTGTAGGTCGTTACACCTCTTCCTGATGTCGTCCCTTGTTCGTGGATGCTGTCCCATGCTGTTCACCCTGTCCACGATCCTCCGCCATATCTCCATCTTCCTTGCTATGGATATCTGCTGTATCTGAGCTTCAAACAGCTGTGGCTCTACCCTGACTATTTCCTCGACCATGACCTGCAACTCCCCATCAGTGAAACACTGGTGCCTTTGTGGGGACATGGGTGTTGTGTGGGGTTTGTGTTGTGCAGAAGGTGTTGAGTAATGTGGTGGGATGTATGGTGCGTGACGGATGAATGGGTGGTTGTGTTGTGTGTGTGAAGTTGTCTCTTTGATTTACGTGGCTAGCTATTGCGGTCTTTTTGTGTGAGCAAAGGATTTGGACCTGATGTGTGTGTGTGCTTTATAGTGCTGTTGGTGGGTGTGTGGGGTGTGTGTATTTGTGTCAGGTGTGTTTTATTTTGTTCTGGCCAATGTTGTCTTGTTTTGTCTTTGGGTGGCCTTATCCGCTGCGGCGGTGTTCACCGCCAATGGTTTACCGTTGTTGAATGTCCACTGTGGTGATTGGTGGATCAGTATTTGGACGGCATAGTATTGATGGCGTAACGGTATGGGTGGTAGTACCGACAGTTTATCACATTCAGTGGGTCTGGCGGATTTGTGGTTGTGGCTGTTTTCTGTCGATTTTGTACGGATGTCCGCCTCCGTGGCGGCATGCTGGCAGCAGTCAGCACAGCGGTATTCAGTATTTACCACTGAGGTCATAATGATGGCCTATGGGCCTTAATACGGTCTTGATGGAGGGGTTTCCTCCACCACAAGTGTGACAGACATCCCATCTGCTGTAGTATGATCCCATTATATTCAATGAGGATCTTATACGACGGGCGGGATATTTGTCACATTTGTGATGGATGAAACTCCTCCATCAAGGTCGTAATAAGGCCCTATATCTAGATCCAGAATCCTTACCGACCCACCCATCATCCCTGATCTGCGAACGGATTTTTTAGGAACAGGGATAACCCTTTTAGGGCCCTATTTTTGACACTCCAGTGGTCAGTGCTCTTCATGGCTCTGCGGTTGTGATGTGGAAAGTCGCAAAAAGAAAACTGACACCAGTGCGCCTTGAGTGTCGCCTTGGGTGACACCTATATACATATCGGGGTGGATGTTGCCAATGACAGACGCACAGTTAAACTACACCTTCCGGAGTGCAGGGGGTTCTGCTCATAAAAATTCTTTTGGATCCAGTCTGACCCCTTGGGAGATTACAAAGGTAAAGAATCTGCAGCTAGATGTAGTCTCTACCAGATAAGGCATTACCGAAGGTAAGTAACTTGTTCATCAGCACTCCTGCATGCTGGAGTTTCCATAGTGACTCTCGATCACAGACATGCTCTGCCTCAAGTGGAACTCGGGACTCCTGTACACCTTTCCTCTACACACCTGCCCAGAGTTCCCAAGAAGATCAAGACCGACCAGACCCAAGTCATACTAGTGGTTCCAGATTGGGCATGAGAGCCTCCGGTCGGCTGCCTCTTCAGGAGAACCTCCTGTTGCAGCCACAGGGCTAGGATCTGCACCCAAACCTGGGCACACTTTGCCTTCATGCTTGGGAATTGAGTGGTGACAGTTGAGAGGTTTTGATCTTCCTCCCTAAGTTTTGATGTCATCTTGGCAGCCAAGTATCCATCCACTAAAACTGTTTACTCCTGCCATTGGGATAAGTGTGTGGGTCATGTGGATCCCCTCTCCACACCTTTGTCAGAGGTTTTGCTGTTTGTTCTATCTTTAGCCTGGCAAGGCATTGCCCTGTGCAATGTAAAGGGTTACTTGTCAGCTATTTCAGCTTTTCTACTGCTGCCGGATCAACCTTCCCTTTTTCAGTCACCAGTTGTGACTGTTTTTTTAAACACTTATTCCTGCTTACTTCATTTGTGATGCCCCTATGGGATCTTAAATTGGTCATTACTTACCTCATTTGTTGTCCCCTTACATAGCTGCTCTTTGTGGTTCTTGACCATCAAAATGCTTTTCCTGGTAACCATTACATCAGCCAGGAGAGTCAGTGAGCTTCAGGCTCTGTTGGTTCACCCTCCATAGACCAACTCCTTCCCGGAGAAGCTGGTCCTTGGGATGCGTATGCCTTTTTACCCAAAGGTGGTCACTCTTGCTCTATACGCTCTTCCTCATCCTTCCCAGGAGGATAAGGGACTCCATCAGTTGGACTATAAGTGAGCTCCCCTTCTATATTGATCACACAAAAGACCATCAGGTGGATGACCAGCTCTTCATTGAATTCACCGGAATGAACAAGGGCCAGGCTGTGCAGAAACGGACCATCTCCTGATGGATATTACTCAGCAAAACAATCTGCTACTCAGTGGTGAAGTAGCAATCTCCTGAGGGACTCACTCCACCAGTGCCAAGGCCCCCACTAATGTGTAAACACATGGGCTACCTGTTGTGGATATCTGCCAAGGAGCCACATGGACGACCCTCCAAATGGGTTGCCCAATTGCACTCCTTAATAGTCATGTTAAAATATTTGCCAACATCCTGGCAATCTGCCTTAGAGAACTTAGGCAGCAGTTGGTATTGCCATGCCAGACTGGCTTTGTCACGAACAGAGAAACAGGAGACATTATTCAACTGGCCCTAAATGTGGTTGATAAGGCCAGTGCATCAAATACGCATGTCCTGTTTCTCTCGCTAGACACAGAGAAGGTTTTTGACGAGTTGACTGAGAGTTCCTAACCAAAATGCTGGATAAGACATTCATGGGCCCACAAATAAATTCCTATGTATTGATAAATTATTACAGGCCTACTGAGAAGCTACAGATACACAGTTGTCTCTCCGAACCTATCCACAAACTCCAAGACATTTGACAAAGATGCCCTTTCTCGCCCCTGATCTTTTCTCTTGCCATTGAGCCCCTGTTTTACTGGGTGATGGTGAACCGATTGGATTCAGGCTTAGAAACGAAAAATGGGCCAGTGAAACTAGCCCTCTTCACTGCTGATGTCCTTTGTTCTTTTTACCAACCCCTCTGGCTCCTTCCCACCCCGCTGATGGAACGCAAACATTTCCATCAGCCTGGATTTTAAAGGAGTTGTCAGAAATCTACAGCAATGGGCGTGGGCAAAGAACGCAAAAATTCTGAGGCAGAACTCATGTACACCACTTTCTATGGCTACCACCATGATCTCGTGACCTCACCCACACCCTACAATGGTGAACCACAATAACCCTGCACTATTGGACAAAAGTTCGGAGGATGAGAGGGACCAAGACGTAGTCTTCCCTTCTAGCACCAGTGACACGAAACCCAGACTTCCCGCTGGGATTGGCCGACAAACATTGTCACAGATGGGGGAGAGGGAAATCTTTATGCCTAGGTCAATTATTTGAAGCAGGAGTCCCCAAGACGAGAGACCAGTGTACCAATAATTTCCAGCTCCGTTCCAAAGATCTGTTTGGTGTCACACAGCTCCTGCTTTGGGTTAGCCAGCCGGAGCTACAATTACAAGGGACGAGTGAACCCACGTAGGTCGAAGACATTTTCTCAGATGGGAACATCAACAAAATGCTTTCTCGCCTGTATAAAGAATTGGACAGAAACATTCTTGTGACACAACTTCCATACTACACCAACTTAGGCCTAGAATTGACTGAATCCTACTGGATGTGTTATATGGAAGTAGGCCTCATTATCAACAATCTGCCTACAGCATCGGGCAAATGCGTTTAACATCATACTGTACTGGTACCTTATGCCTTCTCGGCTCAAAGCAATGACCAACGCCTCATACATGTGTTGGAGGGGCTGCCAATCGAGAGGGTCCTACCTACATATGTGGTGGGAATGCCCACAGACACAATAGTCCTGGACCCTAAGTGTTGAGTGTCATAAAGAACATCATGAATGTGGCCCTCCCACGGCAACCACTAACTGCCCTATTGGGCCTAGTGGATGATGACGGATTGTCACCCCTTTCCATCAGACTACTTGCCTCAATGCTTTTAGTGGCCTTTCTGATGGATGCACAACACTGCTGACACCTTACACCACCAACGCTGGGAATGCGGTGAACTAAAATCTGAAACATCCACGCTATGGAGCTATTTACTGCAACTATGTGGGACACCATGCCCAAGTATACAAGATCTGAACGCCCTTCGTCAGCTATGCTAAACATGATGGTCAAGTACCCAGGCCCCCCAGTTGGTACCCCTAACTGAGGAAAGAAACACAGACTGAGCCGATTGAGGACAATAGCCATTGTGACACAAGAGGAGGGGAGGACATGCCATCCCTGATCTTTGGTTGTAGGGATATTGATGCAGTATCCATTTAATTTGTGCAACAGGATGTAACATGTGGAGGTGTCACCCACTCAAGTTGTACTGTGTGCAGGATCATTATTGTATTCATGACTAGATCTCTTACCTGGATGTTGGAAAAACTTTAAATAAAGTTGTTTAAAAAAAAGGCTGCAGCAGAGAAGGCTCCAGCAGAACAGGAAAGAAGGCGGCACCAGCAGCAACCCTGGCTCTTGAGGAAAAAACAATTGGCTCTGGAGGAATAGAATATTCTGGCCCATGAGAGGAACCAGGAGGAGTTGGATTTGAGATCCAAATGTGCCTTTGAGTCCGCTGAAGATGGTGGCAATGACAATGAAGTCCCTAGGAGAGGTAAAAGAATTAACATCCACAAAGACCTTATGCTAATGTGGTGGGGGACGACATTCATAAGTGGTGTGTAGCATATGAGGTGGCCCTGCATAGTCATAGAACCACAGGGGAGGCCTGGGGGGGACTAATCTAGGGAAACACATGGCAGTTTCTTGGAAGGTTACTCTGTTGTCCTAGAGGTAGCTGACCAGATGAGAAATGCCCCATTAAGGAAGCACTCACCACCTACGTTTCGTCTGACCCCTGAAAAGTATTGTCTGAGGTTCAGGGATAGCGAGAAGCAGTTCCAGCAGTCATGGGTGGATTTTGAGAATTCTTCCAGTAAGGCAAAGGGTGGGTGAAGGGCAGCAAAGTTATTGATTATGGTGAGCTTTATAATTTGTTAATGAAGAAGCACATACAGAGTAACTGTTTTACGGAGTTGTGTCAATACCTGATTGATATCAAGCTGACTGTGCAGAGAGAGCTTGCAAAAAAGGTTCATCTCTGGATCAGCACCAGTGTCAAAGAAGGCATTTGGGGGTGGGTTAAACCAAAGGGAAGGTGGACAGGGCCCCTACCAGCAAAAGGAGGGGGCTAAGATAAACAAAAGGAGTTCTCTAAAGGCCCCCAAAAAAGAATTTCCTAAGGAGGAAGTCCTATTCCTATTCCTCTTCTGATCATAGATGGGGATGGTTTAGTGGGAGGAAAGCCACTGGGGCCTTACCAGTCCCGGTGCTATGACGGTCTCTAATCAGGTCACAAGAAGGGAGATGACATCTGTCCCAAAATAAAGCAGATCCCACTAGTGGGTCCACACCAGGTATTTCCAAAGTAGTGCTAGGTGAGAAGGTGTCCCAGTTAGATTTGGAAACAGTGCAGAGGTTACCCTAGTGTCCCTGGATGACAAGGAGATGATACCCAAAGCTCACATGTCTGATAACACCAAGCAGCAGAGGCAGTCGTTTATCATCAATGGGCATTTGCCAGTGGTGACTGGTAGATTGTAAAAGTGGTAGGGTAGGAAATTTTAGATACGAGTGTAATGCACAAGCGTGTGCAGCGAGCGTGCCCAAACTGAACATGTAGTACGGGGGTTCTCCACCGGCAAGAAAACTTTGAAAAAATGCATTCTAATGGTGGGTTTTACTGCATACAGTTTTTAATGAAAGAGGCGATCAAAATGGGCCATATTACCAAACAAGTGTCAAGAAAACAAATGTCCCCGACATAATACATATTTGGTCTGGTTGCAAAATGTCCTACCAAGCCAAGCACACATACCTACCCGGGAAAATAGA
Source organism: Pleurodeles waltl (assembly GCF_031143425.1). Taxonomy (NCBI): domain Eukaryota; kingdom Metazoa; phylum Chordata; class Amphibia; order Caudata; family Salamandridae; genus Pleurodeles; species Pleurodeles waltl. The sequence continues at coordinate 81,238,484 of NC_090444.1, read as the reverse complement.
CACCCCTGGTGTTTTCTATCTGCAACATAACTTTACTTCTTAGCAAAATAGGTAGAGCAGATCCAAGAAAAGTGGGACAGTGTACACAATAAAGCCTGAAAAAACAAGATGGTGACAGATGGATCCATACATAGCATTTTGTAAGAGGCTGGCCTGTTATGTACTGTGCAAAGCTAGGCACACTGTGCGTGGGGTCCAGGCAACCGCACATTGGTTTACAGGGGTAAAACTAGATCACCTAATGCTCAAATTTTTAAGGTAGCTTGGTCGAGCAGTTAGGCCAGTCTTGGAGAAGTGCAAATCATTTGTTGTACTCACAGCATCAATCTTGCAACTCACACACTCAAAGGAATAACTCAAGACCAATTTATAAAAATACTTCAGATTTTTGTATGTTTTTAAGACCAAGATTATCAAAATTGGTAAGTACTTTTCGAGATATGAGATTTTGAACTTATATGAAAATAGTCTTTTTGTGTGTAATTACGCACCATAGGAATCAATGGTGGATCAACTTTAAAAATACACATAAAATCACATAGTTGGTTTAGCAAGTTCTTTTTTTGCAAGTTGGTCGATGTCGTTGGTGTTCACGCTGTGCCAGGTGGAGGAGTTCGGATGGTTCCGGGTTTCAGCTGGAGCAGCGGGAGAAGGTCTCTGGAGCTGGACAAGGGCCACTGTGGGGGACCACTTGGAAAAGAACTGCACAGGTAAGTTTAAAGTTGAGTCTTTGGAGTCCCCTTGGAGTCTCGGGGTCACAAGGGATGTGGGACCCCTAGGGCACAGCAGGTTCTTCGGTGCAGGGCACAGGGCAGCCGGGTGCAAAGCAAATCGGTGAGTCAAGAGCTGTGCACTAGTATGCCCTCGGTAGCAGGAGGTAATTTAGTTCAAGGGTTGTTTGCAGGACAACAGGGGCACTCTGGTGGGAGGTTTGGGATGTTCCTGAAGTCCTTCGACTGGGGCATCCTCCTGGTCCAGTTGCAGCCCCGGGCAGGCTGTTTTTCTGGGTGTCAGACGTTAGCTGACCAATACCCAGGGTATTAGCATGATTTGGCCGCTAGGGGTCGCAGTGCCGCCAAACTTGGCACACCTGTGGGGTTTGTCCTTGCAGTCGTCGGGATGAGTTTGGTCCAGCTGCAGTGTCTGGCTCGGTGTTAGTGGCTGGTCAGTAAAGTGGTCTTCACTGGCTTGCTGGTTTCTTTAAGTTATAGCGTGGTACCTCCACTGTGAAGGGAGTTCTTGGGCAATTTGCGAAGCCTAGAGGTCCTCTGGGGTTCTTGTGTAGTTGTACAGCAGCTCCTCAGCGGTGATTGTCGAGTCCAGGGTGCAGCAGGCAGGGTTTGGCATCTTTTCTTGGTAGGTCCAGTTCTTATGCTTCAGATCTTCTTTGTGCTGTTCTTCTTTTGCCCATCAAATCTGATTTTGTGGTCTAGGGATGCCTCCTAAATACTGTATTTAGTGGGCGTTTTAGGGGGAACCTGGTAGTGACTGTGTCACCTACCTTTGGGTGGCTACACACACTAAAGTGACCACTTCCAGGAGGAAGGGTCACTTCCCTATCCCTGATTGGCTATTTTCCTTCCATCCAAGATGGAGAAAAATGAAATGGGGTGCCCACCTCGCAGGCAACACCTTAGAGGTAGTGCATGATAGGTGGGGCCACTCCTCCTACCCTTTGTTTGAATTTCCCACCGTTGCTCCAGCCAAAAGTGGGGATTTGCATGGGGGTTATCTGCTACTAGCAGCAGGCCTGGGGGTTGAGTTTCAAAGGCAGTTAGCCCTTTCAAGCCCGCCACCAGGGCAGTGAACATTCCTGAGAGAAGGGGTGTGGGCACCTCCACCCAGATAGGGCTTTCTTCTGCAAACCAGAGAGATGGATCTGTACCCCAAATTTTTGTAGACTGAATGTCCTGAGGTGGCAGGCTGGATAGAATCAGTCTGCAACCATGCCAGGGTAGTTAGCTTTTGCAGGTGGCACCATTAAGGTGACCCCTGGGTACCATTTATAATGAATCCAATACTGGCACCAGTGTGGATTTATCATTCTGAATTGTTTGATTCCAAACAACCCAGGATTCAGAGTGGCCATCATGTTGCTGTGGAACTCGTACCGACCAGTTTCTAGCACATGTATTTTAAAATGTCTGCTCTGTTCACTCACTATGTTCCAGGTTTGGCAAGGACACTGTGGGGGCATACTGCTCATGCAGCTATGCCCTCACATACAACATACTGCACCTTGCCCTAGGGCTGAATTCGTGCCAGAGGGGTGACTTACTTATATGTTATGCAATGTGAAGTAGGCAGGCACACAGCTAGTGTGCCATGTCGAGTTTTCACTTTAGGTTTGCATCAGGGTACTCAGCCTGCAATGGCAGTGCTGGGTGTACCTGGATGCAGGGCCCTAGAGGGTGGCACAATTAGTGCTGCTTCCCTCAGGGGCCTACCCTTAGTACCTCCTGCCCTGGGCACCTAAGTACCATTTACTGGGTGTAGGAAAGTGCCACTGTTGGCATGGTTACCTCCCCCCCAACACACACACACTCACACTTTTTGCCTGATATCGATGCCAACTTTGATTGAAAATGTGTTGGGGTCCTGCTAACCAGGCCCCAGCACCAGTGTTCTATCCCCAAATCTGTACCTTTGTTTTCACAATTAGCACACCCATGGCACACAGTTAAGTCCCTTGTAAAAGGTACCCATGGTACCAAGGGCCCTGTGGCCAGGAAAGATCACCAAGGGCTGCAGCATGTATTATGCCACCCTGGGGGACCCCTCACCATGCACATGCACATTGCCTTTGCAGCTTGTGTGTGTTGGTGGGGAGAAAACGGCAAAGTCGACATGGCACCCCTCTCAGGGTGCCATGCCCACAAACCACTGTCTTTGGGATAGGTAAGTCACCCCTTTAGCAGGCCTTACAGCCCTAAGGCAGGGTGCCCTATACCACAGGTGAGGGCATGGCTATATGAGCAACATGGCCATATAGGGGGTCATTCTGACCCTGGCGGTCATGGACCGCCAGGGCCAACGACCGCGGAAGCACCGCCAACAGGCTGGCAGTGCTTCTGGGGCCATTCTGACCGCGGCGGTAAAGTCGCGGTCAGAAAAGGGAAACCAGCGGTTTCCCGCCGCCCCAGGGAATCCTCCACGGCGGTGCTGCAAGCAGCGCCGCCATGGGGATTCCGACCCCCTTCCCGCCATCCTGTTTCTGGCGGTTTTCACCGCCAGAAACAGGATGGCGGGAACGGGTGTCGTGGGCCCCCTAACAGGGCCCCATTAAGATTTTCAGTGTCTGCTTGGCAGACACTGAAAATCGCGACAGGTGCAACTGCACCCGTCGCACACCAGCAACTCCGCCGGCTCCATTCGGAGCTGGCTTCCTCGTTGCTGGGGCTTTCCCGCTGGGCGGGCGGGCGGCCTTTTGGCGGTCGCCCGCCAGCCCAGCGGGAAAGTCAGAATGACCGCCGCGGTCTTTTGCTCGCGGTACGGTCTTCTGGCGGTTCCCGCCGCCCGCGGGGGTCAGAATGACCCCCATAGTGTCTAAGTCCATTCTTAGGCATTGTAAGTGCAGTGTAGCCACATTGAATATATGATCTGGGAGTTTGTCATTATGAACTCCACAGCTCCATAAGGTCTTCACTGAATACTGGGTAGTTTGGTACCAAACTTCTCAGCACAATAAACCCACACTGATGCCAGTGTGGGATTTATTGAGAAATGCACTCAGAGGGAGATGCCCTCTGTATGTTAGCCAAACTGATAGTGAAGGACTGACCGGTCTGTGCCAGCCTGCCACTTTCAGACGAGTTTCTGACCACATCGGGTGAGAGCCTTGTGCTCTCTGTGGTCAGAAACAAAGCCTGTCTTGGGTGGTGGTGCTTCACACCCTTCCCCCAGCAGGAACTATAACACCTGGCGGTGAGTCTCAAAGGCTCAAGTCTTGTGTTACAGTGCCCAAGGGCACCCTAGCTAGTGGAGTTGCCCGCCCCCGGACAAAGCCCCACTTTTGGCAGGAAATCCGGTGGGAACATTAGGGAAATCAGGGAGAGCTGAGGTGACACCCCCCCCCCCCCCCCCCCCCAGGCAGAATCCTTGTAGGAAAATGCCTCTGTTGGCATGGTTACCCCCTAATGTTTTGCATTTTGTTGATGCTAGTTATGATTGAAAGTGTGCTGGGGCCCTGCTAACCAGGCCCGGCACCAGTGTTCTTTCCCTAAACTGTACCTTTGTCTCCACAATTGGCACAGCCCTGGCACACAGATAAGTCCCTTGTAACTGGTACCCCTGGTACCAAGGGCCATGTGGCCAGGGAAGGTCTCTAAGGGCTGCAGCATGTATTATGCCACCCTGGGGTCCCCTCACTCAGCACATGCACACTGCTTCACAGCTTGTGTGTGCTAGTGGGGGGGGGGACTAAGTCGACATGGCACTCTCCTCAGTGTGCCATGCCCACAACCCACTGACTGTGGCTTACGTAAGTTACCCCTCTAGCAGGCCTTACAGCCCTAAGGCAGGGTGCACTATACCACAGGTGAGTGCATAGCTGCACTAGCACTATGCCCCTACAGTGCCTAAGCCAATTCATAGACATTGTAAGTGCAGGGTAACCATAAAGTGTATATGGTCTGGGAGTTTGTCAAATACGAACTCCACAGTTCCATAATGGCGACACTGAATACTGGGAAGTTTGGTATCAAACTTCCCAGCACAATAAATGCACACTGATGCCAGTGTAGGATCTATTGAGAAATGCATACAGCAGTACCAGTCAAACTACTAGTGCTAGGCTGACCAGTTTCTGCCAGCCTGCCACACCCAGACAGGTTTATGGCCACATGGGGTGAGTGCCTTTGTTACTCTGTGGCCAGGAACAAAGCCTGCACTGGGTGGAGGTGCTTCACACCTCCCCCTGCAGGAACTGTAACACCTGGCGGTGAGCCTCAAAGGCACAAGCCTGGTGTTAATAGCACCGCAGGGCACTCCAGTTAATGGAGATGCCTGTCCCCCGGACACAGCCCCCACTTTTGGTGGCAAGTCCAGAGGAGATGAGAAAAACAAGGAGGAGTCACCCTCCAGCCAGGACAGCCCCTAAGGTGTCCTGAGCTGAGGTTACCCCTGCCTTAGGAAATCCTCCATCTTGCTTTGGAAGATTCCCCCCCAATAGGATTAGGGATGTGCCCCCCTCCCCACAGGAAGGAGGCACAAGGAGGGTGTAGCCACCCTCCAGGACAGTAGCCTTTGGCTACTGCCCCCATACCTAAACACACCTCTAAATTGTGTATTTAGGGGCGACCCTGAACCCAGGAAACCAGATTCCCGACAACTTACAAAAAGAAGAAGGATTGCTGACCTGAAAGCCCCACTGAGATGACGGAGACGACAACTGACTTGGCCCCAGCCCTACCGGTCTGTCTCGAGACTCAAAGAACCTGCACAGTGACACATCCAGCGACCTCTGAGGATTCCGAGGACTGCCCTGCAACCAAAGGACCAAGAAACTCCTGTGGGCAGGGGCTCTGTCCATACAGCAACAAAGAAACCATCTTTAAAGGGACTCCAGCCTCACTCCGGAAGTGTGAGTCCTCTACACTCTGCACCCGACGCCCCCGGCTCGTGTCCTGAAGAACCAACACTGCAGAGAGGACCCCCAGGCGACTCTAACGACGTGGACACCCTGAGACGACTTCCCTGCACCACCACAGCATCGCCTGCAGAGAGAATCCAGAGGCTTCCCCTGACCGCGACGCCCGGTAACAAAGGAACCTGACACCTGGAAGAAGCACTGCACCTGCAGCCCCCAGGCCCGAGAGAAACCAACTACCAGTGCAGGAGTGACCAGCAGGCGGCCCTTATCCTTGCCCAGTCGGTGGCAGGCCCGAGAAGCCCCCCTGTGCCCTGCCTGCATTGCCAGAGTGACCCCGGGTCTCTCCATTGATTTCTACCTAAAACCCTACACCTACTTCACACACTGACCCTGACCGCCCCTGTGCCGCTGAGGGTATATTTTGTGTTCCTGTTTGTAACCCTCCCCCTCCAGTGCTCTACAAAAAAAACCTGGTCTGTTCCCCGAGGACGCAGGTACTTACCTGTTAGCAGACTGGAACCGGAGCACCCCTGGTCTCCATAGGCACCTATGCTATTTGCGCCCTACTTTGACCTCTGCAGCTGACCGGCCCTGTGTTGCTGGGTGTTTGGGGTTAACTTGAACCCCTAACAGTGGGCTGCCTATGCCCCGGAGACTGAACTTGTAAGTGCTTTACTTACCTGAAAAACTAACCATTACTTACCTCCCCCAGGAACTGTTGATTTTTGCAGTGTCCACTTGTAAAATAGCTTATTGCCATTTTTGCCAAAACTGTGTACATTACTGTTTTCATTCAAAGTTCCATATTTACCTATGCCAAGTAACTTGCAATTTATGTACTTACTTGAATTCTGAATCTTGTGGTTCTAAAATAAATTAAGAAAATAATATTTTTCTATATAAAAACCTATTGGCCTGGAGTTAAGTCTTTGAGAGTGTGTTCCCATTTATTGCCTGTGTGTGTACAACAAATGCTTAACACTACCCTCTGATTAGCCTACCGCTCGACCACACTACCACAACATAGAGCATTAGTATTATTTAATTTTGCCACTATCAACCTCTAAGGGTAACTTTGAGATAGTATATACAGAGTCAACATCCTACAATGCTCCATCTTGGTTTGGAGGACAGGGAACAGTAAGGTTAGGATTGTGTCCCCCTCCCCAAAGGGAGTGGACACAAAAAGGGTGTAGCCACCCTCAGGGACAGTAGCCATTGGCCACTGCTCTTTGACCCCTGTAACGCCCCTAAATCCAGGATTTAAGGGCTCCCCTGAACCCAAGTTGTGAGATTTCTGGCGACCTCACAAGAAGAAAGAAGAAGGACTGCTAAGCTGAAACCCCAGCAGAGAAGAAGGAAGAAGAAAACTGACTTGGCCCCAGCCCTGCCTGCCTGTCTCCTGCTTCCAAGAACCTGCAAAAGAAAACTGACGGATCCTGCGGGACAAGCAACCTCTGTTCAGCTCCAGAGGACTGCCATGCATGACAGAGGACCAAGAACTCCTGTGGACAGCGTTCCTGTCCAGAAAGAAACTCCATCCAAGTATTCTAGAGCCTCCTTACATCTGTGAGTCCTGACCACTCTGCACCCGACGCCCACAGCCCAGGTGGCCCAACCGGCTGAAAAGGATCCCCAGGCGATTCCGAGCAACTACCCACCCTGGGTTGACCTCTCCTGCCCATCACTACTACGCCTGCAGTGTGAATCCAGAGGACCCCCCCGACCACGCAATCTCCAGACGAAGATATCCGACGCCTAAAGGTATACTGCACCCGCAGCTCCCAGGCCTTGGAGAACCTGACCACTGGTGCAGCAACGTTCAGCAGGCAGTCCCCCTACTTGCCCAGCCTGTGATTTTCCCGACCCAGCCCACTGGACCCAGTCTGCAGCACCTAAGTGACCCCCGGGGTCCCCTCATAGAAAAACATTGGGAGCCCAACGCTCTGTTTGCACCCTGCACCTGGCCGCCCTTTGCCGGTGAGGGTGTGTGTTTGGTGTCTATTTGTGCCCCCCTATGCTCCTCTAAACCCCCATGTCTGCCCTCCGAAGACGCATGTACTTACCTGCCTGTAGATCTGAAACCGAGTGCCCGCAGTCTCCATAGGAGCCCATGCTAAATTTTCCTCAATGTTGACCTCTGCACCCCTCTTGCCCCGTGTTGCTTGTGGTGGGTGTTTGGGGTTAACTTGAACCCTAACATGTGGACTTCCTAAAACCCTGAGACTGGAACTGGACGTTTTGTACTTATTTGCAAATCAAACTAACCTTTCTCAGGAACTGTTTCTGAAAATTGCACTGTCAACTTTTAAAACAGATGATTGCCAATATTTCAAAAACTGTATAACTTATCGATTTCAAACAAAGTATTATTGATATATGTGTGAAATACGAATCACTTGTGGTTCTAGAAATAAATTAAGAAAATATATTTTTGCTATATGAAAAACCATTGGTCTGGAGTTAAGTCATTGAGTGTGTACTGCTTCTATTTTCTGTGTGTGTACAACAGATCCCTTGCACTACCTCCTGATGAGCCTAACTGCTCAACCACACTACCACAAAAGAGAGCATTAGCATCTCATTTTGATGTAGTATATACAGAGCCAGCTTCCTACACTAGAGGTTTATGGTGGCAGCCAAGGGTGTCTCCAATTGTGCCCAGGCATTGCAACAATTTAGGGAAAGAACTCTGGCCCAGGGAACCTAGTTAGCAGGGGCCCTGGTCACTATCAACGTCTAGGCTACATCATATATCATGCAAAAAGTGGGGGGCTAACCATCTCAAAAAGAGGCCTTTTCTCTCACTAACCACCCTCCCAATGAAAGAGGATGAGATTACCCTTTCCCTAGTGAGTCCTCATCATCTAAGTGGAAGAACCTGGAGAGACCATCTGCATTGGCATGGGCAGTCCCAGGTCTGTGTTCCACTTGAAAGTTCATTCCCTGTAGGGAAATGGACCACCTAAACAGTTTTGGGTTTTCACCCGTCATCTGTTGTAGCCATCTGAGAGGCCTGTGGTCAGTCTGAACTATGAAGTGAGAGCCAAAAAGGTATGGCCTCAGCTTCTTCAAGGCCCAAACCACAGCAAAGGCTTCCCTCTCTATGGCACTCCAATTTTATTCTCTAGGGAGTAGTTTCTCGCTTATAAAAGAAACTGGCTGGTCATGTCCATCATCATTTTTCTGGGAAAGGACTGCTCCTATCCTATCCCCATTTCAGAAGCATCTATCTGATAGAGACTTCTAGCTGCAGATTCCTTACCTTTGAATTTCCTGGCATCAGCTTGGAATCTAGAATTTTTTGCTGAGCAGTACCTTGTGTGTGCCGTCGTTCTGATCCGCGTGGCGTCGTTGGAGCCATCTGTGATGTCACCGTCACCAATAAAGGCACCAACCCGGCATGGGTAGGTCAGTTCTTTTCCTTCCGCGACAGTTAAGCGAGTCATCCTCTGCTTTTTTTGACCTTTTTGTCGACGCATTTTGAAGTCTGTGCGCAGATGTCATTGAGGAAGACAGGGTTCAAGCCGTGTGGTGCATGCCATCGTGCCATGTCGGTTATGGACCCCTATCAGGTACGTCTCTGGTGCCTCGACAGAGAAAGCGATTCGAAGTCGTGTTCTGACTGCCGGGCCACGGCCTCCAAAGCTTTGAGAGAACGGTCTCTGAAGCTCATGGCGGCCCGACAGTCGACTTCAGTTGGCGCGACTCCTAGGAGGTCACGGTCCCGATCAAGGGGGAGGTCGCGGGACCGCTCCAGGAGCCCTGAGTCTTCTTCATCGCACTTGAGATCCTCCAGGCACTCAGGAAAGAGGCACAAAAAGAAGTTCAAGCGGACTTTGACTTTGCCTTCGCTGCACCCGTCGGTCGACGAGGTGTCGTGGGAACGTCGACATTCCGAGCACGGCTCCATGGAACCAATGCCAGGGCCGACTTGATGTCTCCCCCCTTTTCCAGGAGCCGGAGCGTCCTCTCAACTCAGGGAGTTTAACAAAGCCATGCTCCTCGTATTTGAGTGGGCCGTCCCTGCTGGTGCGCCTTTGGGCCCTGCGGGGTCGGCAGGGGCCCATTCGGATTCCACTCTAAGAGCTTTGGCCTTGGCACCATTGGGGACTCCTGGATATTATACTGGATCCGGAATGATGGCGAGTGCACACAATCGGCCTCCGCCTGCATCGTTCCTGACATCAACGCTCCCCGCTCCATCGGTGCCCACTGGCGGTGCAAGCCTCATTCTCATCCCACACAATCCGGAGCTGGAACAATGTCGTACAATGCCGATTCTGACTTCGACGGTGCTGACAGGGGCCAGATCAGTGCCTGAGGTACAGGGGAGGAATGGGAGGGCCCTCATGACCCTTTAGAATATGCTTTGGAGCATATGGACTGGTATAAGAAACTATGGGAAGCCAGTGGACTGGATACTTCCCGAAATACTGTCATGCTCTCACCTACTGTGGCTACAGAAGATGGACTTTCATATACTATGGTGATTCATAGGGCAGCTGAGGTCTTGGACCTAGATTTGCCGACAGTGCCAGTCAGGACTAACCTCCTGACTAAGGTGCTTCAGCCGGGGGGTTTCCACATCAGAACCAATGTTACCCTTTAATGAAGCCCTCACTGATGTCCTGCTGGGAACATGGTCCAAATCCAGGGGCTCCTGTTAATAGGACAATCGGCTGCCGCCACAGACCAGCTCCTAATGATCCTAGTTTCCGCACCCAACCCCCCACCCCTGAGAGCTTGGTGGTCCAGGCCTCCACTTCCCATGGTGCCTTCCCTTCCGCACCCCCAGATAGGTAATCTAAGAGGCTGGACTAACTTGCGAAGAAGATGTTTTCTTCCTCCAGCCTGGCATTGAGGTCCGTAAACACCTCATGTCTAGTGGGTCGTTTTTCACATACTTTATGGGATACAGTGGCACAGGTGCTGCCACAAGTTCCGGAGGGCTTACAGGACACTCTCTCACAAGCTGTTAAAGATGGGAGAGACGCAGCCAGGCTTATGATTAGGTGTGTTTTGGACATGACCGGCTCGCTGGACAGAGCGATTTCATCAACGGTGGCCCTTTGACGTCATGCCTGGCTTTGTATTTCTGGCTTTTCGGGGAATGTTGAGGCGAATCTTATAGACATACCCGTCGATGGCTCATGCCTATTTGGAGAAAAGGCAGACTCGGCACTTGAGCGGTTCAAAGAGTCTCTGGCTACGGCCAGATCCTTGGGCCTATCTGCACCCGCACCCCAGCAGTCTGCCTTTCGCCCCATTTGAGGTTTCGGAAGGGATGTGTACCACACCACCCACCAGTCAGCCACTGTCCTTCGTCAACTCAACATCAAGTACGAGGTTGTGGTACCTTCGGACCTAGAGGGTCTAGCCAAAGGTCGACCACCACCAAGCCCCCCTCCTCCACAGCGCCCAAGTCCTCCTAGTATGATTCTGCAAGACCACTCGCGTCCATTTGGAGGGAGGATTCAATTTTATCTCCCTCACTAGCTGTCCTTAACATCGGACAAATGGGGCTTGCAGATCATACAGAAGGGCTATTCCCTCACCTTTTAGTCTTTCCCTCCCTCTGTGCCTCCATTAAAAGAATGGCTGATAGAGGATCCTGTTCTCTTGCTCCGCAAGGAGTTTGCGGCTCTCCTGGCCAAGGGACCCATAGAAAGGGTCCCAATGTCAGAAGTAGGCAGTGGTTGCTATTCCCACTAATTTCTGAGTGCCTAAAAGAACATGGGTCTTCGCCCTAATCTTGATTTACAGGACATCAATCTCTCCCTCAAAAGGAGAAATTCAAGATGCTCATACTTGTCTGCCCTGGACCAAAGAGAGTGGCTGGTAGTGCTGGGCTTGCAGGATGTGTATTTTCACATCCTTATCCTGCCTGTCCACAGGCGTTACTTGTGGTTCAAGATGGACCACGAGCAATTCCAGTTTATCGTGCTCCCCTTCGGTCTCACCAGTGCCCCTCGGGTGTTCAGAAAAGTGATGGCGGTGGTAGCAGCTCATCTGCACAGGTTACGGATTCCAGTCTTCCCCTACCTCGATGACTGGCTGTTGAAGTCTCCCACTGCCCAGGCTCTCGTCACCCACCTTCAGACTACGGCAAACCTCCTGCATTAGTTGGGGTTCACTATAAATGTGCCAAAATCACTTGACTCCCTCTCAGAAGCTCCTTTTCATGAGAGCTGTTCTGGACACAGTGCAGTGTCAGGCTTATCCTCCCGAGCAGCGAGTCCAGGATATTCAGGTTATGATACTAATGTTTCGGCCTCTATTCTGGATTTCAGTGACACAGACTCTGAGGCTGCTGGGCCTCATGGCCTTGTGCATCCTGTTAGTCAAACATGCCAGATGGCATATGAGGGCTCTGCAGTGGGTCCTGAAGTTCCAGTTGGCACAGCATCAGGGAAATCTCACGGAAACGGTTCAGATCTCAGGAGAAACTGCAAAAGATCTGCAGTGGTGGTTGGTGAACTGCGATTGGGTCAGAGGCAGACTCCTCTCCCTTTCCCAACCAGATCTCACAGTAGTGACAGGTGCGTCACTTCTGGGACGGGGCGGCCATCTGGGAGAGGTGGAGATCAGAGGCCTCTGGTCTCCGGCGGAATCCAGACTCCATATCAACTTACTGGAGCTCTGGGTGATCCGACTGGCATTGAAAGCATTTCTTCTGGTTATAAAGGGGAAGATGGCGCAGGTGTTCACAGACAACACTACTGCAATGTGGTACTACAACAAGCAGAGCAGAGTGGGGTCATGGATCCATTGTCAAGTAGCCCTGCGTCTCTGGACATGGCTGAAACAGCAGGGCATAACCCTGGTGGTTCGACACCTGGCAGGTTCTCTGAACGCCAGGGCGGACGAACTAGGCTGTCGATGCCTAGCAGATCACAAATGGTGTCTCCACCCAGAAATGGTGCAAGGACTCTTTCAGCAGTGGGAGAGCCTTGGTAAGATCTGTATGCCTCCACAGAGAACACCCAATGTCAGCAGTATTGCGTGTTGGAGTTTTCAAGGCGGCAATCGTTCACCAACGCTTTTTGTCGTAAGTGGAATTCAGGCCTCCAGTATGCCTTTCCGGCCATACCACTTCTGCCCAGAGTTCTCAAGAAAATCAAGAACGACCAGGCCGAAGTAATCCTAGTGGCTATGGATTGGGTACGGAGAGTCTGGTATCCCAAGCTTCTTAGAATAAGCATCGATCCTCGATCAGGCTGCCCCTTTGCAAGGATCTTCTGTGTCAGCAGCAGGGGACAGTTCTCCACCCAAGCCTGTCAACTATACTCCTTCATGCGTGGAGGTTGAGCGGCGGTAGTTGATGGCTTTTGACCTTCCTCCCGAAGTCTGTAAAGTTATTCTGGCAGCCAGGCATCCCTCCACTAAAAAGAGTATGTGCCTGCCGTTGGAAACGTTTTGTACATTGTTGTGCAGAAAGAGATATTGATCCTCTTTCTGCTTCTCATTCTGATGTCCTTGTCTTTATTCTATTCCTTGCCTGTAGGAAGGTGGCTCTGTATATACTATCTCAAAGTGAGAGATAGTGTGCACAGAGTCCAAGGGTTCCCTTTAGAGTTTGGTAGTGGCAAAATTAGATAATTCTAATGCCCTATTTTGTGGTAGTGTGGTCGAGCAGTAGGCTTATCAGAGGGTAGTGTTAAGCATTTGTGTGTGCACACAGGCAATAAATGAGGAACACACACTCAAAGACTTAACTCCAGGCCAATAGTTTTTATATAGAAAAATATATTTTCTTAATTTATTTTAGAACCACACGATTCAAGATTTGAGGTAAGTACATAAAATGCAAGGTACTTCACACAGGTAAGTATGGAACTTTGAATTAAAGCAGTAGTACACACAGTTTAGGTTAAAATGGCAATAAGTGGACACACTGCAAAAATCAACAGTTCCTGTGGGAGGTAAGTTTGGTTAAGTTTCTCGGGTAAGTAAAGCACTTACACAGTCAGTCTCCAGGGCATAGGCAACCCCAAAGTCACCGCACCAGCAACACAGGGCCGGTCAGGTGCAGAGGTCAAAGGAGGGCCTAAAACACTTAGGCACCTGTGGAGAACAGGGGTGCTTTGGTTCCATTCTGCTAGCAGCTAGCAGGTAAGTACCTGCGTCCTCGGGGAGCAGACCAGGGGAGTTTTGTAGAGCACTGGGGGGGGAACACAAACAGGCACACAAAACACGCCCTCAACGGCACAGGGGCGGCCAGGTGCAGTGTGCAAAGTAGGCGTCAGGTTTGCTATTGAAAGCAATGGAGGGACCCAGGGGTCACTTAGGCGATGCAGACAGGGCACAGGGGAGCTTCTTGGGCCAGCCACCGACCGGGCTAGGAAGAGGGCCGCCTGCTGGTCACTCCTGCACTGGAAGGTGGTTCATCTTGGTCCTGGGTGCTGCGGATGCAGTGCTTGGTCCAGGCGTCGGGTTCCTTGTTACCAGGCAGTGGCGGTCAGGGGGAGCCTCTGGATCCTCTCTGCAGGCGTTGGGGTCGACTCAGGGTACTCACATCGTCGTAGTCGCCTGGCAGTCCTCTCTGCGATGTTTGTTCTCTGGAGCTCGAGCCGAGGGCGTCGGGTGCAGAGTAAGAAGTCTCACGCTTCCGGCCGGAAGAGAGAGTTCTTTCGGAGTTCCTAAAAAGTTGCAAAGGTGTTGCAGTTTTTTAACAGAGCCGCTGTTCTCTGGAGTTTCTTGGTCCTTCGGGTTCAGGGCAGTCCCCTGAGTCTTCAGCGGCCACTGGTCCCTGTCGGGTGCGTTGCTGTGCAGGTTCTTTGAGTCTGGAGACAGGCCGGTAGGGCTGGGGCCAAGTCAGTTGTAGTCTCCGTCATCTCTGCGGGGCTTTCAGGTCAGCAGTCCTTCTTCTTGTTGTAGGTTGCAGGAATCTGATTTCCTGGGTTCAGGGTTGCCCCTAAATACTACATTTAGGGGTGTGTTTAGGTCTGGAGGGCAGTAGCCAATGGCTACTGTCCTGGAGGGTGGCTACACCCTCTTTGTGCCTCCTCCCTGAGGGGAGGGGGGGCACATCCCTATCCCAATTGGGGGAATCATCCAATCTCAAGATGGACTATTTCTAAAGGCAGGGGTCATCTCAGCTCAGGGCACGTTAGGGGCTGTACTGACTGGTGGGTGACTCCTCCTTGTTTTTCTAATTATCTTCTCCAGCCTTGCCGCCAAAAGTGGGGGCAGTGGCCGGAGGGGTGGGCATCACCACTAGCTGGGATGCCCTGGGGTGCTGTAACAAAAGGCATGAGCCTTTGAGGCTCACCGCCAGGTGTCACAGTTCCTGCAGGGGGAGGTGAGAAGCACCTCCACCCAGTACAGGCTTTGTTCCTGGCCACAGAGTGACAAGGGAACTCTCCCCATGTGGCCAGAAACTCGTCTGGTTGTGGCAGGCTGGCAGAAACTGGTCAGCCTAGCACTAGGAGTTGGACTGGTATTCAGGGGGCATCTCGAAGGTGCCCTCTGGGTGCATTTCACAACAAATTCCACACTGGCATCAGTGTGCATTTATTGTGCTGAGAAGTTTGATACCAAACTTCCCAGATTACAGTGTAGCCATTATGGAACTGTGGAGATCGTATTTGACAAACTCCCAGACCATATACTCTTTATGTCTACCCTGCACTTACAATGTCTACGGTTTTGCTTAGACACTGTAGGGGCATAGTGCTCATGCACTTATGCCCTCACCTATGGTATATTACACCCTGCCTTAGGGCTATAAGGCCTGCTAGAGGGGTGACTTACCTATCCCACAGGCAGTGTGAGGAGGGCATGGCACTCTGAGGGGAGTGCCATGTCGACTTAGTCATTTTCTCCCCACCAGCACACACAAGCTGTAAGGCAGTGTACATGTGCTGAGTGAGGGGTCTCCAGGGTGGCATAAGACATGCTGCAGCCCTTAAAGACCATCCCTGGCATCAGGGTCCTTGGTACCAGGGGTACCATTTAGAAGGGACTTATCTGGGTGCCAGGGATGTGCCAGTTGTGGGAACAAAGGTACAGTTTAGGGAAAGAACGCTGGTGCTGGGGCCTGGTTAGCAGGGTTCCAGCACACTTTCATTCATAACTGGCATCAACAAAAGGCAAAAAGTCAGGGGGTAACCATGCCAAGGAGACATTTCGTTACACAACCCCCACCACCCCAAACGAAAGAGGATGAGACTAACCTTTCCCAAGAGAGTCTTAATTTTCTAAGTGGAAGAACCTGGAAAGGCCATCAGCATTGGCATGGGCAGTCCCTGGTCTGTTTTCCACTACAAAGTCCATTCCCTTTAGGGATATGGACCACCTCAACAGTTTAGGGTTTTCTCCTTTCATTTGCATTGGCCATCTGAGAGGTCTGTGGTCAGTTTGAACTATGAAGTGAGTACCAAAAAGGTATGTCTCAAGTTATTCAGGGACCAAACCACAGCAAAGGCCTCCCTCTCAATGGCACTCCAACGCTGCTCCCCGGGGAGTAACCTCCTGCTAATAAAAGCAACAGGCTGGTCAAGGCCATCATCATTTGTTTGGGACAGGACTGCTCTTATCCCATGCTCAGAGGCATCTGTCTGCACAATGAACTGCTTAGAGTAATCTGGAGCTTTCATAACTGGTGCTGTACACATAGCTTGCTTCAGGGTGTCAAAGGCCTTTTGACATTCCACGGTCCGGTTCACTTTCTTGGAGGTCAGTTCTGTGAGGGGTGTCACTATTGATCCATATCCCTTCACAAACCTCCTATAGTACCCAGTCAAGCCAAGGAATACTCTGACTTGAGTCTGGGTTTTTGGAGCTACCCAGTCCAGAATAGTCTGGATCTTGAGTTGGAGTGGTTGAACTTGGCCTCCACCTACAAGGTTACTCAAGTAAACCACAGTACCCTGACGTGTCTGACATTTAGATGCCTTGATAAAGAGGCCTGCTGCCTGCAGGGCCTGCAAAACCTTCTTCAGGTGGAGCAGGTGATCGTGCCAGTTGGATCTAGATAGCAGTATCATCACGATAAGCTGCACGAAAGGTCTCCAAGCCAGCAAGGACTTGATTCACCAACCTTTGGAAGGTATCGGGGGCATTCTTTAAGCCAAAGGGCGTCACAGTAAACTGGTAGTGCCCATCAGGTGTAGAGAATGCTGTTTTCTCTTTTGCTCCTGGTGCCATTTTTATTTGCCAGTACCCTGCTGTCAAGTCAAAGGTACTTAAGTATTTGGCAGTACCTAATTTGTCTATTAGCTCATCTGCCCTTGGGATGGGGTGAGCACCTTTCTTGGTGACAGAGTTGAGCCCTCTGTAGTCTACACAAAACCTCATCTCTCTCTTGCCATCTTTTGTGTGAGGTTTGGGGACTAAAACCACTGGGCTGGCCCAGGGACTGTCAGAGTGCTCAATCACTCCCAACTCCAGCATCTTGTGGACTTCCACTTTTATGCTTTCCTTAACTTGGTCAGACTGTCTAAATATTTTATTCTTGACAGGCATACTGTCTCCTGTGTCCACATCAAGGGTACACAGGTGTGTCTGACCATGGGTTAAGGAAAATAGCTCAGCAAACTGCTGGAGGACTTGCCTGCAGTCAGCCTGCTGTTGGCCAGAGAGGGTGTCTGAATAGATCACTCCATCTACTGAGCCACCTTTAGGGTCAGTGGAGAGGAGATCAGGGAGAGATTCACTCTCAGCTTCCTGGTCCTCATCTATAACCATTAACATGTTTACATCTGCCCTATCATGAAAGAGTTTGAGGCGGTTCACATGGGTCACCCTTTTGGGGGTCCTGCTAGTGCCTAGGTCCACCAGGTAGGTGACCTGACTCTTTTTCTCAAGAACTGGGTAAGGGCCACTCTGTAGGAGGCTGGCCTGGCTTGTAGTGGGTACCAGAGGTACTTACACCTTGTGCCAGGTCCAGTTATTCCTTATTAGTGTAGAAGAGGTGTTTCTAGCAGCTTAGGCTGATAGAAGGTAGCTATGGCAAAGCAGCTTAGGCTGAACTAGGAGACATGTAAAGCTCCTACTATACCACTGGTGTCATATGCACAATATCATAAGAAAACACAATACACAGATACACTAAAAATAAAGGTACTTTATTTTTATGACAATATGCCAAAAGTATCTCAGTGAGTACCCTCAGTATGAGGATAAGTTATATACACAAGATATATGTACACAAACCAAAATTATGCAGATAATAGCAAAAGGAAGTAATGCAAGCAATGTAAAGTTACAGTAGATTGCAATAGGAGCACATAGGTATAGGGGCAACACAAACCATATACTCCAAAAGTGGAATGCGAACCACAAATGGACCCCAAACCTATGTGAGCTTGTAGAGGGTCGCTGGGACTGTAAGAAAACAGTGAGGGTTAGAAAAATAGCCCACCCCAAGACCCTATAAGGTAGGTGTAAAGTGCACCTACAACCCCCAGAGAGAACAGAAGTCGTGATAGGGGGATTCTGCAAGGAAAACAAACACCATCAATGCAACAACCGTGGATTTCTGGACCTGAGTACCTGTAAGACAAGAGGACCAAGTCCAAGAGTCGCGACAGTGTCAAGAGTGGGCAGGAGCCCAGGAAATGCCAGCTGAGGGTGCAAGGAAGCTGCCACCAGGTGGAAGAAACTTGGTGTTCTGCAAGAACGAAGAGGACTAGGAACTTCCCCTTTAGAGGATGGATGTCCCACGTCGTGAAGAAGCTTGCAGAGGTGTTCCCACGCAGAAAGACCGCAAACAAGCCTTGCTAGCTGCAAGGGTCGCGGTTAGGGTTTTTGGATGCTGCTGTGGCCCAGGAGGGACCAGGATGTCGCCACTTGGATGAGGAGACAGAGGGGGCGCCCAGCAAGTCAGGGAGCCCTCACAGAAGCAGGCAGTACCCGCAGAAGTACCTGAACAGGCACTTGGAAGAAGAGTGAACCGGAGTCCAAGTGAAGTCACAAAAGGGAGTCCCATGACGCCGGAGGACAACTCAGAAGGTTGTGCACTGCCGGTTAGAGTGTCGGGGACCCAAGCTTGGCTATGCACGAAGGAAATCCTGGAAAAGTGCACAGAAGCCGGAGCAGCTGCAAATCATGCGGTACCCAGCAATGCAGTCTAGCGTGGGGAGGCAAGGACTTACCTCCACCAAACTTGGACTGAAGAGTCACTGGACTGTGGGAGTCACTTGGACAGAGTTGCTGCGTTCCAGGGACCACGCTCGTTGTGCTGAGAGGGGACCCCGAGGACCAGGGATTCAGTCTTTTGTTGCCTGCGGTTGCAGTGGGAAGATTCCGTCGACCCACAGGAGATTTCTTCAGAGCTCCTGGTGCAGAGAGGAGGCAGGCTACCCCCAGAGCATGCACCACCTGGGAACAGTCGAGAAAGCCGGCAGGATGAAGTGATACAAGGCTGCTAGTAGTCGTCTTGCTACTTTGTTGCGGTTTTGCAGGTGTCGTGAGCAGTCAGCGGTCGATCCTTTGGCAGAAGGTGAAGAGGGAGATGCAGAGGAACTCTGGTGAGCTCTTGCATTCGTTATCTGGTGAGATCCCCAAAGCAGAGACCCTAAATAGCCAGAAAAGGAGGTTTGGCTACCTGGGAAGGAGGATTGGCTACCAAGAGAGTAAGAGCCTATCGGAAGGAGCCTCTGACGTCACCTGCTGGCACTGGCCACTCAGAGCAGTCCAGTGTGCCACAAACACCTCTGTTTCCAAGATGGCAGAGGTCTGGGACACACTGGAGGAGCTCTGGGCACCTCCCCAGGGAGGTGCAGGTCAGGGGAGTGGTCACTCCCCTTTCCTTTGTCCAGTTTCGTGCCAGAGCAGGGCTGGGGGATCCCTGAACCGGTGTGGACTGGCTTATGCAGAGATGGGCACCATCTGTGCCCATCAAAGAATTTCCAGAGGCTGGGGGAGGCTACTCCTCCCCAGCCTTCACACCTATTTCCAAAGGGAGAGTGTGTTACACCCTCTCTCAGAGGAAGTCCTTTGTTCTGCCTTCCTGGGCCAGGGCTGCCTGGACCCCAGGAGGGCAGAAACCTGTCTGAGGGGTTGGCAGCAGCAGCAGCTGCAGTGGAGACCCCGGAAAGGCAGTTTGGCAGTACCCGGGTTCTGTGCTAGAGACCCGGGGGATCATGAAATTGTCCCCCCAATTCCATGATCTTAGACATGTTACATGGCCATGTTCGGAGTTACCATTGTGACGCTATACATAGGTAGTGACCTATGTATAGTGCAGGCGTGTAATGGTGTCCCCGCACTCACAAAGTCCTGGGAATTTGCCCTGAACGATGTGGGGGCACCTTGGCTAGTGCCAGGGTGCCCACACACTAAGTAACTTTGCACCCAACCTCCACCAGGTGAAGGTTAGACATATAGGTGACTTATAAGTTACTTAAGTGCAGTGGTAAATGGCTTTGAAATAACGTGGATGTTATTTCACTCAGGCTGCACTGGCAGGCCTGTGTAAGAATTGTCAGAGCTCCCTATGGGTGGCAAAATAAATGCTGCAGCCCATAGGGATCTCCTGGAACCCCAATACCCTGGGTACCTCAGTACCATATACTAGGGAATTATATGGGTGTACCAGTATGCCAATGTAAATTGGTGAAAATGGTCACTAGCCTGTTAGTGTCAAATTTGGAAAGCAGAGAGAGCATAACCACTGAGGTTCTGGTTAGCAGAGCCTCAGTGAGACAGTTAGTCATCACACAGGGAACAAATACAGGGCACATACTTATGAGCACTGGGGCCCTGCCTGGCAGGGTCCCAGTGACACATATACTAAAACAACATATATACAGTGAAATATGGGGGTAACATGCCAGGCAAGATGGTACTTTCCTACACACTCCATCGGTCCTGAAGTGCCCTTGGAGCCATAGGCTCCAGAACCCAGACTCTCTGCCCTGGCTGAAACTCAACCATAGCAGCCTTTTGGTCATACCACATCTTCTGGAGCTGTTGGCTGGCCTCAAGGTTTTTGCTTGCCTTTTCCATGTACTCTGCCATCCTTGAACATAGGCCTAGTACATAGTCCACCACATCTTGTTTAGGCTCATAAAGATGTCTCTCCCAGCCTTCTTTTACAAGTGCTAGTGGTCCCCTAACAGGATGGCCAAACAGAAGCTCAAAGGGGGAAAACCCTTCACCCTTCTGTGGCACCTCTCTGTAGGCGAAAAGCAGGCATGGCAAGAGGACATCCCATCTCCTTTTGAGTTTTTCAGGGAGCCCCATGATCATGCCCTTCAATGTCTTGTTAAATCTCTCCACAAGACCATTGGTTTGTGGATGGTATGGTGTGGTGAATTTATAAGTCACCCCACACTCATTCCACATGTGTTTTAGGTAAGCTGACATGAAGTTGGTAACTCTGTCAGAAACCACCTCCTTAGGAAATCCCACTCTGGTAAAGATACCAATGAGTGCTTTGGCTACTGCAGGGACAGTAGTGGACCTAAGGGGAATTGCTTCAGGGTACCTAGTAGCATGATCCACTACTACTATGATATACTGGTTCCCTGATGCTGTGGGAGGTTCTAGTGGACCCACTATGTCCACTCCCACTCTTTCAAAGGGGACCCCCACCACTGGAAGTGGAATGAGGGGGGCCTTTGGGTGGCTACCTGTCTTACCACTGGCTTGACAGGTGACACGGAGGTGCAAAACTCCTTTACCTTCTGGGACATATTGGGCCAGTAGAAATGGTTGACTAATCTCTCCCATGTCTTGGTTTGTCTCAAATGCCTAGCACGGGGAATGTCATGGGCTAAGGTCAGAATGAACTCCCTACACTCCTGTGGCACTATCATTCTCCTAGTGGCACCAGGTTTGGGATCTCTTGCCTCAGTGTAACGGAGTCCATCT
Source organism: Pleurodeles waltl (assembly GCF_031143425.1). Lineage (NCBI taxonomy): Eukaryota > Metazoa > Chordata > Amphibia > Caudata > Salamandridae > Pleurodeles > Pleurodeles waltl. Next base: position 81,217,072 of record NC_090444.1, on the reverse strand, counting down.
TCCCAAAAGACCCTCTGAGTTCCACTGAAATTACCTTTTTCTTGCTCAGCTGCTTGCTGTCTTAGGCCTTCAAGAGAGGGACAAGTTTCTTTCCCCTTACACAGCTGTTCCTGTGAGGATCCCCCTGGGCCCAAGAGCTCAACCTGGTAAGGCTCCAGCTCCATGTACTCAGTTCCCTCAGGGGATAGAACATCTTCCTGGGAAGAGAGGTTCTGTTTCTTGTGCTGTGTTGAAGCTGGTTCCCCAGTCTTCTTTCCTTTTCTCTTGGAAGGTTGGGGCATTATTCCAGACTCCAACACTTCTTTTTCACCCTGAGCCCTGCACTGTGCCCTTGTCGTGACACACCAGTTCAGGGATACCCAGCATGGCTGCATGGTTCTTGAGCTCTACCTCAGTCCATGCTGAGGACTCCAGATCATTTCGAGCAGACATTCTACTGGAATTGCAGAGGAGACTACTACCTGTTTCAGGCCAGTGAACCCTCCCTATCCTAAAGTTACCATAGCCATGGGATGGACTTTAGTTTGATTGTCAGCATTTGTGACTGGATATGTCTGTCCAGCCAGGTACTGTCCTGGGGAAACCAGTTTGTCTGTCACCATTGTGACACTGGCACCTGTATCCTCAGGGCTTCTACTCTAGTCCCATTGATTAAGAGCTGCTGCCTGTATGTTTGCATGTTAGGCGGCCAGGCAGCAAGTGTGGCTAGGTGAACCCCACCCTCAGAGACTAATGTAGCTTCAGTGTGAACCCTGATTTCCTCTGGGCACACTGTTGATCCCACCTGGAGACTGGCTATTCCAGTGCTAACTGGAGTAGTATTAGCTGTGGGACTTTTCTTGGGACAGGCCTTGTCTCCAGTTTGGTGTCCATGCTGAGTACAGATGCGACACCAGGCCTTCTTGGGATCAAAGTTTTTACCCTTATACCCATTTGAGGACTGTGAAGAGGCTCTGGGCCCACCCTCCTGAGCAGGTTCTTGGGGCCCGGTAGAAGACTCTTTACTTTTTCCCTTTGGGTGTCTTACCACTCTTCCCCTTGGGAGGCTTTGTGACCCCTTTCTTTTGGTCACCCCCTGTGGAAGTCTTGGTCACCCTAGTCTTGACCCAATGGCCTGCCTTCTTTCCCAATTCTTGGGGAGAAATTGGACCTAGGTCTACCAGATGTTGATGCAGTTTGTCATTGAAACAATTACTTAACAGTTGTTCTTTCATAAACAAGTTATACAGCCTATCATAATCGTTTACACCACTGCCAGTTATCAAACCATCTGTCAGAGTCACCAGATCCTCGGGGTCTGTGCACGTTCCCAACACTTCCACCATAAGACGGCTCCAATACTCTGATTAGATTTGTCACAGAGTCTAAGAGAGTCGAAGTGGGGTAAAGGGGATTAGGAAGGGAACAGCTGGGAAGGAGACCTGTAGGAAGCAAAAGGTTAAAATACACAATATCAAAATTACATCTCATGAAATCAGTACTATGCTATAACTCTAAGCTTTGTCATTCTGAAACCATAAACAACCCTAGAATAGTTCTAAACTGACTAGGCTTTAGATGACCGAATACCTGAGAAGGAAACAAGAAATGTTCAATAGAACTTTCAGATTCAAGTACTTTCTTTAACATGAGAATCATAAAAACACTCTGAGCAATTTCTAAACAATCATATAAATCTCCATTTAAGAATACATATCAGGAACACACAGCATTACATCTAGAACTCTGGTCTTGTTGTGTTCTTCTCAAAAACATTGGAAAATAAATTGCGCACATTGCAGGTTTTTATATGTGTACTAAACACCATAAAGGATTGTGCACCATGAAATCACACAATGTAGATTCAAGGAATAAATCACGCAACTTTGTCAACTCAAAATGTTACCAAGGAAATGTCTTAGAATGGTAGCGCATAGTAATTTACATTATTTATACACAAGGAAAGAATTGCACGTCTTGCCGATTCAAACGCCACCATGACACTGCCAAGAAATGGTAGCTCGCAATGAATATCATGAATTAACCACAAAGAAAGAATTGCGCATCTTGCTGATTCGAATGCCACCATGAAAATGCCTTGGAAATGGTAGCGTACAATTAATATCAAGAATAACACACTGGGAAAGAATCATGCGTGTTGCCGATTCAAAGGCCACCATGAAAATGCCAAGAAATGGTAGCCCACAATGAATAACATGAAAAGCTGTCAAGGAATGAATCGTGCATCTTGCTGATTCGAATGCCACCCTTTAAATACCTCGGAAAATGGTAGCGTACAATGAATATCAAAAATCACACACAAGGAAGGAATCACGCATGTTGCCGATTCGAATGCCACCATGAAACTGCCAAGAAATGGTTGCGCACAATGAATTACATGAAAGGCACTCAAGGAAAGTATAGCGCGTCTTGCCGATTCGAATGCCACCATTAAAATCCCTTGGAAATGGTAGCGTGCAATGAATACCAAGAATTTCACACAAGGATAGATCGCGCATGTTGCCGATTCGGATGTCACCATGAAACTGCCAAGAAAATGGTAGCGTACAGTGAATATCAAGAACTACACACCATGAAAGAATCGCGCGCGTTTCCGATTCGAATGCTACCATGAAACTGTCAAGGAATGGTAGCGCACAATGAATAACATGAAAAGCTCTCAAGGAAGGAATCGTGCGTCTTGCCGATTCGAATGCGTGCATACAAATCCCATGAAAAAGTTAAATGCACAATTTCACTCGCATGAGCAAAATATTATTAACTTCAGGAATTAGGCCCAAGAATTAGAGCGTCATTGAATACAGGGTCGGGGGCCCAGCCCAATCTCCACCTTACTGCCCTGACTAAGAATCACCACTGAAGAATGAAGTACAGAGGCCTGGAAGGTCAAGGCAGGCCACCGGAACAGGAGCTCAGGAAGTTGCTGCTGCTCTGCACCGGGACCTCTGAATAGTGAGCACGTGGAGCTGGGCTAGCTCCCTTTTATAGAGTTCTAGCCCCTCCCACTGCCACACCCAGGCATGCTGCAGGGAAAGTTTCTAGAAGGCCCTGGAAAGGGACCACACCCTAACTCACTCTGAAAGCCTGCAGCAATACATTACAAATGAACAGTATTTATAAGCACCTTAAAAATGAATCTTCTGGATTGAATTCTGCAATGCAAAAGGTTAAACAATAACATACCATCACAATGCATGAATCACATTAACTTGAGAGTGTTGGGCCTTTGCACTCTAGACGCCCGTAGAGCGCACACTGTCCTGATGTTGACACCATCTAGTGTTTTGACTGAGAAGTCAACAAAATCAACCCAGGTCTGGCTTAAGGATTTTTGAGCCCCCCTGAACCTAATCCTGTACTCCTCAGTTGAGAATCCAAAGCCCTCAATCAGGGTAGCCTTCATGAGGTCATAGGATTCTGCATCCTTACCAGAGAGTGTGAGGAGTCTATCCCTACACTTCCCAGTGAACATTTCCCAAAGGAGAGTATCCCATTGAGATTTGTTTACTTTTCTGGTTGCACAAGCCCTCTCAAAAGCTGTGAACCAATGGTGATATCATCACCATCTTCATATTTTGTTACAATCCCTTTGGGGATTTTTAGGATGTCAGTATTCTATCTGACCCTATTTATGTTGCTGCCACCATTGATGGGAGCCAAACCCATCTATTGTCTTTCCCTTTCTATAGCTTGGTGCTGTCTCTCCAAAGCTCATCTTTTTCCAATCCTGGCTAACAGGAGGTCATCTTCATTGAGGCTGCCCTCAATGCTTTCAGAGTTACTGGTCTCCCCTGTGGAAGACCAGTCTCGCTGACTATTACTTGTGGAGTCAGGGTTTGAGAAACCCTGTTCTCTGTGGTTAGGACAGGAGGGGGGAAATCATCCTCCTGTTCACCAACTTCCCCATCTGTAGGATTATCCTCAGAGGGGTGGTCCCTTGCAAACTCTGCCAAAAGCTCCTGGAGCTTAACTTTGGTAGGGTTGGACCTAGTCTTTATATTTTTTAGCTTACAGAGAATCCTTAACTTTGACATCCATAGATGCAGGTAAGGGGTGAAGTTGAGTTCCACCACCATCTCATCTGTGCTGGACATTATTACTCTAAAAGTTGGGATAACTTTTTAAGAATCTAAAAACTACTTCTAGAACTTAAATCCTAACTTTTACAAACTTTTAAACTCTAAAAGAAATGCTAACAGGGACTTACACAAGGCCCTAGCAGGACTTTCTAAAAATTTAGAAAAGTAGGTCAAATTTCAAAAATCAGTTTCTGATGACAATTTTTTGAATTTAGTCGTGTGATCAGGTATTGGCTGAGTAGTCCAGCAAATGCAAAGTCTTAGACCCCACCGCTGATCCACCAATGTAGGAAGGTGGCTCTGTATATACTATCTTAAAGTAAGAGATAGCGTGCACAGAGTCCAAGGGTTCCCCTTAGAGGTTGATAGTGGCAATATTAGTGCTCTATTTTGTGGTAGTGTGGTCAAGCAGTAGGCTTATCAGAGAGTAGTGTAAGCATTTGTTGTACACACACAGGCAATAAATGAGGAACACACACTCAAAGACTTAACTCCAGGACAATAGTTTTTAAACAGAAAAATATATTTTTTAAATCTGTTTTAGAACCACAAGATTCAAGATTTGAAGTAACTACATAAAATGCAAGGTACTCCACACAGGAAAGTAAGGAACTTTGAATTACAGCAGTAACATACACAGTTTTATTTAAAATGGCAAAAAGCTATTTTAAAAGTGGACACATTGCACAAATCAACTGTTCCTGGGGGAGGTAAGTATTGGTTAGTTTTTCAGGTAAGTAAGGGACTCACAAGCTCAAGTTCCTGGGCATAGGCAGCCCACCGTTGGGGGTTCAAGGCAACCCCAAAGTCACCGCACCAGCAACACAGGGCCAGTCAGGTGCAGAGGTCAAAGGAGGGCCCAAAACACATAGGTGCCTATGGAGAACAGGGGTGCTCCAGTCTCCCAACAGGTAAGTACCTGCGTCTTCGGAGGGCAGACCAGGGGGAGTTTTGTGGAGCACTTGGGGGGGACACAAGTAGGCACACAAAACACACCCTCAGCTGCACAGGGGCGCTGGGTGCAGTGTGCTTAGCAGGCGCCGGGTTTTCAATAGGAATCAATGGAGGGACCCGGGGGTCACTCTGGCGGTGCAGGCCGGGCACAGGGGGCTTCTCGGGCCAGCCACTGACTGGGCTAGGCAGAGGGTCGCCTGATAGTCACTCCTGCACTGGAGTTCGGTTCCTTCTGGTCTTGGGAGCTGCGGGTGTAGTACTTGGTCCAGGTGTCGGGTTCTTTGTTCTAGGCAGTCGCGGTCAGGGGGCGCCTCTGGATCCTCTCTGCATGCCTCGCTGTGGGGATCCAGGGGGGTCGTCTCAGGTTACTCACGAGGTCACAGTCGCTTGGGAGTCCTCCCTGCAGTGTTGGTTATCTGGAGATCGAGCCGGGTGCGTCGGGTGCAGAGTGTGAAGTCTCACGCGTCCGTCGGGAGGAGTGAAGTCTTTGAAAGTTGCAAAGTTGTTGCTGTTTTTGACCAGTGCCACTGTTCTCTGGAGTTTCTTGGTCCTTTGAGTTCAGGGCAGTCCTCTGAGGCTTCAGAGGTCGCTGGTCCCTGTCGGATGTGTTGCTGTGCTAGTTCTTTGAGTCTGGAGACAGGCCGGTAGGGCTGGGGCCAAGTCAGTTGTCGTCTCCGTCGTCTCTGCAGGGCTTTCAGGTCAGCAGTCCTTCTACTTTGTGTAGGTCACACGAATCTGATTTCCTGGGTTCAGGGTCACCCCTAAATACTGAATGTAGGGGTGTGTTTAGGTCTGGGGGCAGTAGCCAATAGCTACTGTTCTGGAGGGTGGCTACACCCTCTTTGTGCCTCCTCCCTAATGGGAGGAGGCACATCCCTAATCCTATTGGGGGAATCCTCCAATCTCAAGATGGAGGATTTCTAAAGGCAGGGGTCACCTCAGCTCAGCACACCTTAGGGGCTGTCCTGACTGGTGGGTGACTCCTCCTTGTTTTATTAATTATCTCCTCCAGCCTTGCCGCCAAAAGTGGGGGCAGTGGCTGGAGGGACGGGCATCTCCACTAGCTGGGATGCCCTGGGGTGCTGTAAGAAAAGGCATGAGACTTTGAGGCTCACCGCCAGGTGTTACAGTTCCTGCAGGGGGAGGTGAGAAGCACCTCCACCCAGTACAGGCTTTGTTCCTGGCCACAAAGTGACAAAGGCACTCTTCCTCATGTGGCCAGAAACTCGTCTGGTTGTGGCAGGCTGGCAGAAACTGGTCAGCCTAGCACTAGGAGTTGGACTGGTATTCAGGGGGCATCTCGAAGGTGCCCTCTGGGTGCATTTTACAATAAACTCCACACTGGCATCAGTGTGCAAACTTCCCAGATTTCAGTGTAGCCATTATGGAAGTGTGGAGTTCGTATTTGACAAACTCCCAGACTATATACTCTTTATGGCTACCCTGCACTTAAAATGTCTAAGGTTTTGCTTAGATTCTGTAGGGGCATAGTGCTCATGCACATATGCCCTCACCTGTGGCATAGCGCACCCTGCCTTAGGGCTGTAGGGCCTGCTAGAGGGGTGACTTACCTATGCCACAGGCAGTGTGAGGTGGGCATGGCACTCTGAGGGGAGTGCCATGTCAACTTAGTCATTTTCTCCACACCAGCACACACAAGCTGTGAGGCAGTCTGCATGTGCTGAGTGAGGGGTCTCCAGGGTTGCATAAGACATGCTGCAAACCTTAGAGACATTCCCTGGCATGAGGGCCCTTTGTACCAGGGGTACCATTTACAAGGGACTTATCTGGGTGCCAGGGGTGTGCAAATTGTGGGAACAAAGGTACAGTTTAGGGAAAGAACACTGGTGGTGGGGCCTGGTTAGCAGGGTCCCAGCGCACTTTCAATCATAACTGGCATCAACAAAAGGCAAAAAGTCAGGGGGTATCCATGCCAAGGAGGCATTTCCTTACACAAGAGTCATTAGTACAAATACCCCCACCATCTTGCAATGACATGAAGTGATATGAGACATAATACATGTCCTAATACCCTAATAATGTGAACCTAATCTCTAACCTAAAAGAAAGCTAGGTGTGTCAAACCTTATCTGCCAATGCTATTTCCATGAGAAGACCCCCCCAACCCTTATTACCTTGGAATGAGGTCTCTAGCTCAGACTCCGTAGGGGCACAAAGACAGGGCCAGCGTCAATGCAATGTGCAGCATCAATAGCAGCGATGGCATCTGGTCAGAATCCTTCTTACTATCTGTCTAATTGAGGTGCATTTATACAGATCTGCTTGGACTCCTTACGTAGGTCTGTTCCCAAACAATAGATAACAAGACATGCTTGGGACAGCAATTTATGTAAACAATTCCCTCGAAGGCGTGAAGAGGGAAAGTACCTAATGTGAACACCTACAGTTTGTTCATCTTTGTTGCTTGATATTGATGCCTTAGCGCTGTGACACTGATAACGTTAAACTAAAACATTGGTGTAGGAAGCTGGCTCTGTATATACTATCATAAAGTGAGAGATAGTGTGCACAGAGTCCAGGGGTTCCCCAAGAGGCTTGACAGAGGCAATAATAGATAATACCAATGCTCTATTTGTGGTAGTGTGGTCGAGCAGTTAGGCTTATCAGAGGGTAGTGTTAAGCATTTGTTGTACACACAGGCAATAAATGAGAACACACTCAATAACCTAACTCCAGGCCAAAAGGTTTTTATATCGAAAAATATTATTTTCGTAATTTATTTTAGAACCACAAGAGTCAAATTGCAGATAATCAAAACAGTAATGTACACAGTTTGGCATAAAATGGCAATAAGCTATTTTAAAAGTGGACACTGCAAAATTCAACAGTTCCTGGGGGAGGTAAGTTCAGGTTGGTTTTTGAGGTAAGTAAAGCACTTACAAGTTCAGTCTCTGGGGCATAGGCAGCCCACCTTTGGGGGTTCAAGTCATCCCCAAACACCCAGCACCAGCAACACAGGGCCGGTCAGGTGCAGAGGTCAAAGAGGGGCCCAAATAACATAGGCGCCTATAGTGACAGGAGGTGCTCTGTTTCCAGTCTGCTAGCAGGTAAGTACCTGTGTCCTCTGGAAGCAGACCAGGGAGGTTTTGTAGAGCACTGGGGGGGTCCTAAGTGGGCACACAAAGCACACCATCAGCGGCAAAGTGGCGGCCGGGTGCAGTGGGCAAACAAGGCGTCAGGTTTGTGATAGGAATCAATAAAGGGACCCGGGGGTCACTCAGACGTTGCAGGCAGGAGACAGAGGGCTTCTCTGGCCAGCCACCGACTGGGCAAGGGTGAGGGCCGCCTGCTGGTCACTGCTGCACCGGTGGTTGATTCTTCACAGGCCTGGGGGCTGCAGGTGCAGTGCTTCTTCCAGGCGTCTGGTTTCTTTTCACCAGGCAGTCGCGGTCAGGGGGGTCCTCGGGATTCCCTCTGCAGGCGTCGTCATGGGGGTGCAGAGAGGTTGGCTCAGGGTGGACACGTTGTCAGAGTCACCTGGGGGTCCTCTCTGTGGTGTTGGTTTCTCTGGACACGGGCAGGGGGCATTGGGTGCAAAGTGGTCGTGACTCACACTTCTGGAGTGAGTTGGGAGTCTCTTTAAAGATGTTTTCTTCTTGGTTGGTTAGACAGAGACGCTTTTCACGGGTGTTTCTTGGCCCTTTGTAGTTGCAGGGCAGTTCTCTGAGTCGGCAGAGGTCGCTGGGCCCACAGGATGTGTAGCTGGTGCAGGTTCTTTGAATCAGGAGACAGGCTGGTAGGGCTGGGGCCAAAGCAGTTGTCGTCTTACTTCTTCTCTGCTGGGTTTTCCGGTCAACAGTCCTTCTTCTTTGTAGGTCGTCTGATTCCCTGGGTTCAGGGTCGCCTGTAAATACTACATTTAGGGGTGTGTTTAGGGCTGGAGGGCAGTAGCCAATGGCTAGTGTCCCTGAGGGTTGCTACACCCTCCTTGTGCCTCCTCCATTTGAGGGGGGCACATCCCTATTCCTATTGAGCCAAATCCTCCAAAGCAAGATGGAGGATTTTCTAAGGAGGGGGGAGGCATCAGGTGTGGTCACCTTAGGGGTGGACCTGGCTTAGGGGGTGACTCCTCCTTGTTTTCTTTGAAGGAAAACGGGATGCATTTAAAAAAGAAAAATTCTTTTTTTTCTTTTCATTTTTTAAGAGTAGGCAGTGGTCCGTGAGACCACTACCTGCTCTCAAAAAATGTTTTCGCTTGCATTCACAAAGGCGAACGGGTCCCTTGAGAACCTCTTCTTGTTTGCGAATGGTTTACCACCTACTTGAAGTAGGTGGTAAAATGCCAGTGTTTTGCGACCGCGTTTCGGTCACAAAACATTCCTACATACCGCTGCAATTTGGTATTTGGAAGGGATGCCCTTGACACGTCCCATCCTAATACTGAATCGGTATGTAGTTGCAATTCCAAGTTACTGAATCGCAAATTGGAATTCATACATACCAAAATGCATTTTTGTGATCGCAAACTGCCGGATCAGGCCATTTGCAATTGCAAAAATACATGATACATCTGGCCCTTGGTCTTCAGCGATTAAGCACAGTACAGCATGAACACATAACAGTGTGAAGCACCAATATCAGTCTGATACAGTTAAGTATATTATGACGACAGATGCAAGCCTTACATATTTTACAAGAACATAAAACAGGACAGAAATGAATCTGTTTTCACTGGTAAACCTAATTCTATGATCCTAGTTCGTGAGCCATTAGCGCCACCTGTCTCGTGATCTCTTCAAGCTCATTGAGACCCTGATTCCCAGTGTCAACGGTATGTATCCATTTGCATTCCCTTAGATTAAGAGCAGACGCAATATCACCCCCTCTGGGGTTACTTTCTCCAAAATCCACCACCTCACATTCTCCGCTTGATGTTTAGCTGTGTGGGAATGTTCACTAATGGGGCTTCTTGCATCTCACATCTTATTTTACTACAGTGTTGGAGAATTTGTGTCTTAATTTTCTGCTGTGTCTGCCCTACATACAGTGTTTCACATGGGCAATGTGATAGAAACTTCAGCTGCAAATTCCTTCCCTTTGAATTTCCCAGGCCTCAGGCTGGATCCAGAATGTTTTTCATGAGCAGTATGCCCTGTGCGCTGGTAGGTGGCGTCGATCCGCTCTGTGCATCATTGTCGGCATCATTCGCGCTGCAAGTGGCGTCGTGGTCACCTATATAGGCGCTACCACTCTGCTGTTTTTTGACAGGCCTTTTTCGGCATTTTGTCAACCTTGTTTTTTTGAGGAGACTTTCCCCCTTGTGTGTCGAGAATGTCTTCAAGAAAAAAAGGTTTCAAACTGTGTGGCACCTGTCACCGAGCCATGTCAGTTATGCACCATTTGGTGTGTTTGTGGTGTCTCAAGCGCGACCATGACTCTAAGTCGTGCTCGGACTTCCGGGCCATGGTACTGAAGGCTCTAAGTGAACTGAAGCTGCTAGCGGCCCAGCAGGCACTACACGTTGCACAGCCCCTCGGAGGTCTTGGTCCCGATCGTGAGGAAGGTCCCAGGACCGTTCCAGGACTGTTCCAGGAGCCCCAGGTCCTCTTTTTCCCACTCCAAGTCCTCAGGGCATTTGGGAAAGAGGCACGCGAAACACAAGAAGTTGAAGCATGCTTCGACTTCTCCTCATCCTTCGACCAATGTGATGAAGGAACATTGGCGATTGAGGCACAGTTCTGAGGAACTGTTGCCAGGTTCAACTTTGCGTCTTCCCGCTTTTCCAAGAGCCCAGCGACTACCGCTCAGGTAAGAGAATTTTATGAGGCCATGAGCCAGGTATTTGAGTGGACTGAGCCCTCTGGAGCGCCGAGGGGCCCCCATCAGGTTCTGTCGTAGTTTGGACTCTTGCTCTGAGCAAGACTGCTGGTTTAAGGATGACAGTACTTTTGTTTGTAGGTGACTGAGTCTTTCCTACAACAAGTCGCAACTGTTGTCCCAACCTTACCGGCTCACTAGCAGCACCTCACCAGAAACACTATAGTAAAAGGTGATTTATGGCAGTCGTTTACGCATGGACTCAAAATAAGATATCTCAGGGAATGTCGTGGTTAAACGGAGATTACCCTTTTCTCACAGATATATTATGTCTCATACAAACAAAGGCAGAAGCAGTGAGGTTATAATAGTTTTTATTTAACATAACTGCAAGTTGCGATTAGTTGCATGAACTGCAATGATTAGGATAATGAATATAGCAAGTAACAGTATTGTGAAGAAGAGAGTCATTGTTATGAAGACCCCCACCATTTTGCAATACATGAAAGAGATATATAAGATGGAATATGCCCTATTACCCTAATGTGAATAGGCCTAACCTCCTACCTAAAGGAGAGCTGGGTTTGCTAAACCTAATCTGCCAAAGCCGTGTCCATGAGAGGAGCCCCCAACCCTCGTTACCTTGGAATGAGGTCTCTATCTCAGACTCCGTAGGGACACGAAGACTGGGTCAGCGTCAAGACGACTGCAACATCGGTATCAGCGATGGTGGCAATGTCCTCTGGTCGGAATCCCTCTGATTATCTGTCTAAAGTGTGATGTATTTATACAGATCTACAAGGTCCCCTGACGTAGGTGTATTCCAAAACAATAGATAACAGGCATGCTTGGGCCGGCAATTAATACCAACAATCCCTCGAAAGTATAGAGAGGGAAAATCCCTAAGTGTGAACACCTACTGTTTGTTTGTCTTTGGTGCTTGATCTTGAAGCCTTGGCACAGTGACACTGATAATTTAACTCATAACAAGTGGCCTAACTATAAACAAGGCAGCCATCTTAGGAGAAATAAATAATTAAATGGGCTAAGACAGAGCAAGCTAAGTAGGTTAAAAGTCACTAGGTGACGGGGGCACGAGTCTACAAGCCAGCGGCTAAGCTAACTCCTGCTATCCCATTAAAACGAACTAGGATTCACTACACCCTCCCCATTACCGTAACAGGTATGATGAAGGTACAGGAACCCAAAAAGCTAAAAAATTGCTCCTAAACTAAAATCTAAATGCTAAAACAAGGCAAAAAAAGCATTTGCATGTGTTAAAAATATGTTAAAACAAATCTGTCTAAAAATACATACAGAGATGTTAATATCAACTATGACAAGTACAGCGTGCAGCAGCAAATGTCTATTTAATTGCATAATTTGGAATCGGGAATGGCAAGTCAGTTCATCAAATTATGTGTTATACGCATGATCTTGAAGAATGTCATCGAGTCACCAGTCAAGGACCTTAAAAATGAGTCAACATCGTCCGAAGTTAAGTCTAGTGCTGGGTGGACAAACGGATCCACAGAGCAGAATTGAGCCATATTTCCTGGTGCATCGATATTTGCTACAGTGTCCTCATCCATGGTAGATCTCATAACGGAAGGCTCATAGGTGGCCTCGCGGAGCAACCCCAGTCTCAAGGGGCATGACCGTGTATGAACCCTCATCGGGGACATCAGCAGTTCGTGGTCCACAGGAGATGTCGGTGCAACAGCAAGACAGACCATAGGCAGATGTTCAAAGAGACATCTTTGCAGCATATGCAGCGGAAGACTGGTTGCACACACCAGAGAAGTGGCCGAAATGACATAGACCAGTCAAGCTCCAGTTCCACCAGCAAAGGCGCACCGAAGATCCGAACCATGCGCTCACGGCATAGTGGAGTTGGCGGGAGCGGCTCCATTGCTCTGCGTTGCTGGAAAGAAACAACCACTGCGAATCAGAAGAAATAGCAGTAGCAGTCCGCCAATTAAAGCCAAAATAATTGGAAAGCCATCAAACACACTTGAAAAGAGAGAATGGATGGCTGATGGGATGACTCCGAAGACAGTCTGGAATATGGACACGAAACCAGACCCGAAAGCCTTAAAGAAATGAACAATCCCAGTGGTGCTTGAAGCATTGGATATTCTGGATACCAGCTCTCCAAATTGTTTGGAGAAATTGGTATTTAAAAGGGATTGTATCTCGGCTGATGATCTCGCAATCTGGAGAGCATACGTCTCTTTTGCGGATGTCAAGGCGACCTGTTTCTGAAACAATAGCGCCTTTAGCCTACTCAGCTTGTCATAGTTCACATTAATAGTATCTATGTGGGGCCACATGTCAGATACTTTTATCTCTTGTGTGGGGGGAAACAAAACATGTCCAAAACACATAACGACCTTCGTGACCGAGACTGCGTAGGCAATTCCAGGTTGCATGCCGCAACAACTTTGATTGTTCAGAACCATATAACTTCCATTGGAAAGTACATGAAACACTGGACGAATCAAGGGGACGGGAGTACCCTTCAGAAAACAGGCCAAATTCGCGACCCCCGCATTGCAAAGACTGTGAAGAGACACCTGTTTGCATATCATAGAATGACGAACAGCAGTCTCACATTCACTTCCGCTAAGAAAGACCTACCTTTCACCGTTCAGACATCTATACTCAAAGGGCAACTCCCACTCTTCTTTAATAAAGCTATCTCCTAGCTGCTCATATCGTCCCACTGCAAGATGTTTCAGGCAGCTCGAGAAACGAAAGGTCGAAATCGGTAAATTAATAATGCCGTGTAGGAGCCAGATAGTTGAAGGACTCTCTGCTACCGTGAAGGGCAACTTATCTAATTTCTCTACTTAAAGCAGGGTGAAAGTAGCCTCCCTTTTAGCCATTGTCTCTTGTTCCCTGGAAAAATTAAAAGCAGTGAAGAATTCACTCCCATTAATATATCTCCATGGAATGTGGCCACTTTTCAGAGTCTGTAATGTCCAACCCAGCTCCATGATGGAACGTAGCTGTGTTTGCACATGATATAACCGGGACAAGCCAGTCTGAGTGATATCAATAGCAGACAACACTATATTCGTTAGTGAATAAATTCTGTTGGACAGCGTGTTCATGCCATTGTCGACAACAGCTAATGTTTTTTCCAACTTTTCATTATCTAGTTGCCTTAAACACGCAGCAGCCTCTATCTGGGAAAGTTTCCAAATTTCATTGTACATAGCATATAAAAACCGTTTTGAGCGCTGTTTTCTAGGACCTAGCAGAAAATCCTGTAAGTCTATACTGTCAGAAAGAATGTTCAGGTGTTTCTTAACCTCTGTTAACGTGTTTGTTTGCACCCATGGCTGGCACAGCTTACCCACACTGTATGTTGTAACTATACCTGTATGTTGACCTGATATAAAGCGAGGGTCAGGCCTGTTTATTGAAAAAAACCCTGAAGAGTTCAAGAAACGCCTTTGACACTCATTAGTGTTGGTGGGCCATACCAACCACCCGCCGGGACTGGAAAGTGAAGAATTATAGGTACCAGCCTTAACCATTGCATCTAGCTTGTCCTCTGTGACATTAAGGAAGTGTTGCCAATCTTTAAATTTTGCCGGAGTAGGGATACTGGGCGTGTTCAAATCTTTAATTTTTGCTAACCCCAGACAGGATGTCTGCTCAATAGTGTCATTTAAGAAAATCATTTGCACAGGAATCAGGCATGCTCGAAACAAAGTCTCCCTACCCTATCTCTGCCAATCTTGTGTTCCCCATACACTTTTCAAGTCAATAGTGCTCTTCCAATATTCGTAACCCTCAATCGAGAGCCGGGAAACAAAGGGATCCGAATAAATCAGTTTTGTATCTGTTAGCAAAATTTTTCTAATTTGTGCCGGAGGTATTTTAAAATAATACGTCTCTGCTTTTTGTATCATGCCCAGAAAAGTATGTAAATATATCGCTATAATACTTTGGACTCCCCACCTGTGGTGTCGAACAGTGTTCCCACTGTGTGTAGTTCAAGAGAGGCCTATATCTAGTGGCACGGTGTAGGTAGTGATGTCCCCACTTGTTCTAGCAGAACATTTCCCCATAATTCATTGTATAATCATATACATCATAACTTTCAAAAGCGGAATAGTCCTTCATTTCAGTTAGCATGGAATCAACTGTTTGGACATCCCAATCATCAGAGACAACATTAGGTGTAATAACATCAGACATCGAAATTTTGAACACGTATGGTATTTGAATAATTTCTGTAGGCCCGCATATATCGAATGGAACTTTGTCCCACACAATCCCATCAGTAATTGGTATTGCTGTAATATTTGCAGGGGACAAATCTCTTCGGACCTTATGTGTAGAATGATGTGGTGTTAAAATCTCATCAACAGGCTCCACCGAGGAGCGATCAGGAATATAGTGACCATTTATAAGCAAAAAGAAAACAGTCACAAAACCAATCCATAAAAACAATCCAATAAATGTCAAACAGAACCATACATAGTTCCATGGGAAGATCAAATAGTTCATTTTAAGCCATCGATACAGCTTACTACTTCTTGAAATGTTGTCAATCACTGTAGAGGATGAATCCGAAGAAAAATCATCAATGTCAACGAAATAGCCAGAGGTAGTCTCTGCAAACACAGGAGCCGGTACATTCTGATCCACCGGACGTGGAGGCTCTTGCTAGACAATGTCATTAGTCGTGGAAGTGTTTGTGTAAAATACAACCAAATCTTGAAGCGGGTGGTCACTGAAGATGTGACTGGAACCAACAAAAGTTCATTTTCCACCCTCCCCATGGTCGAGGAAGTGTCTGGAACAGCAGTTGACATAGTTGCATAGTCAGTAGTAGTGATGTACATCGTACTATGTAGATGGATGTCCTGTTGGGTAGTGAGAGGGGATCGGGAACCACCCAAGGGACCTCCTGGTCTACTGTGAAGGATCGGCCACGTGGTGTAATTTGATGTCATCAATGGAGATGAATCTGTTCGATTTAGAACCAGACAGTGGTGGTAATATGACAGTCCTGGTGCCTTTTATTCCCAAGACTGGTACAGGTGCTCTGTATGATGGACCGAACTCCTTTTTCACAGCGATCTTCTCACAAACCAGATCCCCAACGTTAGGTATCCAGCCAGTTGAAGTTTTCGCCAACTCCCTTATTCCTAAGGTGGCAGCACTTGCAGATGATTTATCATCACAAAATTGTTGAAGCTCCTGTAAAACAGTGAGACGTTCTTTTATGTCAAATGGTGTTTCTGCTGCCACCATACCAGGGGCATCAAGATCTGGGACATACATAGGTATCCCAAAGAGAACCTCATATGGAGATCTTCCCCCCAAGGACAGACTTGGCAGATTATTCAGTGCTCTCTGGACCCCATATAGGTGGTGTAACCAACTACAACCTGAACCTAATACTCGAGCTGTTAAGGACTGCTTTAGATCACGATTCCGCTTCTCCACGACCGAATTTCCCTCGGGATGGTATGGTGAGGAGTAATGGAGTTCAACACCCATCGTCCCCATGGTGTCCCTGAAAGCCTTAGAAGCAAATGCAGGGCCCTGGTCCGAATGGAATGCTGCAACCGCATATGTACCGATAAAGATCAGCAAATCTTTTATAACAGTCCGGGCGTCAGCCGACCGCTGTGGCCATACCCACAGGAATCTAGAACAGGAATCCACAGCCACTAAAATATGTTTGTATGCACCATCAGGCTGTAAGGGACCACAATGGTCTAGGTACACACACTGAAGAGGCTTGTCTGACACTAAGAGGGATGTCTGCGGAGGGCGTTTGATATTAGAGCCCTTAATCTGCTGGCAAATGTCACAGCAAAGGACATACTGCTTAGTTCGTCTGCATAGACCAGGCCACCAGTATCGCTGCTGTAGTATTGTTATTGTGGCCTGTATCCCAGCATGTGCAGAAGCGACACCCTCATGTGCGGCTGTAATCAGCTCTAATCCCTGGTCTTCATTGGGGATCACTCGATCCCCAACCCCAGGAATTGTTGTACAAGCAACATTCTGTGCACTGATATGGTACGTATAGTTTGTAGGGTAACCTTTCGAAAGGGTCTTGCCCGCAGCCGAAGCTTTAACGGCAATCAGTATTTCATTATCCAACCTCGTCCGAGAACGAGTCACTGCAGCCACAGAAGCCGTAGCTACTGATGCTTTGGCCGCTTCATCAGCCAATGTATTACCGGCAATGTGTATTCCTACACGTTGGTGTCCTAATGTATGAACTACATGGACACATGGTAGCTTATCCTTTAGATCAGCCACCTTTCCCCACAATATCTTGTTTTTAATGGTGTTCCCTTTAGAATCCCTAAACCTGTTCAGCTTCCAATGATTGAGATATTCATTGTATGACTGGATGCAGTAATATGAATCACAGACTATCAAAGTCTGGTTTCCTGTCTCAGTATGTTCGAGCGCTAGAATAAGAGCTTTAAGCCCAGCCAATTGGGCTGTGCAGTCTCCTAAGGTCTGCGTGTAGGTATTGTAAGGGTGGAAAACTCCATCTTCCATCACTCCGCACAAGCTGCCGAGTATTGATGTTTAGTACCTACAGCCGGTTGTGCTGATCCGTCAGTATAAATGATAGTATTATAACTGTCTAGTGGCAAGATATTTAGAGGAGTGGGGTACTCCTGTTCATACTGGAAAAATTCTTGTGTTTGAAGTCTTGGATCAAATATATAATCGCCACAGTGGCGGTCAGAGATGTTGCCCATTGAATCCAGCGTGGATGTAATGCCTTAGCGTTTGGAACGCTCGCTTTAGTGACAGCCTCTAATGCGTTTCCCCTGGGCAACTGGCCTCTCTTTTATGACGGCCATCTGAACTGCTGTCAAAATCTTTTCTGTAGGTGCAAAACGATGTTCAGCATTTGAATATAAATGTGATTTATATGCTATCGGCACCGTGTCATCCTCATTAAAGGTGACATAAGTAAATCCAAGGGCTTCAGCAATTATTCTGATGACTACATTTGTTTTATTGTCACATGTGTGTAAGTGTTTAGCTTCTAGCATGTCCTGTTGCATGTCCCTAAGGATGTGTGTGTGTTCAATCGTCCATCGTCTGCTAGAAAAATTGGGCTGAACTAAGTCATAAAGTGGCTTGCTGCGTTCTGCATAATCTGGAATGTGTGTTCTGCCAAAGTTGAAGAAACGCAGTAATGACTGTAATTTCTTAAGTGTGTTTGGAGGCTGTAGTTGAGCACACTTTTCTGGAAGGTGTGGTGCCAGGCTCTTCCCTTCGTTTGATAGCTCATATCCCAGGAACAATACACTAAGAAAGGCTATCTTGCTTTTCTTAAAATTAAATTTATAACCGAGGTCTGCAAATCCCAAAATGATCCGATCGACCCTCGCAAGATGAATGTCGAGGGCGTCGTCAGTGAGATAGATATCATCCACATAGGACAATGCATCGGAATCAATCTCGTGCAAAATTGATGTTACACGGGCTGAAAACAGGCCTGGGCTATTTTTATAGCCTTGAGGCAAACGACAAAAGCGTTTCTGAGAGCCAAATGAAAATGCACTTAGGTCCCTACTTTCTTGTGCTAAATTCTGACAGAAAAATCCATTAGATAGATCCAATGTAGTTTTATATTTTTTACGCACTATATTGTTTATTAGTGCCGTGCTGTTTGAGTTTGTATAGCATATGTGCGTGTATGACTATTTAAGTGTCTATAATCAACCACTATTCTATATGAATGATCTGGCTTTGCAACGGGGAATAATGGGTTATTCATCGCAGACGTACAGGGCTCAATTACTCCCTGGTACTCAACTTGTGATAGTATCTCCTTCACCTGAGCTTTTGCTTCATGTTTAACAGGGTATTGTGGCTGCGGTTGGGGTGTAGACCTAACGGGAATAATATGACAAGGAGACTCCTTGTCCCAACCTACATGATAACGGTATAGTGCAGGTGCCTGCGCTAAAGCCCATTCAGCAGCATAGGCTTGTTTTGCTGCTTCTGGAACAAGATCGGGGAAAGAAGGCAAAATGACATCTTCCCCATGCGGGAGCTTTCGGACGTGTTCAGGTGGCCAGTCTCTCTCGGCCAATAGGATATCACTAGTAAGTTCATCCCAAAATATCACACTAATAGTGCGTTTCACGTCTCCCTCTATCTGAATTGTTAAATCATAAACCCTATTGGGAGGAAGAACGCGGCCATCCGCTGTTTCAACCGCGATGTAATTGCTGGTTGCTGTCGCATCCAGATGATCTTTCAGACTCCGGCGACATATCGTGACCTCTGCCGCGCTGTCCAACAGAGTCACTGCCCACTTCTTGTTCCTCAACAGTGTTCTCAATACTACTGGCATTCTTAACTGTCAGTGCTGCCACCTTCTCCTTTTTAAACTGTGGCTTTTGCTGAGCAGTCTTTTCTTCTTTTTTAATGGTAGACTGTGGTGAGTCTTTCTTTTCTTTCACGTATTCCAGACGTCGATCTTGACGGCCCCCTCTCTTGCTACGTCTATCCGGTGCGTCCTGAAAAGGAACGAGAGGGACGTGAATCAGTATATCTGTCTGGAGTTCTAATGTGCTCCCTATTTCTGAGATTATACCTCCTTTCGGAGTACTCCGGATGTGGAGAATCAGCTCTCTTATTTCTTCTCTCTTTAAAATCTTTTTGTTTGTCCCAGCGCTTCTTAGAGCCCTCTTGTGCCTGCTTCGTACCCTCCTTATGGGCGGTACTTTGTAACTCCAATTTTTTAGGTTTGGCTCCCAAACTATCCCGTCCTATACTAGTATAGGTATCGGAAATTATTTTCGGTTGCTGTCTCTCCTGTTCCTGGTTTGGAGTTTCCCGGAGATGCTGGTGAATTGCCAGTGCTACCGCTTCCCCTTTAATATTACTCAGTATGATTGAGGATACGGCGCCAAAGTTACGCATTAATTTCATCCCCAGATCCAGGGCCGGTGCAGCCCCATGTTCATTTTGTATTTGTTTTAACACTTCCGGTAAATTGGCAAGTGTCGGGGTACCATGTGTGGTAGTATATATGGCAGCGAAGACTGTACCCCATGTGGCACAGTTATCCACCGAGAGAACCATCCCAAACGGCAAGCACATAGTGAGCAATCTATGTTTTTCCTGTGGTCCCGTATGGGGAAACACAGCTTCCAGCTGATTAGTTTTCTGTGCTATCCAGAACGGTATTTTTTCCCGTTCTGTGGGTACTTTACCCATAATAGTATGCACTGTTTGTGGATTAATCCCAGTAGTTAATTGATAACCACCAGCTACTGACGGTGCTGGACGCGCTGGTGTTGTGTTCAATGTACGCATTACGAACTGAACCAATCGTCTATATAATGCCACTAATTCATTATATAAAACTCGTAAATCCGCTATCGGCATATTCTGTATGCCTGGGTGAGGTGTATATGTGGCAAACATATGCCATGTATGTCCCTCATTACTTAAGGGACCTAACCTCACTCTTCGTAGAACATGTGGTAGGGTGCCTTCAAACCAGTTCTGATGCTCTTGATATGTGAGCGATATTTCATGATACTGGTATGCTTCGTACCGTACAGGCACGTTTGCAACTTCATATGTGTGAAATGTGTGCGTTCTTTGGTCAACCTCAGAAAAGGTGACCCAACAGTAAAACGTTTCTGTTTGTTATGCTTCAGTCGCTTCTATTATCAGAGTAACATCCCCGCCCTCGTCTGTAAGGCCATGCGCTAATAAATGTTGTGTTAGTGCATGTCTAGCATTTGCAGGAATGTCTATGGTATTAGCCATAGTTGTTTAGAGAAAACGGAACACCAGATACGGGAAGTATTTTCCTTTTTATGAGTTTGAGCTTGAACAACCTACAGCTTAATTAGGTGTTACCTTTTCAGCTGAGGAGGATTCTCCCAAAGACCACGGACGTCTCCGTATAATGGTACTTAGGGCACCTGTTGTCTGTGAGACAGTGATAGTCAGGGTATCCGTAAATTAGTGCCTAAACACCATCGTTGGTGGCGCCATGTCGTAGTTGGGACTCTTGCTCTGAGCAAGACTGCTGGTTTAAGGATGACAGTACTTTTGTTTGTAGGCGACTGAGTCTTTCCTACAACAAGTCGCACCTGTTGTCCCAACCTTACCGCCTCACTAGCAGCACCTCACCAGAAACACTATAGTAAAAGGTGATTTATGGCAGTCGTTTACGCATGGACTCAAAATAAGATATCTCCGGGATTACGGAGATTACCCTTTTCTCACAGATATATTATGTCTCATACAAACAAAGGCAATAACACAGATGCAGTGAAGTTATAATAGTTTTTATTTAACATAACTGCAATTTGCGATAAGTTGCATGAACTGCAATGATTAGGATAATGAATATAGCAAGTAACAGTATTGTGAAGAAGAGAGTCATTGTTATGAAGACCCCCACCATTTTGCAATACATGAGCCAGGTATTTGAGTGGACTGAGCCCTCTGGAGCGCCGAGGGGCCCCCATCAGGTTCTGTCGTAGTTTGGACTCTTGCTCTGAGCAAGACTGCTGGTTTAAGGATGACAGTACTTTTGTTTGTAGGCGACTGAGTCTTTCCTACAACAAGTCGCAACTGTTGTCCCAACCTTACCGGCTCACTAGCAGCACCTCACCAGAAACACTATAGTAAAAGGTGATTTATGGCAGTCGTTTACGCATGGACTCAAAATAAGATATCTCAGGGAATGTCGTGGTTAAACGGAGATTACCCTTTTCTCACAGATATATTATGTCTCATACAAACAAAGGCAGAAGCAGTGAGGTTATAATAGTTTTTATTTAACATAACTGCAAGTTGCGATTAGTTGCATGAACTGCAATGATTAGGATAATGAATATAGCAAGTAACAGTATTGTGAAGAAGAGAGTCATTGTTATGAAGACACCCACCATTTTGCAATACATGAAAGAGATATATAAAATGGAATATGCCCTATTACCCTAATGTGAATATGCCTAACCTCCTACCTAAAGGAGAGCTGGGTTTGCTAAACCTAATCTGCCAAAGCCGTGTCCATGAGAGGAGCCCCCAACCCTCGTTACCTTGGAATGAGGTCTCTATCTCAGACTCCATAGGGACACGAAGACTGGGTCAGCGTCAAGACGACTGCAACATCGGTATCAGCGATGATGGCGATGCCCTCTGGTCGGAATCCCTCTGATTATCTGTCTAAAGTGTGATGTATTTATACAGATCTACAAAGTCCCCTGACGTAGGTGTATTCCAAAACAATAGATAACAGGCATGCTTGGGACGGCAATTAATGTCAACAATCCCTCGAAAGTATAGAGAGGGAAAATCCCTAAGTGTGAACACCTACTGTTTGTTTGTCTTTGGTGCTTGATCTTGACGCCTTGGCACAGTGACACTGATAATGTAACTCATAACAAGTTGCCTAACTATAAACAAGGCAGCCATCTTAGGAGAAATAAATAATTAAATGGGCTAAGACAGAGCAAGCTAAGTAGGTTAAAAGTCACTAAGTGACGGGGGCACGAGTCTACAAGCCAGCGGCTAAGCTAACTCCTGCTATCCCATTAAAACGAACTAGGATTCACTACAGTTCCATGCTGGCAGCTTGCAGGCAGCTTCAGCCTTGGCTGCGATGGACCCCCTTGAATCCAATTACAAATCCGGACTAGCGCCGGTCATGCCACTGTGACCTTCCACCAACGCTGGTCATGACACAAATGGTCCCGGTGCCTCCGGCACCTACCGGCAGCACCAGCCTTATTTGGATCCCCGAATCCGACATAGAGCCAGAATAGAGTCGACTGACACCGGTGCCAACAGGATCCCCGTGTCCTAGGTCGGCACCTTAGCCCTATTCTATAGTGTTAGGTCTTTGGGAAGAATGAGAGGGGTCACTAGACCCTTTATATTACTAGTTGAAAGGCCAGGAAAACATGGACTGGTGTGACGAACTGGGTGATCCATCCGTGGGTATGGAGGAGGGAGCAACATACGTTATGGTGGTGAAGAGGGCGGCTGAGGTCCTGGACCTCGAGCTACCCTCGGTGGCAGTCAAGACAACCATCTTCAAAGAAGTGCTACAACCGGGAGCTTACTCCTCTGAACCTATGCTCCTTTTTAATGAAACACTGACCGATGTCCTACTGGGAACCTGGTTCAAGCCCAGCATGGGGGCTCCTGTGAACAGGATTGTTGCCAGCCACCTTTGCCCCACACCTGGGGGACCCATCTTTCCTCACCCAAAACCCACCCCTGGTGGTCCAAGCCTCTACCTCCCATGGTGCGTTCCCTGTCGCTCCTCTGGACAGGGAATCCCATAGGCTGGATAGCTTAGGCAAGAAGATGTTTACTTCCACCAGCCTTGCATTGCAGTCGGTGAGCACCGCATGCTTTTTGGGACACTATTCCCACACCCTGTGGGACTCTGTTGCACATGTGCTGCCACAGGTCCCAGAGGCTCTGGCCATATTCTCCTAAGCTGTCAGGGACAGAAGAGATGCAGCCAAGTTCACCATTAGGTGTGGTTTAGACTCTACTGACTCGCGGGTCGGGCAGCTTCCTCAACAGCGGAGCTTTGATGCCATGCCTGACTGAGAACATCTGGCTTTTCAGGGTTGTCCAGGTTACCTTCATGGACATGCCCTTCAATGGCACCCGTCTCTTCAGAGACAAGGCAGTCTCAGCCGTGGAGCGCTTTAAGGACTTGCAGGCTACGGCCAAACCTTGGGCATCTCAGCTGCCCTGCGTCATGCACAGTCTGCCTTTTGCTCCTTTTGTGGATACAGAAGGGGCGTTCAACCGTGCCAACCCAATGCCAGCCACCGTTCCTCCCAAGCTTCCCTGCCTATGTGTGGGCTAGGGCGCGGTTATACCATACCCCGTGGGCCAGGTAGCCAGAGGTCTGCTACAACCACCACCTCCCCAGTAGCTGCAGCCCGTAAGCCCTCCTAACCTTGCCCTACAACACCATGGGCATCCAGTTGGTGGCAGAATTCACCATTATGTCCACAACGGGCAGTCCATAACATTGGATAGGTGAGTCTTACAAATCATTCAGAGGGGCTACTCTCTCCCTTTTCAATCCACACTCCCATATCTGAACACACAATTGGCTGAAGAAGGATCATTTGTCCATGTTCCGAGAGGCAGTCATTGCTCTCTTGGCCAAGGGAGCCATGGAGAGGGTTCCAATATCAGAAGTAGGCAGTGGTTGCTATTCCATTACCTTCTGATACCAAAAAAGAACAAGGCTCTTTGATATATCCTAGATCTGCGAACTTTCAATCTCTTTCTAAAAAATAAGAAATTCAAGATGCTCACATTGGCTCAGATCTTGTCTGCCCAAGACCAAGTAGATTGAATGGTAGCATTGGACTTGCAGGATGCGTATTTTCATATTCCTATTCTGCCTGCCCCCAGACGTAACCTGCGGTTTACGGCAGGCTTCAAGCACTTTCAGTTTACTGTGCTTCTCTTCAGCCTTACCAACACCCCTCGGGTATTCACCAAGGTGATGGCGGTAGTGGCAGCTCATCTGCAAAGGTCAGGGGTGCCAGTGTTCTCCTATCTTGACGACTGGCTGCTGTAGGCTGTCTTCTCCCACTTCCAAACTACGGCGGACCTCATGTATTTTCTGGAGTTCACTATTAACATGCCAGACTTCCTCTCAGATGCCCTCTTTCATCAGAGCTGTCCTGACACAGTGCAGTTTCAGGCTTAACCTCCGGACCAGCTGGTCCAGGATATTCAGGCTCTGATATAGATGTTTAAGCCTCTATCCTGGATTTTGGTAAGAATGACTCTGAGGCTGCTGTGCCTCATGGCCTCTTGCATCCTGATAGTAACTCATGCCAAATGGCATATGTGGGCTCTGCAGTGGGACCTGAAGTTCCAGTAGGCGCAGCATCAGGGGAATCTCTCCGATATGGTTCAGATTTGGAGGGAATTGCAAAAGACCTGCAGTGGGTCTGAGGTAGACCCCTCTCCCTTCCCCAAACAGATCTCACAATAGTGACAGATGCGTTACTCCTGGGATGGGGCGGCCATGTGGGAGAGGTGGAGATAAGAGGACTCTTGTCTCCGGTGGAATCTTGACTCCATATCAACTTGTTGGAGCTCCAAGCGAAACAACTGGCATTGAAGGCCTTCCTGCCTTCCATCAAGGAAAGGTAAGTGGAGGTGTTTACGGACAATACCACTGCCATGTGGTACTGCAACAAACAGGGCAGGGTGGGGTTGGGTTGGTGACACTTTTTTTAGATGCCTTGCGTCTCTGGACATGGCTGGAGCAGCAGGGCATAGCCCTAGTGGTTCACCATCTGTCAGGTTCCCTGAATGCCAAAGCAGACAAAATCATCAGTCGATGCCTAGCGGATGACGAGTGGGGTCTGCATCTGGAGGTGGCACCAGGTCTCTTTGAGCAGTAATGAGATCCTTGGTTAGATCTGTTCACCTCCAAAGACAATGTCAGCAGTTTTGCGCGGCTGGAGATGCTTTTCATCTCAAGTGGAGCTCCTGCCTTATGTACGCATTTCTGCTCATACCATTCCTGCCCTGAGTTCTCAAGAACAGGAACAACCAGGCCCAAGTCATCTTTGTGGCTCCAGATTGGGTACGGAGAGTCTGGTATCCCAAGCTTCTGAACACGAGCATTCATCCTCCGATCAGGTTGCCTCTTCGGAAGAATCTTCTGTCGCAGCAGCAGGGGAGGGTCCTCCACCCGAACCTGTCAACTCTCCACCTTTGTGCGTGGAGACTGAGCGACGACAGTTGACAGCTTTCGACCTTCCTTCTGACGTCTGCAATGTTATTCTGCCAGCCAGGTGTCCCACTGCCAAGACAGTATATGCCTGGTGGTGTAAGAAATGTGTATTATATTGTACAGAAAAGCTAATTGACCTTCTTTCTGCTTCCTTTTCTGACATTCTTCTTTTCATTCTTACTCTTGCCCAGCAGGGCTCTGCTTTGGGCACTCTAAAGGGTTACCTTTCTGCTCTCTCTGTTTTCTTGCGGCTGCCTGACTAACCCTCTTTATTTAAGCCCCCAATTATAAATAGACTTCTAAAGGGTCTTATACATATGTTCCTTCCTTCTTCTTTTATTATGCCTCTGTGTTACCTTAATCTGGTCCTCACATTCTTGATGTGTGCTCCTTTCGAGCCTCTTCACAACTGTCCCGTCAGGCTGCTCACCATCAAAACAGCCTTTCTCGTGACTATGACATCTGCCCAAAGGGTGACTGAGCTGCAGACTTTATCATCCAAGCCTGCATTCTAATCCATTGTGCCAGACAAACTGGTACTTTGCACTCGGGCCTCTTTCCTGCTGAATGTGGTAACACCATTTCATGTGGGCCAATCTGTCACTTTCCCCACTTTCTCAAAAGAAGGGTGTGACTCCACTGCCTGGACCCAACAAGAGCTTTGTCATTCTACCTTGATCACACTAAAGAGTTCCGGGTGGACAACTGTAGGAAAGACCCTCTTTCTGGCATGGTTGCCCCCACTTTTTGCCTGTTGTCAGTGTGCTTAGGCTGTTTTCTCTGGGATCCTGCTAACCAGCACCCCAGTGATTGTGCTCTCTCCTCTACATTTGGTTGTCTTGGTACTCTTTACACCCCACAGATAGCATATGTGTACCCCAGTAAGTCCCTAGTATATGGTACATAGGTTCCCAGGGCATTGGTACACCAGGGGTCCCCCATTGGCTGCAGCATATATTATGCCACCCATGGGAGCCATGCAAACTGTGTCTGCAGGCCTGCCATTTTCAGCCTGTGTAAAACGGTGCATGCATCCTTTCATTGCTAGTCACTACACCAGATCAATGTAAGTCACCCCTTTGGTAGTCCCTTCCAGCCCTAAGGTCAGGGTGCAGGTCCCTGTGTGTGTGAGCACCCCTGCAGGAGCAGAATTGACCCTACAAACTCCAGTTCCAATTCCCTGGACTTCATAAGTGCGGGGAAGCCATTTTAGCTATGTACTGACCTATGGTCCAGCTATATAATGGTAACACCAAACCTAGGCATGTTTGGTATCAAACATGTCGGAATCATACCCCAATATGAATGCTAGTATTGGTGGTATGATTCCATTCACTCTGGGGGCTCCTTAGAGAACCTCCCAGTATTTGCTCCTAGCAGGCTTCTAAGGTCTGCAAGCAGCCCACGCTGCTGCAGCCCTCAAACAGGATTATGCCCTCCTTCTGATTGACCAGCTCAAGCAGGGGGAGGCAGAACAAAGGATTTCCTATGGGAGAGAGGTGCAACCTCCTCTCCCTTGGAAATAAGTGTTACAAGACTGGGAAGGGGTAGCCTCCTCAGGCCACCGGTTTTCTTTGAAGGGCACATTTGGTGCCCTCCTTGTATAATCTGGTTTGCACCATTCCAGGGACCCCCGGTCCCAGCTCTGGCACGAACTGCACAGGGGGAAGGGGAGTGACCATTCCCCAGTCCATCACCACCCCAGGGGTGGTGCCCAGAGCTCCTCCAGGTGGCCACTTGATTCTCCCATCTTGAAAACAAGATGGGCAGAGGCTCCTTGGGAGCATCTAACTGGTCATGTTAGGCAGATAATGTCAGTGACCCCCTCTGATAGCTGGGCACCTTGCAAAGTGACCCTGTCCCTTTTTTCGGCTATTTAGGGACTCCCTTGTGGGTGGGTCCCCTGATTCAACATGCAAGACTCCACCAGGACTCCTCTGCAATGACCTCTTCTGCTCCTGGCTACCGGAACCGCTGCATGACTTCACAGGACCCAAACAAGACTGCAACACCGAGATGACCTCTCCTTGCAACATTGTTTCTGCGGCTCCTGTCAGCAATGTGCAACATTTCCATGGCTGTGCATCCTCTGGGATCAGCAAGACTTCAGCTGCACCAAAGAAGCAAGAAGGAATCTCCCTTGGAGAGAAGGAGTCACTCCCCTGCATCTGCAGGGACCTAAGGCAACAATGTCCAGTTGCTGGTGTTGTGTAGCCATTTTAGTTATAGCTCCATGCACGTTGTTTTAACACACTAGGCCGCTGTGCATTTTAACCTAGATATATTTTATTCAGCTTCGCTTTGTTATTAGTACAATACAATTTTTACGGTCTTGTTTTATTTTCACCTATCTAACTGTTTTTGCCTAAGCCAGCACTCTGTTCTCAACCAAGACATTCTTGATCACTCTGTGCTTCATTCAAGGCTGCTGTTCGGTACGTTGCCGGTGAACGTGGTAGAAGTTTAGTCTCCGACATTCGTAGAAAATACACATCCTTACGTAGGGACATTTTCTCCGAACATCAGCTGTGTTATTATATAAACACTTCCTTGTCCATTACACGTTAGAGGGAGATTCCAGCCAGGGGACCACGCCTGTATGCTGATTGCTGAATGCTTTGCTACAGATGCTAATGCAGACCACAAGCCTTTGCTCAGGTATGGGGGTTGATGTCTTCCCAGGGAAACCAGAAAGGCAGATTTAGAGCTTAACATGCTGTGCTCAAATTACAACCTAGATAGGAAATAGTCCATTGTTCATAGTGACAATATGATAGTGTTGGTTTTGTGCTTCACTCTTCTCGTCACCATTTTAATACTGTCATGTGGTGTCGTCCTGGTTATTGCAGCTCACGCTTTGCTATCTAAAATGTAGTTGTTTTATTAAACTCATTATTGAAACTTATACTGCTTCTGTTTGTCATTTATATATGAGACTAAGTTGTAAATGAGAGACCCGGATGTGACCTGAGTGACCACGACTTCCCTGAGAAGCCTAGTATGTCATGTGCTGGACTGCCCAATCATCACTATCCTTTGGTAGAGATGAGGCACTGCTAGTTAGCCAGAGCAAAACCCGGATTGGAGCGACAGGTGTCACCCGCAGTGGGTTGGACTGAGTCTCCCACACCACAGGCGATTCTGCTGCTCAAAATCCAGTAGTCTCATTAGAATAATGACGCAACACTGGGATCTGCTGTCCTGTGGACCTGCAAAGATTCTCCAACACAGTTAGTGGCTCTGAGGGGTCTTCTGGGTCCTCTCTGTCTTCTTTCCACCATGGGAGATAGTGAGCCCTTGCCTCTTCCTCCAAGACAGAACCCCTGTGCACCACTACTGTTGCAGCAACCAAGGCTTGTTGACTCCTGCTCCGAGGTATATTTAGGCTCCAAGTAGCCCTGCCCCACTGCACTCTACCTCTGCAAGGACAGTCTCCTCTCTGCTGCCCCAGCGACATGAGACTTCTCTTCAGGTGTGCTGCCTGGGTTCCGCTGCAAATTACTGTGCCTGCTGCCAGGGGGTTACTCGTTGGGACTCTGACTGCTTCTGCAGGCTCTCCTGTCTCCTCAGGGTCAGACTGGATTCTTCTCCAAGGGTCGAGTCCCCAGTACCTTGCTGGTCCTCTTCAGCTCTGAAAACCTCTAACAGCTCCAGTTGCATTTGCTTGTGCTTGTTGGTGGTCATCCTGACCACTGACACATCTGCAAACAGTCAAGGGACAGCTCCTAGTTGACTTCAGGGACTTCTCTGCAGCTCCTGGACTCCGCATCTGGGCTTCATCCACCACCATCAACCTGGATCTTCACCCACAGAAGGGCGGGCATTGCCTCCTGCTCCACCTGGGCACTCCTGCGTAGACTGAACTCTGTCCTCTTCTTTTGAAGGTCCTCTTTATCCAGAATCCACCATTGGGTTCCACCGACCTGGTTCTGCTTTTGCAATATTCCATTTATGAGTCCCCATGTTAGTCTATGGGATGACAAGGTAACTTACTGCTGCTCTCCTGGTCACTGCAGGTCTTCTAGATACTTACTCTTGGAGTTCCACTCTCCACCAGCTAACTTCTCCATATCTTCTGGTTGGGGACTCATTCTCGCATTCCACTTTTTTTAGTATATGGTTTGCCCCCCCCCCACCACCAAATAGGGCCCTTGTTATTTTATACTATTTCCTAATACTTACCTGTATATATTCTGTGTGTACTTACCTGCAGAAGGGGGTTTGCCTATGGTAATCTAGTTTGGTGTTCCTGTAACAAAGTACTTTTATTTTTGCAACACTGTGTGGTTCCTTTCATGTGTGATAAGTTAGTGTGTGACTACTGTGTTATTGCAAGAGCTTCACACGCCTCCTAGATAAGTCTTGGCTGCTCACCACAGCTACCACTAGAGAGTCCTGGCTACCTAGACACTGTAAAACTATCTAATAAGGGTTGCCTGGACCCCGTGAAAGTTGTAACGCCATAGGTGTCTACCACACACTGGACCAGCGTCCTACAGCGACCAACTATTTGTGGGGTATGTTGGTGCGAAGAAAGGTCGGGCGGTGCAGAAACAAGCTATTTCCTGATGGGTCATTCTCTTCATCAAAATCTGCTATGCACTGGCCAAAAAGCAACCGCCGAGGGCTCATTCCACTAGAGCCAAAGCTGTGACCACTGCAATAGCAGGTGGAGTCCAGCCTGGGACATCTGCCAGGCCGCAACATGGGCATAACTGCACATGTTCACCAAACATTAGTGCCTGGACAGTCAGGTCCACAGGGATGTGCATATTGCCTGTTCAGTCCTGCAGGACTTCCTAGTGTAGCTAACCTGTCCGCAGTCACCACCAGGGATGGTATTGCTTGGGTATCTATTCAAAAGTAAGGAATCTGCGGGTAGAAGTCTCTATCGGATGAACAAGCTACTTATCTTTGGTTACACCTTTTCTGGTAGAGACAATATCTAGCCCCAGATTCCTTACAAACCCACCCATCCTACCCATTGTGTGGACAGTCCTCTAGGGTTAAGAATACTCCCTTTCAGGGCCCTAGATTGCACTTCATGGCTCTGGGCTCCTAGCGTGGAAAATCGTGAAAAAGTAACTGACGTCAGCATGCCAAGTGAGCCAAAGGTTTAATGACCCCTCCATCAGGGACACTAAGGTGGTCTCTGTGTATTTCCCAACCAGTCCTTACACTGACCAAACCCTTGGGCTCGTCACTGGTGGGTGTCTTTTTGGTGCACACTGCATCTCCCCTCGTGTCCTGGCAAATTGCAGTCAAAACATAGCCCTGACTTCAACGGGTTAAACTTCTTTCCCTGATGCCCCGCCTCCTTTGAGTGAGATGTGACTTGGTGTAGGAGGCTGGCCCTCTATGGAGTGTACAAAACTAGGCACACTGTGTAGGGGGTCCGGGCAACCATACAATGTTTTCCAGAGGCAAAAACTAGATCACCTAATGTTCCAGTTTTTGAGGTAGCTTGGTCGAGCAGTTAGGCTAATCTTGGAGAGGTGCAAAGCATTTGTTGTACTCACAGTATCAATCATGCAACTCACACACTCAAAGGAATAACTCAAGACCAATTTATAAAAATACTTCAGATTTTTATATAATTTTTGAGAGCAAGATTATCAAAATTGGTTAACTACTTTTTTAAGTTATGAATTTTTCAAGTTTTAACAAATGCGGTCTTTCTGTGCTTAGTTACGCACGATAGGAATCAATGGAAGGCCCCCTTTAAAAATACATATAAAATTATACAGTTGCTTTACCAAGTTCAGCTTTGGCAGGCTGGTCGCAGTCGTTAGTGGGCACTCTGAGCAAGCAGGAAATGTTTGGGCGGCTCCCGGTTCCGGCAGGAGCAGAGTTGGAAAGACTAATGGAGCTGGTGCAGGGCCACTGTGAGGGACCACTTGGAAAAGGTCTGCAGGGGCAGGTTCAAAGGTGATGCCTTGTGTCGAGGTTGCAGGGGGTGACGGACCCTTGGGCACAGCTGGTTCCTCGTTGCAGGGTGCAGGACGGCTGGGTGCAAGGCGAATTGTTGATCCAAGGGCTGTGCGCAAAGATGCCTCTCTGGTCCAGATGCCGGTCACAGTCATAATCACTTGTAGGACAACGGGCCACTCTGGTGGAAGGTCCGGGATGTTCCTGAAGTCCCTTGACTGCGGCTTCCTTCTGGTCCAGTTGCAGCTCATGGGGAGCTGTTTTGCTTGGTTTCCAAAGTCCACTGACCAGTACCTGGGGCATTGGCATGATTCGCCAACTGGAGGGCAGAGTGCCACCAAGCTTGGCACACTTGTGGGGTTTGTCCTGCCGGTCATTGGTGTATCGTTGGGTCTGGCTGTGACTTCCGGTTTGGGAGATATCAGCTGGTCAGTGAATTGACCCTCACTGGCTTGTTGGTTCTTGTTGGTTTGTAAGGTGATGCCTCCACTCAGAAGGGAGATCTGGAGCAATTTGTGAATCCTGGAAGTCCCCTGGGTTTCTTGGGGTCAGTCCAGTGTGCAGCACCTCCACAGCAGCGATTTTCAGGATCTGGGCGCAGCAGGCAGGGTTTGGCACCTTTTCTTGGTGCAGCAGGTCCACGGTTTTCTTGCTTTGGATCTTCTTTGGTGCTGGTCTTCTTTGTCCTTTCATATCTAATTTCTTGGTCTAATGGTGCCCACTAAATACTGCATTTAGTGGACGTTTTAGAGGGAACCTGGTAGTGTCCAATGGGACACTTACCTTTGGGTGTCTACACCCACTATAGTGACCACTTCCTGTGGGAAGGGTCACTACCCTAAACCTCATTGGCTATTTTCCTCTATCCCAAGATGGAGGAAACTGAAAAAGAGGGTCCACCTCACAAGCAACACCTTAGGGGTGGTGCATGCCAGGTAAGGCCACTCTTCCTACTCTTTTTTAGATTTCCTGCCTTTGCTCCTGCCAAAAGTGGGGCTTCACAAAGGGAAATGCCATCTGCTGCTAGCAGCAGGTGTGGGGGTTGAGTTTCAAGGGCAGTAAGCCCTTTGAAGCTCACCGCCAGGACAATGCACATTCCGGAGGGAGGGGGTGTTAGCTTCCCCACCCAGGAAGGGCATTGTCTTACATACTGGAGAGGCAGGCCTCTCCCCCCCAGGTTTGGATATTGGCTGTTTGGAGGTGGGAGCGGGATAAGACCAGTCAGCAATCATGCCAGGAAAGTTAGCCTTTGCAGGGGGTACCTTTAAGGGGGCCCCTGGGTACATTTGGGGATAAATGCAAGACTGCCACCAGTTTGGGTTTATCATTCTGAGTTGTTTGAAACCAAACAACCCAGGGCTCAGAGTGACCATCATGTAGCTGTGAAACTCGTGTTGACCTGTATCCTGTACATGTATTAAAATGGCGGCTCTGTTCACTCACAATGTCACAGGTTTGGCAAGGACACAGTGGGGGCATATTGCTCATGCAGTTATGCCCTCAAATATAATATGGACCACCCTGCCTTAGGGCTATAAGGCCTGCCAAAGGGGTGGCTTACTCATAGTAAATGCTGTGTAGGGTGGACAGGCACACAGACAGTGTGCAATGTCGAGTCTGAGTTTTAGGTTTGCACCAGAACACTCAGCCTGCAATGGCTGCTGCCTTCAGGGGCAAACCCATAGTACCCCATGCTCTGGGCACCTAGGTGCCCCTTTACTAGGGACTTATAGTGGTAGCTTAGGGTGTATTCAGTTGTGCCAATGTATCACAACAGATTTAGGGTAAGAGCTCTGGTCCAGGGAACCTGGTTAACAGACGCCCTGGGCACTACAATTTCTAGAACACATCAATATCAGGCAAAAAGTGGGGGGATAACCATGTCTAAAAGAGGCCCTCTCTCACACTCGGGAACACTGGGATCTTTTAAGGGCTCTTTGGGGCTAGTCTTATTATTTTTACCCTCTCCTCTCTATGAAGAGGGTCCTGACCACCTTTCTTCTTGTCACCTCCCATTGACGTTTTAGGGACCTTGGTACAAACCCACTCATCAGCTGTCTTGCCTAGTTCCCTGGGGCTAGACAGCTTAGAGTCCAACAGATGCTGGTGCAACTTTGACAATTTGTCAAAATGTGTTCCTTGACAGTTAAATTGTAGAGCCCTTCGAATGTGGCTACTTTGTTGCCTTTAATCCAGCCATCTCCTGCCTTAACTGACATGTCAACAAAGTCTATCCATATTTGTATTGCCCCCTTTTGTGTTGCCCTAAGTTTCTATCTATAGTCTTCAGGGTGAGACCCCACAACTGGACAAGTGCAGCCTTCATCTATGGGTAGGATTCTGCTACTTCATTCTCAAGTGTAAGCAGTCCATCCCTGCCAACCACTCAAACTAACTCCCAGAGTAGTGCCCCCCAGTGTTGTGAACCCAACTTTCTCATCTTGAGAGCTCCAACATGAGGCCAGCCACTTGTCTGTGTCATCCCCATGGATATAGCTAATGGCAATCCTTTTGCGCAGTCGTATATCAGGGGCACCCCTATCAGCACCTCCAGTTACCATTCTGCTGCCATCATCTTCTTTGGGATCGAATCCCAGTGTGGCACTTGTCTCTTTGAGGGCCATTGTTCTCTCGGCCAGGGCTATGGCTCTCTCCTCCAGGTCTACAGCTACTAGGCTTTCTTGCAGGGATTTCTGGTTGGTGATAGAGTCTCCTTGGCTGTTGGATCTGGGGACCACCCTTGTCTAGAAAACAGAGGTAGGTCTCCACTGCCCACACTTGCTGCACTCAGGATACTGTGGTTGTCCTCCAAATCATCTTCTCCCCTACTACGTGGGGCAGTTCCTTTTTCAGACTTTGAGGTAACTTGTGGGCCTCCACCCAAGCTCTGGTGACCTTGATCAGCTAATCTGGCCTGGCCTTGGTTCCCATGTTGAGCTTTCTGTATCTGCAAAATCCCCTCAGCTCATCTTTCTTGAAGGAGGAGAGGTTTGCCACGTCAAGCTCTCTCAAACATTTGAACTTGCAGGAAACTTTGCTACAAGTCTCTCAAACTTTTTCCAACTCCTTGCAATCTTTGGAAACAGTCCTCTGGAGTTTAACATGCTCAACAATCAATTGATTGGGAGGTCTTCTCTAGGTGTCTACCTATGTGGATTCTTAGTGTCTCAACTTCAACAATGGTATATAAGAGCTAAACACAAGTTTTGGATCCCACAGCTAGGCACCAGTGTGAGGAAATTGGGAGTATTATATGGTGTGGCTCTGCAACCTCACCATTTAATACCCTTACCAACCCCTTTAGGACCCTTGGGTTTTGTTTGTTAAACTCTGCATAGCTGTGGCTCTGACCAGCAAGGCTTACACAAAGGAAAAAGTGTAAAGCATCTAAACAGCACCAAAGCAATTGAAGAAATTTGCAAGACACCAAAGAAATCTGACACAAATTTATTTAAAAAAAAGACTGAATTTGTATGTATTTTTAGACACAATAATGAAAACAATCCATTCGAGGATTCTGGAGAAATAGAATTTACGAATTATAGTAAATCAAAGCATTTC
This sequence comes from Pleurodeles waltl, assembly GCF_031143425.1. Classification (NCBI taxonomy): domain Eukaryota; kingdom Metazoa; phylum Chordata; class Amphibia; order Caudata; family Salamandridae; genus Pleurodeles; species Pleurodeles waltl. The sequence goes on along the minus strand of NC_090444.1, from coordinate 81,181,999 downwards.
ACTCAGCCAGAAACAAGCATTGGCAATTTGGATGTATTTCACCCTGGAAACCTTGGGCTAGGTGTAATGGGGTCAACCAGCAAGGTCCTCAGAAACTGTTACTGCAGCAGGTGAAGTAGTCTTTGTAGGAAAGTGAAATTTTTTTACATAGTCGCCACCACGTTTTGCTTACTGATACTGATGATGTTGATTAGTAGCGCACTGGGTCACTGCTAACCAGGCCCCAATGCCACTACTCCTTCCCCTAAAACAAGACAAAGGTTCAGTTGTAACCCAGTTGGGAAGGACTTTAGCACCCCTGTAAGTCCCTAATAAATTGTACCCTTGGTACCCAGGGCATAGGTACTAAAGAGGGTCTTTAAGGGCTGCAGCATGTATTATGCCACCGTAAGGGACCTGCTTACAAACTACATGCAGACCGCCATTGAAGATGCGTGAAATGGTGCAAACCATTCCGAAAACACGACATGGCCATTCACTGTGTGCCATGCCCATGTATGCTGCAGGTACTATGGGTAAGTAACCCTTACAGCAGGCCTACAAGCCATAAGGCAGGGTAAACAATATTACATGAGGGCACATCTGCTTGAGCAGATGTATCCCAGTAATGTCTAGTTTCTTTGCTGGGCATTGCAAGTGATCAGGAAGCCATCTTAAGGACAAGTACTGGGCACTGGCCAATACGAGTTACCAAGTTACATGATGACTTCACTGAAAATATTGGTGTTTAATATCAAACACCTCATTTTAATAAATTCATATTGATGCCAGGACTGGATTTATGAAGACATGCACCAAGAAGGTACCTTAGAGGTGCCCCCTGTATCCCTACCAGTTGCTTAGTGTGCTGGCTGACTGGTACAGTCCAGCCTGCCACCACAGACAAGTCTGTGACCCCCTGCAGGTGACAGTATAATCACTAAAGGTGTGGGGTAGTAGGAACTGAAGGTAAGACTAGGTCAGTCTTTTTCCAGTGGTATTAGTTAGGTTGCTTTAGATCCTAAGGTAGGGAAGTCATCTAAAGCAACCTAACTAATACCACTGGAAAAAGACTGACCTAGTCTTACCTTCAGTTCCTACTACCCCACACCTTTAGTGATTAGACAGTTTCTTTAGGGAGGCGGTGTGGGCTAGCAACACTCCCAGTGCTCTCCTTTTGTGTACTTCCCCTGCAGGTGACAGCCATGCTCTCAGATGCCAAGAACAATGCCTGCCCGGAGAAAGGAATCACACCTTCACCTTGCTAGTGAATTTAGCATATCAAGGCCGGAGGCTTCCACGCCTCTGCTACCGTTGATATGCAACAATGGCTTCTCCCAGATCTTGGGAACGCCACCCCCTGCCCTGAGACCCATTTGGTACTATAGCAGGTGGGAAATTAGATATTCAGAAGGCGTGTCACACTTACACGGTAGGCACACCCCTAAGGGTGGCCACCTGAAGTGGACAGTAGAAGAAGGGTTTTACTATGTTGGTCTTGGTGAAACTAGGAATTCTTGGCCAGGATTATGCCCACTCCTCATCGGAAGTGGTCATATAGAGGATGTAGTCACCCCAGGGGTAAGTAGCCTATTGGCTACTACCCTACACTCCCCTTAAATCCCCTAAATTGAGCATTTAAAGCGTCTAACTTGCTGCTTGTTACTTTTTGTTTTCTGAATAGCCCCGTCGTTCAATCTGCGACGGATGCTTAGTTAAGCACATATATGAGATTACATGCTCGTTTATTTAGGGACTTACTTTGCTCAGCAATACGAGACTTTATTGAAGGCTCCCCTCTTTGTTTTCTGGACACAATACGGGTGGCCGCCTGCTTTCTAGCCTTTATTTACGGCCGGCGCGGGCTATCTTCTGTATATTTTGACACGCTCATAGTTTGCTTCGTTTTTTCATACAGCCATGGCTTTTCTCGACTACGGCGCATTCCTACTATTGACAATCAAGATCAATTGTATTAGAGCGAGCCCTCTACTAGGTTTTATTAATACCACCGACGATTGGTCATACTTATGCCCCGTCCTTCAGTCAAGGTTCCTTGTTCCTGTCTTTTTTACCCGCAGTGTTTGCTGCGTTGAGTAGATTATAAAAGCAAAACATATTGGCATTTTCAATCTATGCCTCGTCAGGCAACACGTATTTTTCTATTTAGTTTTGCCTGTCCATGGTATTTTACTGTTTTCGTTTCTTTACACTTTTGGGCAAGGGAAACATTGGCTAACCTTATCCTAAAAGAGTCTATCATTGTAACCAATACTGAATTAGTGATATTTTTTGGATAATCCTATACTGAGTTGTTCCCTTCTTTTCCTTTTGTGATTTAATTAGAGTCATGCGAGTCCTTTGGTCCGCCTGATCCCAAGGAACCCATTCCCTAGGTGGGGACGGTAAGGAGTATATTTTCATGCCTATTACTGCATGACTTTTGGCTTGTGACACCTAATTTTTACACTGATTGTCACAACACAATGTGGTGTTATTAATAGTTTGGTGATTTGGACCATGCTTTCATATATTGATTTGTTCTCTTTACATACAGGTTCATCCACTTAGGTTTTTTCACAGTGTAGTGTTATGTAAGTAATTTTTATTACCTTACGACCCATTGGAGGCAGTACAGCAGAAATAAGTTTTGTAAGTATTGGTCCTGACTAAGCGCCACCCGATCCGTAGGGACATTCAGGGCTCGAAACATGTTGACCATATATGTGACCACACACGTAAGCTAAAAGGAAGGTTGCCCCTATTAGCCTTTTTTGTTTTCCTGAGAGTGGGGGATCCTTATTCCCTGCCTACTCCTGATTTGTTTTTAATATTGACCAAGGCACCCCCACCTTAATAAAACCCATTGTTAGGAGGTCTTTCAGCCAATTTAATTCCTGTTCTTTTTCCCTTCTGCTTTTCACTTGTCTTGGGACACACGCTGTTATTGAAGATCTCCGGCTAAGTGCCCCCTTTAGGGTACCCATCAGACATTGCAATGCCGGTCTGGCGTGGAGCAGGCCCCATGATGAAGCAAGACATCCAATGAATGTGTGAGGGCCTGTACTTCTGAATATTGGAAGGTTCGGAGTTGAACCTGTACCCTTATTTATTTGTTGGTGTCTAGGTACTGTGTACTCTTTTTTGATGCATTTAGGGGACCCCCTCAACACCAGATCAACACATTCATCTATCTGGGAACAGAAGAAGGACAAAGAAGAACTGAGGACTTACACCAGACTTGGCACCAAACCCTGTCTTGCTTCTGGTACCTCGACTATTGCATCGACCGACTCACCCAAAACCGTGCCTCCTCCATATCCCTTGTAGGACTGTTCAGCACTTCCCCAACCATCAAACATCTCCCTTGGGGTGGAGGAGCCATCCCCCGGAATCTGCAGGCACCAACCACATCTGTCCGGTACACCATTTTGCTAGCCATCGGGCCCACGGAGGGAGCAATATATCAGGAAAAGGTCTGTGTGGCTCTAGGAGGTCAGACACTCCAGGCGTCCCCCTGCGCAAATACCATGCGTACTGGAGCACTTGCAGCAACCAAGGCTTGTTGATTGTCCAGCCCGGACACCACCACCGCCAAAACCGTCCTGCCCAACAAGGGACTTCAGGATCGAGGAGCCCACATGGAGAGTGGCCCAGGTGCTATGCTTATTTCTCCTCTGTAGGTCAACCGAAGAACCATGACAGCCTCCAACACAAGTCAACAGCCGGTCAAACACCTTTGCACACCAGCCCCACAGCCCAAGTTCACACAAACTATCTGTACCCCCTTGACCTAAAGGCCCTCACGAGCCGAGCCCCCTGTGGGTTCTGCCGGACTTGTCCCCAAGTGCCCCCTTGGAGCCTGTGTTCAAAGTTGCCCATTGCTTTCTACTGGTGTAGCATTCAAGGGTACCAACCCGTCCAGCACCTCTACACCTGAACACACCAGGGCAGGTAAACTAAAACTGGTAGTGGTTCTTTTTACCTTGGCCCTAGCACCTTGAGTTCCAAATGACACCCCTGTACTCTGACTTCAAGTACCTGTATGCAGCATATGTCTTTCCTCCAATAGCATAACATTACCGCATTCAAAGCTCCCGACTCAAAACTGTTATTTGTGCATTTTTACTGTTTGCCTATAAAATTCATAACCCAGAAAGTACTTACTTGATATCTACGATCTTGGTGTCTAAAAATATATAGAAATCTGTGTTATTTTTATAAATTGGTCTCTGATTGTTTTAAAAGTCTGTGTACCATTTATTGTCTCTATATGTCCAACAAATACTTACCACTCCCCTCTGATAAGCCTAAGCTGCTTGGCCATACTACTGCTAATAGAGCACTACCACACTACTGCTAATAGAGCACTTAGGATTATTAAAGTAAGCCCTGTAAACCAAATAGGGGTCATCTGAACTTTTTTTCATGGTGTACCCTTAAATTGGCCCACTACATAAAAAGACAGCTTCTTACAGTCTTCAGTCAGGCAACTTTATCCTTTGCAGGACTTTCCTATACATGAGGTCCTGATGCAAAGGATGAAGAATGCTGTGGATGTGATGTGGTTGACAGGGTTTTGCTGCGACTACTCTTCTGTCCACAAAGATGGTGAGGCTGTACTGGTCACAGGGTCAACTTTACTCAAAATCCTCTCTCCTGTACCTCAGTCACAGGCCAATCCATACTCCCAGGTTCAGCAAACACAGGCTCAACTTTGTGCATTGGGTCCCGGTCCCTGGTGTTGCACGGTGGCGGTTGGCAGTGAGTTGAAGACTTTGGGCTACCAACTTGTCCCAGCAAACTTCTTCAGCTGTTGTATCCCTATGCTGCAAACAGGAGGTCAGTCAGCTCATTCTTGGAATCTCTTGGCATTGACTGTGCTGTGGGGACGACCTCTCCTTGAGCAGAGCATGGCAGGCACAGTCTGCAGATGGAGCAGGTACAGTCCACAACTGTGCAGCCTCTCTTTACCAGTTACACTGGGCAGCAAGGCGGTCTTCCTTGGTCCTTCTTCCAGTCAGTCGAGATCTTAGTTATGACAAAACAGACTTGTTATGAGATATGAAGTATCAGTGATTGTGCATGAGGTGATTTCCATTCAAATCTTTTATTCTTATTTTCAAAAACAGCTGTCCAATATACGTTTCACAACACCAGAGTTGCCTTTTCAGGACCAAAGCATTAGCTTAACAAACAGAGCAAAAGACATTTATTTTGAAAAAGGTGGGGTAAGCATAGTGTTCTTTAAGGTCAGAACAGACCGTGAGCATAACCAGATTAAAGAAGGGAATAGGTAGTGCACCGTCACTTTGTTTTCAGACCTCATACCAAGTCTGTATTGTAGTAAATAATTCGCTCAGGCAAAGGGGCAGACCCACTCACTTCTGAGGTCGTCTTTGTCTGATTACAAGAGCCTCCATATCCCCCTCCCTGTTTGTATTTGTTAGTCTTTTGAGAGAGGTCTTCAGACATTATAGATTACTGGACTCTGGGGTACTTTACCAAAAACATGAGGTAACTATGTCCAAACATATTAATGAAAGAGAAGTCCTAGCAAACTTCCCCTTTAATAAAGAGAGAAGAGGGAATAAAAGTACAGATCCTACAACATCTTGAAAGAGTTTAAAGCAATTATTTTCACAATTAGAGAAATCCATGATCAATAAGAGCTCTAAATGGTAGGAAGACCAAACTTTGAAACAATATTTAGAAAGACGATTAATTCCAAGAAGCTTACTTACAGGGCTGGACTGGGAACCCAAAGTCAGACCAGCCCCCAGGTGTTGCTTTTGTTACTGGGTGCCAATATTGCAGCACAGCTGCAAAACCGTCCCCCAGTAACAAAACTGTCCCCACGCTGCAAAACTGGCTTTCACTGTTCCAGCCTCCTGGGAAAACGGCAGATGCACAATCCGGCCAATCCGGCCCTGATTACATATTAACTAGTTTCCAACCTTAGGAGATATGAGAGAAGTGGCACCAGAAATTGCAAAATACTTCTTTTTATTTAATTGACATTCTTATAGAACAAGCACAACTACCAATCACAAGGCTTCAAAGTGAAGTACATATTAGAAAGAAAGAAATTGATGATTTTAAATGTAGGATCTTACAAATATTTTTTTTTACATTTTGGACAGTATTTCAGATAAATATCAAGATGAGATGAAGAATAAGAAACAGTCTAAATTAGAATGTGACATTGCTGATTATAGCACAGGATGTATTTACTCGTATGACACTGTATCAAAGAACCCCAGAATCAAACTCAATAAAAGGCAGAAGCACTTCAGATACTGCAATGAGCAGTGTGGCAAGTGTCACAACAGAGAATGAACCATCCACCAATTACTCCCTTTCCATCTCTAAATCTCCTTTTTTAGATGAACTACGAAGGATGCAAAAGATAGAAAGGACTCCAACAATCACCACAAGAAAAGACCTGGAGAAGAAGTCCTATCTGGAGGAAACAAGAAAGATAGAGGAAGAAAGAAACGTGAGAGGGATGAAAACAAGACTTTAAGCGAGACAAAAAATGAACAATAATTACATTTAGGCCCTCATCAGCTGCCCGCCAAGATCGGACCGCCGGGTGGCCGCCAATGCAGCTGCACCCCCGCCGGGGCCATTTGGAGATCCCCGCTGGGCCGACGGCCGGCCCAGCGAGGATCTCGGCCGCAACACCGGAGCAGGCTCCAAATGGAGAGTGAAAAGCTGCACGGGGCCCTGTCAGGGGGCCTCTGCACGGCCCGCGACTCCCCGTACCGCCAGCCTTTTCCTGGCAGTTCAAACCGCCAGGAAAAGGCTGGCGGTAGGGGAACTCGTAATCTCCTGGGCAGCGCTGCTAGCAGCGTTGCCCTGGCAGATTACTACTGCCGGGCCATTGTGTCGGGAAACCGCCGGCCCCGGCGGTGCGACCGCGGCGCTTCCGCCGCGGTCATAATGACCAGGGAAGCACCGCCAGCCTGTTGGCGGTGCTTCTGTCATTACAGCCCTGGCGGTCTTGTACCGCCAGGGTTGTAATGACCCCCTTAGTGTTTAACTTATCTAAATGTGCATTGACACATAAAGAAATGTGGGTTTTGAATAAAGGTCTAACTTTTGTGTCCTCACAGCACATTGACTTTTTTGGTTTTAAAGTTGATTTACTATGTTTCATCAGGAGATTGAAACTGAAAAAACATTTTGAATCAGCCTCTCCGAAAAAATCATCTGGCTGTAATTTACCTTTACTTTCTACCCAGTCTATCAATGATTTGAGAAATATTCAAAGTTTAATGTTCCTAGCTGATTCTGCTCTGGTTGAACTTGAGGTGATAGCGAATAATCTTGCCATTGAGTAGGACTAGCCTATAGATAGTAGTTTAAAACCCAAGTGATTTTTTGGGGGAGAAATTAATAAATGAGGATAGCATAGCTATCTTTGAAAAATGTGTCTTCAAACATATCACCAGTTTGAACTTTAATAAAAGATCTTTAAATATGAGTAAGGAACAAAGGGAAGCCCTAAAATCCTGACATAAAAACAAAGATATTATTACCTGTAAGGCAGATAAAGGATACTCTGGGGCTACACTTGGTTATGTGGATTAAATAGAGAAGCCAAGAGACAACTATCAGATACACAATGTTATATAAGAATTACATTGACTAATGGAAAAAAGAGCAATGGTTCTTTCGCAGAAAGACTGTCTGAATTCATTGATCTATTTATAGTACCTTTTGTGAAACTTTTGCCATTGTATATTCGAGGCACTACTGATTTTCTAAGAATTGTAGACAATATACCATAGGAGGATAACCATGGACGTTAAATCACTTTATACCTGTATCAATCATGATGGTGGTCTGTTAAGAATGGAACATTTCTCAAACAGTAGCCCATCCAGTTTATTATTACACAGCAGGATGTTGTTGATAATGGTTAATTGTGTCCTCAAGAATAACTTTTTTGCTATGAAGATGAACCTTAGTGTCAGATACACATGACTGTGCTGGGTTCTGCTTTGCACCCTTGTATGCCTCACTGTTTATATGGGTAAATTAAAAAATGACTTAATAGAAGGGTCTGCTTTCCAGCTGTTTGAGAAGAATGCCCTGCTTTGGTTGAGGTTTATTGACAACATTTTAATGTTTGGAAGGGAGATGAGCCATGACTTTGACATTTCGTTCCATCTCAAATCAGCACCCCCTTAATATCAAATTAACTCTAGAGGATAGTGATCATGTGAATCTGATAGAGACATCTACCCATAGATTCCTTACTTTCGAATGTTACCCCAGGTGCTAGACTGGATCTGGAAATTGTTCCCAGCAGTACCTCTGCTCATTTGAAGAGGCCGTTGTACGACTCTGTAGCGACGTTTTCCACTGGATTTTATGTCGACAGAGTCCATATAATCCCCTTTCCAACACACTGGCATCAGTTCCTTCTTTCTGTGGATTAAAGATGTCAAAATCAAGTGACCCTCTAGAGGAGCTCTGGGCACCACCCCTGGGGTGGTGATGGACAGGGAAGTGATCAGTCCCCTTTCCATTGTCCAGTTTCTTGCCAGAGCAGGCACTGGAGGTCCCTGAACCGGTACAGACCGGTTTATGTAAGGAGGGCACCAAATGTGCCCTTGAAAACATAGCAGGGGCTTGGGGAGGCTTCCCCTCCCAAGCCATTTCATACCTATTTCCAAAGGGAGAGGTGTTACCCCCCTCTCCCAAAGGAAATCCTTTGTTCTGCCTTCCTAGGATTGAGCTGATCAAGCAGCAGGAGGGCAGAAGCCTGTGTGAGGGATGGCAGCAGCTTGGGCTGCCCAGAAAACCCCAGAAGGCTGGTAGGAGCATTGCTGGGGGTTCTCTCAGGAGCCCCCAGAGTGCCTGGAATCATATATCAAATACTGTCAACAGTATTGGGGTATTATTCCAACATGTTTGACACCAAACATGCCTAAGTTCGGAATTGCCATTATGTAGCTGGTCATAGGTAGTAACCTATGTCCAGTGCACTCATAAAATTGCATCCCTGCACTCACAAAGTAAATGGAAATGGAGCTGGAGTTCATGGTTGCACCTCTGCTCATGCAGGGGTGCCCTCACACACAGGTACCTGCCTAAGAGGGCCTACCATAGGGGTGACTTACAGTGACCTGGTGCAGTGACCTGTAGTGAAAAGGTGCATGCACCCTTTCACGCAGGCTGCAACGGCAGGCCTGCAGATACACTTTGCATGGGCTCCCCATGGGTGGCATACTACATGCTGCAGCCCATGGGGGACGCCTGGTACCCCAATGCCCTGGGTACCATATACTAGGGACTTATATGGGGGCACCATTATGCAAAATGTTGGGTGTGTTTGGGCCAAGCAACCAAGTTTAAAGGGAGAAAACATAGTCACTGGGGTCCTGGTTAACAGTCATAACATACTGACAACAGGCAAAAGGTGGGGGGTAACCATGCCAGAAAGAGGGTACTTTCCTACACCTCCCCACCCCCCCTAATGAGGGGACTGTAACAGAGTAGCTGTTAAAGCCGCCCTACTTATTGTGTGGGGGCGCTAAACGAGTACCGCGGGGGTACTTTGGAAAACGACGTCTGGTTCGCAGGATGCAGCAACCCGGAAGAAGAGGGTTGCGACGCCGCACGGGAGAATGAAAGGGGGAACAAGACGCCGGAGAGAGGAGAGGACGGACAGGAGGATCGAGGAACGTCGAGAGAGAAGGAGGATGTGTGGAGAGAGACAAAGAGTACTTCTAACAGAAGGAGGGAGGAGAGCGATGTAGAGGCAGAGGAGGCACAAAGGGCTTGGGAAACTGATTTCCCAGCCGAAGCCGAGTCGACCGAGGAGAACGCCATATTCACCCGCCACGTCCCAGGAGGGACGTGGCTACTACAGATACAGGCTTATTTGCCAAACCTGTATACTTGTTGTTGAACACATAGGCTTTATTGGATCAATAGATCATCAAAGCGAATATACAATAAAAAATAAAATCAGAAAGATATAAAATACAAATCAGTAAAACCATGTAAACAATACACAATAGAACAGCTAGACCCCACTACGACAGTTAAAAGGAAGCTTAACCACTCAAAATTAAGACACATTGCTGATAACAGAGTTACGTGTGCGCCATGCTGCTAGCAGATACTTGCTGACAGCTTGTATTAAAACCTTAGAATGATGAGTTTTTAAAATTCTCAGAGCAGAGGCACAGTCTCTTATTCCCATTTCCCGGCAAATGTTACAGATCCACTTAGACCTGGGGGAAGAATAAGCGGGGCAAAAAAACATAAAATATTCAACTGTTTCAGGTGTTGTGCCACATACAGGACATATATCGGTTGCTGTTTTTGTACCCCATCTACACATCAACGACTTCAGCGGCAACGACCCAAAACGGAATCTGGCATATAAACTTTTGCCTAAGATGTTGGGTATGGTGTCTAGGTATGGTTCAAATTGCGGGTACCATTTAAGATCTATGAAGAGATTTGTTAAACAAACATGAGATCTGCAAGTAATATAGTAATTCAATACATAAGACCAGTACACTCGCTTCAGCATTTTGGAGTGGGCTTTCTCAAGTTTGTGGGGTTTTTCCCAAAAATCTCCAAGGCCCAGGTTGCTAAACCATCTAGATACATGTTTTACCCAGGGAATAGAGGTTGAATTAGGGCACCTTAGCAGGTCTAAAAGTGAGGTCTTATAAACGTCCAGTTCTGATGGATACAACTACCTGTGGATTCCTCACCTAATGAATACTCCTATGGCGCCAGCATTCGACGGAAATCTTCTTCCTAGCTTCTGCACGTCGACGAGGACGTCACTCTAGCCCGCGCGACGCCGTCTGACGTCATACAGGCACTAAGAGGTCCTCGCCGACGTGCCGACGTCAGTTCCCTTTTTTCCGTGCATTCGAAACGATTATCTTCGAGGGAGCTACTGTTACTTTCGTAGTTACAGTGTATTTTCTGCTGCGTAGTTCTTCTCTGCGGTAATAATGTCTCAGAGGAAGTCGGGTTTCAAGCCCTGTCGAGAGTGTGGGGGCAAGATGTCCGTTACAGATCCTCACTCCGACTGTCTATGGTGTTTAAGCTCCGACCACGACGTCGTGACTTGCAATTCATGTCAGCACATGAACCCGAAGGCCCTCAAAGAACGTGAGGCTAAACTATTCATGGCGAAGTCGAAGAGAAAGGAAAAACATCATAAAAAGTCTTCTTCGCCAAGGACTCATCGGCGTCATCGAGACTCCCGGTGCCGTAGAGATTCACGGCGTCATTCCAGCAAGGAGACTCGTTCGAGGTCGCCTTCGGCTCGGCGTCGGAGAACTTGGGAGTTCAGTCCCACGGTCACGCCGCATCCATCGACGCCGTTGCCCTCTCCGGCGTCACCGACTTTGCCTGGACAGGCGTCTGTGATTGAGGTGATGCAGCCTCTGGTGTTGTCTCCGGCGTCGCAGACGTCGAGGCCGGCGTCGGGGTCGCCTTCGATCCAGGCACCCCAGTATCCGGCTTTTCCCACCCCTGGAGCTGATAGTACCGCATTCCTGAATGCGATGTATACCATCTTTCAACAGATGGCTCCAGGGGGTGCTCCGGCTGGTCCTTCAGGGCCTTTGGCCTTTTCATTGGGTGATCCTGCGCCTCTACGGCCGGCACCCTTTATGCCCTTTCTCCCTTTTGGGAATGTGGGCTCGGCGCCGGTGGCCGCTCCGGTGGCTTCAGAGGGATTGGCCCCGGAGGTTTCCATCCCATCGACGTCAGGATTTCGTCCTGTGACTCCGGTGGGTCCATCGGCTCCAAGATCTCTTCGTCCTGCTCCTTCAACGGCGCCGAAGCTGCCTGTGGCGCCGGACGCGGCATCGGATACTGCTGGAGATCGGCACCGATCTTCGACTTCGGCGGAGGCCATGTCGACTCCGCGTATCGAGCAGAGACTACATTCGAGGAGGCGTGCTCTCCGTCTTTTGGAAGAGCAGGAGTACCAACGAGTCCTGGAGGAAGGAGAGGTTGAGGACTCTGGTGATGGATTGCATGGTCTGGATACGGCCAGTGGGCTGGATACTTCCCCTGAGTGGGACCTTTCATCTCCAGGGGAGTATACGGAGGAGGCTGCTACCTTTCACGCTGTGGTAAGGAAGGCAGCTAACTTTCTGGACCTGCCTTTGCCGGTGGCAGAGGCGAAGCAGAATTTATTGACGGAGGTATTGCATCCGGCCTCTGCTGCAGCGGAGCTTCTCTTGCTGTTTAATGAGGCTTTGCTTGATCCGGTGTTAGAGGTGTGGAAGAAGCCAGTATCTTCCTCGGCGGTTCATAGGGCTGTGGCCAGGAGATATCGAGCTGTACCATCTGACCCTGGCTTTCTTTCTAGACACCCTACTCCAGAGAGCTTGGTGGTGCAAGCCTCCTGTTCATCGAAGTCAGCGCCTGGATCTTTCCCGACGGTACCTGGAGACAGGGACTCCAAAAAGCTGGATGCACAATCCAAGAAAATATTTTCATCTTGCAGTTTGGCGTTGAAGGCCACCAACGCAACTTGCATTCTGGGGAGATACATCCATGCTCTTATGTACGATATTTCATCTTCATTTACGGAGCTTCCCCAGGGACTCTTGGATGTTGTCTCGGACGCCCAGGCTGCCGCAACCCAGATTATCCAGTCTGGGCTGGACACGACCGACTCGGTGGCTAGGGCGATGGGCACGGCTGTGGTGGCAAGGAGACAGGCCTGGCTCCGTAATTCTGGGTTTTCTGTGGACGTGCAGTCGACCCTATTGGACCTCCCGTTTGATGGGGACAAACTGTTTGGAGCCAAGGCAGATTCGGCCTTGGAGCGCTTTAAAGAGAGCAGGGCCACAGCCAAATCGTTAGGGCTGCAAGCTCCTTCTTCCTCTGCCTCTTCCAGGTTTTTCAGGAGGTTTCGTGGATTTGGGCGTGGCTCTTCTTCCTCTTCCTTTCGGGGGAGATTCCAGCAACCCGCCTCTTCCCACCCCTATAGATCATTTAGAGGGAGAGGTAGCACAAGAGGAGCCTCTCAACAGCACTCTGCCTCTTCCTCGTCCTCTGGAGGGGTGCAGCAGGGAAAGCAGCCTTAGGCTTCCACCATTTCCCACTCACTCCTCTCCTGTAGGGGGAAGGTTACAGCATTTTCTCCACAAGTGGGAGACTATTACAACGGACACTTGGGTTATCAGTATTGTGGGAAAAGGCTACACCCTTCCCTTTCGGGAGTTTCCGCCCCCCATCCCGCCCCACCCATCTTATTGTTCAGAAGAACACCTCCTGTTGCTAGAACAGGAGGTTCAAGTCCTCCTTTCAAAGGGCGCAGTGGAGTTGGTCCCAGAGCAGGAAAGGGGTTGAGGTTGTTACTCAAGGTACTTCCTGATTCCCAAGAAGGATGGTCGGTTGAGACCGATCCTGGATCTGAGGATCTTGAATTGGTTCCTCAAACAGGAAAAGTTCAAGATGCTGACCCTAGCACAGGTGCTTTTGGCGTTGAACAAAGAAGATTGGATGGTGTCTGTCGACTTGCAGGACGTTTATTTTCATATCCCGATACTCAAGTCGCACAGGAAGTATCTCCGGTTTGTGGTAGGGTCGCAGCACTATCAGTTTGCGGTCCTCCCGTTTGGTCTTACTTCAGCACCTCGAGTTTTCACGAAGGTGATGTCGGTGGTTGCGGCAGAGCTCAGAAGGAAGGGGATAGAAGTATTCCCTTACTTGGACGACTGGTTGATCAAAGCCAAGTCTCCGGAGCTTGTGTCGCATCATCTGCAGTCAACAACCCAGTTGTTGTTCGACCTGGGCTTTTCAGTGAACGTGCCCAAATCTCACCTGGAGCCCTCTCAGCGCCTCCTGTTCATAGGGGCAGTACTGGATACAACATTGAATCGAGCCTTTCCTCCGCCTCAGCGGATTCAAGACATTCAGGCGTTGGTTCCAATGTTTCAAGGTGGAGCGGTCATTCCAGTCCTCAAGGTCCTTCGTCTGCTCGGTCTGTTTGCCTCCTGCATACTGTTGGTCACGCATGCTCGCTGGCACATGAGGGCTCTTCAGTGGTGCCTCCGAAGGCAGTGGTCTCAACACAAAGGAGATCTCGAAGGTGTGGTCAAGATCTCCAGAGATGCTGCTGTGGACTTGAAGTGGTGGATTGCGAGCAACAATCTTTCACAAGGAAAGCCGTTCGCGCAGTCGCCACCAGTGGCCACGGTCATAACGGATGCTTCCACTCTAGGGTGGGGAGCTCATCTGGGGGATCTGGAGATTAAAGGACTTTGGTCTCCAGAGGAACAGATGTTTCATATCAATCTGTTAGAGTTACGGGCTGTACGTCTGGCTCTCAAGGCCTTCCTCCCTTCCCTTCGTGGTCAGTCGGTACAGGTCCTGACGGACAATACTACCACGATGTGGTACATAAACAAACAGGGAGGAGTAGGGTCGTACCTTCTCTGCAGAGAAGCTCTTCGACTATGGTCCTGGGCAAAGGACCATCAGATTTGCTTGGTAGCAAATCATCTGGCCGGGGTCTTGAATGTACGTGCGGACAGTCTCAGTAGCCAATTCTCGGCCGACCACGAGTGGCGTCTCCATCCAGATCAAGTCCGTTTAATCTTCCAGATGTGGGGGTTTCCTCGGATAGATCTGTTTGCCACTCTGGAGAACGCGCATTGTCCGTTATTCTGCAGCCTCCAGTATCCGGTGCAGGGAGCATTGGGGGACGCGTTTCTGATAACCTGGTGCGACCAGTTGCTTTACGCGTTTCCCCCCCATACCCTTGATTCCTCGAGTGTTGAGGAAGATTCGCCAAGACCGGGCCCAAGTCATCTTAATAGCTCCGGATTGGCCAAGGAGGGTGTGGTACTCCGAACTTCTCCAACTCTCGCTGTGCCCTCCGCTCCGTCTCCCTCTCAGGGCAGACCTCCTCTCGCAGTCGCAGGGGCAGGTTTTACACCCCAACCTCCAGAGTCTACACCTACATGCCTGGAGATTGAACGGGGCAACCTGAGTTCCTTCTCTCTCCCGCCTGACGTAGTGGATGTTATATTAGCGGCCAAGCGACACTCCACTAAATCTATCTACGCTAATAGGTGGTCTAAATTTGTTATGTGGTGTGGAGAGAGACAGATTGATCCCTTACATGCTCATCTGTCGGACGTTTTGTCTTTTGCTCTGTCTCTAGCGCAGAAAGGTTGTGCAGTGGCTACCATTAAGGGTTATTTGTCGGCTTTGTCAGCCTTCATTTGTCTTCCAGACCAACCATCGTTATTTAAATCCCCTATTGTTCTCAGATTCTTGAAAGGTCTTCTAAATAAATATCCTCCAAAACCATTCGTTATGCCTCAATGGGATTTGTCCTTGGTCCTTACTTTCCTTATGGGGTCCCCTTTTGAGCCTTTGCATTCTTGCCCCTTAAGGTATTTAGTTATTAAAACAGTCTTCCTGGTGGCTATAACATCTGCAAGGAGAGTGAGTGAGTTGCAAGCCTTATCGGTAAAACCCCCTTATACAACTTTTTATGGGGATAAGGTGGTGTTGAGGACCAAGGCTGCTTTCCTCCCGAAGGTTGTTTCACCTTTCCATTTGTCCCAGACAATTACTTTGTCCACGTTCTATCCTCCGCCTCATCCTTCTAAGGAGGAAGAGAGACTACATCGCTTGGACCCAAAGAGGGCGTTAAGCTTCTTCATTGATAGAACGAAGGATTTCAGGCTGGAGGATCAGCTGTTCATCGGATACGTGGGCAAGAGGAGAGGAAAGGCAGTCCACAAGAGAACACTCTCCAGGTGGGATGTTCTTTGCATTAAAATATGTTACTCTTTGGCAAAGAAGGATCCTCCTAATGGCATTAGAGCTCATTCCACCAGAGCTAAGTCGGCCACTTCGGCCTTGGCCAGGGGTGTTCCTGTGGTCGACATCTGCAAGGCCGTGACTTGGTCGTCCCTTCACACTTTTGCGAAACATTACTGTCTGGACTCTGAGGTCAGAAGGGACGGCCATTTTGCACGGTCAGTGCTGCAGGATTTCTTGGTTTTACCATTTCGGCACCCACCACCGGGCGTGGTACTGCTTTGGGACTATATTCATTAGGTGAGGAATCCACAGGTAGTTGTATCCATCAGAAGAACGAGTTACTTACCTTCGGTAACGACTTTTCTGGTGGATACATTAGCTACCTGTGGATTCCTCACGGTCCCATCCGCCTCCCTGTTGCCTTTCTGGTCTTACCAAGTAATCCTTGAGTGCGCTCCTCTTGGTCTTCAAGGCTGCAATAGATTTTGTATATATGGATACTTGTATATATATATATATATATATATATATATGTATATATATATATATATATATATATGTATATATCTTTTTGTATATACATGATTTGCATATATTTGTTTGTTTGATTTAAAAAAAAAAAAAAAAAAAGAAAAAAGGAGAGTTATATTAAATCTACAGCCATTTTATTGCAATGTTGTGTGATTTACAATGTTATGGGATGTTGCCTTGCTCTTTCATTGCATTGGGTTATTATTCTCATGCACGTAAAAAATGGTACTGACGTCGGCACGGACCTCTTATTGCCTGTATGACATCAGACGGCGTCGCGCGGGCTAGAGTGACGTCCTCGTCGACGTGCAGAAGCTAGGAAGAAGATTTCCGTCGAATGCTGGCGCCATGGGAGTATTCATTAGGTGAGGAATCCACAGGTAGCTAATGTATCCACCAGAAAAGTCGTTACCGAAGGTAAGTAACTCGTTCTTCTGGAACGGTCCATAGCCTTACCCAGTATAGAAGTGGTCTTAAAGTGATTAGGTCGGCTATCCGTCTCAGGCCGAGATCTAAAAACAATGGAATCAGGGGAGTGCTAGGAGGGCAAGCACATAGAGCCCTCACAAAGTTATTCTCTCCAATGGTTAACCTATTGCAGTCAGAAAAGCCCCAAACCTCCGCACCGTAAATAGCAGCACCCTGCGCTCGGGCAGTGTAGATCTTAATTGCCGGGGAGACAGTTTTTGATGTCGTACCTGTATGCTTATTTCAAACGTGGGAAGGAGGGGAAGTGAGGGAAAAGCCAAACAGAAACATAGAGATAGAGAGAGAGAAGTGGGGACCTATTTAATGTTTTTTTTTTCTTTCTTCTTCCCATTTCCCCTTTTTGCACCAAGAGCACTTGGACATTTAAAGAGGATTAGGAACTACACTTTTAGCTACAGCCCTCACCAGTTCCACTCTCCTTTTCCCTTCCCCCCCTCCCACCAGGTGTGAATAATCTACCCCAAAAGAGAAAATATACTTACCTACTCCATACTCTTTTCCTTCTTTTTTTCCCTTAGATATCCATGTTTTCCGGAACGGTGCCTCTGAAACCAGAGATACCTACAGAAAGGGAGAGAGGAGAAAACAATAAATACCACAGAAAGATATACCCACAGAGAAGGTATCAAGAAAAGAAGAATTAACAAGAATAAACTAAAAGAGAGAGGGACAAAACAAAGGACAAAAAATCAAGAGGAAACAGATTGAATAAACTCTTGACGATAATAAAGGAAATATCCTTATATTCAATAAAAGAATCGCGTGATCATTCTTTATTCCTATAATTATATTTGGCAAACAGAAACACTTTACATACACCCACAACAGGGACAATAAGGCTAACCTTGGCCAGATGAGTCTTCATTATCTAAGTGGAAATATATGGAGAGTCCATCTGCATTTGAGTGGCTACTCCCAAGTCTATGTTCCACTGTATAATCCATTCCCTGTAGGGATATGGACCCTCAACAGTTTGGGATTTTCACCTTTCATCTGTTTTAACCATAGAAGGGGCTTGTGGTCCATCTGAACAAGGAAGTGAGTGCCAAACAAGTATGGCCTCAGCTTCTTCAAAGCCCAAACCACAGTTCAACCTTCTGATTATACAAGCTACAGGTTGGTCCTGGCCCTCTGTATTAAGTTGTGACAAAACTGCCCAAGCCCTACCGCAGAAGCATCTGTCTGAACTATGAACTGCTTGGAGTAGTGAGGGCTTCTTAAAATAAGTGCAGAACACATGGCCTGTTTGAGATCTTCAAAAGCTTTTTGACAGCTAGCTAGCTGTCCATAAAACTTTCTTGGGCATTCTCTTTGAGGTGAGGTAATTAAGAGGGGCTACCATGGAGCCATAGTTCTTAATGAACCTCCTGTAGTACCCAGTGAGGCCTGAAAAGGCTCTCACCTGGGTCTGAATAATAGGAGGAGTCCAATCCAAAATGGTTTGAATCCTTCCCTGTAGTGGCTGAAATTGGACCCCACCTACCAGTTGACCCAGGTATACAACCTTCCCCTGCCCTATCTGGCACTTAGAGGCCCAGATATTTGGCAGATGCCAGTGTATTTATTAGTTAATCTCCCCTAGGGTAGGATGAGCATCTGTTTTTGTTACAGTATTGAGCCCTCTAGAGTCAACACAAAACCTCTTTTCTCTTTTTCCATTTTGGGAGTGAGGTTTTTGGACCAGAACCACAGGACTAGCCCAGGAGCTGTCTGAGTGCTCAATGACTCCCAGGTCTAGCATCTGATGCAGTCTCTGACATGGTTAGGTTGCCGTAAATTTTACTTTTTATTGGCAAACTGTCCCCTGTGTCAATGGTATGTTCACACTAAGTGGTCTGACCAAGTATCAATGAAAACAGTTCTGAGAACTGTCCCAGGAGATTCCTGCAGGCTTCTTTTTGTAACTCAGAAAGGCAGTTGGCAAGAACTACCCCATCAACTGAGCCATCAGCTGCAGTGTTGGAGAAGAGATCAGGGAGAGGGTCACTCTCTTCTTCCTGTTCCTCATAAGTGGCCATGAGCAGGGTCATACCATCCCTGTCATAGTAGGGCTTTAGGCGGTTCACATGAAGCACCTTGAGGGGGCTTCTGGGTGTGCCTAGATCTATCAGGTAGGTAGCCTCACCTTTTGTCTCCACTATAGTTTGGGGACCACCCCACTTGTCTTGGAGTACCCTAGACGCCACAAGCTCCAGGACCCACACTTTCTGTCCTGGCTTGTATAGTCAATACAGCCTTCTGGTCATGCCATTGCTTTTGCAGCTCCTGCTTGCCTGAAGGTTTTTAGTGGCCTTCTGTAGGGTGCTGGCTCTGTATATACTATATCAAAATGAGATATAGTGTGAACAAAGTCAAGGGATTTCCCAGAGGCTAAAGTAGATAATACTAATGCTCTCTTTTGTGGTAGTGTGGTCGAGCAGTTAGGCTTATCAGAGAGTAGTTCAAAGCATTTGTTGTACACACACACAGACAATAGAAGAAGCACACACTCAATGACTGAACTCCAGACCAATTGTTTTTATATATCAAAAATATATTTTCTTAGTTTATTTTTAGAACCACAAGATTCAAGTTGCAGGTAAGTACTTCAATAGATTGGTATTTCACACATGTATCAACAGTACGTTGTTTGAAATAGGTCAGTAATACAGTTATTGAAATATTGGCAATAATCTGTTTTAAAATTGGACACTACAATTTTCAGAAACAGTTCCTGGGGGGAAGAAATGTTAGATTGTTTTACAGGTAAGTGCAACACTTACAGTTTCAGTCTCCAGGTTTTAGGAATTCCACCGGTTGCGGTTCAAGTTAACCCCAAATATCCACCAGCAGCAAAACGGGGCCAGCCAGGTGCAGAGGTCAAAGATGAGTAATTTTAACGTGGTCTCCTATGGAGACGGGGGTATTCAGATTCAGGCCTGCCTGCAGGTAAGTACCCGCGGCTCAAAGGGCAGACCAGGGCGGATTGAAGGAGCACTAGAGGGGCCACAAGTAGGCAACAAACACACACCCTCAGCGGCAAAGAGGGGGCCGGTTGCAGAGTGCAAACAGGATGTCGGGTTTCCAGTGCTGGTCTATGAGGAGACCCTGGGGGTCACGCAGAGGCTGCAGACGAGATACAGGGGGGTGTAATGGGCACACCACTAGTCGGACAGGGAGGAGGGCTGCCTGCATCAAACGCACCACCACAGGAGGCAGATCCTCCTCCTACCTCGCCCCCAAGGCCTTGAACTCCCTCCCCACCAACCTCCACAAGACCCAGGATCTCCTGCTTTTCAGAAAAAAACTGAAGACATGGCTGTTCGAACAGTAACCTCTTCGCCCCCACCACCCATCCCCTCAGTGCCTTGAGACCCTAGTGGTGAGTAGCGCGCTTTATAAATTTTTTGATTGATTGATTGGTGCACCGGGGGTTGGTTTCTCCAAAGCCTGAGGGGTGCGGGTGTGATGTGTCTTTAGGGGTCGGATACCTTCGTCCAGAGCTTCGCAGTCAGGGGTGTCCTTGGCATTCCCTCTGCAGGCGTCGTCGTGGAGGGGTCAACCCAGGGAGGGCACTTGCTCACAATCGCCTGGGGACCCTCTCTTGCTGAGTGGACCACCTGGACACGGACCGTTGGCGTTGGGTGCACAGGGCTCAGGACTCACGCATCCCGAGTGAGGTGGGAGTCCTTGGTTGTAGGTTTTCTTAGACAGAGCCACTGTCCTCTGGAGTTCTTGGTCCTTTTGGGTGCAGGGCAGTCCTCTAGAACTAGGCAGAGGTCGCTGGTCCCACTGGACGCGTCACTGGTCTTTTGCTGGTTCTTTGAAGCAGGAGACAAGCCGGTAGGGCTGGGGACAAAGCAGTTGTCGTCTTCCTCCTTCTCTCATGGGATTTCAGCTAAGCAGTCCTTCCTCTTCTCAGGTCGCCAGGAATCTGACAACTTGGGTTCAGGGAGGTCCTTAAATCCTAGATTTAGGGGCATTTTAGGGGTCAGAGGGCAGTAGCCAATGGCTACTGTCCATGATGGTGGCTACACCCTCTGTGCACCCACTTAATTTGGGGAGGGGGCACAAACCTAATCCCATTGGTCCCTGTCCTCCAAACCAAGGTGGAGGATTCTACAGGTAGGGGGTCACCTCAGCTCTGGACACCTTAGGGGTGGTCCTGGCTTGGGTGGTGACTCCTCCCTGTTTTTCCTAATTTTCCCACCAGACTTGCTGCCAAAAATGGGGCTTTGTCTGGGGGGCCGGCAGCTCCACTAGCTGGAGTGCTCTGGGGCACTGTAATCCGAGGCTTGAGCCTCTGAGGCTCACCGCCAGGTGTTACAGTTCCTGTAGGGGGGAGGTGTGACTCACCTCCACCCAGGACAGGCTTTGTTTCTGACCACAGAATGTATAAAGGCACTCACCCCATGTGGTGAGAAACTTGTCTAAAAGTGACAGACTGGCACAGACCGGTCAGTCCTACACTAGCAGTTTGGCTAACATACAGGGGGCATCTCTAAGATGCCCTCTGTGTGCATTTTTCAATAAATCCCGCACTGGCATCAGTGTGGGTTTACTGTGCTGAGAATATTTGATATCAAACTTCCCAGCATTCAGTGAAGCCATTATAGAGCTGTGGAGTTTGTAATGACAAACTCCAGGCCATACACCCAATATGGCTACACTGCACTTACAATGTCTAAGAATGGACTTAGACACTGTAGGGGCATCATGCTAATGCAGCTATGCCCATACCTGTGGTATAGTGCACTCTGCCTTAGGGCTGTAAGGCCTGCTAGAGGGGTGAGTGATCTATGCCACAGGCAGGGGTTTGTGGGCATGGCACCCTGAGAGGGGTGCCGTGTCGAGTTTGTCTTTCACTCCCCACAAGCACACATAAACTGCAAGGCAGTGTACATGTGCTTGGTGAGGGGTCCCGTAGGGTGGCATAATACATGTCGCAGCTCTTAGAGACATTCCCTGGCCACAGGGCCATTGGTACCATGGGTACCTTTTACAAGGGACTTAACTGTGTGCCAGGGGTGTGCCAATTGTGGAAACAAAGGTACAGTTTTGGGGAAATAACACTGGTGTTGGGGCCTGGTTAGCAGGATCCCAGCACACTTTCAAACAAAGTTGGCTTCAACACTGTGCAAAAAGTGGGGAGTAACCATGTCAACAGTGGCACTTTCGTACACAACCCCTCTCCCCCTCTGCAAATGAAAGAGGATGAGACTAACCTTTCCCAAGAGTCTTCATTATCTAAGTGGAAGAACCTGGAAAAGCCATTAGCATTAGCATGGGCAGTACAAGGTCTGTGTTCCACTACAAAGACCATTCCCTGTAGGGATATGGACCACCTGAAAAGTTTAATGTTCTCACCTTTCATTTGTATTAGCCATCTGAGAGGTCTGTGGTCAGTTTGAACAACAAAGTGAGTGCCAAACAAGTATGGCTTCAGCTTTTTCAGCGACCAAACCACAGCAAAGGCCTCCCTCTTAATGGCACTCCAACGCTGCTCTCTGGGGAGTAACCTGCTAACGAAAGCAACAGGCTGGTCAAGGCCATGGTCAGTGGTTCCTATCCCATGTTCAGAGGCATCTGGCTGTACAATGGACTGCCTAGAATAGTCTGGAGCTTTAAGAAATGGTGCTGAGCACATTGCTTCTTTCAGGGTGTCAAAGGCCTTTTGGCAGTTAAGGGTCCAGTTTACCTTCTTTGGCATCTTCTCTTAGGTCGGTTCATTGAGGGGAGTCACAATGGACTCATATCCCTTTGCAAATCCCCTGTGGTACCCAGTCAAGCCAAGGAATGCCCTGACTTGAGTCTGGGTTTTTGGAGCTTCCCAGTCCAGAATTGTCTGGATCTTGGGTTATAAAGGTTGCACTTGGCTTCCACCTACAAGGTGGCCCAAGTATACAACGGTGTCCTGCCCTATTTGGCACTTAGATGCTTTAATAGGGAGGCCTGCTGATTGCAAGGGCTGCAAACCCTTCTCCAGGTGGACCAGGTGATCCTGCCAGCTGGAGCTAAAGACAGCAATGTCATCTAGATATGCTGCACTAAAGGACTCCAGGCCAGCAAAGACCTGATTCACCAACCTGTGGAAGGTGGCAGGGGCGTTCTTTAGGCCAAAGGGCATAAGAGTAAACTGATCATGCCCATCAGGTGTAGAGAATGCTGTCTTTTCTTTTTCTCCAGGTGCCATCCTAATTTGCCAGTACCCTGCAGTTAAGTCAAAGGTACTTAGAAATTTGGCTGCACCTAATTTCTCAATCAATGCATCTGCTCTGGATATGGGGTGAGCATGTGTCTGGGTGACAGAGTTGAGCCCTCTGTGGTCCACACAGAACCTCATTTCTCTCTTGCCATCTTTGGTATGAGGTTTGGGGACCAAGACCACTGGGCTAGCCCAGGGACTGTTAGAGTGCTCTATTACCCCTAACACCATCATCTTCTGGACTTACACTTTGATGCTCTCTTTGACTTGGTCAGATTGTCTGTATATTTTGTTTTTGTCAGGTAAAGTGTCTCCTGTGACCACATCATGGGTACACAGATGTGTCTGACCAGGGGTCAAAAAGAAGGGCTCAACATACTGCTGTAGGATTTGCCTGCTGTGAGCTTGCTGTTGGGCAGAGAGGGTGTCTGAATAGACAACTCTCCATCTACTGACCCATCATTAAGGTCAGTTGAGAAAAGGTCAGGGAGAGGTTCGCTCTCTGCTTCCTGATCCTCATCAGTAACCATCAGCATGGTTATGTCTGCCCTGTCATTATAGAGGTTTAGGCGGTTAACATGGATCACCCTCTTGGGTGTCCTGCTAGTGCCCATGTCCTCTAGGTATGTGATCTGACTCTTCTTTTTAAGGATTGGGTAAGGGCCATTCCATCTGTCCTGACATGTCGCCCTGGAAGATGCATGAGGGGTCAGTCACCTCTCCCCTCATTCAGTCATGTCCTCAACACTTCCCACTACATACTCAAAAAGGCAGACTCCTCTCCCATCATGTCAGCCGTCATCCTGTACAGAGCAGTGCAGTCAACAGGCCCGCTGTGTACAAACTGCTAATTTTATGGAATTTTCTCTAAATGAAGCCCCTTCTCCCCTAAAACCTGTGCATACAGGGTCTTTCACTGAGACGTCACAGGGCGCAAGGTTCCTTCATCCCTTGCAGAATGGTGATAGAGTGTTTTATGTGATGCCGCAATGCACTCGATGCAGCCGTCTCCTTCCTCGTATTTATGTGATGTCAGGGAACATGAGGCTGCTCTGTTTCTTCCCAGTTGAAAGGAGACATCCTGTTGAATCTACATCCATGCAAACTGCAGCAGTGGAACATTCTGGAACCCCCATTCCTCATGATCGTTAGCTAGACTGATGATTGATTGTTAGAGATGCAGCAATGGGTAAAAAAAGGACTGTGATTGATTGTTAGAGATGCAGCCACGGTTAAAGAAAGGCTTCTGATTGATTGATTGTTAGAGATGCAGTCATGGGTAAAGACAGGCCTGTGATTGATTGTTACTTACTTTTGAGGTGCTAGAATGCAAGAACTCTAAGGAGAGGTGTGTGCTCTCGACTATCAGCCTCTGACATATGGAGGCAATGGTCACTGGGACTGCAGGAGACAGAGACTCAGGGGGTCAGCTCAGGCAGTCCATTTCAAAGAAGAGGAAGATTGCAAATGGCTGGCATAGACTTATTGTTCCAGTCTGGGAAATTAAACTGGTTTCTGCTGCTTTCCTCCAAGTGGATCTGTCCAATCCAGCATGGATAAGGGTAGGATATTTTGTTCTACCAGGCTTCCGTCCCTGTTTTGTTCTACCAGGCTTCTGTCCTTGGGTTTATTGTGGGTACATTGGTTGCCCAAAACTGGATTTTAGTGTTAAATTTGAGAGGACACTAGAAGTACCATTGCACACTACCCACACAGCCTTCAGAGTCCATTTTTAGTATGGCCGAAGACTTCCACCATCTTGGAAATGCCCAAAGTGAATTACCACATTGGTTTACCCTTTTGGTTAGGGCTTGCCCAGGAGTCATTCTCACCCACTAACTCATGCTAGGCATAAGTCTGGCATCTTCAGGCATTCACTTCAGAGCACCCATAGACCTGAGGAAGCTCGGAAGAGGACTGAACCTGTTGTCTGAGACCTAAGAAGAGTTTAGAAGACAGGACATGCACTCCCTCCTGTACTCAGGACAAAGAAGTTGACTCCAAGTGTCATAAGGTTGACCTCTTGCTAAAGATAAAGAGACACAACAAGATATAAGAATCGTTTTCCTGCAACTGCCCTGCTGACCAGTGGCAACTGGATCTTGACTGGATGTGGCTGTTTGGCCTCTTCCTGACACCATGTGATTCTCTGAGTGCCTTCTCTGAGGTTCTCTGGGGCTTTAGAAGTGTACTCTGTGGTGGATTGTGCTTAAAGAACTAAAGTCAAAAGATAACATTTTTGACCAGGACAAACCTCATTGGTATATGTGACCCTCACTCCATTGCGTTTGGCATCAAATTAAGCCTAGGTCTCAATCTACTGCAACCAACCCTTCTTAAAACTTTAAAAATTCATATCCCAGGTTCCCTGTATTGGATTTCTGTAATTTTGGTATTAGTCTGTTTATTAAAGTCCACTTTTTTTTTATAATTCGGTTTGGGATTTTTATTGGTTTGCATTGTGCATTTCTTCTTTATTACTGCTTTGGTACTGCATCAATGTTTTACACATTGGCCTAGGTTAAGGCTGTCTACTCTGTGTCAGAGCTACCAGGGAGTTGAACTCAGGTTAATTTAGTGACTTTGAGGGGTCACCCTGACAACAGTTGTGATCATTCCTTGAGGTGGGTATTCTCAAGGAATCAAGTTCTTTACACTGTCCATCAAGGGGGAGCGGGCGCAGGTTCTTACTGACACCACCACCACCATGTGGAGGGCTCGCTGGACCCTGCAGAATACCAGCCCTATGAAGAAGACCCAGATATGGACTGGTGTGTGGAACTAGGTGAAACCAGTGGACTGGATATTTCCACAGATAGTGGTCTGTTTTCTCCCCCTACCGTGGCTGCAGAGGAGGGAGCTATATATGCAGTGGTGGTGTGGAGGGCAACTGAGATCTGTGACCGTCAGCTGCCCTCAGTGGCAGTCAAGACTGACATCTTGACAGATGTTGCAACCAGGAATTTCCTCACCCGAAACCCTACTCTCTTTCAATTACGCTCTCACTGACGTCCTTTTGTGTACTTCGTCCAAACACAACGCAATCAGCTCCTGCCACCGCCCGCCCTTATGGAACCCAAACTTTCTCACCCAACACCCTACCCCAGAAAGCTGGGTGGTCCAAGTCTCGACATCCCAAGGCATATTCCCTACTGCCCAGGCCCACTACCCCAGATACGGAATCCAAGAGGCTAGACTCTTTGGAGAAGCAGTTGTTTTCTTCCACCAGCCTTGCATTGAGGTCTGTCAACACCGCATGCCTTTTGGGCAGTTACTTCCACACTCTGTGGGACATGGTTGCATGTCCCGGAGGAGGCTCTTGCTGATGGGAGAGATGCACCAAAGTTCACAATACGTTGTGGACCCGACACTACCGACTCTCTGGGCAGAGCGGTTTCATCGACGGTGGCCCTAAGGTGCCATACCTGGTTGAAGATGACTGGCTTTTCGGGGGATGTCCAAGCTTCCTTTATGGACATGCCCTTCAATGGCACCATCTCTTTGGTGACAAGTCAGATTCGGCACTCAAGCACTTCAATGTGCTCTATGGCCAGATCCTTGTGGCTATAGAAGGGGCTTCCAGCCATGGCAGTTTCCTCCCAGCCACCACACCACACATGCTCCCCAGCCTTTGCATGGCCGAGGGCGCGGTACCCACCAGCCTCGTGGGTCAGTCCAACCCCCCCGGGCAGCTGCAGCCTCCATGTCTATCCAATCTGCCCCTTTACCATCATGGGCATCCAGTTGGTGTCAGGATTCACCATAACCTGCCCCACTGGAAGTCCATAACATCAGACAGGTTGGTTTTCCAGATTATCCAAAGGGGCTACTCCCTCCCCTTCGAGACTGCTCATCCCTCCATGCCACCATCTCACGACTGTCTGACGGAGGATCCTTTGTTCCTTCTCTGCAAAGAAGTTGCGGCTCTCTTGGCCAAGGGAGCCATCAAGAGGGTTCTGGTACCAGAAGTAAGCTGTGGTTGCTATTCCCGCTACTTTCTAGTTCCCAAAAAGGACAAGGGCCTTCTTCCTATTCTAGATCTCCAAGCCCTCAACTTCTTTCTCAAGAAGGAGAAATTCTAAATGCTCACATTGGCTCAGGTCTTGTGCAGAAGGAGGTCTTAGGTGGTCTTGATTCCACAATGACCTGCAATTGGGGAGTCGTGGCACATTCATAGAGCTTCATTTTGGACTGTTTTAGTTGGCAAGAACAAGGCTTTCTTATGAAAATAGTATTCCTTATCCTTACATAGTAATGGACGTAATTTATTAATTTCAGTTTCACCTAGATTGGAATACTCAGAGTGAACCTTGTCAAGAAAGGATTGCACAACTCCAATGATCTTATCAGGCTCAATTAGGTTTTGTGTGGTAGAATCACTACATTCCGGATAGCGTCGTGATAGAGCATCAGCCAGGATGTTTTGGGATCCAGGGATATACGTGATGTAAAAATTGTATTGGCTGAAGAAAAAAGCCCATTGAGCTTGATGACTATTTTGACATTGAAAGTTTCTTAGACACTGCAAATTCCGATGATCGGTTCTAGCCTCAAAAGGTTCTTTAGATCCCATGAGAAATTGTCTCTATTCTGTACAAGCCGTCTTTAAGGTGAGCAATTCTCGTTCTAACACTGAGTAATTACGTTCAGAGTCGAAGAGTATGTGGGAGAGGTAAAATACGGGATGTTCTAGTACATCATCGCTTTGTCTTTGTAGCAGGGCGGCCCCAATGGCTCTTTCTGAGGCTTCAGTGACTACAATGAATTGTTTGGTGGTATCTGGATGCCTTAAGATAGGAGCTTGAGAGAAGGCGTGTTTTAACGTTTGGATGGCTGTTTCCGCTTCTTTGGTCCAATGAAAACCTTTCCGTAGATTTTCTTTTTTAAGGATTTTAGTTATATGACTGGTCTGCTGGGCTATGAATTGACAGTAGAAATTGGCTAGACCTAGAAAACACTGGGTTTCTTTGATGGAAGTTGGAGATGCCCAATCCAGAATGGCTTGAACCTTGTCTGCATCCATAGTTATTCCTACTTGGTTGATATGGTACCCCAAATACTTTACTTCAGTCTGATCAAATTCACACTTTTCTGGCTTGCAAAAAAGATGGTGTTGTCTAAGCCTTTTTAAGACTTGGAGCACATGTTTAGTGTGTTGTTCAGGATGAGTGGAGAAGATAAGAATATCATCTAAATAGACAACCACGGTTTGGTGTAAAAGGTCAGAAAAGATGGCGTCCATAAATCTCTGAAATATAGAGGGAGCATTGGTAAGTCCGAAGGGCATCACCCGATATTCAAAATGGCCAAAAGGGGTTCTGAAGGCTATCTTCCATTCATCGCCCTCTTTTATCCTTAAAAGATGGTAGGCTCCCCTAAGATCTAATTTGGTAAATCTCTTGGCTCCTCGAACTGCTTCTAGAATATCCTTGATGAGGGGAAAAGGGTAGCGATCTTTTATGGTAATTTTATTTAATCCTCGAAAGTCTATGCAGGGGCGCAAGTCTTTCATCTTCTTGGGCACGAAGAAGAGGAGGGCCCCTGCGGGAGAAGAAGAAGGAGCAATCAGACCGCTCTGTATATTCTCTTCTAGGTATTCTTTGAGGATCTTTTTCTCAGGCTCAGTAAGAGAATACATCCTCCCAAAGGGGACTACTGCAATACATTCTATTGGAATGGCACAATCGTATTCTCCATGAGGCAGAAGTATAGGTTTATCAGGTTTTTGAGAAACATCAGCATACTCCAGATAATGACTGGGTACTCCTTAAAGGAGGTTGATGGAACAGTTTATTTTATTTGACACCATTTTCTTTAGGGACCAATATGTTCCTGCTTAGTAACAATGTTGTTGGCAGAATTGGTAGGATAGAGATATGATCCTGGTTTCCCAGTTGATGTAAGGGTTATGCTGGGTGAGCCATGGAATACCTAGAATCATGACGTAATTTGGTGAAGAGATCAAATCAAAAGAAACATTTTCCTGATGCTTTCTGAATTGTAAACACAAGGTAGGTGTGGTATTAGTAACAGGACCGGAAGCTAACAGGGAACCATCTACTGTATGGACTTGTTCTGGTATATCCTTGAGTACCCGAGGGATCTTCCTTTCCAGAGCCCATGTTTCATGTAAGTAGATTCCACTGGCCCCGCAATCCAACAAGGCTAAAGCTGTTTCTTCACGGCCATCCTCTAATAGAAGGGAGATAGGTAGGAGGAACACCACTGTTATTTCTTCCCGGGAAGAACAGATGGAAGGTATCTCGAAATATCCCGTCCTCCCCCTTCTCACAGAGGACAGGAACTGGCGTTTCCCGAGGATCTTGCTGGCCGAATGGGACAAGCACGGATTAGATGACAGGAAGCACCACAATAAAGACTTTAGCCCTCATTACAACCCTGGCGGTCGGTGTTAAAGTGGCGGTAATACCGCCAACAGGCCGGCGGTAAAAAAAATGAAATCACGACCATGGAAACTGCCTACACAGACAGCCACTTTAACACTCCGACCGCCATGGCGGTAGCAACAAACACCGCGGCGGTAACCGCCAACAGACAGGCGGAAGACAATGTACCGCCCACAGTATTACAAGGCACCAATCCGCCACCTTTTCCGGGGCGGTACCAATGCCATCAAAAGCACGGCGGAAACAGTACATCAAAGGGGAACCACTCACGTTTCGATACTCCACGAAGAACCAGGACGCCATGGAGCCCAAATTGCAGATCCTACCCATGTTGCTGTATCTTCTCATAAACCAGGAAGTAGAAAGAAGGCGGCGACGGTAAGTAATACACCTAGCACACAGGGGAGGGGAGGAGGGAAAAGAGAGTGACACACACACACACGGCACGCAACACCCCCACCCCCTACCCTCACCCATAACAACATACACACAAACACATCCAAATACATTACTGATACACCACGTCGCCCCCTGGAAGAACGCAAGGACAAAAGGAAATGAGTCAAACCAGTGTTATATTGGAACATTC
Source organism: Pleurodeles waltl (assembly GCF_031143425.1). NCBI lineage: Eukaryota > Metazoa > Chordata > Amphibia > Caudata > Salamandridae > Pleurodeles > Pleurodeles waltl. Next base: position 81,152,034 of record NC_090444.1, on the reverse strand, counting down.
AGATATAGCAAGAGAAAATCAAATAATCAGTATTCACAAAAGTTCACATTATAGACACAAGGCCGTACACTGTCCCTTGTAAATGTCCGTGGACCAGTGGTCCTAAAAAGCATGGGCGAAGCCCACACATGACACCTGCCTCAAAACGGAGAGAACACTGCAGGGGCATTAGGTCGAAAAAAACACAGGCTCCTCAGGGGGAAGGGGAGGGGGGCACCTCAGCCGGAAGATGGTACAATGCCACTGCCCCTCGAGGGGGCCTCCATGCCAACAGCGATGTCCTGGGGAGTGCAAGGCCACAGTCTCTCAAGTGGGTGGTTTGCCCACTGCTTGGTCTTGGGGAGTGCAAAGCCACAGTCTCTCAAGTGGGTGATTTGCCCACAATGATGTCCTGGGGAGTGCAAGGCCACAGTCTCTCAAGTGGGTGGTTTGCCCACTGCTTGGTCCTGGGGAGTGCAAAGCCACAGTCTCTCAAGTGGGTCCTTTGCCCACTGCTTGGTCCTGGAGAGTGCAAGACCACAGTCTCTCAAGTGTGTGGCTTCTCCACTGGTTCTGGAGGGGGCTTTGTGCCCAGTGTGCTTGATCCTGCCAAGGGTAGGGGGAGTGGATGCATCTCTCCACTGGTTCTGGGGGGTGGTGTGTTGTGATGTATTATGTGATGTGCGTGGATGGTGTATGTGTGATGGAGTTCTGTGCCTCTGAGTGAAGGTGTGGTCTTTGCTTTTCTCTCTCTGCTTGTTCTTATTTGTTTGTTGAAAGGGTTGTGGGTATTGTGGGTTTGTGTTTTATAGTGGTGAGGTTGTGGTGTGTGTATGTGTGTCAGGTGTGTGTATTTTGAATTATCCAATGTGGTTGTGTTTTGTACATGTATGTGTATTTTGTGCACAGCGGTGTGTACCGCCAATGGTTTACCGCGGTTGAAAGACCGTGGCGGTGATTTGTGGGTTGTGATACTGTGGGCGTATTCCTGTTGGCGTAACGGTGTAAGTTTTGGTACCGCCAGTTGATCACTGACCTTTGGTGTGGCGGACTTGTATGGGTGTCTGTATAGTGGCGGATTTCTCTGTGTGGGTCATAATACCCGTAGCAGAATACCGCCGCTGTGACAATATATTGTCGGCCGTCGGCACGGCGGTAGGCAGCATTTACTGCCAGGGTTGTAATGAGGGCCTTAGTCCCTTCCTGCGTCTGGTTTCACGTTCACTAGCTGATAATGGTCCACAAGCCATGTCAATTTGCATAGGTTCTTCCTCCAAAGTTCCTTTAATTTCAGAACCTGTTTCTTCATAACGATAAGGTGGTGCACGTGTACTTGCAGAGGATGGTATACAACTCTTCTTCTTTTCCATTCTGCGTTCGTGAAGACGATATTCTATGGCAAGAGTAAAGTCCATTAAACTCTGAAGATTCTCTACTCTCGCAGATTGTATTAATTTGTCTTTGATCTCCTCCTTAAGTCCCCTTCTATTAAGAGTGACAAGGGTACGTTCCACCCAAGAGGTTTCTGCTGCCAGTTTTCTAAATCATGTGATGTATTGTAAGACGTCCTGACTTCCTTGTTGGATGTCGCATAAGGCTTCTTCTGCAGAAGTTTCCAGTCGAGGACGTTCAAACATCTGCTTGAATGCAGCGATTAGAGAGTTGGGAATTGTTGGAGGTTATCAGAGGAGTTGCCCAGGCTAAAGCTGGGCCGGACAGGGCGCTGATTAAGTATCCAACCTTGGTTTTGTCTTGCGTGAATTGTGACGGTCTAAATGCAAAATAAACCACGAGGACATCTAGAAATTCACGCAACTTATTAGGATCCCCCGAAAAACGGGGTGTATAGGCAGAAACTGTGGTCCTGGAAGTCAAGGCTGGGTGCAGGGCCGTGTTTTCGTTTTGTTACTGTAATTCTTGCGCTTGTTGCTGGATAGTCAGGAGCACGGACTGGTTTGTTTGTTCAGTACTTGTCAAGGGGTCCTTCATGGTGCCTGGCCACGACCGGAGATTTTGGCGTTGCAATCTGTCAAGCTTTGGCTTTGGCTTACTGTCCAGACCAGAGGGAGATGGGGTGCGGCCTTGCAGGTCCGGCTCTGGCCGAGGTAGGGGCAACCTTTCCATTAGCCATGGTGTTGTTGACAGTATACGCCAATACAGTCCTTGCCCTCCAGAAGGAGTCCCTGAGGAAAAACCCAGTAGGGAAAAAACCTCCAGATGGGAACTTCCTGGAAGAAGGAAGACACAAGGAACACTCTGAATCTTGAACCAGGTCAAGCACAGGAAACACAGGAAAAAATAGGAGAAAAACTAGATATCAGAGAGAAAACCAGAAGGAGCGTAATCACCACAGAGCAGTGTTGCAACGCAAGGAGAAAAGAAATCAAGGCCCTTATAAATCCCTAAACAGGAAGTGATGAACAGGAAAAGGAAAAACAGCCATCTTGGATTGGGAAAAAGTAATAGAACCAGATAGAAAAAATGCCATAGGAAGAAGGGAAACAGGTGCATGCAGGAAACCAGAGAAGAGAAAGGTATGATGGGATAGCAGTAAGATGGCTTCCCAGAAGATGAGAAAGCCCAAGAAAAACCCCAGGTAAGTGAGAGGCCGAGGGGGGGGAATGAGGCCTTCATATATCCTCAGCGCACCGTGCAAAATGCGTGGCAAGAACCGAAGCCCAATTCCGGGCTCCCATCCCCGCCGTAGTGGTGAGGACTACGCAGGGCTGGAAAATGGGGGTGTGGCGGGCCCCAGGGCCCGTAAAATGGACCGCGGCCCCCGCCGCAACCCAATCAGACTGCGCCACCGGGACGCGTGGCTCAACACATCCTTCTAAAGAGGAAGAGAGACATCATTGCCTAGAACCAAAAAATGCTCTGAGCTTTTACATTGATCATACCAAGGACCATTGGGTGCACAATCAACTATTTGTAGTGTTCTCTGGGGCAAAGAAGGTAAACGTTGTGCAGGAAAGAACCATTTCTAGGTGGGTTTTCCTGCGTATCAATCTGATATGGATTGCTCAACAAAGACCTTCAGAATGCCTACATGCTTATTCTACTAAAGGAAAGAATTCTACTGCTCTTCTGGCACATGGTGGACCAGTCTTGGACATCTGCTAGGCTGCTGCGAGAGGCATCAGTTCACACATTCACAAAGCACTAATGCCTTGATGGCCAAGTCTGGTGGGAGGGATATTTTGCCCGATCTGTCCTGCAGGATTTCCTGGTCTGAGCCATTCTACAGACCCACCACAAGCAGAGCTACTGCTTTGATATCTATTCACAAGGTGAGAAATCTGCTGTTATAAATATCCATCAATAGAACAAGTTACTTACCTTCGGTAATGCTTTTTCTGGTGGACACTCTTTGCTTCAAACTCTTCACGACTCACTGTCTTCCCCCTTTTGTGGAATGGACTCTTTTAGCCCATGCAAATAAGATTCCATGTTAGTGAGCTGCACACTGGCACAATCTGATTGCAAAGGCTCCTCCTCCAATGGCAAGGACAGTTATCAGGAAGAAACTGACTCCAGCTTGCAGAAGTGGTAGCTATTTAGGTGCCACAGGGTCACGTTCTGCGTGGGACAGATCTGACGTGAGACTGCATATGAATCTACCAGTGTGCGAGACAATTGCTGAAGAAAATATTCTAGATCTAGTCTGGCACCTGAGAGTATTCACGAGGTGAGGAATTTGCAGTAGGCAAGAGTATCCAACTCCAACAGAAAGAACGTAACCAAAGGTAAATATCTGTGGCACAAAGCTGTCCACAATGCAATATAATTTTTCTGCAGAAATTGCCTCTCTGCTGCACCACTTCAAATCTAGATCTTCCTTTCTGTTAGGGACTTCTAACTGTAGATTCCTCACCATGTGAATTTCTCCAACCACCAGAATGGATCCATAAACTTTAATAACAACTCCCTTCCACGTTGACAGGTGGTGTTGTGCAATTGCGCTTCTGGTCCGTTGCTTCCAATTGTGACATTATGGCCTCTATAAGACCTCCACCTCTGCGGCTGACGTGTGTTACTTTCTTTCCACGCTTTATGATGCAGAGTCGGAGCTAGAAGTGCTGCCTCTTGACAGAACTTTCTCGAAGGTAAACTATTTTTTTAATCTATTCCAGTGTGCAGATACCAGTCCAAAAACAACAGGATTTAAACCATGTCATGATTCTCAACAACAGATGTCAGTGACAGACACACAGTATGTTTGCCTACAATCTACACCTTCATACCTGGAGATCGAACAGCAACAATTGATGGCTTTCGATCTTCCTCCCAAAGTCGTTCATATCACCTTGTCAGCCTGACCTGCTTTCTGTGCCGAAGAGGAAGAACATCTTCATTGATGATACTAAATGAGCGTCTAATTTCCATATGGACCACACCAAACCAAAGACTGCTGACAAGACAACCAACGTTTTATCAGTTTCTCTAGGGCTAAGGTGGGCGAAGTGGTACAAAAGATGGATTGTGCTATGCATCATGATCTGCTATGGGCTAGCCAGGAAGCAGCCCCCAGAAGGCTTGCATGCTCATTCCACCAGAGTGAAGGTTGCTACCACTGTGCTGGCATGCGGTGTGCCAGTCATGGACATTTGCCAAGCTACTACGTGGGCGTCCCTCCGTATGCTCATGAAGCATTACTGCCTAGGTGGCCATGTCCGACAGGATGGGTACTTCACCCAATCTGTCCTGCAAGATTTCCTAGTCTGAACCATTCGACAGACCCACCACCTGTGGAGGTTCTGCTTGAATATCTATTCACAAAATGAGGAATCTGTGGTTAGAAGTCTCTGTCAGAAGAACACGTTACTTGACTTTGGTAACGCTTTTTCGGATAGAGACTATAACTACAGATTTCTCACCAAGTCACCCTCCTCCCCATTCTTTGGAATGGACTCATATAGCCGATTATTAAGACCCCAACCTAAAGTCTATGCACTGCCATAAGCTGATCACAATGGCTCTGTGTGCATCTGCACACACAGAGATCAGAAAGAAACTGATGTCAGCACATGGAGTGGCCCCAACATCCTGTCCAGAACGGACCAGACACGGAGCCCCATGACACCACCTGTCAACACTCGAGGTAATTGCTATGAAGGTATCTGGATCCAACCTAGTGCCTGGCCAAATTTACAAGGTGAGGAATCTGCGGTTAGATAGAGTCTCTACCAGAAAGGTCATTACCAAAGTCAAGTAACTTGTTCTTTGTGTCTGTCAGAAGGAGGATTTGAATCCCTAACTTGAGAAACAGCTTTACTACTATTCGTATGAGCAAAATGCTAACTTTTCCTAAGCCATCATTTTGATTGATTTGTCAAAAGACAAAAATTAAATTCAATCCAAAACTTCAGTTTGATTTTCTTCTTAATGAATAGTAATTTTGCCAATTGTTGCTACGTCCGATTCTTCTAGCTAAAAGCTGATTAAAAGATGATTTGAAGCTCTGCACCTTGGTTTGTCATAGAAATGTGGTAGGATGTGGTAGGACAGGCCATGCACTCTTTCAGAAGGGATTAGTGTCTAGATGATGTGGCTAGAAGCATGTCTACAATGGAAAGAGTTGTGTTGAAAAATCTGTTCCAATAAGACGCTTCTCTTCCCACCACCCATGTAAAGTACTGCATTCAAGCATTTGAATAGTTAAAATAGTCAGTCAGTGCTGAAGAAGAAAAACTTAGCTACAGTTTGTCTCCTTTGATATGTATCATAACTCTTGTAATCCATTCCTGATACTCTGGTGCTAATCACATCTGAAGCTACGCGCTATACAAGTGGGAAGTCTGGCCACTCTGTCCCTCCTGTAACACAAAGATGTTTTTGGACTTTCAGAGATACGTGGGACTCTGCTGCCAGCACACATAAATGGCCTGTGCCTTAACAGACCACACAGCTCCATCGAAGCATTAAGCTTCTTGTTGACCTTCCGACTTGAATAATTTACAGCTTGTTGATGATCTTAACAGCTACCACTACACTCGCCTTGAAAAAGACCCATGCTTTTGTGCCAAGAGGGGGTGAAACACCTCACATGAATGTCTTCTGTAAGACTGGAGTCTGGATTTGGAACTCTGAGGGACTCTATAAATCTGTAACAAATTCAGCATAAGCTTTTGCACCAATTTAGGACTTTGGATTCTTTCTTATCATCGGGATCACCAAAAGATTTAATATCCACATAATTCCGTTCTGTCCTGCAACTAACAGTGAATTATGTCTGAATGGGTTAGGGTGTCTCCCAGTATAATGGACATCTGAACATTTTGATTTTACCCATTACTCAAGGGTGGGCACCTCCTGGGACCTCTACCCCTATTCTTCTGGAGCACATCTGAAGCTGCTTGCCATTTATGGATGGCTGCCGGCTATTTATTGTGTCTGTTATGCATATCCACCTTATATTTATTTTGTTTTTTTCTTTAACCATTGTTGTGTATACATTACATGTTTTACTTTGATCCTGCTAACCCAATCAGCCTTGAGAAAGCTCCAGGCCTGCATGCCAAGAGGGGAAAAAACATGTGTTGGCTGTTGTGTTTCTCTTGAAATTTGGGTCAATGTACAAGCCAATAACTCTCATTTAATAAAATAAAACAGTGTTTGAAATATAAATTGGATGTACGATTCTCTATGCAGAGTGTGACCAAGGATATTAATAAATCCGATTTGACCTCTCATCTCCTGGGATTCTATAAATTGTTCTCAAAGGATGCGCTTTGCCCATTCTTCATTCTCACCTGCTCCTTCCACAGTCCAATCAATGACTGGCGGAGGCCTCGCTGCCCAGCTTCCACAGCTGCAACAATTCCATTGTTCCTTTCATGGCTTTAGCTGAAGCATCTCTTTCCACCAGGCAGTTCCACTCCAGAAGTTTCATGGAAGAGGCCAAGTTGCCCACTGCCCTTATGGCTAAAGCCAGTGTGCTGCCCATCCATTGGCCCCCATCCTAACCTCTTAAGTGTACCCTTACAAGGTCACAGCCATCCAGTGGGAGGCACAATCTACTGTTTCCGTTCGGGTTGGCAAGTAATCATGTCGGGCAGGTGGGTCCTCCAGATTGTCTGCAGAGGTTATGCTTTACTCTTCTTTTTGTCCCCGCCGCACCTTCCACCTCCCACCCAGCGACTGGCAGAGGAGCATCTCTTCATTTTGCTGCAGAAAGTGCAGGTCCCTTTGGCCAAAGGGGCTATTGAGAGGGTGCCTGAGCCAGAAGTAGGACATGATTGTTATTCTCGCTACTTTCTGGTGCCGAAAGAAGGACAGAGTACTTTGATCTATTCTAGATCTGTGACCTTTCAACTCCTTCTTCTAGAAGGAGAATGATCATCCTCACCCTCGCACAGGTCTTGTTTACTCTCAACCCTGGAGACTGGATAGTGGCATTGGACATGCAGAACACCAGTTTCCACATGCCCATCCTGTAGGCTCCTCAGAGCTACCAGCAGTTTGTTGTGGGACAGTAGCACTTTTGTTTCAATGTACTCCCCTCTGGCCTCACCAACGTCCCCCTGGGTGTTCGCGAAAGTGATGGCGGTGTGGCAGCACATCTTTGGAGGTCCTGGGTGCCAGGCTTCCCCTACCTCGATGACTGAATGTTGAAGCCAGGCCCCAGGCAATCATCAACCACTTACAGACTACGGTGAACCTCTTGTTATCTCCAGGGTTCACTATGAATGCGCCAAAGTCACACCTGACTCCTTTTCAGACTCTCCCCTTCATCTGCCATTCTGAACATTGGCACTAGGAATAAGTGTCCAGAACATTCAGGCTATGATCCCGATCTTTCAACATCGGTCCTGAATTTCAGTAAAGTTGACTCTAAGGCTGCTGGGACTAATGGCCTCCTGCATCCTGCTGGTCGAGCACCCCTGGTAGCACATGTGGGCTCTGCCGTGGGACCTGAAGTCACAGTGGGCCTAAAATCAAGGAGTGGACCTCTCCGACCAATTTCAGATTTTAGGGGTAGGGGTTGTTCTGTGAAAGATCTGCAATAGTGGTTACTGAACCATGATTGGGTCAGCAGCATACCCCTTTCCTTACCCAGAGCTGACTGTGGTGTCAGATGTGTCACTTCTGGGGTGGGTCACCCACTTGGGAATGGTGAAGATCATAGGTTTCTGGTTTCCGGTGGAGTCCGGGCTCCATATTAACATTTGGGAGCTGAAGGCCATGAAAGCCTTGCTGCCTTCAATTAAGGAGAGGCTGGTACCGTTGCTCACGGACAACATCACTGGCATGTGGCCTTGTGCCTTTAGAAAGGGCTGTACCACCAAGGGTTCTTCCTGGTAGTGAACAGTGGCAGTGTCATTGAACGTCGGGGAGTACAAACTCAGTCTTTGGGGCCGTGCAGACCATGAGTGATATTTACATCTGAAGATGGTGCAAGGTCTTTTCCACGTATGGAGAGAACCTTGGCTCCATCTGTTTGCCACCGCGGAAAGCACAGAATGTCAGCTCGTCTGCGCATTCAAGTTTCTAAGGTGTCTCTCACTCGGAGATGCCTTTTGCCTCAGTTGGGACTCGGGACCCCTGTCAGCCTTTCAGCCGATACCACTCCTGCCCTGAGTTCTCAAAAAGATCAGAAGCAACCGGGCCCAAATCATCCGAGTGGCTCCAGACTGGTCACGAATAGTATGGTATTAAGAATTTCTGGGCTTGAGCATCTGTCCTTCAATCAGGCTGTCCCTCCACAAGGATCTGTTATCACAGTAATAGGGCCATGTTCTCTATCCTGGCCTTCACAATTTCCAACTTCATGCATGGAGTTTGAACTGTGCCAGCTGAATGCCTTTGATCTCACTCTGGAGGTAGTTGATGTCATCTTGGCAGCCAGGCATCCTTAACAAAAACTATATAAGCCTGTCGCTGGTTAAAGTTTGTGATTTGATGAGCTGCATGTCAAATTGACCTCTTCCAGGCCCAATTCTCTGATGTTTTATTGTTTGTTCTGTCCCTCGCCCAGCAAGGCCTTGCTTTGGGCATTGTTAAATGTTATAGATTATCTTTCAGCCCTTTTGGCCTTTCTACAATTTCCAGGTCTTCTTTTCTTGTTTAAATCACTGGTTGTTATGAGGTTTGTAAAAGGATCGCAGCATCTGTTCCTCCTTTCTCTTTTTGTGATGCCCCATTGGGACCTCAATCTTGTTGTTACTTATTTGATGTGTACTCCATTCAAGCCACCTTGCAGCTGCTCCATAGGAAAACCGTGTTCCCAGTTGCAGTCACCTTGGCGTGGTGTGTGAGTGAGCGTCCAGCTCTGTGTGTTCATCCACCATACACAACTTTCAAACACAAAACCGTGTTCCTAGTTGCAGTCACCTTGGCGCGGTATGTGAGTGAGCTTCCACCTCTGTGTGTTCATCCACCATACACAACTTTCTTCCCTGATAAGTTGGTTTTGTAAACTAGGTCATCCTTTCTACTGAAAGTTGTGACGCTGTTCCATGTTGGTCAAAGCGTCATCCTGCTGGCATTCAATGCCCCGCCTCAGCCATCTAAGGAGAAGGAGAAACTCCATGTTAGGACCCTAAGAGAGCACTCAATTTCTACATCGATCATACCAAAGACCACCTGGTGGACTATCAGTTCTTTGTGAGGTTCTCAGGAGTGAAAACAGGCAAGGCTGTACAGAAGTGTATCATCTCACGCTGGATTCAGCTCTGCATTATGATCTGCTACGCATTGGCTAAAAAGCAGCCTCTGGAAGGACTACATGCTTTTTCTACCAAGGCCAAAACTGCTACAGCTACCAAAGCCTAAGGGATTGAAAAGGTTCCAACCACCCGGAACACAGCACCTGGACTCTGTCTGCTGGGTGTCTTGGTCCCCAAGTGGTGCCACCCCAGCCCTGGACCCTTACAAGTGGGCCTGAAAGTGGTCTGCCAGCCCAGCAGTGGTCTTGTGTGCAGCATTGGTAGTACAGCTGTGTGATGCATCCCTGAAGCAGGACTCTCATTGCAACTCGCAGCACCTTGGAACTGCTGCTGCGTGATGCATCCCCGACACAGGAGGTCACATCACAAGCCTTCATCAACGGCATACTCGGGGCGATGCAGGACTTCACATCGCCTTGTCAACACCCAAAGCTCATCTAACCCACCACTGCGTGACACATTTTCAACATAGGAACACACAATTTTCTGCAACCACGATTTAAGATACCATGTTCAGCGGGCCCATCTTGGTCCCTGTATCCAGCCCGCGCACCATCGCAGTGGGCCTGAACTCGTGGCTTTGTCCGGTTCAGCATGACCAGATGATCTCAGCTGACACTTTGGGCCAGATGTTGCAAAGGTTTTTACCCATTCTGTGTCTATGGGAAAAAGTGTTCATACATATGGCCCTTTGTGCTTTTAAGCACTATATTTACCTTAATCTTTCAAACTGCATATCTCGAGTCCTAATGATTGAATTTTTGTAGTTTTAGTATCAAATAATGTATTCCTTTTTACTCTGTTTTTCTAAGTTGATGTGCTTTTTTGTGCTGTGTTTTCACATTATTGCTGTTTGAAGCGCTGCGTAAATACTTGATATCTTGCCTCTATCTGTTTGCTTGTGACCAAGTTTCTCACACTCAGTGGTGTAACAAAGCTTGAGGGCCCCCCTACAAAAGTACATGGAAGGGGTTCCCCGGCCCACCTCCTACCCCTTCCAGGGGCTGCGGGCTTATGTTTCACCACTGGTGGTGCTGTTTTCAAAAGACAAGGATAAAAGATTGTCCAAACTAAAGTCCTCTTTCGCAGAACCCCTGCGCTCCATCAAGAAATTCTGCTTCCCTATCACTAGTAGTAAGCAGAGTATCCAATTACTTTTCACCACTGAGCAGTACTAATACTAGGCTTTTTACTACTTTTGAGTACTCCGCATTATTCAAAAGCATATTGTGCCATTGTCAAAGTTCTATAAATATTCCCAGAAATACTGTAGGAGAACAGGATGCAAGACAACTAGCTCTAGAATTCATCTATTTATGCCGACTTTATATAAAGCAACATAGGCCCCGAGGCCTGTCTGAGCACTTCACTTAAACACATTTAGGCCCTCATTCCGACATTGGCCGGCGGCGGTCCCCGCCGGCCTGTCGGGGGCCGCCAGAATACCGTTCCGCGGTCGAAAGACCGCGGCGGTGATTCTGACTTTCCCGGCCGCCCGCCAGCCCAGCGGGAAAGAGGCTTCCACGATGAAGCCGGCTCGGAATCGAGCCGGCGGAGTGGAAGCTGTGCGACGGGTGCAGTTGCACCTGTCGCGTATTTCACTGTCTGCGAAGCAGACAGTGAAATACATTTAGGGGCCCTCTTACGGGGGCCCCTGCAGTGCCCATGCCAGTGGCATGGGCACTGCAGGGGCCCCGCGACCCCCCCCTACCGCCATCCGGTTCCCGGCGGGCGGACCGCCGGGAACTGGATGGCGGTAGGGGGGGTCGGAATCCCCTCGGCGGCGCAGCAAGCTGCGCCGCCTTGGAGGATTCCAACGGGCAGCGGAAAACCGGCGGGAGACCGCCGGTTTTCCTGCACTGACCGCGGCCAAAGCGCCGCGGTCAGAATGCCCTGCGGGGCACCGCCGGGCTGTCGGCGGTGCTCCCGCCAACCACGAGCCTGGCGGTCACAGACCGCCAGGCTCGTAATGAGGGCCTTAGTTTTATTGAAATACAGTTTCATGAGTACAAAGACTACAAAAAGTTAGTCACAGTTAAGTCTTTTATTTAGGACAGTTTAAGGTGATGGACCAGGCTAAGACTGATTCATGCAGGTGTCTAAACATACAGGCCCTCATTTTAACATTGGCGGTAAAAGCTGCCTACTGCCGCCGCGACTGCCGCCGAAAGACTGTCGCCACAGCTACCATCCATTCGCCAAATGATGACCACAACTGGATTTGCGCCACAAGAAGGGTGGAAATCCGGCTGTGGCCATACTGGCGGATGGTGGTAAGGTGGCGCTGCTACTACCAGCAGCGCCACGCCAGTAGACCGCCGCCAGCCGTATCATGACGCATGATATGGCCTGGTGGTGTTATTCTGGCGCGTGCTGCTGCCGGTAGCTGCGCCCCGTCCCGTTCTCTGCTGGAATACCCCCCTGGATGCAGGTAAGTTGGGCTTCTGACAGGGGAGGGGAGGGGGGCTGGGGAGTGTTGTGTGTGTGTGTGGGGTTGTTTTCATGTATGTGTGAGTGAATGCAACTGTGTATGTAGTGTTGTGGGTGTATGCATGTGTGAGAATGAGTGTACAAATTAAAATGTGAATGCGTGTCTGCATGTCAATGTGATGTGTGTGCGAGAAGGAAGGGATGCATGTGTGAATGAATGCGTGTGTGCAAGTGTGAGTGAGTGTGTGTATGCGTGGTGCGTGTCTGCGAGTGTGCGTGTATGGGGAGGGGTGGGTAATTGGAAGGGGGGGAGTGTTGATGGAGGGAGGGCTGGGGGACATCTGGGGAGTGTTTGGGGAGGTGGGTGAGCCTCCTACCAGTGACAGGGAAGTAATTCCATCATTGGTAGGGCCTACTGCCATGGTTTTCTTGGCGTTGCGAACGCCACAAAAACCATGGCGGTAGGCAGGCTCAAAATGTTGCCGGCGGTACAATAGCGCCGCCTGGCTGGAGATTGTTATCTCCGGCCTGGCGGCTACTACCACCATGGCACTAGGAACGGTAAATTGGCAGGTTGGCTGTAGCCAACCAGCCAATGTCATAATGTGGTGGTATGTATCACCAGTCTGTTGGCGGTACTACCGCCAGGGTCATAATGACCCCCATAATCTGCTCCTTTGCTGGGATACAAAGGCTTGGATCCACCGTCCTTCACATGCAGGCTCACCTACCCTCATTCTGCTAGGGACAATGTGAAGGCTGGGACAAATGGAGTTGCATCCCATGTCTAGCAATCCCAGGCCATCTCACTGAAGACTATTCTTGATATTTGTTCCTTATTGGTGTTTATTATCTGGATTATGAAGAATTGTTCTTGTAGTAAGATAAAAAGTTATCCACTGGCTTCAATTTAGAAATCTGCCCATTTATAAGACCTTTATAAATAAATAAACCTTTTTGCCAGGCCTAAACCTGCCTTCTTAACACATATAAAAATAATAAAAACACACATAAAAATAATACAGGAACAGCAGCTACTTGTTCAACCCAGGTTCAGATTGATGTCCACCTGTCTTCAATAAATTGGCATTTTCACAAAGAACGAAACAAGGTTTTCTGACATTTTGGTAATGACTTCAAAACTTACCAGTGAAGGTGAGTGGGGTGGACATCTATTCATACTGAGGTGGAGGTCAGAAAGACAAGGCATTGCCTCTCATTGAATCTCCTGTAATAAAAGCCATTCACACGTCGAAAAGGAATGTATAGGTTGAGATTACAGAGAAGATACAGATAGGTATTGACCACTGACAGGCAAAAACACAAATAGCCCTAAGGTAAAGTCCTTGCTTTTTCCCCTAGTTAGCTGGACCAATAGATGGCTGGAGTTGGACGTTATCCCCTCCGAGCTGCCACCATGTCCAAGACCTCTTTCAGCATTGCTGTCACAGCTCGGCTTGCACATAACAGAAACTGGATGCAGGTAGTGGGCATGGCCAACTCTGCCTCCAGGCAGCTCTAGTAGAATGTAGTGAAAGGAAGCCCTCATTATAGTCCCACCATTGTTTCTCCATCACAAAAATGAAAGTAGAACTGCAATGAAGTCCTCCTTGCCAGCTATCTTTATTTCACATGAATTCACTGAAGGATAAAGTGGGTCAGTGGTTTTACATCTGCAACTTCTTATTGCAACGAAGTGTATCGTACACCAAATTATGGGCCCAGTGCTATAACAGACAGGTCATAAATAATGGGTACACATTTTTGACATATGCCACCAGTCAGTAATTATGCAATGTGACCTGTGTTGTAAGAGACCATATTGCAAGTCAGGTTGCAGGGGTCGCAGAACAACCTGCCTAACACATATTAATTTGGATGGTCACTATTTGTGATTCCATCTGAACAAAGGGTTGGTGGTCTGCAAAGAACATCAGACGTCTGTAGGAAGCTGGCCTGGTGAGTGGTGAGCACCTATGGTGTTATCACCTTATACCAGGTCCAGGTATCCCCTATTAGTGAGGTGTAGACAGTGTCTGGGAAGCCAGCCTCTCCAGAGGTAGCTGTGGATGAGCAGCCAAGGCTTATCTAGGAGACATGCAAAGCTTATGCAATACCACTACAATCACACAGCACTTACACACATGAAAGAACCACACAGTGTTACAAAAATAATGGTACTTTATTATGGTAACACAAATACTAAAATACTGTATAGGCAATACTCCACTAGGAGGTGAGTAAACACACTATTATAAACACATTAGAAGTCTGTGATTAGCATATAAAACAATAGCAAACAGTGAAACAATAGAAAATAGTGAAGTCCCTAGGGGGAGACCAAACCCTATACTAAGTAAGTGGAATGTGAAAGGTCAGACCCCAACCCAAGGAAGTGGAATCGTTAGAGGGGAGCTGGAGGAACTAGGAACCCCAAAAGGTAAGTACCAGGGTGCCCCCCAGCAACCAGGAGAAAAGAGGTAAGTACCTGTTTTTCCCCAAACTACAGGTAAACTTTGGAAAAGGACAGTGCCAGATTCAAGCAAGACTGGAAGAAACCAAAGGTGGATCCTGACAGAAGAGGACCTGCAAAAGAAGGGGACCAAGTCCAGTTCATGTTGGAGTGTCCGGTTGTGGCAGGAGCCCCTTCCCACCCTTCTGGAGATGTAGGACCAGGTCGGTGATGGAGACAAGGAGTCTGCTGTACAGCACTGGAGCAGGAGAAGAGTTCCAGACGTAATGCAGGTGATGTCCCATGACAGAAGAAGAGTTGCAGTCAGTCAGTGGCGTTCGAAAACCACCAAAAGGCCTTGGAAAAGGCAAAAGTTGCAAATGAAGAGTTGCAGAGCTGCCGGGGACCAGCAAGGTCCAGGGGGGCTCAATCCACAAAGGGGAGTCCCAGATGACCCTCAGCAGTGAGGAGAGTCAGAAGACAAGGATGCAGCCCTCACAAGCAACTCACAGGTAGCAGGCACAAGAGTCGCAGTGAGGCCCACTCAGCACACCTGGAGAGGAGTCCCACATTGCTGGAGCAGCAGGCAGGGAACTATGCTTGGCAGGGAAGAGTGTTGGAGGCCGGGGCTACATGGAGCCTGAAGATCCCTTGGAGGAGGTACAAACAAGCCTTGGTAGCTGCAAGAGTCACAGTGCACAGGGGTACTGTCCTGCAAGGAGAAGCAAGGGCTTACCGTCTCCCAAGTTGGACAGCTGGTAGAGAGTGAACCACTCCAGACTACCACCTGTGATGCAGGATCCACGCAGTTCCGGAGTACAGAGGATCCACACAGCCCGTCATCGTTGCAGTTGGTGCCTGCGGATGCAGGGAGTGACTCCTTCACTTCAAGGGAGATTCCTTCTTGCTTCTTTTGCAGGCTGAAGACTCGTCACCCTCAGAGGATGCACAGCCAGGGAAATGTTACAGTTGCTGGAGGGAGCCTGAGAAACAATGTTGCAGAGTGGAGTCATTGCTGGAGTTGCAGATTGTTGGTTCTCGGAGGGTCCAGTTACAGTCCCGGTGGCCAGAAGATGAAGTAAGCAATGCAGAGGAGTCCTGCTGGAATCTTGCACATCGAATTTGAAGACCCACCATGGAGGGAGACCCTAAATAGCCCAGGAAGAGGGATTGGTCACCTAGCAGGTTGACCACCTATCAGGAGGCGGCTGTGATGTCAGCTGCCTGACCTGGCCACTGAGATGCTCCCAGGGGACTCTGCCTACCTTGGATTCAAGATCGCAGAATCAAGTGGCCACTTGGAGGAGCTCTGGGTATGACCCCTGGGGTGGTGATGGACAGGGGAGTGGTTACTCCTCTTTCCATTGTCCAGTTTCATGTCAGTTTCGTTCCTGGCCTGGTGCAAACTGGTCTATGCAAGGAGGCACCAAATGTGCCATTCAGAGCATACTGGTAGCTTGGGGAGGCTTCCCCTCCCAAGCCATGTAACAACTATTTCCAAAGGGAGAGGGTGTTACCTCCCTCTCCCAAAGAAAATCCTTTGTTCTGCCTTCCTCTGCTTGAGCATGCTAAGCATCAGAAGGGCAAAAACCTGTCTGCGGGGTGGAAGCAGCGTGGGCTGCCCGGAAAACCCCAGACGACTGGTAGAAGCAATGCTGAGAGTCTTCTAAGGAGCCCCCAGAATGCATGGAATCACACAACCAATACTGGCAACAGTATTGTGGTATGATTCCAACATGTTTGATACCAAACATGCCCAGGTTCGGAGTTGCCATTATGTTGCTGGGCACAGGTAGTCACCCGTGTCCAGTTCACGGGTAAAATGGCTTCCCAGCACTTACGAAGTCCAGGAAAATGGAGCAGGAGTTCGTAGGGGCACCTGTACTCATGCAGGGGTGTCCTCACACACAGGTACTTGCACCTTGCCCTCTGGGCTAGGAGGGCCTGCCATAGGGATGACCTACAGTGACCTGGTGCAGTGACCTGTAGTGAAAGGGTGCATGGCCCTTTTCATGTAGTCTGCAATGGCAGGCCTGCAGACACAATTTGCAGGGGCTCCCATGGGTGGCTTAAAACATGCTGCAGCCAATGAGGAACCCCTTGTGTCCCAGTGCCTTGGGTACCTAAGTACCATATACTAGGGACTTGCATGGGCTCACTAGTTTACCAATTGTGGTGTGTGCTAAGTGTTAAGTAACCAAATTTAGGGGGAGAGAGCACTGTCACTGGGGTCCTGGTTAGCAGGATCCCAGTGAGCACAGTCATAACACACTGACAGGAGACAAAAAGTGGTGGTAATCATGCCAAAAAGATTGTACTTTCCTACAACTTCCATCCCTGCACCTTTTCATTTGATTTTTAAAGGAACCATGCTGCTTAAAAGATGTCTCCTATTTGAAAAGACATTGAGAAGGGCAGCCAGTGGGCCTATTAACCAATGACTGCTATCCTCTGGTACCACCTGAGAGTTCCCTTCTCCAGTGGGAATCAGACCAAGGGGAACATCTTCCCCTTTGCAAACGACTTTGCCCTCCTTGGAGATGTCAGTAACTTTACAGTGGTTTGCAGTCACAACCCATTGATACGTCTCATTGCTAATCACATTTGCGGTGGGGACACACCTATCACTCCCTCTCATTGTGATTCAGAATTTGTTGCATAACACTTTCAAGGGGGGTTCATTCGTTTACATTTGAAAATAGCATTTTGCTTCTGCAAGACTTGTAACTTTGCAAATCGCAGGGTTTGTGACTGCTTTCGTCAGATGTTAATGACTTGAACTATTTTCTAACTTTGGAATTCCTCTATCTGGTGTCTCTAGTGTATGTTTCGGTATGATACAGACAAAATACTAAGGCCTTCATTATGAGTCTGGAGGTCCTAGGACCGCCAGACTTGTGTAGGAGGTCGGGCTGCCACCAATGCGGCGGTCCGACAGCCACATTATGACTGTGGCAAAAGCGCCATGGTCCGACCACTGGCATCACCACCTTTTTGCCGGCCGATGGCCTGGCGGTGCCGGTGGTCTTAATCCGCCAGGGATTTAAGACTCTTGTCTCCACCAGCTTTTGCATGGCAGTTCCACTGCCATGCAAAGGCTGGCGGAGTGGGTGCTGGGGGCCACATGTGGGCCCCTTCACTGCCCATGCACTTGGCATGGGCAGTGCAGCGGCCCCCTAGGGCAGGCCCATCATGCTTTTCACTGCCTGAATTACAGGCAGTGAAAAGCACGACGGGTGCTGTCATACCCGACGCACCACAACATTGCTGCCAGCTCGATTACGAGCCGGTGTCAATGTTGTGGGTAGTTTCCCGCTAGGCCAACGGGTGGAAACTCTGTTTATGCCCGCTAGCCCAGCGGGAAACTCATAATTGGGGCAGCGGGTGGAAGACCGGACTGGCGGTCTTCCGACCTAAAGAGTTTGGCAGGCAGCCTCCGCTGCCCACCAAACTCAAAATGAGGTCCTAAATGTTTAAAGTAAAGTTAAGCCTGACACACACTGATCTACTCTCTGCTACCTTTGTTTTATTTCTGTTATTCATTTGTTGTGGGAAATATTGCACTCTTGTGTTGGTTAGGCCAACTCCACCTCACTATTTTATAATTTTTTTAATATTGAGTATGTATTTCCCAAGATTTGTATCCAGTAATATAATTCAAAATGGATACTATCTTTGATCACACAGTTATAAGGAATAAAACATCTAAGAAAGATACTGGCCACCTAATATCACATATTGTACCATTTATCATACATACTTATTTGCCACAATTGACCATAAGGTACCTCGTACAACAATTCGAACATGCGCTCAGGATGATATTTGCAGCGATTTTAACAGTTCATAGATGCAAGAAAAATCTTCTTGTAGTGTTCCAAGGCGGTGTCTTTTGATATTTCTCCTCAATATTGTTTACAATGATTCAGATGCAGCCCACACACTGCAATATTTTTTAGGTTTATGATATTAAATGAATTAATCCAATGTCTTAGTTTTTTCTTGGAGGATCATGTTTCTTGGATCCATGTTGGACGGTTGTTTTGATCTAGAATTACCTCCTTCATTTTTCTAGCTCTACAGACGTACAAAACAACCGGATATAAGTGTGTTCCAAAACTTTAGTGTCTCTTTTATCTATGTGGTTGCCCTTAAAAGACCAACATTCCCTCGCTCTCCAATGAAGCCGAGCCTCAGATCCACAAACCATGGAGATGATCATGTGACCTTATGGGTGTGGTACCTGAATATCTTAGTCAGCATATTACAACTAATGTGTCCAAAAATCATTTACAAATATGTTACCCCATTGAATTTAATAATAGAAAATCTACTCCTCAGGGGACGTTATTTTGTAAGCGATATTTAGGACACACTGTTTATGTTAAAGAACAAGTTACTTACCTTCGATAACACTTTATCTGGTAAAGAGACAGGATCTAGCCGCAGGTTCCTTACTTTAGAATCTCCACAGGTGCCAGCCTGGATCCGGAAACTTTCCCCCCCCCATAGTACGTCTGCGCGTTTGTAGAGGGTGTCGTACGACTCCGTATCGATGTCGTCCACTGAATGTGACATCAGTGGAGTCCATATAACTCCCTTGCCAACGTGAAGACGTCAGTTTCTTCTGTGACTATTTATTGTGCTCAAAACGTGGAGCCACAGATAGAAACTGCCTAATGAAACAGTGTGCTTTCAACAAAGGACACCCTGTTGTCAAATAATCACAGAATTCTGAATTCTGTATTATGATTTCCAAAATGAAATCCTAGGAGACAAAAGAAGAATTCAGTTCGCAGAGCAGGAAGGATGGGAGAGTCATTAAGGCATATGCAGCTAGATCCTGTCTCCACCAGACAATGCATTAGCGAGGATAAGTAACTTGTTCATCTGATAGAGACATCTAGCCTCAGATTCCTTATTTTAGAATCAGATACCAAAGCAGAATAACCCGGAAGAGGGACTGTGAACTGAGACTCCCGAAAAGTCTCTAAGTACTGTGAAACCTGCCCACAACCAGAGAAAACCAGATAAGAACAACAATGAGGAAGAATAAGAATATATACTAAAACATCCCAACCTATAGAAGTAACCACAGGTCACTAACACTATAAAACATGAGAGCAAGAAATAAGCTCATCCATTATAGGGTGTCATAAGCGATTTAACCGCATTATCCAGAAGAAAACTGGTTTAGTGCTGGAGAACAGACTATGCACTCATAATAATGATAATATGAAGGAGCACATAGGCCCTCATTAAGAACACGGGGTTCAGACCGCCATGCCGGCGTGGCGGAAAATACCGCCACCGGCATGGCGGTCTGAACCGCCATAATATGAACACAGGCGGCCCCTCCGTCTGACGATGGTGGATATCATTATGCGACAGGGCAGCACTGCAAGCAGTGCCACCCTCCGGATAATGAACCCTGTTTCCTCCAGCCTTTCCCTGGTGGGTTCCCCCGCCAGGGAAAGGCTGGCAGGAGGGGTGCTCCGGGGGCCCCCGCACTGCCCATGCACTTGACATGGGCAGTGCAGGGGCCCACGTGGACTGCCCCGTCGCGCAGGTTACTTCCCGATTTGCGCAACGGGTGCTTCTGCACCCACCGCACTGAGGCATTGACGACGGCTCCATGTGGAGGCGTTGGCAATGTCCCAGCCCTGCATTCTGCTGGGCTGGCGGGAGGAAACACTGTTTCTGCCCGCCGGCCCAGCAGAATGTTTGTAATTCGGCCGGCGGAGACTCAAGGGGGCTGGTGGTCTATGAAAAGACCACCAGCATGAACACGGTGGGGTTTCCCCCGTGTTCATAGTGAGCCCCATAGTCTTTAGTAAAAAGAATTGTGTAAAAGACCATTTTTAAAAAACGTTATAATAATCTCAAGAACAAGGGAATAGCATTACCTATGATCAATAACAATTAAAATTATGGTCTGAAAACAAATTCAGTCTAGAGTAAGGCAAAAAGACCGACATGCAAAACAATGTAAGCGAGGCTTAACATATTCCACAATTAAAGACTCCTGAAAAAAACACTGATAATGAGTCATAAACGATCAAAAACATGGAATAAAGAAAATCTATGTCAATATGAACAATCAGTTTTAAAGACGAACAAACAGAATCCAAATTTAAGCTACTTGCTCCATTAACAAGATGTGAGTCCATGCACAAACATCATGTATACGCTCTGGAATGATCACAGCGATGTCATCATAAAAGACAAAGAAAATGTGGTTAAGGAGCAGTGCCAAATGAACTATTGAAGATAATTCTGTATATTCCGATGGGTAGACTGAAACTGCATGCTCTACGCTGCTGGAACACGGATCAGCATTTTCTGACGTGGAGCAGAAGGTTAACAGAAGGATTTAAGAGCTGCTGCTTACTCCCAGGGTGGGAACCCTTGGCGTTGATGGAGTCTGAACTGATATAGGTAAAAATCGCTTCCACTGAGCTATAGCTCCTAGCTCTTCCTATGTAAAGGTCCAACCAGACCTACCTCATAAGACAAAACATAAATAGTGTATCTCGTGCAGAGAAAACATACACTTGCCCTCAATTAATACAACTGTAATAATCATTTGGCACATAAATACACTTTTCTCCCAGGAAAAGAAGGAAATATAATAAAAACAACCTAAAGAGGTTTACAGTATGCAAAGTTCCACTGAAATAGGAGTGAAAAAACTAACTCCTATGTACCACCAATTATACGTAGCTAAATATACACACACATATATATATATATATATATATATATATATATATATATATATACACACACACACACAAATATATATATATATATATATATATATATATATATATATATATATATACACACACACACACACACACAACCATATGCCCCATGAAAAGGACAATAACACTCATTGAGCATATAATACTGTACTTCCAGAAAAAAGAAAAAAGTAGCAAATAGAAGAAACCATCATAACATTATCAAGATGTTATATATATATATATATATATATATATATATATATATGTAAGAAAGGGCCCTGGGTTAGTAGGGAAAACCGAGGGCATTATAAGGCTCTATAAGTAATTAGATGCATCGAGATGCACTAGAAAGAGCCTCAAGGATGAGGACTATAAAATGGAGAAGATCCTCAAGGAAGAATCTGTCCGAGTGTGATGAAAACATCCAAGGAAAGCACGCCTCCAAGTGTGAACTCCGTTGCAATAAGTAGAAGCTACGGAAGGCAAACTACTACTGACACACCTGGAGTAGAACCTTCACTGTCAGTATCAGGGTCTCCGACCCTAACCATAAGGACACAGGTAACTACATGTAAAATTAAAGTAATCGTAGCCGTATGAGGCATCAACATTGAGATATAAAATCTTCACAAAAAAGAAGAAGTAGAGGAATCCCTGAAAAGGGTAAAATCCTTCCAAGGGAAGGAATTCTGGCATGCAAAATGTAAAACAACTCACAACAGTTGAATAACAATACGTCTGCACAATAAAACAATCAAAAGTGATAAGAGATACATCTCAATGAAGATGTAGTCATGAACGGACCGAAGTTAGGAAAAGAAAGAAGAATGTTCAATGACGTTATCAACACTATGGAAAAGTCTGTAGCACCAAAGCAGCTGGTGAAATCCCGAGGTCCCTAAAAAGGGATGCTAGTCAAAGTGTAAGAGTTCAGTAGTTAGAAAACTAATTGTTTGCAATGGGAGGAATTGAGAACCTTCCAATAGAAAGCGAATAGCAGACATATAATGAATGTTAGTATACAAATATGCTACGTAAATACTCTACTTAGTGTATGATATATACCAAAATGGTAACAACTCTTAAGCATAAGCCTGTCTTCAGAGTGAAGTATACAAGAACCCCATACTGCAGGTGTTCTATAAAGGGATAACTCTCTGCTTGGATAACAATGACAACATGAAGCATAAGTCATTATTTTACATCAAGTAATAAAGATAAAGAAGCCTTGAATATCAAGCATGAAAAGCTTCAAAACGTTGTCCACATTACTGTAATGACACACCCAGGAAACTAACACCTGGCAAAGGTGAGCACCCACCGACGATTCAAAGGAAAATGCAAGAGCATAACTGAAAGTCTCATGGTCTAGCAGAAGCAAGACGCACATGCAGAAGTACTGAATAACAAGTCACCACAAGAATGATGGACAACCCAAAGGGCAAAGAGAGAAACAAAGTTAACTTGTTGCCCCACCCCTACTATCATGAAAACGATAAAAGGCGGAATCAGCTTGCATGCCAAACAAATGGGCACCATCAAATGGCATGTCTAGTAATGTTGTTTGGACTGGCTCTGAAAACCTTGAGGTACGTAACCAAGCCCGACCACAAAGCACAACAGAGGAAACCATATCGCAACCCACAGCATCAGTGGAATCCATGCCGCAACAAATGATCAATTTAGCTGCGTTCCACCTGTCCTGAATAAAAGTAGTAAGAGTGCTCCTGACATCATCTGAAAGCAAAGGTAAAATATCCGCTGAAGAGTCCCACAAGGAATGACAAAAATGTCCAAGAACACAGGACGTGTTCACAGAATGCAGAGCAAAAGTGGCAGAGGAAAAAGTATGCCTACTGAGGACATCTAGACTCCTGGACTCTATCAGAAGGAACATGTGGGAAGGACGCTTCGTCAGGGCAAGCCAATGCAGCCTGTGCCACCAAACTGCAATGAGTGGAATGCCTGCTCAAACAAGATGGGTCTCCAGGGGCAGGACTGTGCTATATCCCGATCAACAGGGGCCCCTGTATCAGGCTTATCACAAGCATCCAACAAGACATCATATAGTGCTTCGCTGTAGGGGAGCACTGCTTTAACCCCTGTTTGGCTCTGATGGAGTATATCAATCAGGGGATCTGAAGCCAATTCCATTAAAGGAAGGGTGAGAACCAACAGCTCTGCAACCCTCTTAAGCATATCTGCAAAGGAGGAACTCACATCCGTAACAAGTTCAGGGGGTGAAAAGAGGCCTGAGGCTGGAGAAGAATCCAAGCCACTAGTGTAGGAAACTGGCTTAGTATATACTATACCAAAGTAAGG
Organism: Pleurodeles waltl; assembly: GCF_031143425.1. NCBI lineage: Eukaryota > Metazoa > Chordata > Amphibia > Caudata > Salamandridae > Pleurodeles > Pleurodeles waltl. The sequence goes on along the minus strand of NC_090444.1, from coordinate 81,128,434 downwards.
TATAGTATGCACCGAGTCCAAGGGATTCCCAGAGGCTTTACAGAGGCTAACGTAGATAATACTAATACTCTCATTTGTGTTAGTGTGGTCGAGCAGTTAGGCTTATCTGAGGGTAGTGCTAAGCATTTGTTGTACACACACAATCAAGAAATTAGGCCTGCACTAAATGACTAACTTCAGGCCAATGTTTTTATGTATCAAAAATATACTTTGTTAGTTTATTTCTAGAACTAGAACCAAAAGTATTGTTGTTGCAGGTAAATACAGTTTCAAGAATGTATTACTTTCAAGTATCAAATGCACTTTGTTTAGAATTCTCAGGTAAGACAGTTTACAGGTAAGTAATACTTTTCAATTTCAAATATGGACACAATCCAATTTCTCATACAAAGCAATGCAGTCCTAGGGGAGGAAAAGTAACAAGACAATTCACAGGTAAATACTTGACTTATGATCCCAGCCTTCGGTGGTTAAGATGTCCACAGGGCAAAGTTTAGGAAGACACCAGCAACACGGGGCCGGCTGGGTGCAGAGGTCAAAGTTGGTGTCAGGTGCCCAGTGGAATCCTATGAAGACTGGCGGCACTTAGACAGAAAGAGCTTGCAGGTAAGTACTCGTGACTTCAGGTTACAGACCTGGGGGGTTTAGATCAACACTAAGGGAGCCACAGGTGAACACCAAAGACACACCCTCACCGGCACAGGAGCGGCTGGATGGAGGGTGCAAACACAGCATCAGGCGCCCAATGCTTTTCAAGGAGGGATCCCGGGGATCACAAAGGTGCTGCAGACTTGGTCCAAGGAGTCGGCTGAAGACAACCAACGGCTGGACAGGTAAGTAAGGAGCCCACTGGATGTTGCTGGACTGTCGGTTGGGTTCTCCAAGGCCAGGGGGCTGTGGGTGCAGGGATAACTTTAGGCATCTGGAAATTTTCACTGGATCCGGTAGGGATCCTCTGGAGTAAGGCTGCAGGTGTTGTCATGTTGTTCAGGAGGGGTCAACCCAGGGGGAACTCAAGGTGAGAATCGCCTGGGAGACTTCTCTGGGCCAGTGGGCCACCTGGACATGGGCCGTGGGCGTCGGGTGCAGAGTGGGCAGGATTTGCGGATCCGGAGCGGTTCTGGAGTTGTTCATGGGGATTTCTTTTGTGGACAGGGCCGCTGTCCTCAGGAGATCTTGGTCCTTGGGTAGGCAAGCAGTCCTCTGGGGGGTTGTAGAGGTCGCTGGTCCCGCAGAGTGTCGTCTTCTTGTAGCAAGAATCTTGAAGCTGCAGACAGGCTGGTAGGGCTGGGGCCAAGTCAGTTGTCATCTGGATTCATCTCTGCTAGTGTGGCTCTTCAGTCCTTCTTCTTTTCAGGTCACCAGGAATCTAAACAGCAAGGTTGGGGTGCCCCTAAATACTAGATTTAGGGGTGTTAAAGTGGTCAGAAGGCAGTAGTTAAATGGCTACTGTCCCTGAGGGTGGCTACACCCTTCCTGTGGCCACTCCCTTTGGTGAGGGGGCACATTCCTAACCCTATTGGATAATTTCCTCCAAAGCAAGATGGAGGATTCGACCAGGAGGGGTTCACTTCAGCTCTGGGCACCCTAGGGGTGGTCCTAACAGGGGTGGGCACACCTCCTGGTATTTACTAATTTTCCTGCTGGACCTGCTGCCAAAAGTGAGGCTTGGTCTGGTGGGGCGGGCGTCCTCCACTAGCTGGTGTCCTCTGGGGCAGTGTAACGTGAGGCAGGAGCCTTTAAGGCTCACCGCCAAGTGTTGCAGTTCCTGTAAAGAGGGAGGTGTGAAGCACCTCCACCCAGAGGAGGCTTTGTTTCTGACCCCAGAGAGCACAAAGGCTCTCACCTCATGGGGTCAGAAACTTGTCTGTTAGTGGCAGGCTAGCATAGAGTGGTCAGCCTTAAAGTAAGGGGTTGGGTGAAATACAGGGGGCATCTCTAAGATGCCTTCTGTGTGCATATTTCAATAAATGCAACATGGCATCACTGTGGGTTTATTGAGCTGAGACGTTTGATACCCATGTACTCAATATGGGCACACTGCACTTACAATGTCCAGGAATGGGCTTAGACACTGTAGGGGCATATTACTCATGCAGTTATGCCCTCACCCGTGGTATAGTGCACCCTGCCTTAGGGCTTTAAGGCCTGCAAGAGGGGTGGCTTACCTATGCCACAGGCAGTGATTTGTGGGCATGACACCCAGAGAGAGATGCCATGTCTACTTTACTTTTTTCTCCCCACCAACACACACACTCTGCAATAGCAGAGTGCATGTGTTTGGTGAGGGGTCCCTTAAGGTGGCATAATACATGCTGCAGCCCTTAGAGACCCTCCCTGGCCACAGGGCCCTTGGTACCACTGCTACTTTTTACAAGGGACTTAGCTGTGTTCCAGGGGTGTGCCAATTGTGGAAGCAATGGTACAGGTTAGGGAAAGCACACACTCAATCAAGTTAGTATCAGACATCAGGCAAAAAGTGGGGGGTAATCATGCCAGAACGGGCACTTTCCTACAACTCTCGGTAGCCAGATTAGACAACCAGCTGTCCTCTTTAGGAGCCCCCAACTCCAGTATCTCCTCTCCAATAGGAACAACAGGAGTGGATTCCTGAGGAGGAATGACCAGAGCCATTCCCGATGTTGACTGACGTCAAGAAGGCGAGACCTTGACATTGGTGTCGATGCCAGACGAAGAGGGAGAGTTGACTTTTATTAGCGCCGCCAGCAAAGTCACCAGAGTCCGCTCATTGGAGATCAGTGCCGAAGGTGGGACCCCTGAAGGGCTGTGCATCGGCGCCACAGTTGTTGCGTCAACTGCTGCTGTAGGCCTAACTGAAGCTGAGGGCAAACCCGCCAATGTGGACTCAGTCAAGGCACTTCTTACCCCCTTGGGACCAACAGGTGCTCCAGATGGAGGTGGCTGACCAAAGATGGGGTGCAAGGAAGAATAATATGCACACATCTCGTCTAGAGCTGCCCCGTCTCCTGGAAAGGGAGGAAGATGCAGGGTACACCCTGACCTTGTCTCCTCAGCCGAGGAATGATGGGAGGTCGAATGCGATGAGGACGGAAAATGCCAAGGCCTAGACTACCCATGCAACTTACCTTTATACGTCGATGGAGTTATTCCTTGAACAGCCCCGCGAATGGACCTCAGACCGAGAAGGAGACTTTATGCGACGGGAAGACCGAGACTCCACCATTTGCGCCACTACAAGCTTCATCTGATGCTCCTGCAGAGCCTTTGGCCGGAGTCGCTGACAGGAGCCGCAGTTCTCAGCATCATGGTGCTCACCCAGCAACCACATTCACACCAAATGGGGATCCGTAGCTGACATTTGCCGTCCACAGCACCCATAGGGTTTAAATCCTGAAGACATAAGAAGCACACTGTTTCCAATACGATGAAAACATCGAAGGAGGCTGAAAAAACAGCCAAAACAACCATCTCTGGATACGCGTTGCAAGTGCGAAGAAGAAGGAACTAACATCGGCGAGGGAGTTATATGGACTCCGCTGACGTCACATCATGTGGACGACAGAGTCACACGATGCCCTCTATTAATGCACAGAAGTTCTATGGAAGGAGAGGAGTTTACCGATCCAGACTGACGCCTGGGGTGATTCTGAAGTGTGGAATCTGTAGCTAGATGTCTCTATCAGATCAATACTTATGTATTCAATATTCTGACTTACAACCCCTTGTACTACCTTGACGTCTATTTGTGTAACTGACAGACTACTTTCTGAAAGAATAGCACATACAACTTCTAGTTCCACATATCTGTGTCACAGCAGATTAGGGAGCCCATTGTTTACACCATAAAACTTTTAGTTACCAGGGCAAGAAATTGCACATCAGTCATTAGAAACTGGAGAAAATGTTTCTATCCTCCGTCATACCTTACATCCAGGGCAAAAAATTAGATGGCCACACAGCATATAACAACTGTTATCCATGAACAAACGTTGGATCTCAATCTATTCTCTGCCATCTGGCAACCCTCATAACAGACTGACAATTCTCCGCAATATGTTCATTTTTAGATTCCCCTTAAGTAAAAAGAATAATGTGGAAGCGGTTATGCAAACATATTCTAAACTAGGGAGAGGTTCCAAAGTATTTAAGTCATTATCTTCGATTTGGAGAACTTGGTAGTTCTGGGTATTTTATCTTCTCTTGTGGTCAGAAAATTATTTCCTGTCTTTCCCCCGGATGTCCATATGTCCTTTCTATGTGGAATGGGTTAAACTGCCTCATATAGTTGAACACAAGGAGGTAGATTTTAGAGTCTTGAGTTTCCAGGTAAGTACTCTGCCATCCTTCTACCTCTCCTTCCCAAATGGTTGGGTCTTGCCTTGGACTTGATAACGATTCTAAACAAAAGACTGCTAGTTTAGAACTTCTGCAAGCATTCCTCTGTAATCCACCCTTACCCCTGCTTTACAAATTACCACATTCAGTTCCTGGTTGTCCCCCTAAGGTGCAGGGCAGAAACTGGCGGCTGTTGTGGCACCGTTTCTATTTTGTGTGTCACTGTTTGTGACTTTGCTGTCTCTCGTTCCTATTTCTTTTGATTGCGGTTGGTGTTCAAAGATTGTGACTCCCTCTGCCATCCATCTGTTTATGACAGGCTTCAGGTGATTTAATGGACACATTCCATTTGGTGTTGGTGTGTTGTCTCCTCTTTTCTATGGCCCTCTTTTTCCATTCAGAAGTGGGGACCTCTGGCCCACACCCATAACTTTCGGAGGGAAAGCTCCTCACTGCAAGATTTGTTCCCTGTGGTGTCAGATAATCTTTTCAGACCAGACTGAGTTTGAAACATGCCAAAAGGTCTGGAGCACCCTTGGGTTGGTCAGATCACTAGGTCATTGGCCAAAACCTTCAGGAGGTTAAACTCCTGCGCGTCCAGGATCCCAATGGCAGACCATCCTTACCATGGCTTGCTGAGACTTGGCTTTACCACAGATAGCTCTAGTCCAGGACGGAGAAGGAAAAAGACACTCTGGAGCAGATGGGGCACTTTGGGTTCCTCCTTAACTTCAGTGCCTAGTCCTGGGTTTGCTTGATTGTTGAGCTCACTGTGGGAAAGTGACAGATTCATCAGAAAGATAACACAGGCAGGGAATAACATTTCTGTAGAGCCACACAGGGACGTTTTCTATCCCTACAGCTATCACAGCTGCTCCTTAAATCTTTTCATGCCCTGTGCTACCTTCCAGTTACAAGGGATATTGCTTCTTCCATAATGTCTTCTTAATAAGTTGTCCACTCTGATCATTCAGTGAAAAGACGATCACAGGCGATTATGCAATCTTTTTTTCACCTGTTTCTTGAGACACTACTTAACAGTCTAAGGTCCAAATGTATCATTGACCGGTGCACTTCTTATGGCTGTGTTTGCATTGCATTAGTAATGCACGTTAGCCAATTCTCTGTGTGTGTGTGTGTGTATACGTCTTCAATGCACAGAGGCTGACCATAAGGATTTGCAAAAATCCTGCCTTGCCAATATACATTTGCATTTGTGAAGAGCTGGAATTGCAATCCTCATCCTTTAAATGGATATGTGCAGGGCATTACCTATAAGCTAACATGAGCCCTTCTGCTAAGGGCTCTGCCAATCCTACCAATCACCTGACTCTCGCCACCCAGCCTTACCTGACCTTTTCTGTACTTTCAAGTGGTCAGTTGGGAAATGCACACTTGTCCTGGTATGACACAAACTATTCTTCTGCCATCTTGGGGTTTATGCATGCCAAAATAAAACTAAGTTTCCTTTGGAGCTCAGTGACAATACTCGTATAGGAGGGCAGCACAACAAGTGCATAACCTGTTTGCACCCCAGAACATCAGCAGGAATTCATGTGAGTATCTTGTAATTGTATTCATCTAGTAATCCGTGGGCTTTTCTCTTTATGTTTCCTTTTGCCTCCAGTCCCCTTGTTTTGCACATGGATATGCTCTTCTTAGGTGGAATTAGTGGCTTGTAGTCTACCTCCACCCGTTCGAGATCCAGACGTTGCCGGAGTCAGTCTGTCTGTAAAAGAAGTCAAGCAAGAGGACTCATTCGCAGCATCTATATGTACAGGAAGTGATGACACTGGATTACCCAGAATCCATCGGCACAGGAAGTGACATCACTGAATTTCCTGCCATCCATTTGCACAGAATTGTCTTTAGAAGAAGAACTAAAGCAAGAGGATTAATTCCCAGCATCCATCTGCACAGGAAGTGCATAACTGGATTTCCCAGCATAGCCATTCAACAGGAGGCACCTGTTTGGGGACAAGGCAGAATCCACTTTCAAGCGGTTCAAGGAGAGCAGAGCCATGGCATGCTCCCTGGGTTTGTCTGCCCCACTGAGCCTGTGCATCAGCCCTACCATTCCTTTTGTGGCTTTGGCAGAGGTACCCCATATAGTCAACCAATTTAACTCCAGTACAGCGCCCAGCAGTTTTGCGGTCACAGTTGTGATGCCCACCACCTCTGTGGTCAAAGTAAACAGGCTGCCCAGTCCACTGCCTGCCTCTTTCCCATCACCCGATGAGTAGGGGACCCATTAATGCAATGTCCAGGGCACCTGGGAGCTGCTGCATCAAGCCAAGGGTAGCACCATGGACGTGATTTAGGGGTCGCCAGTGGTCGAAGTTGCGACCCAAGCTTGCCCCATGTGACCCCTGGCCTCAGAGGTGGCAATATCAATGCCAGGAACACAAGGGCTGATGGACGATGCTTAGGGCTCCAATTCCTAGTTTTCAATTAGTTCTTTTATTACACTAATAGTAAATAGTACATTATTCACTATTAGTGTAATAAAAATGGAGTACAGTTAGCTGGAAGATGACCTTCCTTGGTAGCTGACATAAGTAAAAAACACTTTTAAGTGTAGGTTGTGTGCGTACTTGTGGATAAGAGTGTGCTTATGTAAAAGGAACTGGCATTTTGGTGAATTGACGTCCATGGGTAGCACCTCTCAGCTGATCACTGGTTAAAAATGTTGTTGCTGTGAGACAACTACTGGAGGGTCATGTGGCACAGTGGTAGGTCCAAATAATGAGAAACTACGTTGATGTAGGGGAAGGGACAATGATTGATCGGAGTCCAAATGAGAAGCCGAAGTAAGAAGACTATGAAGATGCCTCCTGCTTGTTTAGAGGCTGAGATTGTGAAGGAGGAGAAGGGAATGGCTAGTGATGTACTTTGAAATCTAAACTTGGTTTGAGACAAAAGCTGCTGGTGAAGGCAGACGTTAAGAGACATAGGTGGTCATTACAACCCTGGCGTTCGGTATTAAAGCGGCAGTAAAACAGGCCGGCGGTAAAAAAAATGGAATCACGACCGTGGCGGAAACCGGCAACATAGACAGCCACTTTAACACTCCGACTGCCACAGTGGTACAAACAAACACCGCGGCGGCAACCGCCAACAGACAGGCGGAGGACAATGTACCACCCACACTATTACAACCCACCAATCCGCCACCTTTTCTGGGGTGGATTCACCGCGAACAAAAACACGGCGGAAACAAGACTTCGAAGGGAAAACGCTCACCTCTACACACCCCACGAGGAACCAGGATGCCATGGAACCGGAACCTCAGATACTCCCAGCCTTTATCTTCCTGCTCCTCTACCAGGAGCACGAACGACGGTGGCGAAGACCACGGTGAGTACTGCACCTACGACACAGGGGAGGGAAAAAACAGTGACACACACATGCAACACGCAACACCTCCACCCCCACCCTCACCCACTACAACACACACACTAATACAGCATGATACATTACAGTTACACCCCCACCCCCTCCTGGAAGAATGCAAGGACAAAAGGAAATGAGTTGAATAATTGTGATATATTCAATTACATAAATCAAAAATATTTAAAAATATATACATTTATTCTATATACAATTATATACACCAAGAACACAAGTCCAAGGGATTCCACCATCATAGTCCGTGGATCACTGGGCCCAAAAGGCATGGGCGAGGCCCACACACAATACCCGAACTAGACGGAGAGAACACTGCAGGGGCATCAGATAGAAATAAAACAGGCACCTCAGGGGGAAGGGAAGGGGGGGGCACCTCAGCCGGTTGAGTGCACGACGCCAGATCCATGAGCGGGCTCCATGCCCACTGTTCAATCCTGGGGAGTGCAAAGCCACAGTCTCTCAAGTCTCTACAGTGGGTGGGTTGCCCACTGTTCAATCCTGGGGAGTGCAAAGCCACAGTCTCTCAAGTGGATAACAGTCTCCACTGGTTCTGTGGGGGGGCTTTGTGCCCAGAGTGCTTCATCCTGCCAAGGACTGAGGTAGTGGATGTGAATCTCCATTGGTTCTGGAGGGGGCTTTGTGCACAGAGTGCTTCATCCTGCCAAGGACTAAGGTAGTGGATGTAACTCTCCACTGGTTCTGGAGGGGGCTTGGTGCCCAGAGTGCTTCATCCTGCCAAGGACTGAGGTAGTGAATGTGCTTCTCCACTGGTTCTGGAGGAGGCTTTGTGCCCAGAGTGCTTCATCCTGCCAAGGACTGAGGTAGTGGATGTGAATCTCCACTGGTTCTGGAGGGGGCTTTGTGCCCAGAGTACTTCATCCTGCCAAGGACTGAGGTAGTGGATGTAACTCTCCACTGGTTCTGGAAGGGGCTTGGTGCCCAGAGTGCTTCATCCTGCCAAGGACTGAGGTAGTGGATGTGAATCTCCACTGGTTCTGGAGGGGGCTTTGTGCCCAGAGTGCTTCATCCTGCCAAGGACTGAGGTAGTGGATGTAACTCTCCACTGGTTGTGGAAGGGGCTTTGTGCCCAGAGTGCTTCATCCTGCCCGTGGCGGCCTCAGTAGCATCGGAATCATTGGCGCTCACTGGCCTGCGGTGCTGTTGGCAGTGGTGTCTTGGGCAGCGGTTCAGCTGGTGGTGGTCTTGTCCTGGCCTGCGGTGCTGCTGGCGGCGGTGTCCTGGGCAGCGGTTCAGCTGGTGGCTGTCTTGTCCTGGCCTGCGGTGCTGCTGGCGGTCCTGTCTTGGGCAGCGGGGCTGCTGCTGGCGGTCTTCTCCTGGGCAGCGGGGCTGCTGCTGGCGGTCTTGTCCGCCGTGCTGATCTTCCCAGACTTGCCGGTTTTAATGTGCCCCTTCCCCACCTTGGATGGTGTCGCAGCTGTCTCCACACTCCCAATTGTACCCCTGGGAGCGGCTTTGGTGGCTGATTTATTTCCCCTCTCCCGCCGGGCACTGGCCAAATTTTTATGCTTGACAGGTGGGGGACTGTCCGTGCTGTGGCTCCTTGCCACACTGGCTGCCCTGCTGCCTGGTGCACTCCAGAAGCCGGTGACTACTGGCACCACTGGTCCCGCCGATGTTGTGGCTGAGGTGCTAGGTTGGGACCTGGACAGTCGGGCCCTAGGAGACTGAAGGGGTGGGGAGATGAGGGGAAGAGTTCAAGGCTGGCCAGGAAAAGTTTCTTAGGAACACTGGGATGGGCAGCTGGAGGGGGTTTGGGAGTGGAGGAAGAGGTTGTGGTTGTAGGAGGTGTACGTTTGGTGACTTTGGGTGAAGGTGCATGGGCTGGAGGCTTTCGTGAGGTGAATGGCTGTTGGGTGGGTATGTGGCTGCGTTTGTGTACCTTGGGAGGTGGCCTCACAGACACACTGGGAGAGGACACAGGGGATGTGTGAATGGTAGTGGGGGTGGTGACTGCACGTGAGCGGGGTGTGGTGGTGGGTGTGCTGGTGATGGACGTAGTGGCTGAGGATGTGGTTCATGCAGATGTGAGTGGAGACGAGACAGGGAGGGAGGAGGGAGACGAGGAGAAGGGGGACACAGTGGAGGCAGTGGATGTTGGTGTGTCTGCATGTGTCTGATGCTTGCGTGAGTGCCTGTGGGATGTGTGGTGCTTATGTTTGCCAGAGCTTCCCTTGTGTGTTGAAGCGTGTGCATGCTGGTCTGATGGTGTGCTTGGGATAGGCTGAGGTACAGGGGTGTGGGTCTGGGTGGAGGAAGTTGGAGGGGGGAGGCTAGATACAGGGACAATGGCTGCCATCAGTGCTGAGGCCAGAGTCTGAAAAGCTCGCTGAAGGGCTGCCTGACCAGAGTGAATGCCCTCCAGGTATGCATTGGTTTGTTGCAACTGCCTCTCTACACCCTGGATGGCATTCAAAATGGTAGACTGCCCAACAGTGAGGGACCTGAGGAGGTCAATGGCCTCCTCACTGAGGGCAGCAGGGGTGACTGGGGCAGGGCCTGAGGTGCCTGGGGCGAAGGTGATGCCCACCCTCCTGGGTGAGCGGGCACGGGGCAAACGCTGAGGGGCTGCTGAGAGGGCAGTGCTGGTGGGGGGTGGCGGCTGTACCTGTAGATGCGGGGGCACAGATGGGGCCGCCACAGCAAGGGAGCTCCCATCAGAGGAGGAGTTTGTATCGCTGGTGCCAGCTCCTGTCCCCGCCGTGGAGCTCCCTTGCCCTCCGTCCCACTGGTGAATTCGGAGTCCGTAGTCTCGCCCTCCAGGGCCATGTGGGATGCAGCTCCCTCCTGCTCCGGTATCACTGCTCCTCCGCCTTATGATGTTAATGCACACAAGAACATGGAGACCACAAAAAGGGGGGGGGGAGACAGAAGAAAGACATGTTCAGTGCATGCAATACTGCTACTGTTGGCCGACACAACAGACACAGAAGCCCCCTGGACTACGCCGCGCACTTGGAGTCCACTATTCAATCCCTGGGACATGGCTTACAAGGCTGTGGCCGATTTCTGCACACATGGATGTCACAGGAGCCTGAATAGGTGTAGTTGGCACTGTACACAGGTGGGGTGGGGTGCCACAGGACCTGCCTGAAGAAGGGACCTCGCCTACTAAACTCGCCCTGGCCTAGGGGAACCCACAGCCCACCTCCCCCACCCAGACACCTACAATGCGCGCTGAATCAGCAGAATGAGAGTGTACTCACCCCCTTGTTGCTGCTGTGATGCCCTCAAGCGCCCATCCAACTCCGGGTACGCCACCGCCAGGATCCTGAACATCAGGGGGGTCATGGTGTGACGGGCACCCCTCCCACGTTGGGAGGCCATCCCCAGCTGGGCCTCCGCCGTCTTCTTGCTCCAGTGACGAATGTCCTCCCATCTTTTACGGCAGTGGGTGCTCTGTCTGTGTTAGACCCCCAGGGTCCGGACTTCTTTGGCGATGGCACGCCAAATGTCCTTCTGATGGGCGCTGACCTACATGAATTGTACAGGGGAAAAAGATAAGAAATTACCAACTGCACCGTCACAGTCATTGGCCCGCATCCCTACCCTTGCCATGACGCACATGCACTCACTGTCGTTTCATGCACGCCTCATTCTCACCCCCCATCTTTCATCCACCCCACTCCACACAGGCATTGCCCATACAGCATGCTCACAGTGTACTTACCTGTTTGTCTGGAGGACCGTTGAGTAGCGTGTACTGGGGGAGGACCCCATCCACGAGTTTCTCCAACTCCTCCGTGCTGAAGGCAGGGGCCCTTTCCCCAGACACACGAGCCATTGTCTCTTCCAGACTGAGGTCACAGCAGCACTTGCAGTGTAGGTCCTCTCCTGTCGAAAATCAGGTATCGAGTAATTGAACTGAGAGAAAATGGCGGTCACGTCCACGGCGGTGCGTACTGTCACCACCAGCGTACATCGTCATTGGCTCCTGGGACCCATAGGGTCCAATGTTAACCAATGCAGAATTGCGCTGCGGTCTTCGACCGCCTACCGCAACGGTGTACAACGCCAGCGCAGTTACCTCATATTCCCTTGACCCACCTTACAGGTCAGGCAGCCGCCATTTCAGGGGGCCACATGGCATTATTTTTTACTGTGTCACACATACCTAGGCCTTGCCTAAACACTCATACAGACAAATTTCGATTTATTAATATTTTCAGAGTAAGCTGTGTTTACGTACCTCAGAGTTTGTTGACTCTCTGCTCGCTGTTCTCCTCCATAGGCACCGTCCGCTGGGGCATGTGAGGAGATGGCGGCATCCTCCGGTGTACAGACCGCTGGTGGACCTGTCGACAATGGAGGAGTGACATGTGATCATCACCTACAGGCTTGATCGTGCCACAATCCATGAACTGTGTGCCCAGTTGGAGCCAGACCTGATGTCAGCTATCCGCCATCCCACAGGAATCCCCCCTCAAGTGCACGTCCTGTCAGTACTCCATTTCCTAGCAAGTGGGTCTTTTCAAACAGCAGTGGCCATAGCATCAGGGATGTCCCAGCCTATGTTTTCCAACGTGTTGTCCAGAGTGTTGTCTGCCCTGCTGAAACACATGCGGAGCTACATCGTTTTCCCTCAGGTGGAGGATTTGCCTACAGTGAAAGGTGATTTCTATGCCCTGCGACATATCCCCAACATCATAGGTGCCATTGATGGGACACATGTGGCCTTGGTCCCCCCGCAGGAGGGAACAGGTGTACAGAAACCGGAAGAGTTACCATTCCATGAATGTGCAGATGGTGTGTTTGGCAGACCAGTACATCTCCCATGTAAATGCAAAATTCCCTGGCTCAGTGCATGACGCTTACATCCTGCGGAATAGCAGCATCCCTTATGTGATGGGGCAACTCCAGAGGCACCGGGTGTGGCTATTAGGTGAGGACATGGACCCAATACAGTGGGAATAGTTGTCTGGGTCTGTGGATGTCCCTATGAGTTAGTGTTTGTCTAACAGTTGTCCCTCGCCATTTGCAGGTGACTCTGGTTACCCCAACCTGTCATGGCTACTGACCCCAGTGAGGAATCCCAGGACAAGGGCAGAGGAACACTACAATGAGGCCCATGGGCGAACTAGGAGGATTATAGAGCGGACCTTCGGCCTCCTGAAGGCCAGGTTCCAGTGCCTCCATATGACAAGTGGTTCCCTATTCTACTCACCACAGAAGGTATTCCAGATCATCGTGGCCTGCTGTATGCTTCACAACTTGGCTTTGCGACGACAGGTGCCTTTTCTGCATGAGGATGGTCAAGATGGAGGTGTTGTGGCAGCTGTGGAGCCTGTGGACAGTGAAGACGAGGAAGCAGAAGAAGAGGACATCGACAACAGGAACACGGTGATCCTGCAATACTTCCAGTGGGACACAGGTAAGAAGACAACACTGCCTGCTACATCTAATTTAAATCTACTACCTCTCTACTGTCTGTCCTTTTCACCCAGTGTATAGTCACTGAATTGTCACTTTCCCTTACGATTTCACAGATGTGGGTCCCACTGTGTGACATCTGCTTTGTTTCCTCAAGGACTACAGCTGTATGACATAGGTATGTTGACATTACATTTGAAAGTGCATTTTGCCACTGTAATTGCTAATACACTATTTTGCAATCACAGACAGATTCCAGGTTGTTTTGTGCTTTAAGGGTGTTTATTTAAGTGCTCAATATTGGAGGGGGTTGTAAAATGGTGAGGGGTGATGGTGGAGGAATGTCCGTGGCAGGGTCCAGTCAATTAGTGTCACAGGTGCCTTTTCCAAAGGGGCATAGGAAGTGGAGCTAGGGCAGTTTAAGGATGGACAGGGTGACAAGGTGGGAAAAATGGATGACAATCAGGGCGGTCTCATTTCTTGGCGGGGGTCTTGGCATCGTTCTCTGTCTTTGTCATGGATCTCAGGGACCGTTTGTGGGGTGGTTCTCCCTCTGCAGGGGGTGGGGTGCTGGTGTGGTGGTCCTGTGGCGGTGCCTCCTGTCCACTAGCGTCGGCGGAGGTGGTGGGCAGTTCATCATCCAGGCTAGTGTCAGGGGCCCCTTGTTGTGCCACAGTGTTCCTCCTGGTGTTCACAAGTTCCTTCAGCACGCCTACAATGGTGCCCAGGGTGGAATTGATGGATTTGAGTTCCTCCCTGAAGCCCAAATACTGTTCCTCCTGCAGCCACTGGGTCTCCTGAAACTTGGCCAGTACCGTTGCCATCGTCTCCTGGAAATAGTGGTAGGCTCCCATGATATTGGAGAGGGCCTCCTGGAGAGTGGGTTTCCTAGGCCTGTCCTCCCCCTGTCGCACAGCAGCCCTCCCAGTTCCCCTGTGTTCCTGGGCCTCTGTCCCCTGAACGGTGTGCCCACTGCCACTGCTCCCAGGTCCCTGGTGTTGTTGGGGTGGTGGATTAGCCTGGGTTCCCTGTGGTGGTGGACACACTGCTGCTTGACGTGTCCTGGGGACAGAGGTATGGGCCCGCTGGGTGGGTGCTGTGCTGGTGTTTCCAGAGGGGGGAAGCTCTGTAGTGGCTTGTGCCAGTGTGTGGGGAACTGACTGTCCCGAGGTCCCAGATTGGCCAGGCTGGTCATCTAGATCCAGTTGGACAGAGCTGCTGTGATCACTGTGGGCATCTTCTGTGGGGGGAGTGGACATGTCTGGAACCTCCTGTCCGGTGACGTTGGGTAGGGGTCCTGCAGGGGTGTAAAAGCATGATTATTGCATCTGTGTGTGCCATGGTGTGCAATGGGTGGGTGACCGTGTACCCCAGTGCTTGCATTCCTGTGTAGGACCTTGTGTGATGATGGTTTAGGGGGGTGTATGGGTATGTGCAGTGGCCATGCTTTGGTGATGGGTGTCCATGGTTTGGTGTTGCATGCAGGGCTTGGGTTTGGGATGTGTGGTTTGTGATATTGGGACATGTGTGAGGAGTTGGAGTGATGGGGGAGGGGGCGAGGGTGGGGGTATGTGATGGCATGCTGGTGGAGGGGATATAGTGGTGAAGAGTGACTTACCAGAGTCCATTCCTCCAGCTACTCCTGCGAGGTCCTTAGGATGCAGTATAGCCAAGACCTGCTCCTCCCATGTTGTTAGTTCTGGGGGAGGAGGTGGGGGTCCGCCGCCAGTCCTCTGTACCGCGATGTGGTGTCTTGAGACCACGGAACGCACCTTCCCCCGTAGGTCGTTCCAACTCTTCCTGATGTCATCCCGTGTTCTTGGGTGCTGTCCCACTGCGTTGACCCTGTCCACGATTCTGTGCCATAGCTCCATCTTCCTGGCTATGGAGGTGTGCTGCACCTGTGATCCGAATAGCTGTGGCTCTACCCAGATGATTTCCTCCACCATGACCCTGAGCTCCTCCTCAGAGAACCTGGGGTGTCTTTGCAGGGCCATGGGGTGGTGTGGGTGATGTGTGGGGTGGTGTGTGTTGTGATGTGTGATGTGATATTTAGAGGTGTGTTGTGTGAGGTGCGTGGATGTTATGTGAGTGATAGTGTTGAGTGCCTGTGGATGCTAGTGTTTCTTCTGGTGGTGTCTCTCTCTGGCTTTCAGTCGCAATTGTGGTCGTAGGGGTTTGTGGGTGATGTGGGTGTGTGTTTTATAGTGTATTGGATGTGTGGGTGTGGTGTGTGTATGTGTATCAGGTGTGTGTATTTTGAATTGTCCAATGTGGATGTGTTTTGTATATGTGCATGCATTTTGAGCGCAGCGGTGTGTACCGCCAATGGAATACTGCAGTTGAAAGACCTCCACGTGGATTCGTGGGTCGTGATAGTATGGGCGTATTCCTGTTGGCGTGACGGTGTCGGTTTTGTTATCGCCAGTTTATCGCTGACCTTTGGTGTGGCAGACTTGAATGGGTGTCTAAATTTTGGCGGATTCCGGGCTTTGGGTCATAATGACCGTGGCGGAATTCCGCAGCCGCAATGGTATGTTGGCGGTCTTCTGCACGGTGGTAAACGGCTTTTACCGCCAATGTTGTAATGACCCCCAAAGTCTGGCCGCTCTACAGGTCAAATAAAAGAGAATCCACATATGTTTGTTTGGAAGAATTATCTGAGCGAAACAAATCAAAACTGGCTGCTTGTACACCCAAAATTGAAAAGTCCTTAAAGTTCATTGTTGAATGTGTCCATAAATTCACTGGATTAAACCCATGATCATTGTGAAGAAGCACCTTGTGAGTAATGTGGTTTTGGAGGTCACAGAGGTCCCCCCACATGAGGAAAATGATTTGATTACACCCAGTCTAAATGTAAATATTACTGTTGACCAGAGAACCAGAAATGGCTATTTTGTGATATTGTTGATCCTGTAATTGTCACTTGAGACTGCAGAACAAAATACTCCCTCCAGGTCGACCCACGGTCGTCCTCTTCCCCCATCTTTTCATCCACTACTGTAGTGAACCCTGTGGAGCAGGTTCCCCCACCTTGGCTTCAGTTTTCCCCCTGCCTAGGATGCTCTTCCTTCCCCTTTGTTCCTTGTTCTCAATCATCTGTACTGCCATTTTCATTGATATGCTCTCCTAGTCTGAGGGTCCCATGGACCCACGGCAAGGCAAACACATCTGCATATGTACGTGACTTCGACCCTTCTGGAGGACTAGACACCGAGTGTGATATGCAGTTTTATCTTACGCTGCCCTGTAAAACTTACAGGAATAAGGCACTGAGGCCCTGATTTTCTATTTTGTGCGACACAGCACAACCACTTGCTGTGCTGGGTCAACCGGACAGAGCAGGATTGCATCATATTTACAAATAATATGGTGCATTCCTTCTCTCTCTGCGCTGGCAGCCTAGTGCAAACGCCTAGGGCAAACGCATGCACCATGGTTCAAGGGTGCCTGCTGTTACAGGCAGGATTGATTTTGTGCAGGACGGTGTCCTCAGAGGCATTTTCCTCTTTCGAAGTGTGCTGCAGAACGCTAGTGATGTAACATTGTAAGTCAGCACCCCCACTCTGAAAATTATTGCAGCACCACTGGTGCAAAGGTGCTGAACTACGTCCAGTTTTAAAACAAACCCTTGCAAGTACTTCCAAGCAAGACTCCAGGTGGACCTTCCAGCATTTTATGCTCCTGTTTTTTTTTCAAAAAGCCACCTACTTTATATAATCATACACAATTGTCCCACTTGTGTATGAATTTCACATATAAATTGAGAAATATGGATGAGACTTAACAGCCGGAGCTGCCAACTTTGAATATTGGAAACCAGGTTTGAGTCCAGGCGTTGGCTGTGGGTAAATCACTTTATCTCCCATACTTCAAATAAAACAAATCTGACCTTGTGTAATGTGTGCTGGTGCTCATGTAAAGTGCCAATGTTCGCAGTATATACAACTGCACAAATAAATATAAGTATATATATAATAAACACATTTTTTACAAATTAGCTAAAATCACTTGTATCAACATCCAGGACCAAGATTTTTCAGGAGCCTTGTGATTTTAGTGAACAGACACTCCAGGCCAGAACCCCAGTCTGAAAAGTGTTCCAACTCCAGTGCAATTCACCATCTGACACTTTTACAGGCTCATCAGTATCTTGGCCAAAGTCCAATAAAGACATATGGAAGGGTGTGGTCAAGGTTGTGACATTTATGAACAATTGCTGTTAGAGAGGAATGCAAATAGTTGTAAAGAGAATATTATTTTGGTAGTTGACAGCATTTTGAAAGCATGTCTACAATTACATTAAAAAATCACACTTGCCTCATGTCTGTTAAAGCTAGGTGGATATCACAAGTTTGTTGTCCTCAAAATTGGCTTGTGGTTCTAAAAAGTTGGAGATGCACTTTATTAGAGCGTATCCTCCTCCATATTCTAAAACGTTACAGCTGGTAGGTAACCTATTCATCCTTTTCCACCTAGGAAGTAAAAGGTGAACATGGATACAGATTTTGATTATTATGATAATGAACAGCAGCCTTTGCTCGGGGGCGTGGCAAGACCAACATGGCGTAAGCAGCAGAGTACGGGAGCTCCGGGACCCGAGACTGTACCCGCACCGCCATAGACCATTCTGAAAAGTTTGAAAGTGAGGAATAGGGCGCGGACATCCCCAAGACTCAGGAAGTAGCAACGGCAGCTTCCCAACAGAAGTGAAAGACCTGGAAAATAAACTTATACCGCGACTCGCGGCACACCTAAAATGGCGGCCACCATCGGGCGGCGGAGCTAGCAGGCATTAAAATGCAACGGCTCGCCCCGAGTGCACCGAGGAACAACGGCACTGAAAATGGCCCAGCCGCGAAACCGAGGAAACTCCCGGAGAGAGGCTCCGTGAACCACAATTCGAACCAGCTGCTGCCGTGAGTCCCGCGCACGGGCAAATAGCACCAACTGGGCGAACGCAGACAAAAGAGCGGGGATGCGCACCCATTCAGCTTGAACGTATAAGGCAAAGCTGAGACCCAGCAAGCCTAACGGTTAGAAACCCAAAGATCACATAAGAGGCTCATCTTAACCTGCCACCGTGTGGGCCAAAACAAAATTTCCCAGCTGTGCTCAGACCTGTGTCGCTGGTCAAGGTGACAGAGGTGCACAACCAGCACTGGACTCCGTACAGCGCCGCAGGGGGAATAACAAGGTCCCTAAGTGGGACAGAGGTGGCACAGAAATGGGGAAGGCCGGAAAAAAAGAGACTGCGACATGGGTGGCTCCCCACATCCCAGAGCACTCATCGCAGCGACCGACCCTACACCACACTGCCCGCACATCGGAGCTCAACGAATCGACTCTCCAGGATGTACTACAAGCCATAGCAGCATCCCGAACAGCACTGGAAGTCAAAATAGATACGCTAAGCATAGACTTGGGGCTACTTAGGGACTATCACAAAAGACTGGCAGAAAGAGTATCCACCACCGAAAGGGAACTAGCGGAAGCAATCCCAACGTTGACACTAACAAGCAACAAACCGAGTAATTTGGAAAATCGCCTTAAAACATTGGAAGATAGAGTGGAAGACGCTGAAAACAGTGCGAGACACTGCAACATTAGAATCATAGGTATCCCGGAAAAAAGTGAAGGATCCAATATGATTGACTTCCTAGAGAACTGGCTAAAGACAGAGATGGCCCCAAAGGGCCTTTCCAGTTTTTTCGCCCTGGAGAGAGCGCATAGAGTCCCTAACAGGAAACTACCTCCAGGAACTCCCCTAAGACCAGTAATAGCAAAATTACTCCACTTCAGAGACAGAGACCATATCCTGAAGCAAGCACGACAGCGAGGCACATTAACAATAGCGAATAGCAGGGTCTCCATCTTTCCAGACTTTACAAGGGAAGTGCAACGACGCAGAGCAAACTACAATACAGTAAAACGTAAACTCCGCGAACTGGAGATTCCTTACTAAATGCAATTTCCTGCCGGACTTAGAGTGGCCGCTCTGGTGGGCACTGAATTCTTCTCAACACCCGAGGAAACCTGGGCATGGCTGGAGGCCAGATCAATATCACTCCTCAGTGCTGACCCACAACATGGAGCGAGGCGAAGACACCCCAAATCGGGTAGGAGACGCACAACTTACAGAAGCGACACCCCCACTGCGGAAGAAATCCAAAAGGAGAGAAGACAAGCGATGGAAGCAGCAGCGATGATTGGTGGGGGAACCAGGAGATCGGAAGCAACCTCGCCACAGAGCACGCAGCGAGAAGATGAACACTTGTACTCAGACAATGAGACAACGACCTCCTCACGATCGAGCGTCTTGCTGCCCATGGTCACACCAGGCACAGCCGACGAGATAATCTGAGCAGTATGCGCCAACCCACAAGACCGACCAAAAAAAGACTTGACCCACAGTGAGAGAATCGGACGAGCAGGGGGAGCTTCACCTGTTACAACAAGATTAACAACCCACCCGAGGTAACATTTATACACATTTCCCACAGCTGGTGCGGTGGACTCGGCCTGGGGGATTCCTGGAGCTCCCAACTAGCAGACGATAAACAAAACGCCCCCACGGTAGCTGAGAATTAAGCAGCCGAAAATAAGACATTAATTTGATCCTTGTTTCACACTAAAGTTTGGGCGAAGTCGTTACTACCTTTGCCCTGGGGATGGGGAATTGGGATCTTCGTTATTTACTAATGTTACAGTTCATGTCAAGTGTCCTGAGTAAGATGCTAAATCAGGGGTTAACTAGAGTCTACCACAAAGCTGATGGGTGATGCTAGGGGCCTGAAATGTTTAGCGTGGAATGTCAGGGGGATAAGATCCATGTCAAAACGCCATAAAGTTTTTGCATACCTCAATAGAAGGGGAATCCATGTAGCAATGCTTCAAGAGACGCACATAGATAAGCCTGAGGGCCAAGCTCTACAGAAGCGCTGGAGGGGAAGGGTCTTCTGCACAACCTACTCGGCCTTCGCAAGGGGGACCCTCATATGGATTAGGGCAGGAGTCCCATACCAACATATGACAGCTATTATTGACCCCTTGGGCCGCTACATGGTAATTACAGGAAAACTAGACGCCAAAGAGGTAACACTAGGCAGTATATATGGCCCTAATCTAAATCAAGGGGAGTTCTTAGCAACCCTCTCAACCAAATTAGCAGGACACTTATCTGGGACGATAATTTTGGGAGGGGACTTCAATTGCATAGCAGATACAGCGTTGGATAGGTCGTACCTCCCCTCCCCACTTCCCCGACAGTGCGAACGGCACACACATATCGTGCATGGCAAAACAACTGGGGGTTAGTGGACATATGGCGCGTCCAACACGCTCCAGACCGAGAATACTCATTTTACTCGCAGATGTATGACCTACATGTCAGGCGAGACACCTTTCTCGCCTCACCAGAAATACATAGGACAGTACAAACAAGCGAATACCTCGCCCGAACACTATCAGACCACAATCTACTTATGATCGGGCTGAATTGGTCCTGGCCAAAAGCGCCCATACCCTCGTGGAGACTTCAACCTGCCCTATTAGAAGACTTTCAGAGGCGTTCAAACACGCGATTGGGGAAGAAATAGACATGTACTTTGACACTAATGAGGGTACGTCTTCCTCCAAATTAATAGAATGGGATGCATTCAAAGTATTCATCTGGGGGAGGTGCCTCTCGGTGGCCTCTGGAGAAAGACGAGCACTGCTGCGTGATATAGAAGAGCCGAGCGCAGTCAGAGGGAGATGGAACGGCAATGTCCCAGTACCCCAAGCACAAGGGGGTCACTCGCTACCGTGCAAGAGAATACTATAGCAGCGACCGAACGGCTGCGCTGCTCTGACTGCAGAGCTTACTTAACACAAACACATGCAGAGGGGAACCGGGCGAGCACACTATTAGCGTGGCTGGCGAACCCCACAAAGAGAAGCTCGGTGGTAGTCGAACTCGGACTGCCTGGAGGTTCCCGGGTAAATTCCCAACTGGCCATAGACGAAGAATTTAGAAAGTACTATGCAGACTTATACACTAGCAAAGTGCTTCCCCCGTTGTAGGAAATCCAGAATTTTCTACGCTGCCTTCCACTCCCCAGACTGTCAATGCTAGATGCAAGTAAACTAGGGGCACCAATTACACTAACAGAGGTGAAAGAAGCTGTAACATCTATGGCGCGTAATAAAGCACCAGGCCCAGATGGGTTACCAATGGAATTCTACCTATCTTATCTCACTAAACAAGGGCCCAAACTTGTAGTGGTGTATAACACGGCAGCTGAAACCCAGACTTTACCCTTATCTGCCCGAGAGGCAATGATTATCCCGCTACTGAAGCCCGGGAAGGACCCGACGGATGTGACCTCCTATAGACCTTTATCGATGCTAACAACAGACTATAAAATATTGAGTAAAATATTAGCGACTCGACTCATGCATCGACCAAGCCGGCTTCATACCAGGGCGCCAAACAGCACAAAACATACGCTGCCTGTTAGCCCTGATGAATAGTAATGGGTTCTATAAAAAATCGGCTGCAATTTTTGCCATTGACTTCGAAAAAGCCTTCAACAGTCTGGAATGGCGATATCTATACGAAGTCCTCCACAAGTTCGGTCTAGGAAAGCGGTTTATTTCCTGGACGAAATTACTATATTTCAAACCGAAGGCCAGGGTCCGCACAGGCACTATTATATCTGACAGTTATGAAGTAGCAAGGGGGACTAGACAGGGCTGCCCTCTTTCCCCCCTGCTCTTCGCGTTAGCAATAGAACCATTGGCCTGCATGGCCAGGGTGGACAGAGCTTATAGGGGCATTACCTTGGAGGGCCAGACCCACCACATTGCACTGTACGCAGACGATCTTCTATTTTTTCTTAGGAGCGCGGAGAGAGATCTGCAGGGAGCTCAGACGTTACTTAAAACCTTTGGAGACCTATCGGGCTTGAGAGTGAACTGGAAGAAATCCAGCCTCTTCCGATTGTGGAGGGAGAGGGCCCCCCCGAATGTAGGAGAACTACAATGGGAACCTAGATGCCTAAAATACCTAGGTATCCTCATTTTTCCATGATTCACAGGGCCTCTATGAAGGGAACATAGAGCGTGTACTGAGAGGCATCAGAGGCTCAGTGGGGTTCTGGGCAACACTACCCATTTCCGTGGCAGGCAGGATAGCACTTCTAAAAATGATAGCCCTTCCTAGGTTACTATGGGGACCGCCATTTGTCAGCACCGCGGTCAAAAGACCGCTGGTGCTATTCCAACTTTCCCGCTGGGCCGGCGGGCGCTACCCAATGTAGCGCCCGCCGGCCCAGCGGGAAAGAGGCCTGCAACACTGAAGCCGGCTCCGAATGGAGCCGGCGGTGTTGCAGGTGTGCGACGGGTGCAGTTGCACCCATCGCGCTTTTCACTGTCTGCTAGGCAGACAGTGAAAAGCAGGCTAGGGCCCTGTTAGGGGGCCCCGGCACTGCCCATGCCAGTGGCATGGGCAGTGCAGGGGCCCCCAGGGGCCCCTAGACACCCTTTCCCGCCATCCTGTTCCTGGCGGTAAAAACCGCCAGAAACAGGCTGGCGGGAAGGGGGTCAGAATCCCCATGGCAGATTTGGGCAACCGGGGGAAATCCGGCGGGAAACCTCCGGACCCGGTTTTCTGACCGTAGCTTTACCGCCGCGGTCAGAATTGCCCAGGAAGCACCGCCAGCCTGTTGGCGGTGCTTCCGTCGTCCCCAAAGACCGCCAGGGTCGGAATGAGGGCCTATATCTTTTTACGGCACTCCCAGTGTGGATACCGAGTTGCTTCTTCGCTAACCTGAACTCTGCGATTATGGGATTCATATGGGGCACAGTTAGGCGGAGACTGTCACTGGCAGTGATGTGCAGGTCCACTGAGGAGGGAGGGCCAACTGTCCCAGACTTTGAAGCTTATTACCTGGTGGGACAACTTCAGTGGTTGACTAGATAGATGGCTGCCCGGGTGGCACCTGAGGGTGAACTTTTGCCTTTCACTCCCAAATTACACACGTTATCCGGAACCATTCTAGACCTCGTCAGCCCAAAGGCCAGCGGACTTCAGGCTTTAGAGGTCACTCACAGATGCTGGAGGAGACATTTACGCAAGGCACAATGCCCTAGACCCTACGCCCCTGAGATTCCACTGAGAAGCTTATTAGCACTTTGTGGGAAGTTGGCTCTGTATATACTACTTCAAAGTAAGAAATAGTGTGCACAGAGTCCAAGGGTTCCCCTTAGAGGTAAGATAGTGGCAAAATTAGATAATACTAATGCTCTATTTGTGGTAGTGTGGTCGAGCAGTAGGTTTATCAGAGGGTAGTGTTAAGCATTTGTTGTACACACACAGGCAATAAATGAGGAACACACTCAAAGACTTACTCCAGGCCAATAGGTTTTTATATTGAAAAATATATTTTCTTAGTGTATTTTTAAGAACCGCAGGTTCAAGATTTACAGTTAATACTTTAAATGTAAGGTACTTCACTTAGATACTTTAGGAACTTTGAATGAAAGCAATATCACATACAGTCTTTGTAAAAATGGCAATAAGCTATTTTCAAAGTGGACACAGTGCAAAAATCAACAGTTCCTGGGGGAGGTAAGTAAAGGTTAGTTTTGAAGGTAAGTAAATCACTTACAAGTCTCAAGTTTGGGGCATAGGCAGTCCACCGTTGGGGGTTCAAGGCAACCCCTAAGTTACCACACCAGCAGCTCAGGGCCAGTCAGGTGCAGAGGTCAAAGAGGTGCCCAAAACACATAGGCTCCTATGGGGAACAGGGGTGCTCCGGTTCCAGTCTGCCAGCAGGTAAGTACTTGCGTCCTCGGGGGGCAGACCAGGGGGGTTTTGTAGAGCACCGGGGGGGGACACGAGAAGGCACACAAAGTACACCCTCAGCGGCAGAGGGGCGGCCGGGTGCAGTGAGCAAAGCAGGCATTGGGTTTTAGGTTGAAAACAATGGAGGGACCCAGGGGTCACTCTAGCATGGCAGGCAGGCACAGGGGGGGGCTTCTCTGGACAGCCACCACCTGGGCTAAGCAGAGGGTTGCCTGGGGGTCGCTCTTGCACTGAAGTTCGGTTCCTTCAGGTCCTGGGGGCTGCAGGTGCAGTGTTGGTTCCAGGCGTCGGGTCGCTTGTTACAGGCAGTCGCGGTCAGGGGGAGCCTCTGGATTCTCTCTGCAGGTGTCGCTGTGGGGGCCCAGGGGGGCCGTCTCTGGTTACTCACGGGCTCGCACTCACCGGGGAGTCCTCCCTGAGGTGTTGGTTCTCTGGATCTCGAGCCGGGGGCATCGGGTGCAGAGTGTGAAGTCTCACGCTTCCGGCAGGAAATGTGCAGTCTTTGAAAGTTGCTTCTTTGTTGCAAAGAAGTAGCTGGTTTTGAACAAACTCTGTTCACAGGAGTTTCTTGGTCCTGTAGTCCAGGACAGTCCTCTGAGGCTTTTGAGGTCACTGGCCCCTGTCGGATGCGTCGCTGGAGCAGGTTTTCGAAGTTGGAGACAGGCTGGTAGGGCTGGTGCCAAATCAGTTGTCGTCTTCCTCCTTCTCTGCAGGCTTGTAGGTCAGCAGTCCTTCTTTCTTCAGGTTGCAGGAATCTGATTTCCTGGGATCTGGGGAGCCCCTAAATACTGAATTTAAGGGTGTGTTTAGGTCTGGGAGGGCAGTAGCCAATGGCTGCTGTCCTTGAGGGTGGCTACACCCTCTTTGTGCCTCCTCCCTGTGGGGAGAGGGGCACATCCCTAATCCTATTGGGGGAATCCTCCAAACTCAAGATGGAGGATTTCTCAAGGCAGGGGTCACCTCAGCTCAAGACACCTTAGGGGCTGTCCTGACTGGTGGGTGACTCCTCCTTGTTTTTCTCATTATCTCCTCCAGCCTTGCCGCCAAAAGTGGGGACAGTGGCCAGAGGGACGGGCATCTCCACTAGCTGGGATGCCCTGGGCCGCTGTAAAAAAAGGGGTGAGCCTTTGAGGCTCACCGCCAGGTGTTACACTTCCTGCAGGGGGAGGTGAGAAGCACCTCCACCCAGTACAGGCTTTGTTCCTGGCCACAGAGTGACAAAGGCACTCTCCCCATGTGGCCAGCAACATGTCTGGTGTGTGGCAGGCTGGCAGGGACTGGTCAGCCTACACTAGAAGTCGGGTATGTTTTCAGGGGGCATCTCTAAGATGCCCTCTGGGTGTATTTTACAATTAATTGCACACTAGCATCAGTGTGCATTTATTGTGCTGAGAAGTTTGATACCAAACTTCCCAGTTTTCAGTGTAGCCATTCTGGAACTGTGGAGTTTGTGTTTGACAAACTCCCAGACCTTATACTCTTTATGGCTACCCTGCACTTACAATGTCTAAGGTTTTGCTTAGAAACTGTAGGGGCATAGTGCTCATGCACATATGCCCTCACCTGTGGTATAGTGCACCCTGCCTTAGGGCTGTAAGGCCTGCCAGAGGGGTGAATTACCTATGCCACAGGCAGTGTGAGATTGGCATGGCACTCTGAGGGGAGTGCCATGTCGACTTAGTCATTTTCTCCCCACCAGCACACACAAGCTGTGAGGCAGTGTCCATGTGCTGAGTGAGGGGTCCCTAGGGTGGCATAAGACATGCTGCAGCCCTTAGAGACCTTCCCTGGCATTAGGACCCTTGGTACCAGGGGTACCAGTTACAAGGAACTTACCTGAGTGCCAGGGTTGTGCCAATTGTGGAGACAAAAGTACAGTTTAGGGAAAGAACACTGGTGCTGGGGCCTGGTTATCAGGGTCCCAGCACACTTTCAAATCATAACTTAGCATCAGCAAAGGCAAAAAGTTAGGGGGTAACCATGCCAAGGAGGCATTTCCTTACACACTTCCACACAAATGGAACTGGAGCGAGATAAAGAGCTGGGAAAGAACAAGGGCCACAACACTGGGCACACTATATGAAGCAGACTCCTTTCTACCATTTGAGGACTTTCGGAACCTCCACCAGGTCCCAGTGGGGAGTTTCCTGCTACATAGGGCAATCATAAAGACGATGGGTAGACATTGGGGCGCGGGAAGCGCAGAGCCCCCCACCTCGGAGGTTACGCAGTACCTCATGAGCGCAACAGGGACACATAGAGCTGTAACCACCCTATATAGGAAAATTCGAGCCACCATCACCCGCCCATTATCGGACCTCAAATTAAAATGGGAAACAGACCTGGGAGCAGCCACAGAGGATGAAGCATGGGAGGAAACACTGTCCAGGACCACGAGAGTATCTAGAAACGCCCGCTTTAAATTAATCAATGTCTACGTTCTACACTGAGCATACTTAACACCAGGTAGAATCAAAAGGCACTTTTGGGAATCTGGAGCTAGCTGCCCTAGGTGTGGGGAGGAAGGAGCAGAATTTATACACATGTTCTGGGGATGTCCGGCAAATACGTGAATACTGGCAGGCTATAACGCGACTTCTCACGGACATTATCGGGTGCACAGTACCAGAGAACCCCAGATACTGCCTCCTAGGTGACTATCGACATCAACCCAAACACAAATACACTAATCAATTCCAGGATTTAGCCATAGTTCTGGCCAAAAGAGAGATAGCAATGACTTGGAAAGTGGCGACACGTCCAAGGGTACAGGTATGGACAAGGGAGGTCCTCAGATGGTCTAAATCAGAAGAGACGATTAGACATAGAGAAGCGAGAAGAGGTCAGGGTCCTTTAGACAGAGCTAGAGCCTGGAGTACAATGGTGGACGAATGGGAACAGCGCAGTAAAGAGGCACAAGAACCCTGATATCTGTAAGCAAACACTGGCAGAATTGCACAGACCCACGAGGCTTCCTGCGACACACGAGCATTAAGGATACACCCATACACTAATGCATCAATCACACCCATGAGCGAAATACAAACCTGACTACCTTAAATGAAACCGAACTCTTACAGATAATAGTTGCCACATTGCACTTACCGGACTCTCAACCACCAGTTGGGGAGGGTGGGGGGGGAAGAGGGAGGTCTGCTCCCCTCAAGGGGAGACCTATTAATCGATGAAGCGTGGGGGATCACTGCAACACTTTACGGATAATGCCTATCCTTTATTGCAACAATGATTACAAA
Organism: Pleurodeles waltl; assembly: GCF_031143425.1. Lineage (NCBI taxonomy): Eukaryota > Metazoa > Chordata > Amphibia > Caudata > Salamandridae > Pleurodeles > Pleurodeles waltl. The sequence goes on along the minus strand of NC_090444.1, from coordinate 81,101,215 downwards.
TGTGGATATTGTTGAGAAAAAGCAAATCATAAGCTTGATGCTGGCGAAACCACATATAAAGGAATGAAATACCTGCAAGACATGCAATGATAGGCCAATGTTTGACTTATCTACTCCGCTTGAGGGGAACGTTTGGTACGCTGTAATTATTGTTCTTTTTTACATGCATCAAAAATCAATAAAATGTTTTTTTTTTAAATAATGAACAGCAGCCTTTGCTGCTAACAAATCTGTGCCCTCCTTCTAAACCTGCTCCACCTAGTTAGAACATCCAGAGCTAAGTCCTTGGAAATCAAATTCAAAACAACCATGAACTAATCCTTGAAGTTAAGGGGAACCTTCCAGCTCAGTGTGCTCTTGTTACGGCTGCACAATGTAAACGGAAGCGCCTGCTCCTTCACCATTCTCAGATTTAGATAAGGAGACTGATCAATGGTTGGGAAAATCATGGCAGGACATAAGATCCTACCAAAGTTCCTACCTGGCGCTCAGGCAAAATAATGGCGCTTCACTTAGAGCTGCTCCCAATCTTTTAGACTGCAACACCCTACGCTAGATCCTAACAATCTGGCATGGATCTAGTCATCCTTTACCAATGTTGGACATCCCTACTCTAAACATTCCTTAATTACCCTCAAAACTGCTCCTTGTATTTCTGGATTGCATAGAGCAGCATTTCCCAGTCTCTGGTTGGAACCCGCTGGTGGGTTGTGAGCAGATTTTTGTGGGTCGCGAACATTCTGTTATATGTATCTATCATTTAAATCAATCAATCAATCAATCATAGCATTTATAAAGCGCGCTATGTACCCGTCAGGGTTTCGAGGCGCTGAGGGGGGGGGGGAGCGCTGCTGATTTAGCGGTCGAAGAGCCAGGTCTTGAGGAGCCTTCTGAATGCGAGGAGGTCCTGGGTCTGGCGAAGAGATGTGGGGAGAGAGTTCCAGGTCTTGGCGGCGAGGAAGGAGAAGGATCTGCCGCCGGATGTCTTGCGCTGGATTCGGGGTACGATGGCGAGGGCGAGGTTGGCGGATCGGAGTTGACGTGTTGGAGTGTAGAAGTTAAGTCTGGTGTTGAGGTAGGAGGGTCCGGTGTTGTGAAGTGCCTTGTGAGCGTGGGTCAGGAGTTTAAAGGTGATCCTCTTGTCTACCGGGAGCCAGTGGAGTTCCTTTAGGTGAGGGGAGATGTGACTTCGGCGGGGTATGTCGAGGATCAGTCGGGCGGAGGCATTTTGGATACGTTGGAGTCGTTTGATGTCTTTGGTTGGGATGCCTGTGTAGAGTGCGTTGCCGTAGTCAAGTCTGCTGCTGACGAGGGCTTGGGTCACCGTCTTTCTGGTTTCTGTTGGAATCCACTAGAAGATTCTGCGGAGCATTCGAAGGGTGTTGAAACAGGAGGAGGAGACGGCGCTGACCTGTTTGGACATGGTGAGGTCGGAGTCCAGGATGAAGCCGAGGTTTCTTGCGTGGCTGGCAGGGGTGGGCGGGGGTCCGAGGACGGAGGGCCACCATGAGTCGTTCCAGGCCGAGGGAGTGCGCCCGAGGATGAGGACTTCCGTCTTGTCGGAGTTGAGTTTCAGGCGACTGTTGTTCATCCAATCGTCGATGGATTTTAGTCCCTCGTGGAGGTTTGTTTTGGCGGTGAGCGGGTCTTTGGTCAGGGAGAGGACGAGCTGGGTGTCGTCGGCGTAGGAGATGATGCTGAGATGATGTTGGCGGGCCAGTTGAGCGAGGGGGGCCATGTAGACGTTGAACAACGTAGGGCTGAGGGAGGATCCTTGGGGGACGCCGCAGATGAGGTTGGTGGCTTTGGAGCGGAAAGGGGAGAGACGGACTCTCTGCGTTCTGTCGGAGAGGAAGGATGAGATCCAGTGGAGGGCTTTATCTTGGATGCCGGCTTCCTGGAGGCGGGTCAGTAGGGTGCGGTGGCAGACGGTGTCAAAGGCGGCTGATAGGTCGAGGAGGATGAGGGCTGAGGTTTCGCCGTTGTCCATTTGATGTCTGATGTCATCTGTGGCGGCGAGGAGAGCAGTCTCAGTGCTGTGGTTTCGTCTGAATCCGGATTGTGAGGGGTCCAGGATGGAATTGTCTTCGAGGAAGTGGGTGAGCTGAGTGTTGACGATCTTCTCGATGACTTTCGCTGGAAAAGGGAGGAGAGAGATCGGACGGAGGTTTTTGAGATCGTTGGGGTCGGCCTTGGGTTTTTTGAGGAGGGGTTGGATTTCTGCGTGTTTCCAGCTGTCCGGGAAGGTGGCAGAAGTGAAGGAGAGGTTGATGATCTTGCGGAGTTCGGGGGCGATGGTGGCGTTGGCTGAGTTGAAAACATGATGTGGGCAGGGGTCCGTGGGGGAGCCTGAGTGGATGGTGTTCATGGTTGTTATGGTTTCTGCCTCGTCCACGTGGGTCCAGGCGGTGAGGCGGCAGTCGCGGGAGGAGACGTCGGGGGTGGGGTCTGGCGGTGGACCGGTGTTGAAGCTGTCGTGGATGGTAGCGATTTTCTGGTGGAAGAAGGTGGAGAGGTCGTCGCAGAGTTTCTGGGAGGGCGGGATGTCGTTGGAGTTGGCTTTTGGATTGGAGAGTTTCTTCACGATGCCGAAGAGTTCTTTGCAGTCGTGGGCGTTGTTGTTGATGCGTTCGGTGAAGTGGGCGCGCTTGGCGATGCGGATCCGTTGGTGGTGTTCGCGGTTGGCGTTTTTGAGGGCGGCGAGGTTGTCGGGTGTGTGTTCTTGGATCCATTTCTTTTTGAGCTTCTGGCAGATGCTTTTGGAGGTGGTTAGATCGTCTGTGAACCAGGCTGGTTTTTTCTTTCCTTGGATGGCGGTGGGTTTCTTGAGAGGGGCAAGGGTGTTTTGCTTGATATGTAACTCACTCCTGCCAAGTCCTAGTGGTCAAAACCTTTGTTTACAAAGTAAATGCAAAATGGCACCAGAAAATAGGGGTGCTTAGGTGTGTTCCAGGCATTGTCCTATTTAAATGACATTACAGCAGATTACCCACTAACATACTTCCACATCTTCACATTTAACCATCTTCGATGAGAACAAGAATGGGCAACGTATTTTGACATTAGGACTGGGAAAAAGCGAGTTACAAATCATGCATAGACTTTAAATGTGACTGACTGACTCAGCCCTACTGACCTCCCAGCAAGACTGTCCTGCAAGCCATTATATTCAATTGTTGACGTAGCCTGGTTGCCCTCTGGACCAGAAGAGAGGTGCATGCAGCTGACAAGACCAAGATACTGTAGACTGCAGTCCCAAACTACGGCCAAGACAACTGATGTGCAATTACAACAGAGAAGCAGATACTGCAAATTTGTCAAGGTCAAGAATATCTGTGTATCTTCTCTCAAAGGAGCTCGATTTCAGCTTCTACGCAAACATGTATCAGAAGCAATCTATACCTGCATTTTCTTGTCTGTAACACAAGTCAAAGAAAGCCTATTGGGCTCAAAAATCTGATTATTCCTACCAGACTGTGCATGGTTGTGCCATAGCGCAACTATTTGACAATGCACACAGCTTCATTGTGTGCCAGCCAGCAGGAGTTATTATTGCAGGCAGCAGATTTCTTTCTCTACAGTAAAAAATAAATTCTGAATCCACGCTGACGCCTGGGAATAATTCTAAGGTAAGGAATCTGTGGCTAGATAGAGGGCCTGATTTAGATCATGATGGTATAACCAGAAATCCGCTTCGGCAGCGGACCCGAGTACTCCGCATAGTACATGGTGTTTCTTGTGCCATATTTAGATGTATTGCTGCGTAGCTGTCGAACGCCACAACGGAGTGATCTTCCTAGCCATCAGGCTGGCGATTTCCACTGACCATATTTAGATGTTACAGTTCTACAGGCTGTGTACGAGAGTGGCTATGGAATACAGGTAAGTCTCTCGCACACACACACACAGTGGGGCATATTTATACTTCGTTTGCGCCGTATTTGCAACATTTGTTTTCTGCAAATGCGGCACAAACTTAACTTCATATTTATATTTTGAAGCTATACACATCTAACGTCAAAATATTGGAGCGCCATTTTTTGGATGCTACAACCCACCTTGCGACAATGAAGTGCAAGGTAGGCGTTCCCATCCCAAAAAAATGACGCAATCCCCTTAGTGCCATATTTATCCCTGTGCTAAAATGACGCACAGGTGAGAGGCAGACCCAAATAATGGCATTAAGCTTGCTTACCTCCATTATTTAACTCCTGGGTCGTACTAGGCGGTAGGAGACCTGGGGACCCATTTCCATGGCCAGACACCATGGAATGGGCCCACCCCAAGCCACACCAGAGGGACACCAGAGGATGGGGGACCCCATCCTAGGAAAGTAGGGTAAGTATGGGTAAGTGTTATAGATTTTTTTTTAAAGTGCCATTGGGGGCCCTAACATGGGGCCCGTGCATGGCACTGGGTGTAATGGCCATGCCCATGGGACATTGGTCCCCTGTGCTGGCTATTGGGGTGGTGGGCATGACTCCTGTCTTTGTTAAGACAAGAGCCATGTTTTTGAATGGTTGTGCATCTGTAAATGATGCAAGGCTGGTTAGTGGAATTTTTTTGCCTCTCAATCGAGCCTGGTGTCATTTTGTGATGCAAAACCCCCTTCACCCGTACTGCCACCCCCACCATGATAGCATATTTTTTTGTTACGCTAGCCCAAGCTTAGCGCCGGTTTGAGGCATTCCATAAATTTGGCGCCCGGCTGCCACTTTGGAATGGCGCAAGCCGGCGGTAAACTTTTTGACGCAAAACTGTGTTAGCGCCGTTTTGCACCAAAAAGTATAAATATGGACCACTGCTCCCCTGCACCACACACTACACAAAGTACCACATACACACCATTATCCATTGCTATTCCACCACAACACAACATGTTTGTGCCAAAAACACACATTGGCATACATCCATGACACAACTACACACACACTATTAACACTGCACCCACACTCAACATAACCACAACTACACACTCATCTACACAAACATACTCACACGAGGCACAGCCACACACATCATGACAACGTCCGCCACACAACACTCACCCAAAATGTTACACACAGCAACACAACCAAACATACACAACATTACACCCATATGTACGTGGCACACATACTGAAACAACCATATCACCCACTCCAGCCACCTACATGTCAAACAGCCAATCCCATTGCACACATATATACAAGTACACACTCTTATACATTACTGAACAAGCCCCTTCCTAATACTGAATCGCAAACCCATTTTGCGATTTAGTAATGAGTTACTGAATTGCAAAATAGGATTTGTACATTCCAAAAGACTTTTTAGCGGTTGCAAATGGCCGTGAATCAGACCGTTTGCAACAGCTAAAAAGTTTCATACATCTGGCCCCTGTGCTTTAATTTATGTTAGGCACTAAAATTTCAGCCACAGCCCGATAATTCCTGTTAGGTCTCCATTCTCCCACCAGCTGCTCCTAAGTGGCAGGCTTTGCCCAGTACACATACCCCAACTACTCATGCATCGCCACATTCCTCCAGCACCCACACTCAGCACTGAACAGCAGGCTCACTGAGCCCATGCATATGCACGCATCACATCACTACATCACCCAGTTTCTTTACACACCGGACACCACAGTCATGCCTGGCACTCCATAATGCACAAGCAACGCACACATGTCCCAAAGACTGCACACCCAGATGCTCCTTCAGACACATAAAAGTGCAGTCCAGCACTCTGCCGTATCCAGCACTCAGGCACTTGAGCTGTCCAAACCAACATGACCAAGTGCCAGGCAAAAGAAAGCACCTGGATCTGTAGACAGTGCTGGGCCTTCTGAAATTTTGAAAAACATGATGTTCGACCAGAGCTCAGAACTCAAATATCAACCAAGAGACACAGGGGGTCATTCTGACCCCGGCGGGCAGCGGTCGCCGCCCGCCTGGCGGGAACCGCCATTTGTCCGCACCGCGGTCAAAAGACCGCTGGTGCTATTCCAACTTTCCCGCTGGGCCGGCGGGCGCTACCCAAGGTAGCGCCCGTCGGCCCAGCGGGAAAGAGGCCTGCAATACTGAAGCCGGCTCCGAATGGAGCCGGCGGTGTTGCAGGTGTGCGACGGGTGCAGTTGCACCCATTGCGCTTTTCACTGTCTGCTAGGCAGACAGTGAAAAGCAGGCTGGGGCCCTGTTAGGGGGCCCCTAGACACCCGTTCCCGCCATCCTGTTCCTGGTGGTAAAAACCGCCAGAAACAGGCTGGCGGGAAGGGGGTCAGAATCCCCATGGCGGCGCTGCTTGCAGCGCCGCCATGGTGGATTTGGGCAACCGGGGGAAATCCGGCGGGAAACCGCCGGACCCGGTTTTCTGACGCCGCGGTCAGAATGGCCCAGGAAGCACCGCCAGCCTGTTGGCGGTGCTTCCTTCGTCCCCGGCCCTGGCGGTCTTTGACCGCCAGGGTCAGAATGAGGGCCACAATGTCCTCACGGCCCAACCCAATGCTTGTATTATTGAAACAAGGCTTTTTCAGCAACCCTGAGTACACATACCTAAACAAGGAGCTCCAGAGGATCCCGGTAATTTACACCCTTTAAAGCTCCATAAAAGACTTGATAGGCCACTGGGTCTGATACAACCTTAATGAGGAGTTACTAAAACCCCATGAAAGAAAAACTTAAACAGACCCCTTTATCTGTGTGAGTACTTATAACACTGCCAGCAGTGTTAAAACATTAGCATGTGATAACAAATACCTTTTTTCTCTTTCAAACTTCCCCCTATCCCTGCAAAGTGACTCTGACGTCCCGATGGGACTTTCCAACAATTAGGGTCATTCCAAATGTGGATACTGTTTGGCCTGTAAAAACTGTGTCGGTGCCAGGATCTTTACACATCAGAATGCTGAATTTCATCCACACAACTTCACGAATTGTAATTCACAATATATTATTTATGCAATATAGTGTCCTTGTAGTTTAATTTACATTGGTCAGACAACAAAGAAAATCAAAAGTCAGATATTGCAACATAGGAGCAGAATCCATTGTTCGGTCATGGGAGCACCACTGCAGCCTTGCCAAGTTTCCCAGGTCGATGTGTGATGCGCTGCTCCAGTCCAGGTTTTTCCTTTGAAATCTGGGACTTGTAGTGTTATTTATTCCATCATAACACAGGGCTACAAGTCCCAGAATTCAAGGTAAAATCCTGGACTGGAGCAGCACATCATGCATGAACCTGGGAAACTTGCCAGCTATGCCACTGGTCGAGCATTTTCAGTTATATCAATATACATCGGACAAGCTTAGGTGGTAAGTCACTGAGCAAGTGAAACTCGTATTCCGAGGAGGGAACAAATCAAATCTGCTGTCTCGCAAGGAACTGCAATGGAGTGATAGAGTAAACTCTAACACGAATGGGCTTAACACTGTAGAGGTCTGGAAGCAAACTGTTTTTTTCTGATCTTTGTTGGATTGTACAGCTGTCTTCATATATTTTTCTTTATTGATTCTTACCTTTTAAATTGACTTCTCATTTTTGTCTTTTACTGCACAGCGTATGGAGATATATGTAAATATTTTATGTAATTATCCTATGAAGTGACTATCCATTTTAGCCATTGTATTATTGCAGTTCAGTCCATTGGCCGTCATGTATTTCACCCCGGGTTTTGATTAGGCCCATCTGTTGTTTCTCTCGAAGGATGTCTTTTAGGATCTCTTCTATGTCTATGGTAGTTCTTTGTGTGAGCCTGATACTACTGGTTTCTATACATCCAGTTTCCAGCCTGCTAAATACTGAGATAGCTCTCGATTTGAGGAGCATTTTCTGTATACATACGCATATTATTTTTTTAGTTCTGGCAATGAGTTATCATATTCCAGTGCTTGCAACCTCACTCTAACGGCACCTATTTAGGTCAAGCGTAAGCGTTCGTCCTGGTGTATACTTAAGTATACTTATACTCTGGGCTTAAAGCGATTTCATTTGTTGGTTGCAGTGTCCTTTAAAAATTCTTGCTCCCTAGTGGTCAGGTCTGCCTTTTTCTCCCTCCTTTTTCTGATTCTGAGCAGTGACCAACTACTTTATTGTTCCACATTTGTTTTTTTATCTGTTGCTATGATTGACTATTTTTGACATTTCATTGGTGCTCCCCTTTCACTGTGGGTGTTTTAGGCTGGTAGCTGCCTGCGATTTATTGCAGCATTCCATTCCTCCCACCTCCTACCATGTCGCTGACATTTGTTTTGGCTTTATTTGAATGTTGTCTTCATTTACCTCTGGCTCCTAAAATAAGCCTATTTTACTAAACAAACCCCCGGTCATTTAGCTCACTGCTACAGCTCACTGCTACAAAAGCCACAATATGCCCTCGCATCGCATTGCAGAGAGTCTCTCTCTCCAGGGCCCCTCCCTGCCAGCACACATGACATTGTGCACAGGGCATTGTAATCTCCTTTATTGGGGCCATATATCTTCTCAGGCTGCTCTGCTAACTTCATTAGAGCTTTGTTGAAATGTGAGGCAAAAATGCTTGCAAGACTTTTCATTCTGTTAACATATAAACACTGTCCTTGGCCCGAAGGGTGAAATTCCCTTTCTGTTCACATTCAGTATATTTTTCACTTTGTCTGCTTTGCCAACATTGTAGACCAACTCGGCCTTCCTTCTGTATCCCTTGAACGCCTGCTGACCTTTCTTAGTGCTAAGGACGTACACGCTCGCACCCATACAAAATTCTCTGCATGCCGCCAGCGGTGTTGACACAGCTGCTGCAGAAAGGACCAAAATATCCGGCAGGGTTGACCAATTAATATGGCGAAAAAAGTTCAGTTATGCATTTTCAATGCCAATATCTCCAACTCAAGCGAATGCGAGACCTATTGCATTGCAAATGCTTGTTTTAGGATGCATGCGCATGCATGGTTAGACCACTGCTTTCTCTGACGGTGTTTGGCCACAGTTCCCTGTAAGTACCTTTTGGACACCACTGGGTGACGGAATGAGAATTTGTTTCATGTTCCTTATACGGTTTACAATTGTGGGCACTGGGCATTTTACATGCGCCTGTTTTTGAACTCTTACAGACGATAACGGGCCTGTTCTTCACAGATTCTTTGATGGTGTATTTTACAACAGGGTATGTTTTACTACTACTGTACTGTGACTTCACTTCTTCCTTGTTTGTAGGTTTTCATTGCCTGCAGTAGTGGCTTTATTTTTTGAGGCTCACTTCAGTTTAAATTTCTTAGTGACATTCTTTAACTGTGTTTCGCATATAGATGAATGCTTTGCACCTAACACATCACTGGATGCTAAACTGATTTTCCAGAAGGCACTGTCAGGTCAAAGCTGCTAAATGAAGGAGTAGCACCCAGCTAGTTTACTACCTCATCAACTCTGAAGACTGGGTGTGAATCAGTTTATGGCCAAGTAACTCACACAAAAATCGGACGTCTACGGATCATTACTTGGGTATCAAAACTTCAGCACTACTGGACTGGACCTAGGACTATGGCAATGCTCACTAGCTCCACCATGAACATCTTGGTAATCTCAGCCTTGTCACATGCCTAGATTCAGTCAGAAATCAGGCAAATATTGCACTTCATGGGTAAGCTATCCTCTGTATTTATGTTATGCACACAGGCGTCAACCCTGGAGTCACCAAAAAGAGATGGGAATGTCATCCCACCCCCTCTCTGCACTCTTTGTATTGCTGAGGTTTTACTTTGGAGACAAGTTGTACCCAGTGCTTAGTTTGTAAAAGAAAGACAGCCGGTGCCCGAATCTCTTCTAAGAAGCCCACGACTGGAGCAATTAAATATTGTGCCCAAAACCAAGAATATGTAGTCTTGAATCAGCCTGATGCCTCTTTAATCCACTACTAGGCAGTCCCTGCCTCTTTATCTCACTTTTGCAGGTTCCTGCTTTCTCCCTTTTGACAGTTTTTATGATCATTCTCTTCCGTCTTTTTACTTTGTGTGTTTTCCCTCTGTTGCTCTTGGAAAATATCTGAAGAGGACAAATAAGTGCTGGTCTCCGGGGGCGTGTCCAAGATGGCGGAGCGCTAGGACGTATCCGCTAGCGCTCCGCCGCCTCGATACGGCAAAGTGCCTCGCGGCCCGTGGGGGGGGAAGCCTGGAGGCTCCCCCCCGTACTATGAGATGCCCCCGGGTGTTTTGCTCCGCTCGGCGGCGGCCGGGACCAGGTTGTGCCGCTCCCGCAAGGAGAGCTGGGCTCAGCCCCGCAGTCGGGGCGGGGCCGCGGAGCGGTGCGGGAGGCGGCCTAGGCCGCAAGACGGGCCTTTCCCTGGCGGCCCCTCCTAGCCTGGCGCCGTGGGTCTGAGGGCCTGGGGGCTCCCTCTGGGCCCCACAACTGCTGGATTGTGCTGCGGGGACTCAGCGCATCGAGACCTGAGCGCCTGGAGGAGAAGGTGCTCCCTCGTGTTCGGCCCGACCGAGGGGGACAGGCAGGGCCTCCTCACCCTGGTGCCTTGGAGTGGGGCCGTTTGAAGTGCAGGGCCCCAGCAGAAGGTAGGGGCCCAGAGGATCAGCCTCACTCCACTATTTGATCTTTTGATGACCGTGGCCCTGCAACTTGGTGGAAGGGCGCTAGGAGCGGACTGTCGCGGAGGGTGGCCGCTGGGAGTCAGACCTGGGCGCTGTCCCGGCCGAGGTGGCCCATACTGACTGGCCCCAGACCGAAACTCTGGATTCCCTGTGGCAGTGAACCGGCGAGAAATGACCAGGCCAGCGTACCATGGCGGCATCAAAGTCCAAGCGCGAGAACTCGGTGAGGGATATGCTGGCAGGGACGTGCCTGACATCTGGCACGGTGGTGGAGGACCCACCTGAGACGAGGGCCCTGGAGAGTCGCGGGGAGACAGATCCAGAGGAGAGCTCTCCCGTTACGAAGGGCTTTCTGACCTCCTTGTTTGAGTTGCTTCGGGGAGATATCCAAGAGCTGCGTAGGGACATCTCACAGGAGGTGAAGGAGTTGCGAGGAGAGGTTTCCTCTTTGGGTGAACGTGTATCGCAGCTAGAGGATAATGAGATCCCGCTCGGCGAAGAGGTGGTGGGCCTGCAACAGGAGGTGGTCCGTCTCCGGGAGCAGCAGGACCACCTCCAGATGGCGGTTGAAGACTTGGAAAATCGCTCAAGGTGACAGAATATTCGTATTAGAGGGGCTCCGGTTGGTGTTGAAAAAGAGGACATCGGGGGCTACGTGGTGGACCTGTTTCGCTCGTTGCTTGGTGCGGATGAGACACGGGAGGTAGTCCTGGACCGGGTACATCGAGTTGGGCGCACCGGAGGCCCTGGAGGCCACCCCCCTGACATTTTAGCCTGTCTCCATAATTTTGTCCTTAAAGAAAAGATTCTACAGCGGGCCCGCAGCCTCCAAAGTGTATACTTTCGAGGGCATGAACTCGAGCTATTCCATGATCTATCGGTGCGGACTTTGCAGAGGCGGAGAGAGTTCAGACCGATCACGGACCACTTGAGAGCGCACAATGTGTCATATTCCTGGGGCCATCCGTTCCGACTGGTTTTCCGCTGGGAGGAGCAGCTCCGGCAGGTGAAAACCGTCTTGGAGGCTGGCCGCGTCCTGGGTCTGGAGGACATGGGCTGGGAGTCGAGTGAGGGGGCGGTTCTGCCGGCGGGGGGCTCTCCTCGTTGGCGTAGAAAAGAGAAGAAAAGGAAGCTGCAGCGCCCGACGGCCTCGGAGTTGAGGTCGGAGAGAGAGGCCGCTTTGAACAATGTGGCCGCCGGAACCTCGACCCAGTTTGGACACCCGGGGGCGACCGGGATTGCTACTGGCCGCATCGCTAACAACATGCTGACCGTTGAAGAGGGTCGGGGTGGCGGGGACTGTGGACCTGATCACCTGATCTGGTTGGATATACTGCCCCGTGGAAACTGCACCTCGCGAGTATCGACAATCGAGGACTTCTGTGTTCTATGCACCTGTTGTGCTTATTAGTTGTTTGTTGTTGGGTTTCCCTGCGATGCTGGCTTTTTGTGGAGATACTCTTGGGCCTGAGTGCTCTAGGTGGTCTAGATATTAGTGTAGGGGGTAGTCCTCTGCTGTGCCCCTGCCTTCTCCGCTTGCTCCCCTCAGTATAGGCTATGATCATTAAATGTTTAAGTTTAAATGTGAGGGGGCTCAATAACCCTACTAAGAGGCTAGCCATCTTATCAACTCTAGAGAGATCGGGGAGTCATATATGTCTCTTGCAGGAAACGCACCTTGTCTTTAAAGATACCTACCGTATGCGCTCTAAGTGGTTCCCCAGGCAGTTCTGGTCCTCGTTACCATCAAAACATGCAGGGGTGGCGATACTTCTGTCACGCTCATTTCCGGGGGAAGTGATATCAAAATTGCATGAGATCCCAGGGAGGCTTTTGGCCATGAGGCTTAGACTGTTTTTTTTTTTCTTCACGATCGCTTCCCTTTATGCACCTAATTCCCAACAAGAAATCTTCCTGAGACAGTCTTTGACTCCGTTGCTACAATCCCCTGATGGTACTGTATTGCTGGGGGGCGATTTTAATTTGGTGATGGACGGGGACTTGGATCGCTCATGTCATCGGTATGGGCAGACGGGGTCTCTGTCGGATGCAGGGCGGCAATGTTTGAGTGAGTGTGGTCTAGTGGATGTGTGGAGGAGTATGCACCCCTCGCTGAGGGACTACTCCTTTTACTCATCAGCAACCAAAACATATGCTAGGTCGGACCTCTTTCTGACATCCCAGGAGCTTCTCTCTAGGGTTAGAGACTCAGGCCCTCATTCTGACCTTGGCGGGCGGCGGAGGCCGCCCGCCAAAGTCCCGCCGTCAGGTTACCGTTCCGCGGTCGAAAGACCGCGGCGGTAATTCTGACTTTCCCGCTGGGCTGGCGGGCGGTCGCCTTCAGACCGCCCGCCAGCCCAGCGGGAAAGAGGCTTCCACGATGAAGCCGGCTCGGAATCGAGCCGGCGGAGTGGAAGCTGTGCGACGGGTGCAGTTGCACCCGTCGCGTATTTCACTGTCTGCGCAGCAGACAGTGAAATACATGTAGGGGCCCTCTTACGGGGGCCCCTGCAATGCCCATGCCAGTGGCATGGGCACTGCAGGGGCCCCCAGGGGCCCCGCGACCCCCCCTACCGCCATCCGGATCCCGGCGGTCGGACCGCCGGGATCTGGATGGCGGTAGGGGGGGTCGGAATCCCCTCGGCGGCGCAGCAATCTGCGCCGCCTTGGAGGATTCAATGGGGCGGCGGTACACTGGCGGGAGCCCGCCAGTGGTGCCGGTCCGACCGCGGCTTTACCGCCGCGGTCGGAATCCCCATTGGAGCACCGCCGGCCTGTCGGCGGTGCTCCCGCGGTCCTCCGCCCTGGCGGTCTTTGACCGCCAGGGTCAGAATGACCGCCTCAGTGATTGAGCCGCGGGCCCTCTCTGATCATTCCCCAATTACAGTTGAGATCCACATGGACATGGAGAGGGTTGGTGCATCGGGATGGCGATTTAGGGATTCGATGCTTCAGAACACTGCGACGGTAGAGGCGATTCAAGGGGCAATAGCGGACTACCTTAGTTTTAACAATGATGGGATAGTAAGCATTGCAACACTGTGGGAGGCACTGAAGGCTGTGGTGAGGGGAGAGGTGATGTCCCTTTCTTCTAGGGACAATAAGGCAAGGAGTCGACTTAGGGGGGACCTAGAGCAGCGAGTAGGGGTTTTAGAGCACTCACATAAACACACCGGTGCTCCTAGAATATGGCGAGAGCTCGAGAAGGTGCGAAAGCAGTTGAGGAGATTGGACTGGGACAGGGCAGAGTACGCGGTAGCCCGCCTCAAACATAAGTACTATGTAGGAAGCAATAAGTGCGGGAGGTTGCTGGCACATAGATTGAGAGCGCAGCGTGCAGCATCAATGATAAAAATGGTGCGCTCCCCTTCGGGAACAGAAGCACACATGATTGACCAAATAGCGCAGGCTTTTGCGGAATTCTATCAAAATCTATACAGGGCTGAGGAGCCCGGTACCTTAACTCCAGAATCCTTCTTAGAGGGCATAGCAATCACCCCCTTGTCTTTGAGAGAGGCAACCGCGTTAGATTTACCTATAAGGGCGGAAGAGGTTATTTCAGCGATCGCTCGGCTGTAGACCGGGAAGTCACCTGGCCCTGATGGATTCTCAGCGCTTTTTTATAAATCCTACTGTGCGGAACTTGTTCCCGTTTTGGTGCAACTTTTTAACTCTTTTCGTCAAACGGGCGCTCTTACGCCTAGTATGTTAGACGCTACCATCGTGGTTACTCCGAAACCGGGGAAAGATCCTGAGGAATGTGCCTCGTATAGGCCGATCTCCCTTCTGAATATTGACACTAAATTATTCACTGGCATTTTGGCACATCGTCTCAACTACTATATGCCGGGGCTTGTGGATCCTGACCAGGTGGGATTTATACCGCATAGGCAGTGTAGCGATAATACCAAGCGATTGCTTCACCTCTTGGATAAAACCGAACGCTCTTGTAGGGCGGCGCTCTTCCTATCTATCGATGCTGAAAAGGCGTTCGATAGGGTTTACTGGCCATACCTGTTCAAGGTGCTTGAGCGCTTCGGACTGGGACCAGGCTTTATGGCATGGATTCTCTGCATTTATCAAGCGCCTCGGGTGGCGGTTCGGGTCAACGGGACACTTTCCTTACCGTTTGCCATCCAAAGAGGGACCAGACAGGGGTGTCCGATTTCGCCCCTCCTTTTTGCGCTCTACATGGAGCCTATGGCGCAGAGGCTCCGGGATAACCCTCAGATTAAGGGCGTGAAGTTTGGGGGAGATGGACATCTCATATCACTTTACGCGGACGACGTCATCCTTACTCTGGCGGAGCCTATGACCTCACTACTGGCGCTAATGGGTGTCTTAGAGGAATTTGGGCGGGTCTCTGGGTTTCGAATGAATATGCTTAAATTGCAGGCCATGGGCAAGTTTATTAGTGCGGAACATGAACGGAACCTGAAGTCCCGATTCCACTTCACATGGTCCTCCTCAGGGCTCCCATACTTGGGGATCGAGCTGGGTTCCACTGTCGCCCGCACAGTGATGTTGAACTATGCGAAACTGACTTGGGAGGTGCATCGCGACTTAGAGGTTTGGGGGAAACTTAAATTGTCCTGGTTGGGTAGGGTCGTGGCAGTGAAGATGACCATCCTACCACGTATACTATATCTGTTTCAGGCGCTCCCGTTGGAGCCTCCGCCACGGACGATAGCGACCCTCCAAACAGCAGTTCTAAGATTTATATGGGAAGGGAAGACGGCGCGGTTATCGCGGCAGATCCTGTATTGCCCCAAGAGAGAGGGGGCACTGGCGGTCCCCTGTCTCCTTCGATACTTCCAAGCAGCTCAGCTGCGTTTCCTCTTGGAATGGAGCCGACCGTCTTCCGAGAAGCATTGGTGTATTATGGACCAAGCAGTGGGGGGCTCTCACATATGGAAGGAACCCTGGCTAAAGCGCCGTCACAGGGCACAGAGATTGTATAAATCTCCGGTCACAGAGGTTTCCATGAGAGTGTGGGATCGGGTGGCCGACAGGGTGGGTTTGACGACCTTCCCGTCTCCAATGACTCCTCTGGATGCGAACCCCGATTTTGGCCCGGGCCTACAGTCTGAAGCATTGCGTCTGTGGTATGAAGGGGGTTGCAAAAGGGTGGGATATTTATTTGATGAGCAGGGGGTTATCCCTTTTGATCAGATGAGGGAGCTATATGGCCTAACCGAAACTGACAGGATGATGTACTATCAAATAAGACACTGGGCCCTGCTTCCAGCCAATAGGATATTAATAGATAGACAGTTAACACCGTTTGAAAAATGGATTTTAACGAAAAAGGATGATATGCTCGTGGTTTCTGAGCTTTATGTCCTTCTACGGGGGAGGCCCGCTCGACCAAGACTAAGGGGCAATTGAGATGGGAGAGGAAACTTGAGAGAGAGCTATCGGAAGACGAGTGGGAGAGTGTCTTTTACAGGGCGCACCACACAGCTTACCACAGGTACAGAGACAGCCTATAAAGTAGCCTCCTCCTGGTATTACACCCCAAGTAGGATCCACGCTTGGGATCATAACAAATCTAGTCTCTGCTGGAGGGGTTGTGGGGGTAAAGGTTCACTTGTGCATTTGCTATGGCATTGTCCCAAACTACACCGGTATTGGAAGGATATATTAGACACAGTGGACAGGGCTTTTGACACTCAGATCCCTAGACTTCCTGCTTCTGTCTTACTGGGCCTTCCCAATTCTCTCACCTTTCCCCTGAGATCATTGAAGGGTCGACAGATGGCTTTAGCCTTGAATGCAGCAGTACAGCTGTTGCTATATGTCTGGGGGACAGAGCGGATCCCGACAACAGTCTCTTGGCTGCATAAACTCTGGTTTATACTCGCCATGGAAAAGCTCAGCCTGACTTCTCAGCAGCGAAGTGGGGACTTTAAAGAACTTTGGCAACCATTTTTGTGTATTTTGTCCGGGGAGTTCTCAGAGCTGACATGCCCAACTTATTTGAGGGTTCTGAATTTGAATTGAGTGAAGGGGATTGTACCTGTAAGGAGATGTGTATATAGAACTAGATCCATATGGTATTAGAGCCTGGGAGGGTTTGTCATTGAATTGCTAGTCAGAAGTGGGGAAACGTAGTTGCATTAAATTACTAACCTTATTTTTCTATTGTTTCACATTAAGTAAGCTAATAATGAGCCTTCTGGCAATATTGTGATGTATTGCATATGCGATGTTTGAAAATTGAAAACTAATAAACAGATCTGATCCATAAGTGCTGGTCTCCAAAAATGAGTGCCAAAGGCCCATACCAGCTCATATTGAGCACTGGTTGCACCCCATTCACAGAGCCATTCCTCACATCACCATACAGTAGGTCAGGTAATGTCACCATCTTCCTTAACCTCCACTGTCATTTCCCTGATGTTCACTGTGAAATCTCACTGGAGGTATGGCTTAAGCTGGTCCACATGGAACATCCTCTTGAGTTTCCGTTGTGGCATCAATGTCCACCAAGTAGTTCACTTCAGAAACCTTGTCCACTGTCTTGTATGGTCTATTCCAATTATCATCCAAAGTTCTTGCACAAATTGGCTTCAGCACAAGCACATCCTAACATCTACCTAAAGTCATTTTCAATCCTTCATCCTCTCTTGGCTTGCCTGAAGGGTTTTCTTTGCCTGACTCATATATTGGACCATCAACTTCCTGAGGGCAATCATATAGTCGACCACATCCTTCTGAGTTGGCTCAAAGTTCCTTTCCAGCCTTCTCTGACTAAGGTGACTGGGCCATGCACTGGTTACCAAAACACAAGTTGAAAGGACTTAAGTCTACTTTCTTCTGTCAGATTTCTCCATAAAAAATAGCAGACATGACAGGAGAAGAACCTACCTCCTTCTCAGATTTTCAAACAGAGTTCCCATCATACTCTTAGTGGTCTTATTAAATCTTTCTACCACCCATTTACTTTGTGGGTGGTATGCCTTGGAGAAGAGGTAGGTTACATCAACTTGTTCCCACATCTCTCGTTTATGAGGATATACAATTTGTTTTCTGGTCAGAAATCACTGATTTAGAAAACCCAACACTTGAAAAGATGCCTAGGCGTGCCCTAGTTGCAACCTTTGTAGTCGTGCTCCTCAGATGGTATTGCTTCTGGATACCTGGTGGTATGGTCCCACACAACCAAGATATACTTACTGGCTGGTGCTGAAGGGGAATATCAAACAGAATACCTACCTATACTTGGGAGACCTACACACTGGACCAGGAGTGACTCTCTTTTTTTCCTCCGAACCTCCCTTATTGCCCCTCCGCTGTGATTGTTTGATCATATTTGGTACCCACCTTGCATAAACCAGGTTACTCCAGTGCAGCAGCCTCCGGCTCCCGCTATGGTGCAAAACCACGCAAAAGACAGGGGAGTGACCACCCCCCTGTCCAGCTCCTCCCCAGGGAGTTGCCCAGAGCTCTTCCAGGTGGATACTTGATTCTGCCATCTTGGAAATAAGATGAACAGAGGCCCCTGGGAGCTTCTGACTGGTTAGTTCATCTGGGTAATGTCCTTGATCCCCCGATAGGTGGGTCACTGGAGAAAGTGTCCAACTTTTCCTTGGTTACTTATGGGCACCCTGGAGGGTGGAACCCCAGATTCATCTGCAAGACTTCACAATCCATCTGCAAGTCTCCTCTGCAAGACACTTCTGCAACCTAGACACCGGAACCGCTGCTAATCTTCGCTGGGACTAAGAGCAATAATGTAACCAGTAGGAGGGCTCATACTGAAACTTTGTTTCCAGGTGCTGCAAGACTTTTGCAACCTCTGCGGCCATGCATCCTCCAGAGTCACAAGGACTCTGCTTGCACTTGGTAAAGCAAGAAGGAATCTCCCTTGGAGTGAAGGAGTCACTCCCCTGCACCTGCAGGCACCTCAATGTTGATGACCGGCTTGTGGATCCTGCTGTCCCATGGACCCTACAAGGCTCTACAACACAGGTGGTGGTTCTTTGGCTCTCCAGAGGTCTGATCTGTCTTCTTTGCAACTGAAAAGTCTGCGGTCCCTCTTGGAGGTGCTTGGCCGGAACCCCTTTGCACTGCGTCTCTTTGCCATTGCCAAGGCTTGCTGGCTCTCCAGTCCGGGAGCCTCCTAGCTCCGAGAAGCCCCTAACTCCAGCACTACACAGCTCCAAGAACGACTTCCTCCCTGCAACTCCTGCGAGGTAAGCATTCCTCTTTGCTATGCTGCTGAGGCTTCTCTGCGACTTCCTGTGCCTGCTGCCAGAAGGGCCTGCTGGGGGGTTCATCAATTCCTCCTGGCTGTCCTGCTTGCTGAGTGCTGGCTTTCTTGCAAAGGTAGAGTCTACCCCAAAATTCTGCAACACTACTTGCAATGCTTCCCTGTTTTTGCCAAGGCTTGTCGGTGGTACCGCTGACCACTGACCCCTCTGCAATTTGACGACCGTCAGGGGACAGCTCATGGACAACTCCTGGGATCTTCCTGCATCCGCTGGACTCCACAGCTGCACCTCTTCAACCACCGTTCTACAGGAAAGCATCACCAAGAAGGGTGGACATTGCCCCTTGCACCACATGGGCACCCCTGGGTGGTCTGGGCTCTGTCCCCTCTTTCCTTGGGTCCTTTTCTTCCGGGATCCATGCTTCGGTTGACCTGGTCCATGGGTCACAACAGCAGCTGGACAACTGAGTTCCCCCATTGACTTCAACAAGAGGTTACAACACAAATTCACCCCTATCCAATTGGGCTCCCTAGTGTAGGTACTCCACTTCCCTGAGTATCCACGAGTGGGACACTTTTGAACTTCCTTTGTCCCAACAGGTTTCCTCGGGGTCCTCTGGGAAGGGTCCTAGAACTTGAACACGCCAACCGCGACTTTCCCATGTTATCCTATAAACACCGAACCGGGGTTACAAATTTGCACATGGATGCTTGGGGAAATCTAACTACTTACCTTTGGTGTTATAGAACTTACCAAGTCCTAAGGGTCCTTAGGTGGTAGTTTAAGTTGGTAGTGAGTCTTGCATTCCATTTTCTTAGTATACGGTTTGGCCCCCACATAGGGGCCCATGTTATTTTATGCTTTTACTCACCTGTTTCTAAGTATCCGGTTAAGAGATATACCAAAGTTAGTTTAGTGTGTGTGTTATAATAAATAATACAATATTTGTATTTCCTGTGTGTACATCACTGACTGACATATGTGGTATTTGCAACTGATTACACCCTCCTGGATAAGCCTTATCTGCTCTCCACAGCTACTGTTTGAGAGCTCTGGTTATCTAGAACCTCCTACACTATAACTAAGGGTTGCCTGAACTAAATACAGGGAGCCTCACCTATAGGTGTACATCATATTATGAACCAACCTCCTACAGGCATTAGTGCAAATGTTCACAAAGCATTATTACCTTGACAGCTAGGTCTGACAGGGGGGGCATTTTGGCCATTTGGTCCTTTTTGCTCTGAGTTATTCCAAAGACCTACCACCATGGGCGGTACTGCTTTGATATTTATTCTAAAGATGAAGTATCTGTGGTTAGAAGTATCCAGGGAACAGACTGGGTCAGGAAATAAACAGACGTCACCATGCTGGGGCGATGTGTATACACAGTGTAAGGAAATGCCTCCTTGGCATGGTTACCCCCTGACTTTTTGCCTTTGCTGATGCCAAGTTATGATTTGAAAGTGTGCCGAGGCCTGCTAACCAGGCCCCAGCACCAGTGTTCTTTCCCTAACCTGTACCTTTGTTTCCACAATTGGCACACCCTGGCATCCAGGTAAGTCCCTTGTAACTGGTACCCCTGGTACCAAGGGCCCTGATGCCAGGGAAGGTCTCTAAGGGCTGCAACATGTCTTATGCCACCCTGGAGCCCCCTCACTCAGCACAGACACACTGCTTGCCAGCTTGTGAGTGCTGGTGGGGAGAAAATGACTAAGTCGACATGGCACTCCCCTTAGGGTGCCATGCCAACCTCACACTGCCTATGGCATAGATAAGTCACCCCTCTAGCAGGCCTTACAGCCCTAAGGCACGGTGCACTATACCATAGGTGAGGGCATAGGTGCATGAGCACTATGCCCCTACAGTGTCTAAGCAAAACCATAGACATTGTAAGTGCAGGGTAGCCATAAGAGTATATGGTCAGGGAGTCAGTCAAACACGAACTCCACAGCACCATAATGGCTGCACTGAAAATTGGGAAGTTTGGTATCAAACTTCTCAGCACACTAAATGCACACTGATGCCAATGTACATTTTATTATGAAATACACCCCAGAGGGCATCTTAGAGATGCCCCCTGAAAACATACCCGACTTCCAGTGTGGGCTGACTAGTTTTACCAGCCTGCCACACACCAGACATGTTGCTGGCCACATGGGGAGAGTGCCTTTGTCACTCTGTGGCTAATAACAAAGCCTGTACTGGGTGGAGGTGCTTCTCACCTCCCCCTGCAGGAACTGTAACACCTGGCGGTGAGCCTCAAAGGCTCACCCCCTTTGTTACAGCGCCCCAGGGCACTCCAGCTAGTGGAGATGCCCGCCCCCTCCGGCCACGGCCCCACTTTTGGCGGCAAGGCCGGAGGAGATAATGAGAAAAACAAGGAGGAGTCACTGGCCAGTCAGGACAGCCCCTAAGGTGTCCTGAGCTGAGGTGACTCTGACTTTTAGAAATCCTCCATCTTGCAGATGGAGGAATCCCCCAATAGGATTAGGGATGTGCCCCCCTCCCCTCAGGGAGGAGGCACAAAGAGGGTGTAGCCACTCTCAGGGCTAGTAGCCATTGGCTACTAACCCCCCCCAGACCTAAACACCCCCCTAAATTGAGTATTTAGGGGCTCCCAGAACCTAGCAAGAGAGATTCCTGCAACCTAAGACGAAGAAGGACTGCTGACCTGAAAGCAATGCAGAGAAGACGGAGACACCAACTGCCTTGGCCCCAGCTCTACCGGCCTGTCTCCCTACTTCAAGAAAAACTGCAACAGCGACGCGTTCCACAGGGCCCAGCGACCTCTGAAGCCTCAGAGGACTACCCTGCATCTAAAAGGACCAAGAACTCCCGAGGACAGCGGCTCTGCTCCAAAGAATAAACATCTTTGCAACAAAGAAGCAACTTTTAAAGACCACACGTTTCCCACCGGAAGCGTGAGACTTTGCACTCTGCACCCAACGCCCCCGGCTCGACTTGCGGAGAAACAACACTACAAGGAGGACTCCCCGGCGACTGCGACCCTGTGAGTAGCCAGATTTGACCCCCCTGAGCCCTCCCAGCGACTCCTGCAGAGGGAATCCAGAGGCTCCCCCTGACCGCGACTGCCTGCTTCCAAGAACCCAACGCCTGGTAAAGACACTGCACCCGCAGCCCCCAGGACCTGAAGGATCCGACCTCCAGTGCAGGAGCGACCCCCAGGTGGCCCTCTCCCTTGCCCAGGTGGTGGCTACCCCGAGGAGCCCCCCCCCCTTGCCTTCCTGCTTCGCTGAAGAGACCCCTGGGTCTCCCATAGAACTCCATTGCAAACCCGACGCCTGTTTGCACCCTACACCCGGCCACCCCCGTGCCGCTGAGGGTCTACTTTTTGTGCTGACTTGTGTCCCCCCCGGTGCCCTACGAAACCCCCCTGGTCTGCCCTCCGAAGACGCGGGTACCTACCTGCTGGCAGACTGGAACCGGGGCACCCCCTTCTCCATTGAAGCCTATGGCGGTCATTCTGCATGGTCATTCTGCATGGGCATGGGCAGTGCAGGGGCCCCCAGGGACCCCACGGCAGCCGTTCCCGCCATCCTGCTTCTGGCAGTGGACCGGCGGCTGGCGGGAAGGCGCTCGGAATCCCCATGGCGGTGCTGCAAGCAGCATCGCCATGGCGGATTCCCTGGGTCAGCGGGAAACCATCGGGAAACCGCCGGCTCCCCTTTTCTGACCGCGGCTTTACCGCCACGGTCAGAATCGCCCAGGAAGCACCGCCAGGCCTGTTGGCGGTGCTTCCGCCGCCCTCCGCCATGGCGGTCATGGACCGCCAAGGTCAGAATGACCCCCTATGTGTTTTGGGCACCACTTTGACCTCTGCACCTGACCGGCCCTGGGCTGCTGGTGTGGTAACTTTGGGGTTGCCCTGAACCCCCAACGGTGGGCTACCTTGGACCCAACTTTGAACCCTGTAGGTGGTTTACTTACCTGCAAAACTAACAAACACTTACCTCCCCCAGGAACTGTTGAAAATTGCACTGTCTAGTTTTAAAATAGCTTATTGCCATTTTTGTGAAAACTGTGCATGCTATTTTGCTGATTCAAAGTTCCTAAAGTACCTAAGTGAAATACCTTTCATTTGAAGTATTACTTGTAAATCTTGAACCTGTGGTTCTTAAAATAAACTAAGAAAATATATTTTTCAATACAAAAAACTATTGGCCTGGAATTGTCTTTGAGTGTGTGTTCCTCATTTATTGCCTGTGTGTGTACAACAAATGCTTAACACTACCCTCTGATAAGCCTACTGCTCGACCACACTACCACAAAATAGAGCATTAGAATTATCTCTTTTTGCCACTATCTTACCTCTAAGGGGAACCCTTGGACTCTGTGCATGCTATTTCTTACTTTGAAATAGTACATACAGAGCCAACTTCCTACATTGGTGGATCAGCGGTGGGGTACAAGACTTTGCATTTGCTGGTCTACTCAGCCAATACCTGATCACACAACTAAATTTAAAAAATTGTCATTAGAAACAGATTTTTGAAATTTGAGCTATTTTTCTAAATTTTTAAAAGTCCTGCTAGGGCCGTGTGTTAGTCCCTGTTAGCATTTCTTTTAGAGTTTAAAAGTTTTATAAAAGTTTGAATTAAGTTCTAGAGATAGTTTTAGATTCTTAAAAAGTATTCCAAGTTTTAGAAACATAGGTGGTCATTCCAACATTGGCGGTAAAAGGTGCATACCGCTGTCAGAAGACAGCCAACATACCGCCGCGGCAGCGGTAAACCGCCACGGTCATTCTGACCCACAACACGGAAACCGCCAAAATACAGACACCCACAAAAGTCCGCCACACCAAAGGCCAGCGAGAAACTGGTGATAACCAAACCGACACCGTCACGCCAACAGAAATACGCCCACACTATCACGACCCACGAATCCACACACTTACAAAACACAGCCACATTGGACAATTCCAAATACACACACCTGATACACATACGCACACCACTCCCACACACCCAAGTAAATATAAAACACACACCCACATCACCCACAAACCCCCACTCCTAAAAAAACGTGACCACGCACAGAGAAATAGAGAACTGAGCACCCAGATGCGCATATTACCATCACCCAGCACTATTACCACGCACTTCACACAACACACCAATACACATCACCACACTTAGCACCACACAATCCACCCCACACATCACCTACACCACCCCATTGCACCGCAAAGATACCCCAGGTTTTCTGAGGAGGAACTCAGGGTCATGGTGGAGGAAATCATCCGGGTAGAGCCACAGCTATTCGGAACACAGGTGCAGCAGACGTCCATTGCCAGGAAGATGGAGCTATGGAGCAGAATAGTCGACAGGGTCAACGCTGTGGGACAGCACCCAAGAAATTGGGATGACATCAGGAAGCGGTGGAACGACCTACAGGGGAAGGTGCGTTCCGTGGTATCCAGACACCGCCTTGCAGTGCAGAGGACTGGCGACGGACCCCCACCTCCTCCCCCAGAATTTACAACATGGGAGGAGCAGGTCTTGGCGATCCTGCATCCTGAGGTCCTCGGCGGAGTATCTGGAGGAATGGACTCTGGTAAGTCTCATCTTCACTACTTCATCCCCCCCACCCCACCAGCATGCCAACTCATACCCCCACCCTCACCCTCACCCCCATCACTCCTACTCCTTGCAAATGTCTCACCATCACAACCCACCCATCCCAACACCAAGCCCTGCATGCGACCACAAAGCATGGACACCCATCACCAAAGCATGCCCACTGCACATACCCATCCCCCCCAAACCACCGTCACAAAAGCCCCCACACAGGAATGCAAGCACTGGGGTACACGGGCACCCACCCATTGCACACCATGGCACACACAGATGCAATAATCATGGTTTTATACCCCAGCAGGACCCCAACGCAACGTCACCGCGCAGGAGGGTCCACAAATGTCCACTCCACCCCCAGAAGAGGCCCACAGTGATGACAGCAGCTCTGTCGACCTGGATCTAGATGACCAGCCCGGCCCATCGGGGACCTCGGGACAGTCGGTTCCCCTCAGACAGCCACAGGCCACAGCAGACCTTCCCCCCCTGGGAACACCAGCACAGCACCCACCCAGCGGGCCCATACCTCTGTCCCCAGGACACGTCAATCAGCGGTGTGTCCACCACTACAGGGCACCCAGGTTAAACCACCACCCCAACAACAACAGGGAACTGGGGGCAGTGGCAGTGGGCACACGGTCCAGGGGACAGAGGCCCAGGGAAACAGGGGAACTGGGAGGGCTGCTGTGCGACAGGGGGGGGACAGGCCCAGGGAACCCACTCTCCATGAGGCCCTCTCCAACATCATGGGAGCGTACCATCATTCCCAGGAGACGATGGCGACGGTACTGGCCAGGTTTCAGGAGACCCAGCGCCTGCAGGAGGACCAGTATTTGGGGTTCAGGGAGGAACTACGAACCATCAGTTCCGCCCTGGGCACCATCGTAGGGGTTCTGAATCTGGTAGTCACCACATTGCGGGACACTGTGGCACCACAAAGGGCCCTTGACACTAGCATGGACCAAGAACTGCCTACCACCTCCGCCGGCGCTAGTGGACAGGAGGCCCCGCCACAGGACCAACAGCACCAGCACCCCAGCCCCTGCAGAAGGAGAACCACCCCGCAAGCGGTCCCTGAGATCCAGGAAGAAGACAGAGTAAGATGCCAAGACCCCCGCCAGGAAAGGATACCACCCTGATTGTCATCCCACTGTCCCACATTGTCACCCTGTCCATCCTTAAACTGTCCCAGCTCCACTTTCCACAGGCATTTGGACAATGCACCTGTGATACTAATAGTCTGGACTCTGCCATGGACATTCCTCCACCATCACCCCTCACCAATTTGCAACCACCCACCAATATAGAGCACTTTAATAAACACAGTTATTGCACACAAAAATCTGGAGTCTGGCTGTGATTTTGAACAAATGTATTAGACATTACCGTGCCAAAATGCTTATTTACATTGTGGTGCCAACATACCAATGTCACACAGCTGTAGTCCATGGGGAAACAAAGCAGATGTCACACAGTGGGGCCCACATCTCTGAAATCGGAAGGGAAAGTCACAACTCAGTTACCATACACTGGGTGAAAACAACAGACAGTAGAGAGGTAGTAGTGTTTAAGTACATGTAGTATGCCGGTGTGTATTCTTACCTGTGTATCATTGGAAATATTTCTGTATTACTGTGTCCCTGTTGTCTATGTCGTCTTCTTCGGCTTCCTCGTCTTCACTCTCCACAGGCTCCACAGCTGCTACAACACCACCATCTGGACCATCCTCCTGCAGAAAAGGCACCTGTCGTCGCAAAGCCAGGTTGTGAAGCATACAGCAGGCCACGATGATCTGGCACACCTTCTTTGGTGAGTAGAATAGGGATCCACCTGTCATATGGAGGCAGCGGAACCTGGCCTTCAGGAGGCCGAAGGTCCGCTCGATCACCCTCCTAGTTCGCCCATGGGCCTCATTGTAGCGTTCCTCTGCCCTTGTCCTGGGATTCCTCACTGGGGTCAGTAGCCATGACAGGTTGGGGTAACCAAAGTCACCAATTAGCCACACACAGTGCCTCTGGAGTTGCCCCATCACGTAAGGGATGCTGCTATTCCGCATGATATACGCGTCATGCACTGAGCCAGGGAACTTGGCATTAACATGGGAGATGTACTGGTCTGCCAAACATACCATCTGGACATTCATGGAATGATAACTCTTCCGGTTTCTGAACACCTGTTCACTCCTGTGGGGGGGGGACCAAAGCCACATGGGTCCCATCAATGGCACCTATGATGTTGGGGATATGTCCAAGGGCATAGAAATCACCCTTCACTGTAGGCAAATCCCCTACCTCAGGGAAAACAATGTAGCTCTGCATGTGTTTCAGCAGGGCAGACAACACTCTGGACAACACCTTGGAAAACATAGGCTGGGACATCCCTGATGATATGGCCACTGTTGTTTGAAATGACCCACTTGCAAGGAAATGGAGCACTGACAGCACATGCACTTGAGGGGGGATTCCTGTGGGTTGGCGGATAGCTGACATCAGGTCTGGCTCCAGCTGGGCACACCGTTCCTGAATAGTGGCACGGTCAAGCCTGTATGTCAGTATGACATGTCTCTCCTCCATTGTCGACAGGTCCACCAGCGGTCTGTACACCGGAGGATGCCTCCATCTCCTCCCATGTCCCAGCGGACGGTGCCTATGAAGGACAACAGCGAGCACAGAGTCAATCAACCCACAGGTACGTCACCACAGCTTGCACAGAACACGATTCTTAATCCATAGAATGGCTTGTATGAGTGTTGATGCAAGGCCTAGGTATGTGTGACGCAGTAAAAAGTAAGCCATGTGGGCACATGAAATGGCGGCTGCCTGACCTGTAAAGTGCGACAATGGGATGTGAGGTAACTGCGCTGGCGTTGCACACCGTGGCGGTAGGCGCTCGAAGACCGCGGCGCAATGCAGCATTGGTTAACATTGAACCCTATGGGTCTCAGGAGTCAATGACGATGTGCGCCGGCGGTCGCGGTACGCACCGCCGCGGACGTGACTGCCATTTTCTATCTGCTTAATCACTCGATACCTGATCTTCGACAGGAGAGGACCTACACTGCAAGTGCTGCTGTGACCTCGGTCTGGAAGAGACAATGGCTCATGCGACTGGGGAAAGTGCCCCTGCCTTCACTGCAGAGGAGTTGGATAAACTTGTGGATGGGGTCCTCCCCCAGTACGCGCTACTCTACGGTCCTCCAGACCAACAGGTAAGTACACAGAGATCAAGCTGTATGGGCAATGCCTGTGTGGAGTGGATGAAAGATAGGGGGGGTGAGAATGAGGCGTGCATCAAACGACGGTGAGAGCATGTGCCACATGGCAAGGGTAGGGATGGGGGGCCACTCACATTGAGGGTGCAGAAGGTAATGACTATTCTTCTCCCCCTGTACATTTCATATAGGTCAGCACCCACCAGAAGATCGATATTTGGCATAATATCGCCAAGGACGTCCGGACCCTGGGGGTCCACCACAGATGGGGCACCCACTGCCGGAAGAGATGGGAGGACATCTGCCGCTGGAGCAGAAAGACGGCGGAGGCTCAGCTGGGGATGGCCTCCCAACGTGGGAGGGGTGCCAGTCGGACTTTGACCCCCCTGATGTCCCGGATCCTGGCGGTGGCCTACCCCGATTTGGATGGGCACGTGAGGGCATCACAGCAGACACAAGGGGGTGAGTACACTCTCATTCTGCTGACTTTGCGCGCAGTGGAGGTGTCTGGGTGGGGGAGGAGGGCTGTGGGTATCCCTAGGCCAGGGTGATTTCTGTAGGCTAGGCCCCTCCGTAAGGCATGGCCCTGTGCCCCGCCCCCCACCTCTGTAGGGTGCCAAGTACAGCTATTCATGGCCCTGTGTCATCTATGTGTGCAGATGTCGTCCATAGGCTTGTAGGCCATGTCCCAGGGATTGAGTAGTCGACCCTAAGTGCGCGGCGTAGTGCAGGGGGCTTCTGTGTCTGTCCTGTCCGCCAACGGTGTCGCCAATGCATGCACTCAACATTTCTATATTCTGTTCCCCCCCCCCCCTTTTTTGTGGTCTTCCTGTTCATGTATGCATTAGCATCATCAGGCGGAGGAGAAGTGGCATCGGAGCATGAGGGAGCTGCATCCCACATGGCCATGGAGGGCCACGCAACGGACTCCGAATTCACCAGTGGGACGGAGGGCGAGGGGAACTCCACAGCGGGGACTCGGGCAGACATCAGTGACACCGACTCGTCCTCTGAAGGGAGCTCCCTTGTGGTGGCGGCAACATCTGTGCCCCCCGCAACAACAGGTACAGCCGCCACCCACCGCATCAGCACCGCCCTCCCAGCAGCCCCTCAGCGTTTGGCCCGTGCCCGCTCACCCAGGAAGGTGGGCATCTCCTTCGCCCCAGGCACCTCAGGCCCTGCCCCAATCACCCCTGCTGCCCTCAGTGAGGAGGTCATTGACCTCCTGAGGACGCTCACTGTTGGGCAGTCTACCATTTTGAATGCCATCCAGGGTGTAGAAAGGGAGGTGCACCAGAGTAATGCATACCTGGAGGGCATTCATTCTGGTCAGGCGGCCCTTCAGCGATCGTTCCAGACTCTGGCCTCGGCACTGATGGCAGCCATTGTCCCTGTCTCTAGCCTCCCCCCTCCAACTTCCTCCACCCATACCCTATCACCTGTACCTCTGCCTATCCCAGACACACCATCAGACCAGCCTGCACACACCTCAACACCCAAGGGAAGCTCAGCCAGACATAAGCACCACACATCCCACAGGCAGTCACACAAGCAACATCCACATACAGACATACCAACACCCACTGCCTCCACTGTGTCCCCCTCCTCCACGTCTCCCTCCTCCCTCCCTGTCACCTCTCCATTCACACCTGCATGCACAACATCTTCAGCAACTACGTCCCTCAGCAGCACACACACCAGAACACCCCGCACACGTGCAGTCACCACCCCCACTGCCATTTACACGTCCCCTGTGTCTTCTCCCAGTGTGTCTGTGCCCCCCCCTTCCAAGATACACAAACGCAGGCAGCCACCCACCCAACAGCCATCCACCTCACGACAGCCTCCAGCCCAAGCACCTGCACCCAAAGCCATCAGACTTACAACTCCTACAACCACAACCTCTTCCTCCACTCCCATACCCACTACACCTATCCGTCCCACTGCTCCAAAAAAGTTTTTCCTGTCAAAACTCAACCTCTTTCCACCAACTCCCCCACCCCGTCCATGTCATAGGACTACAGTCAGCACCTCAGCCACGACAAAATCGGCCCCTGTCATCACAGTCTGCCATGGACAGTGGAGTGCCCCACCCACCAGGGCAGCCAGTTTGGTGCGAAGCCAAGGCACGGGCAGCCCACCCCCGGAGAAACATCCCAAGATAGGCAGTGGCCGGCGGGAGAGGGTGAAAACACCAGGGACTAAAACCCCTACCAGGGCTCCGGCAGGGAGTGTGGAGACAGCTGGCACACCGCCCAAGGTGGGGAAGGGCCACAGGCGATGAGGGAAGGCTGGGAAGGGCAGCACGCCCGACAACACCGCCATCAGCCCAGCTGGCCAGGGGGGCCCGCCAGCCCCATCCCAGGTGGGCAGGAGGCCACCAACAGCCCCGGCACAGCTGCCCAGGAGGGTCCCGCCAGCCACAGGACAGATGGGCAGGAGGGCCCCGCCAGCCACAGGACAGGTGGCAAATAAGCACCCCGCCATGGCCGGGACCGCTGAACTGGGCACCGCCGTCTCAAGCGCCGCTGAACTGGGCACCGCCGTCTCAAGCACCGCTGCACTGGGCCCTTCATCTCAAGCACCGCTGAACTGGGCACCGCCGTCTCAAGCACCGCTGAACTGGGCACCGCCGTCTCAAGCACCGCTGTACTGGGCCCTTCATCTCAAGCACCGCTGAACTGGGCACCGCCGTCTCAAGCACCGCTGCACTGGGCCCTTCCTCTCAAGCATCGCTGAACTGGGCACCGCCGTCTCAAGCACCGCTGCACTGGGCCCTTCATCTCAAGCACTGCTGCACTGGGCCCTTCATTTCAAGCACCGCTGAACTGGGCCCTTCATCTCAAGCACCGCTGAACTGGGCACCGCCGTCTCAAGCACCGTTGAACTGGGCACCGCCGTCTCAAGCACCGCTGCACTGGGCCCTTCATTTCAAGCACCGCTGAACTGGGCCCTTCATCTCAAGCACCGCTGAACTGGCCACTCCATCGCAGGCACCGCTGGCCCATGAGCGGCAGGGGCTGGGCCGCATCTCTGTCGGGCAGGGCTGCACGAGGCACTCTGGGCACCAGGCCCCCTCCAGAACCACTTGTGAGACTGTGGCTTTGCACTCCCCAGGATTGAACAGTGGGCAGCCCACCCACTGTCTGGACTTGTGAGACTGTGGCTTTGCACTCCCCAGGATTGAACAGTGGGCATGGAGGCCCCTCGTGGATCTGGCGTCGTGCACTCATCTGGCTGAGGTGCCCCCCCTTCCCTTCCCCCTGAGGTGCCTGTAGTTTTGCTATCTGATGCCCCTGCAGTGTTCTCTCCGTTAGAGTCAGGTATCCTCTGTGGGCTTTGCCCATGTGATTTGGGCCCAGTGGTCCACGGACAATGCCTGCTACAATGCTCGGACTTGTACATTTCTGTATATAAGAGTTTTTGATGTGTATATATATTTTTTGGCAGTATTGCAATATATTTCAATGTTTAAAATCATTTCCTTTTGTCTTTGCATTCTTCTTGGGGGTTTGGGGGGTGTAACTGTGATGTATTGCTATGCATTGATGTGTGTGTTGTAGTGGGTGAGGGTGGGGGTGGGTGTGTCGCGTATGTGTGTCCCCATAATTTTTTCCCTCCCCCCTCCCCTGTGTCGTAGGTGCAGTACTCATCATTGTCTTCTGCGCCGGCGTTCGTGCTCCTGGTAGAGGAGCAGGAAGACTATCGCTGGGAGTATGTGGAGTTCGGGTTCCATGCTGTCCTGATTCCTCGTGGGGTGTATGGAGGTGAGCGTTTTCCCTTCGAAATGGTTGTTTCCGCCGTGTTTTTATCGGCAGGGCTACCGCCCCGGAAAAGGTGGCGAATTGGTTGGTTGTGATACTGTGGGCGGTACATTGACTTCCGCCTGTCTGTTGGCGGTGACCGCCGCGCTGTTTGTTTGTACCGCCGTGGCGGTCGGTGTGTTAAAGTGGCGGTCTCTGTTGGCGGTTACCGCCTCGGTCGCAATTCCATTTTTTTTACCGCCAGCCTGTTGGCGGTTTTGCCGCCGCTTTAACACTGACCGCCAGGGTTGGAATGACCACCATAATGTCTGCTGCAGAAGAGATAGTGATGGAACTCAACCTCACCCCTTACCTGCATCTTAGGATGTCAGAGTTAAGGTCTCTCTGCAAAATAAAAAAGATAAAGACTGGTTCAAACCCTACCAAAGTACAGCTCCAGGAGCTTTTGACAGAGTTTGCTAAAAACAACCCCTCTGATGATACCTTCCCAGAGGGGGAAGCTAGTGATGTGGAGGATTTCCCACCTCCACTCCTAGTTAGGGAGACCAGGGTTCCTCCAACCCTGACTCCACAAGTGATAGTCAGAGATGCTGCTTCTCTCACAGGAGAGTCCAGCAACTCTGGAAGCATTGAGGGCAGCCTCAATGAAGATGACCTCCTGTTAGCCAGGATGGCCAAAAGACTGGCTTTGGAAAGACAGATCCTAGCCATAGAAAGGGAAAGACAAGAGATGGGCCTAGGTCCCATCAATGGTGGCAGCAACATAAATAGGGTCAGAGATTCTCCTGACATGTTGAAAATCCCTAAAGGGATTGTAACTAAATATGAAGATGGTGATGACATCACCAAATGGTTCACAGCTTTTGAGAGGGCTTGTGCAACCGAAAAAGTAAACAGATCTCACTGGGGTGCTCTCCTTTGGGAAATGTTCACTGGAAAGTGTAGGGATAGACTCCTCACACTCTCTGGAAAAGATGCAGAATCCCATGACCTCATGAAGGCTACCCTGATTGAGGGCTTTGGATTCTCAACTGAGGAGTACAGGATTAGGTTCAGGGGGGCTCAAAAATCCTCAAGCCAGACCTGGGTTGATTTTGTTGACTACTCAGTTAAAACACTGGATGGCTGGATTCATGGCAGTGGTGTAAATGATTATGATGGGCTGTACAATTTATTTGTAAAAGAACACCTGTTAAGTAATTGTTTCAATGATAAACTGCATCAGCATCTGGTAGACCTAGGATCAATTTCTACCCAGAAAATTGGGAAAGAAGGCGGACCATTTGGTCAAGACTAGGGTGACCAAGACTTACACAGGGGGTGACCAAAAGAAAGGGGTCACAAAGACTCCCCAGGGGAAGAGTGTTGAGACATCCAAGGGAAAAAGTAAAGAGTCTTCTATAGGGCCCCAAAAACCTGCTCAGGAGGGAGGGTCCAAAGCCTCTTCACAATCCAATTTTGGGTACAAGGGTAAAAACTTTGATCCCAAAAAGGCCTGGTGTCGTAGCTGTAATCAGCAGGGACACCAAACTGGAGACAAGGCCTGTCCCAAGAAAGGTTCCACTTCTAACTCTACTCCAGCTAACTCTGGAATAGCCAGTCTCCAGGTGGGATCAACAGTGTACTCAGAGCAAATCAGGGTTCACACTGAAGCTACATTAGTCTCTGAGGGTGGGGTGGATTTAGCCACACTGGCTGCCTGGCCCCCTAACATGCAGAAATACAGACATCAACTCTTAATTAATGGGACAAGTGTAGAAGGCCTGAGGGATACAGGTGCCAGTGTCACCATGGTGACAGAGAAACTGGTATCCACTGGTCAATACCTGGCTGGACAAACTTATCCAGTCACCAACGCTGACAATCAGACTAAAGTACATCCCATGGCTATGGTAACTTTAGAGTGGGGAGGGGTCAATGGCCTGAAACAGGTGGTGGTCTCCTCAAATATCCCTGTAGACTGTTTGCTTGGAAATGACCTGGAGTCCTCAGCATGGGCTGAGGTAGAACTCAAAACCCATGCAGCCATGCTGGTGTGTGTCAAGACAAGGGCACAGTGCAAGGCTCAGAGTGAAAAAGTGGTGTTGGAGCCTGGAAAAAGGGCCCAACCCTCCAAGAGAAAAGGAAAGAAGACTGGGGAACCAGCTTCAACACAACAAGAGAAAGAGAACCTCTCTTCCCAGGAAGAAGTTCTGCCCTCTGAGGGAACTGAGCCCATGGAGTTAGAACCTTATCAGGTTGAGCTCCTAGGCCCAGGGGGACCCACAAGGGAACAGTTGTGTAAGGGGCAAGAAACCTGTCCCTCTCTTGAAGACCTTAGGCAGCAAGCTGCTGAAGAGTCCAAAGGAAAAATCACTGGAACACATAGAGGGGGTTATTCTAACTTTGGAGGAGGTGTTAATCCGTCCCAAAAGTGACGGAAAAGTGACGGATTTACCACCAGCCGTATTACGAGTCCATTATATCCTATGGAACTCGTAATACGGCTGGTGGTATATCCGTCACTTTACCGTCACTTTTGGGACGGATTAACACTCCTCCAAAGTTAGAATAACCCCCAGAGTCTATTGGGAAGATGGACTCCTCTACACTGAGGCAAGAGATCCCAAACCTGGTGCCACTAGGAGAGTGGTAGTGCCTCAGGAGTTTAGGAAATTCATTCTGACCTTAGCTCATGATATTCCACTTGCTTGGCATTTGGGACAAACCAAGACTTGGGAAAGGTTAGTTAACCATTTCTATTGGCCCAACATGTCCCAGAAGGTAAAGGAGTGTTGTGTCTCCTGTGCCACCTGTCAAGCCAGTGGTAAGACAGGTGGACATCCAAAGGCCCCCCTCATTCCACTTCCAGTGGTGGGGGTCCCCTTTGAAAGAGTGGGTGTGGACATAGTGGGTCCACTTGAACCTCCCACACCCTCAGGGAACCAATACATACTAATAGTAGTGGATCATGCTACTAGATACCCTGAAGCAATTCCCCTTAGGTCCACTACTGCCCCTGCAGTAGCTAAAGCACTCATTGGTATTTTTACCAGAGTGGGTTTTCCTAAGGAGGTGGTGTCTGACAGGGGTACCAACTTCATGTCAGCATACCTGAAGCATATGTGGAATGAGTGTGGGGTGACTTACAAATTCACCACACCATACCATCCACAAACCAATGGTCTTGTAGAAAGATTTAATAAGACATTGAAAGGCGTGATCATGGGCTCCCTGAAAAACTCAAAAGGAGATGGGATGTCCTCTTGCCATGTCTGCTTTTCGCCTACAGAGAGGTGCCTCAGAAGGGAGTAGGGTTTTCCACCTTTGAACTTCTGTTTGGCCATCCTGTCAGGCGACCACTCTCTCTTGTAAAAGAAGGCTAGGAGAGACCTCTTCATGAGCCTAAACAAGAAATAGTGGACTATGTACTAGGCCTACGTTCAAGGATGGCAGAGTATATGGAAAAGGCAAGCAAAAACCTTGAGGCCAGCCAACAACTCCAGAAGATGTGGTATGACCAAAAGGCTGCTATGGTTGAATTTCAGCCAGGGCAGAAAGTCTGGGTTCTGGAGCCTGTGGCTCCCAGGGCACTTCAGGACAGATGGAGTGGCCCTTACCCAGTGCTAGAAAGAAAGAGTCAGGTCACCTACATGGTAGAACTAGGCACTAGCAGGACCCCCAAAAGGGTGATCCATGTGAACCGCCTCAAACTCTTTCATGACAGGGCAGATGTGAATCTGTTGATGGTAACAGATGAGGACCAGGAAGCTGAGAGTGAACCTCTCCTTGATCTCCTCTCCACAGACCCTAAAGATGGCTCAGTTGATGGAGTGATCTATTTAGACACCCTCTCTGGCCAACAGCATTCTGACTGTAGGAAGGTCCTACAACAGTTTGCTGAGCTCTTTTCCCTAATCCCTGGTCAGACACACCTGTGTACCGATGATGTGGACACAGGAGACAGCATGCCTGTCAAAAACAAAATTTTCAGACAGTCTGACCAAGTTAAGGAAAGCATCAAGGTGGAAGTCCACAACATGCTGGAATTGGAAGTCACTGAGCACTCTGACAGCCCCTGGGCTAGCCCAGTGGTCTTAGTCCCCAAACCTCACACCAAAGATGGAAAGAGAGAGATGAGGTTTTGTGTGGACTACAGAGGACTTAACTCTGTCACCAAGACAGATGCCCATCCCATTCCAAGGGCAGATGAATTGATTGACAAACTAGGTGCTGCCAGATACTTAAGTACCTTTGACTTGACAGCAGGGTACTGGCAAATCAAAATGCCACCAGGAGCAAAAGAAAAGACAGCATTCTCCACACCTGATGGGCACTATCAGTTTACTGTTATGCCCTTTGGTTTAAAGAATGCCCCTGCCACCTTCCAAAGGTTGGTGAATCACTTGAAGTCCATGCTGGCTTGGAGTCCTTTAGTGCAGCTTATCTCAACGATATTGCTGGCTTTAGCTCCAGCTGGCAGGATCACCTGGTCCACCTGAAGAAGGTTTTGAAGGCCCTGCAAGCAGCAGGCCTCTCTATCCAGGCATCCAAATGTCAGATAGGGCAGCGAACTGTTGTTTACTTGGGACACCTTGTAGGTGGAGGCCAAGTTCAGCCAATCCAGCCCAAGATCCAGACTATTCTGGACTGGGCAGCTCCAAAAACCCAGACTCAAGTCAGGGCATTCCTTGGCTTGACTGGGTACTACAGGAGGTGTGTGAAGGGATATGGATCAATAGTGACACCCATCACAGAACTTACCTCCAAGAAAATGCCCAAGAAGGTAAACTGGACTGTAGAATGCCAACAGGCCTTTGACACCCTGAAACAAGCCATGTGCACAGCACCAGTTCTAAAAGCTCCAGATTACTCCAAGCAGTTCATTGTGCAGACTGATGCCTCTGAACATGGGATAGGGGCAGTTTTGTCCCAAACAAATGATGATGGCCTTGACCAGCCTGTTGCTTTCATTAGCAGGAGGTTACTCCCCAGGGAGCAGCGTTGGAGTGCCATTGAGAGGGAGGCCTTTGCTGTGGTTTGGTCCCTGAAGAAGCTGAGACCATACCCCTTTGGTACTCACTTTGTAGTTCAAACTGACCACAGACCTCTCAGATGACTAATGCAAATGAAAGGTGAAAATCCAAAACTGTCGAGGTGGTCCATCTCCCTACAGGGAATGGACTTTATAGTGGAACACAGACCTGGGACTGTCCATGCCAATGCAGATGGCCTTTCCAGGTTCTTCCACTTAGAAAATGAAGACTCTCTTGGGAAAGGTTAGTCTCATCCTCTTTCATTGGGCCGGGGGGGGAGGGGGGTTGTGTAAGGAAATGCCTCCTTGGCATGGTTACCCCCTGACTTTTTGCCTTTGCTGATGCCAAGTTATGATTTGAAAGTGTGCTGAGGCCTGCTAACCAGGCCCCAGCACCAGTGTTCTTTCCCCAACCTGTACCTTTGTTTCCACAATTGGCACACCCTGGCATCCAGGTAAGTCCCTTGTAACTGGTACCCCTGGTACCCCTGGTACCAAGGGCCCTGATGCCAGGGAAGGTCCCTAAGGGCTGCAGCATGTCTTATGCCACCCTGGAGACCCCTCACTCAGCACAGACACACTGCTTGCCAGCTTGTGTGTGCTGGTGGGGAGAAAATGACTAAGTCGACATGGCACTCCCCTCAGGGTGCCATGCCAACCTCACACTGCCTATGGCATAGATAAGTCACCCCTCTAGCAGGCCTTACAGCCCTAAGGCAGGGTGCACTATACCATAGGTGAGGGCATAGGTGCATGAGCACCATGCCCCTACAGTGTCTAAGCAAAACCTTAGACATTGTAAGTGCAGGGTAGCCATAAGAGTATATGGTCTGGGAGTCTGTCAAACACGAACTCCACAGCACCATAATGGCTGCACTGAAAATTGGGAAGTTTGGTATCAAACTTCTCAGCACAATAAACATTTTATTGTGAAATACACCCCAGAGAGCATCTTAGAGATGCCCCCTGAAAACATACCTGACTTCCAGTGTGGGCTGACTAGTTTTACCAGCCTGCCACACACCAAACATGTTGCTGGCCACATGGGGAGAGTGCCTTTGTCACTCTGTGGCTAGTAACAAAGCCTGTACTGGGTGGAGGTGCTTCTTACCTCCCCCTGCAGGAACTGTAACACCTGGCGGTGAGCCTCAAAGGCTCACCCCCTTTGTTACAGCGCCCCAGGGCACTCCAGCTAGTGGAGATGCCCGCCCCCTCCGGCCACGGCCCCACTTTTGGCAGCAAGGCCGGAGGAGATAATGAGAAAAACAAGGAGGAGTCACTGGCCAGTCTGGACAGCCCCTAAGGTGTCCTGAGCTGAGGTGACTCTGACTTTTAGAAATCCTCCATCTTGCAGATGGAGGATTCGCCCAATAGGATTAGGGATGTGCCCCCCTCCCCTCAGGGAGGAGGCACAAAGAGGGTGTAGCCACCCTCAGGGCTAGTAGCCATTGGCTACTAACCCCCCAGACCTAAACACCCCCCTAAATTGAGTATTTAGGGGCTCCCAGAACCTAGCAAGAGAGATTCCTCCAACCTAAGATGAAGAAGGACTGCGGACCTGAAAGCCTTGCAGAGAAGACGGAGACACCAACTGCCTTGGCCCCAGCTCTACCGGCCTGTCTCCCCACTTCAAGAAAAACTGCAACAGCAATGCGTTCCACAGGGCCCAGCAACCTCTGAAGCCTCGGAGGACTACCCTGCATCTAAAAGGACCAAGAACTCCTGAGGACAGCGGCTGTGCTCCAAAGAAGAAACATCTTTGCAACAAAGAAGCAACTTTTAAAGACCACACGTTTCCCGCCGGAAGCGTGAGACTTTGCACTCTGCACCCGACGCCCCCGGCTCGACCTGCGGAGAAACAACACTACAGGGAGGAATCCCTGGCAACTGCGACCCTGTGAGTAGCCAGAGTTGACCCCCCTGAGCCCTCCCAGCGACGCCTGCAGAGGGAATCCAGAGGCTCCCCCTGACCGCGACTGCCTGCTTCCAAGAACCCGACGCCTGGTAAAGACACTGCACCCGCAGCTCCCAGGACCTGAAGGATCCGACCTCCAGTGCAGGAGCGACCCCCAGATGGCCCTCTCCCTTGCCCAGGTGGTGGCTACCCCGAGGAGCACCTCCCTTGCCTGCCTGCTTCGCTGAAGAGACCCCTGGGTCTTCCATTGAACTCCATTGCAAACCCGACACCTGTTTGCACCCTGCACCCGGCCGCCCCCGTGCCGCTGAGGGTGTACTTTTTGTGCTGACTTGTGTCCCCCCTGTGCCCTACAAAACCCCCCTGGTCTGCCCTCCGAAGACGCGGGTACCTACCTGCTGGCAGACTGGAACCGGGGCACCCCCTTCTCTATTGAAGCCTAAGTGTTTTGGGCACCACTTTGACCTCTGCACCTGACCGGCCCTGAGCTGCTGGTGTGGTAACTTTGGGGTTGCCCTGAACCCCCAACGATGTGCTACCTTGGACCCAACTTTGAACCCTGTAGGTGGTTTACTTACCTGCAAAACTAACAAACACTTACCTCCCCCAGGAACTGTTGAAAATTGCACTATCTAGTTTTAAAATAGCTTATTGCCATTTTTGTGAAAACTGTACATGCTATTTTGCTGATTCAAAGTTCCTAAAGTACCTAAGTGAATTACCTTTCATTTGAAGTATTACTTGTAAATCTTAAAATAAACTAAGAAAATATATTTTTCAATACAAAAACCTATTGGCCTGGAATTGTCTTTGAGTGTGTGTTCCTCATTTATTGCCTGTGTGTGTACAATAAATGCTTAACACTACCCTCTGATAAGCCTACTGCTCGACCACACTACCACAAAATAGAGTATTAGAACTATCTCTTTTTGCCACTGTCTTACCTCTAAGGGGAACCCTTGGACTCTGTGCATGCTATTTCTTACTTTGAAATAGTACATACAGAGCCAACTTCCTACGCACAGCTCCAGCTGTCACTTCTGGGACAGAGTGGAGTCGGCACTGCGCTGCATGATGCGATCTACCCATGTACAGGGGCTATGCTGAAAAATCTTCCAGACCTAGTCTGTATTCTGGGATATTCTAAAGGTGAGGAATCTGTGGTTAAATAGAGTATTCACTAGAAAGAGCATTACTTAAGGTAAGTAACTTGCTCATGGTATCTGAAAAATCTGGTTCTGGAGATTCCAGGGCAGTGAAAGGTTACTTGCGCTGATTGTGCTATTGAGGGTCTTCACCTCTAGGGTCATGAGGCCTAGACTCTCAAACTAGAAATCAAATGTTCTTTTTAACACTTGTCTCTAAGGGTAATTAGGGAGACCAGTCCAAGGTCTGATCTGCTATGTGCCAAAAAGTGTCAGACACACTTACCTATGATCCATCTTCTGTGCCCTTGTAGTTGTTCCATCATGTGTGGCACACTGCTGTTCCTCAGCACAAAGGAATCATGGACTGATCCAGGGAACATTGCATTCACATAGGAGATGTACTGGTCTGCAGTACACACCAACTGAATGTTCATAGAGTAAAAGTTCTTCCTGTTTCCTCGCAGGTCTTCCTCGCCCAGTGCCGCAGGTCCTCCCACTGCTTCCTGCAGTGGGTGCTCCGCCAGTTGTAGACCCCCAGGGTCCGCACCACCCTTGTGATGGCATGCCAGAGTCCCCTCTTCTGATGGGCGCTGACCTATATGGGACACACAGAAAAAGTAACACAGAGGTCAGAAAATGCCCATTAGATACAGCTGGCTATACGTCCCCTATGGGACGGACACTCACAACAGCAGAACAGGACCTCACACATGCAGCATGTCATGAATCCTATGACTGTACAGTGTCAAACGTTTACACATGTTTACAGCCATCAACCAGCATTACACACATCCATGCCCCCCAATCCACCTACTCACCTGTACCTCTGGTCGACCATAGAGCTTGGCGTACAGGGGTAGGACCCCGTCCATGAGCTTGTCCAGTTCCTCGCTGGTGAAGGCTGGGGTCCTTTCCCCTGCCACTCATGCCATTTCCAGGACCAGAGACAGGACACAGCAGCACACTCAGTGGAGTACCTGCATGCACCTAATCTGGGAGTCAAGTGAAGTTGGGGTGACAAGATTGCATACGCTCTGCGGCGGTGTGCACCGTCACCGCCGACGGCGATCATGATATGCTAATATTCCCCATTGACAATCATGTTAACCAATGAATGGTTGCACAGCTGTGAACACCGCCTTACGCTATTACGACAACCGCTAGCGGTATGAGGTCACTTCCACTACAACATTTCTGGATTACAGGGGGCAGACATTTTGGCCATTACTACGCAGTTATTAATTTCTCATTTGCCCCATGCAGGCCCTATTGTCCCCAACCCCCAAGGGCATGAACAAATATACATTTACTCACCACAACAGTCCTGATGTATCATTGAGGACATGTCACTCCAGTGTAACATCCTACTATGAATATGTGTCATGACTTGTATGCCAGCAGTGCTGAATATTTAACATGTTGGGCAGATGTATGTGTGTTCCTCACATGTGTTCTCAACTCCTCCCAGGTACAGACCCATGTGGAGAGCCCCATCGGTGTGCAGACCACTTGTTGATTCGGGGACCATGGTGGAGCGTCACATCATTATCAATTACAGACTCAACCTTGCTACCATTCATGAACTTTGTGCATTACTGGATTCAGCACTGAGACCGGCTAATCGGAATCAGCATGCCATCCCTACTGAAGTGCAAGTGCTCTCTGCACTTCATTTCCTGGCTCATTTCAAGTGACAGTGGGCATGGGTGCAGGTTTTTCAGAGCCAATGTTTTGCATTATACTCTCCAGATTCCGGGATGCATTTGTACGACACCTGCAGTCCTATGTGAGGTTTCCCCAAAGTGCAGACCTCCCTGCCATCAAGACAGACTTCTATGCCTTTGCCAACATTCCCCATCTGATAGGTGCCATCGATGGAACCCACATAGCTCTCATCCCCCCAAAAGTAAGTGAACAGGTGTACAGAAACAGGAAGAACTTTTACTCTATGAACATTCAGTTGGTGTGTACTGCAGACCAGTACATCTCCTATGTGAATGCAATGTTCCCTGGATCAGTACATGATTCCTTTGTGCTGAGGAACAGCAGTGTGCCACACATGATGGAACAACTACAAGGGGACAGAAGATGGATCATAGGTAAGTGTGTCTGACACTTTTTGGCACATAGCAGACAGCCAGGCTGTCTGCAACTGAGGATTGTCAGTGACAGTCCTGTTTTGCCCCCTTTTGCAGGTGTTTCTGGCTACCCCAACATGCATTGGCTCCTGACACCAGTGAGAAATCCTAGGACAGATGCAGAGAGGAATTACAGTGAGGCCCAGGGACGTACTAGGAGGGTGACAGAGCGCACAATAGGTCTCCTGAAGGCTGGATTACATTGTCTTCATATCTCTGGGGGATCCCTGGCCTATGACCCTGGAAAGGTTTGTAGAATAGTGGTGGCCTGCTGTATGCTGCACAACGTGGCTGTGAAGAAATCTATTCCCCTCTTGGAGGAGGAGGGGGCTGTATATCCAGACCAGCTTCCTCAGAGAGGGGATGAGAGTGATGGTGATGATGAGGAGGGGAAGATGTACACTCCAGGAACCAACTGATCCAACTGTACTTCCAGTAACTAAGTGGTACTATTTGATGCTGTTGCTGTCTGTGCAGCATACTGTCGGTATGCCTTATCCTCAATGGGGTTGTTGGGTCTATAGACATTGTCACTGTGACCAGGTTTGCATAGGAAATGTGACATTATGGACAACTTGTTTGACATTTATGTTGGCACAACCCCATGTTATGCGTGGGGTGCAATTCCTGCAATTAAGACAAGAATAAATTATTTCAATGACAGTTGCATGCACACTTCCATTTGATTCAACATAATGACAGGGGGCATTTACATTGGTGAACAGGTGCTTTATTTGGTGTCAGGGATGCCATGGTGCTCTTTACAGTGATTGGCTACATGGTTTCAGCGATTGTTGGCAGTGGTAATATGTCCATCTGTTAATTTCAGTTTTGGGGGTTGTTATTGCACAGTGTGGACAGTGGTTCAGTTGCACAGTTGGAGGGCAGTTCTTGTCAGAGTCACTTCTTAGAGAGGGCCTTGGTCTTGGCAGGTGTTCCAGTGCCATATCTAGGCCTGAGGGACCGTTTGAGTGCCTGGTGTTGGCCTGTACAGGTTGAGGTGCAGGTCTCCTGTGTGTCCTGAGATGGTGGCACAAGACCAGTTGCTGCTGCTGCTGTTGTTGGCTGGGCTGTATTTTGGCCTGTAGTAGGGGCTTCCTGGTCTGTGGGGGTCTCAGGCTGGGTTGGGACAAGGTGCAACAGCACACCTGCTATGGTGGCCATGGTGGTATTGTGCAGTTTCCACTGCTTCATGGTCTCTTGGTGTTGGTCTCTCTGCAGCCTTTTACTCTGCTCCAGGGGGGCCACAATCTGGGCCAATCTGTCCTGGGTATGGTGGTATGCTCCCAGGACCTCAGAGATCGCATCCTGGGCTGCAGCATCCATCCTGTGGCCTCTCCCCTGGGCCACTGATGCCTAGCCCCCTGTGCCTGTGTCCCCTGCACAGGACTGGCGGTACCACTTGTACTGGAGCTATCATCTTCCTGCCTGTTGGTAGGTGGTGACTGTGGCCTCTGTCCTTGTGTTCCACCAGTCTGTGGCCTGGATATACAGGTGTGGGTCCGGTTGCCCTGGCCTGATGTTGGTGGGTGTGTGGTAGGGGTGTCAGTGGTGTCCTGGGTGGGGCTGCTGGATGGTGACAGTCCAGGACTGTGTGAGGGGCCAGGGTATTCCTCACTGTTCAGGGTTCCCTCTCCAGTGCCCTGGGTGGTGCCTCTGTCTCCATGTGGGGCACTGCCACTCCTTGTCCTGTCCGTCAGGGTGGCATGAGTGGTGGTGCCTGTTGGTGGGAATGGACATGTCTGTTACATTTGCATAATTGGATGGGGTGCACAGGGCTGGGCTGTGTTGTGCAGGTTTTCCACTTTTGGGCCATGCAGGGTGCCTTTGTGAGGTTGCCATTGCATTTTGCTAAGGATGTGGAGGTGCATTGTGGGTGGTGTAGTGCCTTTGTGATTCCTTGCAGGGCTAGGTGGCTGTGCACAGGGGGAGGGATGTGGGTCTATTGGTGGCATTGTGGGCATGCAGGGAGACTGTATGTTGTGAATGTGGCCTGGGTGGGGTGGTGGTCCTGGTGGATGTGGGAGGGGTGGGGTGGTGCATGCATTACAGGTGTGATGGATATGGGGTAATTGTAGATGACTTACCCAAGTCCATTCCTCCAGTGAGTCCAGTGAGGCCCTCAGGGTGCAGGATGGCCAGTACCTTTTCCTCCCAGTCAGTGTAGTTGGGTGGTGTTGGTGGAGGTCCTCCCCCAGTCTTTTGGACTGCAATGTTGTGCCGGGATGCCATGGACCTCACCTTCCCGCGCAGGTCGTTCCATCTCTTGCGGATGTTGTCTCTTGTGCGTGGATGGTGTCCCACTGCATTGACCTTGTTGACAAGTGTCTGCCATAACTCCATCTTCCTGGCGATGGGTATGTGCTGGACCTGTGCCCCAAATAATTGTGGCTCGACCTTCAGTATCTCGTCCACCAGGGTCCTTAGCTCCCTTTCTGTGAAGCGTGGGTGCTTGGGGGGTGCCATGGTGTTTGTTGTGAGAGGTGTGTTGTGTGGATCTAGATGAAGGTGCTGTTGTGTGGTTGGGTGTGTGATTCGTGTGTTGTGGCGTTCAGTGTCTGCTTGTGGAGTTCTCAATCTCAGTTGTCCTATTGGCGATGCAAAAGATTGTGGGGTATGTCTGTGAGTGTTTTATAGTGTTGTGGATGTGTGTCAGGTGCGTGGGTTTCAAACTTGCCAATCTGTACAATGCTTACTGTTGGGTTCCATTGCCGGCCGTGACGGTCTGTACCGCCAATGGTCGTTCGACTTCCACTGACTGCCACGGTGATTTGTGCATCATTATTTGGAGGGCGGGGAGTT
Organism: Pleurodeles waltl; assembly: GCF_031143425.1. Taxonomy (NCBI): domain Eukaryota; kingdom Metazoa; phylum Chordata; class Amphibia; order Caudata; family Salamandridae; genus Pleurodeles; species Pleurodeles waltl. The sequence continues at coordinate 81,056,854 of NC_090444.1, read as the reverse complement.
TGTGTGCTCGGCGTGGCAGGGTGGGATGTCCTGCATTTTTGCCGACAAGGTCCTGGCGGTGACTGGTGGCTGGGAAATTTGGGGCGGATTCTGATTTTTGCATCTTTATATGGTGGGTTTCTGTTCACCGCCAATGACGGGTTTCTGTTCATCGTTGCCACGGCGGGGAACGGTGTTTACCGCCATGTTCATAATGACCCCCTAAGTTTTGTTCTAACACCAAGAAATATTGTGGCCAGACCTGGAAAGTGACTTCAGTACTAAACCCTTCCTCATCACATTTGCCAGAGAGTTCACAATATAAAACCCATTCCTATATCTGTCCAATAGTTCAAAATTAAAGCCCCTTTCTATGGGGTCTGTCATGGTGTCCACAATGTAAAACCCCTCCCTATTGTATATGACAGAGGAATTACAAAGTGAAATCCATTGCTATAGCTTTTGTCAGGGTTCACAATGTAAAATCCCTTACTATTGCTTTTGTCAAAGTTCACAATGAAAATCCTCTGCCCTTGGTGGTTGAGTAGGAGTTCACAATTGAAAAACTCTTCAGTGTATTGTTAGAAAGTTCACATTCAGTGGTGTAACACAAAATTATGCACCTTCCCCCCCCATGCAAAATGTGATGAGAGATTGAGCTGGATGGGGACGGCCCCCTGAAGGATTGTTCCCTCCCTCCGTCCCACAGAGGATGACAGGCCTGCGTTGCACCCCTGTTCACAAAATAAAATCACTTTTTTTAATTATTGCCAAGTAGTTCATTGTAAAATATCCTAATCTAATATCTAGTGTGTTGGTCACCGTGTTACACCATGCAAAGCGCCTTCCTACTGTATTTGACGTGGGGTCTGCGTTAGACAATTCACATATGGAGGCCTACTAGGCTCATGTAACATATGTCTTTCACAGTGAATAATTAGAATGTATTTTATAATAAATGAAACATAACATGACATAACTTTTCCTAGTAAGCCAATAAGTACTATAGCCTGGATAATTGGCTAATTAACATAAGCTGTCTCGGGCCTACCCTGTTGAGCATAATGTGTGTAATACAAACCCTCTTTTTCAGAGTCTGTTGATTACATAAGGTGTTACATTATGCTGCCAAATCAGACCTAAAAAATGTAGGAGTCCATTCGTCTAGCTGTGAAAAGGAAAATACATCTACGGGAGGGGAACTGTGACCACTTGATGGCAGTATTTTTCCTTTTAACAATAGTAATCGGTACTAATTTCAGGAAAGCGACATGGGGTAGGGTATGAGTTGGTTTAAGAACTAGGTTTAAACGAAGGTTAAAACAACACAAGAGAGTTTGTTGTGAGCTGCAACCCCTGGAAAAATTTTAACCCATTCTGATGAAGCAGCTCATATTTTATGAACGTATTGGAGTCTAACCTCTTCATTTCATTCGGGTGCACATGCACTACCGACCTCTGACCAGAAGGTGTCAGTGTAAGTTCACAAAGGGACTGTTCTCGAGTAGGTTCTTGACCTTGGTCAGTCATTCAATTAGACCCGAGCAGGCTGTAAGCGCATTGCAGTGTATCGGAATTGGTGAGGCATCTAGAATCTAAAAGAACAGAAATACCAGTGGCGTCTTTAGAAGTGAGGGCCTCGTAGTGTCGTGCACTACAATTGGCCTGCGCGGCCGCTAGCGCTGGAATACTACGACGACACAGGGTGTGTGTTTTAAGTGTCGGTAGCAGTTTTTATTCCTCTCTCTGGGCCTTTCTCCCTGACCCCACCCGCTGGCCACACTTTAGTAATATAAGTTTTGCCACGGCTAGCATTTTACACGGACACGGAGGGGGGTCAGGGCGGCTCCCCTCTGCTTACATGTTATTACTAATGGTAGTGCACCACGACCAGTTACATCACTGGTGCGACACTACATTCCTCCTAAAAACAAAAAGAGCACACCATAACGGAAAATCTCAGACTAAGTGGGGCATTTGCAATCGTTGAGATGGCGCAGGATTACCACGCAGGATTACGACGTAAACTGTACTTGGTACAAGTGGATCTGTCAGTGCTAGGATCGCTCTCAGAAATACCATTAGGTGTTGAACCAGTCGCAACCGGCTCAGAACTTGGGCTGGACACTGACTGAGAGGTAGAGAGACCGTCGTCGGAGTCAGGCATGGCCATCTGATCAATATCAGACAATGGCTGGTCATATTCTTCTCCACCGCGGGGCTGTAGGGGATGAAACTTCTTGAACATGGAAACGTTCCATGTGACAGTGGAAGTCCCTCGCTGGGCTACAACCATCGATCCATACCGGTGTACAATGGTCCAAGGATTTTTGTCAAATGGCAGACGAAACTTGCTTCCTGGAGAGTGCTCCCTTAGCAATACAGCATCTCCTACGTATAGGTCTGATGCTCTTGGACGACGGCTGCTGACCTTGTGATTTACACTGATCCGTCGCTGGTGAACCTGAAGATCATCAATGGCTTCAGGCATCCACTGCCGGTGATGAGGAATGGAATCCACAACTGCTCTCCAGAGGGAGACATGCCCAGGAGCCTGGCCAGTAGTTGAATAGGGATTCTGTCGATAATTCCATAAAAAGAAATATATGGCATATTCGCTTGACTGCCCACTGGCTGCAGCAATTCGTATGACCTTGTTTAAGGTCCGCATGAATCTCTTGACCTCCCTGTTTGCTTGGGGCCATCGCGGTGTAATCCTTCGGTGTCGGATTCTAGTGGTCTCAAAGTAAGAGGCATGCTCCCTACTCTGAAATGGGGACCCGTTTTCAGTTTTTATTTCAGAGATAAGGCCATGAGTGAATAGGATCTTCTCAATTCGGGGAATCACTGCCTCAGCAGTGAGAGCAGGTATGAGCTCAACTTCCAGGTACAGCTTCATGGATCGTGCTCACAGTGGCAGCTTGTGGATGGCGAGACAAGTAGTCAGCCAGGTTATCCGGCCAGTACTCCAAACGACACCTATAGTCTTGTAATGGGAGCATCCACTTTTCTGTCCGTGGTGGCGGTTTTGACATGGTCCCGTTGAACAGGGGAATGAGGGGTTTGTGGTTAGTTGTGACGAGAAACAGTTGGCCATATACATAAAGATGAAAATGCTTGCAACCCCAGTGCACAGCAATGGCTTCTTTCTCAATTTGTGAGTACCGTTGCTCGGTGGCAGTCAATGACCGGCTCACAAATGCCACTAGTGACCACTCATCATTGTCTTGTTTTTGGAGCAGCACGGATCCTAGGCCTTTTGGGCCAGAGTCAACTGCAATTTTTGTGTCTTTGCGGGGATCAAAATATGACAGAATTGTGGCACTAGATAGGGCAACCTTGGTGGCTTCAAGCACAGTTTGTTGGGCTGATTCCGAAGACTTCCTCAGGTTTCTGAGTGGCTGCGTCAACATGGAAAGGTCTTTAATGAAATGGCCACAGTAGTTGACCATTCTGAGAAAAACATCGGACTTCAGTCCCATTGTTGGGTGGGGGTGCGTTCTTAATGTCCTGCACCTTCTCAGGATTTGAGTCCGGCTTTATGCTCTGGGACGGTCGCTGCATGGATTAAGATGTTGTCACTGACATTGATAGTGCCAGGCAGATCTATTAGAAGTTTGTGAATGACATTCTGGAAAACCTCTGCAGCGCCAGAGATGCTGCAGTTGAGTCTTTTGTAACGCCTTAATCCTACATGCATCGAAAATGTTGTTATATAGCGTGACTCCTTCGCTAGGACTAACTGGTGGTACCTGACTGTAAATCCAGCTTGAAGAACCAACAAGATCCACTTAGTTCCCATATCAAGTCATCTATTGTGGGGGTCAGATGTCTTTCGTACTTGATGGCTACATTGGGAAGATGCATGTCTACGCAAATACGTACTTCTCCTGCTTGTTTGGGCGTCCGCACACCCACTATTGGAGACACCCATCGCGTGGGTCCAGTGACTTGTTCTGTGATGCCGGCTGCTTCAAGTTTGTCCAATTCTTTCTCCACCTGTGGTCTGACGTGGAACTCAGTGCATCGGTGCCGGAGCGCCACTGGCTGCACAGTCTCATCGATGTGTAACTTTACCTCTCTATGACGCAAACAGCCTATACCTTCAAACACATCGCTGAATTGGTAAAGGAGTTTAGTCACCTACTCTTGATGTATGCCAAAAGCAAAGGGGATGATGCCCAAATCTTCTGCTGTTTGGCACCCTAATAGCATTCCATGCCCTTTTTCAGCCACCTATACTTGTGCGTGAGCTGACTGTGAACCATATGCGATGGCTGTCTGGAATCTACACTTGAGGGCAAGTGGCGTCCTCTGGCCATACGCGTACACCTATACCTTTGCTGTTTCTAAGGTAGGTGCAGGAACCATCTGGTGGTACACTTCTGCAGCCAAGATATTTATGGAGGCATAGGTGTCAACAACAACAATGGTTGGATGTGCTCCTACCTTAATCTGGCATTGTGCCAGTTTCTTCGACGATTGGGCCACATTGCCTATGGTGAACAAGGAGTGGATGACATGTTCTTCAGTGTTGTCGTCATCCATGTCACTGCCTCTCTGGGACATGCTTGCGGCGGCATTGACAGAGGCATTCCCTGGTCGTGTTTTGCTCGATCTGCACACTTTCACAAAGTGATTGAGCTTCCTGCAGCCTGCGCATTTCTTTCCTCGGGTGGGGCAGTCACTTGGTCAGTGTGATGGTCCACCACAGTACCCACACAGCCTTGATGGTGGTCGGCTGTTTCTGGGTCTAGCTATGTTAGGAGGTATTGCCACCGTGTTGACTGGCGCTTCCTTAACTGGTGTTTGGAGTGCCGCCTCCATATGTGAGGCTTGGGCCTTGGATAACTCTTTAGTACATCCCATTGTGAGGATGTCAGGTAGGGACTTCCCAGACTCCTCAAGGATTCTCTTCTGCAGTTTTGCTGACGCGCACCCCTGAATCACTTTCAGTCTCATCTGTGAACTCTGTGAAAGTGCTGGCTAGGTCTTTAAGCCTCATGTAGAACAAATCGATTGACTCTTCTGCTTGTTGTCTGGCTTGCCTGAACTCAAAGCGTTCGTAGTCTATGTTTGCCATGGGTTCGAAATGCATGTTTAGGGCAGCTATCAGGGTCAAATGTGTTTTGGGGGTGGCCTTTGTGAGGTTCTTGGATATTTTGTAGATGTCTTTTTTCCCCCGAGGTGCAAGATCATAGCTCTCTTCTGTGCATTTTTGACTTTGGTGGCCTCGAAAAATAATAGAACCATGTCGACCCAGTCTTTCCATCGCGTGGCTTGCACAGATTGGGGCCCCTCCAAGGACAAAAGGCTCAACTGGAGGGATGGCTGACATGTTGAGTCAGAGCAGGTAGTGTATGACGTGGCTCTCTCTGATTTGCAGTGCGCGAGGTGGGGAGACCTTTGTGTAGAAGTCACAGTACCTGTGCCATTTGCAGTTTACAACGAACACTTCTTGTTCTGTTGCACTACGCCCTCTTGCTGATGGCTGTGCGGTGTGCATTCAATGTTTTTTTTACTTTTGCCTCCTTAATGTTGTGCAGCACTGTGTTTCCTGACTTGCATTAACCAAGGCTTATTTCTTTTGTTTATTTTTTGTGTGCTACTTCTGTGTGCTTGAGACAATCACAGTACCTTCTGGGTGATGCTTTGATGGAAGGATGTTGAGTTTGCAGCTGCCACCAGCTCTTCTCCAGTCTCAGCACGATTGCTTCGCCCATTAGCAGCGTGCGGCTGACCGTCTCTGGTCTTGGAGCGGGCTCGGGGGAGGTGGGGTCTTGGAATTGGGTGAGAGTGCGTGAGCATGTGTTGAGACAACGTGCTCTGCTCTTCACAACAGGTGCATAGTGCTCCGATGGACCGACCAGTGATTCCACAGCCTTCGCGATGATCGGACCATGTAAGAGGCGTCGCCGTGGAAACGCACGTGGCACGAGCACCGCATGTGAACAGCGCCGCCATTGCGTGAGGAACTCTGGTAAGGCTGCGACACCCTTGTCGCCAAAATATAGTGTTGGTGCACTACAATTGGCCTGCGCGGCCGCTAGCGCTGAAATGATATGACGACACAGGGTGTGTGTTTTAGGTGGCGGCATCGGCTTTTACTCCTCTATCTGGGCCTTTCTCCCTGACCCCACACACTGGCCACACTTTATTAATATAAGATTTACCACGTGACCTGCAGGTCAGATGCATTTTACACGGACACGGAGGGGGAGTCAGGGCGGCTCCCCTCTGCTTACCTTTTTATTACTAATGGTTGTGCTCCGCGACCAGTTACATCACTGGCACAATACTACAGGCCTAATTTAGGAGGTCCTCGAAACACACTGTGCCACCAAATTAATCATGTTTTTTTTGTGCTCCAGTGGCGCAGTGTGCTGGCCTATATTTACCCGGCCACGCAAAGCCACTTTGCATGGCTTTTCATGACTTATAAATAACATAACACTGTGTGAAAGGGGCGTTCCATGTATGCTGCTGTAGATGTTACCACAAAACATCCATGAGACCTGATGGAATCCCAATGCATTCCCAGATTTACAAGTCTGAGAATGCATACAATCCATATGCCACCTCAGGGGTGGTGTTAAAGCGGCGTTAAGGGGAGCAATAACATTATTTTTCCCCATGTTTTCCTCTTTCTACGTGTGCTGCTTTGTGCAGCATACATAGAGGAAAACGCCATTAATGATTGTTTATGTGCAGGAAGGTGCCCCTTTCTGCACATAAACAATCATCCCCGCATCACAGGTACCCTTGCACCATGGTGCCTGCGTTGGTGCTAGGCAGTAATTTGTGAATGAGCGCAGGGGACAAGGACAGGAATGCGCTGTATCTTATAGATACAGAGCATTCCTGGCCTTTTTTTTTTAGGCAGGGCAGCGCAACAAAAAGGCTCACTGGGCTGCCTTGCACCAAAACGTAGTAAATGAGGCACTGAATTTTTTAGAGAGGGATACAAGATTCAATAGATAAAAGTGGTGGGCCCACTCTTGTGCGCTTACTTTTTATGTGCAAATATATTGGTTCAGAAAGTGTGCCTTTTGTGGGATTGTGTAAATTCATTCAGTCGTTTTTGAGCAATTACAGCTCAAGAACTTTGTATATTTCACACTGCTGAGGGTCTGTGAAGCTGACAGCTCTCATAATGAGAACTGATTGGCTGCCTCCACATTGGCAAGACGTGGCAACAGAACATCTTAGGACTTTTAACTCAGTCCTCAGCTGTAGGAAAAAAATGTAAAAAAGATTTAAGGGGACAGGGTAGGGATACTCTGCCTCCCTTGGCCTGGTGGTTAGGTCCTAGAAAAAACACCCCTTGGGCCAAAAACATAGTTTTCGTTTTAATTTTAAATCTTAAAAAAGCACAGCACTCTTAAAAAATAATTACTTCATGGGGTGGGCCAGGGCCTGGAGGGGCGGAGCATCAATATATTTTGGGAAGGGGGGATGCAGTCGTCTCCACAAGGACCCAGGGACCTAATCCACTGGGGCCGATGTAATAATGGGAGGGGGCATGTGCCCCCCCCGGTCCCACAATGAGGCCTGGGGATCACATTCTTCAGTGCCAAATAACTAAAAAGGGGAGGGGCATGCAGCCCCCTCCACAAGCCGCTCTAGGGCCCCGTGCACCTCATCCCCTAGGGTCGATTTTTTAAAAAGGGGAGGGAGTGCTCTCCCAATTTCCCCAGCCTGTTGAGGCCCTGGGTACCCCATCTCCGAGAGCCAAATTTATTTAAAAATGGGTGGAAGGTAGCACGCTCCCCTCCCTGAGCTGGTATTGACTCTAGGGACCCCCACCCCTTGGGGCCCGATACTTCACAGTGTCCCAGGGTACCCTCCACCTGCCCACACTCTCCCACACAAGAAACACTAGTGCCATAGGGGATGAGGTCCCAGGGACAATGCAGCAGCATCATGCCCTGGAGTATGAGGTCCCAGAGGACAACAAAGAGTAAGGTAGGAGGGTCGTGCCCTCCTTCCAGTAGTATGAAAAGCAGCCCCAGGGTAATGGGGTACCGGGGGCCTAAAGAGGGTTCATGGAAGGGGCGCACCCTTTAAATGAAAAACAGCCCAGCAGATGGGGTCCCCAGGGCCTAGAAACACTTGGGGAGAGGGGGTTGTAGGAAAGTAGCATCTTTCTGGCATAATTGCCCCCACTTTTTGCCTGCTGTCAGTATATTTAGACTTTAGTACACTGGGATCCTACTAACCAGGACCCCAGTGTCTGTGTTCCCTCCCCGAAATTTAGTCATATTGTAACTTTCGCACACGACTATTGGCATACTGCTGCACCCATGTAAGTCCCCAGTATATGTAACTTAGCTACCCAGGTCATTGGTACACCAGGGGTCCCACATGGGCTGTAGCATGTATTGTGCCACCACTAGAGGCCATTGCAAACTCTGACTACAGGTCTACCATTGCAGCCTGGACGAAATGGTACATGCACCTTTCAAGGCATATATAAAGTTTACCTTATATCATAGTCCCTACACTCTGACCCTGTAAGTCAACCCTAAGGAAGGCCCTTTACTCCAAGAGCAGGGTGTATGGTTCTAAGTGTGAGGTCACTCCTGCACGATAAGAGGTGCCCCTTCAAAGCCCGGACTCCATTTCCTGGGCTTTGTAAGTGCAAGGAAGCCATTTTAAGGTATATAGTGGACACAGGTCAACACAAGTTGAGTACATAATAGTTTCACCAAATCTAGGCATGTTTGGTATCAAACATGTTGGAATCATGCAACTACACTGATTCCAGTGCTCGTTGCATGATACCATGTACTCTTGGGCTTCCCTAGGGGACAGCCTTGTACTGCCTGGCGGGGTCTGCATGCCAGCCCATGCTGCTGCCGACCCCTGACACTGTTCTGACCTCCTGCTGCTGAGCCTACCGCGGGCAGGGGAAGGCAGAACAAAGGATTTAGTTTAAGACAGAGATCTTGATGCATTACCTGGACTCTTCTTTAGAAATAGGTCTCTGGACTGGGGTGGGGGTGCCTCTGAGCGCCACCAGACTGCCACATTTGGTGCCCTCCTTGCATAAACCGGTTTGCACCAGCTCCGATTCTGGCACAAAAACACACAAAGGACAGGGGAGTGACCATCCCCCTGTCCAGCTCCTCCCCTAGAGAGGTGCACAAAGCTCTGCCAGGTGGCCATTTGATTCTGCCATCTTGGGAATAAAATGGGCAGAGGCCCCTGGGAGCATCTGACTGGCTTGTCCAGCTGGGTGACGTCCCTGACCCCCTCTGATAGGTGGGTCACTGCAGTAAGTATCCAACCCCCTTCCTGGCTTACTCAAAGGCTCCTCTGAGGGTGGATCCCTAGATTCATCTACAAGACTTCAGGAACCGTCCGCAAGTCTCCCCTGCAAGACACTTCTGCAACCTGGACACCGTAACCTCTGCTGTTCTTCTCAGGAACCAATAGCAAGACTGTAACCAGTAGGATGGCTCCTACCGCAACTTTGTTTCCAAGTCCAGCAAAGACTTCGCGGCTCCGTGGCCGTGCATCATCCAGAGTTACTGGGACTCTGTCTGCAATTAGGAAAGCAAGATCTCCCATTGGAGTGAGTGAATGACTCCCCTGCACCCGCTGGCACCTCAACAATGCCGATCAGTTTGTGGATCCTGCTGTCCCATGGAGTCTCCAAGGCTCTGCAACACAGGCACTCCAGAGGTCTGACCTATCTTACATGCAGTTGGGAAGCTTGTGGTCCCTTGCTGGAGCTGCTTGTCTAGAATCCCTGTGCACTGCGTCTGCTTGTCGTTGCCAGGGCTTGTTGGCTCTTCAGCCGGAAGACCTACTAGCTGCTAGAAGCCCCGACCTCCAGCACTCTCCAACTCCAAGAACGACGTCCTCTCTGCAACACCTGCTATGTGGGTATCCCTCTTTGCTGTGCTTCTGAGGCCTCCCTGTGACTCTCTGTGCCTACTACCAGAGGGTCCTGCTGGGGGCTCCGATTATTCCTCCTGGCTCTTATGCCCGCTGAGGGCTGGCCCTGACCTACCTGCCAAGGTTGGGTCACCTTGACCTTGCTGGTCCCCACAAATCCTGCAAACTCTATTCAATGCTTTGTTTGCCAAGGCTTATTGGTGGTCCTGCTGACCACTGACCCCTCTGCAACTCAACGACCGGTGTGGGACAGCTCGTGGACTACTCCTAGGATCTTGCTGCATTGCCTGGACTCCACAGCTGCACAGCTCCGTCCTACAGAGCATCTCCAAGAAGGGTGGGCTTTGCCCTCTTGCACTCCCGGGGCACATCAGGGTGGTATGGACTCTGTCCCCTATTTCCTTAGGTCCTCTTCTTCCGGAATCCACTCCAGGGTTCCACCAACCTGGTCCACGGGTCACAACAGCAGCTGAATAACAGTTTGGTGGTTTGTAAGGAGATCCGGCGCTCACAATACACTACATCATAAGTTTTACATCAAAAAATCACTCTGTTATCTCTCCATCCGACGGTGCTTAAACCAGGGAATCCACCCAAGACCCTGTAAGATAGCAATCAATTGATTGTCACCCCAAAATCAAATAACAGAAGCACACATCTTAAATTCAGTCCCAACTGGTTCAAAGTAATCTTCTTTATTCTCTTCTTTCACTTCCACTTCATCCAAGCCAACACGTGTTTCATCTGGGATGTAACCCAATGACTTTCCCAGTGCTTTTTAAGACTGTAAACAATATGTGGTTCATAGTACTTAAATGTACACCCATATCTCCCACCATCCCATTTCCGTGCAACACATTGTGTAAACTAATCTTAATAGGTGGAAACCAATTATATAAGTGACTCTCATGCTGATAGGTATATGTATTCACATTATATATATCCATTGTACCAATCACCTCTATACGCAGTGTTATCCAATCTCATACAAGATATCCCAATCTTAGGTATATAAGCATGCACACATAAGTGGAACAGACCCCTTGATATGGGGATATTTGTGATCTTGTCTTTTATATCCCTTATACCCTTGAAACTATACCTGTCCTAAACCACTACACTTCCGTGTAGTTTCTTCCCATACAATACGGCCGTAACAAATCCCGCTGGTCCTGTCAGTTTATATACTGCAGATCAAAGCTTCTGTATAACATGACCAAAAAAATCATAAACATAGCGATTACACTGACCCTACTTAATCCAAATACAACATAACTCTCCTTTGAATATCCTTCTCAATTACGCTCACCCGTTCTTCTCCAACTTCTTCAGTCTATCTCGCTCTTTGGTGCTTCGTGTCCCCTAATAACGCGATATTATCCGATGAGCAAATTGACATCATCTTAGTCTATAAACACCTCCGTAAGGCAATTTCTTATTTGTAATTTCCCACTCTGTAACGCTCAGCCCAATTCACACACCTCCGTTTCTTGTTCATTTCTTTGTGTATTCTCCGTAGTCCCACGAGTACACCACTGAAATTGTAAACGGAGTCCGTTTTCTACTCTCCTCTATATACCCGCTCTCTGTAGTCATCAAAAGAGGACTGTGTTGCATATAAGCTTAGCGATACTAACCTTCCCGAGCCAAATTAGTCTATACACTTGTTCAAAACGTTAAAGAAATTTCAATGTACTAATTTCTAACTTGTTGTTTTTGCTTTGTCGCCCTAAGTGGGAAGGGTATGCCCAGACGTGGGTCCCGTGCTTCCTATGCCACTGGATTCAAGCTAGCCTGGCTGATGAGGGGTGAAACCCCGAAACCGGTCCCAGGATGCTTGTTTCCGGTCCAGTGAGGACCTGGCTTGGCAGTTCGGTCTGGACTGTTCCCTTGAGGAACAGGGTCAAGACTGATTTGCATATGGCTGGGTCCAAACTGGGGTGGCATGGTGAGCAAAAGAACGATGGATTAAACCCAGATCTATGACTGGGGGTGAGTGTTTGACAATGTTCAGCATTCCGTCCATCACTTGTTGTTTTTGCTTTGTCGCCCTAAGTGGGAAGGGTATGCCCAGACGTGGGTCCCGTGCTTCCTATGCCACTGGATTCAAGCTAGCCTGGCTGATGAGGGGTGAAACCCCGAAACCGGTCCCAGGATGCTTGTTTCCGGTCCAGTGAGGACCTGGCTTGGCAGTTCGGTCTGGACTGTTCCCTTGAGGAACAGGGTCAAGACTGATTTGCATATGGCTGGGTCCAAACTGGGGTGGCATGGTGAGCAAAAGAACGATGGATTAAACCCAGATCTATGACTGGGGGTGAGTGTTTGACAATGTTCAGCATTCCGTCCATCACTTGTTGTTTTTGCTTTGTCGCCCTAAGTGGGAAGGGTATGCCCAGACGTGGGTCCCGTGCTTCCTATGCCACTGGATTCAAGCTAGCCTGGCTGATGAGGGGTGAAACCCCGAAACCGGTCCCAGGATGCTTGTTTCCGGTCCAGTGAGGACCTGGCTTGGCAGTTCGGTCTGGACTGTTCCCTTGAGGAACAGGGTCAAGACTGATTTGCATATGGCTGGGTCCAAACTGGGGTGGCATGGTGAGCAAAAGAACGATGGATTAAACCCAGATCTATGACTGGGGGTGAGTGTTTGACAATGTTCAGCATTCCGTCCATCACTTGTTGTTTTTGCTTTGTCGCCCTAAGTGGGAAGGGTATGCCCAGACGTGGGTCCCGTGCTTCCTATGCCACTGGATTCAAGCTAGCCTGGCTGATGAGGGGTGAAACCCCGAAACCGGTCCCAGGATGCTTGTTTCCGGTCCAGTGAGGACCTGGCTTGGCAGTTCGGTCTGGACTGTTCCCTTGAGGAACAGGGTCAAGACTGATTTGCATATGGCTGGGTCCAAACTGGGGTGGCATGGTGAGCAAAAGAACGATGGATTAAACCCAGATCTATGACTGGGGGTGAGTGTTTGACAATGTTCAGCATTCCGTCCATCACTTGTTGTTTTTGCTTTGTCGCCCTAAGTGGGAAGGGTATGCCCAGACGTGGGTCCCGTGCTTCCTATGCCACTGGATTCAAGCTAGCCTGGCTGATGAGGGGTGAAACCCCGAAACCGGTCCCAGGATGCTTGTTTCCGGTCCAGTGAGGACCTGGCTTGGCAGTTCGGTCTGGACTGTTCCCTTGAGGAACAGGGTCAAGACTGATTTGCATATGGCTGGGTCCAAACTGGGGTGGCATGGTGAGCAAAAGAACGATGGATTAAACCCAGATCTATGACTGGGGGTGAGTGTTTGACAATGTTCAGCATTCCGTCCATCACTTGTTGTTTTTGCTTTGTCGCCCTAAGTGGGAAGGGTATGCCCAGACGTGGGTCCCGTGCTTCCTATGCCACTGGATTCAAGCTAGCCTGGCTGATGAGGGGTGAAACCCCGAAACCGGTCCCAGGATGCTTGTTTCCGGTCCAGTGAGGACCTGGCTTGGCAGTTCGGTCTGGACTGTTCCCTTGAGGAACAGGGTCAAGACTGATTTGCATATGGCTGGGTCCAAACTGGGGTGGCATGGTGAGCAAAAGAACGATGGATTAAACCCAGATCTATGACTGGGGGTGAGTGTTTGACAATGTTCAGCATTCCGTCCATCACTTGTTGTTTTTGCTTTGTCGCCCTAAGTGGGAAGGGTATGCCCAGACGTGGGTCCCGTGCTTCCTATGCCACTGGATTCAAGCTAGCCTGGCTGATGAGGGGTGAAACCCCGAAACCGGTCCCAGGATGCTTGTTTCCGGGGTGGCATGGTGAGCAAAAGAACGATGGATTAAACCCAGATCTATGACTGGGGGTGAGTGTTTGACAATGTTCAGCATTCCGTCCATCACTTGTTGTTTTTGCTTTGTCGCCCTAAGTGGGAAGGGTATGCCCAGACGTGGGTCCCGTGCTTCCTATGCCACTGGATTCAAGCTAGCCTGGCTGATGAGGGGTGAAACCCCGAAACCGGTCCCAGGATGCTTGTTTCCGGTCCAGTGAGGACCTGGCTTGGCAGTTCGGTCTGGACTGTTCCCTTGAGGAACAGGGTCAAGACTGATTTGCATATGGCTGGGTCCAAACTGGGGTGGCATGGTGAGCAAAAGAACGATGGATTAAACCCAGATCTATGACTGGGGGTGAGTGTTTGACAATGTTCAGCATTCCGTCCATCACTTGTTGTTTTTGCTAATTTCTAACTATACTATACATGTATCCTAAACTTGTTTTCTCTTATTTTTCTAAAATCTATCTTATCTAACTATTTATCACATACATTACCACAGAAGGAGGATAAGCTTTCCTCTTTATATTTTCATTCAGCTCTAACATTATCTATTTTACCTCTCTAACTGTAACCTATCTAATTCAGTTCTAAATCAGCATATTAACATAGGACGAAGGACAGGCTTGTCTATCTATTTCCTATAAAAACCCTTAATCGACAATATTGCCATCCTTCCTAAAATAAAAATTATTAGTAGTGAGTTATACTCTCTTCTTTTCCTACTACAATTTCCATATTTTTATGTACAAAATCTGATAATATACTACTAATATATATATTGAAGTTCGACTTGTGCATGCATTACTCATATCTTAAATATATTTCACATACCTTTATATCCATATTCTATTTCCCTACATTATTCACAAATAATCTACATATCACAACCAATCTATTTCTCTCCCAGGAAGTATACTAATATTTTTTATTATTATTATTGAGGGTCCTTGACTAGTAGTGTGGGTTGGGAGTGACTTTTGCATACCATTTTTTAAAATATGGTTGTGCCCCTCCTATGGGGGCCCATGCTATTTTATGCCTTTGTTCAGCTGTTGCTAAGTATATTTTTGTATGACCATGATTATATCTCCGGTTAGGATATATACCAAAGTTAGTTCTAGTACGTGTGTTACAATAAATATAGAATATTTTTCTAACAGTGGTGTGGTTCTTTCCTGTGTGTATGTCACTGACTGACCTGTGTGGTATTTGCACCCACTTTACACCCTCCTGGATAAGCCTTAGCTGCTCTCCACAGCTACCCCTACGAGAGCTCTGGTTATCTAGAGCCACCTACACCATCACTAAGGGTTGCCTGGACTCAGTACAGGGTGCCTCACCTATAGGTGTACACATTATACTGAGCCAGCCTCCTAAAGGGGTCACAAAAAATTAAACTGCCAACCCCTCCGGGTCTTGGCGCTCGCTGAGCAGCTCAGATTTATAAAGGGCGGGACCACACAAACAGGGAATATAATCTTTATTCTGTGCCTGTACTCTTGTGGGAGGAGCAAAGTAAAATAGCCAGCTTTGGCGAACACCACAATGGGTGGTGGCTGGGGAGCTGTCTGGGTCTGCCGAGGTCCCCTTGTAGCCCCCAACATTGGCACATGTCGTAGATGCCCCAGGTGTGCACTGGGGTGCCCACTTTGTTTAAGAAAAATGCTAGCTCCTACCAGAACCACAATTGATGCTGGCTTGGGGGCTGGCTGGGGCCAATTGGTCCTTGTGGTTTACCTTGGGGCCCCCACATTGGCATATGTTGAGGGTGCCGAGGGTGGGCATTAGGGCACACACTTTTTTGCGATTACACTGACGCTACTTAATCCAAATACTCCCGCCAGCACCACAATGGCTGCTACTTGGGGAGCCGTAGTGGCCTTGGGGTTTCACTTGTGGCCCCCAACATTGGCATTAGCCCATTTATTATTCACTGCTCAGTACAGCGACAGCCCCATAATGCCTTGCAAAGACTTTTTAATATTTAATAATATTTTTATATCTTGGTGGTGCTCCTGGAAGGGGTAGGGGCACCACCAAGCAGTATTTTGAAAATGTTCTGGACAGCTGCTGCACAGAAGCCCCCTAGCAACATTAATAAACACAATACATCTCCTGTATCAGTGAGTACATGACCTGCATGCTTTTCAGCCGGAGTGCAGGGACCCTTTGTGGTTAGTCATACAGTTGCACTTTGTGGCCTGCAAAATGTTAAGAAAGACTCAAAGGCATGTTTAATGTTTCACTTTAAACAATGCCTTTTTGAAAATATATTCACTGTTATTAAATATTGCAATGTGTCAGTTTATGGAATATATATTTGATATTTATTGATGATTTTTTGAGAAAGTCAATGGGACTGTTTTATATATGTTGATGTGATGACCCCTTGATACCGCCAGTAAGCCAGCTGACCCTTTGACAAAGCCTGCCTTACTTAAAAACGTATCCTTCATATTGTTACACAACATTTTAAGTTGTGTGCAGTGGTTTGGTTAGACTGAGAGCCCTGTGCCAATCCCCCATCACACAAACTGCGATGAACATCTTCCTTTACATTAAAAAAAAGTAGAAATTCACTGACAAAAGTTTTGGTTTTGTTTTAGTTAGGAGTTGTAATAATATCTTACTTTACATTAAAAAAAGCCTTAGAAATTCTCTGAAAAAACAAAGGTTAAAGACACCTTATTGTTAGGTGAAAATACCAGTTAAAACATATCAAATTAAATTAACAAAACTACTCACGCCCCCTCTGTGCACAGTGTTGTTATCGATGATGTAATTTCCAATCTCACAGTGAAGTTATCAATGATGTCATGGAGCATGTCGTGTTTTATGTAATATTTTAAGTAATTAGCAGTGCATGGCGAGGGTGCGAGTTATAGTTACTTTAAGGCATGAGTTTTAGTTGCTTGCGATAACTGTAACTGGTGAATTTCAGTGGTTTTGTAATTTATAACAGTATATTTTCACTTATATTTTCACCTAGCTATAATGTCCCTGTAACTTTAGTTTTTTTCAGTGATGTTCTAAGGTTTTTTTAAGGTAAAGAAATATATTTTATGTATATATCTATATTCACTGAAAAAAACAAAGGCTACAGGGAAGTTATAGAAATATAATTTTAAAAACTTTAGAAATTCACTTAAAAAAACAAAGGTTACAGGGACGTTATAGTTCATTCTGAATTTACTTGCACAAACCGTAGAAATTCAGCAGTTATAGTTAGAGTTTTTTCAAGTAATTATAACTTGCAGCCTAAGGTAATTATAACGCCCTCACCATGCACAGTTTTTTTCCTCAATAATTTCAGTTCTAATGTTTCATTGATATTGTTATTGACGTTATAAAAGTTGTCATGAGTGCTTTAATATCTAGGGTAATTAGCAGTGCATGGCGAGGGCACAAGTTATAGTTACCTTAGGGCCACGAGCTTTGACACCTCCTGCCAAGTCAGAGCAAACACCTATGTCCCAGGAGTGGGTACCCTAGGACGAAAGCAGTAGCCGGCCCTGGGGGGTGGCGGTCCCCAGGGCCATCAAGGGCTCCACGAGGGGGAATGTGCAGCCCCCCTCCAATGTTGTATTTGCTACCAGGAGGTGGTGGTCCCTGGGCTGGACGGCAGCAATTGTCCCCCTTCATTCTTTCATTGTAGCCCTTCCTCGTATATGTGGCCTGCATATAATTCAATATTTGCCCCAGGGAGGTGGCAGTCCACAGGCCTGGTGTGGGGTGCTCGGCCCCCCTGCATATACTTGAAAGTTGGTCCTAGGGAGGTGGCAGTCCCCGGGGCTGCAGGGGGGCCATGCAGCACCCCCCCTCCGCATACAATCAAAACAGCCCCAGGGAGGTGAGGGTTCCAGGTGCACAGAATGGTTCTTATTTCAATTAAACTTTTGCCCTGAGGATGTGGTGGTCCCTGGAGCACAAGCCCTGCCCCCGCCTTCAGTGTAAATTAAACCCCAGATAGATGGCGGTCCCTGGGGCATAAATAAGCCCAGGAGTAGGGTTCCGTGCACACACCCTCCTTATTTTTGACATGGCCCCGTGGCCTGGCCCACCCCGGCACTTTATGAAAACAAGTGCGGGAGACCACGCTTGGTTTGTTTTCAAATGTTTTTGTCGCAGATTCACAGCCCCATCACAAATTGGTGGCAAAAAGTTTAAAAAATGTTTTCTTGCATTGGGGGGTCCCTCTCCGCACCAGAACCAAAGGGTTAGATTGTCCCTACCCTGGCCCCTTTTATTTTTTTAGTTTTTTTTCTTGGACTTCTCCTTGTCCTTCTCCTAGCCACTCTCTTCTATTGCATCTAGTCCTGCTCTTCATGATGGACCTCCTCTCCTTTTTCCTCCTCCTGCTGGTGATCAAGGTTGTCTTGGTTGTCTTTGGCCTCTTAGCTGTCCTCTTCCCACTACAGGCAATCTCCTTCTGGTCCTCTTGGTCCTGGCCTTCTGGTGGTTCTTGTGCTGGTCTTTCTACTACTACTTCTCCTTCTCTTCTTCCTGGTCCTTCTCTTTCTCCTGATTCTCCAGCACGATGTGGTCCCCACCTCTTAGTCCTCATCCCGTCCCTCCTCCTCTTCTCACTCATAATCTTCCCAGTTCTCCTTGCCCTCCTCCTCCTCATCATCCTGGTACTCATCTTCATCTTCATCCTCCTCCTACTTCTGATCCTAGTCTTTCTGGCAGTGCTGGTCCTCCTTTTCCTCCTGATGTTCCTGTTCTAATTGATCTTTTGTGGTTTCTGGGTCTTGCGGTCCTCTTAGAGAGCTGTCTTGGTCATGATCTGCCTTATTGTCAAGATAGCCATGTCTTACACCTCTTGATCGATCAGTCCTGTTGCTTCTGTTCGTCCTCGTCCCCATTCTATTCCTCCTTCTACTCCTCCCTCTCCTGGTCTTTCTGGTGTGGTTCTCTTGGTCTTTTTAGAGCTTCCCCTCCTCTTCCTCCTGTCCCCGTTGTCCTGTGGGTCATATTGGTTCTCCTGGTGTCCTCCCCTTCCCAATTGTCCTTGTCCTTCTACTTCCTCCTGATAATTGTCCTCTTTCTTCTCTTGGTCCTCTTCTTCCTACACCTGCTTCTTCTTTTCCTCCTCATTGTGGTCCACCTGATCTTAGTCCTCATGCTGCTGGTATGGGTTCTCCTGGTGGCTTTGCTCCAGGTGTTCATAGTACTGCTGGAGGTTCTGATTCTCTTTCACCTAATGGCCCTTCTCTTTCTCCTCATCTTCCTTTTCCAACACTACCTCCTGCTGGTCATCCCCATCCTCTTCATCTTCCAGAGCCTCTTCCTCCTCCTAGCCTCCCTCATCTTGATCCTCCTGGTCCTTGGTAGGTGTCCTGGAAGTCCTATTCTTCCTGATCCTCCTCCTTCTCCTCATCATCCTCTTGTCATTATTCTCCAGGTCCTGACCCTCTGGTTCTGGTTCCCTGGGCTTGGTTCTCTCTCTCCTTTGTCTTCCTCATTTTCATGATGCTCCTCCTCTGACTGGTCATCACCTTCTTCATCCACCTGGTTCCTTTCTTCCTCCCACTGAACACCCATTGCGTACCCCTTCTCCGCTTATCCTCCTTCAACCCCCCCAATGAAAGTCACCTAGTAATGACCACCCAGTAGGGGCGGAAAAGGGTGAATCAAGCCCGAGTAATCCTCCTTTTACTGCCCTGGATATACTGAACAGGAATTGTGCTGAAGTACTTGAGGACAGGTAACTTTTTTTATTTTATTTTTACAAGGTGAGGGGAATGCAGGAGCTTCAGGGCTGAAGCTTCCTTTTAGATACAGCTTTAGAAATACCTTTCACACCTTTATTGATTCTAATAAGGAGGAATATGAACACTTCGAGAGAAGCACCCCTGAAGTAACATTGCACTGGCCTCAGAGAAACACGCAAGAGCATGAAGCATGCCTAGAGACATGTGTTCATTGATTTTAAGGCAATGTTTGCAGTTGTTTATACAATGATTTCCAAACACTCTAGTAGGTACGATATGTATTATTTAAATAAGCATTGTTTTTTATCAACCTGAAACATGAAAAGCGGAGCAGACAGGGGCTGGGGATTGATGTCCGGATTCAGACGAAGTGACTAGGATTCCCTAGTCATTGTATTGTACTTATAAATTATTCTTCCTGCTGCCCGTTACAAAAACAATACATA
The DNA here is from genome assembly GCF_031143425.1 of Pleurodeles waltl. NCBI lineage: Eukaryota > Metazoa > Chordata > Amphibia > Caudata > Salamandridae > Pleurodeles > Pleurodeles waltl. The sequence goes on along the minus strand of NC_090444.1, from coordinate 81,037,010 downwards.
AGGTAAGCATCAGGCGAGGAGACTGGTCCTGTTGTATTAAGGAATCTTTCCTCATGCATAAGTAGCTAGGCTTCCTTATTGCCACTCACATATTTAGAAAACACAAAGTCAAAAAGCTCAGACTGGCTCCTACCAACTGAGTGCCCTCTGCAAAATCAAGCGCTGCCTACCACAACCACCTTTCAATTAATAATACAAATGATCAACCTCTCTCACATCAATTTCGACAATTCTGTACTCAATTTTCCTTACCAGAGTATCCTCTCCTCTCCCTAAAATCAGTCTTGCAAGGCCTCACCTTGCAGCTAGCAAATGAAGGTTTAAGCACACAACTGTCACACTCCTCTCCACTCACTCCTCTCTAAGCCACATCACCATCAAGGTTACATGGATTCCCTTTAAGGCTCCGACACTCAATAAATAAATGTAACTAACCAAGAAACTGACCATTTCAGGATTTAGCCCCATGGTTCAGTGCTACTTAGGCTTGGAGATACCTAAAGGTCTAAAAGGAAAGATTCTGAAAAAGGCATTTGTCACCTTTCAGCCAAGACTTTGGAGCTCAATTGTATTCTTCCTCTGCCAATGGCCACCCTCATACCTTTCAGGTATGATTCTCTACTAACATCTCCCCAACTAATTTTGCTATTGTAAGCCAAATTCAATGTGACCATGCTTATACTGTGTGCACTTAAATTCTTCCATCTGGTGCTTAAGTAAAGCCTTTTATTAACCTGTAGGGAGGAAGATTCTCTACATCCCTTTGCCCCCACTAAAAAGCCATATAGCGGCGTGGAAATGGTTCTATAGGTCCCAGAGCAAGCAAGAAAAGCATTCACCCACCTAACCACTCATTGAATAGTGTGGGCGTGCAGTCAACCAGAAAATCTGTGTGTGCCTGAATTATGGGGCTCAGGTACAGTGTTAACCTCAAAGTCCATGAGGTAATGTGTCCCAGAGATGAGATTCAAATCCAGTGGCAACTGGTGACCTTTAAAAGTAGTGAAGCATAATCTTTGGCTTGAATTCCAGTGAGCGAGTCTGACCTGTCAGTGGGTTCGGGGGTGGGACGGGGCCAGTCAGTCCCAATCTGACCCACTCACTCACTCTCACTTCATCTCACTCTGACACACTTATTCTCAGTTACTCTAACTCAGTCCCACTCAATCTCACTCATTCTCACCTAGCTCCACTCATTCTCAATCAATCTCACTCTGACTCACTTATCACTCAGTCTTACTCTGACTCGCCTAGTCTCACTCAGTCTCACTCGTTTTCACTTAGTTCTACTCATTCAGACTCACTCAGACTGTGACTCACTCAGTCTCACTCATTCTTAGTCAATCAGTCTTGCTTTGAGTCACTCCATCTCGCTGACTCGCCTTGTTTTAGTAAGGGGTGGGGCAGTGCATGGAGTCCTGCTACGCAGAACTTTGCAGTAGCAAAAAAACTCTGCTGCGCTACGCGGATTTCCACGGCAGGCAGAGTTCCCCGTTGCACCCATTCGCATTGCATTTTACATCGAAAGCAATGTGAAGTATATGTTCTGGCGTTCAAAATCGCACGTGAACAGCACCACGAGGTTCGCATGAGGGCGGCCCTCTTGTTTTTCATTCTGTTTATGGTCCTGGGTCTGTTTTTTCATCCCTCATTAACCTTTTCAATCCTCCACCCTTCTAATTAATCTACCCTCATTTTAATTTATTGCATTAGTGTGTCTTTTTGGGCCCAACTATTTTTCATTTTTTTTCATTTTTTCGTGCTTTCTGTGAATTTTTTTATTTTTGTTTATTTTTCCCTCATTTCTTCCTTCCTTCTCCTCCTGTTTCTTTTCTTCTTCACCCCAGCACCCAGCACCATGGCTGAGCAGGGTGGCGCTGGTGAACAGGGCAGCAACAGCGCCAGGCCTCCCTGGACAGCCAGCAGCAGCCGCCTACCTTATGCTTGGCAGCGCTGCCAAGAGGTGCAACCTTGGCCCATCTTTAGTGACGAGGAGGTGGCAGCACTGTTTTTTTATGTGCAGCGCCACCTCCCGTTCATGCTGGCAGCGGGTGGCAGGCCGGATAGCAGTTACTCCCTGTGGAGCATCGACTGCGTTGGGCTAGGGTGCGCCGGTGTGTCTGACGCACCACTCATGTCCAGCACACAACCGAGCAGCTGGGCAGATATAATTGACCGTGAGCAGGACCTGCTAGGCATTGAAATTCTGGGGCTTGGTGAGTACTAATGATATTATATGTTGTGTTTGTGTTTTACAATGCTAACTTTTTTTCTGAATAGCATGCTGCTCACACTCAGAGGTATATTATGTTTAGTTTACATTAAGAATATTATTATGTGATCCAGTTTGAGCTAGGCAGGTGTTCAGCACTACCTAATCGTATTCGTCAACTTATTATTTCTGAAGACTTTGCAATGTATACTCCTCTATCCTCCGGTCACCATAGTGAATTAGTGATATCAATGAGTTAATGTTCTTTGTGACTTTCCTTATCTAGCTCGTACAGACCCAAGTAGTTTCACAATGATGTGTATTCCTAGTATGCATCTATGCATTGCAAAAAAGGGAGACTGAGTTGGTCTATCTAGGGGTTGAGAAATGAGAATAGCATCAAAGATCATTCATTGCAATGTATTAATTCCAAATTTTGTTTGCTAATGAAATTTGGAATAGGGAGTTTAGAAGTTTAGCCAACTCAACAATAGTCGATCATACTAGTATCATAGGTGATCTGATTTAGATAACTATAGTGTTACTGTGTTTGCCTGTTATAATCATTTTGTGGAGATTAACTGTACCACTAATCTACTTTTTATCTTCTTTATTTTTTACTTCACCACCTAAGAGAAAGAAGAGAGGCACCACAGAGGCGGGTCCTGCAGGAGCTGGGGAGGCGCAGGCCACCAGCGCTAATGCTGCAGGCTCTGCTCCTCCCGGTAAGTCATGTTATTTAGTATTGGTATTATTTCCCTTACTTTTACCTCTGCCCACTATTATACTACTTTAATTTTGCCTTGTTTACTTTACTTATACTGTCTCCTTTTTTTCCAATTCCTCTATCCAATTTTAGTTTAATTCCTGTTATCCCTGTATTATCTTTTTTTTACTGTCGTTCATTGACCATTTGTATTCCAGCCCTTCATTGCGCTTCTTTGATTCCGAGTCATCATTATCGTAGGCTATAGCTCTGCCTTTCCATTACGCAAAGTTTTTGGTTAGCTTGACAACCTGGCTTTTCTAACACTGTGAACCAACAAAATGCCCAGAGTGATATTTTTGATAGAAGATACTGCAGTGCTAACCGAACTGTAACGATGTATTGCGGTTGCATTTTTTTATTAAAAAAATTAAGGGGAGGCGTACTCGCATTTAAAAACTGTATAATATTTTTTTCTAGCCACACTGACCACCAGTGGAGCCAGCTCAAGTTCCGCTGCAGGACCAAATGGAGCAGGGGGAGAAGCAACTGCAGGGACGGGCCGTGGTAAGTCACATTGCTTGCTTATTGACAATTACTATAATCAGTAGCTACAAGGGCGGCGGCGCGATCGTGAACCCCCCATGTTACATCTACAGTGGTGGTTGGGTTACTTATGGCCTCTTCTATCAGCAACTCAGCAAAAGCACACATAATGCACTCTAAAAATGATGGCTTGACTTGATGGAACCGGGAAAGAACTGAAGGTTCAAAGAAAGGGTGGGCGAAATGAACAAAAGGAAATGATGCATGGGTGGGTGAAAGGGTGCATGGGTGAGTATTGGGTAAATGGATGGATGGATAAAAGGATGATTGAAAGAAAGGGTGAATAGTGGATACTGAGTGGATAGATAATAGATTGTGAATTTTGGTGAAAGACTGGATGAGAGAAAGTAAAGCTTAAATGATGGTGGCTATGGGTGAATAATATAGCGGGAAGAATGCAAGGCTGATTGAATAATTGCTTGGATGCATAAACAAGGAAGCTTTTCTGTAGAGGGGCATGGTGCTCACCTACTTCACTTTATGTTTTATAGTTATCAAAGCTATGGTTCAAAGTGTGGGGTATTTTAATTTATGTTCTAATCCCTTGACTTACTGTATTTGTTAAACAAGACAGATATGTATCCCACCCATCATCATCATTCATCACCTCCCTCCCTGCCCATGGAATTTCACCACCCATGACCGAAGAAGTGTAGTATGGTTCAATTCGTACCTGCAGTGTTGGCTGTGCAATGTGTGTCTGCTTCGGTTAATGTACTATAACAAAGTTTTCAAAGCACTGCAAACCAAACACACAAGGTGTGTTGTTTTCCCTCTGCTCACTCAGTCACCTCTTAGTACTTCACTCCTTTATTTTTTCCTAAGTTCTTCCATCCCAGCCTGCAAAACAAACTGAAATATCTATTCTTAGCATGTGCCAAATTTTTATGGCTATGTGAAGTGCTTCCAAAATATATTTCATGGGTTCCCATAATAGATTTATTTTACGCAGGTTCAGATTTTTCCCTTTAGACTTTTGTTTACAAAGTGAGTTATTAAGCCAAAGCATAGGCACATGATGAATTGATGATCGCTGACACCCCTCTATTCTATAGCAAAAGCTTTTACCTATCCGCCTAATCCCTAGGCCTTACTCTGTCCTTTCCTTACTGCCCAGTGAATGAATTTGTTGGAAAGAATTTGTGGTGGTGGGCGAGGCCAGTGATTAAAGCAGGACTAGTGCCCAATTTGATTTCAAGTTTGACGTAGGAGATAATCTTTGACGAATGTGCCAAATACAATCTATATAGCCTGTTCCTTTTCCTATAGTGCAGTGCATCATTTTCCCTCGCCTATTTACGGCAGATAGGATAAATAATATATCTGCATTTTATACATGACATGTGAAGTATCTGATTTATTCATCTGTCTCTTTGGAATCAGGGTAGAAACTAAGTAAAAGGCATTTGGGAAAGAGCAGGGCCTTTGAAATTAAAGATAGATAATTGTCAACTACAGCTGCCCTAGCTGCAGACAGTAGCAAAGTACTCAAAGTGCTGACTAGCATGCCTCCATTAATTTAACACAACAACTTGTACTCCATAGTTCATAATGCCTTACTCATAAATGAGAGGTAATGTATGTTTATTTTCCCACTAAAAGTGTTGGTTTGGTTACTAGAAAAGCCTCTAAAAGAAAAAAAAATGAAATCACTGCTTTTTAATCTGGTGTTATTCTGCCTTAATTCTTTTCTACCTGACAGTCAGTGCTTTGTATCTGAGGCATGTGTGGGTAAACAAAAAAAATGGGTCCTGTGACTCTCCTAATCATAATCACATCTAATTCCAAAGTCCCTAAGGCACCAGCAATATAGTGCTACTGTGCCATCCACTACCTACTTTTGAAGAAGTGTTTGTTTAGATCATTGTTTATAGTTTGCCTTTTTTATCTTTGTTTTTCTCGATATAGCTACTGCTGCTGGATGACCACCGACCAGACAGGAGATAGTGACCTGTCTGTGGCGGCAGAGGCTGGAGAACATCCAGGCCAAATACCAGCGGCTGGTGGTCCTACAGGAGAAAGTGGGTAAAATAACTGCCTCGGACCCTGGACCCAGCTCAGCGGCATTCCAGCAACATTCTCCAGCTTTCCAGCCACTACATTGCTGACACTGCTGCCAGCTGTCAGGGTCTCTGACTGCCACTGCTGCCACCCCCTCCTGCTCAGACAGGATTTTCCAAATGTGTGTCCTGCAGCAGCTCAACTGCATTGAAAGCCAGCTAGGGAGCATAGAGCAGAGCCTGGGCCAGCTCCAGACCCATATGGACAATGCCCTTTTCTAAGCCCTTTTTGTAGTTTTTTGTTTTGGTGGGAGGGACTTGTTGTGGGTGGAGAGGGGGGGAAGGAGTTTGGACCAGGTTCACTTTGGACTTTAGATAGACTTTTTGGGGACAGGGCTACTTGTTTGGGTGGAAGGGTGTTTTTTTTGTATTTGGTAAAAAATAAAAAGAGAATATATATATCGTACTTGGTTTATGCCTTAAATATGTATTTTGGTGCTTTAGTTTGCACTGCTGTCTTTTAGTGCAGCCTGTTTTCTAAATCTGCTAAAACAAAGTGTATGTCATTTACATACACCCTAGCACTACTGTCCTCTGCTACTATATTGACCACTAGGAGATGACTGCCATTGCCTAGTTTGCCTATAAAAACCTAGATACACAGAGACATCTTCTTCAGTAGGAGTTAATTACTAACTAAACAAGTTAACTTCAATCCATAGTTCTTCTATTACCTGAATAGATGAAGCGAGGGAGTCTTCTTACTGCAGGGTTTTTCCCAACAACCTAACGGGGTGGTAGGTAGTGGTAGTAGCAGGCTAACAGGGAAGAAAAAAGATGCCACTTCCCCAAGGCAAACTCCAACTGCAGGATTAATCAAAGGGTAATCCATCAATGTCAACTAGATTGAAAGAAAGCAGAGAGTTAGTGGGTCATATTATATCATATCTTTAAGAAGACTGAGACCAAACTACCACAATGACAGTATTTGACACACAACAAAGAAGACCTGATATGATAATAAAAACTAGCAATGTCAACTTCTTCTGAGCAATGGTGAGAGCTAGTATTTAAAAACTAAGCTTAGGAAATGAAATCATGGAGTCAGGAGAACTTGGTTCATCAGAAGAGTGGTTGGACAATGTTAAGCATTTACGCAACACACAACAGGCCTTAATGAGGATGTTGATGGAGACGATGTGGAACATTGCTCAGGTAATAGAAGGTCATGCAGAGAGTTGGTGTTGCTTTCACCACACCCGCCCCAGCAAGTGTGTGATCCATTTATGGTGTAAAATTTAAATGCATTGCAAACAATCCTTCTGCCCTAAAGAGACCCAAGATAGTATATCTCTAAATGTTATATCTTCTAGATTTGAAAAATACAAATTATGGAGGATTGAAGTTAACTCACCCAGTTTTTAAAATTATGATTGTGTAAAGGAAAATTATACTGTATTGCCGGATTGGACGGTGCCTATCCATTCTTCTTGGAATATCTGTCACTCTTGGGTTCCTGGCTGAACCTGTTCTGTAGGTAAGCTGGAGACCTGAGCTTTTGTCCGTGCAGGAGAGGACTAAGAAAAGACCTGTGTATAGAAAAAAACAGTAACTGTATTATAGAGTAAAGGAGGAGGACAAAAGGAAGCAAGGTGAGCTTCATGAGGAGTCAGGAGTGTATCAAGAAGACTTAGAGTCTGAGCAAGAACATAAAGAGGAGTTTCACATTTGAGCCAGCAATGCAGCAAACACACACTCAGCAGCATTTCCCACATCAGTGCACTTCTCTCCAGTCCACAGAGCTGAGTGAGCACTAGGCCTCAGACTCTTTGCCATCATCATTTCCCTTTAAAGTCAATAGCTTTCTCTGTCTAGCTGTTGAGGTAGCCCTGCCCTGAGTCCGCCCATCCTCCTCATACAGATTCGGAGGAGCTCCATCCTAGTCCCAAACCGAGTGAGGTAGACCTGTGTTGTTAAGTGTACTGTGTTAAAGAACAAATAGAGAAACAGAACGGGACTATTTTGTGTAGATTTGTGTTTGGTAACTAAAGTAACTGGTCTGGTCTGAGGAACCAGAAAAAAGGAGTAGACCCTGCATGTAAATTTCTGTAACTCCCTCCCTCACTTTCAGCCACCACATACAACATCAATCATTACTCACAATCACTCAGTATATCACCACTCATTGGTGCAATAGTCAGTAGTAACTTCAAGCATGTGGTTGAACAAACTATTATCTCCTCCATTGGTAGCAGCTAGCAACACATTGGAATTTGGCATTGGCAGTGGCAGTCTTTTAGTCAGTGATCTTCTGGGGGGCAGCCCTGCTAGTTGATGTAAAAAAAAAAAGGATAGGCAATGGCATGTGAGAGAGGCAGGTATTGTCTCCAATGTCCCGAAAGAAATGTGGGGGCTTCTTCATTGCACATGGGTCCAACTCCAATCCGGCCATCTAAGAATATGCAGGGCAGCTTAAATCTGACACAAACATAATTTTACACTAGCAATCTTGTTTTTGCAAAGAAAGAAAGAAAGAAGTTCAATGAGAAATAATTAAAAAGTTCTATGGTGGCACAGGCATACTCACTCTGGGAAGTAAAGTTGTTCTCAAACTCAGGTGGTTCGCCCAGAAATTGGCCAGCAAACACACTTGATCCTGACCAATCATCCCCTTCTTCCTCCTGTGGTGTTTTGGGAACAGTGCAATTAGGTGGTATAAAAGTTAATCTTTCCATGTTTTGAGGTGAGATTGGTCCTTCTCACTGTAACAACTGTGCCAGCTGCACTGAACACATGTTCAGCAGACAAGCTGGCTACCGGACAAGCCAGATAACTTATTGCCAGCCTGCTGAGCTCTGCCCTTTGGCGAATCTTCCCATACCAGTACACCAATGGGTTATGATCCACATATACCTCTTTTGGGTCATCCAGATACTCCTGGAACATCCTCTGAAGTGTCATTGGTGCTGCCACTTGCTCAACATCTTTTGCATTCACCTCTGCACTGTACTTAAGACCTGGCACTTGAAACCAAGCCAATGCAGAGGCTGGGTCCAGCACTAACATTTTTGCCAGCTTCCCATTGTACAATGTGCCATTTGATGGTTGTGGTCATAGGGCCCCTCCTGCCTAAACATACCTGTAATTGTACTCTGGATTTTCTTCTTTTGTGGGGTTACTGTCACAGGTGACCTTTGAGATGTAGATGGTGTTAGACTCAATGTGCATCATGGTGCAGTCACCATATGCTTTGGAGCCTCCATCTGACTCTGAGTCTTCCTGTGCCATTGTGAGGTCACTGCGGCGGCTGATTCTGGTGCACTGCTGGAGATAGAGCTGCTTTGTGTGAGGATGTCACTCTCTTCTTCTTCACCTTCCACCATGAATTGACCAGTTGTAGCTGATGTTTCCTGGCTCTCCCCACCTTCACCACCACAACCACGTTCAGCAGTTTTTTTTAAAGTGCTCCATCCACTGGATTGCATGATGTTTTTTCATATGGGTTGTCTTGCCTCCAGTACTATAATGTGAACCAGGCTTACCTTGATGAACACTCGCATGGCAAATGGAGCATATTGCAATGTTCTCCTCCTGTCTGCTAATTGTAAAAAAGTCCCAAACTAGGGCAAAGTACTTTCTTAGTGAGCCACTGCCAATGCCTGAAGAAGCACTGGAGGTAGGTGGATGTGTCGATTGCTTCTCTGCAGTGCATACTTCTACTGATGTACGTGTTGGTGCAGCTCTCTGCTGGGGCCTTAGAAATATGGGATCTGGCAGTGCTGCCTGTGCCACATCCCTCGGAGCAGGTTGGATAGTAGTGTCAAACTCCTCTGTGCCAGCTTCCACAATGACTGGCTCGTTGTCATCATCCTACTCATCAGCATACCCTTCCATGAGTCTAAGGCTTTCTGGAACTTTTCTTTTCCCTTTCCTCTCCTGGTGTCTGCCAGGGGTCCACTCCATGTTGTTATCATCATCATCAGAAGTCAATCAATCAATCAAGTGATTTCTTAAGCGCACTACTCACCCAGTAGGGTCTCAAAGCGCTGGGGGGGAGTATTGGCTGGTTACTGCTCGAAAAGCCATGTTTTTAGGTGCTTTCTAAATGTTAGTAGGTCTTGGGTCTTGCATAGGTTTGTGGGGAGGGAGTTCCAGGTCTTGGCGTCGAGGTAGGAGAAGGATCTACTGCAGGAGGTGGTGCGTTGGATGCGGGGGACTGTGGCGAGGGCGAGGTCGGCGGAGCAGAGCTGGTGAGTAGGTATTTGGAAGTTTACTCGTTTGTTGAGGTAGGCCGGTCCGGTGTCGTGGAAGGCCTTGTGAGTGTGGACGAGGACTTTGAAAGTGACCCTTTTGTTGATGGGCAACCAGTGTAGGGATCTGAGGTGGGTGGATATGTGTTTGTGGCGAGGGAGGTTGAGGATGAGTTGTGCGGCTGCGTTCTGGATTCGCTGGAGTTTTCTTTGGAGTTTGGCTGTGGTCCCAGCATAGAGGGCGTTGCTGTAGTCCAGTCTGCTGCTGATGAGGGCGTGGGTGACCGTTCTTTTGGTTTCAACGGGGATCCATCTGAAGGTCTTGTGAAGCATGCGAAGGGTGTTAAAACATGAGGATGAGATGGCGTTGACTTGCTGGGTCATAGACAGCGATGAGTCCAGTATGAAGCCGAGGTTGCGTGCATGGGTGGTGGGCGTTGGGGCAGACCCCAGAGTGATGGGCCACCAGGAATCGTCCCATACTGATCTGTTGGAGCCAAAAATGATGATCTCGGTCTTCTCCAAGTTCAGTTTGAGGCGGCTTGCTTCCATCCAGTTGGCGATGGCGTGAAGTCCAGTGTGTAGGTTGGTCTTAGCAGTTGCGGGGTCCTTCGTGAGGGAGAGGATGAGCTGAGTGTCGTCTGCGTTGAGGCCGTAGGATTGGACGATGTTGGCGAGCGGTGCCATGTAGACATTGAGGAGGGTGGGGCTCAGTGAGGATCCCTGGGGGACACCGCAGATGGTCTTGGTGGCTTTAGACAGGAACAGGGGGAGGCAGACTCTTTGGGTTCTTCCAGAGAGAAAGGATGTGAGCCAATCCAGGGCTCTGTGGTGGATTCCGGAATCGTGGAGGCGTGTGCGAAGGGTGTGGTGACAGACTGTGTCGAAGGCTGCGGAAAGGTCAAGGAGGATGAGGGCAACGGTTTCACCTTTGTCTAGCCTGCTCCTGATGTCGTCGGTGCAAGCGATAAGGGCGGTCTTGGTGCTGTGGTTCTTGCGGAAACCAGACTGGGAAATGTTGAGTAGGCTGTTGTCCTCCAAGAAGCGAGATAGTTGGATGTTGACTATCGTCTCGATGACCTTTGGAGGGAAGGGGAGTAGGGAGATGGGACGATAGTTTTTAAGGTCTTCGGGGTCGGCTTTGGTCTTTTTGAGCAGGGCGTTGACTTCAGCGTGTTTCAGCAACGGAGTGTAGCCACTTAGCCCATTTAGAGGAGCCGCCACTGTTCAAAACAGCATTTAAAAAACCAGTCAATAAAGGACTGACTCTAAAAGATAGTTTGAGATCAGAAAATTTGGAAACAAAAAACATGATGGCTTTTTATGAATTAAAGTACAACTCTGAAACTCAGGAAAATGCAGATGCAGCATTGAATCAATAAAGGTACATAGAAATCAATTGCCATAAAGGCTGTCAGATATAGGGAAATACTAAAATGTGCAAAATTATAAAATAAAGAATATAGACTGAATTGCAAATAATCCGGTAAATCAATAGAAAATCTAGGTTGTATCCCTAGAGGATCAGGAAAGAGGCACCAAAGAATCTGTCTCACCCTGTCGGGCGAGCTGTATGCGTGGCATGCCGACGGTGCAGTCCCTTTAGGGACGGGGAGCGTGTAGCCTTTAAGTCTGCACACTGCACCGTGACGACTGCTCATCGTCTGCGACACTCTAACCCCCTGTACCTACCTGCTCTAATGTCCTGCTTATCCGTTGGCGTCTGTGTCAGCATTTTCTCGCTGCTCAAGTCGGCATCCTCCTGCCTACTTTCTCCAGTCCTTTGTCCCGAACGCTCTATGTTCGCCATTCTTCCAGAATCACAGCGGGTTTGTCGAGCTTTGTCTTCCCTTACAGAGTATGTGATGGACTTCATGGCGACCTGCAAAACAAAAAGGAACATCATGTAAAACTGTAATCCCTTTGCGCTGGGTATCATTATTAAGTCATTCTACTAAATATAAAATAATACTTATCAGATGGATTATTGTTGAAACTAACTGTTGTTGCTTGAAGGAACTGGTGAATTCAACCATTTTTGGTTTTCTAAAAAGGAAAAGAAACATATTATTATTTGTACAAGGTCTGATGAACTTATGAACACTGATAATGCGAGGTGTTTATTGCTGACTTTATTTCATTAATGGCATTTGAAACTAAATCATGAACTTGTTACACACTTTACAGAAAGTCAGTTGTTTGAATAAGTAGAAAAGTACTTAGAACTCCAGACTCTAGACAACCTAGGTAGGTGTTAAAAGGTAAATGTTCCGTAGTCATATATATATATATATATTGTATATGCATTTTTTTTTAATGGTTCACATGAATTAACAGTTCTAAATTCTGTTTTATAGATATAGTGAATACCAGTTAAAAGGAACCTCTTGCTCAACTAAGGAGGGAGGGACATTAGGTAAGGTGTTAGTGGGCCACATTATTCTAGACGTTCAATTTTTTAGATGTTCTAAGCCCTAAAGTCTTGATATCTATTTTCTAAGCTGAAAAGACAACCCCAATGTCATCAAGTGGGAATCTGGTGTCTGCCTCGATTAAGCTCCGTCCCAGTGGGTCAGGCTTGACCATTTTAGTAATCTGCTTTGCTCACAGGGAAGTAGGGGAATTACTTCATGTGCATTTCACTCTTGTGAAAAGGTAATAGTCTGACAGTCCTGACACCCCCCAAATTTGAGGGTTTAGATAGCTAATTTGGGCATAGAAAAGTATGTAAACTGCAAAATCAGCATGGTGTAAACATCGTTATAACAAATCCCAATTTGTATTTTTAAAACGTCTCATAACCCAGCCATTTTAACACTAAGCCACTTCATGACTATTGATTCACCAGTTCTAACTTAATCTCATCCAGAGGTGTCAGAACAAACAAATTCTGTAAACAACAGTAAGCAATTGTGAATGAATGCAATACAGTGAGCAAGGATGAAGAGCCCTAGAAGTGTTCCTCCAGCATGTTCTTCAAGAGCAAGAACAACATGTCATGAAAATAAACAGTCCGCATTGGACGAGAAATATAAACAGAGAATGAACATCAAGATGCAGCATCCATTTTAAACAAGTTGGCGTTCAGGCCTAACTAAGCCCTGCAGTTAGCCTAAGCCAGAAAAGCTTTAAAATACATCAAAATAATTTTGTTTCAATTGAGATAGCTCTATTTCAATACACATGTGATTTAAGAAGCAGAACCGCTAGTGTTAACGCACATTTCAGTTTAAGCACAAAACGCTTCCTTAGTAGTAAAAGACAGCCATAACTGTGGCTCAGAAGGCCCCTCGTGAGAATAGTCTCTGTACCACTGCACCTGCTGCACTGGTAGCAGCTATGCCCATGTGACTGGCTGTGTGACTTTATAGCAGGAGCATGTGAGATGTGGTGTGTTCCACTACATAGGGTCTGTTTGTGAGAGTCTGTGCAGAAGAAATGTATGGGCGTTGCTTCGACAGAGACACAGGTCGGGTGTTTGTGTTTAGTAGATGTATGTGCATTTGACAGAGCATGTCTGTTGTGTGAACCAGACCAAATCTGTGTGTACTCAGTGTGTGTCTGTGTCAGATCAAGTAACTGCATAGAGTAGATTTATGAACATGCTTGTGTACATGTTAACTATTTTCAAAAGTGTGCAGTAGATGTGTGTGACAGACTGTGTGCAGGCATGTGTCCTCTTGCAGGTGAGCAGTGTATGGATCTTACACCACCCTTTACCACTTTGTTTAGGTTCCATCCCAGGTATTCCTTTGTAAATGATGCTTGAAACCGACATTTAGTAGGTTTTAAATTGATTACAATTATTCGCAGACAGGTGAACTATCATATTTCATGATTTAACCAGACATAAAAGCTGGCAATTACTCCAACTTTACTCATGAGACAGATTTTTTGCAAGTCCACAGTGCTCTTAATCTCACACATTTGAAAATCTCAAACCTGTGCTTCAAAACCCCAATCGCTTAGAGGTGCTTAGGTTTGCAGTGTTCACTGCGTGTATTAACTCACTCACTATGGGCTTGAATTGAGGAAAGTGGCCACTTTAGCACCCCCTAACGCTACCATGTGTGCGCCGAGTGTCGCCCAACGCTGCCATGTGTGCACCGTATCTAAGATACGTTGCACCAAGGTGGAAGTTAGGGAAAACAGCGTCAAATCTTTTGATGCTAGTTGGGAGCTTTGCAGGACTAGCGTCAAAAAATGTTGCACTAATCCTGCAAAGCCAATTGAAGCCCATTGAAAACAATGGGAGCCTCCTTTTAACACCTGCTCTGAGCAGGTGTTAAAAGTGCTGAAACAAATGACACAAAGAAATCTTTTTGAGCCATTTTTTCGGCCTCCCTACGGGGGAACGCCCCCATAGCATAAATTATGCCTGGCGCAGGCATAATTTAGCACAAAGGGTTACAAAGTGGTGCAATGCATGCATTGCGCCACTTTGTAAATCTGGCGTGGCGATTTTGGCCTCGTTCGGCCACATTAGTGTAAAAAAGATTACGCTAATGTGGCACAAGGATGCACTACGGTCTCTTAAATCAGCCCCTATGTATTCTCTGTGGTTTCAGCTTCTCTGTAGGAGTGTACCTTGTAAGTGCCTACTGACATGTTAGTCTGTTTTTCCCTGGTCTCAATAGATGCACAGCTGGAGGCATGGGGAGAATGGAGAGAGCCGAGTATGGATAAAAGGGGATGGGAAAGAGATCCAGGATAGTTGTGCTGCCCAGTGCTCTGTCAAGGTAAATATTAAATCTAAAAAATAGATGCACACTGGAAGGTTGTACTTAAATATACTTTTTCTGTTAAAAGTGTGTCATACAGTATCAGGTGCCCAATGCCCATTGGGCTAAAACAGATTTTCAGTATTTTTCCCACTTTGTATGTGTTTTGTACAGTGAAGAGTTGGGAAACTGTGGACATTTTTAAAACATGCTCCACCATTACGACTGCCTTGAGGCAATGTGAGTAGATGGGGATTTGCCTTATTTTGTCCTACTTTCCAATGCAGACCAATCTCAGGGGGGACATTTCGAACCAACTGGACTCTCCGCAGATCTGCCAGTGGGAGACGCTCATGGCCTGCACCGTTCAGGCAGAGGACTGTCCTCCCTGTTTACAGATCCCCCCCTGCCTGGCCGGGATTTCTGTGCTGTGAGGGCAGCCATCATGGCCCCCCCCTTCAGAGCACTGCAGGTTTGCTGAGCAGAAACCATTTTATAAAACACCCACTCTGCAAACTTCTTTGTAATGAGAAAATCAGCTCAAAGCAGAAGCTTATTTTCTCAATACAAAACACAGATTGCCAGACGTGCAGAAAGCTTTCTACCTGTGTGTGTGGGGGGGGGGGGTGGGGGGCATTTTACCTTTTACCTGCCTATATCCACCTTGTCATGGCTCTGTTATGTTACTTCTCTTGCTGCTTCCTTTATTTGGAATGCACACCACCTTGGCCTGTGCAAAACAGATGATCATTCTCTGTTTAGGAAAGCTCTTAAAATTCATGTGGTTTATTCAATATTTTATTTTATTTTCTGATATAGTTAGTAAGTTCATAGCCAAGATGCCTTAAGGTATTCATTGCACTTTACAAATAACAACTCATTGCATTTCTTGCATGTATTTAGTGGGTGCCTTCAGGCACTAAATGCAGGACCGGTTATATTTTTAGAAGAAATTGAGCAGAAATGATGTTTGTGGCCCTTGTCCTTTGGCGATGTAGCATTACTACCTGGGTGTTTTGCACCTGACCTATGGGTAGAATGAGGGATAGCTCTGCTATTTGAAGCCTGAATGTATAATTCATGTCTCACCGGAGGCATATCCCTGCTACCTAAAGCAAACCCTTCTATGATCGGTTTCTCAGAGTACATTATAATAGAGGTGTAGACTTGCTTTATTGCATACCTTGTGTCTTTTTTCTCTGAGATGTTGAATGTGCAGAGGAAGCATGCTAGCACTCCTCTTATGTAGGGCTTGCATCACTGTGCCCTTCAAGGGTGTGTGGTTTGGCAGCACAAAAGCTGAAAAACTTTATTCTGCTGTCAAACTAAGCTTGGTGTTGTCAAAAGCAGCATAACAGTGATATTGTGTACAATACTTTACCAATAAACAAATGTAATGCACATGAAAACATACTACTTTGTGCATTAGTTCTTCAAGTGTTGCAATGACAACCTGGTAACCATGTTATGTGCCTGGTTTCTGTTGTATGCTCCATTCAAGGCTGTTGCTTTCTCTAACAAGACCAGACTAATTGTTATAATTAGAATAGACATTTAGGAACAGCCTATAGAGATAATTTAGTCATTCTTCTCAAAGGAAGTTTGAAGAAATTAGTGACAAATGTTGCATTTTGTATTACAGATTTATTCTGCAGGATTTAAAAACACCACATATTTTGTGGATTTGACACTTTATGTGGCCTTCAGAGCAGAATTGAAAGCATGTTTTATCAATATAACATCTGCTATCAACAGGCACAATTTCTGCTACTCTTTAAGTGACCTCGTGTCAGGACATTCACCATTGACCACACATTCTATATGTTCTGGAGCTTGAAGGAATGCTGGTATTATTTGCATGCATACTATTAGAGTTATTTCAACACAACTACTTTTTTGACAGTTATTTAGGCCTCTTGGCCTCATTCATCTCATATGGTAACTGCTCAATGTGGGGTGCAAACAACTATTTTGTTTTGATTTACAGCAGCACAGATTCCTGGCAGAGGCGGCAGTAATGCCAACTACCTATTCAATCGCAGGTGGAATGGAAATTAGGAATCATACCTACGACTTGCCAGTCACACGCCCTGAAATCAGGTGTGTGAAATCAATAAGTTCAATATTCTGAGGCATGCACATGTGTGCAGCGTCATACAAATGTATGTTGCAATGTTCCAATGAGCAGACTTAAGCAGAACCATTGAGCAACAGTCAGACAGGAGCTTCTTTCTGAAGATGAAATTAAAAATATTTCATTTTATCTGAAGGAACTGTTAAAAAGCATCATTGCCTCGACATAGACTTGCAAAACATGGTTCTGAAGTGCTTTGTGTTGACACTGGAAGTTGGAAGATGAAGCTTTTTAGATGTGAAGATCTGTCAGTAGCCCACAAACATTATAAAATCCAAAAAAATATGTTTGTTATAATCCTATCAGATTTGCCGAGTATGTTTAAAATCAAGAATTTAATACTTTATTTTTTTTGTATTGGCTCAAAGGATAGTTGTGCCCAATTGTTTGAATTGTCAGGTCCACCTCCATTGGTGGACCTGTTAGCATCCTCTCACCCCTGGAGCTGTATCAGTGGTTGTTTTATAATAAAGGGTAGCCAAAGCCAAGTTTAAAGATCACATGTCCTGGAACACTGTTTCTGAAAGGCTCAGAAGCAGAGCCGAAGGTGGGAGAGCTTTAGCTCCCTTTGGAGTGATAATTGAAAGCTAGAACGTGATGCTGGTGGCCGGATGATCTCATGGTCCTCATCGCCTGGTACTCTGGCAGTGCTGTTGCAGCCACTGCTCCCTATCTTTCCATGTTGTGCCTTCTAGGATAGCTCTTCTTGGATTTAGTTCTGAGTCATAACAAATTGTATTTATGAATAATTCTCTTGTCCACCCACAATGGCACCAATGTTTGCAAGGTTGGGATGAACCAACCATTTATCATGTCTTATATTGTTAAATACTTCACAAACAAACCCTGCATTAGTTGTGTTGTGAAAGTGTTCTGCAGACATATGGTCTGCTTGGCCTTTTTCTCCTTTGTCCTTCCTTGCAGGACTTTTCTCCTTGTCCAGCACAATAAGTTGTAGTTAGGCTCCCCATAATGGCTTATGGTGTCCCGGTTAGCCTGTCTCTCTACTTCTCTTTGTCTCGTCTTACTCAGTTTCTTATTCTGCTGTTTAAAGCTCAGAGGTACTATGACATGTTTACACACTGGGAAAACACATGGTTTGAATGTGGCATTTGTGTGGAGGAGGAGCATTCAAGCAGTCAGGCAAGCATGTAGGTGTGTGTTGTAGGATGTATTTTCCCTGATCTGCTCTTGACAGCCTAGGCTGACCAAAAATCGTATTGAAATTTACATATACAGTTCTGTACTATTTTATATTAGGGCACTTAGAAATCTTTCTAATAGCTACACCTGTACCAAAATTCTGTAAGTAGCAGGTTGACCTCTCAACTTCATTGCGCTAAGCAGCTTTACTGCATTGCCCTCTAAACAAACGTTCTCTAAACGTTTAAATATGCAAGGTCCACAAACCTATGTTTATAACATACAGAGAACATATGTGCAGATATGGATTATGCAAGCCACACATGCTCATTCGCAAGTGTTTGAATATTTCAAGACTAGCACTTCGGATTTTATTTTATTCTATAGCTTTTCAACCAAGTTCTTTACCAAAGCATTCGGTAAAATGCACATGTTGCCCTCTAGTTTTCAAAATTCTACATATCAGCAATCTCATCTAAAGAAAGTGAGATTCTTCTTCCCAACAAGCGGCTTCAGACCTGCTGCTCAAGCCCTCATACTCTCGCATCTATCACCTCCCAGGCCCAAGATTAACCCTTTTTAAGGGCATCCTACACGCCACAGCACATACACACTGGCAGCTGGTAACCTTTCAAAGTGGGGGAGGGGACATAAGCGTTGGGGGTGATTTTGACTCTGCAAGCGAGCAAGTCCAATGAACAAAATGGGGTTTCGGGTGGGGTGCAAAATGGGCTGGAAGGTTTCTCCAGTATTTTAAAGTGAAATTTGATAAAGAATTTGTCGTCTTCCCTTCTCTCACATTTGCTTTATCCCCTTCTCTGCCTCCACTCTTCTTTCGTCACTTCTTCAATCTTACTCATCCCTTACTGCCTCTTTCTGTTTTCCCTCCCTCGTTTCTTTTGTCTCTTGCTCCCTCTTTTCTCTTAATTGGTCAGCTCTTTCCCCTTGCTGTTTCCCCTTTTGTTACACTCCTTCCCCCACCTCTCTCCATCCTGTCTCCCACATACTGCCATCTTCTTCCCTCACTGCTGACATCCTCTCTCCTCCCATTGTGTCCACTGCACACTGGACAAGTGTGTTCATTCTGTGGAGCGAGTAGAAGCGCTTGGCATCAGCCACTAGGCGCTCACTGTAGTTAGAGTCTGTAATTGTAGGTCTGTGTGAACAGGCCCAGGAATAGTTTGTGCAGTTTTATTCCTGTTGTCCCTGCACAGTAGCCATCTGAAGTGCTGATTGGGTTGCATAGTGACATAACTTTTAAGCCCACACCTTATGTAAAACCTTTTTGGTTGCATCTCTAGTTTGTGTGCAGTCATCACATGGGATCGTCACAGATTTGAGGTTACATCTGAAAGTAAATGCCTGAAGGAGCAACCTCGGATTGAAGGCAGCAAATGGGATGTAACTGGGACAACTTGGCCAGTCTCTGTGATATGCTGAACAATGATATTTAAAGGTGAGAGTATTACACACAGCAGTGATGCTGTGTGCTGACCCACGCTGTGCCATGTACGGAATTATAGTCGGTAAATTAGGACTCGCCTTGCTTCATAACAAATTCTAACTGCTCAGCCACTGTTTGAGTCAATCAGAAAATCTTGATTTTTTTGTTATCATTCATATTCAAAAGCCAGACTTGGTTAAACACAGAGATGTCTTAAGGCCTGGGCAAAGTGGGCGCTGGCCCAGGGTCCCAGCTTTCAGAGGCTCCCTGATAGAGCCAGCTCTGTTCTGCAGACAGTCTTGCCTTGATGACCTTGAATAATTCTTAAGCAGATTGTTTTATACGCTGTTCTCCTTTAATATATTGCTAATGTAGGAGATATGTGGGTTTATATTACAGACAGTTTGCACATAAATGTTGTTTATGTTTCATGCAACATTCATAAAAAAAATGTTTCTTTTAAATCAAAACAGTACCTCACATGAGAGAAATGGGAAGGTGTGGCAGCGATAATTTACAAAAATATTAGTGGCTTGCTCCTGTGTTACAATATTGAAAACACAGTCCCTATCCCGGAATATTAGGTGTAAACAGATTAAGAATTTGAACAAGTGTGCCTGTGCCCTGGCAGTGACCTGGCCAAAAGGGACATGACAGAGGTGAAATGGGATCATAAATTCATAGCTGTTCTGAACAGGGTCCCCGAAAATACATTTGGCCCAGGGCACCCAAACTCCTTAAGATGTCCGTGGGTAAACATTTCATACAGGTCAACCCTGTGGCAACTAAATCTTGTTCTTGGTTAATAGCAGGTTCAGCCCATCCTTAAGGGCGAGGGACACTGTTCATGTTCAGGTCAGACAGACAGACACTAAATGCGCAGGTACCTGGCTGCCTGAGCTGAACTTTGCGGAGCTGAAGATTTCAAGGTCCCGAGGGTGTGAACGCCCCAACCCAGCAAAGGGCTTATAGGTCCTTCCCCTCATAATGATGGGGAGCATGTCAAAGATATACTTGGACATGGTCACTATAGATGTAAGCTCTGAAATGCCCAGAGCCGACTGTCCATCAGTGATGCTTGTCACAGAGTGGGGTGGGGTCAGTAGTCTCACTACCCCAATCCTACTCTGTGGTGAGTAAAGAACTGCTGTCTCCTCTTATTGGTTCAACCAGTCAAAATCCTCCAGGAACCACGTGGCTTCCCTCCCACCACCGAGATCCCAGCTGTGGCCGGAACATTTGTTTTTTTTAATGTTTGGTACCTGCATGCATGTGTATATGTATGAATATGTGTGTATTTTTTGGATGTGTGCTTGCTGTGAATGGGTTTGTGCATGCGTATGTGCTTGTAAATGGTGCATGTATGTGTGCACGCTTGTGAATGCATGGGTGTGATTGAGTGTACATCGAGAGGGGAGAGTATGAGTGTGTGTGTGGGCCCCCCACTGCTCAAATTACCGACTGCCACTAGTCAATGGGAAAGAGGATAGCTGAAGACCTTTTCTTTTTTTCCCATTTAGGCAAGTTATTTATTACTCACTGAACCCCAAAGAGGTTATGCTACCAGGTTAATCCTGTATCCAATATCCTAGCTGTAAAGGAGTGTTTAAGTGTACTGTTGGCTTTGTTCTGCAATACGGTTTGATTCCAGGTGGAATGTTAGCGCATAAAACAGCCATACTCCCAGAGCAGACATAACATCCATAAGCGGCTTGATGGCGAATGAAGGACCATTGTCTGAATGAAAGGTATGAAGCACTTTTTTTGCTACTGTGCACTTTTAGTCTTTTATGACCACTCGAGCAGTGGCAGTCTTTTGTTGGCAAACCCAAAGGAATTCAAAGCACGAGTCAACCACAACCAATCTATATATTTATATCGATTAATCCTTGAGAGTAGCTCGACATGGTCAAGTAAAATTACCCCAAAGGGTTTATCAGAGATAATAAGCGGAGTCTATGCTGGTCTTGCAACAATTCAATGCTTCACATATTTTTGTGAGCTTTGATAACTATGGCCACCAGGATTGTTGCTGCAGCACTGGTACAGTAGCTCTGACCCAAGCATGCGCTGAAGCTATCCCTGCATGAGCTCTACTAATTAGTACTAAACTATACTGCTCATCTCCTACTCCAGATATAAAAACCATCTGAACATTATCTTAAATTGGGGTGTAGGAATATTTAGAGGGCAAACCAGCAAGAGAGTTTCCCTTCCACCAGTGCTTGCATTGCTACTTAAATGTCCAAAATATTCTTAGTTTATGATCAAGTTACAGCAACAACCTTCGAGGTTTGTACCACTGTTTTTGCAGCCAAATTTGCTGCATAGTTCCCTTTAGCATGACTTCCTTCACTTTTATGGGCCACGGTGTGTCATACATGGAACAAAGAAAGCTTGTCTTGTAGAACAGATACCATTCTCCAAAGTTGCTTAATTTGTATTAACTTCCCTTTTGAATCTGTGAATCTGTTTTAGCACCAATGCAGGAAATCTACATTATATCCTTGAACACAGAATGCTGAATCCGTAACAATAACTCGAGGAACTAACAGATCAGCTTTCCGAAGAGCAAGTAATATTGCATCTATTTCTGTAAACTGTGCAATGGAATCACCCAATCCTTTAGTGTGTGCGCGCTGTGCTTTAAAGTAGCCATCTTCAAAAAATCCCTGCACTGTGGCACAAGCCACAGAGTACTTCTGTTTATTGTGCAGAGCTGTCCACGTAGAACATGCTCTCGTACTCATGTACAAGTAGTGCGTTCAGAGTTTGTGGAATATTTTGTGAGTATTGGAAAAGTTCTTGATATATGAAACTATCCATCAGTACCATTTATAGAAGCAGCCCGAAAACATCCACTGATTTCCACTGATCCACTGATCTCTCCAGTGATACAAGGGTTGCAGCCATACTCATCTTCTTACCCTGTGACAAAGAGCTATCATTTAGTTAACAGAACTGTGTGTGCTGTGTCTAATGCCATCTTTGGGGATAAAGTCCATCACCAGATATTGGAGCCTCTAGAAATGGTTCAAATACCACATGTCCTGCGCATTTCATTGGATTACATCATCACACCAGGCCTGATAGCTGTGGCAGTCAATGCAGTTAAGCAGCTCTTGGGAAACCTCAATTCAATGATGATCCTTATTTCGACATGGTGAACTGTCAGGAAATGTATTGCTCCCAATGCTCTGGCCACCATTTCCTTTATTACTTTAGTGCTCAACATGAATTCTAAAATTTCACACAGTGTAAACATTATTATACACTCCATGAAAAAAGCTAGAGAGATTTCCAAGATCCTGTTTTCAATCTGTAAGGGACATGGCAGTGATACAGGAGATAGTCCCAAGCTTCAGGTTTCATGTGGGTACAGTAAGAGGTTTTGTTCTATTAGTCTTGAATGTGACCTCGCCAGAACTTTGAGAGACGGTACCCTTATTACAGAGCATTAGAAATGAGCTGGCACGGTGGCTGAATATTCAGCATTTACAGAGCGGGGTGTCACTGATGCCAGTGGTATGGTGTGGGGTGCAGTCTTGAATGAGAGACTCATGCAGAGTCATTGTACATTGCAGGGTCTCCTGGACCTCACAGGATCATATTCAGAATCCTCATCCTCAAGTCTATGCAAGGAGTGGAAAATTCCAATTTTGGATCTCTTAGTCTCATGGTTTTCCACTGATCTGCAATGTTGTTCCAGGTATCAGATTTGGGGAGGGGGGAGTGGGAGGGGGTAGATGCTGTTTCCTGTCCTTCACCAAAAGGTCTTCTGCATGTATTTCCTCCATTTCCTCTGATCTTGGGGCTCCTCCTACATATCAAAAGAAAAGAAACTCTGTGATGCTGATAGCTCCTTCATGGTCCTACTCTTCTCTGTGTCCTCATCTTCAATAGATGAAGAATTACCCAAGTGGATCCAATGGATCCCTCTCCTCTGAAGTATCCATGTCTATCACTAGATGTTTGGAACCATCCACGCTTATTGGCCTGGAGGTTGAACGGTTGGGCTTACAGAACAAGGGAATGTCCAGAGAATTAGCTATTACTGTAAAGGTTCTAGAAGACAGTCTACTTGAGATCTTATTCTGGATATTGGATGAACCTCAGCGGCAGTTGGCTACAGGGCCGGGCCTGCTGCCAGACCTGTAGCGAACCCCTATATACCCCCAACCCCATGCTGCTCACTACCTTGAGCCATGCGCAGCAGGGGTTGGCCGCAAGGCTGTGCCTGTGGCTATGCCCTGCGCCCAACCCTATAACCACCCAACCCTACGCTGCTCATGGCCTATGGCCGTGTGCAACAGGGATTTTCCTCTACGCGTGGACCCCATTCCCCCTCCCCAGGCCAATGTCGGCCCCAGGGACCACACCCCCTGTGCTCAGCCTAATTATTTTAATTGTTTGGGGGGAGGGGGCCATGGGCCCCCTCCACAGGGCTGACATTGGCCCTGGGGACCGTGGGGGGAACCTGTAGGTCCCTGTGGTCCCATCAGGCTCCCCACCTCCTGTGGGAGCTGGCATTGCTGTCCCAGAGAGCTAAAGCAGCCCCTACTCTGTGAGAGCAATGGTTTTGTCTGTTTATCTGCCTGCATCTCTGAAGGCAGGGAAACAGAAGAAACCTCCACTCTGAGTGAGGGAGAGCTGTTTGACAGCTCTCCCTCACTGAGAACGAGTGTTTGCTCTGACTTGGCAGGAGCTGTCATTGCTCCTAACAAGTCACAGCAAACAGCTATGTCCTGGGGTGCGCACCCCGGGACACAGCCGGAGCTGGCCCTGTGGGTTGACGGTCCCCAGGGCCATCAGTGCCTCCTCGAGGGCGCCGCATGCCCCCTCCAACTAAAATAGCCAGGGGAGGTGGAGGTTCTCCGGGGTCCAAAACTGACCCCTTTCATTGTTTTATTTAAATCCTGGTGGATGGGGGTGGCCAGGGCTGTGGGGGGCCAGGCGGCCCGAGCATTAGGGGCCAGATGTAGCAAGGGTTTTGCGACTCGCAAACGGCCAAAAACGCCATTTGCGACTCGCAAAAGCCTCACCGGAATGCAGAAATGCATTTTGCGAGTCGGCTCCGACTCGCAAAATGCATTTCCGACTCGCAAATAGGAAGGGGTGTTCCCTTCCTATTTGCGACTCGCAGTGGGATGCAATTCCATTTGCGACCGCGTACGCGGTCACAAATGGAGTCGCAGTTACCATCCACTTCAAGTGGATGGTAACCCACTCGCAAATTGGAAGGGGTCCCCATGGGACCCCTTCCAGTTTGTGACTGGCCCCAAAAATATTTTTTCAGGGCAGGGAGTGGTCCAAAGGACCACTCCCTGCCCTGAAAAAATACCGAAACAAAAGGTTTCGTTTTTTTTTTTAAGTGCAGCTCGTTTTCCTGTTAGGAAAACGGGCTACACTTTAAAAAAAAAAACTGCTTTATTGAAAAGCAGCTCACGAACATGCAGGTCTGCTGACGTCAGCAGGCCTCCATGTTAGCGAGTGCCTATACTCGCTATGGGGCCGCAATTTGCGATCCACCTCATGAATATTCATGAGGTGGGTCATTGCGACCCCATAGCGAGTCGCAGTCGGTGTCTGAGACACCGTACTGCATAGCAATTTGCGACTTGCAAATTGCGAGTCGCAGGGACTCGCAATTTGCAAGTCGCAAATTGCCAATTTGCTACATCTGGCCCTAGGTTTGTTAAAGCACCAGGGAAGTCACTCCCCAGGGCTGTGGGGGGCTGGGCGGCTCTCCACACTTAATTTATTTGAAGCCCTGGGGAGGTGGCGGCTCCCGGGGTAGAGGGTGTCAGAAATGGACCCCCCTCATTGTTTCATTTTAGCCCTGGGGAGGTGGTGGGCCCTGGGGCTGTGTGGGGGAATGACCACCCATGCACAGTATATTATTGACCCAGGGAAGTGGCGGTCCCCGGGGCAGGGAGTCCAAAAGGGACCACCTCCACCTCACTATTTCATTTTAGGCCCCGGGAGGTGTGCACCCCCATGGCTGTGGGGGGGGTGGTAAGCGCCCCCCCCACACACAGTATCGCATTGCCCCCAGGAGGTGACAGTATCCGTGGTGGGGGGGCAGAAACGGACCCCCCAATTATTTCATTTTAGCCCCAGGGAGTTGGTGGTCCCTGGGGCTGCAGGGGCTGCAAGCGTCCCCCCCTGCATCACATTTGATTGAAGCCCCGGGGAGGTGGTGTAGGAAGGTACCATCTTGCCTGGCATGTTACCCCAATTTGTACATGTATGTCAGTTTGCTTTTGCCTGTCTCACTTGCATCCTGCTAGCCAGGACCCCAGTGCTCATAGTTGTGGCCTGAATGTGTGTTCCCTGTGTGGTGCCTAACTGTATCACTGAGGCTCTGCGAACCAGAACCTCAGTGTTTATGCTCTTTCTGCTTTAAAATTGCCACTGCAGGCTAGTGACCATTTTCACCAATTCTAATTGGCACACTGGAACACCCTTATAATCCCCTAGTATATGGTACCTAGGTACCCAGGGTATTGGGCTTCCAGGAGATCCCTATGGGCTGCAGCATTTCTTTTGCCACCCATAGGGAGCTCAGGCAAACCTTTAAACAGGCTGCCACTGCACTTAAGTAACTTATAGGTAACCTATATGTCTAGCCTTCACTTAGTGAAGGTTAGGTGCAAAGTTACTAAGTGTGAGGGCACCCTGGCACTAGCCAAGCTGCCCCGACAAAGTTCAGAGCAATTACCCCGGACTTTGTGAGTGCGGGGGCACCATTACACACGTGCACTACATATACGTCAATACCTATATGTAGCTTCACAATGGTAACTCCGAACATGGCCATGTAACATGTCTAAGATCATGGAATTGTCCCCCATGCCAAATCTGGTATTGGGTTGCCAATCCCATGCATCCCCGGGGCTCCACTATGGACCCCAGGTACTGCCAAACCAGCTCTCTGGGGTTTTCTCTGCAGCTACAGCTGCTGCCAACCCTCAGACAGGCTTCTGCCCTCATGGGGTCTGGGCAGCCCAGTCCCAGGAAGGCAGAACAAACAATTTTCTCTGAGAGAGGATGTTACACCCTCTCCCTTTGGAAATAGGTGTGAAGGGCTGGGGAGGAGTATCCTCCCCCAGCCTCTGGAAATGCTTTGAAGGGCACAGATGGTGCCTTCCTTGCATAAGCCAGTCTACACCGGTTCAGGGATCCCCCCAGCCCTGCTCTGGCGCAAAACTGGACAAAGGAAAGGGGAGTGACCACTCCCCTGTCCATCACCACCCCAGGGGTGGTGCCCAGAGCTCCTCCAGTGTGTCCCTGACCTCTGCCATCTTGAATGCAGAGGTGTGAGGACACAATGGAGACCTCTGAATGGCCAGTGCCAGCAGGTGACGTCAGAGACCCCTCCTGATAGGTGCTTACCTCTCTCTGTAGCAAATCCTCCTCTGAGGGCTATTTAGGGTCTCTCCTGTGGGTTTCTCTTCAGATAACGAATGCAAGAGCTCACCAGAGTTCCTCTGCATCTCCCTCTTCGACTTCTGCCAAGGATTGACCGCTGACTGCTCCAGGACGCCTGCAAAACTGCAACAAAGTAGCCAGAAGACTACCAGCGACATTGTAGCGCCTTCTCCTGCCGACTTTCTCGACTGTTTCCTGGTGGTGCATGCTCTGAGGGCCGTCTGCCTTCACCCTGCACTGGAAGCTAAGAAGAAAGCTCCTGTGGGTTGACAGAGTCTTCCCCCTGCTACTGCAGGCACAAAACTTCTGCTTCACCGGTCCTCTGGGTCCCCTCTCATCTTGACGAGCGTGGTCCCTGGAACACAGGAGCTAGATCCAAGTGACCCCCACAGTCCAGTGGTCCTTATGTCCAAATTTGGTGGAGGTAAGTCCTTGCCTTCCCACGCCAGACAATAATCCTGTGTACTGCGTGAATTGCAGCTGCTAGGGCTTTTGTGCACTCTTGCAAGGATTCCTTTGTGCACAGCACAACCCAGGTCCCCAGCACTCCGTCCTGCATTGCTCAACTCGCTGAGTTGACCTCCGGCTTCGTGGGACCCTCTTTTGTGTTGCTGAGATGACCGCCATGCTCAGATTTCTTGAACGCCAGTTCAAGTGCTTCTGCGGGTGCTGCCTGCTTTGCCCTGGGCTCTCTGTGTTGCTGAGTGTCCCCTTTGTCTCCTCATCCAAGTGACGATCTCCTGGTCCGTCCTGGGCCTGGGCAGCACCCTTTATCTTCAACCGCGACTCTTGCAACTAGCAAGGCTTGGTTTCGGTGTTTCTGCGTGGAAACAACTCTGCATCCTCCAGCATGCCGTGGGACATCTTCTGACCAAAGGAGAAGTTCCTGGCACCTTCCATTGTTGCAGAATCTTTGCCTTCTTCTACCCAGAGGCAGCCCTTTTGCACCTTCATCCGGGGTTTAGTGGGCTCCTGCCCCCCCCAGACACTTGCGTGACTCTTGGACTTTGTCCCCTTCCTTTGCAGGTCCTCAGGTCCAGGAATCCATCTTCAGTGCTTTGCAGTCAGTTGTTGTCTTTGCAGAATCCCCTATCTCGACTTAACTGTCTTTCTGGGGTAGTAGGGTAACTTTACTCCTACTTTTCAGTGTCTTGGGGTGGGGTATCTTGGACACCCTTAGTGTTTTCTTACACTCCCAGTGACCCTCTACACACTACACTAAGCCTGGGGTCTCTTTGTGGTTCACCTTCCACTTTCAGAGTATATGGTTTGTGTTGCCTCTAGGCCTATTGCATCCTATTGTGTTCTACAGTGTTTGCACTATTTTACTAACTATTTACTTACCTGATTTTGGTCTCTGTGTATATTTTGTGTATTTTACTTACCTCCTAAGGCAGTGTATCCACTGAGATACTTTTGGCATATTGTCACTTAAATAAAATACCTTTAATTTTAGTAACTCTGAGTATTGTGTTTCTTATGATATAGTGCTATATGATATAAGTGGTATAGTAGGAGCTTTGCATGTCTCCTAGTTGAGCCTAAGCTGCTCTGCTATAGCTACATCTATCAGCCTAAACTGCTAGAACACTACTAATCTACTAATAAGGGACAACTGGACCTGGCACAAGGTGTAAGTACCCTTGGTACCCACTATAAGCCAGGCCAGCCTCCTACAGGTGGTGGTCCCCAGGGTTGTGTGGAGGGGACACACAGCGCCCCCACGTGCCCTATTTAATTTATCCCCAGAGAAGTGGCAGTCCCCGAGCTCTAGGGGAGGCCTTAGGGTTTTCCCCATTTTAAAATAAACTTTTGCCCTGGGTAGGTGGTGGTCCCCGGGGCGCAGGGGGAGCCACGTGGCCTACGGCATTCTAATTACTGAGCACCCCAGGGAGGGTGGCAGCCCCCAGGGCTAATGGAAGTCCTAGGAAGGAGGCCCTGTACGCCCCCCTCCATAATTAGAAGCCCATCCAAAGGCTAATTAAAACAAAAGGGCAGGAGACAGCCATTTTTTTTTAAGTTGGAAAATCCACAGATCTGGATCTGCGGATTTTCTGACGTTTTAACAAAAATGCTTTTTACTCCGGGAGGAGTCCCTCTGGGACCCCAACACCAGAGCTAAGGAGTTAGAGTGTCTCTATCCTGGCCCCTTTTATCTTTTTTTACTTTTTTTTCTGAGACTCAGCTGAAGCCTAGTCCCAAGGTGGCTGCCAAACACTTCCTGCATGAAGTGTTAACAGCCAATCAGATATTTGCCTGTGACAGCATCACTCATTTGAACGGGACAGGCGCCTTTCCATGCGGGTGGGGACTTGTCTGCGGAAGCCGCTGCTTAACACCGCCACTGCGAAACGACGAACCACACAAACCAGTGGATATTACACACAAATACCTTTATTCCACCACCAGATAACACATTTTGACCAGCACGGTCTTAATCACCTGTCAGGAGCAGCCATTACATCTAAGTTTTATAGTAGCGCCATAGTGTGTGTAAGGACAAACAGTGAAAACATATTTAAGTGCATAAAATTCAAAACGTTACTGCAAAAAAAAAGCTAAATAAAAGCAGGCAAATGGTTATTTATATATTAACATCATATGTTATGCATTCATTCTGTGATATATTTCTTTGTTTCTATTCTCGTAGAGCCACAAATGGCTATACATTTTCCTCTGTATCATCAGAATTTGACATCCTTAGTTGCACATTCTCAGGTTCCCATCACCCTCGATACAGGCTCCAAGTAGCTAAATCACATCCTGAGAGTAAGTTGTAACTTGTTACAATGGTGTGATAGTCATCTATGCGATGATAGGTTGTGACTTTTAGTAACAAAATAACAAAGTGATATTGCTAAAGTAGAAAGTAGCACAAGGTGAAACAAAGTGGTTAGATAGATAGATAGATAGATAGATAGATAGATAGATAGATAGATAGATAGATAGACAGACAGACAGACAGACAGATAGATAGATAGATAGATAGATAGATAGATAGATAGATAGATAGATAGATAGATAGATAGATAGATAGATAGATAGATAGATAGATAGATAGATAGATAGATAGATAGATAGATAGATAGATAGATTAATATTGATTCAGCGCCCTCTTTGCTATCTGGAGATGGAAGAACAAACTAGTTACAAAATAAGAATGAACTATTGTGAATTAATGCAATACTGTGAACAGGCAGAAAAACCTTGAAGGAAAGTTACATTATTGAGTCTGTGCTAGAGACTCTTCTTCGAGAACAATTACATTCAGAATTAAACAAACATGACTTGCTTGAAAATGAATTGCATAAATAATAAACAGCGAATGTGACACTATGAGACATCTATTTTGAACAAGCTGGCATTGAGGCCCATCTGAGGCCTAGTTAGCATAAGCCATGAAAATGCACTTTACCAGGTCATATCAGAAGTGGTTCAGGAGCAATAGCATCATATAAGTGTACACCTGTAAATTCAAGTGTAGATCACTATCCTGCACATTGTTATTAATGCAGAATAATGTTAAATGCACAAAAACTCCTTTACTACTCCACCTCCTCTTTCTCTCGTTCGACCTCTGTCTCCTTTCCTTCATCTCTCTAAATATCTTACCCCTTTCTGTCTACTTCTGCTGCTTTACTTCTACTCCTTTTTCTTCATCTTCAACCCCTCTGCCTCCCTCCCGCTCACACATAAGCACATACTGACCACCGGCCCTCCTCCATTTCAGCCCACCCCTCCACCTCAACTATCTCTCTCAGCCTCTTTCTTTATAGATCTCTCTATCTCACCATCTCTTCCCCCTTTTTCTATCTTACAACTCTCTACCTCTTTGTAAACTGTGCTTCTCTTTCTCTCTTTCATGTAACTCTCAAGTTCTTCTTTTCATGCTACATCATATTCTCCTTCTCCCCTTTACACCTGCCTCGACCTTTCGCTCTTCCCTACTGCTGTCTTTTTGTCTACCGCCTCTTGTTTTTCACTCTCCCTACCTTGCATTAGTTTGCTGTTCCTGCAGGATCTCTGTCTACTTCCACCTACTGCTGCTTTTACCCCTTTAGATTCATCTCTTTTTCTAGAGTACCTCTCTCTTTACGTCACCCTTGGACTACTGTACTCCTCTGCCTTTCTCTACATTTCTTACACCTATCTCTCTCAATATATAGGGATGTATATATATATATATCCACCTCTCTATGGCATTGTTAAACCTTACCTAGTTCTTGGCTTTTTCTACCCAAATCTTACTCATTCTACCACTCCTTATGTTTCCTTCTAGCTGCCTCACTTTTATCTGTTTACTTTCCTTTCCTCCCAGCTTCTTATATATTTCTGCATCATCTCTGCCTGCACTCCTTTCTAACTCTTCTTGATGTTGCTTGCTATACTGTTCTCTTTGTCTCTGACCAGGTCTTCTCTCCTCCACCATTCCATTTCTTTTACTCAGTGGGGTCACAGGCAGCTGTCCTGCCTGCAAAGCGCACATTTATAAAGAGGAGGAGAGGGGCAAGGCACAGTAAATGAAATTAGGAGAAATATATGAGATTGTAATCTATGGAATTCTGATTTTTTTCAGAGCAGTTCTTTAATTTGCACTGTTGCAGCAAGAACACCGGTAGTGAGTGGAATTTATTTGTGATTACAAATATTCAGCAACTAAAGCTACAAATGTAAGCACAATGTGTATGGTATACATTAATATTATGCACTAGTCCACTAAACATGTAACAAGTGGCTGTGAGAAAGTCATCCTTTTACCATGTTCACCCCAATGTTTCTGACTGATACTAGTGGTAACCAACCCTGACTGTGCCCTGCACTCTGATTAACAGGCCAAGGGCCAGTGCTCTGAATAAAAGGTGTATGGTAAAATGGTACAATTACAATTGTCATTGAAAGACTCCTATAAGTCCCTAGTAGATAATAGGGCAAGGGGGATTCAAACTACCTATAAGTCCCTAGTATACAGTAGGGCAGGGACGTTTAGAGGCCCAGTACATTGCCTATACTGAAGTATGCACTGCTGTGTGCCTGCTATCATTCTTAAAGGCAAGCCTGCCTTGCAGATTGTCTTTCAAAAGTAAAATGTGTGCAAATTCGACTTTGAAATTAAAAGTACTTCAAAAGTGACAATCTACCTTATTTTTACATACAAGTCACCCCTAGATGTCCCAGGGGTGGGGTGCCATGTAACTATAAGCAGGGACATTATAAAAGATGTTTTATATGCCTGTGTGAGGGACAAACTGCACCTTCCATTTTTCCTCATTGTAGGTACTTAGCTCCATAGGCTAACATGGGAATATTTGCCGTAAAGATAAGTATTGCTAGTAAGGAGCTCAATGTATCATGAAAGGACTCAAAAGATTGGTAATGATAAAACCAACAATGTGCCACTGTTGAATTGATCATAACTAATAAAGCAAAGAAGTTAAAAAACTTTATTTTCTGTAATCCAAATTCCAGCCTGCTACTGGCCTCTCCTGATTGGTCAGCCTTAACAGGATTAGTAAGGCTGCTTTGGCGAGGTGATAAATAGCCTACATTAAGCAGAGGTTATCTGATGAAAGGAGGTTGGCAGATGTGGAGCCCAGGCCAGGAAGGGGGCTGGGTAAATCAAACAGGGCTTCAAATGAAGCAGAACTGAAAGGAATACTAGCCAGGCGTGCCCTCTCACCCTGTACCCGACAGATAGACAGCAGGCCCAGTAAAGGAATTTGCAGATGTCCAGGGGCTGGGGAGTGGTGATGGAACACAGCCTTGCCAGCAGGTTGGTTTAACTAGGTCTTGCTCCTCTGGAGGAAAATCGCCATCTTGGAATTTTAAAGTGCAGTGCTTTAAGGAACAAGAAAATGACACACTTTGGAGGAAGCTGTCATGCTTTTGGGTGGCACCCTGCAGCTCATTGAAGAAGGGTGCCCCCATGCTTGCCCCCCAAATTGATTGAATAAAAATGGCTGGTCTGCACTTCAACTCAAATCTGCTGCCTGAAATCACAGGAAGAAGAAGAATTGTCCTACTGGAACCCTGGTATGCAACCTCCAAGGGCTGCACTCTGGAGTACTGCTCCTGTTTTACACAATGGAACAACAGCCCTAAGGACTTTGCTTTGCTTCAAAAAGGACTCTGGAGTGAACTCCCTGAAAGCAACAGGTTAGCAGAGCTTCACCTTCATCATCTCCATGAAGAAGATCCCAGCTGGACAGCCTCCAGTAGCCATTGATGGAATTAGATGCATTCTGGTAAACGTGTCTGGAACCTTCTCAGAGCTTCTAGACCCTTGGATTGGTGTTGTGGACACCCAAAGATCCCTGCCTGGAAACAAGAAGAAGAAGGACTGCTCTGCTGATCCCCTGGTCTGCGCCAAGAAGAACTGCACTCACAAGGACTGCATCTGCTGCACACTCTGAACTTCACAAAAAAGGACTTGACCTGGCTTCTAAAGGATTCAGGAGTGGACTCCCTGCAAGCAACAGGTATAAAGGAGTTACCAAGAGTCACCTGCATCAGCTCCTTCCAAAACAGCCCAGCAGGACAGCGTTTAGTGGACTTTTAAGGATTTTGCCAGGTGCATTGTGGGAATTGTAGTCCCAACATACCAGGGAGCAATTCAGAGATTGTGAAATCTTCGATTAGGGT
Source organism: Pleurodeles waltl (assembly GCF_031143425.1). Classification (NCBI taxonomy): domain Eukaryota; kingdom Metazoa; phylum Chordata; class Amphibia; order Caudata; family Salamandridae; genus Pleurodeles; species Pleurodeles waltl. The sequence goes on along the minus strand of NC_090444.1, from coordinate 81,003,724 downwards.
TGTGGACCACTTTCCTGCATCAAGAAACACTTCATTTAGTAGGTGTAAAAGTGTTACATTGTGGACTGCTGGAAATCTTAACTGTGTCCTGGTCCAGCGCAACCTTTATTTTTTAAACCTTTGAAACCTATTTGCTTCTAAGTGCTAGTTTTACTTTTAATCTTTGAAAATTAATATAGCTGGTTCCCTATATTGGATTTTTGTTGTTTTGGCGTCGTTTTAAAAATATAAATATTTCCTATTTTTATAAATTGGTGTGGGATTTTTATTGTGTGTCGTGTCTTACTTAATTACTGCACTGCTGTATTTAAATGGTTTAGATACCTAGACGATCCGTTTCCCCATTCAATATACAGTTATTATCCCCCGCCCACACAAAAAGCCTATCCACACTCTCCCCTAAGATCTCTGGTATTTTGGTATAAAAGGAGTGATCATCATTATTGGGCGCATAAGTGTTAAGGATAATGATGGGTGATCCATCCAACATATCTTCTACTAGAACATATCTACCCTCGACATCTACTTCACTGTACATGTGAGTGAATAGAACCCCTGGAGCCACCCATATGGTCACACACCTCGCGTAAGAGGAGAAGGAGGATTAGAACATTTGACCCCGCCATTTCTTGGACAGTTTTTGTGCTTCCTCCTCGGTCATGAACATTTCCTGAAGACAGGCAATATGAACCTTATGTCTCTTTAGAAAGGAGTGCACCCTGTAGTGCTTGGTGTATCTCTTCAACTCCCTGACTTTCCACTACAACATATTAATCTGACGACCCATATTGGTACTGAGCTTCCATCCCTCCCACTTTATCTCCACCCCTTACTGCACCCCACCCCATCATGGGTAGACAAGGAAGGTACACATTGGATATCTTGCCTATATACCTGTGCTGCTGGAACAACTTCAAATGTTGACGAAACTTTGCCAATCAAACCCCTCAAGCCCCCAACCCCCACCACGGATATACAGTAAAACAACCGTAACAAACCACACTGTGAATCCATACTACAGATGCTGCCAGGACAATAGCCTAAACCCCAACTACCCAGATCAGAAGTGCTACCACAGCCGTGGAGTGACCACCCCCCACCCCAGCATCAACCTACAAATGCCTGAATACCAACCCAACATAGCTCAATATTGTCATAGTCCCCCCCCCCCATGTCCCGTCAGGACCTTAGCCGTAGTCTAGCCGCATCTCTCCGCCAGAGACGTACTCTCATTTTGACACAAGCCCCACAAGTGAGGGCGCAACAGCAATCCCAGAATATTAGGGACATAGTCAGACCTGTGCAGAGACCCTCTCAGCTTCCCGCTCCAGCTCCCCATTCAAACCCTCCGCCGATCCAGCAGTCGCCACCACCATTATCCCATCCTGTTGTATCTCAACTCTATGAGTGAAGTCCTTGGCCGACACCCGAGCCACAGCATCCTCCAGGTGACCTTCGTCACAAGACCTCCAGTCCAGACCATCCGCTCCAGAAGTCCGAGGAGATACCCCCCCAGTCCTTTCCGTTCTCCCCGGAGTCACTTTATCCCACATTTCCAGCCATCTCCATACCTCCTCCGGATGCTCGAAAAGTGTGACCTACCACTTGAAAGCACCTTTACGCGCGCCGGATACAGGAGCATTTATCTGATGTTCATGGCACGAAGCTTCGCCTTCACCTCCAGGAATCTCTTTTGAGAACTCTGCACCTTGTTTGTGTAATCAGGATAAATGGATATTTTGCATTTCTCCAATACTGCCCTGTCAGATTTGCAGGCAGCCCGCAACACACAGTCTTGGTCTTTATAGTTCAAAAGATGGGCAATGATAGCCCTCGGCGGTGCGCCAGGCCGGGGAGGCGCAACAAGGGCCCTATTAGCGCGCTCCACCACAAATACCCTGGCGAGCCCGGTCGGTTGCATTACGTCTCTGATCCAAATCTCCACAAAAGTTTCTGCTGCAGACCCCTCTGCACGCTCCGGGAAACCCAGCTGTCTCATATTATTCCACCGGGACCTGCCCTTTGCATCCTCCAGCCTCACCTCCAGCCGTCCGACCGTGATATTGGCCTACACCATTTGTTTGCACAGGACCCCCACCTCCCTCTGTTTGCAGCTCCACAATAGAGCCGTCCGCCACTTTGACCTTGTCAGACACGTTTCTAAGGTCCCCCGGAGAAGGTTAACCTCTAGCGCCACCGTTTCTATCTTGCCCTCCAGGGCCAGCCTAGAGCCCTGGATGGCTGTAAGAAGTTCTGGCGTGAAGACTCCTCAGGATTCACCGGTGCGCTCAAACCTTCTCCATTCCCCCCCGATCTGGTCTGACATTGTGGTAAGGGCACCAGAGTGGTATATTGCTCCATGGTGTTACCCTGTGACGCTTCTGTCCACTTATGACGCCCCATTCCTCTGCGTCCCAAGATCAAAACAATGTCCCAGTTTCAGCTGACCCAACGATATGGCAAAAGTGTCTGGAGCTCAAGGTGCCGAAGGGACAGGATCCGCTATTCCTCCCATTGCAGGGTGCCCACTGTACACTGCTTCTCCGCTGTGCTACCAAGATCAGAAGTCCTAGGCACCCCCAAAAAAACACTCTCTGTAAGTCCAGTGCCTCCAGGCTCAGATGACTGAAAACTAGGCCCCGGGCTGTTGCCCGTGCACCCACTCCGATGCGTGCCGGCTAGCTGCCTTATCCCTTCAGGCCTCGCTGCGGTCCTCCAGAGCGGGCCCAGCTGCTCCTACCGGCTCTCACTCAGGACACCTGCCACCCATCCAAGGGCCCTGCAGTCCTCCACTCTCTGCTGGGGGTCGCGTAACTAGCGGGCCCACCGCCAGTCCAGCTGGGCACATCCTAAAGCATAGGTGCTCGCCTCCTGTGTACCTCTGCATCACCCGCCCCCAGGGGCCCACAGCCGCGTTGTCGATCTCGATACCCGATTTCGGGACCTCAGAGATGGGACTGCGCCTAACCGGACCACTCGGGGCTCCGTCCCACGGCAAGGGGGGGCTCCAATCGCCTCAGGCACCCCAGGATGAAAGAAGGATTAAGCCGAGAAGCGGGAGCTCACTAGGAGCGCGTCCCGCTGGCCATTTTGCTTGGTCACGCCCCCCACCTTTCTCCTAAGTTAAGCCTGCCTGCTCATTGCCAAGCTGCTAGGGGTTGAGCCAGGGGCTGACCTTGACTGGACCTAACATTGTTTTTGGTGCATTATTGCTCGTAGAAGCTGTGTACTTACCTCTGCTAATAACCAGCCTCCAACAGTCGCCCTTAGCATGTTTTACCTACAATGGGAGCTACAAGATGGTTATACACTCAGGGGCGTCTCCTCCATTAGGGTGGAGGAGTGTTGGCCCCCTCCTAAACTATGTTTATTATTCTTTTCTTTGAAAGGGGTGGGGCCACGGGGTGACGTGCACTGAGGGGGAGTGCCCAGCACTCCCCCTCAGTGCGTATGTATGTTTGGCCAGCCGTCTTGGGCTAGCCAAACACACATGCGCATAGGGCTCTCTCCAGCCCAGCAACACAGTTGCCGGACTGGAGAGAGCCTGCACAGGCTCCCAGTCTGCCTGGGAGCGCCCTGACTGGGTGCTACCAGCCAATCCTGACACTGCTCAGAGCAGCGTCAGGATTGGCCGCAGGGCAGGCTGGGAGCCTGTGTCTGCGTGCAGCAGAGAAGTGGCACAACGTGACGCGATGAAGGAGGTCCGTTTTTTTTCTTAATTTCATTTTTATTCCCCCCCCCTCCGCTCGCCGCCCTGCACCTTCTGCACCCCGCGAACTGCCTCTGTATACTCTACATTCCACATAGAATATTGTTATTGTAAGGAGAAAAAAAATCTAGATCCAAACTTAAAAAGAAATGTTTTTATCAATACAGTTTAAGTTTATTTACCCTACTATTAGGCTGGTGGACACTAGGCAGTTTGAGTAGTTGACTGTTTTTGCATGCACCTGTTTGTAAAGGCTTAACTTAAAATGAAATATTGTTGGAAATCAGGAGGGTTTGAACGAGCCGAAAAGAGGTCATAAATGTCCAAATTACTTACCGGTGATTGTACTACTCTGAGTTCTATTCCCTCACTTGCAGCCATTACATGTGGCTATGGTTGCAAGCGAGGGAATGTGCGAGGAGGTAATTCAAGTTTCCTCCAAACGTGAAGCCTCAAAATATATCTTGCCCAGAGCCCCACAAATCCTTAATATGTCACTGACAAAATGAGGAGTAATCCAGCAGTCCCTGGACACCAGCTAGCCAGGGCACCAAATTACAGCAAGTGGGCCGGAGAGTAACCTTTTTAATCAGGGCATAAGGAGCGCTCCAATAGGAAAAACACTATTTTGCCTGTAGCACTGAAAATCCTTACATCATTCCTGACCAGCGGGCTGTCGGTAGCCCTCGCCTGTCCCAGGGTGGGAGTGATTTGCATTAAGAGGCGACGTGTAAATGGCGACCTGACCTGGTGTAACAGTACAGGAAGGCACGAGAGGTTGAGCTGGGTTCCTGCGAGTCCTCGTGGAAGTAGCTATATTTTGCCACCCTGGGTGTGTGTGCACACAAAGGCAGAGGCTGGGGACCCCTTAGCAGCTGTGTGTTGAGAGAAGGTGGCCTTTTGTTTTGAATGTGTGGAGGAGTTTGTAAACCCCTTCTGAAGGTGTGATGTTGATTGGGGGAGCCCCTGTGCTTATGTCTCCATATGTTTATTCTAGGCACCGCGGGTAGGGGTTCAGCGACAGCTGTGTCTTTTGGTTTCAACCCATCCCCCAGGTCCAAAAGCCTTGGCTGTGACTGAAGGGGGGCCCCAGAGACCGTCTGTCTGCCTCGTGGCCCAGCACAGACACAGCCACCCCAGGCCTTTGTGAGGTACCCCTACTGATCACCATGGCAACCACGGAGGAGCTCGGTGAGGGGCGAGCCCTCTCTAGGCACAGACCCACCCGCCTCTCTGCACCCTGGGAATTGTAGTCCCCCCTCTGTCATAGCTAGCCAACACTGACTTGAGAAGACTACCGGGCACGGCAACCAATCAATGCGCCACTCTCTGGATCTACCTAGCCTGGTAGCAGCGCTCAGCGAGCGGCCATTGTCCGATGCGCTCTGTGATTGGCTGAGGGGAGGGGCCCGGCTGATTCCCGGGTACCGCTGGAAGGCAGGCGTGTACCAGGCTTGTGTGAGAGGCGAACGGGGCTCGCAGCATCCTTGCTGCAGCATCCAGCCAGTGCCAGCCCCAGCCAGCGCCCGAGCCGCCCGCGGAGACCGGAGCAGGTAGGACAGTCAGAGCCCTCACGGGGAGGGGATACTGATGGGAGTGCAAGTAGTCTACTGTCCTGATGGTTCCCGTCAATTCATGTATTCATCCATCATCCATCCCCACCCTTCCTCCAATCGCCAGCCATGAGCGACAACTATGTGTATTAGCATACTCTCTGCCAATCATCAATTCAACCAGAGGCATTCATAGAACTTTCTTATGTGACGTAATCACGGTCGGTCAATCTGTTCATCCATCTGCTTGATCCATCACCCATTCCTGCGTCAATCTTTGTGCGGACACACTCGTTCACGAAACATACAAGTGCCAGACACCCAGTGAGCTGCCATGAATTGATGCCGGCCTCACCAACCATGCATCTGTTCATCCTCTCAGTCCGTCAGTATTGATGTCTGTTCACCATCCACCCACTGCGTATTCATCCTCTATAAGTACACCTGTCAATTTTCTCATGTAGCTAGTTATGAATATATATATATATATATGTTCCCAGATACTACCCCCTTCATCCATCTGGATGTTAATGCAACAAATGTTTATCTGTCAAGCGATCTGTGCGCCTCTCAGCCCGCTCTTCAACACCCCACCTACCCGTGGCACAACCCACCGCTTCATTCATCCCCCGACCGTTCCATGCAACGATTCTTCCATTAGCTGTTCGCCGCCCCTCATACTCATAGCTCGAGCCACCCTTCCACCCAGCCACATATCCTACTTTGGCCTCCGCATCCACCGCTAAATTCATAAAACTACCCCTTCACGCACCCCTCCCCAACTTGTCTCTGATCACCGGGGCTGCATTTCACTTAAGTGGCCCCATCCTGAGCCCCCTGGTGGGGGCGCTGTAGGGAAGGCCCCACCGCTGTCCACAGACTCCGCCAGCTGTGGACCCGCCCCCGGTGGGCGGTGGTGGGCAGAACATTAGTACAACGGGCGCTTCAGGATCCCTGGCCGAGAGCCGCGTTTTCCATTGGTGATCGGATATTATGTGTTTTCACCCGTTAGTGTTGAGGCGCTAGATTTGTCGAGCTCCAAATGACCAAGCGCTGAGTCATCCTGTGAGCTGCAGGTCCTACACATATCTCTGCCGCGGTTGCATTATCCCTCGGAGCTTCCTAAACGGCGCCATCAGGCCGTCTCATTGTTCTCCAGAGGGCTCCTGTGTGGCGCTGGCCCTCCTGCGCCCTGTGCCGCCGCCCGGCCCAGAGGTTCCAGCTGGAATCAGAGGGCACCTTCTGGGGCGCGCTGGGGTACAGTAGATGTGTGTGTTTTTCCTGGGAGTGTTGGGGGATGGGGGGGATGTCAGGTGCATGGGCTGGGAGATCGGGGTGGGGGTCCGTCAGCTGCGCAGGACACACCCCTGGCACCAGACTGATTATTTTCCGTCGCCCCCTCCGGGAGTTGCCTCCCACACCACCCCGCCCACCCGTGCCACCTTGCCAGGTACTGGCACGGGCCGGAGGCCTCTGACTGGCAGCCTTCCCGGGCTGAGAAACAAAAGCCCGTGGAGACTCTGGGGTGGGGTGAGGGGTGATGGCCTGGTTAACCACCCTCTCCCCTCTCCTTTGTGAGCCGGAGCCCCCTCACAGACCACCCACGTCTGTGCGGCCTCTGCCGGGCGAGGTCAAGGGGCCCTGGACTATGCTGCTGGGGGTGCACTCGGCCCCTCCAGCTCGCTCCCACCAGTCACTGGCATCGCTTACACAGCGGAGGGGGGGTCCGCATGCTCTTGTGGTGGTATCTTATATTTATGTTCGGATGTGATTGGCTCCCCTGTTCGTGGGGCAGCCGAGCTCTGCTCATAAGGGGGTGGGACAGAAGCAGATGTCGGGTGACCGCCTGGCATGGCGGCAAATTAAGGGCAACGACTGTTAAAATTCAGGACAAAAGGTCAACATTCAGGGCAAAAAGGCAGAACTAAGGGTCAATTTTACGGGCAACTCTGAACCAGTGAAGCAAGAAAATAACATTAATTAATCAGACGCCAACACATGTCAAAGTAGGTGGATTTTCTTTGGTGTGAATGTAAAATAGCATTATTGAGCAAACAATATGTAAATATGAACTTATATCAAGATTAAACAAGCAGTTGCAATGCAATGGGTCTTGCATTTGCTCGAGTTAGAGCTATTAAAGTTATTTCCTAAGTGGACTTTTCTTGCCACATAAATTGAAAATGAAAAGTAAAACAGTTGACATAAACGAGTCAATTCAAAGCACCACGGCCGCCATAAGCATGAGCGCGAAGGAGAGACACAAAAATGAAAGAAGTTCGCTCGCAGTCAAACGTATCTGCAATCGTGCAATTATCCATCTAAGAGGGTCAGTGAGCAAGGCGGTAAAAAAAAAACGCTCCAAGGAAAGACAAACGTAAAGCATTTACCAGTGATGATAAAGGATTTTTGAAAGGTAAGCCCACGAACGAGTGAAAGTGATGAACATGCGGTGGGCGTGGATAAAAGCCCACAGTACTTACATCAGGTCGAAGCGCTTGCACACTTGACCTAAAAATGGATTCTCCACACCTAAAGACTGGCCTGTGAAGCTTTTTATTGGTGTTTCAACCCATAAAGAATGTTCAAGCAGAGTAATGTGGCACTTTGGATAAAATAAAGTCAACTGAAAAATATTGCGAGCAAAGAAAACAGAAAAACACCCATCCACCACATTGAAAAGGCGATAATATCATCAACAATTTTCATCAAGAAATGTCAGACTTGATTCATAGAGCCATTCGCATACCTACAGTCAACTTAGGTATACAAATTTGTACATACTTTGAGTAATTTCTAAATTGATTTTAGGCCTGTATGCTAAATCTACTCCTATGGCGTTCATTAAACATTCCAATGTAGAAATGCCTTCCAGAATGGGTGAACACCCACAAACTTTTAATTTGTTGGCTTTCATAAATGCTCCCGCCTTATATATAACCAAAGATTTAAACCCAACATGGGAGGAGTAAATCTGTATGTGGATGGGGATGGGACACATTGTTGGAGAGTAGGCAAAGTGATTTTGCTATGTGAAGAAGTGTTTTCTCCAGCGAAAAAAAGACAACTGAATTAGCTTGTGGAAAGACAGTTTCACTAAGCATCTCCTCAGCCCTAAATGTAGAGTATGTAAATGCGTGCTTGTGAGTATCCCATAGAAGCTGAAAATGGTTTTCCAACTAGTATTTCTGGAATTCTTTGGAAAGTCAAAATAATCTTTAAAGAAATAGATGGTGGCCAATTTTAATTTTTTATTAATTTGTCCCGTTATCTTGAAATATGAATCATAAAAATATCATAGCATCTCATAATAAAAGGTTCCAACCTCGAGGAACAGAAGACAGGTAACATTTGTTTAAGGTAAGAAGTCAATGCCTGAAGGAAAAAACAATTTGTTTGGATCATAACAATTGCAAGTTGCGATGTCTTTGTAGTTTGTATACCATGGTTAAAATGCTAAGGCACCTAGCAGTATTCACATCTGACAGCTACGCCAGTGATCGCTACAAAACAACCTGCTTATCTCCCCAAATCTACAAAATGTGCCTCTAGGCAAAGGTGAAAGTCTCAGCAGTTTCCCAAAATCTAAGTACTGAGGTCTCCATCACTAAGGGCTCCAAATCAAATCGACCTTTTCCCCCTCGAGACAGCCACACATTGGGGTTATTGTTCCCGGTTTATGGGAGGTCAGGTTACTCGCTGACATTAGAATTATTAGCGTTGTAAACTCCAACCAAACTTTTCTTGCCACATAAACTGAAAATGAAAAGTAAAACAGTTTCACATAAGCGAGCCGATTCACAGCACCATGGCTGCCATGAGCATCAGTGATGAGGAGAGACACAAAAGGAAAAAGAAGTTCGCTCACAGTCAAACTTATCGGCAAAAGTGTAATTAGCCATGTAACCGGGGCAATAGTCAAGGTGCTAACAAAACCTCCCCAAGAAGGGACAGAAGTAAACATTTACCAATGACATCAAAGGATTTTTGAAGGGCAAGCCGACAAACGAGTGATAGTGATGGGTGTGAGGTGGGCGTTGGTAAAGGTCCAGATACATACCAGCACATCAGTAAAGCAGCGCATGTGCGCTGCTATGCTCGAACTAAAAACTAGGTAACATATGCAGACAACACTAAACTTGAGAGCCATCATAAGGGACAGTGTCACTCAATCCCACCCTCTTGATATGAATGAGCACCCTGAGACTCTTATGGGGGAGTAGTTGCGCTTTACAAACTCCGATTGATTTATTGATTGAATGCCAGTGTCAGGAGCTCTCTTGGTGAACGTGCACTTGGCAGCTTCTAGGCTTAGAGCCATTACTGGTCACCTTAGAGAAGGAGTGAAATACAAAGTAAATGGGTAGAGCAGATTTGAGAGAAATAGTGCACGTTTGTGAATTTCACTGTGATTGTTTGTGATGAAACTAGTGAAGTGTCAGCCCCGCACTGCTACGTGCTCCACCCCCACCAACTTCGAAAGGGCCCGTCTCAAGTGGTAGCTGCCAGATCTTTCACTAGAAGAAATGCCAGCTGCCCCTGGATGTCCCTTAGTATTTAGATGCGCAGCCCTGGATGTCCCTCAGTTTTTAGACGCGCAGCCGTGGATGTCCCTCAGTTTTTCGACGTGCAGCCCTAGATGTCCCTCAGTATTTAGACGCGCAGCCCTGGATGTCCCTCAGTTTTTAGATACGCAGCCCTGGATGTCCCTCAGTATTTAGACGTGCAGCCCTGGATGTCCCTCAGTTTTTAGACGTGCAGCCCTGGATGTCCCTCAGTATTTAGATGCGCAACCCTGGATGTCCCTCAGTATTTAGACGTGCAGCCCTGGATGTCCCTCAGTTTTTAGACGTGCAGCCCTGGATGTCCCTCAGTATTTAGATGCGCAACCCTGGATGTCCCTCAGTAGTTAGACGCGCAGCTCTGGATGTCCCTCTGTTTTTAGACGTGCAACCCTGGATGTCCCTCAGTATTTAGACGCGCAGCTCTGGATGTCCCTCTGTTTTTAGACGTGCAACCCTGGATGTCCCTCAGTAGTTAGACGCGCAGCTCTGGATGTCCCTCTGTTTTTAGACGCGCAGCTCTGGATGTCCCTCTGTTTTTAGACGCGCAGCCCTGGATGTCCCTCTGTTTTTAGACGTGCAGCCCCGGATGTCCCTCAGTAGTTAGACGCGCACCCTGGATGTCCCTCAGTAGTTAGACGCGCAGCTCTGGATGTCCCTCAGTAGTTAGACGCGCAGCTCTGGATGTCCCTCTGTTTTTAGACGTGCAGGGCTCCTCCTGGACGTCTCTCCTCGGCAGGGCCGGGCAGGCTCCTTCCCTCTGACTCCAAATATATTAAGAATCTGAACCACATATAGGGTACACTGACGACTGAATTGCTTTAAGTTCAGTATTGACATCATTGCAGGGGTGGGGACGTGAATGTTTCTAAGTTCATCTTTGAAAGCTGTCACTTGTAATAAATGCCTCTCGATGAAGGGATATAACCTGATGTACCAAAGTGAAACGCTTGCATGTGTTAGAGAGATCTAATTTTTCAGATTTTGAAGCGGATCTCATTTTTGTACCTGTTTGTTACACAATTTACATAGCAAACATCTCCCTAGCTCGGCTCATGCAGGTGTGAGTCGGACCCTCAGCCCCAGCCTGGCGCAGCTTTCCCTCGCGATGCGTTGGCCGCGCCACCTGTACCAGTTAGTTTCAGCTGATGGAGTCATGTGGGGTTTATGGTGGCACAGATGTAGTGTACGGGTTCCCATCTGAGTTTGGTACCGTCTCCTTTTAATAGACATTTATTAAGAAAGGTTTACCTTAGGTACAGTTTAATGGCATGCTAATAAAAATATGTACTTTCAAAAGCACATTTGTTTCTTAAATGCTGAAGCTTTTTACACATTTTGTGGAATCATTCATATGCTGTGTGTAATTGTTATACACTTTTAAAATAATAATGTACAGATCCATGCTCTGCAGGAGAGCAGAGGCCGGGCCGGGCTCTCGCAGGGCAGTAGTTGCAGACAGTGACGTAACGAAACTTGAGGGGGACCCCCTGCAAAGTACCTGGAGGCCCCCTTGACCCAGTCAGGGGCCTGCGGCCCGTGCACAGTGAACTGTGCTGAGGGAGCCCCTTGGAGCCCTGTGGGGCTGCGGGGGCCCTTGTTAGGCCACAGGTAGCAGATGGCCTTCTCCCCTGTTTACTGGAAGGAGAAGCAGTGTCTCTGCTGGGCTCCTCGAGGGTCTGACTGCTCGAGACCCGCCGGCAGGCGCTGACACACTGAGATGCTGCGCGTCCCTCGCCGCAGCTCACCGATTACAGCTCCTGTAATTCCAGGCACAAGGCAGCCGCAAGAGGGAGCATAACAGAAAATGGACATAAGACTGATATAACTGGTTCTTGAAAATTCCGGACGGGTGGTCGCCCTGGGTTAATGGTGGCACACACCTGCGGCCCCAGCACGTGCGATTGCAAAGACTCACTTTCCATCTTTCTCGGGTCCCTTCCCGCTGTTCGACTGGCCTTCCTCAGCGTGGGCTGATGAGCACTGACGCAGAAATTAGCATTGTCCTAGATGACAGGGCTAGGCAGAGGACATGCCACCTCTCCCTACATACCGGAGCTAGGCAGAGGACAGGCTGCCACTCTCCTAGATGCCAGGGCTCGGCAGAGGACAGGCTGCCACTCTCCTAGATGCCAGGGCTCGGAAGAGGACAGGCTGCCACTCTCCTAGATGCCAGGGCTCGGCAGAGGCCATGCCACCACTCTCCTAGATGCCAGGGCTCGGCAGAGGCCATGCCACCACTCCCTACATACCAGGGCTAGGCAGAGGACAGGCTGCCACTCTCCTAGATGCCAGGGCTCGGCACAGGACATGCCACCGCTCTCCTGCATACCGGAGCTAGGCAGAGGATAGACTACCACTCTCCTAGATGCCAGGGCTAGGCAGAGGACATGCCGCCACTCTCCTAGAGGGCTGATCTAAGCAGAGGGCATGCCACCACTCCCTACATACCAGGGCTAGGCACAGGACATGCCACCACTTTCCTAGAGGGCTGATCTAAGCAGAGGGCATGCCACCACTCTCCTACATACCAGGGCTAGGCAGAGGGCATGCCACCACTCTCCTACATCCCAGGGCTAGGCAGAGGACATGCCGCCACTCTCCTACATACCAGGGCTAGGCAGAGGACAGGCCGCCACTTTCCTAGAGGGCTGATCCAGGCAGAGGACAGGCCTCACTTTTTTTCTGTTTACTTTACTTTCCTGCCAGCGTCTCATATATTTCTGCATCATCTCTGCCTGCTCTCCTTTCTAACTCCTCTTGCTGTTGCTGGCTATACTGTTCTCTTGGTCTCTGACCGGCTCTTCTCTCTTCCACCATTCCATTTCTCTTACTCAGTAGCGGCACAAGCAGCTTCCTGCCTGCAAAGCGCACTTTTATAACGAGGAGGCGAGGGGCAAGGCACGGTGAAAGAAATTAGGAGAAAGATATGAGATTTTAATGTATGGAATGCTGAAATGTTTCAGAGCAGTTCTTTAATTGGCACTGTTGCAGCAAGAACGCCAGGAGTGAGTGGAATATATTTGTGATTACAAATATTCAGCAACTAAAGCTACAAACTAGGACTAGACACAGGACATGCTCCACTCTCCTATAGGGCTTATCCAGGCAGAGGACAGGCTACCACTCTCCTAGAGAGCTGATCCAAGCAGAGGGCATGCCACCACTCTCCTAGATACCAGGCACAGGACAGGGTACCACTCTGCTGGATGCCAGGACTAGGCAGAGGACATGGCTCCTCTCTTCTAGATTCCAGGCACAGGACATGCCACCACTCTCCCAGAGGCCGGGACTGGGCACAGGGTATGTTATCACTATCCTAGAGGCCGGGGCTGGGCACAGGGTATGTTATCACTCTCCCAGAGGCCGGGACTGGGCACAGGGTATGTTATCACTCTCCCGGAGGCCGGGACTGAGCACAGGGTATGTTATCACTCTCCCAGAGGCCGGGACTGGGCACAGGGTATGTTATCACTCTCCCGGAGGCCGGGACTTGGCACAGGGTATGTTATCACTCTCCCGGAGGCCGGGACTGAGCACAGGGTATGTTATCACTCTCCCAGAGGCCGGGACTGGGCACAGAGTATGTTATCACTCTCCCAGAGGCCGGGACTGGGCACAGGGTATGTTATCACTCTCCCAGAGGCCGGGACTGGGCACAGGGTTTGTTATCACTCTCTCGGAGGCCGGGACTGAGCACAGGGTATGTTATCACTCTCCCAGAGGCCGGGACTGGGCACAGGGTATCTTATCACTCTCCCAGAGGTCGGGGCTGGGCACAGGGTATGTCATCACTCTCCTAGGGACTGGGCACAGGGTATGTTATCACTCTCCTAGAGGCCAGGCCTGGGCACAGGGTATCTTATCACTCTCCTAGAAGCCGGGACTGGGCACATGGTATGTTATCATTCTCCTGGAGGCCGGGACTGGGCACAGGGTATGTTATCACTCTCCTGGAGGCCGGGACTGGGCACAGGGTATGTTATCACTCTCCTGGAGGCCGTGACTGGGCACAGGGTATGTTATCACTCTCCTAGAGGCCGGAGCTGGGCACATGGTATGTTATCACTCTCCTAGAGACCGGGGCTGGGCAACAGGGTATGTTATCACTCTCCTAGAGGCCGGTGCTGGGCATAGGGTATGTTATCACTCTCCTTGAGGCCGGGACTGGGCACAGGGTATGTTATCACTATCCTAGAGGCCGTGACTGGGCACAGGTTATGTTATCACTCTCCCAGAGGCCTGGACTGGGCACGGGGTATGTTATCACTCTCCCAGAGGCCGGGACTGGGCACAGGGTATGTTATCACTCTCCCGGAGGCCGGGACTGGGCACAGGGTATGTTATCACTCTCCCAGAGGCCGGGACTGGGCACAGGGTATGTTATCACTCTCCCAGAGGCCGGGCCTGGGCACAGGGTATGTTATCACTCTCCTAGAAGCCAGGACTGGGCACAGAGTATGTTATCACTCTCCGGAGGCCGGGACTGGGCACAGGGTATGTTATCACACTCCTAGAAGCCGGGACTGGGCACAGGGTATGTTATCACTCTCCCGGAGGCCGGGACTGGGTACAGGGTATGTTATCACTCTCCCAGAGGCCGGGACTGGGCACAGGGTATGTTATCACTCTCCTAGAAGCCAGGACTGGGCACAGGGTATGTTATCACTCTCCTAGAGGCCTGGACTGGGCACAGGGTATGTTATCACTCTCCCAGAGGTCGGGGCTGGGCACAGGGTATGTCATCACTCTCCTAGGGACTGGGCACAGGGTATGTTATCACTCTCCTAGAGGCCAGGCCTGGGCACAGGGTATCTTATCACTCTCCCAGAGGCTGGGCACAGGGTATGTTATCACACTCCCGGAGGCCGGGACTGGGCACAGGGTATGTTATCACACTCCTAGAGTTCGGAGCTGGGCACAGGGTATGTTATCACTCTCCCAGAGGCCGGGACTGGGCACAGGGTATGTTATCACTCTCCCGGAGGCCGGGACTGGGCACAGGGTATGTTATCACTCTCCCAGAGGCCGGGCCTGGGCACAGGGTATGTTATCACTCTCCCAGAGGCCGGGACTGGGCACAGGGTATGTTATCACTCTCCCAGAGGCCGGGACTGGGCACAGGGTATGTTATCACTCTCCCAAGGGCTGGGGCTGGGCATAGGGTATGTTATCACTCTCCCAGAGGCCGGGGCTGGGCACAGGGTATGCTATCACTCTCCCAGAGGTTGGGGCTGGGCACAGGGTATCTTATCACTCTCCCAGAGGTCGGGGCTGGGCACAGGGTATGTCATCACTCTCCTAGGGACTGGGCACAGGGTATGTTATCACTCTCTTAGAGGCCAGGCCTGGGCACAGGGTATCTTATCACTCTCCCAGAGGCCGGGACTGGGCACAGGGTATGTTATCAGTCTCCCAGAGGCCGGGACTGGGCACAGGGTATGTTATCACTCTCCCGGAGGCCGGGACTGGGCACAGGGTATGTTATCACTCTCCCAGAGGCCGGGGCTGGGCACAGGGTATGTTATCACTCTCCCAGGGGCCAGGGCTGGGCATAGGGTATGTTATCACTCTCCTAGAGGGCGGTACTGGGCACAGGGTATGTTATCACTCTCCCAGAGGCCGGGGCTGGGCAAAGGGTATGTTATCACTCTCCCAGAGGCCGGGCCTGGGCACAGGGTATGTTATCACTCTCCTAGAGGCTGGGGCTGGGCACAGGGTATGTTATCACTCTCCTAGAGGCTGGGGCTGGGCACAGGGTATGTTATCACCCTCCTTGTGCTCTAGATCAGGTACAGTGTGTTAGCACTCTCTCACTCTCATCCTATTCTTCTTAGCACAAGTGGAATCGAGGGTCTGGGACATTGCTTCCGTGGCCACTGTTTGTGTCAGTTCTTTGGCAACCCCTGAACCCCACTTGTACAATGGCTGCAGCACGGTTCCACATACCCCTTTGATGGAGAAGGAAATACCACCGCACCCACGTGCACTCAAGTCTTCGTCCGTGGCAGCGGGGGTCGAGCTAGAGAATGGGTGAGAAGTCAGCCTATCTGAGTTTTCAGTTCTTTACTGATTTGCAGGAGGGTTGGTGCTGTTAGGTGGGGACGTTGTTACAGGTCCTTGGGGGCGTAGGCAAGCTAACAGAGCTTGTTTTCTGCTTCCTGAGGCATTTAGGGCCAGATGTAGCAAAGGTTTTTACCCATTCTGTGTCTATGGGAAAAAGTGTTCGTACATATGGCCCTTAGTCTCTAATCTGGTGATGCCAGAACTGCTCATCTGATACTGACCTTTAGATATTGTTACCTTGTTAGCTGGTTAAACACGGGTCTTGGTGCAGAGGGCTCGATATTTGATGCAGCTGATCTTGTTTGAAGATGATTCGCACTTAGAAGGCAGCCTATGTAGATCCCTTAGGGTGCTGGAGATCTGACAGGATCTCTTCTGCCCCTTGATGAGCCATGCTGCTGCGGGAAGGATTTATTTTAGAAAAGGACCAGAGCTTGAAGCTAACTAGTGAACTATAGTGTTCTGATGTCAACAGCTCATGTTGCAGGACCAGAGCTGGATTTCCATCTGCATAAAATTCCAAAAACCACAACCACTGATGGAGCAAGTTTTCGTAAATGGTTTATGTTTTGCGATCCTCATTTGCAATGATTGAGCCCCTGGATGTCATTTAGGGGGTCGCAGCTGCGACCCCTGGCCTGCCCTTCGCTACCCCTGGCACTGCCTTTGCAACCCTTGGCCTCAGAGGTGGCAAATTCAGTGCCTGGAACACAGTGGCAGCTCGTCCTTATGGAGGTCAGTTGGGGCGCCACTCTCCTTGTTTTCTGTCAATTTTATATAACACTAATAGCGAATAATAAGATAGTATTCACTATTAGTGTAATAAAATAGAGAACAATTAACTGGATATGCTATGGCAGCGGAGTAAGATAAAGAAAAACTTTTAAATGTATATTGTGTGTCTGCTTGCGGGTGAGAGTGTCTTTATGTGAGAGAGAGTATGTAAGTGTGACTTTATATATATATGTAAGTGTGTGTGTATGAGTGAAAGCAGAGGTCAAAGGGCGTGTGATGTCACGTGCTACCGCCAGCATTCCAGTGAATTGACGTCCATGACTGAGCCTTGATGAAGGACCACAGAGTTTGAAATTTGTCTTCACTATATAAATAACTTCTATTGTATATTGTGTGTGCTGCCCCATTGTTGTAGTTTTGTACATTGTAAATAACAGGAGACTTTGTTACTCAATGTTGCTCATTTATCCACCTCAGAAAGATGCCTGGCTTGGTCAGTCCTCTAGGGATGGCACTTGTGACCGAACACAACAGTAAAGAAAAAACATCATCAACGCAACATCACGCACACTAAAGTGGTCACGCACTATATTTGTCATCTGACAGCCCCAAGGAGTACGTTGCATGAGCAAACCCACACTACATAAACACATGTCTGCATGAAAGAAGGATCCAAGCAGGGCTAAAGTCGGGGTGGACATCCCCAACTATTTTTTAGAAGTGGGACTCTGTCCCCTTAGCCAGAGGGCGAGGGGTGTCACCTTGTGGCCCAGTACTGCAGCTGCTTGCATTTGTAAACACTTTAACCTTGTAACATGGCCTAGGGATGTTTGTAAATCTCCACCCCACTTTTAGCACCTTCCTTAATGGGGAGGATGGCCTAGTAGGGAGTTATGTTTTAATCTCTTAGCTGAGGAACAAAGAATCTGCCATCATGAACCCTTTTTTTGTTTAAGGAAGTGAAGATGTGCCGCACTTTGTGCTTTTGTGATAAAGAACACCAGCACGGAACAAATGCACATTAACAGCAAGTTTAATGTTTAAAAAATACACACAGCACATTTTGTTTGCACACTAACAAGCAGTTTAAAAATGTAAGTTACAAGTTCCAAATGTCTGTTTAAAACATATTGCAACTTTCAGCCATTTCCAGTCTGTTAGACTTTTGATATGTGGAAAAATAAATGTGATTTATTACAGGTAAAATCAAAACATGTTATTTTCATATTTCTTAGTGATTATGTTAATTTGTTCTTTCTGTAAAACAGGCCTGACAGTGGTGGGAGGTGGACTTGTTTTTGTTTTCCAAACTAGAAATACTTGGCAGGTGTTATCAGAAAGCAGTTTATTTATTTAACAGGCATTACGCTGGCTTTAAAAATTGCATTTAATTTATATTCTCAATGCCTCATGTAATTCTATGCTGATGAGCGCTGTCATTCTGTGCGCTGGGTTAAAGTCAAATCGTAGTCCTTCTTCAATTTAATGAAATATCCCGGTTTTTGGCTTTAAAATTCTGGTCCTCCTAGTCTGTGCCCTAGCACAAGGGCGCCGGCTTTAAATATGGCGGCCCTGCTGCGGCTGGTGCGGCGGAAGTGCGTCTTGGCGGTGACGTCATTTGGCGGCTGGGCCGCCCATGTCTTGTAATGAGCCCCGGGAGTGGGCAGCTGGGGTGGGAATCCCGGGGCTCTGCGGCCTGCTTTGTGCCAGAGGCTCGGTGCCCCTTTCAGTACCAGCTTCAAGGCCCAACACGGTGGCAGCGGGCCAGCCCAACCCATAAATAACCCTACACTGGAAGCATAGTATTGATGCTACAAACAAGACGTTTTACTCTGTCAGCGGCTGCGCCATGAGAACACTGCACCTCTGCACAAAAGCCCTTTATAAGGCAGTGGTCTGTCGGAGTGTTTATTTCACAGAGCAGGCTTGTGTTACCGCCTCGTTCAGTCTCAGATGCGCCTTATCGCTCCAAGATGTGGCCGGAGAAGAAATGAACTTTCCATCAGATTTACCGCCTGTCCAGCCCTACTAAGTTTCCCAGGTCCATGCGTGATGTACCGTTCCAGTCCAGGTTTTTGTATTTGAATTCTGGGAATTATAATCTTGTTTATTGCATTATAAAACAGGACTACAAGTTCCAGAATTCAACAGCAAAAACCTGTGCGGGAGCAACACATCATGCCTGTACCTGGGAAACCTGGCAGCTATGCGTGGCATGCGTGACACCGATATTCGGTCCAGGCTTTATAGCCAACAACACTTTGCACCCTGGCACTTGTAGGCCCATACTTTTGAAAGCAGAAGAGACAATGTTGTTCCTAATAGGCACAGCTGCGCCAGGTCCGGTGAAGCCATAACTAATAACGTGCATCCAGTTGGGACCCCTCTGTATGCCATGGATACTTCCAGCTGGCCCACATACTATGCATTGCATATTTACACAGTCCTAGGTTGGCAGCAATAGGTACCATCCACCCCAAGTGTTTGAACAAGAGTGGCATCATTTCTATGCTGGAGCTTTTTTTATTTTTATTTGACCAAGGCAGTGGCTGGCAGGTACTAGTCAGGGCTGGGCTTTTGTGGCTGGACATAACTGGATGCCCATTTCTCGGACTGGCAGAGATTGTGCTCTAAGGGCACCAGCGCAGGGCACTGTAGAAGGTACAGGGTTATTCTTGCTGTCTAGGAGGATATCTGTCCTGTGTCTGCTTACTAATTCATGGCATAGGCACAGCGAGCGTGCTGCAAGCCATAAAGCGAACAAGCAATAGGCAATTGGAAAAAAATAGAGGAATAACAGTTGGTACAGTCCTACCCTCGGTAATTCCACTCCCATAAAGCCTTTTTGAAAAAAAATACATATTTAGGTCAGTGCTCCTTACCAGGACCTGTTATGAGCAGGTTTCTGCCTCTTGCAGTCTTCATTTGGGCAATGCCCACGCCCTTCAGATCCCAGCTGGGTTGGTACCTTACCCATGCCAAGATGAAATTAGAGAAAAGCAACTCTACACCAGTACTGTGATAAGCAAGTCTCCACCAAGCCCCCTTTCCTTTCTGTTAATTCGCACCAACTTTAAAAAAGTTTGTATTGCTGTGCAAAGTTCCTGCTGCTTCTCAGACATCTCACACCGCCTCTCACCCATGTAGACATGTTCCCGTTGGTTCTAACATGTACCACTCCATGAAAAGAAAAGACTGTAGCTCAGCAGTGGGCAAAGAAATCAAGAAGCTTAATTTGAGCTGGTGATTCCCTCATTTTGGGAAACAGCACTTATTTTATCTCATCAGATATTGACCAAGAGCTCAACAGTGGAAAACACACAAATGGTAAAGAAAAAGGGCAAGGTTAGATGGAAAAACCACCCCTAAGGGAGAAAGCAGGTACTTGCCTGAGTGAGATAAAGGGACAGAGCGAAAATCATCAACAGACACCTCACCAAATACTTCAACAACCACCAACTCCTCAGCACCACTCAGTCTGGTTTCAGACCCAACCACTGCACGGAAACTGCCCTCATCGCTGCCACAGATGACATCCACATGACTCTGGATGGAGGAGACACGGCAGACCTGAACCTCCTGGGCCTCTACACAGGATCTGACACAGTCTTCTTACCCATCCTAATCCAATGCCTACATGACATCGGATCCCAGGACGCACACTCCGATGAATGTGCCCTTTCCCCACTAGAAGGACTCAGTCAGCCTGGCACCGTACACCCCAGACGCCTGTGACATCATCAGCAGAATTCCACAAGGATCATCCCTGAGCCCGACCCTCTTCAACACATACGTGATCCTCCCTGAGCCCGACCCTCTTCAACACATACATGATCCTCCCCTCTTCAACACATACGTGATCCTCCCTGAGCCCGACCGTCTACAACACATACGTGATCCTCCCTGAGCCCGACTCTCTTTTAACACATACGTGATCCTCCCTGAGCCTGACCCTCTTCAACACATATGTGATTCTCCCTGAGCCCGACCCTCTTCAACACATACGTGATCCTTCTAACCAGCATCATCCGCTCTCACATCAACATCCTCTCCTACACCAACAACATACAATCCATTCTCTCCATCACAGACAAGATGCCTAGTATCCGGACCAAGCCCCCCTCATCATATTCTGTTGGGGGCCCCATGTGTCTACTGTTACACCACTGCCCGCCACTGGATGTACCCTGGTAGGAGTGATAACTTGCAGTTTGAAATCTTACAACCAAAATGTGCCCGCTGTTAATGTAAATTTTATCCCAGGAAGTATGTAAAATGTAAAAAAGTGAATAGGTTAAACATATATGCATTAACTGTCCTCCTTGCCCGTGTCTGCTCAGCCTGCAGGCTCCACCCATACAAGCTTGCCTGTTTATGTCACTGGCGGCTGTTGCATATATCTCAGTTATGTACTTATTTTTTTTAATTATTTGTATGCATTTGCAGCTCATCGTGGAACGTGTACACGATCAATATTTATTTTCAAGCGTCCCTAAGATTTGTTACTTGTGCCTGCGTACGTTTGGCAACAGCTGTCAATAAGTTGCCGTTTTTTGTAAATAAAAAAGATTGGCACATTTGGTAGCCACAATGGAGACCCAATTAAAAGGAACAAAGGTTATTAGAACCCTCCATCTCAGTATAATCAATGTCACTCGTATATGGACCGCCCCTCCCGGCTCGAGGATTGAGCCCGTATAGAGAGGTATTTCCACTTCAGAAGCGCGCTTTACCCCCTGTAACGCGAAGGATGGTTATTCCATGTCATGACTCGGACTGAGGTCCAGGAGCAGATATCATGTGCGGAAAAAAACTTTTGTTAAATAACCCACCCGGCAGGGTTGCTGCAACCCCACGCGAGTGACGTCATAAGCCCGCTTTATGTCACTGAGATGATAAAACAGTTCTCTCCCGCCACGCATTCACTTCTACCAGGGCATTATCCTAAACTTCACTGATAAGTTCCTGGGATCCCTGGACTTAGAGGGCGGGTGACCGCCTCCCTCCTCATCGGTCCGGACACTTCCAGGCCTGACATGGATGTCTGAGGAGATGCGCCTTGAAGACGAGACGCTTTGACCGCCAGGATGGAAGCTCGGTGTGCGGAGGACGTTAGTTTAAATCCTCGATTCACAGGGGGAGAAGCTTAACCCTGGTTTTCTCCTTTTTGCACTCCTTGGATCTGATCCTGGGGATGCCTCGGCTTGCGCGACACTGGCCCCCAGATGTGGTTAGTTTTCAGGCCATGTTTGCTGCTGACTCTTTCAGCTTTGGTATAGGTGATCCAGGAGTTCTGAGGATGATCCTGGCTCTGGGAGACAGTCAGTGCAAGCCCCTCAGACTAAGAGGCACGAGACTGTATGTTTCAGCGCTTTGATGAGCCAGGAATGAGTGCCAAAGATGACTTCTACACCGGCCAATGTGGAGACCAGGATGCGGGTGGAAAAGGTGTTGTCACTTTTGTAGCGGGCGAGGACCAGGACGTTGTCAGTTGTCCTGACACGGCGGGGGTAGGTTTTCACCTTGTGCTCCATTGAAAGCTGGTGTTGTGCCAGCAGTGTGTGTCTCGTAGAGAGGGGGGTAACTGGTGAGTCGAGGTGTTTGTCGCTCCTGCGGATCTGAGGTGAGGCTACACCCAGATTCATCTCAGATAGCTTGTCTTGGGTCTGCACATGTCTGTTGTTAGTTTAGTTTCAGAGTTTGGTAGGGTTTGACATCCAGTTTAATTGAAAGTGAGGAGGGCCTTGAATTAGTTAATGTCTTGGAGCCGTGTCACTGGCCAATTGATGTATCTTGATGTGACTACCAGCCACCGGGACACACAAAAGGTTCCACCTAGAAATTACAAATGACAGGTGAGAATGTGTCCCTGAGGTACTCCATAAGTCCCTGGTAGCTGCTATGATCTTGGTGTCCCCCTATAGAGGAAATGTAGATTGGAATAACACAAACTACAGACCTGGAGTAGAGTGTCTGAGAATCCCAAGGTATTTGTTACGGCTAGCTGGGTTGCCAGTGTTGCTGATGCTGAGGAGGAGGGTGCCATCGGTGACGTGGAAGGTTGTGTTCCTGCTTGGTGGCCCGAGATCGAAGCAATTGTCACACAGACGGTGATTGTCCGTGATGTGATCAGGAAGGTGGATGGAGGCAGCTGTTTCCTGCGGTTGTAGGTCATATTACCTAAGCAATGATTACTGACCACTTAAAAATGTTAGGGACTCCCCTAGCGGCATCCCCCTCACGCCTCTGAAAAAAATCACACTGTGAAAGTCTGGAGGTATCCAAGCAGCGAAAAAACACCTCTTAGCTGGATACGAGAAGACTATTACTTCCAGGAGAGAATGTAAATGAAACCCCTTAAACTATTCCAAATACAGTTTAATTGACAAACAATTTAACAATGTTCTGCATAACATTTTAAGAATTAATGTTTTTTAAGGATGTTCATTTTTTAGATACCTCGGCAGTTTGTCTTAAAATGTTTTTCAACATCATATAGAAATATGAACATATATGAATTTGAACACAACACTTTTCAGTAGTGAAGATTGTTTTAACATTTAACATTCAATATTTAGTTTCAATGTTAACTATCACTGCCTTGTCAAGTATTTTTATTTTATTTTGTAATAGCTGTGTTGTTGTGTTTGCTATGGAAGTCTTTTTTTAAATAGTGTTTAGTGGTGTGTGGAATTCTTATGGCCCCTCCATGAGCTGCCCATGAATCTCGATTCGGCTGATAACCTACTAAACCAACCAACCCAATTCAATCCAACCCAACTCAACCTAAGCCAGCCCAACCCAACCTAACTCAATTCACCCCACCTCAACCCAACTCAGCGTAAACCAAGCCAACCCCCACAACCCAACCAAGCCCAATTCAACACACCTCACCTCAGATCAACTTAACCTACGCCAAGCCAAGCCAACCCAACCAAACCCAACCCAACCTCACTTCAAACCAACACAATATAAAACCAAGCCAACCCATCTAAATTCATCCAAGACCAAGCCAAACCAACACAGCACAACCCAACCCAATCCAGCACACATCACCCAACTCAACCTAACCCCCCAAGAGAACAAAACCCAACCAAACCCAATCTCACATATCTCACCTTATCTTAACACAACTCAGCCTAAACCAAGCCAACCCCCACAACCCAACCAAACCCAATCTCACATATCTCACCTTAGCTCAACACAACTAAGTCAAGCCAAACCAATCCAAGTCAATTCAATAGGTTCTCGACTTAGGAACATGTGAGGGGTATCAGGAGGTTTGAAAAATGGTGTTTAAGCCACGGTTGATCTCACTGGCGCTGATTCACCAAGGGTCTGTACGGCCATTCATATGTTCATTAGAGCACTCATAAGTTACAGTTGCACATGTGTGTGGTTTACAGAGGTTGGCTATTCACATACATTACCTTATGACTGGGACGTAAAGTATGCACGTCACCACATAGGTAGATAAACACATGGTTGGCGTAAACTGGTGATTAATGGCCATTTATTTAAATCTATGTATGTGAGTAGGGTAAACAATGTATGTTGCACGTATGCAGGGTATAAATATTGTAATCCTGTTGGATTTTTTGACCAATACGTTTTTTCATTCAAAACAAGAATGACTACATACATGGAGCCCTAATTCAATTGTGCCCTGAAAACTGGACTGATGTGCAGTTTAGCAGACGTCCTGCCAACCATCCCGGGTGTGCTTTTGGTGTACTTATAAGTGCAGGAAGCTAATCCTACATTTCTGTGAATAACCCAAAGTTAGTACTTTCTCAGTGGGGCCCAAAGTGGCCGTAACACTCAGTGTGAATTCACATATACATAATATATGAATGTTTGCACACACCGCTGTTATCTATGTCACACTCACATGTATACATCACGTAGTGATTTACGTCTGTGTATCGTTCATAGGTAAATTACATCGGAAATGTAGCCAACCCGCCAATGTACCACACCGACCACCATGGTGGTAGCAGCCGCTGGGCTGGAGATAACAATCTCCAACTCTGCGGCTGCTACTGTACCACCGGCGGCATTACAGCTCTGCCTACCGCCATGGTTTTTGTGGCGTTCGTAATGCCACACAAACCATGGAGGTAGGCCCTAACAGTGACAGGGAATTCCTTCCCTGTCACTGGTAGGAGGCCCCCCTCTAAGACCCCCAGACAATCCCCACCACCCATTCCATCCACACACCCCCTTCCAAACCTCCCCCCATACACGCACACTCGTAGGCACACACCACGCATTCACACACTCACTCACACAGGCATACACGCAGTCATACATGCATACATCCATTCATTCACGCACACATCCGTACACACATCCAAACTCACACACAGACACGCCTTCGCATTTGCATTCATACATGCAGTCTCACACATGCACACACACACACATGCAAGCAACACTACACACTCATGCGCATGCACGCACACACTCACACATTCATGCACCCCCCCCCCACACACACAACACCCCCCACCCCCTCCCCAAAACCCAACTTATCTGAATCCAGGGGGTCTTCCGGCAGGGGACGGGACGGGGCGCTGCTACCGACAGCAGTGCCCACCAGCAGAACACCTCCAGGCCGTATTATTTTTCATAATATGGCTGGCGGCGGTCTACTGGCGTGGCGCTGCAAGGCCACCTTAACACTGTCCGCCAGCATGGCCACAGCCGGATTTCCACCCTTCTTGTGGCGGAAAATCTGGCTGTGGTCATATTATGGCGGACGGATGTGATCTGCGGCGACGGTCTTTTGGCGGCTTTTGCCACAGCGGTAGGTGGTACTTACCACCAAAGTTGTAATGCCCACCTATGTCTATTCACCACAAGGACCATGAGCCTTACCCTCAAAAGGGATGCATTACATCATCCCCGCTCACCAAGAACTGAACACCATTGTCTGAACTTTGGAACTCTAACTTCATTTCTCATTTCCTACCACATCCCATTCCTGACCCTTAGGGGTACAAGAAAGGCTGTTTACTGGAAACTGGCCCCTAGGAAATATGTGACTATTGATGCCAACATTTAGAGGTCTCTTTATATCAGGCTGCACCTAGCGGTCTAAGCTCCTGTGCCTGATCTCAATCAATCAATCAATAAAGTGGATTTATATATTACAACTATCACCCAAGAGTGTATCCAGGTGCTTAAGAGTCATGATGTTTCAGGTGACTCAATTGAACAGCCAGGTCTTGAGTGTTATCCAGAATTTCAGTAGAAAGGTGGATGTCCGTAGCTGCAAAAACCACAAGAAGGAAAACGTGAGGCACAAGGAGGGCAAGAATCTGGCTGATCGTGGGCCGACAGCGAGTGAGAGAGATGTACCTGGGACCTACCCCATCTCTGATCGGAATGGCACTGTCTGGTTTCCTTGGAGAGTTCCACCTGCTCCTCCTTCCCAGCCCTTGTCCAGTCTGCACCACAGTGCTACCTGGAGGGCAGTGTCCAGACACATGTAAGTATTGATCACCCAAAGTCCTTTAGTTTCAGGCAGAGCATGAGTCTATGGTAGCTGCCACGGGGATGATGTCCTGAGGAAATACCAGTGGCAGAGGTTAATTCAAGCATTCCATTGTTCAGTTCTTGTTTGTCTCTTTGAGACGCCTTAAGTGGGTCGGGTATGTCCAGATATGAGTCCAGTAACGCAGTGTCCTAGGACCCAAGCTGCTCCTCGCGAATGAGGCCCAACATACATAAAACATGTCTGATGTTGCTTGTCTTCCTTGCAGTTGCAATGTGGCCCATCATTTCGGCTTGACTGTCACCTTTGTGGCAGTTCCAAGACTGATTTCCATATAGTTGGTCCCTGTCTCAAGTGGCACAGTAAGCAACAATATACTAACTCTTGCGTTATATTAATCTCTTTGTTTATTCTCCCTAAAAAAACACTATGTCCACTTGTACAATGTCTTCAGTCCCGAAAGTCATTAGTGTGGATAACAGAAATAGTCATTAGCCAATGCACCATCAAAAGTACATTTGTGTGAATTATGCATGTTTCCACCAATAAGGAAAGGACATAGGATGATGAACCAAGGTCAGTGAGAGGACATCAGTGACATGATGCACAAACTATTAGAAGGCTGTGATTGTGTGACACCCATTTGTGTAACTCATAATTTCAAGACCCACAAAATATGTTAAAAATGCTAAAACTCTTCAGCTAGAGCATGAACAATACCCCAAACAGATAGCAGCAGGCTAGGCGTAAAGATCTTCTTGGCCTGCAGGATGTCAGAGCATAACAATGTCTGTCTGGGTGCCACATCACATTACACACTCTGTGGTGTGTTCTAGATCACTGATACTCAAAGTACGGCCCGCGGGCCTCATGCGGCCCCTCTGACCTTTACATGCGGCCCTACGAGCAACAGGAGCACTGGGCAGCTGTTTGCTCGACTCTGCACTAACAATAAAAATATGAAATACACGCATAATCATTTATTTCAAGCTCAATTGGTCTTAAAGAAAGGAAGTAAGTAGGGACTCCTGCACTTAACTTTAGAAACACCTTCATTTTTAAAGACATCTTGCAACACAAATGTAAAACTAAGACAGCCTCTTCAAAATTAAAAAAGTGTATTTAGTTAACATGCAGAACCTTTTCGCCTTAGTACAATTTATTTTATCAGTGCATTGAGATGTATCCATTTAAAAGTGATAGTTTTCAAACATAAATTTGAAACATTAATTATTTCCCTAGCCCTGAGAACATCACCAATAGTAAATTAAAGAGGCAAGTCACTTGGTATGTGCACTTTATGGGTGGCCTGGGTTCCTATCATACATGAAAAACATTACACTTTAATAAATCAACCATAGAAGCAGGTTTTGTGCAGCACACCATGAATCATGTATTTCGAGGCCATATTAAATGTGATAATGCAGAAAAAGGCGGGAAAGTGAGACTAAACAATTGTCTAGGATCACACAATTTGAAAAAGCGGGTAAGCCGGGATTAGTTCCAGGTTTTCTGGTTTCCCATTGTTTATTTCAGCCACTAGATGTATATAATTTGCTTCTCCTACACCTACCTTGCCACCAATCCCCCCAGCCACCCCACCCGACCGCCACTGCCCTCGCATCAATGCGGCCCCCAGGCACATCACAGACCAAACTTTTTGGCCCCTGGGAAAATGTTTGCGAGTACCCATGTTCTAGATTATTACACCATGGGGGCCTTACCATTTCACCTTTTCCACCTGTGAGTTCCGTGATCATCTCCAGTCTTGGTATTTTTTATTGTAGTTATCGCAGGTCACATCCCTCTGTAGCCACACACTTGTTTTTGGGGGGAGGGTTTCTCCTTGCAGGGTGCAACCCTCCAGCAGCCTCCACCCCAAGGTGTTTTTGTCTTTGGCTTGGTGCCTCCTCTTACAGGTGCTTGATGACGGCTGCCATGACCCGGAAGCGTATTATCCCCACCTTGAAGGTCATGGCTGCTCCTACACCCCCCTTCATTCTGCTGCATGGAAGGAGGTGGTGCTTTGATATTTTGTTTCACCGTCACTGCTCCTTTCTACTTTCCCTGATGACACCGGCCACGTTTGGCGTACCTGTGGCGCACCCTAGCGGTGATACAGCGGTGGTGCGTTTGTCGCGCTCTCCTGCTGCCTCTACTCTAGAGGCTCTGGTGAGACAACCATGGGTCACAGGTTCTCGCTGCCTGAGGATTTACAGCCATGCTCTTCGAGTGACTGCACCACTTGCCTGCCGCGTGCTCTCCGTTGTCATTTCCTAATGAATGGGCGTGAAGTGTCATTCCACCAGGACCCATAACTCACGTTGGGGACGCTGCGCCGCGTGAAATCATTTGGGTACAATATGTTGTGATCGCCCTCCGGTGAAGGGGAAGGGGTCCCCAGGTGCATCTCTAAGCGACTGGGGAGTGATGCGACTCCTGGGAGCTGTGCGCCCATTCCAGCATCACTTGCAGTCATCCAAACCCCATTTGTGTTATGGTTGTTTTGGAATGTGTCTGTGTTCCTTATCTGCAACCCCATAGTATAATTTGGGCTTTTTATCTCTGTTTTTGTGGCATGATTGCTGCAATGACACCACTTACCATATGTTCATGTTTGACAAAATGGCCGTCTTGTGATGTCATTCGTGGTGTGAAATGTATTTCACCCTCTGATTGCTCTGCATGTCCACTGGGGTGGGGCAGGGAGATGCCACCTAGGACCCAAGAATGTGGAGATGGCATGGCAACCTATCTCTCCCCACCAGTGCCTAATTTGTAAAAAAAAAAAATATATATATAACTGCAATAGCCAATCTTTTTTCTTAGGAGCTGCGGTTGTTGCCAAATGCAAAGGCTGCCCGGTCTTGTTTTCACCTCACGCCTCTCTCTTCCCCCACATACACGTCATGTCTATTCATCTTGATTTTTCTACCTCTTTTTTTCGTTCCTGTTTCTCCATTTGTCTCTGTTTTCATACCTTTCCCTTCCTATTTTCTTCTCTCTTGCCATGGATCACAGACTGGTGCTGAAAAATGAGTGCCGGTGTCCACCATCTGCAGGCCCTGGCACAAATTCTGCACTGCAGTCAGCGTCTTAAAATTAAGATGTGGAATGTGTTTTAATGAGCAGTTCAGGGCATTCATTCAGGAATGACCAAGGGGAACATAAGGTCCTCGTCAATCTTACTTGTATGCAGGCTTTCTTCCGTTCCTGTGAGCAGATGTGGTCTGTTTTCGACACTAGATCGAAAGGGGGTGATCTCACAGAAAGCACCCCACTGCTCTTTACCACAGGCACACCCTCTGCAACATTTGTGAGCAGGCTTGACAATGAGCAGCACACACAATCAGAATCCCAGTTAGGAGCAGGCAACCATGTGTGTCCATGAGCCACCCTTCCATACTGGCAGTTTTTTTATACACTGCAATCAGGGCCACTGGAATTATGTGTCAGGAAAGGGCCGAATTATGCAGCAGAGTTGAGTAAATTATGTAGCAGGAAGAGGCAAATTATGCGGCATACTTTCTGTAACAGTATTACTTAATTATTTCATCATGTTTAAATTTGATAACACTGTCTGGGCATTGGTTGTGCCTCATTAGTACCATTTTAATGCCCAAATACACGGTCGGCCGTGTAGCGGCGTCTGGAGGTGCAGGGGTCTCGCGGACCAGGGGGGTTGCGCTGGGCGCGGCCGCGCCGCTGGCGCGCAGCCCGTCTGCGCCCGTCTGCGCTTGGACTGCGCCCAGCGCCACCCCCTCTGGTCTGCGAGACCCCTGCACCTCCAGACGCCGCTACACGGCCGACCGACTCAACGCCCTCAATCCCGGCCGCACCACAGCATGCTCCCAGTCCTCACCAAGGAACACCCACGGACCCTTCGCATGCCGCACCTGCAGATTCACCTGCGACAGAACAACAAAACCAACAAAGACCGAAACCAACCACTTCCACTGCATACTCCTCAACACCCGCTCCGCACGCAAGCATGCCATCGAGCTCTGGGACCTGCTCGACTCCACCACCCCAGACATAGCCTTCCTGACCGAAACCTGGTGGAACGACTCCTTGGCGCCCGACATCGCAATAGCCATCCCGGACGGCTACAAGATCATCCGTAGGGACCGCAAAAACTGAATCGGAGGAGGGATAGCCATCGCCCACAAATCCTCCCTCAAGGTCGACACCCACACTGACGACTCCCTCAAGACCGCCGAACACCTACACTTCCGCATCCACACTGACCCCAACACCACTCTCAGAGGAACGCTCATCTACAGACCCCCTGGACCACTAGCACCATTCAGCGAATCCCTCGCCGACCTCACCAGCACCCACGCACTCACCTCAACGGATTACAGCCTCCTCGGGGACCTAAATTTCCACCTGGAGAACAACAACGACACCAACTCCACTACCCTGATCGACAACCTCACCAACCACGGCCTCAGACAACTCGTCAACACACCAACCCACATCGCCGGCCACACGCTTGATCCCATCTTCTCCTCAAGCGCCCACGTCACCTTCAACCATACCACCGTACTCCACTGGACCGACCACCACTGCATCCACTTCACCTACAAGAAACCTACCGAGCACCACCGCACCCAACAACCAACTGCCGATGCTGGAGCAAAGTTACGGAAGTCCAGCTTACCAACGCCCTCGCCCAGAACCCACCCCCGACTCCACCGACCCAGACACCGCCGCCAACAACCTCACCCTGTGGATCAACGGCTGCGCCAACACCCTCGCACCACTCAAAAAACCCACCAACAACCAAGCCAGAAGAAAAGCCGATGAGCTCCTAAATTTCAAACGCGACTGTCGGAAGCTAAAAAAGGAATGGCTCCTCAAACGCACACCTGACAGCCTCACAGCCCACAAGGACGCCACCCGCAAGCACCACCAACTCATCAGACAAGCCAAACGATCCCACTTCAAGGACCGCCTGGACAACAACGCACACAACAGCAAAGAGCTCTTCATCATCGTGAAAAAACTCTCCAACCCCAGCGCCAACATCAACGACATCCCTCCATCCCAAGAACTCTGCAACGCACTGTCCATCCACGACAGCTTTGACGCCACTCCCACGCCAGACCCCACCCTGAACACTCCACCTGTGCAAACCACCTGACCTCCTGGACCAACGTGAACGACACAGAGACACGCAAGATCATGAACTCCATCCACTCAGGATCTCCGTCAGACCCCTGCCCTCACCACGTATACAACAAAGCCGACTCCACCATCGTCCCCCAACTACGGATGGTCATCAACATCTCCTTTGAAACAGGGACATTCCCTGAAAAATGGAAACACGCCGAAATCCGCGCCCTCCTCAAGAAGCCCAAAGCAGACCCCAACGACCTCAAGAACTTCCGACCCATCTCCCTGCTCCCCTTCCCAGCAAAGGTGATTGAAAAAGTCATCAACACACAACTAACCAGCCACCTCGAAGACAACGGCATCCTAGACCCCTCCCAGTCCGGCTTCAGATGAAACCACAGCACCGAAACCGCCCTTCTCGCCAAACGCCAGACGCCAAATGGACAACGGCGAAACATCAGCCCTCATCCTCTTGAACCTATCTGCCACCTTCGACACAGTCTGCCACCGCACCCTGAAATCACGCCTCCACGAAACCGGAATTCAAGGTAAAGCCCTCGACTGGATCGTCTCATTCCTTCCCGGCAGAACCCTGAGAGTCCGCCTCCCCCCCTTCCGCTCCGAAGCCACCGACATCATCTGCGGCGTCCCCCAAGGCTCATCCCTCAGCCCGACGCTGTTCAACATCTACATGGCCCCCCTCGCTCAAGTGCCCCGACAACACAACCTCAACATCCTCACCTACGCCGACGACACCCAGCTCATCCTCTCACTCACCAAAGACCCCCACACCGCCAAAACCAACCTCCACGAAGGAATTAAATCCATCGCCGATTGGATGAGAAACAACCGTCTGAAACTGAACTCGGACAAGACGGAGGTCCTCATCCTAGGACCCACTCCCTCCGCCTGGGACGACTCCTGGTGGCCCACCGCACTAGGAACCCAGCCGACACCGCCCGACCACGCTCGCAACCTGGGCTTCATCCTCGACTCCTCCCTCACCTTGTCTAAACAGGTCAACGCAGTTTCCTCCTCCTGCTACAACACACTCCGCATACTCCGCAGAATCTACAAGTGGATCCCGACAGAAACAAGAAGAACAGTGACACAGGCCCTCGTCAGCAGCAGGCTGGACTACGACAACGCACTCTATACAGGCATCCCAGCAAAAGACCTACTACGCCTCCAACGTATACAAAACGCCTCCGCCCGGTTGATCCTCAACGTACCCCGCCACAGCCTCATCTCCCACCACCTGAGAAACCTTCACTGGCTCCCCGTGGACAAAAGGATCACTTTCAAGCTTCTTACCCATGCTCACAAAGCGCTCCACGACACCGGACCAGCCTACCTAAACAACAGACTCAGCTTCTACACCCCCACCCGTCAGCTCCGCTCCACTAACCTCGCCCTCGCCGTCGTCCCCCGCATCCGAAGAAAGACCTCCGGCGGCAGATCCTTCTCATACCTCGCCGCCAAAACCTGGACCACCCTCCCCACCAACCTGCGACTGACTCAAGACCTACTCACCTTCAGAAGACTCCTCAAGACCTGGCTCTTCGACCAGTAACACCAGCTCTCCTCCCCCCCCCCCCCCCCAGCACCTTGAAACCCTCACGGGTACGTAGCGCGCTTTATAAATTAAATGATTGATTGATTGATTGAATAAACAACAAAAAGGTGACAGGTCCAGTTTTGCAAAGGGCCTTTCATTGTGCGGCAACATATGTCGCTGCATTTTTAGTAACTTTTGAACTGTTTGAGCTACAAACATTTTTTTTGTTTAAAACTGCAGATTATGCGGCAGATGATGGATTATGTGGCAAATGCAGCAAATGTATAATTATGCAAAAATTGCCATGGCTGCACAGTCACATAATTCCAGTAGCCCTGACTACAATCATGTTAGTGGAGGGATGACATGTTTCTGACCCTGTCATAATGGAACTGCTATAATTATTTTGTCAGGCACAAGTGAATAAGAGGCCGGCCGCCATGTTAATTGAAACGGAAGTTGTACCCCTCAATGTTAGTCAAGGACACTGCTGGCCTGCGGGGCACATCTCGAGGATGCTACACACCTCTTAGGCACATTCATATCTTTTGGTATCTTTATCTTTTTGTTGAATATTTCACTTGGAAAACAGGAGCAACATTTGAATATATCATTATATCTGTATATTTTCTTTATTTAATTATTCATGTAGTAGTGACGTTAAAGTGAAATCCCTGAACATCACAATCTGGACGTTGGAGGACAATTCAAACTTAAGCAACTCTCTTATAGTTAGTAACAATCTAGCTGACCTGTCAGCTAGCATGGTGCTGTGGTGTGTCACACGATTTCAGCTCCCTTCACACAGTCACCCAGTGAAGACCCGATATCACACAGTGGCAGGGAAATCCGGCTGGAAACCACTCACTGATCGAGTTTCCAGCTCGTCTTTGGAGACTCCAGGCAGCTTATGGTCATTAGGTTTTTGCTTTTGGAGTGAGGAGGAGCTCGAGGGGACAGATTTGCCTCACATGCAGTTTTCGTCTTGAAGCCTCGCCCCGCAAGGCCCCACCCCTCATCACCAAATGTTTTTTTAAACTTTTCTGCATAACAATATTTGGCTGGCTCAGTGCTTAATTTGTAAATAAAGAGGTGCCGGTGCCCAAAACCCTCCTCTTAAAAACGTGGCTGCTGCAGTTAAATGTGTGAACACGGAATACTGAGGCAGCGTAATCCTGAAGCCATCTCGGGCCTCTTAAATCCATTTAAAGCCCCTCCCTGCCTCTCCAGCTCACTCTTGCAGCTTTCTGCTTTCTCCCTTTGTGACACTTTTCCGTTTTTCTCTTCATCCGTCTTTCCCATATGTGTCTTTTGCTCGCAGCAAATGCTTGAGGCAGAAGAGCAAGACCCGGCCCTCAAAAATAAGTGCCGGTGCTCAGCACCGGAAACAACAAGCACAAATTAAGCACTGGGCTGACTTTGACATAATTTGCACAAGCGTCGTGTTCACCATGAGGCTTTTCTTGATGGCGGAGTCAACAACTCTCTCAGCATGAATACCGCATCCCGCCACACTCTAAAAAGGCGGGGAAACTGAGAGCAGGGTAGGCGGGTCATCTGCCATTTTTTTGGCAGATGTTGTGTTATTGCCCTCTGCTAAATGAGGCTGTGTGTGTAGATTAAACAGTTTGTAGACCTCTTTGTGTTAAGCTGTGGGAAGCAGTCTATTAGAAGAATGGTCAGGCAGAAAAACATTTTTGCACTCAGATGGAAAATGACCAAACAGGCAAACCTAAGTAGACGTTGCTCCACTTAAGCTGATGAAAATCTCAGATACACTCAGCGACCTTTACATATTGATGAGCAGCGATGCCCATGTTATTCAGCACGCAATGTAACTGTGTCCCAAGGACATCCCTTACAAGTCAATAGTTGTGTCTGGGGGCAGCCATTTTGTTGCCCTATTTCGTCCCCAGAGATCAATCTCTTGCTCTGTCGTGATCTGCTGATCAGGGCTGTTGTTCAATCTTTAAAATGATCACATCTGTGAGCCAGGCCAGAGAGAGGTCTGCGCGGACCACGCAGAGAGCTAACTGCATACATCCCCACCAGCACAAGCTCTAGACCATGGGAAGAAGGCACAGACCGGAAGGACTTCTGATGACCTGAATACTCCAGAGTGAGTTCTGCATGCAGCCCCACTGCTCCAGATCCCACATTTTCCATAAGACCCGACTGCGGCCTACCTAGAGCTTTGTATACAGTAGAGGGTGACCACTGTAGCTCATTCTTGAATCCATCCCTGAATTTTGAGCATGTGCTGCCATCTTGGATCCAAACACATTTATTTTGAACAGCATCGACAGAGCTGGATTGAGATTGGTTTATCTATCAACAACAAGATGCGCTTCACTTTTCAGCCATTGGCTTGAGACTTTGTGAATCACATCTTATCTCCGCCCAGTAGAGTATTCATCTCTCACCAAATGCTATTGGCTATTTGGGTCTATGCTTCCGCTTATGCACTAACATTGAAAGGTCTGAGGGGCTCCTTTATGACCACAGCCCTATTTGAAATAAGAACAAAAATAGGGCTTTATCGAAGGCAAAGGAGCCTTCAATACAGTCCACTTTTTATTTCTTGTCTGAGTTATTGTCATTAAGCTGTGTGTGGGCACATTAAAGCCATAATTATTGGGTTTGCCAGTGCTTGTTTACTGTCCCGCCTGCATCAGGCCGATAGCTATTCGTTTTTATTTTTTATAAAGGTACTGAAATGTATTGTTTTTATATCTGTGCTCCTTCACTCCTAAGTACAATGCTCGGATGTCTGTCACAAAGGGCAGCACATGAGCTGGTTTCTGTGCTGTACGTGGAAATGGTATATACATAAGTATTTCGACTTTGTTATATATGTGCCCAGTTTGTTTTTTACAATAAGTGATTGCTGTTTGGGTTGTGTGACATTGATTGTCAAGTACTTGCCCACAATGTTTATGTTTGTTAGCCTTGTGGTGTAGGGCATGTATGGTAAATCCCAAGCGTGTTCTCCGTGTGAGTGGGATTTAGGGGAATATTCTTACATTAAGGGGTGGGTAATGCAGTAAAGGGGTAGGCAATTCAATAAAGGGGTGGGTAATGCAGGGAATGTCCGGACCGCATGTGTGGTGGGAACAGATCTAGTCAGTGTTAAAACTGGGAGACCTGTTAGGACATGTGCGTGGCATGATCCTATAAGCCTGGGATGCATGGCCTCACCACGGGTACATTTTTAACAAGCATTTGCAATGCAATATGTCTTGCATTTGTTTGAGTTAGAGCTATTGGCATTGTAAATGACAATGTCTTCTACCTATGTGTTTTGGTTTGGAGTGTAGTGGATGTATGCCAGGTGCCACAGCAACCCCCAGGCCTTTCGCTACAGGAGAGAGGACACAACAAGTCCGTCATCTTGGGTATGTTTTTGCCTTATTCGTAAAGACTGCCTGTGATATGTGATACCTGAGAGATGCATCACTTTCTAGTATGTTTACCTAAACTTTTATAGGACAAAACAAGCCACAAAGAGGCACGTTTGTGACATTTAAACACAGAGAATGAGGGGGTCAAAAGAGTTAGGAGCAAAGAAAAGGGGGCAGCCGTATATTTCTGTGTGTTAAACTTTTAAAGAAATGATTCCTCTACTTTGGCAATGCCAGCCTAACTTTTAAAAACATTGGCTGTATACAAAGAGAATAACAGAAGAGGCAGCTTAACTGCAAATTAATTATAGCGATTTTGTTAATAATGGCACCTGCTTTGCAGCACTATAAAATTGCAGAACCTGTATTACCAAGCACTATATTAAAAAAAAGTTATTTCCAGACTGCCCCAACACACACCAGACAAAGAACCCTAGGGGAGAGGATTTGGCGTAAGGGCCAGAGCTGCTGACCTTGGAGCTAGGGAACACGGTTTGAGTCTCGTCATCAGCTCAACATGCGGTGATTCTGGGCAAATCACTTAGGCCCTCATTACAAGTCTGGCAGTCGCATGACCGCCAGACTCGCGGTGGCAGTCCCGCCGCCAACAGTTTAGCGGTGGGACCGCCACATTATGACTGTGGCGGAGCCACCACGGTCGGACCACCGACACTGCCAGGCTGCCACAAGCCGGCAGCCTGGTGGTACCGGTGGTTTTCATTCTCCAGGGCAGCGCTGCTTGCAGCATCGCCCTGGGGATTAGGAGTCCCCATCTGCCAGCCTTTCCATGGCGGTTTATACCGCCATGGAAAGGCTGGTGGAAGGGGGGCGTATGGGGGCCTCTGCACTGCCCATGCACTTGCCATGGGCAATGCAGCGGCCCCATGCACAACTCCGTTGCGCATTTCACTGCCCGAATTACGGGCAGCGGAATGCGCGACGGGTGCTGGTGACGGAGCCGGCGTCAATGTTAAGGCCCTGTTCACCATAGGGCCGGCAGGTGGAAACACTGTTTCCGCCTGCCGGCCCTGCGGTGAAATCCTATTAGGGCCGGTGGGGTTCAGGTCACACAGGCGGTCTGTAGGCGGGAAGAGTTTGCGGGGCGGTCTCCGCTGCCTGCCAAACTCTTAATGAGGGCCATAATCTCCCCTTGCTACCAAAAATGAATGTGTTCTTGTGTAATGTAACTGGTGCTCCTGTAAAGCGCTATAATACCTTTGTATTGAGTTCTTGCTGACTGAATTCTAGTTGAAGAGGCTCAATTTACATCCAAAGGCTAGATGTTTTTGCTATCAAGCTTGAGGCCGTGAAGTGCTTGGGTCTGGAGTCACGACTCCTTTTCCACCATTTTGGAGACAACACCTTTCACCATCTTCTTGCCTAGAACTAATCTATGTGCTTGGTTGGTGACCCTCCAGAGGTTATCAAGAGCACGTGCTATCCCCTAGTGTTAAGCTCTACTCAAGTCATTTGGTTAATGCACCCACTGCAGAGGTCTTGACAGAACGAGAATGTCACAGATTACAATCCTGACAGCTATTTCACCTCTTCATCTCTGTAAGGTCGAAGCAAATGAATTATAGTGATTTTGTTAATAATGGCACCTGCTTTGCAGCGCTATGAAATGCCAGAACCTGTATTACCAAGTGCTATATGAAAAAAAAACGAGTTATTCCCAGACAGCCGCAACACGCACCAGACAAAGAACCCTAGGGGAGAGGATGTGGTGTATGAGCCAGAGCACTGACTTTAGAGCTGGGGACACGGTTTGAGTCTCGGCGCTGGATCAACATCCTGTGATTCCGGGCAAATCACTTAATCTCCCCTTGCTACCAAAAATGAATATGTTCTTGTGTAATGTAACCGGTGCTCATGTAAAGCGCTGTAATACCTTTGTATTGAGTTTGCGCTATATAAAACTGAAAAAACTAAAATAAATAAAGCACTCCAATACCTTTGTGTTGAGTTTTCGCTACATAAAACTGTAAAAAATAAAAAAGTCCCCGCAGACATCGCAAAGAAACAGCAAGATGCCTGAAACCAAGGAAGACGAAGAAACAACATACTGCGATGAGTAAAGCGTCCAGGGAAAAGAGAAAATAGTGCGCCAACACTAAGCTATCTGGCTGATCGTGCAATAATCCATGTAACAGGGTCAGTCTCCAAGGCTGTAACACAACAGCCTCATGGCGGGACAAACGTAAAGCATTTCTCAATGACATCAAGGGTTTTTTGAAAGGCAGGCCCAGGAACGAATGAGTGATGGGCGTGAGATGGGCATGGTTAAAGCCAACAGAATAGATTACAACAGGTCGAAAAAGTAGCGCTTGCGCGCTGCTATGCTCAACCTAAAAACGTGTGTCATGTCTTCATCAGACGGTGTGGGGTAATGCAAGTTGTGCAGTGTTAGAAGTGTGAGAAAGACTGACCATGGCATCACATGGGTAGGTGTTCTCTCTGGCCAGGGTTGTGGAGGGAGCGCATGGCTTACGCTGGCATGGCTCAGGATATATGTAATGTTGTACGACATGAGGCAGGCTTGGACTTGTGAGGGCCTGACCTGGGCTTTGAGAGTTTCTGTTTTGACAGTGCCATGAGACGTATGTCAGGGCTTAGCCAGGTCTGCCAGACCTACACATTTAACCAGGATATAGGATTCCATAAATCATGCTTTCTTATTTCCTGAAAGTGCTACCCATGCTTGAGTATTTCAGGCCTGACTCAGCCTGCTGTGCAGAGTTTTTCAAAACATGCAATTGAGTCATACTTGATGCATGTGTGCAGTGGCTTTGCCATTGTGTC
This sequence comes from Pleurodeles waltl, assembly GCF_031143425.1. NCBI lineage: Eukaryota > Metazoa > Chordata > Amphibia > Caudata > Salamandridae > Pleurodeles > Pleurodeles waltl. The sequence continues at coordinate 80,964,721 of NC_090444.1, read as the reverse complement.
ATGGACTCTAGTGCAAGAAAGGAAATATTCCCCCTGGCCGCTGTTTGAACTGTGCAGAACAGCAACAATCAGGGTTCACTGGGCCCCTCAGCCGCTTGAGCTCCAGTGCCCATGCAACTGCAGCACTGATGGAACGTATGCTCCTGCATGTGTGTTGGTTACTCTGTGTGTGAGTTTGAGCTTTGGTGGTCGCTACGGTTGTGAGAGTTGTGAATCAATGATGGATTTGCACATTGTAGGCCTTAATTAAGACTTGGCCTGTAAGGACGTGCCTGTGCACTTATCTGAAGCTTCGTGTAATCCAGGCGCAGCTCCTCCGCCAGGGCGGAGGAGCGTCGCCTCCTTGCCAGCAGCAGCAGCTGCAAAACTTTTACTACAAAACGATAATAAACCATGTTTATTATCGTTTTACAGCAAAAGGGCCGGGGCCACGGGCTATGCACCACCGTCTCGGGCCAGCCAAACACACATGCGCACTGCGCTCTCTCCAGCATGGCACTGTTTTGCAGGGCTGGAGAGAGCAGGCACAGGCTCCCAGTCTGCCTGGGAGTGCCCAGCCAGGGCCAATCCTAACGCTGCGCTGAGCAGTGTCAGGATTGGCTGCAGGGGAGCCTGTGCCTGCGTGCAGCAGAGGAGCGGCGTGGTGGTGCTAGTGGCGGTGGTGGCAATGGCGAGTGAAAGTAAGTGTATTTGTTATTAAATTATTCCCTTCCCCCCCCACACGTGCCCCGGTGCCCCGCCCCTTCAAAGCCCTGCGAGCCACTCCTGCTTTAATCCTGTTTTTTGCCTGCTTAGGCTTCAATTTTAAGAATGTTTGGAGGCTGGGTTCAGAACAAGGATTTCATGCAATATTAATATTGTGAGAGATGCAATGGTTTCAGAAATACTCCCCAGAGGTTCCCGTTTTGTACCATTGATAAATACGTGGGGCAGGCTACTCCAACGTGTAAAAGCCTTCCTGAAATTGTCATTTTACTGATGCTCGTCTTACTGCATCTGATCCACCTTGTTGAGATTTGACTCTTGAACATGGGATTGACCTCAGAGCTCTCCGGTATAAAACGTGTGAGACGTACCTGAGCGTCTTATGTGAGCTGGGCTCTGCGGAATAGAGCGGTGTGTCGAATAGTCACCCAAGTTGGTGTCTTCAGGGGAGGGTTTATGTCACAAAATAAAAGGGTCATTGATGTGTTCTAATTTCAGGAGGCTTGATCAGTACGAGGCCTGACTCCAGGTTGCGTTGTCGGATTAAGGTCCTTTTTTGGCCAGGTGTTGTTTCACAATGAATTATGAGACTTTTCAGCATTTCCTAACTTCACTAAATTATGGTTGGTTGCAGAGTTGTGGAAATTATATTCTAGATGTGTGCTAAGGATGCAGCCAACTCACGGGCACAGCCACCTTCTGGCAAATCAGAGTTTTCTTAAACTTTTCCTTGTATCCACGGCAACCCCATTTTTCTTTTCTAACTCATCCATCACAGTATTGGGACACAAACACCTTCATTTTCACCATTGCTGATATGGCTAGGGTTAGTAATTGACTAATGGCCCATTAGATCACGCAGTCACAACCTCCGCTGACTGCCATTGGGGTCCAAGGTGTGGGTTTTACTCTGCCTTCTTACCCGCTTGCCAGTTATCCCTGCTGTCACACGGTGGCCAGTGGCACTTCATGCACTGTGCCCATCCTTTATCCTGAATTTCATTCCCATTGCTTGCAGGGTACTCCAGCCTCGCCTGCTGTCAGCATCGCAGGCTTGCAACACCTTGGTTTTCAGCTCCAATCACCACGTAGTATGCCAATAGTGGGAGCCTCCAATGAGCGAGTAGTACAGCTCAGTAACAACAATACAGTGTGTATCCACTACCAGTACCTGGCCATCAAGATGGGGAATTTAAAGGGATTCTTCACCTCATTCTTCAACGTCTGGAAAAACCCTTGACCGCACTGGAAAATCTGGATCAGTGCTACAGTTCCTGTGTTGGTGTTCAGGGGTAACTCAGCACTTGCTATTGCCCTGTCTGACCTTAGGAGAACCCCTTTTCTGGTCTTCATGCCCCTGACATTTTGTTTGTGTCATAAACCCATTTTTAGACTTCCTTTCCAAAAAACCTGATTGGTTGGAACAGGGGCATAGTGATGTTATTTTTAACAAAGGGTCTCATTATGGTGAAGGCTAAGTTACCCATCACACGTTTGTTAGAAATGAGGTCTCTAGCTGGCAGTGGTTTGCACCCTGTCCAAGTAGGGACCATCACTCTATTCAGGGTAAGGGAGTCACACAACTAGGATAACCCTTCTCACCTCCTTGGTAGCTTGGCTCAAGCTGTTAGGCTTATCTCAGAGGCAATGTGTAAAGTATTTGTACACACACACACACACGCAGCAACACAGTGAAAACACCACAAAAGGACTCCACACCAGTTTAGAGAAATAGCCAATATTTATCTGAGTAAAACAAGACCAAAACGACAAAAATCCAACATACACTAGTTAAAATATCTCTTTTTAAAAGTTTAAGCAAGTCTTAATCCATAGGACTCAATGGACATATCTCTTTAACACAAAGTACCTGGTATGCATAAAAAACAACGATAATGTGGGCCATAAGGGAGGCAAGGGTCCGGCAAAACAAAGCAATGCATTGGCTCCCTACAGCACAGGGGAGGTGATGTGTTGATTCTTTCCTTGCAGGTGAGACACTGCGTCGGTTCCTTACTGGCAGGGGAGGTGATGCGTCAATTGTTTCCTCGCAGGAAAGGTGCTGCATAGCTTTTCGGACACGCAGCCTCGGTTTCTTACTGCAGTGCGGGGTCAATAAAAAATTGGCACCCATGGACGATGCGTGGAAAATCAATATGCGCTGTGTTGATCGGTCAGCGGTGAAACAGACGCTGCTTCAACTCTGCAGCCACAAGACAAGTGCTGCATTTATTTTTCAGCCGCAAGACATGCGCTGTGTTGATTCTTCCAGGGCAGCACGTTGATATGTCAGTGTTCTCTTTCAGATCACCAGTTTGCACTTCCAAGGGCACAGGGACTGGAATTGGCACCACTTGGCAACTTAGGACTCTCAGCAGAAGCACCCAGGCACTGGCAGATGAAATCTTTGATATCCCTGAAACTTCTTACCAGGAGGAAAGCAATCCAAGCCTATGGAGAACCTTTGGAAGCAGGATGTAGAAAGCCAAGTCCAGTCCTTTCACTCCCAGGATAGAAGCAGCAGGCCAGCACAACAAAGCAACAGACAGAGTGTCAGTCCCTCCTACAGCATCCAGCTCTTCTTCCTGCAGAATGTCCTCAGTCCAGAAGGTTTCTAACTATGTGGTGTCAGAGGTTCAGTACCTATACCCATTTCTGTCTTTGAAGGAGGCAAACTTCAGAGAGAAGTCTTTGTAGTGCACAAGACCCTGCCTTTCCCTGCCCTGGCCCCAGACACAGACCAGGAGGTTGGAGACTGCATTGTGTGAGGACAGGCACAGGCCTATTAAGGAGCGAGTGTCAGCTCCTCCCACCACTCTAACTCAGGAAGACCCATCAGCCTGGTGATGGGTCATCAGGATATGAAGGGCAAACCTCAGCTCCCTTTGTGTGACTGTCTAGAGTGAATGCGCATACGGTCCAACTGTCATCCTGACCAAGACGTGTATTCAGCAGATAGGCAGAGGCACAGAATAGTTAAGCAAGAAAATGCCCACTTTCTAAAATTAAAAAAATAACTTCTCCAAAATATGTATTTTTTATTGGGAGTTCAGAGACCCCAAATTCCACATATCTATTTGCTCCCAATGGAAACTTACACTTAAATGATATTTCAAGGCAATACCCATGTTACCCTATAGGGGAGATAGGCCTTGTGATAGTCAAAAATTACTTTAGCAGTACATGTCCTACCTTTTTCAAATACAGTGCACCCTACCCATGGGGCTGCCTTGGGCCTACTTTAGGGGTGACTTAGATGTAGTAAAATAGAAGGTGTGAGCCTGCCAAGTGGGTGCACTTGCCAGGCTGAAATGGCAGTTTAAAACTGCAGACACTGCAGTGGTAGGCCTGAGACATGTTTACAAGGCTACTTGTGGGGGTGGCACAGCCCGTGCTTCAGGCCCACTAGTAGCATTTGATTTACAGGGCCTGGTGACATATAGTGCACTTTACTAGGGACTTACTAGTAAATCAAATATGCCAATCATGGATAAACTAATGACCAATACAATTTAGATAAGGAGCACTTTCACTTTAGCTCTGGTTCAGAGTGGTAAAGTGCCCGGAGTCCTAAAGCCGGCAAAAACGAAATGCAGCACACAGTCAAAAACAGGAGGTCAGAGCCAAAACATTTGGGAATAATCCTGCAAAAAGGGCAATTTCCAGCAACCTTAAATTGGAAGCGGACACAAGGCCTTCTCCCTGATGCTACCACAACTAGCGAGAGGTCACCTAGGGTTCATCTTCAAAGACCTGTGTGGCGATGTTCATGCCTTTTGCAGGGCAAGTCTTCTTGCCAATCCCAGGCAGGATGATCGATGGCTTTTGTCCAGCCTTGAAACAGTGGCCTTAGGTTAGTGCCTTATGATGTTACCACCAGCACAAGCGCTGGTGCTATGCCGCAAGGGTGACTCTGGCAAAGAGCCAGAGATGTGCTCCTGAGGCTCCCAGAGGAGCGATGGGCAGCACACTCCCTCAGCTGCCCACCAGGCGTTTGTGGAACTTGTAGCAATGAGTAATCCAATACGACGAATGAAAGAAGGAGGCCTCCAGTCCAATTTCCTTCCTTTATAAGAGATGTTCTTATTTTGTTCAGCAGTGATTCTAAGGTCTTTTGTACATAGCACAAACCTTTTTGCTGTCTTAAGTTAATGTGCTAATTAGATACTCTTGGCACAAATTGCCCGTCCCCCCCTGTGGAAACAAACAACTCTAATCTTTATCACCTGTTGGTGATGTCACTATTCCCCCCACACCGCTGAGGGGGTGTCACTTGTACCACAAGGGAAAAACATCTCAAGCAGCTGAAAGGGGAAAAACGGCAGAGGAACTGACAAGTTCATTGTGTCACAGACCGTAAGACAAAAGAAGGTGGGTCCCGATCAAAAGAAGTCACCACACATACTCAAAAGAGCTTGCAAACCCACCTTGTATTCTGTAGTATCTTAGCAGACACAGGTAGAAAAGTATCTCTGGTCTGTATGTCTTTGATGGACAGTTTGATTATTCTGGAAATTATGCTGGAAGAAAAGGGAATGTTTATGATAATATGCCATGTTTCTCTCACCCGCAATCTTATTCCAGACAGTGCTTAATTTGAGCCGTTGGTTTCTGTGCTCGACAATTAATTCTCAACTCTGGCACTTATAACAATTTGCCACATGGTGGCGCTGTTTGTGTAATTTAGAGATAAGTAGAACAACAGTTGTTTATTAATTCAACATGCATAAAAAAACAACTAATAACTGTCACCCAAGCCATTCTTATAGCTTTGGGGGCATCGAGCAGTCTCAATCATCACATTTGTATGACTTAGTAGTTGTGTTGGTACTATCATTGACAGCGCTGGCAGGGGCAATGGGTGGTACAAGCTGCAGTGGCCCCCTGGCGATGGCCCTGGCATCTATATGATTACATATTAAGCACTGGTCCCAGGTGCCCGCAGTGCTGGTATCCATGTGAAAGAGATGTGTGGGGAGTTTATCATATCGTCCGATTTGTAGACTCCATGGCAGACTGAATTGTATATCAAAAGTTTTTTTCACTTGGTGAAAATGAAATATCTGTCTCAGTTTGAATCCATTTGGGGCATTTCTCCTGTGTTTAGATGAGGAATTGTTTTAATGTTCTTATAAAACATTCTTCTAATGGCGGATTCCTCACACACAGGTCTAAAGCAAAGACATCACTGTAGGTAAATTCACCAATGATATCATCAGTGCTTCTTTGGAAATGCTGTTATTGCTGCAGTCTCGTCAGCCAAATCCCATCACAGGAAAAACAGCAAACATTGGCAAAGCCAAACGTTCTGTCCTTGACAAGCTGGTGTGATGGTTAAGAAAGAAAAAGGGGAATAGAAGGAAAGACTACAGCACTGCAGAAAGCGTGAAGAAATAAACGGAGAATATTCAAAAGTAAAATACTGGCCCATTAGCCCCAACATTGAAGTGCATTACTTTTTAGGCGGTGGTGCACCTATGATCAGGAAAAATGCTGCTGCTAATGAAACAAGTGAGCCAATGGTTGAAGAGGTGACCCGCTGCCCGATGGTGTATGGTGTGAAGAGTCAAAGAAAAATGTGAATGACAGCTGAACAGACTAATGGGTGAAGAGGGCTAACCCGTGTGTGTGCGTGTGTGCGTGCATGCGTATTGTTTTAGATCTAGTGTTAACCTAGACCTTTTGATTTTAACAAAATTATATACATAATATACTTAAATGGACTTCATCCTCTAGTCATTTGTTGTAATTCACCTTTTACTTCCGCGTACTTCTGCATATTTAGGGAATAAAGGAAGATTTTAAGTATTTTCTGTAGCTTTATTATGTTTTATAACTAGGGATCCTGGTTTTATGGTATTTGTTTTTGACAGTTCCATCTCCATTTATTTATTTATTTTTTCCTCAGGTTAGAGTTATTTCTTTTGTGTTTAGTGATAAAATAAAGCTGCAATGGGTATGATTCCACTTAGTGGGTTCTAGAAATTTCCAGTACAATGCAATCATCTAGAAACATTTTGTTGTACAGCAACTCAAAAATATGTACCTCTACAGTTATAAAGACTTCATTAGGAAATCTTTTTTTTTTTTTTTTACTTCCCCGAAATGTAAATCTGCATAATACTGACCTACCCTCATGAATGGCAGTAGAGAGAATCGTACAAAAGAAGACATTTTTCCGTTTTCTTCCATATTTAAAAACAAATGAAGACAGGAAAATAGATGGTCTGTGCCTGTATTTGTCTATAAAAATCAGTAAAAACGGAAAACTGGGAGCTTTAATTATAACATTCTAAGTACATTTATAATTTGATACAAAGCATGCCCCGATGTTTGAGAAAATCCTAATGTTCTATTTAAGGAAAGAAGCTTTAGATAGTCAGCTAATATATGCGATATGGCATGATTCAGCTACAGCTGTTTTTGTGTTCACTTGAAGAACATGACCCGTGTTACAATACTGACCTGACATCTTCTCCCAGAGTAAAGTGCCCTGTGGAAAACATGCATTCATAGTCTGTTCATGGTCACTTTTTAAAACAGTGATACTCAAAGTACGGCCCGGGGACCGCATGCGGCCATCGGGACCTTTACATGCAGCCCCCTGGCCAACAGCAGCACCGGACCCAGCTCAGCATGAACATTAAAAGATGTTAAATAAACATGGAAGCATTTATTTAAAAGCTAATTTACTTTAAAGAAAGAAAGTAACTACTGTGTCTTGCACTACTTAAATCTAGAAACACCTTTATTTTCAAAAGCATTTTGCATCAAAAGTGTAAACATATGATAAAGTCTGTTCAAATTTTAAAAAGTGTATTTCATTAACACGCAGCACCGTTTCACCTTAGTACATCAGATTAAATCAGTGAACTAAGAAGCATTTTTTAAGTGATAGTTTTCAAACATGAATTTAGAAACTTTCCTCCTTCCCCACCTGCCCCGACAACAATGCTAATTGTGAACTAAGAGGCAAGTAAGTTGTTACACACACTCTTTTATATTATACATTAGCAAAATGAGAGTTTAATAAGGAGACAACCTGAGGTCATCTATTTTGACATCCTTATATGTGACAATGAAACAAAAGGAGGGAAGGTGAAATATGGAACAATTGTCTGGGATCACCCAATTTAGTTAAGTGAAGAAGTTGGGATTAATCCAGGATTTTTGGTTTCCAACTGTGCAATTCAAACACTACCTGTATATAAGGTTCGCTTCTCCTACACCCAACCATACCACCAACTCCTCCCACCTCGTACCCCAATCCTCCAGCCTGCTGGCATCAGTGTGGCCCTCGGTCAAATTACAGACCAAACTCTGTGGTCCCTGGGAAAACGTTTGTGAGTACTCATGCTTTAAAATAAAAAGGCACCTCTTTTATTTTGGCAAGCCATCTCTGTTCTAATAGCTGACCCTGGATGTAGGTTGTTTAATGAACCACTTTACCTATTCTTGGCACAGACATCCCATCGCTGTTGTGCAGGAGGTATTTTAGAACTTATCAGATATTGTAGTGAGAATAATGTGGTGTAAAATTAAATGGCTTCATTGGTGAATCAAAACAGCTAAATGTGTGCATCAACTAGAGCGAGAGAGGAAACCATGGTGCAGACCCAAGAGGTGGCCCCAACCCCCATCTCAGATGAGAAGGGCCCCGGAAGCTGTGGGGACATTCTCTCCTCTTTCATGCCTTGGACTGTTAAAAGGCAAGCGGGTAACCTCTCTAGACTCTGGGGAGGTGCATTTATTCTTCCCATGTCACATTTTATGTACTTTAGGCCTGTGTGCACTCGTTACTATTTTTTGTTAGAATTTCCAGATAATGCAGCATATGATGGACCAGGGAAAATCAAAATTCCAATGATACAATCCTTGATGTGGCAGAAAAAGTGCATCATTCTTTTTGACTGGTCTATGATAAAGTCTGTTGATAGCCCCACTGTCAGTTCAGAGTCTAAGAACTGGATATTCATCAGAATGTGTGAGTTGTGTTAGTCCTCAGAGTGGTTAGAGCTGGCGGTAGAGAAGCGAAGTTTGCAATATCTGACATTAGCTAGCATCCCTGAGCCAACATCCTGCCAGCATGGAGGTCCAGAGGTGAGGAACGAGTATATCAGACAGTACTGCTCTGTATTGTAAATATATGACTTCGTAAGAGTTGTCCATGATCTAGCTCAGTGTTCCCCAACCCCTGGGCCGCGGACCGGTGCCGGTCCGTGGATCAATCGGCACCTGGCCGCCCCACTGTGGCGGGCGGTAAATGTTTGATAATTTTTCCGTGGCCCACTTGTCACACAATGGGACAAGCGGGCCACGGAAAAATTATCAAACAGTTACCGGTCCGCGGCATTAAAAAGGTTGGACAACACTGATCTAGCTCACTTAGCGGGGTGCCTGTACCGCCCGGGAGACGAGCAGAGTTACAGGGATCTCTATGTCCAAGGCTTCCAACGAGTGGACCTGGAGGAGGGACCCCTGCAGAGTCCCACCCGGCCTAAGAAGGCCTCATCACTTGTCTGTGGGCCACACTCACCTGCAAAGTATGGCCTCTCAAAAAAAGGACCACAAGAAAGAAAAGCCCATATAGAATGTGGAGATCAGGCGCTCGACCCCCACACACCTGCCTGTGACCTGAGACACACGACTTACTGATCTTCAAACCATGTCTTATGTTTACAGTTGTGAGAAGAGACCACATTTTCCACTTCGTGTTTTTTAGAAATACTTTGTCCTTTTCTGGGTATTTTTCTATCTTTTCAGCACGACAAGAATAATCTCTTCGTATCTTTGTCTGTGAGAAGAGTTGTTTTGCTCAGTTTGTTGTTTTTCTTGGTAATCATTTCACGGTTTGCCGTGTCACACAAACACAGGAATAAAACTAAACTACACTGTGTGTCTGCAACTGACTTTAGGGAGTGGGTAACCCGCTGAGGCATACTCACAAATGTGACAGTCATGCTACCTGCATGCTTTGCCGAGGAGAGGTCTCACTGGTGGTACCTGTGGAACCGGATGTGAGTACTGACAGAGGCTCACATCACACTTTGATTACACGCAGACTGAGAGGCTTCGCACAAACTGGGCCAACTGGAAACCTTCCTGTTGACTGGGCCGGTATTGCAGTGGCCTGTTTAATCTATCACATGACCTGTTGATGTTGGTAGCATCCTAACCCCTTACATAAGCACAGGAGCGCAAAGTCTGCCACGGTACTGAAAGTGCCACCCAGTGCCAGCACTGGGCCATCCCCTTTGGGGTCTGTGGTGTGAAAAGGCAAACCTTGGCATTGACTCCGATTATCAAGGAGGAAGTGGCTTGTTATGTCAACACGTGTTAACCTTGATAATAACTGATATAATCCAGTGCTTAATTTGTAAATGAAAACGTGCTGGTGCTCAAAGCCCTCCTCTTAAACACCTGGCTGCTGCAATTAAATGTCCGAGCACGAAATACTGAGGCAGCGTAATCCTGAAGCCATCTCAGGCCTCTTCAGTCCATTTACAGCCACTCCCTGCCCCTTCAGCTCACTCTTGCAGCTTTCTACTTTCTCCCTTTGTGACGCTTTTTCGTGTTTCTCTTCCTCCGTCTTTTCCATATGTGTCTTTTGCTCACAGTACATTTTTTAGGCAGAAAAATAAGCGCTGGCCCTCGAAAATAAGTGCTGGTGCTCAGCACCGGAAACAACAAGCACAAATTAAGCACTGATTCATATTGTCATGCTGTTTCTTGACTCCGGGGCCCTCCAAGCTCCCACTTGAAATAGTTCGACCATCGACAGCGGGTGCTAACACTTTCAAAATGGGAGGGGTAAGCAGGGCATGGTATGTTCGGCCTAATGTTTCACCCCTCCATCCTCACCTTGTAGGTTCCTCCTGGAAGCCCCTAGAGGCCTGTGCTCACTCCCCCAGAGTGCACTGCGCCTTTAAGCACTGGACCACCTTCCCTCACTCACATGTAATGGTCCTGTTTGGCAACCCTTAAGCCTGTCTCCCTGTGAAGCGTCTGCACTGGTTGACATATCCGTGGCCCACAACTCTCTCAGGCCTCCCGCATCTCCACAATCACTTCATCTACCTCTGCCCTATGTAGTCCCGTCTGTGAGAACTGGAGAGCATAGATGAACTATACCTAAGGAAAGGAACCCGCTGTGGAGATGTTGGTTCTGGTCTTGGGCCCGAGGTCCCATCTAGAGAGGATCATTTCTCTTGCATCTCTGTAGGAATGTGACTCTCTGCCAGCATCAGTGCTAGATGAATTGTTGAGCTTAGAATGCTTGTGGGTACAACAGCTCCTGCTAATGATTTTGTGCTGAATAAGGTCTCCGGGTGTGACCGAAGCGTGTCAGCATTTGAAGCTGTGTCTCTGCATGCTGAGGATAAAGCCTGTTGAGTGTCCCTGGAAGGCATCCCTTTCTTTGACGCGGCCACCTAATTTAAGGTAAAGGCTCTAAAGTTGCCCTTTGTGTTCCCTTCTAATTATCAAGCTTTTTTGGACCTCGTAAGGGCTCTTTGGACACCATTAACGCTGTCTGACTCAAATGATGCATCAGTGTAGGTGAGGGAGATCAGCTTTGGAAGGATGTCTGTGTTTTCCTCTTTTTGCTGAGAAATGCAAAGTTTTCTAAATCTTGTTTAATTTACAAGATGCATAGAAGGGTTTATTCAACTGTAAGACTGATTTCTCAAGACGCACAAAAGATGATTAATGCAATGTGAAGAATTTATGGCCCTAGAAAGGCACTTAAGACAGCTTTTATGAGCCACCTTAATGTACTTCCATGAGCAGCTCATCTGTGTAAATTAACACTCCAGACCTGCTTCGCTCCTAACACATTCTCTTCTGCACTTTGATGCATGAAAGGGCCCATAGATCACAGACTGCGAGGTCAGTGTGAACCTAAGAGCACTTTGTAGCCGCACGCGACGGGTTACGCCCGTCTCCAGCCATTTGTCGTGGTAGCCTCCTAGTCTGTCTAGATCTCCTGTCTCATTGATTGGGCAAGACGAGCTAGTACCATCTTTACGTTTGTGACGTGGCTTTTGATTGGTTAGAGCAGGAGGAGCAGTTGAGGTGTTCAACGTTTTCAAGACAGAAGTAAATATGTCACAAGGAGAATTTATTGTTCCCCAATGTTCCCAAGATAATAGATTCCCCATTTGAGAATTGCCTTTTAGCCCCTTGTCTTGCAGGATCCTGTTTGTTCTTCCATAATCGCTGCATCTGTTGTTATCGGGTATTGCTTTTAGTATGTATAAGATACCTTTGTGTGCACTTTGTATGATCATAAAAAAATCTGGAGAAACGTCTCTATGTTCATTCTGAGCCAATGCTTGATGGCCTCATGTCCCGCTTGTTCCGGGTCAGGCAGCGTCATCTGATTCAATTAGGGACATGGAACACAGCTCTGCTAGTAATGTCTGCTGCTGAGGCCGGAGGGGACTCTTCACGCCCCCGTTGCACTCCTCTAAATTCTGTGGCAGGACCGGAGTCTTCGGATTATGCTTTCTCTTTTCTTTACCGACCAAACAGCAGCCAATCAAATGTAACAAAACTTTAAACTGCATATCCCATGAGACATAGCCTCATCCAATCATATCCTTTCCTAAAGACTATTTAAGTGCAATACACCAAAGTCTGTCCTCTTTGTGTATGTTGGCGTGCGGGCTACTCGATCGCAGATCCCGGGTGCGGGGCCAAGTAGAGTGGGAGCGAGGCCGGCGAAGTTTCTTTGCGTATTTCATCGAGGACCGAGTACTCTTTTCTTTGCCGTTGATGCACATGCGCATCGAGCCGGATTGGAATACTTTTATTTTCAGACTGGCTCGTTGTGCTCAAGGCTCACCGGCAAGTGCTCTGGCCTCAGGCAACGCCCGACTGGGCTGCAATAAGCATTTCAGGGCTTGGCCCTGGGGAATTTGAAGGCTCTTATGAGAGCTGTGCATTTTAGCAGGTGGCTCCCACCACAAATAACTTGTCCTGGCCAGGCAGTTGTATGATTGCCTTACTGCATCTGAATAAATATATATATATCACCTACTACAGGACTTTTCCCCTCCTTGAACCTCCTCAGTAACTCCTAGCCACGCAGCTATGGCATACTATGCCATTAAAGAGGACCTATTTCAAGATATTTCAGAAATGCCTTTGGAACACCAAATAGAGGAGAGGTTAGTGGAGGCACATGGTCTCCATGTGCAAGACTCCGTGAACTGGGCCTTGAAGCCATTGACTCACCCGAGACTAACTTTGGCCGGAGGGAACTGCTGAGCGAGGCCAGTCAGTCAACGCATTCTCAACAATACACTCCAAGTTCAATGCTCGGGGAGTTCATCTTCAGCTGAGATTTTGGCACAGATGGCAGCCTCTGTGCTGCGTGATCATGAATATGAGGGAGTTCCCCTCGTGAGGTGGCAGACACCTTCTCCAGTCGGAGGATTCACAAAAGGATTCCCCCTGCTAAAGAAAAAGTGCAAATTCCATCACTTATCCTCTGATCTCCGTGCTCCCGGCAGTCGGAACCTCCTGTTTGCTCCGGAGTACATCATTCACCCCTGCTCCACTGTGTGGGTGACATGTGCTGAAGTGGCACACTGTGCACAACAGATTACATAGGAGCTTGAAAAAGAACGTCCGCAACACCCTTAGATCGGAATGCCCGCATCCATCCCTCTTAGGCAAGGTGGCGGACACCCCTGCTTTGAATCTTTCAGACCCACTAACAAAAAATTTGGATTTGGCAATCCAGGCTTAGGAATCAATTTTGCCGCTAGACCCTGAGGTCCTTTTGGAATGGGCGCAAAGGGCTATATGCCTTTTGAGCAATACGAACTGGGCCATGTCTACAGAACGTAGATGCTCATTCCTCATGCACCTGGACCCGAAGCTAGCAGATTTGGGCGGTCATTCTGACCGTACCGCCGCCCGCCATGCGGTCACCGCCATTTGGCCGCTCCGCGGTCAAAAGACCGCGGCGGCCATTCTGGCTTTCCCGCTGGGCCGGCGGGCGCCCACCAAAGGAGTGCCCGCCGGCCCAGCGGGAAAGGCCCTGCAACATAGAAGCCGGCTCCGAATGGAGCTGGCGGTGTTGCAGGGGTGCGACGGGTGCAGTTGCACCCGTCGCGATTTTCACTGTCTGCTAAGCAGACAGTGAAAATCATGCTGGGGCCCTGTTAGGGGGCCCCTGCACTGCCCATGCCAGTGGCATGGGCAGTGCAGGGGCCCCCAGGGGCCCCACGACACCCGTTCCCGCCATCCTGTTCCTGGCGGTAAAAAACGCCAGAAACAGGGTGGCGGGAAGGGGGTCGGAATCTCCATGGGGGTGCTGCTTGCAGCGCCGCCATGGAGATTCAGCCCAGACCTCCGGCGGGAAACCGCCGGATCCCCTTTTCTGACCGCGGCTTTACCCCCGCGGTCAGAATGGGCAGGGAAGCACCGCCAGCCTGTTGGCGGTGCTTCCGTGGTCCTCCACCCTGGCGGTCGATGACCGCCAGGGTTGGAATGACCCCCTTGGTCTCTAATGAAGCCAGGACTCTGGCCAGTGCTTGCTATTCAGCATCGAGTTCATCAAAGACCTAGGTAAGTACGTGACCACTTTCACAACGCTCAATAAGGTGGAGACTTCCATAAAGAAGGTCTTCAACAACATTCTTTTTGCCAGGTCTGGGCACTTCAGGGGCTGAGCTCCAGGCTGTGGTCACCAGGTTTCAAGAGCTGCCACTCAGAGAGGTAGAGGCGATGCCTACAATCCATCACATTTCTACCCAACCCGCTGCAGAGATGGTCGTGGGCGTGCCTCCGGAGGCTATCGCAGAGGTGGTTCCACTCCAGGTGCCAATTTCACAAGTAAGGATTATTCCTTCTTCGGAAGTGGTCTTGGGGGGAACAATTCAATATTTTCTCAGTGTATGGCACATGGATGCGTGGAACGGCAGAGCGATTTTCCCCTCTGTTCCAGAAGTGATAATACAGTTGGATGCCAGCCGGTGGGGCTGGGGAGCTCGTTGTGGCTCTTTAGAGACAGGGGGTCGATGGTCACAGGGCGAATTGAACTATCACATCAATTGCCTTGAACCTCTATTGGGATCTTTTGCGATCAGCTCTCTATCCCCATGCAAGGTTTTGTGCTGTATCCTGCTTTGAATTGACAATGTGTCTACAGTCCGGTATATAGATCACCGGGGGGTACCAGGTCTTGCCTGTTAGCGGAGATTGTGAAGGACTTTTGTCACTATTGTCTGCAACGTCAGATTTCTGTGGTAGTGGAATATATCCCGGGCCAATCCAATGTGATGGAGGATTGGAATTCATGTTTCCTTCAATACTCCAGCGACTGGAAGCTCAAGCCACAAGTTTTCAAAGCGTTTCAACAGCGGTGGGGTTGATGCCTAATAAATGTATTTGCCTCCTGTCTGTACATGCAACTGCCGACTTACTTCAGTTGGAGGCCGGATCCTTATGTAGCGGGATGGATGTGTTTCTTCAGTCTTGGTTGAACGGTCGGTCTTCTCTATGCCTTTCCTCCATTTGCCATGAGTCTGAGAGTTCTCTCCCAGTTACTTCGGCAAAAGGTGGAAGTAATCTTGGTGACACCGTATTGGAAGACACAGCCTTGGTTTCCGTCAGCGATGGCTCTATTGTGCGGGTCTCCGGTGCTGTTGCCAGCCTCTACAGACCTATTAACGGATCCGCTGGGACTTCCGCATCCTCTGATTCTGCAGGGTCAGGAAGATATCATGGCTGCGACTGATTGGTCCTCTGATTCTACTTTTAAAGTGGTCTATCATAAACCAGTTGTGGATGTGGTGCCGGGGTGGTGAGTTAGCTTTAAACTAGCATAATCCAAAGCCTCTGATCCTGCCGCAGAACAACACACTTTCTAGCTAGCTTGTCAAAATTTTTAGATTCTATAAAAGACACGGTGGCGAGGATTATCCCACCCTAACAAACTTTGTGTTCTTTATGTAATTTTATATGAATAATGTTTATTACAAGCTGTGTAAATTAACTGTGAAATTACCCGCCCCTGTATAAGTGTGGATCTTGGCTTATTGCTTTGTCATCTCCGTCGGGGTGAACAATACCTCTACTTGTATTTCGGTGGCCTACGGGGAAGGATGGCTACAGTTCAGGAGCGGTATCCATGAGCGGGCGCTGTCGCTGGAGATCAGCGTTGTTAGTTGCTGACACCGCTTCAAGGATTGGATGGCTGCTGGTGCACTTATATTCACGTTGGTATCTTCTTGTTGTAGTTATATTGCAAAAAAAAGGACGGACTTTGGAGTATTGAACTTATACAGTCTTTGGGAAAGGATATGATTGGATGCAGCTATGTCTCATGGGATATGTAGTTTAAAGTTTCGTTACATTTGATTGGCTGCTGTTTGGTCAGTAAAGAAAAGAGAAAGCATAATCCTTGCCTCCGTGTCCTTAATAGAATCTAAAATTGTTGATGCGAAAGCTAGAAATGTTTTAACTCTGGCACAAGATGTGTGATAGTGGCTCCCTTGGCTACCAGGGTGCGCGTGCCCGAGGACGTGATCTCATCACAAGGGGCTTTTAAATTACACCTCGAGTTAGTGATAAGGAAATTGTCAAAGGGCTCTGACACTAACCATTTGTTAACAGAATGACGATGTGATTATGCAAATGTTTTTAACCCGCTTGTTTTCTGAGATATTTGTCAAACATACATCTGTGTGTTTTCCGGTGGCCGGATTGTCCTTCGGGAGACAGAGGGCTGGGTTTGGCACCCATTAGCCTGATAATGGTGCCAGCTCCGTAGAAGGAAGCTGGGCCCCGCCTGCCATCTGTCACTTCAGAATACCAAACGAGTCTGCTGAAGCGCAGGCTGGTCGGAGCTCTCTGTGCGCTGTAAAAGTAATGTTTGGGATGGCAGTTCCGATATTTTACAATGCAAACAATCTGATTTTTGCTTAAATTTAAATTACATTTAATTTCCTTTCATTTTTATAAATTTAATTTTATAAATTGTGTTTATACATTTTTTTTCAAAATGTATAAATTATTTATCTTATACATTTAATTTATTTGTAATTTACATTTTTAATTTGTTTCGCTCAACTGTGAAGGGTCATGCATTGTTCTTATATTTAAGAGTCATTGTGTAAAATTACAAAATTGGTTTATGTGAGTTGTTGCCCCGTCGTTTCTTGCCCCGTCGTTGTTGCCCCGAGATCTCTCCCAGTCACAGGCGAGTTTCTTATTGCGCACAAGTTATACTATGTTATAAGGATTTTATGAAGTGCATTTCCCCTAGAAAGGTCCACGCGCCGCTGTTGTAAATAGGCGAACACTTGAACTCGGTGAAAGGGGCACAGGCCCTGCCGAGGGGCACGGTTTACAGTACACGTGCCTCAAGTTTTGGGGGGGGATTCCCAATGAGTAAGGGACGTTGTTAAGACATTCCATATAGTATTTTTTGACACAATAGAGAAATTATCTCTCTCGGGAATCTGCAAATATTGATTTTGCACTTCAGTTCACCATGGTGGAAGCAGAGAGAATGCACAAGTTCACACTGGTTGTCTGTGGGAGACAGGACTGAGCTTCAGTGCATGTCAGAAGTTTCTACTTGTGACCCTGTTTAAACCCATCCTTTATTCTAGAAACCTAGTAAAACATGGACACAGTCCCTTCTACCACGTTAATAAGTGACGGCGGCCACGGCAGATTGAGTGCGGTCGTTTAAAAACGAGCATTAGCAAAGCCAAATGGCCTCGCCAAAGCAAGATTTCTTGTTTTTTTAGCCAGCTTCACGGCTACTGTGGAGCATGGCCAAAAGTTTTTAAAAAATGCGGTATAAAGCGGCCAGCATATTTAAAGACTTTGCCCAAACCTGGTAAAATACGGTCACTAGCATGATTGTAGAATTTCATGGCAAATTGATTATTTTGCATGCTTTCGTCATCCACGTATGATGGTGTCATCACTGGGCACAAGGTGCACCATCGCATAATGGTGGTGTTTCCTGCCATATTGTGGCCACCCCTGGTATGATGGAGTCTGTCGCTGCCATGTTGCTGCTGTCCACAGAACGTGGTCATTCTTGACATGTCGTGCCTATCCAGGGCCCAGCGGTGCCCTCCCATGTCAAAGTGCCAGCTCTCGCAGGACGTGGGTAATTCTTAGCATACTATGTGCAACACTTGGCACATCGTGGGCATCTACTGCCCAATGCAGGTAATTCCTGACTTATAGTATGCATCCATGGTGCCAACACCTGCTATGAGGCTGACCTCTGCATAGGATGTGAATTTGTGGCATGCATGCAGGGATGGTGTCCGCTCTGGCATAATGCTGATCCTGACTTATGTTTGGTGGCATAATGTGGGCAGCCATGTCTGAATCTGCAAAGACAATGACGTATTTACATTCTGACTATATTAAAGTTCAAGCAGTCTCAGAGAGGATCGCAGGACAAGTGAACATCTGTAATCCGTCCCCTGGTGTACTTGCTTAATCAACCGCGCCTCCAAACGCAGGATGGAGGCATCTTTGCATTTATAAATACTGTGTTATTAATTTAGTTGGGACCTTAAACTCTTTAGTATTTTATTTCTCTTGCTCTGTGACTCCTTGTACCCTCTAACACTTCCTGGGAGTGTTTGAACTTGCCCGACACAACTAGAGCGAGACCTGGGCACTTGTAATGAGTTTTTGTATCCCTCAGCAGTGGCCCTCTGTCAAGGTCTTTTTGCGGCCTTCTTAGCTTTCAGGCCGTACTAGCACCTACAATGGTTTTTAGACTCTACCCTCCCACATTCAGCCACCCGGGATAAATTGTTACAGATTCTTTCAAGCACAGGGGCGCCATGTACAAAGGTGTTTTGCAGTAGCAAAGCCTTCCATTTGCAAAAAGGCACAGAGTTTCTGGTTGCAGTTCTCACAACCTATCAGAACCCTTCCACAGTCTTTTGCAAGCCCTAACGAATCACAGATAGGCAGGGCCACTGGAATGACGCGATTCTGCGCCCGCGCCTTTTTTTGCATAATTAATGCTTTGCTGCATTTACCACTTAATCAATCATCTGCTGCATAATTTGCAGATTCTAACAAAAAATGTTTCTAGCTCAAACAGATCAAAAGTTACTAAAAACGCGGCAGTGTGTGTTTGGGCGCGTTGGAAGACCCTTCGCAGAGGTTAACTGCTCATCTTTCAGTTGCTTATTGATGTTTTTGGTTGTCAAACTGCTACTAATGATGTGAAAACTTTGCCCAGACAGTATCACCATGTGTGCAAATGACAAAATATTGAAGTAATACTTTCAAAAAATGTGGCGCACTATGTCACATAATTTGCTCATCATTTAGTGAACTCTGCCGCATAATTTTGTGCCATTCTGCAGCATCATTTCAGCGGCTCTGCAAATAGGAGCGGGTGTGAAAGGGGAATGTCCCTCCTATTAGGAGGTTTACGCCCTTCCACGTGAGAGTTGCGGTGGACTGTGTCAATGGTTTGAGACCCTAGTTGAGGTCATAAGTCATTGATCAGTTACCGACCTCCGAGACGGGGGTTGTGATAAGGGAACCCTGTCCCACAGCTTCCCTTTGGGAATCATGTGGGTGGCCTTGGGTGAAACACATCGTGTGCCATAAAAAGGAGAACATTTGTAAAACAGTTACCTGCCCCTTTTGCTGGACATGGACAGCTTTCAAGAAAAATACTTCCTGTGTGGGGATGATCCCTGCCAGACCCTAAAGGCGTTGAATACTTCAGACCTTTCTAGTACTTCAGTATTTTCTATTCACCCACTAGTGCTGGGATTCCCACGGTAGCTATGCGCTCTACAAATCCTGGATAGATAGATTTGCCTATAAAAATGATTTCTTAGCTAATAAATGTTGACAATAAGGGTTAAAGATAAAACGTATGTACTCATGTTTTTAAAGCAAATTCATAGAGGGAAATCCTCCTTGAATTGGTTAACTTGTAAGCTCCGCCCACCCCCTCGGTGCGTCGTTCGTAGATACCCCACCAGCCACAGCAATGTACGAGGATAAACAGTACAATCTCCATCCCACCCAATGTCCTTTACCGGAAATAATATAAAACCGAGATAATATGTTTATATAGCTCTTGATTCCAAGTTTGCTGTTTCTAAACACTGTGGCCCATATTTATACTTTTTGACGCACAACTGCGCCAACGCATTCCTCCAAGTGATAGAAAAAATAAGTGTAAAGGGAGTCAAAAAAAGTTACCTTAGTGAAAAAAAAGGTCAACATGTTTCTACCATATGTAGGACCTTGCTACAAGGTTCTTGGGCATTCTTCAGCACCATCAATAAATTTCATTCTGCAATAGACATAGACAATTGTATAGGTGTAAAGACCACCAGATACAGAAGGTGGCCCACAGCTTTGCACCTGCGGAGTCCACCACCATTCTCACCTAAAAGAGTACAAAAACTTTTAAACATACACAAACAGCAATGAAGTACTATACACTTGAAATACAATGAACTGTGTCCATAATGTGGAAAAACTGGCATGCATAGGTGATATTGCCCATCACCAGTGTCATGCTAAGAAAGCAAGGCACTCAACAATGGGGTAAGTCTTCCCCTACAGCCGTATGGTGCTTTACATCAACTCAAGCCTAAATTTAAGGCAACCTGTGTAACAGTGCTACATACAAGTGAACACGAGAGAGAAAAAGAAAGGAAAGAGGTAATATTGTCTCTTTTCATATCACAAATCGTATCAGCTATTATCTTATTAAAAAGAGCTACCAAATGTAATTTACTCTATAAAGAAGCCTAACAATGTGTGGAAAATCAAAGCACACTCGAGTACTGTCATGCGCGTTCATTGGTATCTCTCACCCACGAGCTAATCAAACAGTTCGCCGGGAAAGGGCCTCGAGCATTGCAATATGTTAGAATGTGAAACGCATACATATATATATGGAAAATGTCACTTACCCAGTGTACATCTGTTCATGGCATTAGTCGCTGCAGATTCACATGCTGTGCACATCCCGCCATCTGGTGTTGGGCTCGGAGTGTTACAAGTTGTTTTTCTTCGAAGAAGTCTTTTTTCGAGTCACGAGACCGAGGGACTCCTCCCATTTCGACTCCATTGCGCATGGGCGTCGACTCCATCTTAGATTGTTTTTTTTCCGCCATCGGGTTCGGACGTGTTCCTTTTCGCTCCGTGTTTCGGGTCGGAAAGTATATATATACGCATATATAGGTATGTTCCAAAAAATAGAAATCTGCCAATGATTATGCAAAGAATGTGACCAACAACATAGACTTTCGCAATGGAGCCAAATGCAAAAGGCACCCATTTCATAAAGAATCAAAATGAAATGTATTTACCCTTAAATGGACCACTGTGTCCTGTCTCTGGTGTCCCCAGCGAGCAAGCAATGCGGGCCGCTAAACCACGCCATTTTTAAATCAGCGTCTGTCGTCCCACGCATCTCTTGCATGAGCTACAAATTCTTGCGAAAGAGCATGACGAATGTAAGGAAAAGTAGTCCCTGTGCAAAGGAGATATTTGTGATAGACCGTTAACTCTGACGATACAGATAGATAGTCGAACAATGTATATTTCAACTATATATTTTTTAGGTTAATTCTGTCTCTTACGGAACTCGCCTCTCATGCGTGAGGTTAGAAATTCTCACGAGAGGGCGTGAATGCTGTTAGAATTGATGATTCCCGTTGAATGGGGACATGTTCAATTGATTTTATTAAGTTTATTGTTTGGACTCTGTGCAGGGGGTGGGGCGGAACATTCACAAAAAACAAAAAAACAACCCCCCCCAAAAAAAACGTACCTGCTCTGTTGCCTCGGCGCCGCTCCTCTTTACCTCGTCATTCCAGGCACAGGCTCCCAGCCTGCTCTGTGGCCAATCCCGACGCTGCTTTGGGCAGCGTCAGGATTGGCTGGGAGCACCCAGCCAGGGCGCTCCCAGGCAGACTGCGAGCCTGTGCAGGCTCTCTCCAGCCCGGCAACACAGTGCCAGACTGGAGAGAGCACAGTGCGCATGTGTGTTTGGCTGGCCTGAGTCGGACGACTAAACATACATGTGCACTAAGGGGAGTGCACAGTGCACTCTCCTCATGTCCGTCACCGCCCATGGCCCTGCCCCTTTTACAACAAAAGGATAATATATATATATAGTTTATTATCCTTTTGTTGTAAAAGGTTTGCAGAGGCTGCTGCTGGCGGGAGAAAGAAGCTCCTTCCTTCATATCGGAGAAGCTGTAGATGTTCTGTCACATGTTATACATAACATATCTCCTCACTCACCTGTTACAGCAAATGCTAACATAGCGCTGTTATAGCTCTAGAGGAAAGGAGATGGTAGATAAAACTAAATCTCAATCTCAAGGTGAATATAAGAATCACAAGGATGACATGAATACAAGAACCATAAAGGAAATGACCTTCAATGCGAGGAAGAGTCCAAGGAGTCCCCTGACTGTCTCTGAGTTGTTTATGGGGTCTCGTGTGTACCACCAAATCTCTCAGGTTCTTACTACATTTAAATGAAAACATGGGTTTTTCTAGATTCATCTCCCGTGTGCTGAGGACGTGCCGATTCTTAGTGGTAACTTTCCTAATGGTGTTAGTCAGATGGCTAACAGTAGTAACACATACCAATCTATTTGAGGGCTGTTCTGGTTGTTTTTTCAGGACTGCATCTCAATGGATATTTTTTATTTTTTTGTCTGTCCTTCAAACTAGGTGCAAGGGGTAATGTCTTTGTATTAAACAATCACTGAATTCATTTGCATGTTTTTTTAATTTCTTAAGTTCATAGCAATTCCTGCGTATACTCAAAACTTGTCCAACCAGAAGGTTATTCCATAAGGCATTAGGGTGAACACTTTCCTACAGTAGCAAGGAGTGCCATTCTATTGGTTTCTTGAATAGCTCTGCATGCATACAACCGTCCTTAGGGTACAATAATAGGTCCAAGAATGAAGCATACTTTTACTGTATTCACAGGTGAAATGTGAATGATCATTCCTAGTTTTGAGCCATTAGGTGAACTCTAGAAGCAGCTCAGAGTTACCCTCCCAACTTACTTGGATGTCGTCAATATATCTCTTCCATAGGTTAAGGTTAGTCAGAAATGGGTTAATGGATAGATAGATATGTGTATTTATCAAAGTCATGCATGTACAAATTTGCCATAATGGGGACAAAAGTACTACCCATTCAAGTCCCTGTCACCTTCCAATATAGTTGATTCTGAAATAGAAAGACTTTTTCTTACATGGCTATTGTGGTACAGTCCATTATGAAGGATGTAGGTGTTGAAACATCTATTTCTCTGGTGTTCAATAGCATTTCAACCATCTGTAAAGTTTCATCTTATGGGATATTAGTATATAATGACTCAACATCATAAGTAACTAAGTAAGGTACCTTAGTATCAAACTGTATCCCAGTGAACAGTGTGAGAACCTGTTTTGTGTCTTGTAGATACAACAGCATCTCTGACACCATACATCCCAAGAAGCAGCCTACAAATTGAGAGAGTGGTTCAGGTAATAGCCAATTCCGGAGACAGTGGGTCTCCCAGGTGTTGGATGTCTTAGTTTGTGAATTTTGGGTAGTATATGGAAATACGGCATCTTAGGATGTTGAGTAATAGTGGCTTGATCAGTTTTTGTAATCTGGATGTGGGGTCTTTGTGTATAGATTTTAGTATCTTTGATCACTTAATTGCCTAAAGCATTTATCCTGATACTTATCAGAGTCCAGAATGGCAATTGCCCCTCCTTTGTCTGCTGGTTTTATCACGGTCTCATTGTCAGAGCCTAGTTGTCTCAAAATATCTATCTCTTCCTTAGACAAACTAAAAAAGGGTTGCTTAGCCTGACCTTTCAATTTGTTAAAGTCTTTGATAACAGCCTTCTCGAAGGTGGTTACCTCAGATGGCATCATATATGGAGGAGTGATTGAAATTCAACCTTTTCTTGAGGTCTGTGTCAGTTCTGACATTGGAAAGAACAGTTTCCTCTGTCTGTTTAAAGTAAAACGTCAAGCGATTTTTCTGCAAAACTGGGCCAGTTCTTTGTGTATA
The DNA here is from genome assembly GCF_031143425.1 of Pleurodeles waltl. Classification (NCBI taxonomy): domain Eukaryota; kingdom Metazoa; phylum Chordata; class Amphibia; order Caudata; family Salamandridae; genus Pleurodeles; species Pleurodeles waltl. The sequence goes on along the minus strand of NC_090444.1, from coordinate 80,940,945 downwards.
GTGAAGTCGTCATCCGAATTAGTAGGGACAATACCCATTCCTTCGTTCAATACATCCTCTGATTTTGGGGTTAGAGTATGTTAGTTTAAATTCACAATAAAGTTGTGTTGCTTGCCGATAGAGTGGGCTCCTTCATCATTCTGCAAGTTTGTTGCGGTTACGTTGTCACGTCGCATTGTACACGGTTCCTCTTTTTCCATTGTGGTTGCTGGGAAACCTCTGTTTCTTCGTCTTCTTCCTGACCTCCCACAGCCTTGTCCTAAAAAATGCATAAATCCTTGATTGGCAAATAGAGTTAGCTGGGAAGGTGGAGTAGAAAAACCCCAAGGTTGTGGGGACCATCAAGGCATCTGATGAGGGGGGGCCTGGGAAGAAACCTCATCCTCTTGATTGTCTTAATCTATTCCTGTTAGTGTTTTCAAAGGTACTGGCATCTGAGACTTCGCTTGTACTCCAATCTTCAGAACTAGAAGGCCATTCATCTGTGTCTTGGCTCCAGCCTCTCCCACCCCTTCGGTTCTTCTTAAGGTGTTGTGGTTGGAAGTCATCTGTCGTATAAGGATGGACCTTCTCATGAGAGAACCGTCTCATATCTTCCTTCAGTTTATTATTCTTATTTTGCAACTAGTGTTCTTTGGTTTCACTCATTATCTTATTCACTTCTTCAAGTGTTTTCTTAAACTGAGTCATCTGTATCGCATATTTCATTTGATTCTCAAGAGTCTGAATTTCAACTAGAAGTAAATCAGCTGTTTTTTGCTGTATTTATTATAAGAATTAACCAACCCAGTACATCACCAGGCAATCAGGGACCAGTATTTCTTAAATGTCTTTTTTGTCTAGGAATATTCTTAGTTCACTGTTTACTATTAATCCTTGAGGAGCTATATGACTGCGTTAATACTAAGTCAGAATCGCACCATGACAAGCTTTGCGAATGTGTTGCTTTTTTAGATTCAATAATTAATCGGTCTGAGAAATGGTTTGTGTCACTTATGTGTCTAGAAGACTAGAAGTAGTTAAAGTGGATTGTACCATCGTGTCATCAAACCCCAGGCCTGTGTTGTGAGTCAGACTGTTCTTAGGAAGTGAAAAAAGGAGAAAGTAGAAAAAAGAAGTGAATACTCTGTATGTAGCTTGAAACATATGTAAACAATGGTCAGTTAGTGCGACCCATAGCCGAAAGGCTGTTCTATAATCATAACACAACAGAATATCCCCTGTGCGCTGTCACGTCTCACTCTGAGACCTATAGCCAACAACAGAGTTCAGTCATGTATTGGGCATGAAACTCCAGAAGAATTCATCATTGATCTGATATTCCTCTCCCGATTGTTTTAACTCAATTGTTAATGTACAACACACACAAAGGTTATGTAAATCCTGCAGCTTAATTAACCATTTAACATTCAAATATTACACCAGGATGCCAGGAGACATTAAAGCATATGTCAGCAATGTTTCAGCACCACCATCTTCTGCAGCCTTCATCAGGGCAAATATAGTTTTCAGTTAATTTATTGAATACACGCATTGAAGAGAGGAATACAAGGATCTGATTCTTAACAAAATAACATCAAAAACTAATTTTAGAAGATGAGGAGGATAGTACAATCTGCAGTTGACCAGGTCAGATTCCACTACAATTTTAAAAGTCCTCTTGTATTCCGTACCATTGGTATATTATGTTTCATTAAAACATGGAATGTAGTTACTTCTCACAGTACTCAGAATGCAGTCATTCCTCTTAAAAGCACTGGAAAATGTTCACCCTTCCTTAATATACAAATATAGTTCCCAGTTGGAAGATTAACAACTGTTAATTGGTTCTTCCAACATAATTCACAGTGATTTTCTCTGGTAGAGTAAATTGTTTAACAGAGAAGGGAAAATATATACAGAGAGTCACATACAGGTCAATATCTGACCTTCTGAAGTGCTTCGAAGTGCTTTAACGGTTTATTCCAATATCCACCTGCTCTATAATTCTCAAATTGTTAAGATCATTTCTGTCCAGAACAACAGGGGTGGGTGGAGGCTATTTATTATTTTGCTTCCACTTGCCCACTAGCCTCCCTTTCCCCCTCTGTTGCCACACCTTCCGTAAAATGTGATTTGGGAGGCCAAATTGGAATGGAATTGGAATCCACAGCCATTTGAGCACACAGCTTGTAAAATAAATTCAAGCAATAAATTAATAAGGCAGCTTCTGAATATTACATCACCCACTAAGAAATAGTGTCAATAATTTATTCTGAATAGAAAATCTAAACAAGTTATGCTTATCCTGGAGGGCACAGATAGTGGGCATCTCACTGTCTAGAGGATACCTCTATAGCCCTCCATTCCCTGTCTCCAAGAGGTGCCGCCATCTGTCCACATGCTGCCCTGTCTCTCACCTATTAGTAGGCTTTGTTTCTCTGCTTGTGACTGAGCTGCAGCTGAGGCAGCCGGGGTTATAATCAGGGCCACTGGAAAAATGCAATGGTGCTGCTACAGCGATTTTCGTATAGTTATAGATTTGCTGCATTTGCCACATAATCCATCATCTGCCGCATAATCAGCAGATTTTAACAAAAGAAATTGCTTCTATGTCAAATGGTTCAAAAGTTACTAAAAATGCAGCTGCACGTGTTGCCGCGCAGTGGAAGGCCCTTTGCAAAACTGGACTGGTTACCTATCTGTTGCTTGTTGTTACATTTGGGTATTAAACTGGTACTAATGAGGTGCAACCAATACCCAGACAGTGTTACCAAGTTCAAAAAATGACGACATCATGAAGTAATACTAATATAGAATGTTCCACATTATGCCACATAATTGCCCTTTTCTTGCCACATAACTTACTCAGCCCTGCCACATAATGAGGCCCTCTCTTACCGCATAATTCCAAATGCCCTGATTATAATTAGTTGTTCAAAAAATGTGTAGGGATTAAAGAGTAGAAGCCTGTGAAAAACTATCATGTTTTGATGTGCCTCACTTGGGGGTATTGGATATAAATTGGGTTAAAAAAGAAATTGTGTCATTTGTGTTTTTAAATAATGACTGTATCTTCATGTGCAACTTCCCCATTAGGTTTAAAACATTTGATAAAACGTCGGTCCTGGTACTGCCACCGCCAAGACAGCCTCCATGTCCCTGGGTGGCCCAGCTGCACAGCAGGGAAGTGCTCAATATACAAGGAGTGGCCTGGACCAGACCTAAATAAACTTCAAAATGCTTTACAAAGCCTATTGGTGCTAAAATGTAAAAAATAAAGTGATGGAGTTTGAAGAGCATCTGCAGACATGCCAACTGAAGTCTGAAGGGGTTTATTAACAAAAGAAAACATAATGATATCTGAATCACAGGTTCAATCAGCCAGAGTTTCCCCTAGCAGCAGTCAGTGGAGCAAGCTGTCAAACAGAAGTCAAGGCGTAAATGTGTACCCTAGGAAGTGCGAGCTGTGAGCCTGGTCGTGTGTCTAAGCACTAGTGGGTGCCTTGTCAGCGATCATGGGATCTAGAAAATGCAGCCTCCAAATAGTTGCAACTATGTAAGTCAGTGGTTCCCAACCTTTTGACTTCGGTGGACCCCCACTTTATCTTTACTGGAACCCGGGGACCCCTATTGAATCACTAGTGGTATCCCGGGACCCCCTCTACTGAGTCATTACTGAAAGCTGGGGACCTAGTCTGTTAAGATAATTTAATTTTATAAGAATTTGCGGACCCCCAGGGGTCCCCGGACCACAGGTTGGGAACCACTGATGTAAGTAGTTTTGGCTGAAGAAGCTCTTCCCAGTTTTCACACCTCGGACGCTCAGATGAAAGGCAGCTCCACGTCAGAGATGGGCACTTCCTATGGGCGGTGTTAGCACGAGCAAGGACATGTGGCCGAAGCATGCGGCAGTGGCAATACCGCCTAATAGGAGTAAATACAGCTCTACGCTTTCACATGGGTGGAGGACTATGCTCGTTTTACAGAAGTTATGATGAAGTTCCCTCAAGTAGAGATGACCTGTAGTTTGTCGGGAATCGCCTTGTACTCGGATTGCTGCAGGAGTGATGCTCTCTCCCATCTCTCGCCTCTTCCACCAATGACCACCTACACAGGAGCACGAGGGGCAGCGGTAGAAAGAGAGGGAACAGAGACCCTGGACTCCGCTGCGCTGACCCGTCACCTATGTTGGTCAATCTGAAGCGAAGAGATGTCTATAGCACCTTGGGGCACAGGGTTCTGCAGTTAACTATAGTGTGCAATGGAGATAACTTAACCACACCTACTCTTGGTGCTTTATTCTGTATTTACTTTGGTACTTTGTTTGGTGTGGGACGCCTAATTCCTGACACTGAAGCATCATCACTGTGCACTCAGTGGAATGACTGTGCTTTGTCATTTATACATAACATGAGCAGCATGGCCCTGACCTGTGAGTTCTTCCTCTTCTGTTACAGGGTGGTGCTTACAAGTAATGCACCAAACCTACAGTCTCAGAAGGGTCCATATTAAAAGTTCAAACATGTCAGATTTTCGTATAGTGTGACCCCAGCACACATGACATTCCCACACCTGACCCCTGCACACTGCCCCCCCCCCCACCTCCTCACTGGGCCCACTCCAACATGTCACCATGCTCAGTTCTGCTTGTTCATCTGTTCAGCCCTTATCACTGAAATAAAGTGCCATCACAATACATGAAACTTTCATCCCAGCCCCCTACACAGCCCTCTGACATCCTATGTTACCTAGAAACCAAATCAGCATATGGGATGGTAATCTGGGTGGAGGCAACTCCTCTGAACTCAATAAATACAATATTGCTAGGTCAGAACACAGTTCTGAGATCATCTCTGGCCATCCTCTGGTAGCCACGGCACAAACAGCAGCAGATTCCCAGAGAACTGCAAGTTACGTTTAAGAGGTAGCGCCAATTTTAAACTCATGAACACAAAACAGTCAAATTCTGCAGCTAAATCATTAAACTAGAGAAATAACTAATCAGAAATAAGCACAAAACATTCCAAGATCATTATGATGGGATAAGAGAAACCAAAGATATGAATGTTAAATTTTAAAGTCAAAAAGCACCTACAAAAGGTCAATTGCCATTGAAAAACCGCAGTTTGCAATTGACTGGGAACTGTGATGGAGCAGAGGTCGAATAGACCAAGTCCAGTCCGGTAGTTTGCCTTTGGATTTCATCACTGATATGGAATTCAACATCCCTCAGCGAGCAAGGTTGATGATAGTACTTCGAAGTCGAGTATATCATTGTTGGGATCCTGCCGAAGCCATTGGTTTTGGTGCCAAAAGCTCTGAGTGAGACCAAGCTGGATTTCGTTGCTTCCGAGGTTGCTTCGCTCATTGCATTGACCTGCTAATTGGTTCAATTCCAAGGTTTTACCATTGGACTTAATCACATTTTTTGTCTCAAATTTCTCCTACAGCATAATGCTGGAAACCGTAGCTGGGCAGGGCTCTACAATGCCAGGTATCTTTACCGTGAGGTCCAGATGAACTAATTTTCAGCACAGTAACAGCTCTGATCATAACATCTGGGGGTTTGTTTTTTTCTTGCCCACCTTGAGTGTAACTTCCCGGGGCAAGCCTCAGCACCCAGGTCTTCCAGAACTGGAAAAAATAACTAAGTCACATTTTTTCCCATCAACTGGGGAAGTTCCTTCTGGTCAGTCTTTTAGCCCTAGCTCTTCAGGGCAGGTGCCTAAGCACCAGGTCTGTCCCCAGCCATGTCTCCTACAGGATCCAGTCTTCTGTGGTGATCTGGGCCCTTTTGAAGCCGGAGTCTGCCTGCTTTATTTGTCCCTGCAGAAAGCAAACAGGAGGCCAACCACTTTGACCCCTGGACAGCAATGTGAGTCCCTTGGTGCCGGCAGCAGCCAGGAGAACTGGGGTCCTTAAATGAGTCATTGTCTTCCAGCAGGAGTCAGGAGTATTCCTACTTCTAGCAGGAGCTTCCTCTTCAGATGGAATTCTCCCAGGTCCAGGAATGTTTTGAGGAGGTGATGGTGCAGAGCCAGTCTTATCCTGTGTGCTAAACAGTTTTTGGAGACGTTTCCCTTCCCAATCATGGCTAAATTCTTGCCCTTGTCCCATCTCCCTTTTGCAGCATGTCCTCCTTGTCCTACAGTAAAAATAACCATTAGCCCATGTTTCCGAATAGCAGAACACTTCTGCCATCAGGCAGGTCCTCTTCAGCTCCCTAGTCACTCTCCTTCCTACCATGGTCCAAGAGGGTTCACTTCCCCACTGAGACTGGAGCCAGGTGGCTATGAGGAACCTAGGAATAATTTGAGAAGGCTTCTTTGGGATCTCCCACTAAGAAGAAGAATCAAGGCTATTATTTTCTCTGCCAGGTGTTCCTGCCCACTTCCAAATACCCAATCCTCAGTCATCAGCAGTTAACACCACTCTGAACATCCTGGGCTTAGAGGAAGGCCATTGTCATCTGAGCTATAGTCAACAACTCTCCCAGGGAAAGGGTGTGTACCAGTGGCAAGGCTGGTGTTAGGCCAGTTCTGGCTGAAGGAATGGAAAGGACATTTTCATAAATGTACTTTGTCAATAATGTTATCAAAAATCTGGTTTCACTATTAAAATAGATTTTTGAAGGTTTTGAGAAAATTAACTTTTAATTATTTTTCTAGCATTTTTCCAGGCAGAGGTGCAGAATCAGTGTTTTAGTCACTCCTGGACCTGTTCATGGAAAAATTAGCCTAGCCTACATCGTTGAACTAGAGTTGTGTTTTTTATTGCACTGTAAGGACACGCTGCTGGAAAGTGTGTCATTGGTAGTGGTAAGTATGAACCTACCACTGGCAATAAGGCTACTAACCAAATATAGGTTCAGTAAAGGTGTCTGTAAATTAGCCCCTTGCTGAACCCTTGGTAGCTGTAACCGAGCAGGCAGGCCTAACTTAGGAGACACTAGTGTAAAGCATTCAAAAACACCAATACAGTAAATAAGTAAGACACAACACACAATAAAAATCCCACACCGATTTATACAAATAGGTTATATCTTTATGAGTAAATAGATACCAAAACGACAAAAATCCAATGTAGGGAATCAGAGATATGAATTTTAAAAGAATAAATACTTTCTGGTGCTTAGAAACACAAAGTGCCAACTTTACAAAATTCTCCAAAGTTCAGGAGGTGTTTCCTGAAGTCCTCCTTGCAGGTACAAAAGGTCCAAAACACAAATCCAAGGGTCTGGAATCTCCTGGTTGGGCCTTCAGATCTAAGATATGAATTTTTCAAAGAATAAACACTTCCTCGTGCTTAGAAACACAAAGCATCAACTTTACCAAAATTCTCCAAACATCTCCAATCTTCAGGAGGTGTTTCCTGAAGTCCTCCTTGCAGGTGCAGAGGGTCCAAAGCACAAATCCAAGGGTCTGGAATCTCCTTGATGGTCCTTGGAAAGTTGGACCTCAATTCCCACAATGCACCTGGCCAAATCCTCAAAAGTCCACTGGATACACTCCAGGCTGGGGACTCTTGCTGGGGATGATGCAGGTGAAGCTCTGTTCACCTGTAGCTGCAGGGAGTCCACTCCCGAATCCTTCTTGAAGCAAGGCACCGTCCCCAGGGCTGTAGTACCAGATTGTGCAGCAGGCACAGTTCACTCAGAAGTGCAGGCCAAGGGTGCAGATCCAGATTCCAGCAGGGCAGTCCTTCTTTCTCTGTAGTTTCAGGCAGCAGATCTTTGAGGCTTTGCACCTCTCACATATTTAATCAGGCGCAGACCTGGGCCATCTCTAGTATAGTGGTTAGTGTGGTGGATTTAGTCGGTTCTTTTGGGATGAAGGGACAAATTTAGCTTTCCCAATGTGCTAATTTGTTTGACTAGCCCCTGGTTCACTGATGAACACACATCATGCATGTTTATTCTTGTTGTTATGCCCTGCATGAACTGGAGGCACCGATCTTGAATGGGTGTGTGTCCGGCAGTGGTTTTCTTTTGTGTCTTCCAGTTGCAGGTACCAATTTGTTGTGTAATGACACAGTGACTCTGTTTGGATTTAGAGGCATTCAAATGCACAAGCATACCAGGATGCAGGTATATTGAGATCCGGCATACCAACATGCATATACTCACATTTACAGATGCACCACTTGCCAGGCCTAAACCTTCCCATTTTATACATGTAAGGCACCCCTAAGGTAGGCACTAGGTATCCCCATGGGCAGGGTGCAGTGTATGTTAAAGGTGGGACATGTACTTATGAGTTTTACATGTCCTAACAGTAAAATACTGCCAGATTTGGTTTTCACTGTTGCAAGGCCTATCTCTCTCATAGGTTAACATTGAGGCTGCCTTTAAGCATCTTTTAAGTACAGTTTCCCTTTGAGAGCAGATAGAGATTTGGAGTTTGGGGTTTCTGAACTCACAATTTAAAAATACATCTTGTGGTAAAGTTGGTTTTTAGATTGTCAGTTTGAAAATGCCACTTTTTAGAATGTGGTCATTTTCTTGCTTAACCATTCTGAGCCTCTGCCTGCTTGTGTATTCCACATCTGGGTCAGACTGACAGTTGGGCTGCTTTTGAATCTCCACTAAACAGTGACACAGAGGGAGCTGGGGTGTAGCCTGGATTTACTGATGGGGCATCTGGGCTAGACTGGAGGGAGGAGTGGTTACTTACACCTGAATGGGCTGTGCCTGCCCTCACACAATGCAGTCTCCAACCCCCTGGTGTGTGCCTGGAGCAAGGCCTGGGCAAGACAGGATCCTGTAAACAACAGAGACTTTTCTTTGACGTTGGGCAACTTCAAATGCAGAAAGGGGTATAAGTATTGGACCCAAAATCCCAGACTTCAGATTACTTCAAGGCTTCAAGAGGAACCTCTGCCAGGAGAACAGCTGAAGAGCTGAGAAGTGCTCCCCCTGCCTGTGACTGTGCTTTGTTGGGCTATCCTGTAGTTGCTGCTTCTGCCTGTGAAAGGGTGCAAAGACTGGACTTTGTTGTGCATTCCTGCTTGAGAGGTATCTCCAAGAGCTTGGACTGAGTTTGCCTCCTGTTTTTGAAGCCTCAAGGACAGCAAAGGCTTCACCAACCGGTCTCTGAGTCTGCAAGCTGTGGACTCTAGCTTGCCAGAGGGTGCCATTCCAGTTCCCAGGCCCCTGGAAGTTAATTTCTGGTGGAAATCCTGTGAAACGATGCCGGACGACTCCATGCGACTTCACTAACAGCGCTGCTGCCCAAAGCCTGCGATGCTGCCTACACCTGGATCCATGGACCTTGCTGAGGTGCAACTACCCCACAGTCAACATAGGCTGGACGTCGCTGCAGCCGCTTACGTCTGCATGAACTTGTGAGTTGGAGTGTTGAACACCCGACGTTCGTGACACCTGACTCCGTCACAGCGTCTGTGACCCTGTGATGTGATCGCAACTCCATGAGGTCACTCCGCAGCATCGTGACTTCACCGGACTTTGACTTTGCCAGAGGTGCCATAGGACCGACTCCTCCCAACCGACTCCGCCTCACCTCCACCGCTCCGCAGCAAAGACCCAATGCCTCTTCGTGACGCCTCTGCTCCTTCACCCCGCAGCACCAGAACTGACACTGCATCAGATCCAGCGACGCCTCACTCCCCGACTCTGGGTACCGGCCTGTTTTCCATACATTTTGCTAAGGTACTGTACCCGGGGGTTGTCTGTGTGTCTCCGTAAATTAAGCCAATGGCATTGCATTGTGGGAAACGACTCAGTCATGATGCCGCTTTAACATCAGATTGCAGCATTTGTGCCTCTAGGCACTATTTTGGTGTTTGTAATTGCTAAAGTCATATTTCGAATTGGGTATGCTGTATTATTATTGTATTTGGTCTTATTTTATTTATATAAATATTTACTATTTTTCTAAACCTGTTTGGTGTCCATTTTGTAGTGTTTCACTGTATGACTGTGTGTGTTGGTACAAATACTTTACACATTGCCTTTAGATAAGCCTGACTGCTTCTGCCAAGCTACCAAGCAGGTGAGCAGGCTTTATCTCAGTGTGTATCTCCAGTGCCCTGACTAGAGTGAGGGCCCCTACTTGGACAGAGTACAAACTGACTGCCAACCAGAGACCCAATTTCTAACAACTACAATGTATAGAGATAGGAGGTAAACAGGTATACACATTTCCAGGTGTGCATGTGCACAGCTGTACACATTGCCACCCGTACCGGTTATCTGGTGTGTATGTTTCCAAGTATACCTGGGATGTACGGCTATACATACATGCTCCTATGTGGAAGCACACGGATGCACAGAGGGTCACGCACACACCAATACGACGGCTGTGGTCTGGTGTCACCAGGGCTGGAGGGGGCTCTTTGACTGCTTACAGTATTTTGCCACCAGCAGGCCCTGCTGTTTTTTTTTTGGGGGGGGGCGGTAGGGGGCGGCTGCTTTTCATTGTGTGAAAGGCAATCACATTGCACATGAGCGGGCCCACCTGCTCCCCCGGGGTAGGGCAGCCTGGCAGAGCCGACAGCTGGAGGCCTGGCTAATTGTGCCAATTAGACGGGGTGTTTGCACATCTCTGGTACCCAGGAACACACAGGGAGGAGATGTGCGCTGGGGGCCGCGGAGGTCAAAGTCACCGGGGGGGGGGGTGATCGGACACAGCAGAGCGAGCAATGCACTCACTGGCGTATCGCGATAGGCGCTATCGGCTGCCCAGCATCAGACGGCAGACCGCGCATGCGCAGACACAGCCCATGACTCAGCCTCCGCCATCTGCACCTATAACGACTGGCCATGCTGAGTCTGGCTGAAGTCTGCCACAGCTCCTGACCATGTGTAAATCCCCCAGCTCCTGAAAGTGCCAAGAAGGCACGCCAGTGCAGAGGGTGTGCCATGCATGTGCGAGTGTTGTTACTGCTCGATTAATATTGCTTTCCAGAAGGTCAGATTAATCACCTCAGCACTGATCGGTTTTAATTGCCTCCCCACCGAGAGATTAGCTCGTCCACGTTCGCCTGTATAGTGAGTGCATCCAGAGTTCATCAGACATTACAGAGAAAGTGGTCATCTCAGGAGGCCCTCGCGCTCAGAGGTGCTGCGTCTACAGACTCAGAGCAACGATGTATAAGCAAGCAAAGCATTGGCAAATGCAATAGGGTCTGGCGTTTGCAACAACCATTTTGTCTTTGTCACTGCATGTTTCTTTAATGGTTTCCTTTATTGTTGGGTAAGCTACCGGGCCCTCAACAAACTAAAAGAAAACATTGTCTAAAATCAAAAATATTTTTTGAATGACACAAAAACAGACCATTTGATGAAGCCAGGCTAGTTCTGAGAGGCGCGCATCCTAGGATTGAGATCATATACCAAGAGTTGAGACCCATATGTGCATGATAGGTGGGTGTCTTAGGACTGAGATCTACATACCAAGAGTTGAGACCCATATGTGCATGATAGGTGGGTGTCTTAGGTTTAAGGTCTACATACCAAGAGTTGAGACCCATATGTGGGTGAGAGGTGGGTATCTTGGAAATTAGTTCTATGTACCAAGAGTTGAGACCCATAAGTGGGTGAGAGGTGGATATCTTGGGAATGAGTTCTATGTACCAAGCGTTGAGACCCATAAGTGGGTGAGAGGTGGATATCTTGGGAATGAGTTCTATGTACCAAGAGTTGAGACCCATAAGTGGGTGAGAGGTCGGTGCAGGTGGATGAGAGGTGGGTGTTTTAGGATGGAGATTACATATCAAAATTTGATATTCTTATATCTGCAGAAGGCAGTGTATTTTTAATCATACCTTGACATCATAGCTAACCAGCAGTAACTGTACGCCACTGGCCATGTCTGCATTTTACCGTATGCTTGTCTCACTAGCCGCAACATTTAAACAACAATCCATATGTCTTTGGGTGGATGTAGCAGAGGCAATTTTGAGAAGCATTTATTCCATGACTTGAGACCACAACAAAAAACAAACAAACTTTAACTTCTTTGATTGGAAGTCTACAGTTCATGCACAACACGTGCACTCAGGTAACAGGACATGCTGTGGGAGCCAACCAGAAAAAGACCGAACATTGTCTTATGTTTACCACCTGGTCCCAGTTCGACATTGAACATCTGCAAGACAGTCCCAGAATGTGATATAGCCATGTGCACATATATGACGGAACCACGCATGTATGTACAAGGCATGCCTTTACAACACGGTCACCACAAAGCACAGTCATTCCCACGCATGCATTTACAATGAAGGTTTTTACCACGCATATGCATTTACCATGAACATTTCGTGGTAAAGGCATAGTTGGTAAAGGCATATGCGTATATAAAATATATGTAAAGGCATTAATGGTAAAGATATATTTGTGGTAAAGACATGCGTGGTAAAGACGTGTGGTTAAGGCATATGCGTGGTAATGGCTCTGTGACGCGTGGTAATGACCGCTTAGTAATTGCTGTTTCCCGCCACTTGCACCGAGAGTTTGTTGGTATTGGTGACGCATGACAATGCGGCGGCTGGTAGTAGCTCTCATACTATTTCCAAACAGTCCGGCCTGTGATGGATATTTTTTAGAAAGTCTTACTCTCGACAGTTGCTGCAATGCCACACCGATGGCAGATTGCGCGCTATACAAGTGTCGTTTAACAATAAAGCATCACAGAAAGCGGATGAGAGACATCAGTGGTGCATGTGGGGCTCCCTTGCCTAGGGATCCAGGCGCAGGTAAAGCAGAGCCGTGGTTAACAAACCAGAGCCTGGAAGCATCACTTGAACCCATCATGTGTGTTACAAATATATGTAGAGAAATCAGTGCTTTTAAACGGTGCAGCAGGAGTAGTAATTTTTTACTCCTTTCCATTATATTGCATACCTAGCCAGGAGTAAAAAGATAAACATCCTTCGGTGCTTGTAGGTGTGGTTTCTAATCATCCAGCCGTGTACTAATCCACTCCGAGCCTGATGTACATCCTGGCGGAGGGGGTTACCCCATCACAAACATGACGGATATCCGTCTGCTGTATTACGATCCCATTATATCCTACGTGAATCGCAGTTTGGGGGATGCGACATCCGTCACATTTGTGATAGAGTAACCTGTCCGCCATACTCTGAATCAGGCCCTCAGCGTTCTACGCGTTACAGTTTTTAATCCACTCAGAGGCTCCTTTGAGGAACTTTAACAAAGAGGGCATGAAAGTGCTTAATTTTGTTCATGTTGGAATTTCCACATGTAAGGCTCACATGAGATATTGCAGTAACACTCTGTAACACCCAAAGGGGCACCAGCTCCTTCTTGGCCCAGCCCAACATTTTGGAAACTGAGTATCGAGGAAGAACCAGAACATGTTTGACTTTGAGCCAGAGAGGGGGCACACCCCCCAGAAAAGGGAAGGCAGGGTGCTCCAGTTCCATTCTGGGACTCAGAAACACATCGAACTAGTATCCTGGGGGGAGCCATGCCAAGCTCTAGGTTACGCATACCCCAGTGGCAGTGCTATCCTGGTCCTGTTTCTAGTGGCGAGAGAACAGCAAATGAAGACCAAGGTACATCACTTTATGGCACATACATGTCCGTCTTCTCCCACTTGGGCATCATCTGGTAATGTACTTAAAGAGCCTGGGTCCATGGACAGACCCTCAGCGGCCAGAACCTCCAATGACTGGTTCTCTCCATAGATGTGCACCTCTTCCCCATCGCCTGGTGACGCATCGTGCACCGCTTCTTGGCAGGAATGGCTTCCACGCTTTCAGGGTTCTGGCTGCCAGAGTCTGTATGCAATGGCATCACAGAGAGTGGAACAAAGGTTGGAAAAAACAGACAACAGCTTTCACTCCAAAATATTGACTGATGAAATGATGCACTTGCATAACTTTCTGTGAAAATATTAATATGTGCTAAACACCTCGGTCCTGCTAAAGTCACTTCTGACTTATTATGGAACAGGGCTACTTTGCTGTTTTAACTCCAGTGCTGCAAATGTTTGAGGCAAGTGCTGGACAGTGGGTTTAGTACAAGGCAAACTTTTTATAGGAACATATTTCAGTAAAGTAGAGAGTTTGGTTGTGTATTTTTGAGTTTACTTCTCTGTAGTCTTTCGAGACGTACGGGTTACCTTCGCTAGGCTCCACTCAGCATCGCACAAATATATAGACGAATGTGCTTTTGGAGAATAACTAGCTTTTCTCTGACTGCACCAATCACTACATTGCAAGAGCCCAACCAACACCCATACACCAGACCCCCAACATGTTATGTTAATCCCTACACCCTATAGTTCCAGTCTAACCTACAGTTCAACATACTCAGACTGCACACACCACACACACCATCACCCGCACAACACAGCAGCAAAGCCATAGAGTGGGCAAAATGCTGGCAAATCAATATCACTGCCACAAACCACAGCAGCATACACCCTGCAGCCATGTAGATGAGAGCAGGCCAGTCATACCTCTCCCTCCTTCATCAACAGCAAGTCATAAGACGGTGTCCTGGATTGTGATGCATGCATGGAAAGCACTAGACTCTGGTCAACCAAGCTTCGCATCCAGGGGAAAAAACCTGAAAAGGCCATTCGCACACAGAATGGTCACCAAATCAGTATTTCCTGCATCAAACTCATTTTACTTTCACAATGTATACAAACTACCTTTAAACTAAACATTGAAGAAGTTCTACTAACCACGCACAACCAAACACCAACAAACAGCGGAACCTTTCGAGTGATGGATCTTGTAGTTCCACGTGAAAGGGCGCTCGTATTAAAAATGGCTGCTGTGCCATAAAGTTGAAAGTGATATATGAATGCGAAGAACATTACCTATTTTTGCAGTCTGTTTTCAGATGCTACTGATTAAAGCATCTGCATAGACATCAGTTTCCTTCCATTCACAGCCCCTATTATAAAGATTATGTTGCCATTGAACAGACTGAGGTGCCTGCACAACCATTTAAGTAGGTTCCAAAAGCACCAGCCTTTTATGAAGGTTGCACCAACACTAACTTGTCGTGTAGCTTTCACCAGCACCGACCTCTTGTACAGGGTCTACATACAGCCGGTTGCCTGAGACCATCACTACAGTGTTTCGCTAAAGGGCCAAGTGAAACCACAGCCTTCGATCCTGGCAGTCCAGCTGTGCAACATCATTTATTTTCTGGCAGGACCATCAGTTGATCCCTTATCTGACAGATGATTGACTCAATATTTTAGTGTAACCTACCATCTTACAATTTTCGTACAAAATGGGGCAATTCTCAGTCCACATTCAAACTCGGCATTATATCGGGTTGGGGGACCGTGGGCACTGGTTGGTTGTCTGGTGTCTGGTTGGTTGTCTACCACGTATAAGCTGTCTCTAGAATCAGTTGCTGGTGGACTTTTCTAGACTATCTGACCCTCAGTCAAGGTCAAGACAGGGACATCTGGACCCAGCTGAGTGTGAAAGCTTTTTTGCCTTAGGTGTGTGTTTTGAGGATGTTTGCACCTCTGCAGATCAGAGAGTCACACTACTTAATCTTTCTAGCAGGCAATCGATTAGTTTTCCACAGTCACTTCTAGTAATAGGGGGAGGGTCTCCCTGGGAGGACCCTGATATGTCTCAGAAAAGGGACTAGGATATTTTTCTAGATTCACTTCTGAGTTGCGTAATCGTCATTGAACTTAGTCTGCTGTTTCAATCAGCCAATCAGAGCCTTCGCTTGCATCCTGTAGACTAATGCATTCTGTCTTTCCTTCCGTAGAGCCATGCATGCCAACTCTGCCAATGTGCGAATCCTCATCAAGGGGGGAAAGGTGGTAAACGATGACTGCACCCATGAAGCCGACGTCTACATCGAGAACGGCATCATCCAGCAGGTGGGGCGGGAGCTGATGATCCCCGGCGGGGCAAAGGTCATCGATGCCACAGGGAAGCTGGTCATCCCAGGCGGAATCGACACCAGCACACACTTCCACCAGACCTTCATGAATGCCACCTGCATGGATGACTTCTACAATGGGACCAAGGTACGGTACGCAGCGAGTGCATGCTAGGTGGCAGGAGTCAGGAGGGTAAGGCTACAGGCTGTCCCACTTTTCAGGTTTTGCCTATAAATTGAAACTGTGTGCACAATGGATAGGTTATTAATTCCTCTTCAGCTCTGGAGGCTGAGTATCCTGGGCAGGTGAAGCTGTTTTTTTATAGTATGCATGGGGCTGCCATTCTGTTGTCTATAGGCTCACATGTGCCCAGCTGTCCCCAGATCATCCTCTTAAACATCAAACATTCTTCTGTGTTCTTGGCTCGCCTTTCTTGCCAAAATGCTTTTGGCTTTAGCGCATATCTCATTCAATTAAATATTTTTCCTCTATAAAATCACATCTAGTTCCAGGGGCGGCTCCTCCATTAGGGTGGAGGAGCATCATCCCATCGCCAGCAGCGGCAGCTGCAAAACCTTTAAAAGAAAAGGATAATAAACTTTGTTTTAATGGGGCAGGGCCACGGTGGTGATGAGCAGTGAGGAGGAGTGCACAGCATTCCCATCACTGCGCATGTATGTTTGGCTGGCCGTCTCGGGCCGGCCACACACACATGCGCAGTAGGGTCTCTCCAGCCTGGCAACACAGTTGCCGGGCTGGAGAGAGCCTGCACAGGCTCCCGGTCTGGATGGGAGCGCACTCCCAGCCAATCCTGCCTCTGCTTTGAGCAGGGTCAGGAACAGAGGAGCAGTGCACGGCAGAGGAGGTGTGTTTTTTTTTAAATTTTATTTTTATTTAATTTTTATTTACACCCCGCATGCACGTGCCGCACCGCCACTTCTCGTTGTAGCGAGCCCTGACTGTCTAATTCATAATCAACATATTCAGTACCAGCAGCAACCTGATGTGACTGAGAGTCCTATAGACAAAACATAAAATATAAAAAATACAAATTGAAAAAGATATTAAAAAAAATATTTAAAGGCTTTCTTCCATAAGTATTAAATTAACAAAAAGAACCATTTTATCCTCATCGTGCTCGTGAAAAGTGTCATTTTCTTAATCTAACAAAGTCTTTAGAAACTAAGGGCCACATTTACCAAACTTTGATGCAGTGCGCTGCAGCAAACAACTCGCTGCCCTGCATGCACAAAACCAAACCTCAGGGGTGTTTCCCTCTCTCTCAGTGCGCTGCAGAACGCAGCACACATTGGAAGAGGAAACAACGAGGAGAAATACAGATATTTCTCCTTGCTGCGCCTCTGTTGGGAAGGCGTACAATTTTGATGCATCCCTTGGTTTACCAGGCTTGGTGAATCTGGGAATGCCCCAAAATACATGGTTTGATACGTGGGAACACACACGCTCCTCCCGGCGCAGAGTAACACAAGGCAGGGATGTGCTATATAGAAGGGCTGTAAAGTTATTAGACAATATGAAGATCCCCAGCACTCCTTTTGTATAAACACTTGTAGCATTTTTGTTGAAGACAATGATGCTCTTATTGTCAATGTCTTGTCTTTTCATGCGCAAAGGTGGGCATTACCCACTGATCACTGGGTACCAATACACATTAAGATACTGGCTTTCCCTGTAGGGGATATATGTTTGTCCTACTTTCCTTGTGTTTTTTTTACCTCTCTACTTGTCACTAGTTTTTTCACTACTTTATTTTACTTTGCATGAGTAATACAACTGTCCGGAGAATTTCATTACTCGTCTGAGTAAAGTAAGGTAGAGTGATTTGAAACCCAGCACAACTTGCAAGTACATGTTTTTGTCTTCAGAATGTGGAATAACATGCAATCCCTGAATTAGCAGATCGTTTTCCACATGGGGACTATCCATTCCAGGGTCAATTCTGCTCACAGTTACGGCTTGCTTTAAAAAGGTGGTAAATGGGGGGCAGAGTGGTATATCCCGGGCAGATACCTCCTCACCTGACTCCTTTTAGGCCCCTAGTCTCCGCAGCGACCAAGGCTGTCCAGAAGCTCATACTGCCTTTTCAAGTGCCTTATGTCCTGTCTTTGACTTTATTGTACATTAATGCCCTTCTGGACAGATTTCTATCCTTTTATATGCTTTCACCCCCACCTGGGCTGTTCCCCTTCTACCCACACAGCTGATCTCAGTGACTGTGGTGGCATGTGTTTTCCAGATTTGGCTCAGATGGCTTGTGTGGTGAAGGAGGGGTTTCATCAAGGACCAGTTGACAGTTCCCATAGCAACATTGCAAAAGGATTTCAGAATCTGTGCCCCAAACCTTTTCTATTATTGTCAATCCTTTATGAGTAAATACAGTTGAGCCAGAAACCTAATTCACACGTGGGTCCCAGGAGGCGCTTGCAACCGCCGCATCATGGCAGCCGCCGTATTGAGAATCTGGATAGAGGGTACCAGTGGGTATTTATTTCCCCATGGTCTTCAAAATCCCATTAAACCTTGTAAGATTAGATCCTCATGCTGTGAGGCACACTTGAAATGCCGCCGTTTGTATCCCATGGAGGTACCTGGGACATCTTTTCACATCAACCGCTTTGTGCTGCTCGCAGAATTAGATAATTTGTAGATTCTTTTGTAACATAGTTAGGAATATTCCCAAACATGCACATCCTTGGACAGAAACCTTATGCAAGGAATAGTTTATCACGGTTAGGTTATTTACAGAAAGCTACCAGAAGAGGACCAGCTACCAGGAAGGACGACATTTTTTATTTATTTTTGGAATTGCTGTTGATGCTGGTTTGTTTCAGTTGAAAATATATTTCCCTTCAGAAAAGAATGAAACTTGGATAGAGTTGCCTCCGCCTTGAGCCAGAGCGATACCATGAACGGACACTAGATGTCCCTACAAGAAGTTACATACATGTAGGCTGTAGCGGTCCCTGCCACACTAATGTGCTCTCTTTGCTGTTCCTGCCTTCTCAGTGGAGTGCTGTACATTTGATTGTTCTGTGTTTTTCATTGGATTGTTAATTGTACTGTGTTATTCCTGTTTTTGCGGCGCCCAAACACATATACTGGGACCTGAGGATTTGCAGGGTAGGTGATGGGAAAGAGATCGTCTACAGACTTCTGTACACAGGTGTTCACCACATCCACAGCCAGCAATCACAGGCAGGAGCTCTCTTAGAGGAGCATTAGCTGACCAAGGCAGGCAGGCAAGAAGTAGTCAAATTCTAATGGAAAAAAACAGACTGTAGAAAAGTGACGGGTATCGACGAGAACCAACATCAGATCTCTTGGGATCGTTTGACCCTGGTCTGCAATTTATTTCATGAAGTGGAGGAATTACACTTCTTGTAACTCACTCTGACAGTGGCACGTTTCCATCTGTTGCAGGGTGCATGCTTCCTTTACATGACTGGACTGTAGAAATTGAATTTCCACTAGGTGTTGACGACAAATAATGAAATATATGATTGTCTTTCCCCAAATGCTTAAAATAGCCAAACTTTGGAGAATTTTGAGTTCAGTGTTCAATATCACCTTTGTCACAACTGATGTGTACTGCACCACACCATTTTTTCTTTCCTCCCTATGAAGTACCTTATTTATATACCATTTGCTGTTATACAGAAGTGAAGTTTTGACTAATAAATATCTCCTTTTGGGCTAAGTGCTTGTTGTGTGTAATGATTCATTGTCATATGAGGACTGATCCTGCATCCGAATGAATACTTTGTGCCTGATTAGCAGTCTGGCAGTCTGAAGACTGCCAGACTTGCGGTGGCGGTCCGACCACCGCTGCTGTGGCCGTCCGACTGCCTCATTACGACCCTGGTGGTCCAACTGCCAGGGGACCGCCCTCTATGCCAATATCTCTGATGCCAATTGGATGACCGCGCTCTTGGTTGTGACCAGCCAGGGTGGCGCTGAAGTCAACGCTCCCTGCTGATTACAAACTTGTTCTATGCCAGCCTTTTCACAGTGGTCTGACCGCCGTGGAAAGGCTGGTGGAGAACAAGTGCAGGGGGCCATAGGGGAGGCCCTGCATTCCCAAGCCCATGGCATATCAGTGCAGGGGCCCTCTTGCTCAGCACCCTTGAAGTGTGCACTGTGTGCCATGCAGATAGTGGGCATTTCATGGGTGTTGGTGAACCCTGCGTGGAGCATCATCGCCCAATGCTGTCACCCCTTTCTCACTGGGCTGATGGGTGGGAGACCGCCAGTAGCGTGGCAGTCTCCGCTAAACTCATAATGACCCCCTAAGTGTTGTGACAAGTAGATCCTTAAAAACCCTTATACTGTGTGACGCTTTCAGTCACCCCAGGCATAACAGACAGCACTAGACACCGAAAGATCAATGAATGATGCTAGACAACTAGAAATCAAAAGATATTAAATAACATCAAAAGTTAACAGACTCTGGCAGGACACTTCAAGACCAATGAATGTTATTAAACAACCAAACAGGAGCAGAAATGTTCATAAACAAAGATACAACAGAAACTACCAGACAGCCAGAGATCACTGAATTAAGTTAGAGAACCACTATACAATGTAAGATTCGCTGGCTCTGTTGGAAGCATAAAGACCAGTAAATGCTTCCTGACACCCAAAGACAAACAAGGCAGGCTCAGACGCCCAGAGACTAGTGGACATTTTTAAATACCCAGATAGCGTCTCCAAAACTGACAAGGGGGTTATTACAACTTTGGAGGAGGTGTTAATCCGTCCCAAAAGTGACGGTAAAGTGACGGATATACCACCAGCCTTATTACGAATTCCATAGGATATAATGGACTTGTAATACGGCTGGTGGTATATCCGTCACTTTACCGTCACTTTTGGGACGGAATAACACCTCCTCCAATGTTGTAAAAACCCCCAATATGAGAAGCTCAGAAACAAGTGGAGACAGACACCCAGCAATCTCTGCAGACATCCACAACACAGTAAATGCTGTCAGGCATCCAGAGAAAAATGAACACTATCAAATGTCCCCAGAGCAACTGCTTGACCCTAACTGATACCCAAAGACTAATGCAGCCAATTAGACACACAGAGCCCATGGGGACGATTACACAGCCGACAATCGGTGTACACAATCAGACAGCCACAGAACTGCAAATGCCATCCGACTGCCAGAGACACATTGTCAATATCTGATATCCAAAGATATCCACTGTCCGAAACCCAGAGATCAATGCAAACCATCAGACACTTAAAACCCAATGGAAACCATCAGACACTTAAAACCCAATGGAAACCATCAGACACTTAAAACCCAATGGAAACCATCAGGCACTTAAAACCCAATGGAAACCATCAGACACTTAAAACCCAATGGAAACCATCAGACCCTTAAAACCCAATGGAGACCATCAGATACTTGAAACCCAATGGAAACCATAAGACACTTAAAACCCAATGGAAACCATCAGACACTTAAAACCCAATGGAGACTACCAGACACTTAAAACCCAATGGAGACTATTAGACACCCAACAAGCAAATCAGACTGGAAGGTAACCATAAAGCAGTAAATGCTGCCAGGGACGCAGGGATAAATATGCAAAATCAGATATCCAAAGACAAACACACTGTTAGACACTCACACACCAGTGGAGACTGTCTGACATTGAGAGATGAATCAAAGCTATCAGACAGCTGCAGAACAAGAGACAAACCAACATGACAAACATGGATCTGGACAAATATATATCACCATGTCTTGAACCATCACACCATCAACATTTTGTCACGCCGTCGCCTTCCCTGACGCGCTCAGTCTTCTGTACATTGTGTTGACAGCATAGACCATCATGTCCACATAACCCCCACTGGATATATAGATGGGTAGTGGCAGGAAGATGAGTCCAAGGAAGAGGGGGTTCAGGGCCCAATAATAAACTAAAGTAGCAAACCAAAACAAGAAAATGAGAAAAGGCTGGTTGCACACGTCCCTGTGGGAAAAATAATCAGACTTTAGGTATTCTCTAATCCACACTTAGGTTGTGAATTTCTCTTTTCCCAAGCTTTCGGTTTAGTTCTTTCCTGAACACTCACCTGGGTGTGGAGATGATTTGACCTGAGTGTATCCTTGCATGGACCATGGCTGTCTGGTATTGCCTGGAGTCCACCCTGTTGAGATAAGGATGGAAAGGATTATATGGTAAGGAATATGGGGCCAGTTGTATCAAAGCTTTTTGCATTCACAAACAGTGCGAATGTCCGTTTGCGAATGCAAATAACCATTTCAGGATGTATCAAAAGCATTCTGAAAGCAGTTTTAAGGAATCGCTAACATAGCGATTCCTTAAAATTGCGACCCTGTTTAGAGAGTCGCAAATTGCGACTCTCTTAATTAAAATCGCAAATAAGGAATCCAAGTTGAACTTGGTGGTAACCATGTGCAAATTTTAGAAATGCATTTAAAATGCATTTTTAAAATGTACATGTAAAGCACACATGCCCTTTTGGCATGTGTGCACCTTACATGTTTAAAAAAAATATTTTGGGGTGCAGCAGAGGGGGCCTAAGGCCCCCAGCACCCTGGACTTTGCATTTCCAAAAACTGCGAATTCCAGTTAGGAATTAGAAATTTGGGAAATGCAAAATCTTTGCAAATATGGGCCAACAGGCCCATAGGTGCGAATGGGGCCGGTATTGCAATTTGCGATTCGTTAATAGCATTTGCGATTTTTAAGAAATCCCTATTACCGAATCGCAAATGTGATACATTGCATTTTGCGAATCAGAAATAGCGATTTCTTAAAAATCGCTATTTCCGATTCGCAAAAGGCCTTCTTCATACATCTGGCCCATGGTTTTTATTGTCTCAATCATGCTTTATTCAGGTTTTTTAAAGAAATCATTTAATGGTGTTTTGCACCTTTTATGGTTTGTTTATAGACAAAATAATGATTAATTAATTGATTGACTGATAAGGATGAAAATATCTTTTATGAGACGTGTGACTCTTGTCGAGTTTCCCAAACATGCCTCCCTACCTAGCGAACTCTGGAATTCCTTACCCAGGGTTGATCTTGTGCGAGGGCTTTCCAGTTATTCCTCAGAGCCGATTACTCTGCCTCGTACTTTATCGCCAGATATACAAAGCGTGTTTCCGTTTGCAAACATCCTGATTTGCAAACTGAATTGGGCTGTTTGCAAACTCAGAAATGCTTTTTCGTATGTACCTGTTACCGAATTGCAATTTTGGTTTACGAATCGGTATTTGGAAGGGTCGTGTTTGGGGCATCCCTTTCGAATACTGATTTGCACTGGTATGCAGGAATGTTTTGCAACCAAAATGTGGATGCAAAACATTCGCATTTTACCACCAACTCGAAGTTGGTGGCAAGCCGTTCCAAAAGAGAAGGGTCACTGTGGGACCCCTTCCCGTTTGAGAATGAAAAAAATAATAATTTAAGAGCAGGCAGTGGTCCCACGGACAGACCACTGCCTACTCTCAAAAAATGAAAAGAAGACATTTTGGCCCTCATTACAACAATGGCAGAATATACCGCCGTGGCGACTGCCGCCAAAAGACCGTCGCCGTGGCTACCAGCTGTCCGCCAAATTATGACTGTAGTCGGAATTCCGCCTGAAGTATGGCGGAAATTCGGCTGTGGTCATGGCGGCGGATGGTGGTAAGGTGGGGCTGCTGCCAGCAGCAGCGCCACGCCAGTAGACCGCCGCAGACCATGTCATGACACATGATACAGCCTGGCAGTGTTCTGCTGGCGGGCGCTGCTGCTGGCAGCAGCACCCATTCCTGTGTCCTGCCGGAGGACACCCTGCAAGCAGGTAAGTCGGGTGCTCCGACAGGGGAGGGGGGTGGGGGTCTTGTGTGTGTGTGTAGGGGTGTGTGTGTGTATGTCTGTGCGTGCGTGTATGCAGGTGTGAGATGCGTGTTGTCCGTGTGTGCGTGTATGGATGTGTGAGTGTGTGAATGTTGTGTTGTGTGCATGCTTGTGTGCAAGTATGTATGTCAGTGTGTGTGGATGTGTGTGTAAATGGATGTATGCATGCGTGGATGAATGTGGGTATGAGTGTGTAAATGCGTGTGTTCGATGCTGCGTGAAGGTGCGTGTATGTCGTGGGGGGAGTCTGGAGTGGGAGGGGGGATAGGAGAGAAACCAGGGGGGGGAGGTGGGCGGGGAAGACCCAATCAGTCACAGGGAGGGAATTCCCTGTCACTGATAGTGCCTACCACCATGGTTTTGGTGGCGGTAAGATTGCCACAAAAACCATGGCGATAGGTGGGGTCATAATCCCGCAGGCAGGCTAGAGACGGCAGCCTGGCTGGAGATGGCAGTCTCCAGCCCAGCTGTCGTTACCGCCGTGGCAGACGGTGTGGTACATTGGCGGCATGGCTTGGGCCAAACATAATATGAGGAAAAGTTCCGCCACCCTGTTGGCAGTACTTTTCTCCATTTTGCCGCCATTCACCAGGGTTGTAATGAGGGCCTTTATTTTTAAACGCATCCTGTTTTCCTTTATTTATAAGCAATCACAGACATGGTGGTCTGCTGACGCTAGAAGGCCACCATTCCTGTTATTTTTGCTATTCCCAATGGGTCACAAACTGAGACGTACCTCATTAATATTCATGAGGTAGGTCTATTTGTGACCCACTTGGAATCGCACTTTAGTAGATTAGATTTTGCAATTACCAAATAGCGAATCACAAAAAAAGTACTATTTGGTAATCGCAAACGCTAATGTTAGTACATCTGGCCAGTATCTCACACTGGAAAAGAATCTTTCATATGCAAAATTAGTTATTTCTCATCACCTGTTACCAGGTGTGGTCTATCAATCACAGCAAAAGGTTTTCTGAATTATTATTAAGCAAGACATTACGGGACAGATGTATCAAAGGATTTTACCCATTCTGTCTCTATGGGAAAAAGCTTTAGTACATATGGCCCTACATTCCTTACCTGTGACTCACAATTAGTGCTCATGCAAATGATTCACTTCTCATAACAAGTCATATGATGATTTTTCAGCATAAAACATGCAATTAGCGATCCTCATCATTCCACTGATAACAGGACGATTAATTTACCAAAACATGTACATTTGTCCAAGCGTTATCTTATTTCCAGTTAGGATGTCACAAGTATGTCACAAGTATTTAAAGCCCTTAAAATGTTTTGCTCCATTGCAGTGGTCCCCAACCTGTGGTCCGGGGACTCCTGGCGGTCTGCGGAGCCTCCTCAGGGGGTCAGCGACTGCTTAGAAAATCAAATATTATTAACAGATTAATAAAGTGTATAGAAATAAAGTGGTAAAATCTACAACTGAAAATATTAATGCATGCTTTAAATGTCAAGGAATTTGAAAATGGAGGCTAAAAATGAAATTAGTATTAGATTTGTGGGAGAAGCGCAGGTGCATCAAACAGAATATAGTATCAACTGTGTGTGGCTTTACTTGAATTTAGAAAAGCTCCAGCCTTCCTATTAGAATTATTATTTTTACTTTTTTTATTTATATTTGTTTGCAAATTAAATAAAATGTGTTATCATTTGTGTTTGGGTTTGATAAATGCTTGTTTCTGTAGTTTGTGTGTATTGTTTTGCATTTCAAATTATCAACAGTGTTCAGGCCGGGGTCACCGGCTTCCAGGAATGACTCAGTGGGGTGTCCCTGGAATCCAATAATGATTCAGTGGGGGTCCCTGGGTTCCACTAATGATAAAGTGGGGATCCACAGAAGTCACAAAGATGGGAACCACTGCTCTATTGGGTTACTTCTCACCATCAGATGTCTCTTCCATACGGTTTGTTGTCCACCCCTGATATATCTATTTAATGTTCTGAACCACTGCTGCCTTCTCACAATCATTCATTCACTCCCTAGAATTGATCCAGTCTCACACAATCCCTTGTATTAAAATCAAAATCCCCAAATACTTATCTCTGTTTCCGGGCAAAGTTCTTCAGGAAGAGGTGAACTCCTATCAAGATCTGATCCCTTCGGATTCTCAATGTGAAGCATCAAGAACCCGAAAGGTGCGGTTTAAATAACCTCACCTTCTCAAAATGGCCACCAAGGTGTCAAATCTCACAGGAAATCTTTCCCACAAGATTTTGGCTTTTATGAAAGATGTGTGTAGCTAGTGGTCTCATTATCTTAAAGTTCCTTCTGGGGGGGATGCTGCGATGTCTGGGCGCGGATCTAGTCAAGGAAAACAAAAGACTTTTCCTTTTCCCTCATTTGCATTTAAATATTGTTTTGTATATCTCCTTTTGCATAGCTACAATTATCTCTGTGTCACCATCCATTCGTTCTGATGGCGTAATGCCAGCCTGCTGTTGCCTTTTGGTGCCAACAGCTCACCCATAACAAACAGAGTCCTGCGTCAATCTCCGCTACTCACTTGCCTTTCTTGCAGCCTATGTGGTTAATGATCTGCGGATTGTGCCTCCTGAATCATTTATATTCCCGCCTACACATTTCCATATGATTACATTCATTAGTTACTTTACATATTTTAACACCACTTAAAAAATTACAGAACATCAAACTGGAGAATTCTTTCATGTGGTAGAGTCATAACAAGTTCAACTATTTAATGATCTCTTATAGAGCAATACACTTAGAGAGATCATAACCTTTTTAAATTTATTTACACTTTGGTTGTTTTGTCAAGTACAAAATCAACAAATATATATTTCAATTACTGCAGTTGCATATATTTAGTCTGCCCTGGTTATATCCAAGTATAGTATCCATTCGTAAATATTTTAATTTGCTTGTGTGTCTATACAGATCTAAAAATCTTTATGTTATTTAGAAACTTACCTTTATTGTACTAAGTCAGTTTATCCATACAAGTTTCTAAACACTCATATCGAATTCTTGGCTCCCGGGTGTCCTTTAAACGTAGTTTTGGTAATCTTTCTTAATATTTAGGTGTAATGCCTTCTACAGAACTGAGAACTGTCATTAAATATTTGTTTTAAATTCAGTATCACAGGACAGAAAATGACTTTATGCTAGAACATCCAAACTTAAGGAATGTCTACACGAGAGGGGTGTATTCAATTTTCCCGTTTTGCTAATAGACTGTGTTCATATTGCAACTGTATTCTTGTTATATCGCCTTCATCTTCTTTCTGTTTTATTTCATTTAAACTCATTTACCATAATTAGTTGATTAAGTTGATTTCTAATAAAACTGTTGAGATACACTCTGCTCACATGTGAGATGGAGCTTGTCTAATTCCCCCCTGCAGTTTTAGTGAAACCGGTAATCTAGCGTCTATTTGAGAGTGATCAACCTTGAATGAAAAATGTAATCCTCGTGTAAGTAGCCTGCCTCACATTCCAGTTCTCAAGTTTGGTGAAATGTGATTTTGTCTAATTTAGTGATATTTGACTATATTTAGTTTCACCAAAATCAAGAGTCTCATAGGAACCACCCACAATTTAAAGAGACTTTTACCATTGCAATGATGCTATGACATTGTCAAGGACATCATCATTTCCCCTAATCATAACCCTGGTCCCAACCGCCTTCTGTAGCCCAAAACCATAAGTTGAACTCTAACCTCAACCTTAACACTCAAACCAAACTCATCAAACACCTAACCCTAATTCCCCAAGCACAACCCTAAGCTGTGCTCAACCCCATCACTTATGCCAGCACCTAACCCCAACCATAAATGTAACCCCCTCACTCAGACATGCAACCCTAACTCACCACACACTTGCTCAATACTTAACCCGTTCTCTATTGCCAGCCCCAACCATAACCCACCCAAGCTCAGGCCAAACTGTAATGCCAACCTCTTCACTCATCCCAACACCACCCCTGATCCTTAACCCTAACTCCAAGCCTCCACCCTAGACTCAGCTCCTCCCCCAAACACCTCATCCCAACTCCCAAACCCAACTCCAAGCCTAAGCCCTACTGCGTCGCTTTTCCCAGCACCAACCCCGGTCCTTAACCCTAACCCCAAACCTTAACCCTGGAATCAACGCCTCACCCAAACGCTTAACCCCAACTCTGTAAACACAACCTGAGGTCTAAACTCAACCCCAAAGTTATCACAGCACTATTTCCAACCGATAACTCTAACCCCAAACTTTAACCCTAAACTCAACCCCTCTCCAAAAACACTTAACCCTAACTCCCAGAAGATAACCCCAACTTTTAAAGCTTTTGCTAGCCCTAAACCAAACGCATAACCCATTGTCTTCTCAAAGTCTAAGCATAACCCAACCCTAACCCCAAACCCAAATCAAATCAAATCAAATCATTAGCATTTATAAAGCGCGCTACTCACCCGTGCGGGTCTCAAGGCGCTAGGGACAAAGGGGGTGGTTATCGCTGCTCGAACAGCCAGGTCTTTAGGAGTCTCCGGAAAGCGGAGTGGTCCTGGGTGGTCCTGAGGCTGGTGGGGAGGGAGTTCCAGGTCTTGGCCGCCAGGAAGGAGAAAGATCTCCCACCCGCCGTGGAGCGTCGGATGCGAGGGACGGCGGCGAGTGCGAGGCCAGAGGAGCGGAGGGGGCGGGTGGGGACGTATAAGTTGAGCCGTCTGTTGAGGTATTCCGGTCCCTTGTCGTGGAGGGCTTTGTGTGCATGGGTGAGAAGTCGGAAGGTGATCCTTTTGCTGACTGGGAGCCAATGCAGGTGTCTCAGGTGTGCGGAGATGTGGCTGTTGCGGGGTACGTCGAGGATGAGGCGGGCTGAGGCGTTTTGAATGCGTTGCAGGCGATTTTGGAGTTTGGCGGTGGTCCCAGCGTAGAGGGTGTTGCCGTAGTCCAGGCGGCTCGTGACGAGGGCGTGGGTCACGGTTTTTCTGGTGTCGGCGGGGATCCAGCGGAAGATCTTGCGGAGCATGCGGAGGGTGAGGAAGCAGGCGGAGGACACGGCGTTGACTTGCTTGGTCATGGTGAGAAGGGGGTCCAAGATGAAGCCGAGGTTGCGGGCGTGGTCTGCGGGGGTCGGTGCGGTGCCGATGGCCGTGGGCCACCAGGAGTCGTCCCAGGCGGACGGGGTGTTGCCGAGGATGAGGACTTCAGTTTTTTCAGAGTTCAGCTTTAGGCGGCTGAGCCTCATCCAATCTGCGACGTCCTTCATACCCTCTTGTAGGTTGGTCTTGGCGCTGGCGGGGTCCTTGGTGAGGGAGAGTATAAGTTGGGTGTCATCGGCGTAGGAGGTGATGATGATGTCGTGCTTGCGTACGATGTTAGCGAGGGGGCTCATGTAGACATTGAAGAGTGTCGGGCTGAGTGATGAGCCTTGAGGTACGCCGCAGATGATCTCAGTGGGTTCTGAGCGAAACGGAGGGAGGTAGACTCTTTGGGAGCGGTTTACGAGGAAGGAGGCGATCCAGTCCAGGGCCTGGTCTTGGATCCCGGTGGAGCGGAGGCGGGTGATTAGGGTGCGGTGACAGACGGTGTCAAAGGCAGCCGAGAGGTCGAGAAGAATGAGGGCGACTGTTTCACCGTTGTCCATCAGGGTTCTGATGTCGTCTGTGACTGAGATGAGGGCGGTTTCAGTGCTGTGGTTGGTTCGGAATCCGGTCTGTGAGGGGTCGAGCAGGTTGTTGTCTTCCAGGAAGGTGGTCAGCTGTTTGTTGACGGTCTTCTCTATTACTTTGGCTGGGAAAGGCAGAAGGGAGATGGGGTGAAACCCATCATTTATATCTGCACCAAACCCCAATTCCCTCACCCAGACATGTAACCCTGACTCCCAACCATGAGCCCAACCCTTAACCTCAGTACTACCAGTAACCCGAACCCCAATCCTAACCCCACACTTAGCCCCGCATCTAACTGCTACTCAACCCTAACCCCAGCGCCCAGCTGAAACCCTCTTGAAATGTTAAATAACAATGTAAATGATGAGAAGATGCCTGTGATGATGATGTAAATGTCTGGCGGTGTAATGGGGACGGTGCGGTGTCGGCTGGGGTGATGCCCGGTGACTGCAACAAATCCTGCACCCTGGAGGAGCATGCGGGAGGGATTGGACTGAGGGGTAGAGAACCAAGGCGGGAGGGGGGATGAAGTGGGTTGGTGTGGGGGGAGGGCGACGGTGGGTATTGTTGGCTACACTTTGTGCTGACATCTCAGGTTTGTCTTCTAAAAATGCCACGTCAGGAAACAGGCCTAAAATAGACATGCACAAAGAGAAAAGAAGGATTTATGAACCGCAGAGAGAGGACGGGCGGTGGCCAGAAAGGACACATGGAGCCTGCGGGGCTGGGGCCAGAGCGGATTTTTATTAGGTCGAGCGCTCAAATGCTCTGATGTGCTGTAATATATCTGTTGGCTTTTAACCACGCCCATCACTATCACTCGATCTTGGGCTTGCCTTTAAAAAAACCTTTGTTATCACTGGTAAATGTTTACGTTTGTTCCTCCTTGGGGCGGTTTTGTTACCGCCTTTCAGACTGCCCCTGTGACCTGGATAATTGCATGATTAACGATACGTTTGACTGCAAGCGAACTTCTTTTTCTTTTTGTGTCTCTCCTTCGGGCTTATGGCACCCATGGTGCTTTGAATTGACTCGCTTATATCAACTGTTTTACTTTCCATTTTCAATTTATGTGGCAAGAAAAGTGAGTGGGTGGGGGACTTCGGTGGGGAGGGAAAAACGGCGGTGCAGTGAGAGGAGAGATGGACCTAGAGAGTGAGAGTGTATTTGAGGGAGGGGCGGGGAGGGGGACTAATATTTAGTGAAAAGGTCGGTGGGGAATGTATAGGGGAGGAAACCGGTCTGAGGGGGCGGTGATTGACTCTTGTTAACCCCATCTTATTCATTTAAGTTTGAAACAGCCCCACATATCCCCCCCCCGCCAGTCCCCCCACCTCCAGCCATCCCCAATATGGCCTCAGTCTTGGGGTCCCTGGAGACAGAACGTCTCCTCCCAGGCTTATACCGCATGACACCATTTCCGCTCAATTTTCCTGTCAGTCAAGCAGGCTCTCGCCCTAGCTGGTGCAGATGGGGGCTGTGACTAAGTGGGGCGTCGGGGAAGGACAGGAGGGGGGTTCGTGGCAGAGGAGAGGTGGCCGCTGCAGACACAGCTGTGAGGGCTTTGGGGGTGCCGGGAGCCGGGCTTTGTGCCCCATCACCCCTCATCGGGGCGGCCCAGCGAGGCCTGAAGACGGCGTCCACCCCTTCAAGTGCCCCCCATGTCCTCGATGGCGAGCAATTCCATGAAGGCCCCGCAGCCCCTAGGAAGCCTTTGAAGATGCACCCGCGTAATCCCCCCTTAATTAGAAGTTATGACCTGCTGATTAAAGGAGCAGAAGAAGGGGTGGTCTTGAAAACGGGGGAGGAGGCAGGCCATTGACTCCAGTTTGCACTTACCTAGAGTTGCCATATTTTGAAAACCTAAGACCGGGACTTGCCACAAACATGGAGGTAAGGCTACAATTGTACATCCTCTGAGGTGGACGGAGTAACTTGATTGATAGCGCCCATCACCATAGAAAACCCAGACAATGAGGCACTATAGGGAATTAAATGCAACTTTTATACACTGCATTATCTGTTTTAACTAAATTGTTTTTTGCTCGTGGCTGGTACATAACTCTGCTCCGAAACACATGAAAACTTACCTCCCTCTGTGCTTACCTCACCCTCTCTGAGACTCGGGACGTGTCCTAAGTTTATTTCAAATTTCACAGGGTTTTGCTTTGAGCTTCAGGATGACAGGACTTGCAAACATTAGAAGGTATTTTCAAACTCGTAGGCCCCCAGATCTGGTAATCCAGACACCGAGTAACTCCCCAAGTCTGCAACCATCACCGTATTGCTTGGAGGTCACCAGGAGGTGTGATGGTAATACCACATCCCGCCTGGTTACTATCGGAAATGTGACTGGCAACCTTTAGCAGGAGGAGGAGATGTGAAGAACTGATTTGCGGAAACATTTTATCCGATGTTCTGACATCTTATAACTGTGGTATTGATAGATACCGTTATTATCCATACTGCCGCATTACCAGGAGGCTGTAAGGTACCCGCCACAAACCTTTTTACCACCAGGTTCTCAATCGGAGGCCAAGTCGACCCCATTTTAGGCCACCCCGGTAAACATGGCGGACATGTCCCCACCGTTCTTAATGCTAGCTGCAGCCATTCCGGCCACATGCAGAGACTTCTGGGGAAACTGCTATGTAACCAGCATTTGTTTCTGACAGTCATTTACGCGGTGTCCTTTGGCACCTGAAAGTAGTCACAGATGCCCTATCACCGCTAGGCCTCAATTTAACATCTGGAAATGTTTTGGTGTCTAGTAGAAAAATATCTACTGTAAGCATTACCAGGTATTTTTCCATGTGAGCCATCCCAGGCAGGTTCCCTGTGACCCGTGTGAGGGATGGGCTACCTTCAGGGGCGGCTCCTCCATTAGGGCGGAAGAGCATCGCCCACCGCACGCCCCGCCCCTTCTCGCTGTCGCGAACCGCGACTGGCTACCTCCATGGCTCCTTGGACCTTCTGTGCTTTCAAGAGGAACATTCTTAGGGCCAGTTTTACTTTTCTTACCCATAATACAGCAGGGCAGCTTGCAGCCCTGCGTTGAGTGAAAGAGAGAGAAGAGAAATGTGGAATATCTACTAAGCAATGACACTTCTGCTCCGTTATAGCGCTAGCACACTTCAGGCTACCTTGCACCAACACAGGCAGCTTTGCACCATGGTGCAAGGGTGCCTCAGTTATGGGCAGGATTGTTTTGTGCAGGAAGGGATACCTTCCTGCCAGTACCTAATTTGAGCCGGTGGTTTCTGGTGCGGGACACTGGCACTTATTTTTGAGGGCCGGCACTTATTTTTTGTCTCAAGCATTTACTGCGAGCAAAAGACGCATATGGGAAAGACAGAGGAAGAGAAAAACGAAAATGCTTCACTAAGGGAGAAAGCTGCAAGAGTGAGCTGGAGGGACAGGGAGAGGCTGTAAATGGATTAAAAAGGCCCAAGACGGCTTCAGGATTAAGCTGCCTCAGTATTCCGTGCTGGCACATCTAATTGCAGCAGCCAATTAGAGGAGATCTTTGGGCTCTGAGAACTTTTTTATTTACAAATTAAGCACTGCTTCCTACACAAGGATAATCCTCAGAGAGGCATATTCCTCTTTCTGTGTGTGCTGCAGAGTGCAGCAGGCATGGAAAGAGGACATAACAAGGAGAAGTGAAGATATTTCTGCCGTTACAGCTCTGTCGGGTAGGCGCACCATATTAGCACAATCCCAGGTTTACAAGTCTTTGCAATATCTGGGTTTGAATCAGAATACATGGGTGGATGTATAAGAATGCCCACGTTCCACCCATGTAACGCCCAGCCGACGCAAAGTAAAGCATTTCTTTATATTTGCTAAATAAAACAAAACCACACAAATGTATTTTGTGTGGCTTAGAAAATGCCAAAAGGGGTTTTGCTTTTGGGCTGCACCTCGAAAGTGATGAAAACCCGGTGCAAAATCTTAGTAAAGCTGAGCCCGGTGCTGAACAACATAGAGGGCCAGATGTAGCAAGCCGTTTGCATGGCGCAAACTGCGAAAAACGCAGTTTGCGCCATGCAAACGGCCTCAGGCGACGCTCATTCCCAAATTGCGAGTCGGTACCGACTCGCAATTTGGGAATGCAACTCGCAAATAGGAAGGGGTGTTCCCTTCCTATTTGTGACTCGCATCGCAATTCAGAGTTGCTTTGTGACCGCGAATGCGGTCGCAAAGCAACTCACAGTTACCACCAGTGTCATACTGGTGGTAACCCCTTCCCCTTTGTGAATGTCGAAAAAAACGAAACCAAATGGTTTCGTATTTTTTTCATTTTGCAACTCGTTTTCCTTTAAGGAAAACGGACTGCAAAATGAAAAAAAAAAACTGCTTTGTTTAAAAGGCAGTCACAGACATGGAGGTCTGCTGTCTTCAGCAGGCCACCATCCCTGTGAGTGCAGGGACTCGCTATGGGGTCGCAAAATGCGACCCACCTCATGAATATTGATGAGGTGGGTCTTTGCGACCCCATAGCGAGTCGCAGAAGGTGTCTGAGACACCATTCTGCATCCGATTTTGCGACTTGCAAATTGCGAGTCGCTCAGACTCGCAATTTGCAAGTCGCAAAATCGGATTTTGCTACATCTGGCCCAGAATGTCTTCAGTCGCTCACTTCATCTTCCAAGCGGCCTTGGAAACTACATTTTATAAATATATATATTTAAATAATACCAATACATTTTGTTTCAGTCTACACACGTATGTAGGGTGTTTCGTCGTAAAAAGGAGTTTTTCTGGGCTGCCAGAGAGTGGTGCTACGTGGAGACTGTAAGTAGGGCACCTGCTAAAATTAGCCTGTGTGTGGATGGGGAATACTTTGATGGCAGCCTGTAAGATGCTTGATCAACGGCCTCGGGGGCTTGGGGGTGGGATGGGGGATTTTAAACATTACGCGAGCTCACGGTGAGCTGGTGGAGGACAGTCGCTGTACAGAGAGTGATCCACAGACTCCCACCACAACCCCTGCCACCCATGGCTTCAGTAGCTCCCCAGCCTGTGCCCTCACATTCCATATCTTCCTCACTAGACTCTCCACACCCACTGCGCCACCTCCTCAGTGCCCACCCACTGACCCCTTCAACTTCCTACGTCTTCAGGGTCTGCAAGTCCCAGCTCCCTTCCCGCTGCCAGGGGCCTGGCCTGCTCCACCACCAATGCACCAGTCTGTCCCTCTGGCTTGGGGTGGCTGGTTCTTGTGCTGCTGTTGGTGAGTTCAGCTACACATGGGGTGTGGTGACGTGTGGGCCCTGGGCACTATCTGCTGCCCACTCACCTGTGGTCTTCTTTTTAGCTGGACACCGCTGGAGACACTGCTACACCTCAATTCAGCACTTCCCAGAACTGTGTATACCACTGTATTGTTAATTTTTGTTTGCAAATGGGGGTCCCTAGTCTGCATGCGGGTACACTTGGTGGGTTGCAATTTCTGCATCAGCTACACGTGCTGAAAAAACCAGTTTCACCTTACAAGTGTACTAATTTTACATCAATGTATCCTCTCATGGGGCATGGTCATTGATGGAAGCTCTCCCTAGGCGGCCATCTTGTTTCTGTGCCGTTGGGGCCTGGGCGCTGTGTTTTTAAGACTTCATACTTAACTCGAGGGTGACTCAAGGTGGGTGGGCTTGCATGACCTGCGACTACTAGTTGGATGGAGTCTGACATTCCTAGATCTCTTCCTCTGGTTAATGCCGGTTCCTTAAATGATACTGATGCTGGGCGTGTGGCTGCGGGTGCAGTGGAAGGTCCCCTCTACCCTTGTCACCCAGTGCGTCGGGAGAACCTGCGCAGCTAGTGAGCCACTCGTGACTTCTCGTGGAATGCGTGGTACCTCGAGACCCCACTGCCCCCTCTTGCTTCCATTCCGTGGTTGCTACTGGCTGTCAAACTGTGGTAAAAACAAACAGTCAAGGAGGCCTCAGAGCACTGGGGACTTCTGATCAGAGATGGAGAGGAGAACTTCTCCCGCTGTCCCCACTTGTGCGGCACAGATAGTGGAGTTTGGATCATGTTATAATCATAGACCCTTTTGGGCCCTGGTTGGTGAAGGTTGGCAGATTACACGTGACCCTGGGTGCCACTGGGTAGATGTAAGCATCAGTCCTTAACCTGCAGAAGCCACACTGTCACAACAGCAACGTGGGCCACAGAAGGGCGACTCCAGGAAGGTAGTGGCAGATAGCTCCTGGGTGAAACAGAAAATCATAACAGGCTTCTAGGTGCAAGTGCTTATGGCTGGACCCGTACATACAGCTGGGTCGTCAGGCTTGTAAAAGCGGGACTTTACAGAACAGGAGTGTGTAGAGCATCAGTGGCCAAGGCAGAAGCCAGGAGAGCAGGAATCTTGAAGAACACCCGAAGGAGCCAAGGCTGGGACGAGAAGGGCTTGAGCTGATGACCCTGCAACGAAGAACCAACAACTCAAAGAAGCGGGCTGGAAAATTGCCTCTTACAGAGCCACACCTGACGGCAAGGGGGATACAGGGAAGCGCTTCACGGGAAGAGGCGGGCTGAGGGGCAGCCATGATGGATTGGTCTCAACCCGCAATAGGCAGCAACCAAAGAACAACCCCCTTCAGGCAACGTGCCATCTTGTGGTGCCAGACCAGCCTTTCACCTCACTCCCCTCACACTAAATGCGTAAGTGTACCGCCCCCCAACACCCTCCGAAGGAACACCTGGGTGGGAGTGAGACACTACCTCAGGCATTACCAGAAGGGCTGTGTGACAGCTCAGTGCATTGGGCTGTTTTTGGCTGTTTGTGGTCTGATTGGCGGGGTTCTGCTGTTAATGCACCTATACAGCGTGTCTGCCGGAGTTCAAATTTGCCACAGTTTGCAAATGGTGGTCATTTTTTAGCTATTTTATTCGTTAATGGGGGGCTCTTTTATTTTGGGCCCCGGGCCTATTTTCTGTCCAAGTCCTGCTCTGTCTGTATCCCTGAAGACCAAGTAGAGATTTTGTGTAGATGAGGTGAGTGGATACGCGGCAAGGTCAAGTGTGTTTAAGTGTGACCTTATACAGTAAGTACTGGAGCATATGTGTGAGGTACAACTGGTGAGGCGCTCGCTTTGCAGCTAGGACAAGAATCCGTAAATCCCGGCTCATCCGCAAGGCGCATTGTGTGATCTGCAGCAGACGGCCTTATCGCCTTTGCCTCGGCTGCGTCCTTTGTTGTTTCCAGCAGGCTTCCTCGCCTCTGGCAAGGCATGATTTACTGGATTTTAGTGGTACCTGAAAATCTCCTTATTTTGAGAGGAAATTCTGAATTCGAAGGAGAGCCCAGCTGCTGAATTTCTGCTATGGTGGCATCGGGATTGTACAGGGCAGGCGGTTAAAGTGGTGGGTTCCAGTATGTATTTGGTATTTCCCCCCAGAAGTTGTAAGATTGTTAGTTGCCACACACCCTGAAATTCCGTTACTTCCAGTGGCCAAATGTAGTGCTTGGAAGCGATTGGCTGCGTGTCCTGGCACTTCACGGACAGCTGCAGAAACAAACAGGCCAAGGGTAAAATAGCTTTAAAACCACCTTTAGACCTTTGTAAGGGGTTTTCTATCTCCAGAGAGTTCATTGTAGTGTAACGTGGTCCGAGAGGGCCTGGGGCGGTCTGTAGTGAGGATATTTTTTCTTTCTAAAGGTGAGATTAGAGGGTGGGACCGACGCTCACACCGACCCCTGGTGGGTTTCATAGCAGTCAGGGCCGAGACCAGGCCGGGGTGAGCAGAGCAGGCCGCGGCGGGGCCCAGAGGCCTCCATCTGCCGTCACAGTTGGTACCTCTCCCTCTGAGTATCATAGCCTGGGCAGACACGCCATGATACTCGGCCTTACTCTGATGGCTGAGCGCACGACATGCGGAGCCCGAGGCTGCTGGGGTGAGATGAAGCGGGCACGGCCAAGTGAGGGCGGGAAATGCATATCAGTGCCTGGCCCGTCTCCCCGGGGGCACTGCTGGGGTCGGAAAACGTGTAATCCCGGAACCCGTAAACTGGGGGTCAAGGTGTGGTCGAGGGAAGGGGTGCAGTCACGTGGGGTGGAACTTGAAAAGCAGAGTGTGACTGTAAACTTATACACTTATTTAAAAAAAAAATACTGCACAGAAATAGACAAAGGACAAATGTGACAGTGAATCTGCTCTGGTTTTATTCATTGGTCACAAAGGGATTGCATTTTAAAATTTCTGCTGCAGCGATCTTAGGGGGTCATTCTGACCCTGGCGGTCACCGACCACGGGAGCACCGCCAACAGGCTGGCGGTGCTCCCGAGGGCATTCTGACCGCGGCGGTTCAGCTGCGGTCAGAAAGGGTAAACCGGCGGTCTCCCGCCGGTTTACCGCTGCCCCATTGAATCCCCCATGGCGGCTGAGCGCGCTCCGCCGCCATGGGGATTCAGACACCCCCTACCGCCATCCTGTTCATGGCGGGAATCCCGCCATGAACAGGATGGCGGTAGGGGGTGCCGCGGGGCCCCTGGGGGCCCCTGCAGTGCCCATGCCAACGGCATGGGCACTGCAGGGGCCCCCGTAAGAGGGCCCCCGCAAAGTATTTCAGTGTCTGCTTTGCAGACACTGAAATACGCGACGGGTGCAACTGCACCCGTCGCACCTTCCCACTCCGCCGGCTCCATTCGGAGCCGGCATCCTAGTGGGAAGGTTGATTTGCCCTGGGCTGGCGGGTGGCCTTTTGGCGGCCGCCCGCCAGCCCAGGGCAAATCTCAGAATCACTGCAGCGGTCTTTCGACCGCGGTGCGGTGTTCTGACGGGGTTACTTTGGCGGGCGGCCTCCGCCGCCCGCCAAAGTAAGAATCACCCCCTTAGTCCGCCCATCAATTTTGAGTGGCTTAAAATAGCTGTAAAATAACTTTGTTAGTTAATGCAGTTCTGTGCTTTGTCCAGTCACAGTTTTGAGTCATAAAGTAGCCTGGAGGGTTAATGTGCCTGCTGCAGAAGTATACCGTGTAACATACAGATCACAGATTTGTATTTCATGTAGGTAGGTAAGTGTCCTACTGCTTTCGGCACTTGGATCATTGTGTTGTTTCCACTTGAAAAGTTGCAGTCCTTCTAATGTAGCACAGTGATCTAGTCACCAGCATCAAGGGCCTGCGTGGCAACTGTAAGTCATGGGTTTAGATCCGTATTGTGTTTTTCCAAATCTGTTGTTATTCTAAGATTGCAAAGAAGAGCTCCTCTGGGAATTAATAAAGTCTTGTTAGTGCAGACAGCCACAAACACTGGGTTACGGTTTATAGCCTGACTTTGTGAGTCTCCCGACTATTCACTCTTAACATGTTGGGGCAGATTTACGTATAATTAGCGCAACGCAGCAAGACAGCGTGCTGCACTGCATCGAATGGAGAGGAGAGGGATGCGTCATGTCCCCTCTGTGCTGGTGCACTTGTGGCTGCCAAGCACCAGTGCAGGCCCCTTTGGCCCATGGTTCAAGGCGTCTGCCTTAGAGGCAGGAAAGCCTTCCTGCACAAAACCAACCACCTGAGGCTTTTTCCTCTTTCTATGTGTCCTGCAGAATGCAGCACACGTACAAAGAGGAAAAAACAAGGAGAAATAGACGTATTTCTCCTTGTTACGCCTCCCCTAGGAAGGTGTACTATTTTGACGCATTTCCAGACTTACTGGTGTTAGTAAATCTGGAAATGCACCAAAGACATGGGATAATGTGTAGGAACACACACGGTTCACCCATAGAACGCCTTCCTAGGGCAGAGTAACACAAAGCATCAACTTACGCTGCCTTGCATTACTCGAGATATACCATGCCACACACAGCCACGCAAAGTGACTGCGTGGCATAGTAAATCTCACTTGAGGGCTTGCGTTAACTTGTGTTGCCTCGCATGACGCCAGGGGAACGCAAGCTCCTAATAAATCTGGGCCCTGATGTCTACAAGTGTTGATGATATCTGATTCCTACAACCTATAACCCTCATTGTCTTAAGTAACATTTACTGTACATTGATTTACACATTTGTATGTTTTATTGTTTCTCTGTTCATAAACGTAAAGCACTCTGACACCCTACACTGGGATGAGTAGCACTATAAAAGATCTAAATAAAAAATAAATTAGTAGCTGTCATATAAATCACTAATTACTCATACACGAAGACAAAAACTTGCGTTCTTACAGTACATGCACATCTTTTAAATAGGGGGAGATGAAACGAAGTCAAAAACCTGGCTCCAAGTACTAGTTGCTCTAAATGAGTTGTGTAATTCTAAGCCATGTGCCTTTGTTTCCTTCCATTGCATCTAGGTGTTAGGCTCCAGATGGCTCCCAGAAATGGGGGAGACTTGAATAAAACAGTGGCTTATGGCCCTTTAAATCAGGCCATTATTTGTGCCCAGCTGGGAATCAGGATAAGAAAGCCCCCTTGCTGCTTCATGTTGCTGTATCGGATGCAATGCACAGTGTGTAGATAGTTGTCATGGGAAAAGCTGGATACATTTCAAGAGTCGAGAGACTGTAGTAAATCTGGTGCGCGGACCGACATTCTTGAGCTCATCGTTTGGCTTATCATGGCCCTTATCGCTACCTGACTTCATATCCATGATTTCAGAGACTCTTTGCTCGGAATTTAATTATCACCACTGTATCAGTACACGGTATATTCTTCACCAGATTTACTACAGTCTTTGGACTCTTGAAATGTATCCAGCTTTTCCCATGAGAACTATCTACATCTACAATTGCCTTGAAAAAGTCCTTGTGACGAAACACGTGTCGGCTGTTTGCAGAATGTACTCTTTCCATGAAGAATAAAATCTCATCAAACTCTACACTGTGTTTTAGCTTTGGACTCTTCTTTCCACTTTGGATTTGATTTTCGGACTACTTTTGGTGTGCCCTGGTATTCTGTGATGTTGCTCTAGCACAGTCCAACTGTTTTTGATCAGTGCACCAACACCCGTGGTGGTTGGGTGTTCTACCAGTTTGGCACCCACAACAATTCTACTGAACTTGAATCTACTTGTCATACATCTGAATGCAGCCGTGCCAGCACTCAGCATTGACCACCAATTTTTGTTTTGACCAGGACAAGTTAAGCCTGCCAGATCTGGCACAGAAATAGCTGCCGGAATGGGGGTCTGGTGCAATCCCCCTGCTTTCCAGCACTGCCTGCAGGTCTGACCTAAGCCGAGGTGTGAGCAGTGGAGGCCTGTGGTGCGAATGTGCCCTCACCTGGAGTAGTCCAGGTTTGGCCTGGCAGTGGGGTGACATTAGCATGTAATGGCTGAGCCTGGTTGAATGCTATACACCGCCTCCTGAGGGACTCAGGGCCTGGCTTCAGAAGCCTGTCTCGCCAGTGTCTGCTAAGGGTGAGATAGCAGTGCCTGGCCCCCGCTCGCATCCCCTGGTGCTCATGCTTTATTAACCAGACAGAGCCTTGTTCAGATTAAATACTCTCGGATCAGTGAATCTTTACAGTGCTGCGTCCTAGCATCAGGGGTGGGCTACAAAGGCTTGGAAGGGGCTGCGTGGGAGCGCCAGCCTCCCTAATACCCACCGTCAACACATCTCACTGGGAGAACGAATGTGTAGCCTCCATGATTCCTACCTCCTCCTGGCTGCCATTTTGCAGAAAAACATGGAAAAAGCTGCCTCAAAGCACACCACAGTAACTGGGCAGCGCTTCTTACGTGTCCCCCCTCTGTGGGGAAATGACTAGCACAGTAATAATCAAAGTGTCAATCAATATAACTTATATGAAGGGCCACTGGAATTATGTGGCAACAGCGATTTTCGCATGACTACAGATTTGCCACATAATCCATCATCTGCCGCATAATCTGCAGTTTTTAACAAAAAAAATGCCATTTCTAGCTCCAATGGTCCAAAAGTTACTAAAAGTGCAGTGACACGTTGCAGCAAAGTGAAAGGCCCTTTGCAAAGCTTAACTGGTCACCATTTTGCTGCTTATTGCTACATTTGGGTATTAAAATGGTACTAACTAGCTGTAACCAATGCCCAGACAGAGCTATCAAGTTTAAAAATGTTGAAATAATGAAGTGATATTATCACAAAGTGTGCAGCATTATGCCACATAACTGACCTTTTCCTGCTGCATAATTTACTAAACCCTGCCACATAATTTGGCCCTCTCATGCTGCATAATTCCATTGGCCCTGCTTATATGTGAACTTTACCAGATACATTGACTATCTAGTAACTGAATAACAATTTAATACATATTTCGACGAGCCTAATAATTACATTGACAAACTCTAAAAATATGGAAAGCGCCAATGGTACATGGGCAAGGTGTCACTATGGAAGTGTACCAGGGTTGTTATCACACCGCAAGCAGAGAGTTATAACCTTGGCACCCGGAAGTATTTCAACATTTGTAATTCATTAGCAGCTAGATGGAGTGAATGCTGCGAGAGGACACAGTGCTTAACTGAGATCAGGTAAGCAGGACCACTGAAATTGTGCAGCATAAGAGGGCAAATTATGTGGCAGGGTTTAGTAGATTATGTGGCAAGAAAAAGCAAATTATCTGGATACAACCGCACTTTGTCTCCAGACTCAGCAGTCCATCAGGGACCAAAAGTGCAAGAGGCAGCTTCATATCAGAGGGTACACAAGATAAGACCCCAGAAATGATAGCATGTCACCTTATAAAGCTCTGTAAAATGACTACCTAAGGAAAAGCGATGAACATATGTGATGATATTTACAGAAGAAGAGGGGAGCAAAATACCTTTGACCTTGTTTAAGAGGGTCGAGGAAAATAACACACCGAAGGGCCATTATATGCAATGTATTGTGCTTGCGCAGGTTAGTGTGTGCGGTCACGCCAATACACCACACAACACAAACTGAATTATTGTATGGAATTTTGTAATTGGTGTAAATTCCTTCTCAGCTCAAGAGCTCGCATTTTGTAACATGGAACACTGACCTGCTGAGTGAAAACCTGCAAGGACTGAAATATCTCAGTGCCAGGTCCCTGCTCATGTTTGCGGCCACTTAGGACTGACTGGGCTCTCTTGATAGGACTGGAGCCTGTGGCCTACAGGTTATGCAAGTATCTGCAACAAGCACGTCATAGACCAAACCTAGCACAGGAAACCAACACAATATGCCAGCAACATACAAACTAGTATAACACGACAACATGACACCTGCAAAATATCACGCCAGCAAAATATAACACACCAACAGAAAGCAACAAATACAGAACCCCACAATCGCACAATAAGGCAATGGGGTTGTTATATGAGGCTGCGTTGCTGTCTTTCCCTGTTATGGATTGTGTTATTATGTGTAGTTGTGTTGTGTTTTGACTTGGAAAAGCAAAGCTTGAAGTTCCAGAACAGAAAATGTCAGAAGGGGTTAGTGCCACCTGTGCCTCTGACACAAATCCTGTGCATGCATAAAAACCCTACAGGAAGTGTGCTCACTGCTAGAAAGGACGCGGAAGAGGAGGAACAATCCTTGCTTTTCAGCCTGGCCTTTGTGTCAGTAGCACTGCAGGTGGAACACACACTGATGCCTCATATGATGCCAAGCCCCGCCTCTCCCTGGTCTCCCCCCCCCCCCCCCGCCTCCTTTGCTTCTGTCTGTTTGACAGCTATTTGTGCCCCCAAAGGCAGCTGTGTGTACAGCTAAAACCCTGGGATTCACAGATCACTTCACACCTTGCTGTGGGCAGCATCTTCTTATTGCCTCAGGTGGTTGGTTTTGTGCAGGAAGGCTTTGCAACAGTGCAAAGGAACTAGTTAGCGTGAATTAATAAATGCCTCAAATACTTTGGGTGTGCCGGCCTACTACTAAGCACATATTACAAACTCAGTAGAGTTTTTTGGCAATTAAAAGCTTTGGTTGGATGAGTGTGAAGATATTTTGTATGTCAAGTTTTGTCAAGTTCGAATCATGAGATGCCACTTTAACTTGTTGGTAGTTTCACCAGTGAGATTTAAACAGTCATAAGTCTAGTTTACCCAGATCAGCAGATACAGTGCACCCTAGTAAGAAGGGAGTGAAGCTACCTTATCCCCCCCCCCCCCCCCCAGCATTACTCCTCCTGCAGCATCCGTTCCCACTGGGGCACATTCCAGCCTCTTGTGAAGTCTTGAGAGCTCCAGGATCCAGTGGGTCCCAC
Organism: Pleurodeles waltl; assembly: GCF_031143425.1. NCBI lineage: Eukaryota > Metazoa > Chordata > Amphibia > Caudata > Salamandridae > Pleurodeles > Pleurodeles waltl. The sequence continues at coordinate 80,897,410 of NC_090444.1, read as the reverse complement.
TGGTACCACTGTTCCTAGAGGGGGTGTGACACAAACCTCGTCAGTGTCCTTCCATCTGAAACCTGCTCCTAGAGGGGGTGTTAGATAAACCTCTCTGTCCTTCCATCTGAAACCCTGCTCCTAGAGGGGGGTGTGAGGCAAAACTCATCACTTCTCTTCCAACTCTAACCCCAACTTTTCGAGGGGGCCGGAACACATGTCAAATACAGGCTGTGCCCAGTACTTTATATGGAAATATAGAAATGCTGGTAGACAGTATTCAGAGTACCCGTTTGCTCCTGAAAAGTGCAGGTACTCTCCAATTATATGTATTGCAGCAGTGCTTAGAAGTGCTGTACTCTCCCATTATATGTATGGCAGCAGTGCTTAGAACTGCAGCTACTCTCTCATTATATGTAATGCAGCAGTACTGAGAAGTGCAGGTACTCTCCCATTATATGTATTGCAGCAGTGCTGAGAAGTGCAGGTACTCTCCCATTAAATGTATTGCATCAGTGCTGAGAAGTGCAGGTACTCTCCCATTATATATATTGCAGCAGTGCTGAGAAGTGCTGGTATTATCCCATTATATGTATTGCAGCAGTGCTTAGAAGTGATGTAGTCTTCCATTATATGTATTGCAGCAGTGCTCAGAAGTCTGTACTCTCCCATTATATGTATTGCAGCAGTGCCTAGAAGTGCAGGTATTCTCCCATTATGTGTATTGCAGCAGTGCTCAGAAGTGCTGTACTCTTCCATTATATGTATTGCAGCAGTGCTTAGAAGTGCTGTACTCTCCCATTATATGTATTGCAGCAGTGCTGAGAACTGCATGTACTCTTTCATTATATGTAACACAGCAGTGCTGAGAAGTGCAGGTTCACTCCCAATATATGTATTGCAGCAGTGCTGAGAAGTGCCGTACTCTCCCATTATATGTATTGCAGCAGTGCTGAGAACTGCAGGTACTCTCCCGTTATATGTAATGCTGCAGTGCTGAGAAGTGCAGTTACTCTCCGATTAAATGTATGGCAGTGTTGCTCAGAAGTGCAGGTACTCTCCCAATAAAGATATGGTAGCAGTGCTTGGAAGTCTGTTCTCTCCCATTATATGTAATGCAGCAGTGTTGAGAAGTGCACGTACTCTATCATTGCATGATTTGCAGTAGTGCTGAGAAGAAAAGGTACTCTCCCACTATATGTATTGCAGCAGTGCTGAGAAGTGCAGGTATTCTCCCATTATATGTATTGCAGCAGGGCGGAGAAGTGCAAGTACTATCCCAATAAATGTATGGTAGCGGTGCTCAGAAGTCTGTACTCTCCCATTATAAGTATTGCAGCAGTGCTTAGAAGTGCAGGTACTCTATCATTGCATGATTTGCAACAATGCTTAGAAGTGCAGGTACTCTCCCATTATATATATTGCAGCAGTGCTGAGAAGTGCTGGCACTCTCCCATTATAAGTATTGCAGCAGTGCTTAGAAGTGCTGGCACCCTCCCATTATATGCATTGCAGCAGTGCTTAGAAGTGCTGCAGTCTTCCATTATATGTATTGCAGCTGTGCTCAGAAGTGCTGTAGTCTTTCATTATATGTATAGCAGCAGTGCTGAGAAGTGCAGGTACTCTCCCATTATATGTAGCGCAGCAGTGCTGAGAAGTGCATGTACTCTTTCTTTATATGTAAAGCAGCAGTGCTGAGAAGTGCAGGTACGCTCCCATTATATGTAACGCAGCAGTGCTGAGAAGTGCAAGTACTTTCCCATCATATGTAATGCCGCAGTGCTGAGAAGTGCAGGTACTCTCCCATTAAATTATGGCAGTGGTGCTCAGAAGTGCAGGTACTCTCCCTTTAAATGTATAGTAGCAGTACTCAGAAGTTTGTACTCTCCCATTATATGTATTGCAGCAGTGCTTAGAAGTGCATGTACTCTCCCATTATATATATTGCAGCAGTGCTGAGAAGTGGTGGTACTCTTCCATTATATGTAATGCAGAAGTGCTCAGAAGTCTGAACTCTCCCAGTATACAGTATGTATTGCAGCAGTGCTTAGAAGTGCAGGTACTCTTTCATTATATGTAATGCAGCAGTGCTGAGAAGTGCAGGTACTCTACCATTGCATGCATTGCAGCTATGCTCAGAAGTGCAGGTACTCTCCCATTATATATATTGCAGCAGTGCTGAGAAGTGCTGTCACTCTCCCATTATATGTATTGCAGCAGTGCTCGGAAGTGCTGTACTCTTCCGTTATATGTATTGCAGCAGTGCTCAGAAGTCTGAACTCTCCTATTATATGTATTACAGCAGTGCTGAGAAGTGAAGGTACTCTCCCATTATATGTATTGCAGCAGTGCTGAAAAGTGGAGGTACTCTTCCATTATATTTATTGCAGCAGTGCTTAGAAGTGCTGCACTCTCCCATGTATATGTAATGCAGCAGTGCTGAGAAGTACAGGTACTCATCCATTGCATTATAGCAGCAGTACTTAGAAGTGCAGGTACTCTCCCATTTATATGTAACGCAGAAGTGCTGAGAAGTGCAGGTACTCTTTCATTATATGTAATGCAGCAGTGCTGAGAAGTGCAGGTACTCTACCATTGCATGCATTGCAGCAGTGCTTAGAAGTGCAGGTACTCTCCCGTTATATGTATTGCAGCAGTGCTGAGAAGTGTTGTACTCTCCTAATATATGTACTGCAGCAGTGCTGAGACCTGCAGGTACTCTTCCATTAAATGTATTGCAGCAGTGCTGAGAAGTGCTGTACTCTCCGTACTATATATTACAGCAGTGCTGAGAAGTGCAGGTACTCTCCCATTGAATGTATTGCACCAGTGCTGAAAAGTGCAGGTACTCTCCCATTATATGTTTTGCAGCAGTGCTTAGAAATGCAGGTACTCTCCCATTATATGTAACGCAGCAGTGCAAAGAAGTGCAGGTACTCTCCCATTATATGTAACGCAGCAGTGCTGAGAAGTGCAGGTCCTCTCCCATTATATGTATTGTAGTAGTGCTGAGAAGCACAGGTACGCTACCATTAAATGTATTGCAGCAGTGCTGAGAAGTGCAGGTACTCCCCCGTTAAATGCATTACAGCGGTGCTGAGAAGTGCAGTTACTCTCCCTTTCAGCTTAAGGAACTGCAAGTACTCAGTACAGGACAGTAATTGCCCATTTAAATGACTGGCGGTGTCCTTATTTCCCATTCAAGTGGAAGTGCATGACTTTAGTAAGCAAGTAGTGCGAGAAAAGGAAAACTGCAGTGTTTGCTGCCACCTAGTGGTGTGACAGCATTAGCTGCATCAGGCCTGTTTTTATTATGTATATACTTACTGTTATACCGGTGCTGGGCTCCAGTAAGTGCGGTCCTAGGGCAGTGTGGCCCAGCGGTGGGGGTAGGAACCGTGTGGCACAGTGTGGATTGACCCCTCCCCACAGTTTGTTTGGAAGTGGGGGTGCAATGAGCAATATCCCTAGGGTGGTCCCTCCTCTTCTGCTTTCTGAAAGCAGAAAAATGAAGGGATAATAAAAATGTATTTTATTATCCCTTTATTTTTCCGCTTTCATAGGGTGGGGCTAGCCTCCTACATGTCAACAAGTGGAGGAGGAGGAATGGTGCGCTTCTAAGTGCGCATGTCAATTTGGCCAGCCGTTTGTAGCCAGTTAAACTGACATGCACACTTAGAAACTCTCCACCGACTGTATTTTACAGCCGGGTGGAGACCAAGCGTGGTGCCCCACTCCCTCCCTGAGTGGCATTTCTGCCACTCAGGCCAATCACTGCACTTCTTTCATGCTGTGTAACAGCATGAGAGAAGCGTCGGGATTGGTTGGGGAGGGAAGAAAATGAGAGGCGGCGGGAGCGACGGATCACGGAGGGTCAGTTAAGTTTATTTTATTTTTTTCCTGCCTCCTGCTCTGCGCGCTGCCCCCCCAACCCCCACCTCTTCCTGGCAGCAGCCGTGACTGAATATCCCCACAGATTTTGAAGTGGAAACTGAACAGTAGCGGACAGAAGATGTTCTGCTGAAGACGCACTGAGCATCCCCGGTCTCCTTGGAGAGAGGGAACCTGTGGAGCAAACTCTGTGGGGCTGCAAGACACCTTTCTTTTGTTAATTATGTAATTGCGGCCTAAAGTCGTGCCAGGTGAGCCAGAAAATTAAGGGAAGTCAGAAGGTGCTATTTTATGGTAATGTTACTAGTGGGTGGGCTGACTTAAGAGAAGGAATAATTTTCGCAGAGGCTTCAATGACTGCAATGAAATAATTAACATACCAGAGGTCTTAACCCCCCCCCCCCCCCCCCCCCCCCCCCCCCCCCCCCCCCCCCCCCCCCCCCCGAGGTTGCTCCCTGGGGTACTGCTGTTCAAGGAAGCACTTGCCAGGTCTGGCTCCAGACAGGCATGTTCTGGCACTGTTTGATCTTCAGTGCCTGTGGAAACAATGCACACAGAAAGCACCCCTTCAACTCTTGCAACTACACACATGTATGTATGTGTGTGCAGTGCCAGGTTTGTGGGAGGCGTTATAAGTGTATTTATTGAACTCTATATGCTAATATTGCGGGAACAACAGTCATTGAATAAACACAAAGCACTGGCGTTTGTTGCCAAATGGAAGAGAGAATGATGCAGTCCTGGACTCAAATCCCAGCTTCCCCACTTGAGCAAGCTGTGTGATCTGCTGCCTGTCGCTTTGATTCAATATGTGTCATCTTTCTAAAGCGTCCAGTCTGAGTGCACATTAAAGTTCTTCAGTTCACTGTCTTTGCTGTACGAATACCTCACTTGCTTATGGTTAATATAAAATCATATTACTTCAAGTTTAATGAAAATCTAGGCTATATGAATGGAGAACATGCTAGACTGCCGTGTCCAGGGTAACTTGTGGCAACATCATCAAGGCATGGGATATTCTTGAATGTTTCATGCTTAAAAAAATTATTACTTCTAAAAAATGTCACCCAATCGAGAGATATAATCGCATGAACGCAATTGAGACATAGAAATGGTAAAAATACAGTTTGTAATTTGTAAGTCTTTTTCATATTTTTCTTGACATCTGATGACTAGGTTCCACCTTTCAATGGCTTGACCTATCGTTTGGCTCCGTTCTGTGCTACAATGTCCGGGACCCCCAGAAATGTAGTGTCTCCCGCGCCTCGGCCCTCCTGTACCCGTAGGTTCCCAGGGTGGGCGGTAGAGATGGCCGGGTACCAGGCTGAATCTGGGCTAAGAGATATGTCTCTCCAGGAGCGGTGTAATAAGCTGTCTCGGCGTGGCAGGCTCTTCTTTCCCTGCCAAGAGGCGGGTGCCAGCCTCAGCCATGTGGTCTGCACCCCGCAGGGGTCTCGGTGGTCCACAGAGGAGGTGTTGAACGCCTGAGGCAGAGGGAAGCGACCATGCCTGTACTTCCTCACACCCCGCCTGCGTCTAGGATGAGGTGACTGCCCCCTCCCGCTCACCCCACCTGCGCCTGTGGTCCAGGCCTGCATCCCTCCATCAGCTGTATCCATGGCAACCGAGCACGGCGGGAGAGCCGACTGCGCCCCATCACTTTCCATGAAACGAATTGGCGTTTGGGGACTGGGCGGCGCAGACGCGCATTTGAACATTTTGGGGTCTCCGAACAGACCCTCTTATTCAGACTTTGAGCAGCACCTGCTCGAAGAACGTGTGTATCCGAGAGGGTCCGTGGCAGGAGGTGTGTGTGTAGTACGGGGGGCGGAGACGTATATCTAACAGGGAGGGGGCGTAAGTGAAGGGTGGGGAGGGCGCGTGGGTGCTAGGGAGGGCTTCTGACTCGGGGAGACTGTGCACATAACTGTGTGTTATGGGGTGTGCCGAGGCCGTATAACACCGAGGGTGCGTGGCAGGGCGGAGGAGTATGGTTCGAAGGTGGGGTTGTGTGTAGCAGGAGGGAGTGTCTGGCATCCCTGCGTGTGGGGGCCACAGCCATGGACGGGGTGTAACATGTCTCAGACAACTGTAGTGTGCGCTGGTGCCAGGGAATGCGTGTGCCAGGCGAGGGAAGATGCAGGGGGGATGCTGAGCTGGGTCAGTGTTGGGGGTAACAGGCGGTGGGGAGCGGCGTTGGGGGATCCCAGACCTGCGTGCGAGGAGGGGCGGGGGTGATTTGCCCTACGTAACATTTCTACTTCAGTCCCTTCTAAGCGCCTGCTGGTTAAGACGGATGATATCTCATGATAGCTACACATGGCTGTGCCATGTATGTAGCGTATGACGGCCTTCACCAGCCCACAGCAAGCCACAGACCCCCGTTCAGATCACTCACCGCATAATTCCGCCTTGTACCGCAGAGCGAAGGCTGGTATTTACCCTTCACCCGGCCTGTCTGTGCTGCCCTCCCGGGAGCTGTTCAGACAGGACGGAGCTGCAGCTCTTCTCCAGATCACAGCAAACCACAGACCAGCACCACACTCCTACCGTGGCACTACCACTCACCGCATAATTCCGCCTTGTATCGCACCCCCGTGGTCGTGTTTACCCCTTTCAGCCGGCCTGTCTGTGCTGCCCTCCCAGGAGCTGTTCACATAGGACGGAGCTGCAGCTCCTGCCAGAGGCTCTCCCTGCACAGCTCTCTCCATCTCATTGCCCCCTCTGCCCAGGATTGCTGCCCCCACCAAAGCGGAAGGGAGCGGGGCCAAAGGTCACGGTTCAGAGCAACAGCTGAGCAAAGTTTTCATGATCTGTGGTCGCCCTCCCTGAACGTCTGAGCAGTGTTTGTCTCCAAAACAAGCACTTGCAATGCAATGGGTCTCGCATTTGCTAGAGTTAGAGCTATTAGCGTTGTAAGGGCCAGATGTACTAAAGAAGCATTTTGCGAGTTGCAAATAGCGAGTCTTAGCGACTCGCTATTTGCCACTCGCAAAATGTCATGCAGAACGGTGTCTCAGACACCGTCTGCGAGTCGGTATGGGGTCGCAATGACCCACCTCATTAATATTAATGAGGTGGGTCGCAAATTGCGGCCCCATACCGACTATGGGCACTCGCAAACATGGAGGCCTGCTGTAGTCAGCAGACCTCCGTGTTCGTGACTGCTTTAAATAAAGCATTTTTTTTTTTTTTTAAGTGTAGCCCGTTTTCCTTCAAGGACAACGAGCTGCACTTAAAAAAAAAAACGAAACCTTTAGTTTCGGTATTTTTTCAGGGCAGGGAGTGGTCCCTTGGACCACTCCCTGCCCGGAAAAAATGTTTTTGGGTCCAGTCACAAACTGGAAGGGGTCCCATGGGGACCCCTTCCAATTTGCGAGTGGGTTACCATCCACTTGAAGTGGATGGTAACTGCAACACCATTTATGGTATTGCATACCACTAGGAATCGCAAATAGGAAGGGAACACCCCTTCCTATTTGCGATTCTGAAATGCATTTTGCGAGTCGGTCCGACTCGCAGAATGCATTTCTGCATAGGAAAATGCGATTTGCAACTCGCAAACGGCAGTTTTTGCCGTTTGCGAGTTGCAAATCCTTTCCTACATCTGGCCCTAAATTCCTAACTGGACTTTTCTTGCCACTTAAGTTGAAAATGAAAAGTAAAACAGTTGACGTAAGCGAGCCGCTTCAAAGCGCCACGGCCGCCATGAGCGCGAAGGAGAGAGACAAAAGGAAAAAGAAGTTTGTTCGCAGTCCAACGTATCGGCAAACGTGCAGTTATCCATGTAACAGGGTCGATGTCCAAGGAGGTAACAAAACTGCCCCATGGAGGGACAAACGTAAAGCATTTACCAATGATAACGCAGGATTTTTGAAAGGCAAGCCGACAAACGAGTGATAGTGATGGGCGTGAGGTGGGCGTGGTTAAAAGCCCAACTAGATACCAAGTAGGGCTTGTGCGCTGCTATGCTCGACCCAAAAAGGCCACTGTTGCGATCTTCGGTGTTCACAACCATCCTGTGTCCAGTACAAGGTGTTACATTGTTACTTTTGTTAACTCCGCCCTCAACACCTACCTTGCAGTGTAGTAGTAAGGACGATGTAAGGACGCTGCATTAATGTAATGTGATATATAGCACGCGTGATGCAGTGAGGGTGTAGCCACGCCCCAGGACAGTGTCACTCAGGGGCGGCTTTAAGGCGGTGCGAGCGCTGCAGCCGCACCGGGTGCTGACCTGGATTGGGGGGCGCTGACCACAAGGGGGCGCTATGTAGCAATGACTTGCAAAACTTACAATTTAAAAGCACCTGCTGAAAAGCTTCTTGTGCATCCAGCCTTCAAGAAACAATTAAAATGTCAAGATACTTCTTGTGATTAATGTTCCTGCTAGGGAGAGAGATGGGAGTTTTGTTTATTGGCAGCTTTGACTCGCCGTAAAGTAGCGTAGAGGGTTAATATGCTTTCTGCAAAGAACAGGACAATATTTTATGTGGATAGCTGAGAGGATTAGTGAAGCCAGCCTTTGCAAGTGCTTTAAAACAAAGAAACGTATGTGAAAGGGGGGCTAAAGAGAGATGAGGGGCACATTAGTCGGGTGGTAGTGAGTGAATCCGAGGAGGTGGTCATGGGGTGGGTGGCACAAAAAAAGACTGTCGCACAGGGCGCCACCAGCGCTAAAACCAGCCCTGGTGTCACTTATCACCCCTTGGGGTGTAATAGTCCTCCCAGCACACTCTCTGGTTTCCCTTTCTTTAAACTCTCCGGACCACGCCCTACAACAGATGCAGTTTTACACCCTTTGGCTGAGGTACATAACCAGAGATCACATCATCCTCAGAGATTTATTATCACTTCAAACATGATTCTGCCATTGATGGAGCATCATCCGTATTGGGGCCTAGCACAGGTTTTGGGGACAGGATAAAACCCACTTTTCTGGTTAGTGGCCCCCACCTCTCAAGGATTACCCCTGTTTTTAAGCAGTGTCCTGCCTCTTGGTATCTGACCCCTTCTACAAGAATTCTCCAGTCTGTGAGCAGTGGGCTGCTGTGCAGGGAAGGGTCCAGTACTTAATTTGTAAAAAAAATAATGTGTCAGGGCCCAAAGTATTTCTCGCGTGTCCACGGTAGCTGGCACCAGCCCAGCTACTGCTGTCAAATGCCAGTGACTGTACCACTGTGTATCAGTGCTTAATTTGTAAATAAAAAGGTGCCGGTGCCCAAAGCCCTCCTCTTAACGCGGCTGCTGCAATTAAATGTGGGAACACGGAATACTGAGTCAGCGTAATCCTGAAGCCACCTCGGGCCTCTTCAATCTATTTACAGCCACTCCCTGCCCCTTCAGCTCACTCCTGCAGCTTTCTGCTTTCTCTCTTTGTGACGCTTTTTCGTTTTTTCCTTCCTCCGTCTTTCCCATATGTGTCTTTTTCTTGCAGCAAATGCTTGAGGCAGAAGAATAAGCGCCGGCCCTCAAAAATAAGTGGCGGTGCTCAGCACCGGAAACAACAAGCACAAATTAAGCACTGCCGTGTATATATAAGTATATTAAAACATCACTGAGGAATTCAGCTAAAAAACAGGCACACAGTACCACCATGTGGTGAATAAATAGGTGCAGGTATTTAGAAAGAGATGCCTATGCCCTGCGCCAGAAAACACTGGCACAAATTAAGCACTGGAGGTGCCACAGATGAATGGCCTGGGTCATCTGAGGTCCCATGATGGTCTTCAAAGGGCCTTCATTTCCAGGGCCACCAGGCCTTAGAGAGGGTTTGGATTGCTCAGTCTGAGCTTGAGGCACTCCTACTGCTTTATGTAATTACGTTTCTGACATGTCTTCACCTGATACCCCCACCCCCATGATCTAATGAATAGGTTCGTGCCTCCCCACTAGTGTTCTTTTAAGCAATGAAGTCTCTTGGCACTAAGATATTGTTTTAATGTAAGCAAAGTCCAAAGTCAGATAAATTAGGGGGCGTTATAATAGGGTTGTTTGGGGAGCTCCGTCTCCAACTTTCCCTGAAGCAGTTTGAAGTTTGTAATCCCTTGAAACCCATTAGGAGAGCGTCCCAGGGTCTGATTCACTGATCGGGGAAGGACCAACCTCCCATGTGTCTCATCGGCCTCAGGGAATCCGGGTCCGACGACGTAGAGTGAGCACAACAGTGTAAAATGAAGTAACGCCTCTGCAGAGGTCTGGGCCTTCTGGTGTCTCAGGTATGGTACCAGTGAAGCATGGCCCATGCCCATGGACAGGATTGCCTTTCCCAGGATAAGCCTCGCGGCGTCAAAATCCAGGTCACTATTATTGGATAAGTCCTCACTTGCAAAGAAGCGACCCACCTGGACTGTTACTAACACTTTTCAGAAGCCTGAGCCCCAGGCCTGTCTGACAGCCCACTTCCCACCAACACCAAAGCATCACTTTAATGTGCATCACCTGGGATAACTTGTTACTAAGGATTTGGAACCTTCCTGGAAAAAACAGTCTACCACTTCAAATTGCTGCTTATGCCAATGCACGCAAGAATAAATCAAATTGTGACTCTGTATAACGTTTACGCTATGTATTCGGGGCTTTTTTGACCCCCCTTAGTAAAGAGACTGGTATCAGAAATCACAGGCAGCCCAGCATATGTTTCTACAGCTTGATGAAGGGAGGGGGTTGCCTCTGTTGGGCACTTGTATGTGCTGCTGTGTGTGGACCTCTCCATGAATATAGATTAACGTCAGAGGATTTATTTTTAGTAAATTGATTGGAACGTACAGGTCTTTTTAGATTCAGTTTTTTAATGAATTGGTTTTAATCATAACATTTTTAACTTTTAATGTTCTATTTATGTGTTTGTACCACTTTTATGGATATTTATGATGTCCGAATAAATCATATTGATTGATTTGATTTGAATCAATCATTCATACTCTGCACCTACAAATTCGAATTTTGCTCAGACCACCCCTTTGGCAACAACAAATTCTGACCTGTAGGTCGGCTGTTATTGCCTGGATGAGCGGAACCTCACTCCCTCCAGCCTGCCCAGGTACAACATTCCTGAACCAGGCAAAGATCTACTAGGGAAGGGTTAGTCAAAGATGCAAGAACGAGGGAATGAATTAAACAACAGACTATGACACATTGAAGGCGGTCCTTGGTCAGGCAGGATTGCAGCTGTGATATCAGGTTTAGTTTTTAGTAGATTTTATGCAACGGAAATGTAAGTAATCACATGTCTAAGAAACCTGGGAATTGTTTGAAATTTGGACATTTTTAACCTTGCAGAGTCTGTAATATATTTAAATGATTTTTATTAGAATAAGTGTACGTCAAGGGGAGTGAGACTGCCCCCTGATATGTGATGATTATTGCAACAGTTTTAAGTAACTATGCAATAAACTTTACTTACTTACTATTGTGTGCTGAGTAGTTGAAGAGCTCGAGCAGGGATATTCTACCACCTTAGATAATGGTAACTGGTTCTCGGCTTCTCGACCTTTAAAGCATTTGGCTGGAAATGTATCAGCATTTGTTGACATGTCCAAAGAAAACAAAAGAGCACAAAGTAAAATAACACAACAAAAACAGAACACATCACAAAACAGAAGAAAGTACATCCACCGCAGTACAATGCAGCAGCAACACAACAATGCAGCAGAAAAAAACAGAGTACAAAATAACACAAGACACAATACATCGCCACCCTAACAAAATGCAACACAACTAATATGCACAATCAGTCTGGGCACACATTACCACCTCCACCAATCTGTTCTCATAATACTGTGGTCAAAGGTGTTTGCACCAAGCTACGCCTTACTCACCACCAAGGGCATGTATTAGTGCCAGTGGAATACTTTACGATCTGGGCACCGACGTAAACATTGATTGGCTGGGCGTACACCTGTAGATTTCAGGTGCCTTTTAAACAGTGCTTAATTTGTAAATAAAAACATGCTAGTGCCCAAAGTTCTCCTCTTAAACATGCGGCTGCTGCAATTAAATGTGCGAGCATGGAATACTGAGGCAGCGTAATCCTGAAGCCATCGCGGGCCTCTTTAATCCATTTACAGCCACTCCCTGCACCTTCAGCTCACTCTTGCAGCTTTCTGCTTTCTCCCTTTGTGACGCTTTTTCGTTTTTCTCTTCCTCCGTCTTTACCAAGCGTGTCTTTTGCTCGCAGCAAACGCTTGAGGCAGAAGAATAAGCCTCGACCCTCAAAAATAAGTGTCAGTGCTCAGCACCGGAAACAACAAGCACAAATTAAGCACTGCTTTTAAAGCTTTTTTGGAGGAGTGTTGGCTCTCTCTGCCAGAACATGCATCAAGCGTAGACCTTTAAATGTAATGTAACCAGAAGCCAGTGCTGACCCTTCCTGGCCAGGAAAGGCCACCGACCACCCCCGCCACGGCGTTTTGTAAACACTGCATTTTTAGCCACCAGTGGCTGCAAACTCCTGCGCACAGAGGCAGTGTTAGCAGTGCAGCAGTTGCAGTGGCACCAGACCAAGGGGTTAGAGAGGCATCCTGCACCCCGGTCATAGATATGTTTTTTTTACTACCAAACAATGGGGGCCCAATTTGTAGCATCCATTCTGTCCCTCGCCCCCCCACCCCCCTTGCTGCACCTTTGGTTAAGTAGGCATTGTTAGAGAAATGGTGACAGGAAATGACAACTTCCAGGACCTCTTGCACTTTTTGGCAGAAGTTAGTAACTTTAAAAACATTTTTAGTAGGTGCAGGTGGTGAAGACCTATCTCAGCGCGGTTACCATAGACAGCTTAGGATCTGCGTTTATTTCCAAGATATCTCTCTTTCATGCCAGGCGCTGGACAGTGTCCTCTGAGGTGGGACTCTCTTCCTGTGGCCAAGCAGTCAAAGGCGCACGAGCCACCAACATCATCATCTTAGTAGGAGCTACTTTCAAAAGATGGAATCCAAAGCCTGTCCTTCCTGGGCACAGGTTTATTAATCACCCGTCAATCATCTGTATAATTACAGGGAGTGCAGAATTATTAGGCAAATGAGTATTTTGACCACATCATCCTCTTTATGCATGTTGTCTTACTCCAAGCTGTATAGGCTCGAAAGCCTACTACCAATTAAGCATATTAGGTGATGTGCATCTCTGTAATGAGAAGGGGTGTGGTCTAATGACATCAACACCCTATATCAGGTGTGCATAATTATTAGGCAACTTCCTTTCCTTTGGCAAAATGGGTCAAAAGAAGGACTTGACAGGCTCAGAAAAGTCAAAAATAGTGAGATATCTTGCAGAGGGATGCAGCACTCTTAAAATTGCAAAGCTTCTGAAGCGTGATCATCGAACAATCAAGCGTTTCATTCAAAATAGTCAACAGGGTCGCAAGAAGCGTGTGGAAAAACCAAGGCGCAAAATAACTGCCCATGAACTGAGAAAAGTCAAGCGTGCAGCTGCCACGATGCCACTTGCCACCAGTTTGGCCATATTTCAGAGCTGCAACATCACTGGAGTGCCCAAAAGCACAAGGTGTGCAATACTCAGAGACATGGCCAAGGTAAGAAAGGCTGAAAGACGACCACCACTGAACAAGACACACAAGCTGAAACGTCAAGACTGGGCCAAGAAATATCTCAAGACTGATTTTTCTAAGGTTTTATGGACTGATGAAATGAGAGTGAGTCTTGATGGGCCAGATGGATGGGCCCGTGGCTGGATTGGTAAAGGGCAGAGAGCTCCAGTCCGACTCAGACGCCAGCAAGGTGGAGGTGGAGTACTGGTTTGGGCTGGTATCATCAAAGATGAGCTTGTGGGGCCTTTTCGGGTTGAGGATGGAGTCAAGCTCAACTCCCAGTCCTACTGCCAGTTCCTGGAAGACACCTTCTTCAAGCAGTGGTACAGGAAGAAGTCTGCATCCTTCATGAAAAACATGATTTTCATGCAGGACAATGCTCCATCACACGCGTCCAAGTACTCCACAGCGTGGCTGGCAAGAAAGGGTATAAAAGAAGGAAATCAAATGACATGGCCTCCTTGTTCACCTGATCTGAACCCCATTGAGAACCTGTGGTCCATCACCAAATGTGAGATTTACAATGAGGGAAAACAGTACACCTCTCTGAACAGTGTCTGGGAGGCTGTGGTTGCTGCTGCACGCAATGTTGATGGTGAACAGATCAAAACACTGACAGAATCCATGGATGGCAGGCTTTTGAGTGTCCATGCAAAGAAAGGTGGCTATATTGGTCACTGATTTGTTTTTGTTTTGTTTTTGAATGTCAGAAATGTATATTTGTGAATGGTGAGATGTTATATTGGTTTCACTGGTAATAATAAATAATTGAAATGGGTATATATTTGTTTTTTGTTAAGTTGCCTAATAATTATGCACAGTAATAGTCACCTGCACACACAGATATCCCCCTAACATAGCTAAAACTAAAAACAAACTAAAAACTACTTCCAAAAATATTCAGCTTTGATATTAATGAGTTTTTTGGGTTCATTGAGAACATGGTTGTTGTTCAATAATAAAATTAATCCTCAAACATACAACTTGCCTAATAATTCTGCACTCCCTGTATAACATCATATGTTGTACCATTCTAGCATGTCCACCGATCCAGTTAACAACTTTTATTTTCCTATACTGATCCTCCACTAATCCACTTGGGTTCTGGAGTAGTGTGCTACTTGCTGAAAAGCGCTTCGACTTCTCGTCAGGGGTAGTAAGCACTATATAAATACAATTACAATTTAAAGCAATGGGCACAGAGATATGCTAAAAAGAAGGGGCCAGTGGCCTTTGCAGGATACCATAGGCCATGGGACTCCACTTTCAGGAGAAAGTGCCCAGCCTGACCCGCTGAGACCCGTCAGAAAGAAAGTAGCCGAACCCGAGGAGTGCACTGCTAGTCACCCCGTGACCGGACTGAAAGCCAAACAAGCCCCACACTGAAGGAGTCTATGACTAGAGTGGGACTATGCGAGCATGGTAGGGTTGGGGCAAACATTCCACCCTGGAAGCAGCCCCCTAGCCTTCCCAAAAGTGACAGAACCCCCAGAACATGCTAAAAGATTCCTTGATATATTATAGTTGACGGTGTCGAAAGCTGCTGATAAATCCTTCGAAATGACAGCTAAATTACTAGGGCCCATATTTATACTTTTTTAGCGCCGCATTTGCGTCATTTTTTGACGCAAAAGCGGCGCAAACTTACAAAATACAATTGTATTTTGTAAGTTTGCGCCGCATTTGCTTCAGGCTTCACAAATTAAGAATTGGAACAAGGACTTCATTGATGAATTCTCAGACGTCCTCACCACCTCATCCATCTGGCATGCCCAAACTATCCATCCGAGTGCCAACAGAAGCAGAACGCTCCTCAAGACAATCAAGCAGTGCATCAACTCCCTGCCAGACCACCATGCCACACTCCACAGACAAGTGACATGCCATCAACCTCTCATTCAGTAAAAAAGTACAGATGATCCAACCGCACATCGACAACACCAAGCCTTCTGCTCCTCTAAGACTCTCCTCTTCACATAGCATCCCACAATAGTCATCCTTCAAAGCCCTATCTCTTGCCGATCTTGCCAACATACGCAACTCCTCAAAAGCAACTCCTGTGAAGATGTTGTCTTACCCGAACCATCAACAAAGCTTTCTCCGTAGAAGCTCACTCACCCCTGCTCACCATTTTTAACATCTTCCTCACTAGAGACATTTTCCCATATCCTCTCAAAGCATTTCCTACCATTCCTTAAAAAGACCCACGCTAGACCCTCATGGACTCGCCTACCATTATCTGCAATTTTAGTAAAAATGTAGTCTATAGTTATCTCCAAGAGCATATCAACACCAATCATCTCATGCCAAACTATCAATATTTTTATATATTTATATCTTGTTATTGATATTTTCATCACAACAATAGCAGTACACAAACTGTGGCAGACGGGCACGATTCATTACAAATGTGTAACTGTCTCAAGCATGTGTCAGTAAATCATCGGCCATTCAAGTTTGCACCCTTCTTTTCATCCCGCCCACCATTGTCATTCTCCTGGGAAACCAAGAGATGCCTAACTATAAATATGATTTCAGGTTATGCTGCAGCCCAGAGACCACTACCTTACACATCGTAGATGAGGCTATACTGGCCGTAGATGAAGTTAGCCACTGCCTTCTGATATTGCTGGACCCCGTTTTTCACACCATTGAATATTCCATCCTCAACCCCACCCAATGTCTTGAATAGGATTCACGTGCAATGTTCTTCTATGGTTCTACTCTGACCTTTTCAGCCAACACCAGGTCATTCACATGGGCACCTCCAGGTGACAGAAGCAGAGCCCCCAGGGTTCCTGACAGTCCACCATCAACCACAACAGGGATCCCCTTGGTGCTCTACTCGCAGATAACAGCATCAAAATACACAACTGTGCTGCCAATACACAGCTCTACCTAAAAGTCTCCTCCACTCCAGATATTCAACTCATCAAACCCTGCCTGTGCCTCATCCAGATCTGGGTGTTCAGTATCGAATTAAATCTCAACCCCACCAAGACAAAATTCCAAGAGATAATTGTTATTTGTAAAAAAAAAAAAACAAGTAAGAAGTAGTACAAACCTGTCTCAAACACATGAACCATGACACGTTTGAACCCCAATGCCAAGTCACTTGGATTCACCATCTATTCCAACCTCACCCTCAATAAACACATCGCCAAGAAAACAAAGACATTTTGGTACCAGTACTCTGGACGGCAGAAAATGAAGCAGTTTCTTCCAGAAAACAACTTCCAAACTGCTGGTAAAGCCTTCATGCTCATATGTGGATGGTGGAAACGTCTTGTTCCATGGGCTCCCAAAGTCCACACTGGCCACCCCTTCCCAGCACATCTCATCCAGGGCATGAAGACATAGGATCTCATCGCTCCCATCCTAATGGAACATCACTGGCTCCCTTAGGCAGCCCGCAGCATCTTTACAACAGAACCCATCACTTACAAAGCCATTACAACCTGCACTCCTGCCATCCGGCTGACATCTGGCTCACCATTTCTGGTTATTCTTGGTGCGATAGAAGTGTAAAACACAGGGCTTTTCCATCAATGCACCCAGGACTGAAGCAACATCCCCGTATTCCAGAGGACCGCCCAATGCTGCTCCAGTTCAAGAACGAATGAAAAACTCACCTTTTTAAAGAACACTACATCATGATGCAGTAACAGTCCACAAACCAGCCACCTCTCAAAAGACCATGTATTGCCTCGGCACTATACGGCGCTCTGCTGCCCGCGGCTAGGGTCACGCTATACAAACCTCACACACAGATAAGTACATGCTGGGATTTAAATTTTGACCGAGTAAAACACGTTAGGATTGACCAATAGAATCTAAGAGTGTGTACATCGGTGCTTTATACCAACTAAAATGAAAAGTTGTCAGATTTGGTAGATCCTGACCCATCGCTTCAATCCAGTCAGACCTCTCCATGGTAGATGACATATTCCAGATGATTCTTATCAGTTTGTAACAGACAACATTACCTGATGGAACCTTCCTAAGTTTTCACGCCTTAGTTGATGTGAGCATTACCAGCAAAGGCCTGTGATCACCTAAATCACAAAGCAAAAGGTCGATGCATGCAACTTCTGGCTTACCCAGGTCCCTACCTCCAGCAAGGATCAGAGGACCATGTTCCATGTTAGTGATCCGAGCATTGAATTCACCCTTAATGTAAAATAATGAATAGGATATGTAGCTTATCGATCACATATATGATTTATGGTATCTTCCAGCAATGATAGATTCTGGAGGAATATTTAACGTATTACTACATTGCATGTAACATTCTGGACAGCTGTAAGAGCTAATCACATACCTGTTATATTCTGATTGGCCACATACACAGAAATATTACAACTCAAACCAGTCACTGAGTCCACCTTTCGCATGGCCTTTGGCGATGGCCTTCAGGACAATAATGCCCCACAAAATTAACAAAATCATAATCTTCACACACCTAAGTCTCGTGGAGGCACATGACGTCACAGGATCAACACAGCAATATCCCAACACAATATTGTGATGAGAGGATCAGGAACGAGGGGTGGATGTTTCCCCAAGTGAAGCCTGAATGGAAGAACAGGGAAACCAAAGTCCATTTATCTTCAGCCTTATCATAGGAGGTCTATCTATTAGATGTTTCCTTAGTTTGACACTTTGTTTCCCTGCTTGACCAAAATTTGTGATCCTTGACAAATCACATAATCTCCCTGATTCTCTGTATTTTACGGCACTGAAAGTGCTTTGAGAGAGGGCGAACCCCTGCATTGTGCAAAACTGCATTTTATACATATTGAATGAGGAGACTTGTGAAAGAGGACGGCATCATAGCGCAATGACCATGGGACAGGGCGGACCTGATGTGCTTGTGGTACCACAGAGCCCTGTTTTAGGTTTCGCCTGCACAGCACTTGCGCTGTGCTTACAAAGTCTTATGTTACTAAAAAGAATTATTTAAAGGGACTTAGAACCCACCTTTACTTCGCCACTTAATTACCTGAACTTACCGTTTGTTCATTCAAACGCCGCTCCAACGTCGCTTGAATTTGCCTGCTTTTTATTGGCTAGCCTGTCACTTCCTGCTCTTCTGCGCTGCTTTCTGTTCTGCGTATGCCGTCACATGCAGCGTAGCTGAGGTACACCGTCTCATTCTTGGTCGTTGGTGTTTGTACGTGAAAAGATGAACGGAACACAAGTCAATTCACGTTGACATGTATGTAAACGTATCGGCCACCGTGCAGTGGAGTATCGAGCGCAGCTGTAAAGGAGGCAGCGAGTCGGCTCATCATGTTGTGTTTTTCATTACTTAATAATTACATTTCTGATGAATAAAAATGCAATGACACCAGGCCAACAGCTGTCATAACTCCTCTAAATACCACATATTTCAATATTTTACTACTAAGCAGGCAGTCACAGGTGCAGTTATCTTGCAGGCACTAGGGTCATCATTTTAGTGGTGCAGCAGGTGCAGTGACAGTGGGGCGAAAAGTTGTCGGACCTCCTCTAAACACCAAATATTGCTATATTTTACTATGAAACAGGCAGTTACAAGTGCAGTTACCTTCCAGGCACTAAGGTCATGGCTTTAAAGGTGCAGGAGGTGCAGTGGCACCGCTGCCACAAGGTGTCAGAACCTGCTCTAAACACAGATTATTGCTAACTTTTACTATCAAACAGGCAGTCACAAGTGCAGTTACCTTGCAGGTACTAGGGTCATAATTTTAGTAGTACAGCAGGTGCAGTGACACTGGGGCCAAAAGCTCGAGGGACCTCTCTAAACATCAAATATTGCTATATTTTACTACTAAAAAGACAGTTACAAGTGCAGTTACCTTGCAGGCATTAGGGTCGTCATTTGTATGGTGCAGAATTGCAGTGGCACCGTGTCCGAAAGGTCTAGGAATCCCACTAAACACAAATTATTACTAAATTTTACTTCCAAACAGCCACCACAAGTGCAGTTATTGTGTATGCATTAAGGTCATGATTTGAG
Source organism: Pleurodeles waltl (assembly GCF_031143425.1). Taxonomy (NCBI): domain Eukaryota; kingdom Metazoa; phylum Chordata; class Amphibia; order Caudata; family Salamandridae; genus Pleurodeles; species Pleurodeles waltl. The sequence goes on along the minus strand of NC_090444.1, from coordinate 80,877,992 downwards.
TGGCGCAGCTGGTGCAATGGCACCAGGGACGAAAGTTGCCATTGCTCCTCTAAACACCAAATATTGCTATATTTTACTACTAAATAGGCAGTCACAATTGCGGTTACCTTGCAGTTAAAAGGGGCATGATTTGAATGGTGCAGCAGGTGCAGTGGCACTTTACTGATTGCACATTACTATAATCTAATATAATGCCATATTAAATAAGGTACAAATTACAAGTTTGGAACCCATACATCACAACAAAAACAACTATTAATGGTTTATCAAATTTAAAGCAGGAATTGTTATAACCTTTTTCTAATATGTATAATCCAGTTAATAAAATATAATGCAAAAGAAAAAATAAAGGCGCAACTTATTGGCTTTGCCGATGCTTGTTATTTGTGGAAGAGAAGGATGTGTTTCATCTGTTTGGGTAAAACCCATGGCTTTCCCCAGATTACTGTAAAGTATGCAGACTGATGTTCATCAGGTCCCAGAGGCCGGGGCCTTCCACCGGCTGAGGTGCTTCCAAAGACATTGATGGTTTCTTCCATTCATGAAGCCTGCGTAAACTTAATGCTGTGATTATCCAAGGCCTGATGAGAGCTGCCCGTCCCATCCACATCTATAGGAGCAAAAGCGGGCGTGGTGTGTGGATCGAGGAGAGCGGGGTCCATCCCAGGTTTGTGGGACATCCAAGTGATAAACTTCCATAGGATGAACCTGAATGGAAACCAGTGACATCCTCTTGGACCGATTTGGACACCTCAACCTAATCCATGGTATTTCTTGCTCTATTCAATGCTGCTTCGTTTATGGTGGAATATTATCCTACTTAACAAATGGGGTGTCCGGAGTTCGTCCGTCCGTCCGTCCATCCATCCATCCATCTATCCATCCATTTGTAAAACACAACACTCACCAAAGACATCAAGGTGCTAAAGGTGCAACGACGACCCCTCACCTACAAGAGATGGTCGAATGACCCGGCAGAGAAAGGTCTCACATGGTTTCCTGAAACCACTGTGGACTGGAATGGAGTGTGGCTGCCGAGGAGGGACATCCATGCATCTTGGACTCGCCTCCTCCTTATGTGGGTCTGGCTGTGGGGATGAGTGACTGTGAACATAGCTTCTGGAGGATGAGTGACTGTGCACTTACCCTGCAGGGGTGAGTGACTGTGAATTTAGCCTGCAGCGATGAGTGACTGTGAACTTAGCCTGTGGCTCATGAGTGACTGTGAACTTAGCCTTTAGGGATGAGTGACTGAACTTCGCCTTTAGGAATAAGTGACTGTGAACCTGGCCTGTGGGGGATGCGTCACTGTAAACTTCGCCTGTGTATGATGAGGGAATGCAAACTTCGCCTGTGTGGGATGAGTGACTTCGAACTTGGCCTATGGAGGATAAGTGACCGCAAGCTTAGCCTGTGGCGCATGAGTGACTATGAACTTAGCCTGCATGGGTGAGTGACTGTGAACATAGCCTGTGGATGATGAGTGAATGCGAACTTCGCCTGTAGGGGATGAATCACTGTGAACTTATACTGTGTGGGGTGAGCGACTGTGAACGTAGTCAGTTTGGGATGAGGACTGTGAACTTAGCCTGTGGGGGATGAGTGACTGTGAACTTACTCTGTGCGGGATGAGTGACTGTGAATTTAGCCTTTGGGGGAGGAGTGACTGTGAACTTATTCTGTACGGGATGAGTGACTGTGACCGTAACCTGTGGGGGATGAGTGACTGTGAACCTAACCTGTGTGGGTTGAGTCACTGTAAACTTCGCCTGTGTATGATGAAGGAATGCAAACTTCGCCTGTGGGGGATGAGTGACTTCGAACTTGGCCTGTGGAGGATAAGTGACTGTGAGCTTTGCCTGTGGGAGATGAGCAACTGTGAACTCAGTCTGTAGGAAGGAGTGACTGTGAAGTTAGACTGCGGGGGATGAGTGACTGTGAATGTAGCCTCTGGGAGATGACTTGCTGTGAGGGAATGGGTGACTGTTAACATATCCTCTGGGGGATGAGTGACTGTGAACATAGCCTGTGGGGATGAGTGACTGTGAAGGTATCCTTCAGGGAATGAGTGACTGTGAACGTAGCCTGTGGGGGATGAATTGCTGTGAGGGGATGGGTGGCTGTTAACATATCCTCTGGGGGATGAGTGACTGTGAAAATAGCTTGTGGGGATGAGTGACTGTGAAGGTATCCTTCAGGGAATGAGTGACTGTGAACGTAGCCTGTGGGGGATGAATTGCTGTGAGGGAATGGGTGACTGTTAACATATCCTCTGGGAGGTGAGTGATTGTGAACATAGCCTGTGGGGATGAGTGACTGTGAAGGTATCCTTCAGGGAATGAGTGACTGTGAACGTAGCCTGTGGGGGATGAATTGCTATGAGGGGATGGGTGGCTGTTAACTTAGCATGTGGGGGATGAGCGACTGTGAAGTTTGCCTGCGGGGGATGAGTGACTGTGAAGTTAGCCTGCGGGGGATGAGTGACTGTGAACGTAGCATGTGGGAATGAGTGACTGTGAAGTTATCTTTCAGGGTATGAGTGACTGTGAATGTAGTCTGTTCGGGGTGAGTTGCTGTGAGGGGATGGATGAATGTTTACATATCCTGTGGGGGACGAGTGACTGTGAATGTAGCCTGTGGGAGATGAATTGCTGTGGGAGATGAGTGATTGTGAATTTTTCACAGTTAGGAGACCTCCCCCTATTTAGCTCTGATAGACATATATGACGAGTCACTGGTTCTGTGCATTCAGCATCTAACCTATATCCTATCAGTTCGATGACGTTATATCCTTTACTAGTCAGTGTTGATTTCAAAGAAAAAGTAACAGTGAAAACCTAACATTGCAATAGAACCATCGAAAGTTATTTTCTGTATTTAGTGCTCTCTACATTATTTGAAACAAACTTTGGTGCAGCGGGAAGAATGCTTCATTGCATTTCTCTAACTGAACTACACCAGAAGGAGAGAGGTGGAGGGATATGGAGGGATGTGTTTCCTCTGGGTGTAAAGGGTGTGGTGCCTAGCTCAGTGCCGGGCTCTTGTGGGGGATTCCTGGAGGCAGCCACAGGGAGCAGCAATCTCCTCTTCCTTTCTTAAGGGTCTTTGTTCCAGGAGAACATTTGTGGCTTAAACCAACCAACAACACAATGGAGGTCAGCGTGCAGTGTACCAAAGGGACCAGAGCTGGCCACCAGGGACCCTTGTTAGGTTCTAGCTTGACAGTGTTGGCAGTAGTGCACAGGGTTCAGTAGGTCACCCGTCTCCATTGTACACTGTCAATTTACACTTTCCATTTTGGTAAATGTCGCCACCTGGTGGAAGCAAGCAGCACTGCCAGTAAACCTTTCTTTAGAACAGAGGTCTTCAAACGTTTTGATGCCGGGACCCCCTCTTAAAAATTTTTTAGGTGTAAGGACCCCCTCCTGATAAACATTTCTATAACCTGGTACTCCTCATCATCAACTATAATAAACATCCCCATTTCACACAGCAAATCATTTTTGCTGTGAGGAAATAATATTAAACAGTGTTTAGCAAATCAAAGATCAGTGAGTGTGGGGCCTGGTCAAGGGTGTGGCTAAAAACAAAGGACCTCATTTATTAGGAATTGACATGGGGCAGAGCTGCAAGTCTTCTTGCTACACTGCCACACTCCAATACAAAAGGGCAGGAATGGACCGTATTTATGAGATACAGTACATTTCTCTCCTTTCGTCCTGTGCTGGCGCACAATTGTTGCCTAGTGCCAACATAGGCAGGATTGTATTTGTGCAGGAAGGGGCACCTTCCTGCACAAAAACAATCCAGAAAGGCATTGTACCTCTTTCTACATGTGTGGCAGATAGCAGCACACATGGAAAGAGAAAAAAACAAGGAGAAATTAAAACATTTCTCCTCATTATGCGTGCTCTGGGGAGACGTAAGGTTTTGGTACTGCTCCAGTTTACGTGATTTTGTAAATCTGGGGCAGCGTCAAAATCCATCTGTGTTGCATAGGAACACCCACCACTACGCCCGTGGAACACCTCCTTGATGCAAAGTAAGGCAATGCAGCAACTTGCACTGCCTTGCCTTACTCCATATCTACAAGGCCATTCAATCCGCTCAGGGTGGCCTTGAGTCAGCTCATAGGTGCGATTGAGAGGCTTGTGATGCTGGAGCATCAAAAAAAAGTGATGCTCCAGCAGCGCAAGCCTCTCATAAATAAACCCAAAAGATTCTCTAATTTTTTTTACGTCTTTCACCGCCAGGTAGCTACATATAAAATAATAGCCAGCTGAAATGAAAAATAAATAAAATAAAGTTGTTACTCATTGGAAAATGCACTGTAGTGCATTGTGAAACCTCTATTAGTTAATGCACTGCAGAGGTCTGTGTTTAACCGGAGAGCAACAGAACTAAATCTTTGTTAGTACAGTTGAGAATAGTGACTTGTGTATTTTTAGTGCCATGAGGTCACAGCCTGTGACAGAAAGCACTGTGAATATATAAAAAGGCATTATTTTATACTTGCATTGCACGCAGTATAATATAGGCCACTACAAAAAGGTTTATTATAAAACTGTGCTTCCAAAATGTGGATTTAAGTAATATCAGCCAACCGGCACCTTTATTACTTTATGTGACGTCATGACCAAACCATGCGTCCTTCGTTTTACAGGGTAGTTTCCCCTGCGTGTTCCCAACACACGCCAGTGAAAACACCCCTTCGCAACCTGGTATATTCCAGGTCGTAAACATAACATTCCTCCTCAACTTTAAATTGAATTTAAAAAAAAAGAGTCATTAAGTGATGACTTCCACCATAACCTGCAGATGCAAATACTGACATACCACTCAGATTATTTTAGTCATGAATTACAAGTACTATCAACGTATGACTAAAGGGGGTCCAAACTACGAACACACATAGGGGGTCATTACGACCTTGGCGGGCGGTATCAGCCGCCCACCAAGATCTGACCGCCGTGGCGGCCGCACCCCCGCCGCGGCCATTTGGAGATCCCTGCTGGGCCGGCGGGCAGAAACCTGGTTTCCGTCCGCCGGCCCAGCGGACATCACGGTCGCAACATAGGAGCCGGCTCCAAATGGAGCCGGCGGTGTTGTGGCCGTGCGATGGGTGCAGTTGCACATGTCGCGCTTTTCACCGTCTGCATAGCAAACAGTGAAAAGCTGCATGGGGCCCCCAGGGGCCCCAAGACTCCCCGTTCCGCCAGCCTTTTCCTGGCGGTGCAAACCGCCAGAAAAAGGCTGACGGTCGGGGAGTCGTAATCCCCTGGGCAGCGCTGCAAGCAGCGCTGCCCAGGCAGATTATCACCGCCGGTGCAGAAGTGGCAGAACACCGCCGGTCGAAATAGGCCAGGAAGCACCGCCAGCCTGTTGGCGGTGCTTCCGTCATTTTAGCCCTGGCAATGACCCCCATAGTCATTTAATTTTTTCGGGGCCGACATGCTGGGTCTCAGATTGTACCTGTCCGCGCCCCCTCGCGGGATGGCCTCCTGGTTCATGACTTCAGGACACCTGTTGCGATGTGCTGTCTCTTTACCTTGGTCAGGCTCTCTGTGCGAGGCAACATCTATTCCTTCACGCTTCTCGCTAACTGGGGACGGACAGCCTGGCAGCCATACCTCTCCATGTGACGGGGGCCTCCTGACCACTTCATTCTCTCTCACAGGACTTTCAGCCCTTTTCTTTCCTTCAGATTCTAGCCGCTCTCCATGGTACAGCTTGAAGCACGAAATGTTCTTGGTTACTGTCTCGTCCTTCCGCTTGACAGTCACTAGAGTTCCTTTCACTCGAGCAACGGTCCACGTGTTTTGCTCAAAAAGTATCTTGAATTTTCCACCCGGATGTCTGTTCTTCATTAGTACCACATCACCAACTTTCAGATTTCTCACCCTGGCTTGCCTTTTTTTTGACATTCGTTAATTTTTTACTTGTCTGTTTCGGAGTCTTATTTCCACTTGTTTCTGTGTTGGTGTGGTGACTCTAACTTGAGGGATCGTGTCTCTCACCTCCCGCTGTATGCAAATTGAGCTCGGGGACACTCCCGTCGTGCTGTGTGGCGTCAGGCGATATTCCCTCAGGAATTCAAAAATAGCACAGTCCAAGTTCCTCCCTCTTGCTACTGCAATTCGCAACACCTTATTTAGAGTCCTCATAAATCGCTCCGCTTCTCCGTTGGCTTGAGGCCATGGCAGAATGATCTTGCGGTGTTGAACAGCATGTGATGCCAAGTATGATGCAAACTCGTGACTTGAAAACGGGGGACCATTATCTGTTCGTAGCTCTTGTATGATCCTGTGAGTAGCCATTATCTTTTCCAGACATGGTATTACCTTGTCGGTAACAGTGGATTCTAGCAGCTCCACCTCCGGGTACTTTGAGAAGTCGTCAATTACAACCAACATGTGTCGTTCATCGGGCAGACTACCTAGGTCCGCACTGGCTCTTTGCCATGGAATAGATGGAATTGGTTCCGTGATGATGGGGGGAGGCGGGTCTGTCGGGCTCACCAGTTGACACACGTGACATTGTTGTATTGTCTGTTCCACCCGCGCATCCAAATCAGGAAACCACACCTTGCTTCGTAGCCTGGCTTTTGTTTTTACCATGCCCTGGTGAGCGGCATGAGCCAAATGGATCGTTCTTTGTCTCAGACTTTCAGGGATGACAAGGCGGCTGCCTCGTAGGAGACAATTTTCTGAGGATACAGCCAATTCCTGTCGGACACGGAACAGTGCTTGCAACGTGTTGTTGGCCTCCGTGGTCCTCAATGACAGGTTTTGTTTTAACAGGTGCCATCTTCCATCACTGACGCATGACATCGCCAGCTGCAAGACTTCGTCGTCCTTTGTAGCCTCTTGTATCTGCTTCACTGACATGGGTAGTGGTTGCGACCTCTCCACTACCAGCCTCACGTATTCCTCAGTGTTCTCTGCCTCATCTTCTTCCCCTGCAGTGACCGGTCTGGCATGTTGTGATAGGTAGTCTGAGTGCCTGGGCGGCATATGACCGAAAACTGGTATCCTTGTAGCTGGAGAATCCATCTCCCGATTCTCGGGGGAGGCTGTGACGCAGTCTTGTTGAATAAAGGTATTAGTGCCTTGTGGTCCGTGTATATTATGAACGTGTGACCATAAATGTACAAATGATAGTGGCGACATGCCCAGTTTACCGCAAGTGCCTCTTTTTCTCTGTGAGAGTATCGTTGTTCTGTTGCAGTCAACGCTCTACTGGCGTAAGCCACTGGTGCCCATTCACCCTCTTTTCCTTTTTGTGACAGTACAGCTCCGAGGCCCACAGGGCTAGCGTCTACTGATAGCTCTGTTTCTTTTGCAGGATCAAAGAATACCAATGTGGTCTCTGCAGATAGTGCTTGTTTGGTTGCTTGAAATGCCGTCTCCTGTGTCAGATTCCATTCCCACGGAGTGTGGGTCTTTGTGAGTTCCCGTAGTGGGGCCGTAAGGGAGGTTAGGTTTGGAATGAATCTCCCACAATATGTCACCATTCCCAAGAAACTGCGAACACCAGTGACTGATGTGGGGGCAGGTGCTGATTTTATGTCCGCCACCTTCTCCGGATCAGGTCGAACACCCTTCTCTGAGAAGTGATACCCAAAAAATGCAATGTTCTGCCTCAAGAATTCACATTTCTCTCGGTGCAATGTTAATCCATTTGAGTGTAGTAATTGGAATACAGCTCGTAGCCTCTGTAGGTGTATTTCTACCGTGGAAGCATGCACCAGGATGTCATCGCTCACGTTTATGACACCCTTTAGGCCCACCAAAACACCTCTTATTGTGTCCTGAAATACTTCGGCCGCACTGGCAATGGCAAAACTCAGGCGTCGGTATCTTCTCAGTCCTTCATGGGTGGAGAACGTCGTTATTGCGCGAGATTCGGGAGCTAGCATCAGCTGATGGTACCCTGCCCTCAGGTCCATTTTGGAGAACCACTTGGAGCCACTGACTTCCGCCACTATGTCATCAACCGTAGGGGTAAGGTGACGTTCTCTCCTAATGGACACGTTTGGAAGGCGCATGTCCACACATATGCGTACCTCTCCCGGTTGCTTTGGCTTTCTGGTGACCACAATGGGTGACACCCATGGGGTGGGTCCTTCCACTTTTTCAATAATGTCCGCCTCTTCTAGCTTTCGTAGTTCCGCCTCTACCTGTGGTCGAAGGTGGAAAGCTATGCGCCTGTGTTTGAGGGTGACCGGTTCTATGGATTTGTCAATATGCAGCTTCACTTGACGATCTTTCAAACATCCAATTCCTCGAAACAGATCAGCATACTCCTCTTGCAGACTCTCTAGCTCCCCCATGTGTATGCTAAATGCAAAAACCACCACCTGCACTGCCGTATGGCGAAGAGAGGGGTGATGTGGCATTTGGTCCAATGCTAACTGTGCCAGTATGTTAATTGAAGCCCCAGTGTCAATCAGGACGGTTACTTGGTGACCTGCCACCTTCACTTTGCACTTGGGGATTCTCTTCCTGGTTTGGCTGCCTGGTTCTGTGGCGTGGATTATATAAACGGTCCCTTCGGGTTCATCATCATCATCCATGTCAGGGATTACATCTGGTGGTTGTATTGCCTTTGCTCTGTGACTCATTTTCTGTCTATCACCCTTTGTTCTGGAGTTAGAGCGACAAACCTTGGCAAAGTGGTTTAATTTTTGACAATTTGTGCATTGTTTCCCTAAACCCGGGCATTTACCTTGATGTGGAAAGGTTCCTCCACACATGTAACAGGATCGTTGGGCATTAGTTGGCTTTGTCTTGTCTTTTCTTTTTGTTGTGATCCCTGAGGTAACAGCATTTACTGGTTCGGTTTTGATAGTTTGTGCGAGTGCCGATTCCATATGTGCTGCCCTTACTCTGGATAGTTCTTTCGATCTGCCCATGGTCAGCATGTCCGCCATTGCCATGCCAGGGATCTGTAGGATGTGTTCTCTTAGTTTTGTGGAGTGACATCCTTGAATAAATTGCGCTCTTATTTTATCCTCGGGATCCGATAGTGTACATGTGCTGGCCAGTTCCCTTAACCTTGCGTAGTATGTGTCCACAGACTCATCTGGTTGTTGCCTAGCTTGTCGGAGGAGAAAACGCTCATAATCTGGATTTGGCAGAAGTTCAAAATACGCCGTTATTGCCTTTTTTATAGTTCGGTATGTGAATGGGGGTCCTTGTTCCGCCACTGTTTTGCTAATTCTATGGAGCATCGCTCCCCCCATGTGAAGGAGCATCAGTCGTTGTCTGTCCGGGTCTAGTGCAATTGCTGCAAAGTAATTTTCTAGACGTTCCACCCATGATTTCCATTTTGCTGCTTGAGCAGATGGGGGCCCCTCCATGACAAAAGGCTCTAATATTGGAAATGTGGCCATGGTGTTGTCTTTCTGGATTCACTTGTGCTATTGTTTTATGTCCCAAAACCTAGTTTGCAGTCTTATGTTGTGCCCGTGGGGCCACAACATTGTGTATGTGCGTGGCTTGTGCCCTCCTTTTTTTTTTTTTTTTTGACTTATTTTATTCTTTCTCCCCTCCTTTTTTTTCTTTACTTTTTGTTGTTGTTGTTGTTGTGGTAGGGCCGCTGCTCACACTCACCCCTCAGGAGGCTTGCCGTCCTTTGAGCTGTCTGACAGTGCTCCACTCGATCGCTGAATGCTGTCTGTCTCACCTGGGGCGTCGCGTTTCAGCCACACGGGGCATTTCCTTCCGGTTCCCGATGAGGAAGGTGCTGCTAACTGAGCTCCCGGCACCAGCCGAAGAAACGGGGGGGGTCCGCTTCACACCTGCTCTACGACGCCGGCGCTGCAGACACCCGACTCCTGCGCTCTCCTCACCGGCTGGTTCAGCGCTCTCGTGTGGTCTCCAACGGTGGGCCCTTCCAGTCTCTGGGGTGCTCGAGCGTTCGCACATGCGGCGCTCAATTCAGACTTCGATTCTTGCGGTGAGGATCTCCGCGCGATGTGGAGTGGCGTTCGGCACACTCCCTCGTCACCAGTTTTGTTGCGTTCTCTAACGGTATTTTATGTATCAGGGCAACAACTTGAGATGGCCTAGTAATTGAAAGTTCGGCGCAAATAAATGAGCACACCACACACTAGATACGGTACTCGGGTTTCCTGCCTGTTGGCGCCCAGCCAACCGGCACCTTTATTACTTTATGTGACGTCATGACCAAACCATGCGTCCTTCGTTTTACAGGGTAGTTTCCCCTGCGTGTTCCCAATACATGCCGGTGAAAACACCCCTTCGCAACCTGGTATATTCCAGGTCGTAAACATAACAGCTCTAAGTTCTACCTGCACATCTCAGGGTTAATTTCTGTTCTGCCCACGGGTGAGCAATGAAACCTGCTTTTCTGAGTGTGGCACATTCTAAGGCCAGTTCATCAGTGTTTCCCAGTTTAATGGCACATTTCCTGAACTCCCCCCTCTGCTTCTAGTGTGTTTGCAAGGTGGTGTGTGAGCATGATCACCTCTGAGCGCCCACACTTCCAGGATGCAATTAGTCCAGTCTACTTAACAAAATATCTGAGGTAGTAACAGAGACAAAGGGCATGTTTTGGCACCCAATGACATTGCAGGGATGACCCTCACGTTGCAGACAATAAACACACAAGCACCTGTTGCCACCCTTAGCCCCCCTGCAGCCCCCTCTTTGCTGCTGAGGAAACAGGGGAGGGGTGAGACGTGAAAACTTCAGAAGAGAGTTGCTGCTCCTGGTTGAATATTTTGCAGAGTGTAAGCAGGCATGGATACTTTATAATGCCATCACCCCTTAGCAGCTCTTCAGTTAACAGAATGTAGCATGGGAAGGAGGCACCCCCACTCCTGTGTGCGGCCTTCTCGTCTCTGTCTGGTCCATCCTCGAAATAACTAACCACGAAGCAGACTCAAGTAACAGCTCACACAGCTCAGATACTGCACAGAACAGCTCAGCAACAGCTCAAACCACCAGTGTGTGGAAGATCTGTTCTTAGATGTCACCCACAGACATCACAGCACACACAGCTACTGCTCAAACCGCCCGTGTGCGTAAGATCTGTTCTTACACCTGTCTTGTCACATACAGGCAGCACTGCACACACAGCTACTGCTCAAACCACCAGTGTGTGTAAGATCTGTTCTTACACATGTCTTGTCACCCACAGACAGCACAGCACACACAGCTACTGCTCAAACAACCAGTGTGTGTAGGATCTGTTCTTAGGGGTCACCTACAGACAGCCTTTACCTGTCTGCTCTTGAAAAACCTCTTGTAGACCATAACAGAATCTTACAGTGTACTGAGAGCAGTGCCTAATTTGTAAAAAAAACAAATATATATACATCGCCAGGGCCTTTGTTAGGCACCCACTACAGCCGCACCACCTCCCCCAGCACTGCCAATGACGGTACCAACACAACTAATACCCATCAGACTCCTGCAAGAGTGACATTTGAGACTTTAAATACGCATTAAAAGTGACTAATACCTGCAGCACAAGCTATTCTTGTATCTTTGGGTGGGAGTTGTTAGTCATTTTTAATGTATATTAAATTGAACTTGATAAAAATAAAAACTGCCTGCAGCTAAACACAGACAAGACTGAAGTTCTGATCTTCGGCAAGAGCAGCAACATGTGGCACGACTCCTGGTGGCCTTCAGAACTAGGACCTACACCCACTCCATCCGAACATGCCAGAAACCTCAGAATCGTCATTGACTACAGGCTCACCATAGAATCACAGATTAGCACAGTCTCCTCTGCCTGCTCCTTCACTCTGTGCATGCTGCGTAAGATCATCAAGTGGCTACCCTTGCACACAAGACGCACTGTGACAAGGGGTCCTAATCACCAGTCAACTAGACTATGGCAACGCCCTCTACGTAGGAGTCACCTTACAGCCAGACTCATCATCGACCTTCCCCGGCGATCCCATATCACACCACACCTCAGGCAACTCCACTGGCTCCCCATGCAGAAGAGGTGGGTATTCAAGCTGCTGACCCAATCACACAAAGCTCTACACCACGAAGGACCCGCCTACATTAACCACCGTCTGAATTCCCAACAACCATCAAGAGGAATGTGCTCTGCCTCACTATCACTCGCCCACACACCATGCATCCACCGAAGCAGAAGTGAAGGACATGCCCTCTCCCACATAGCTGCTAAAACGTGGAACAGCCTCCCACTTATCTCTGGACCATCATCTCTCATCGGGAATTCCGTAGAGCCCTCAAGACCTGGCTATTTGAATGAGCCAATGAGACCTGCAAGCTCCTGGATACCCTTGAAGGTGATTAGTCACGGTTTACAAATCCTGTTTGATTGATTGATTATTGAACCACTGTTGTGCTCATTACAAAATCAGACAAACACTGCCACCATGTGGCAGGCTGCCGTAAGTGGTAAGCACCGGAAACCACTGGCTCAAATTAAGCACTGACTGCGAGCCAGCCTAGTGCTTTCTATTGGTTGGCTTTGTGGTCACTCTCATTATATTGCTTCGTATTTGATGGCTTTCCTTCCTCTTCTTGTGGTTGTCATTTCCCTAGAGCATAGCTTCTTTGCGTCCTTTTGATTGGATGACTTATATCCTTCCACTGCTCACACATACGGAACTACTTTTTATTTATTCCACATTCTTGAGAGTGCATGTGTTTTCTTGCTCTCTCCCTTGTGTGGAGCTCCCACTCAAATACCTGCCCCACATGTTCTGTGTTGCTCCCTACATCCCTCACCCCCGTTCATCCATTGCTTCCTCCAGTTGCTTTGGCCCGTGTGCGCTGCCTTTTCTCACACTGAGCGCTCCATGTTGCTCCCTTCTCCCTCTCCTATCCATTGCTTCTCCCAATCAGGCTTTTAAAATTAATTTTGTTTAATTTTTCTCCCTCACCTCAAGCTCATTCATTGCTCATCCGTTTCTCTCCCACTCCCCATTGCTGTAAGCTCCCCCCACTCACTTTATTACTCGCTCACACCTCATGCCACTTAAAATATTTTTTTCACTTCTTTTTAAGGGCACAATGGATGCCATTTGCTGTTGGGCCATCTAGTTTTTTTTTTAAAAAAAAGCCCTTTTGCACAAGTAGAAATTATTTTTTAAATGTTTTTTTAATCCGCCAGTAGTGTCCGCCATCTTGGAATGGTGCATTAAAAATAAAATACAACTTGCATCATTGCATAGGCACTTGCATGGATGGTGACGCATATTTCATCAGGCATGCACAGTGATGCCATCACACATGTGCGCACATACCAAATATCGCGCCTGCCAGCAGAATCATAAGGCATATACATGCATGCATCCCCTGGTGTCATCATGTCGCTTTTTTTTTTTTTTTTTTTCAATTTGCTGCACAGCTTTGGCAAATTTTTTTTGGCAAAGCCAGTAAGTCAAAAGGGCGAAATATGTTGGCTTTGCCAATCCTTGTTTTAGTTCACCGGGGAATAGGATACCCTATTAACTTTGCCTCCTGGTTCTCCATTTTCCTCTCACAAAAATAGGTAACACACCCATTTGAGGTAGTTATTTCTCAAAATAGCATCTTAAAGAAGCAGACGTTTTAAAGACGAGGACACCGCACATATGCCAATGTTATCCTTCTTTGCTTTTCCCAGTCTGCCTCTTAACTACCTTCCTAAGAACATTGCAAAAATAGAAACACAAAATTAGGGTTGCTTCCACCATCTGCCATCTGTTGCCAACATGCTATTTTTCAAATGTGTGAATCACATACTTCAAGCAGCAACATCTTACTCGTTTTTTTAAAATACAGGATCGCAACAACAGTTAATAAAATACGTTTAGAAAAACATTTATTTATTTGTTTTAATTCGGAAGAGCAAACTTTATCCTAATTGGACTTAAAGCATTGTAGTTTGAAAACAAAAAGATTTGTACATGACATTGGGTAGATCAGGAGTATTTATTTACACGTGATGGGAGAAGTCATAGGCATGATCAAACATGTATTTTCAGGTTTCCATGTACATGCCCATAGCACATGCACATAGAGTCAGAGAGAGCAAAGAGTAGAAATCAAGGGGCAGATGTGGTAAGTAGTTTAGTAGTTGCAAGTACCCCAATTCGGTGGTTGTGGTGTTAAAATGCTTTTTGCTATGTACTTATCCAATTTTAGAAGAAAGAAAAGTGTTTCCAACTTCCAAAATGGGTTACGGAATGGATACCAATTTGGTATCTGGAACGGGGGAGGGTCGCAGGTATTGTCTTCCAAATACCAAAACAATATCTAATGTATCAATGTTTTGTAACAGACATACGGATGCAACAAATTGACATTTTACCAACACCTCAAAAGGGGTAGCATGCATTTGCAAAGGGAAAGGGGTCCTGGTTAGACACCTTCCCCTCTGTAAATGTAACATAAAAGTTTGTTTTAGGAATAGGCAGTGCTTCAAAGGACCACTGCCAACTTTTAAACAAACTTAAAAACAAGAACTTTGCTTTATTTAAAAAGCAGTCACAGAGATGATGGCCTTCTGATCCCAGTAGGCCACCATCCCTGTTACAGGCTTCGCTCATAGTGGGTTGTGGTTTGTGACCTACCTCATTAATATTCTTGAAGTAGGTAGGATTACGACCCGATACAATTCAGAATTTTAATAACCCTCCTATTAGTACATAGATCGATTCTTAAAATTCTTTACTGGTTGCAAAAACACTAGTCACAAACTGAAGCCACTAATTAGTACATCTGACCTCTAGTGAAGTCTGTTCAGTCTGAGTCGAGAGTGCTAATAGTAGGAGAAATTCTGGCGGAAAGGGGGAGCCACAAGTCCGCTCCGCGATGTGCCAGTATCTAGTCGGTGCAGGCGCCCTTGTGGGCAATAATCCCCAGCCGAGGGGAAGCAGTAGACAAGAGCGCATGAGACTGAGGGTTTACGGTACGCGGAGTCAGATTGAATCCTGACAAAGAGTGGGATAAAACACAGATAGTGCTGCAGCATTTGGTTTCCAGGTGTGAGCTTTTAGTGCTCTGAAGAGTTGTACACAAACACAAATGATGGATGGAATGCAGAACCAAAACGATGGATTAAACCCAGATCTTTGTGACTAGGGGTGAATGTTTGCACTGTTTAGCATTCCATCCATCACTTGTTCTTTTTGCATTTGTCGCCCTAAGTGGGAAGGGTATGCAAGACTTGGGTCCTGGGCTCACTATTCCACTGGATTCAAGCTAGCCTGGCTGAATAGGGGTGATACCCTCAAACTGGCCCCAGGATGCTTGTTTCCGGTCCAGGGAGGACCTGGCTTGGCAGTTCGAGCTGGACTGTTCCGATGGGCAACAGGGTCAAGTCTGATTTGCAAATGGCTGGGTCCAAACTAGGGTGGCGTAGTGGGCAACAAAACGATGGATTAAACCCAGATCTTTGTGACTGGGGGTGAAGGTTAACATTGTTCAGCATTCCGTCCATCATCTGTTTTTTTGTTCTGCTTTTTTTTTTATTCTGAAGAGATGTATGACACAATATCGACGACCATAATATTAATATACATGTATCTTGAATCCAAAATATTGCATACGCACATATTGTTTCTAGTGAGTCCTGTGTCTTTTACCATTATATCACCTGGTTATGTATCATATTACATATAAGGTGAACACTTGCCTGATGAGTGTAGGCAATAGATTGGTAAAATGCATTGGGCATTCTAAAAACGAAAGTTCACCTAATCCTAACCCGATCCCGAATACTAGTACTTACCTCAACACTTGATGATGTGATGGGCAGGTGATGTAAAGAAGCTCGGTGCAGTGACAAAGGCTGTGTAATCAGATCAGAATTAGGGTAGGATGAAACTAAAAGCTTCAAGTGGGGGGACTCCAAAGATGCCTTTTGATCCCTGATACAGAAAGTCGCGTACTTAGGTAGTGAGGTCTGTAAAGTTTGCCTTAAAGTTGATAAGTCTAGTAGGAGTGTACATTGGGTGGGTGGGGGAGCCATTTGAACTTTACAACGCAGGGGTAATGGATGTGAATATTTTGGCGTTTGTACTCAATCGCACCACTGCATTGATGACAGCTCTCCTTTGGACAGTTCGAAGAAGAGGGACGCCCGTGAGGAACAAGATCACATATTCCGCTCTTCTGCTCGGGCCACCTCTAGACCATCGGTGGACGTGACATTTATTTATGGATTTCAGAGTTTTTAATCAACTTTTGCCCCCTGCTCAGTAGTATTTCTGGGTGTCTTGGTTGACTTCCTGTCTAATATATGCTGAGTGACTTTGCATTGTGCATCCCTTTAGAGCACAGACCAGGTTCTTGTAGGTGGGCCAGGGCAGAGAATGAGGATCTCACTTTTACTTGGATTTAAGTTGGCTGATGGACTTCCAGTTGTGAAATGTGATGTACAATCCTTCATTAATGTAGTTGGTGTATCATGTTTGATTCATTTTTATTTAAATGGGTGTATTATCAGGGCTACTGGAATTATGTGGTTGTGAGACATTTTTCGCATAATTTTAGATTTGCTGTATTTGTCACATAATCCATCATCTGCCGCGTGATCTGCAGATTTTACCCAAAAAATATTTTCTAGCTCAAATGGATTAGAAGTTACCAAAACGCAGTGACACGTGTTGCTGTGCAGTGAAAGGCCCTTTGCCAAGGTTCACTGGTCACCTTTCTGTGCGTATTGCCATAGTTTAGTGTTAAACTGGTACTGAGGTTCAACCAGTGCCCAGCTACTGTTAACAAGAGTAAAATGATAAAAAATGAAGTAATACTATCACAAAATGTGCTCATTATTCTGCATAATTTGCCTTTTTATGCCACATAATTCACTCAACCCTGTTGCATAATTTGGCCCTCCCCTGATGCATAATTCCAGTGTCCCTGCATATTATCCACATGGGTATACCTACTCTGAATACCCTTTCACTATTGTGAACGGAGTTTTCTCAAAGTCAAAACCACCGCTGTGATGTACAACAGTTCCAGTGCGTCACTCATGAGACTTTTAGTCGCCATTAAAAGTCTAAGAGCCACTGCATTCCCACAATGCAAAGGTGCCTCCGTTGAACATCTGACATGGCGTACTTCAAACTCAAGCACCACTGTTTAAAAAGAAAAGGTTTAAAACTCTTGGGCATATTTACAAGCCCCTAGCGCCACCTTGTGTCCACCTAGCATCATTTGTTTTTATGCTAAGGCGGCATTAAGGAGGCCTTTCTCCTGCGCCGTATATACAAAGTGGCACAAAGCTTGCATAGCACCACTTTGTAAACCCTTGCACCACATTATGCCAGTGCCAGGCATAATATATGCAAGGGGGACAGTCCGACGCAGGGAGAGCTGAAAAAATGGCGCGGTGAAATTTACAACATTTCACTGCCCCATTTTTTCCGTAATTTTTAACGCCTGCTCAGAGCAAGCATTAAAATGACGCGCCCATTAATCAGTGGGCCTCCCGGTCTTTGCTATGCTAGCGTCAACATTTTCGAGGCTAGTGTAGCAAAGCGCCACAAAAGCTTAAAAATGTTTGACACTATTGTCCTAACAACCACCATGGTGCACCCCATTGTAAAGGCAGCGCAACCATGGTGTCGTTAGGCGGGGCAGGGGCGACGCAAGAAAAGTGGAGCATCGGGACCAATGTGCCACTTTCTTGAAAAATATGCCCCTATGTTTCTTATCTCTTCCCCGCTACGAGACGCAACTGTCAGATAAAGAGTAGAAAGCCGAATCCACACTCCAGAGGGCAACTTTAAAGAAAGAAGCTGCAAAAGAAAAAACAAACCAACAGTCCAAAGAAGGTAGCACAGTAGCGTAACCAAACTTGAGGGGTCCCCCCTGCAAAGTACATGGATGGGCCCCCCCGTCCCGGGCCCACTACCCCTTACTACGCGGGGCTGTGGGGGCTTATGTTACGCCACTGAGATAGCCTTCAAGCGTTTGAAAGTAGGTGACGCTGCCTTACTGTACACTGCGTTGCCTCAGACAAGAAGTTAAACAAGAGGAAACACATTTACTAGCCATGCGCATTCACTCTGAAAAGGCAGAAACAAAAAGGGCACCAATTTTTTTAACTTTGGAAAAATGCAACATATAATCACAGGATTGTAAACTGTTGAAAATGAAACAGAATTTTCCAACATTATTTGTGCTTATACAGTAGATTATTGTTTTTTTAGAAAACTCTGTCAAAAAGTAATAGAAGTATATATAACATAAAATTATAGATTGATATATCAATTTCGGGGATGGCTTTCACCTCGGGTTCTGAGTCATTTAGGCAACTCAAGCTTCGCTCTGGTGGTCCATGATGTCACTCAGAACCCCTACGTGAAAACGTCCCCGTAACTGATGGCTTGTCATCTATAATTCTATTTTTTGGAATAGGCTATACCAAGAACGTTTAGGAGGTCTTCTAGTGGTTCCAGGTATAACCTAAAAAGGCTGGTATTGAGAAAATAAACTTCAGCTGGGAAAGTTATTACAAAAGACATGGAAGATGTTGTTTTCAACTAGCCTTGAGAGACAATATGAATGCGTAGAGGTGGATAGAAGCGTATTAGATATGAATACATGCTTGCAGATGTTGATCGGACTGGATCTGTGAGGAGAAAAAGGGTCTCCTTCTAGAGGCAAAATCCCTCTTGCAGGGCTGCCTAGGGGTACATGGACCTCTCAATGTCCACCTTAGGCCTCTGTGGTGAAGGGGGAGTGGGAGAGAGGTCAATGAATCCCATCACTATGTATCAAGGACCACTACAGGTATCAGGAGATGTAGTCAGTGTCAGTAGGGGTTAAGGAGTGTGAAGGGGAGCGGTGACCATCACTAAGTTCTAGCTGCCATTGTGGGCACTGGGGTGCATGAACCTACTAGATACCTCTGTGGGCAGTGGGCAAGGGGGATGCAGTGTCAGAAAGGGTTAAAGAGTGGGTTTATGAACCCACTACTATCTACTAGAGGCCTTGTGGGTATCAGAAGATTCAGGCCAATTTTTACTAGGATTTTTTGTCGAGATTGTGTCACTTTTGTGTCGCTGACCCTACACAAAAATCTTTTTGGCATTTGCTAAGCCACACAAAGCCACTTTGTGTGGTTTAGTAAATACAAAGGGAACAGCAATGCAGCGCATAGCAAAGCCTTGTGTTAATTTGCGTTGGGTAACTGTCACACGAGTGGAGCATGGGCCTTCCTAAGCATCCACCCATGTACTGAGATGCAAACCCAGATTTACGAAGATTGGTCAACCTGGATTTGTGCCAAAACATTGTGCCTATCGGATAGAAGTGAGACAAAGGGAAATATCTTTATTTCTCCTCGTGATTTCCTCTTTCCTTGTGTGCAGCCACCCTTGCAGTATGTTGCACGGGTCCCTGCGTTGGCGCTAGGCAGCACACAATGCACCGACACAAGGATAGAGCAGGAGTGCCCCATATCTTTGTAAATATGGATCGTTTCTGCTCTCTACCTTTCACGCAACGCAGCAAGTCACCTTGATTTACTGTGTTGCATAAAATAATAATAAATGTGCCCCTTGGTGTCAGCAAGGGTTAAAGAGGGGTGCATGAACCTGTCACTGTCTACCAGAGGCTTCTACGGGTGGGGGCATTCAGAGAATCCGCGTGGGTTAAAGAAGGGGCGCATAAACCCATCACTATCTACCAGAGGTTTCTGTGTGGAGCTGCAGAGAGTCAGAAAGCGTTAACAAGCATAAATGACAATGCATTTAATCATCATACATGCACTGTCACTCATCTTAACATTCAATCACCCATTCATCCACCCACTGACTCATTCTTGCATACATCCATTTATACACACTCACACACATACAAACCAAAACACATATACAAGATCAATTAAAACAATACAAGCAGAAAAAAACAAGCTGCACCTAAATATGGCAGGTGTGTGCTTCCAAAAAACATTCAATTAAACACAGCAGCAAGTGGTCGCCTTGCACGGATTGTATGAGAGTGGCCTGCCTCAGAGGCTGTGGTCTCATGGGATGCAGTGGATTGCAGATGAAATGAACAGCAAGTCAGCAGTCTATTAGCATTGCCTGGGGAGCTGTATATCCTTTAAAAATACAAAAAAATAAAAAGATGAGGAACAATTGGAAAACTAAAGGACTCTCCCTCCAGTCCTGACACTGAAGTGCACTCATTTTCAGATCGATGTGCATTTGAAAAGAAAAATGCAGTCACTCATAGGGCAGCAGAGTTGATGCCTCTAGAGACTGACCCATTGCACCACGCGGAATGTTATCACTGATGCAAACAGAATGCCTCAGCCATTGATTTTATTGCCTTTAGAGTGACAGCATTTCTCTGATCCAATTTCTTTTCTCTCCTCTATTCATTTCCTATGTATTGTTTGTTTATTGCAAGATCATGGCAGACAAGTAAGCATGTCAAACCTCTTGAAGTGATTCTAGCAAAATTATGACTGTGCACATTTTCTATCCCCGATGGTTTGTCAGAGGTGGTAATCATGACCAAACTCCTTACCTACAAAGGTAATCTCTGAGGTTTCATGTAACAAACTACACGTCTGTAGGCTTACTACAGTGGAATATCAATACACCCTTGAATGCTTATTGGCTTTAACATGTTTTTCTTTATAAATAAAAGGGACCTAATGAATTTGTTGTACTTGTTATAAGAAGAGATTAGAATTATGTCTTCTGGCTTAATTTTTCCAAGTGAATAAATCAAGCCCATAGCCTCTATCCCTGGCTTATCTTCATAGCCAACTCAGATCTACTATTTTGAGCATGAACTTTCCTACAAGGCAACCATCGGGTACAACATAATACAATTACAAATATATGCAAAATTACAGTTGTGGAAACCACATAAAATCCCTCCCCGGGGGGATTTATAATGATTATCACATTGTTAAATCTTCTGTCGCCACCGTTTGTTCCAGTAGGTCACCGGCACCAAAAGCCTTGCCTACTATGGTAAGCTGAGATTTCATTCAACAAAATACCTGCCCACAGACTTTGAACACAGTGTTATGACAATAAACTGTTAAAAGCCTATTGCCTTTAAAACATGTTTTTCACAAAAAGTATATCAGATGAACTGACTTTCTCATAATGTTCTCATAAAGTTTCACAATAAAAAGATAAAACCTATGAAATGTGAAAGAACTTTTCTGAATGAACCAATAAGGCCTACATGGCTTTTACCAATTGCTTAACAACATAACCGAATCAGGCCTACTGAAGTTTGCCTATGGAAGCAACCACTGTGCACACAGTAGTACAATTGCAAATATGTATGAAATTACAGCTGGCAGAACAATACACGGCCTGCCTTATGAGGGCCTAACATGGAATATCACAATGAAAATCCTCTAGTCCAGGGTTCGTCACAGGGAGCGACAGACTCTAAGGGCCAGATGTATCAAGGTTTTTTGCATTCGCAAACGGTGCGAATGCCCGTTTGCGAATGCAAAAAGCCAGTTCAGAATGTATGAAAGGCATTCTGAAGGCAATTTTAAGGAATCGCAAAAATAGTGATTCCTTAAAATTGCGACCCTGTTTAGAGAGTCGCAGATTGCGACTCTCTAAATAAGAAATCGCAAATAAGGATTCCTTAGTTGCGATTTCTTAGCACATGTAAGAAGCAATTCCTAAATGCGATTTGGGCATTTAGGAATCGCTAATTACCACCAGGTTGAACTTGGTGATAACCATGTGCAAAATTTAAAAATGCATTTAAAATGCATTTTTAAAATGTACATGTAAAGCACACATGCCCTTTTGGCATGTGTGCACCTTACATGTCCCCCCAAAAACTTTTGGGGTGCAGCAGAGGGGGCCTTAGGCCCCCAGCACCCTGGGGTTTTGCATTTCCAAAATTGCGATTTCTGGTTAAGAAATCGCAATTTTGGAAATGCAAAAAATTTGCAGATATGGGCCTACAGGCCCATAGGTGCGAATGGGGACAGATTCTCTATTTGTGATTCGGTAATAGCATTTGCGATTTTTAAGAAATCGCTATTATCGAATCGCAAAAATCATACATACCTTTTTGCATTTCTGAAATAGCGATTTCTTAAAATTTTGAGAATCGCAAATCGGTTGTATGATACATCTGGCCCTAAATCCCTTGCCTACTATGATAATCTGCTAGATTTCATGTGACATGGCCTTGGTGGGTGTCAGGAGATGTTGTGTCCGTAACTGTTAAAGAGATGGTGCATGAATCGATCACTATCCGCCAAAAATGTCTTGTGGGTATCACAAGACGCAGCGTCCGCAGGGGTTAGAGAGGGGGTGCAGGAACCGATCACTATCCGCCATAAGCCTCTGTGGGTATCAGAAGACGCAGCGTCCGCAGGGGTTAGAGAGGGGCGCAGGAACCGATCACTATCCGCCGTAAGCCTCTGTGGGAAGACGCAGCGTCCGCAGGGGTTAGAGAGGGGCGCAGGAACCAATCACTATCCGCCATATGCCTCTGTGGGTATCACAAGACGCAGCGTCCGCAGGGGTTAGAGAGGGGCGCAGGAACCGATCACTATCCGCCATAAGCCTCTGTAGGTATCAGAAGATGCAGCGTCAGCGGGGTTGGGGGTGGGGTTCAAGAGGTGGTTCTTAAGCATGTCACTATATATTCTCACATTTACAGAATTATTTTTTTATTCCACACTCCATGAGAGTGCATGTGTTTTCTTGCTCTTTACTCATGAGCTCTCGCTTTTCAAATCCCTGCCCCATGTGCTCTGTGTTGCTTCCTACTTTCCTCACCCCCAGCTCCTGCAGTGTCAGCAGGAGTTAAACAGATGGTTCATAAACCTATGACACTCCCCAGAGGCCTCTGTGGGTGTGAGTAGATACGGTGTCACTAAGGGTTAGAGAGGGGGTGCACCAACCTATCACTGTCCCCCAGAGGCCTCTGTGGAGATGAGAAGATACAGTGTCAGTAAGGGTTAAAGAGGGGTGCAGGAACCTATCACTGTCCCCCAGAGGCCTCTGTGGGTGTGAGGAGATGCAGTGTCAGGGGAGGTTAAAGAGGGGGTGCATGAACCTCTGACTGTCCCCCAGGGGCCTCTCTGGGTGTGAGAAGACACAGTGTCAGAAAGGTTTAAAGAGGGGGTGCATGAACCTATCACTGTCGCCCAGAGGCCTCTGTGGGTGTGAGAGGATACAGTGTTAATAAGGGTTAAAGAGGGGTGCAGGAACCTATCACTGTCCCCCAGAGGCCTCTGTGGGCGTCAGGAGATGCAGTGTCAGTAAGGTTTAAAGAGGGGGTGCATGAACCTATCACTGTCCCCCAGAGGCCTCTGTGGGTGTGAGAAGATGCGGTGTCAGGGGAGGTTAGAGAGGGGCTGCATGAACCTATCACTGCCCCCCAGAGGCCTCTGTGGATAAGAGAGATGATATGTCAATAAGGGTTAAAGAGAGGTGCACCAACCAATCACTGCCCCCCAGAGGCCTCCGTGGGTGTGGGTAGATGCAGTGTCAGGGGAGGTTAGAGGGGGGTGCATGGACCTCTCACTGCCCCCAGAGGCCCCTGTAGGAGCGAGTAGACGCAGCAGGAGTGCCAGCAGGGTTAGGTGGGGTGGGGGCAGGGAGCTGTGGCTCCCAGAAGCCTCTACTCCCTCCCTCCGCCCATCTGTCACAGGGAACAATGGTGCTGGCAGGAGCACTGAGGAGGGCACTGACCAGCAGCCGTCTGTGCCAGCCTCTGACACCCAGGCGGAGCCCAGGGGCTCAGCAGCTCTTTGACTGCTGTGATGTGATGGGGAGGCCGGCGCACTGCAGTCTGTCCAGGGCCCTGTGTGAAGCTTGGTGAAAGCATGCCCATCACTGGCCCTGCACGCACACAAGCAGGACTCCATGTGGGACAGGACCAGGTGCTTACCCACGTCACTTCCTCCCAGCAGCCCTGACTCCAGAGCAGGGCAGGGTGTACCTTTCATCCTGCCACAGAGGGGGGGCCTTCAGGACTCCTGCACCGTAGGGCGACAGTTCCCACCTGCAGTGTCCATCTCTCCCATCACATGCTTTGCTTTGTCCCCCGAACATCCCCTTGAAGCCTCTTGAACGCTAACTCCAGCGCTCCCAGTGACCCTAAGTGCTTCTGTGAGGGGGCACGGGGGGTATGAAAACGCCCACATCCTTTGCCCTTGAGGAGGGCACCCACCTCCTTGACTTTGTACTGCTGAGTCTTCGCTGGGGACAGGGACAGTTTTGGAGAGATGCTGGTTACACCCCTGTTAAAAGTCCAGAGACTCCAGTAGTGGGATTCCTTTTTCTTTCACAAAGAATGATCATTAACTTTCCTTTCCTCAGAGTTAGCTGACCACAAACACCCCATCGATTGTCAGAGGGCTTTCGAAAATGGGTAAAAACGTCTGCCCACAGAAAAGCAGTAATTTCACCCCTCCCCCTACTCCTTCTCCAGAGACCATGTGGCCGGTACGTGTGCCCAACAGCAGCCTGGCCCCACCTCAGGCTGTCTGGGAAGTGTCATGGACTATACAAATGGGCAAGTAGCGGGGAATATGTGCATTAATCCATCCTGTGCATGACCTGTAGGATTGTTGCACCAGTGTCACTAGACCTCGGATGTGTCTCACCTGCAGGATTGTTGCCCCAGTGCTGCTAGACCTCGGATGTGTCTGTCCTGCAGGATTGTTGCCCCAGTGCTGCTAGACCCCTGATGTCTCTATCCTGCAGGATTGTTGCTCCAGTGCTGCTAGACCGCGGATATGTCTGACCTGCAGGATTGTTGCCCCAGTGCTGCTAGACCGCGGATGTGTCTGACCTGCAGGATTGTTGCTCCAGTGCTGCTAGACCGCGGATGTGTCTGACCTGCAGGATTGTTGCTCCAGTGCTGCTAGACCGTGGATGTTTCTGACCTGCAGGATTGTTGCACCAGTGTCACTAGACCTCTGATGTGTCTGACCAGTAGGATTGTTGCTCCAGTGCTGCTAGACCGCTGATGTCTCTGTCCTGCAGGATTATGTCACCAGTGTCACTAGACTTCTGATGCATCTGTCGTGCAGGATTGTTGCCCCAGTGCTGCTAGACCTCGGTTGTGTCTCTCCTGCAGGATTGTTGCAGCAGTGCTGCTAGACCTCTGATGTGTCGGTCCTGCAGGATTGTTGCACCAGTGTCGCTAGACTTCTGATGCATCTGTTGTGCAGGATTGTTGCCCCAGTGCTGCTAGACCCCTGATGTCTCTGTCCTGCAGGATTGTTTCCCCAGTGCTGCTAGACCTCGGATGTGTCTCTCCTGCAGGATTGTTGCAGCAGTGCTGCTAGACCTCTGATGTGTCGGTCCTGCAGGATTGTTGCACCAGTGTCGCTAGACTTCTGATGCATCTGTTGTGCAGGATTGTTGCCCCAGTGCTGCTAGACCCCTGATGTCTCTGTCCTGCAGGATTGTTGCCCCAGTGCTGCTAGACCTCGGTTGTGTCTCTCCTGCAGGATTGTTGCAGCAGTGCTGCTAGACCTCTGATGTGTCTGTCCTGCAGGATTGTTGCACCAGTGTCGCTAGACTTCTGATGCATCTGTCGTGCAGGATTGTTGCCCCAGTGCTGCTAGACCTCGGATGTGTCTGTCATGCAGGATTGTTGCACAGTGTTGCTAGACTTCTGATGCATCTGCTGTGCAGAATTGTTGCACCATTGTCGCTAAACTTCTAATGGGCATGTCTTGCAGGATTGTTGGCCCAGTGCTGCTAGACCTCTGATGTGTCTGTCCTGCAGGGTTTTTGCTCCAGTGCTGCTAGGCTTCTGATGCATCTGTCATGCAGAATTGTTGCACAGTGCTGCTAGACTTCTAATTTGCATGTCCTGTAGGATTGTTGCACCAGCGACACTAGAGCCCTGATGTGTCTGCCTGGCAGGATTGTTGACCCAATATTGCTTGATCTCTAATGCGTCTGCCTGGCAGGGTTGATGAGCAAGTGTTGCTTGAGCCCTGATGGGCCTGTCTGGTAGGAGCTGTTGACACAGTGCCGCTAGAGCTCTGATGCGTCTGTACTGTAGGACTGTGAAATCAGTGCCACTAGAACTCTAATGCATCTCTCCTGCACAATTGTTAAATGAGTGTCTCTAGATCGCTCTTGCATCTGTCCTGCAGGATTGTAGAATGTGTGTCACAAGAGCTTTAATGCATCTGTCTTGCAGGATTGTTGAATGAGTGCCACTTGAGTTCTGATGTGTTTTTTCTTACAGGATTGATGAGCTAGTGTTGTTTGAGTTTTGATGCGTCTGTGCAGCAGGATTGTTGACCCAGTGCCACTAGACCTCTCATGCGTCTGTCCTGCAGGATTGTAGCACTAGTGCCGCTAGACCCCTCATGCATCTGTCCAGCAGGATTGTTGAATGAGTGGTGCTAGACCCCTCATGTGTCTGTCCAGCAGGATTGTTTAATGAGTGCCGCTAGACCTCTCATGCGTCTGTCCTGCAGGATTGCTCAATGAGTGCCGCTAGACCTCTCATGTGTCTGACCTGCAGGATTGTTGCACCAGTGCTGCTAGACCTCTGATGCATCTGTAATGCAGGATTGTTGAATCAGTGCAGCTAGACCTCTGATGCATATGTCCAGCAGGATTGTGGCACCAGTGCTGCTAGAGCTCTGCTGCGTCTTCCCAGTAGGATTGTTGACCCAGTGCTGCTTGAGCTCTGATGCTTATGTCCAGCAGGATTGTTGACCCAGTGCTGCTAGAGCTCTGCTGTGTCTGCCTAGTAGGATTGTTGACCCAGTGCTGCTTGAGCTCTGATGCTTATGTCCAGCAGGATTGTTGACCCGGTGCTGCTTGAGCTCTGATGCTTATGTCCAGCAGGATTGTTGACAGTGGCAGGCGCTGTAAATCTAAAGTGTGTGTGTGTGTGTGGGAGGGGGTGGTGGGGATTTTGGGAAATAATTTAATAAAAATGTACCTGTCCTGCCTCTGACTCTACCGGCTGCCTCGCTCCTTTTCTCTCCTGCTCCTGATGGTGTCCCAGCAGTCCCTGAAACACCCAGCACAGGTTCCCTAAGCAATCCTGGTGCTGCTGTCATGCGATACCTAGCATGAGAGCAGAGCCAGGATTGGTCTGATTGGCTTGGTCTGCCACTCAGACAGTGCATGGGAGTCTGTGCTGTTACTCCAACCCGGCTGTGCAACACAGCTGGGTTGGAGAAACCTAAGTGTGCATGTCTGTTTGGCCAACCTAAGAAGGCCGGCCAAATTGACGTGCACTTTTAAGTGCACTCCAGTGACTCCACTCCTCCCACTCCCATGGCATGGCCCTGCCCCTCCCTGCACACGCTGGCTCAGCCAGTAGCTGAAAAATAGAACAATAATAAAATATAATTTTATTTTTCAGCTGCTGGCTCTGGGCCAGTGAGACAATGCTCCCTCCGCCATTGTAGTGGAGCCACCACTGATTATTGATCCAGTGCTGCTAGAGTTGTGATGCATCTGTCCAAGAGGATTGTTGCATCAGTGCCGCTAGAGCTCTGATGCGTCTATCTGGCAGGATTGTTGCACCAGTGCCGCTAGAGCTCTGATGCGTCTGTCTGGCAGGTTTGTTGGCCCAGTGCCACTAGAGCTCTGATGCGTCTCTCCTGCAGGATTGTTGACCCAGTGCAGCTTGAGCTCTGATGCATCTGTCTGGCAGAATTGATGAGCTGGTGTTGCTTGCGCTCTGATGTGTCTGTCTGGCAGGATTGTTGACCAAATGTTGCTTGAGTTCTGATGGGTCTGTCCAGCAGGATTGTTGCCCCATTGCTTCTAGAGCTCTGATGCCTCTGTCTGGCAGGATATTTGACCTAGTGTTGCTTGAGCTCTGATGTGTCTGTCTGGGAGGAATGTTGACCCAGTGCCACTAGAGCTCTGATGCGTCTGTCTGGCAGAAATGTTGACCCAGTGCCGCTAGAGCTCTGATGCGTCTGTCTGGCAGGTTTGTTGGCCCAGTGCTGCTTGAGCTCTGATGCGTCTGTCTGGCAAGATTGTTGCACCAGTTGCGCTAGAGCTCTGATGCGTCTGTCTGGCAGGTTTGTTGGCTCAGTGCAGCTGGAGCTCTGATGCGTCTGACTGGCAGGATTGTTGACCCAGTGCTGCAAGAGCTCTGATGCGTCTGTCTGGCAAGATTGTTGGTCCAGTGCAGCTAGAGCTCTTATGCGTCTGTCTGGCAGGATTGTTGACCCAGTGCCACTAGAGCTCTGATGCGTCTGTCTGGCAGGATTGTTGCACCAGTGCCGCTAGAGGTCTGATGCGTCTGTCTGGCAGGTTTGTTGACCCAGTGATGCTAGAGCTCTGATGCGTCTGCTCTGCAGGATTGTTGAGCTAGCATCCAAAGAGCTCCTGTACATAAAACCTGTATGATTACACACTTTGCTCCACTTAGATGTCTGTTGTCTTGTAACCAAGGAGCAGGGATTTTCGCGTGTTTCTCTTCTTCCCTCTGGCTCTGCAGTTCTTATTGTACCTCTGGAGTGAGCCTGTCCTCAGCCCTGTATCGAGTTCCTCCTTCTCGTTCAGCAGTTCTTGGATCCTCATGAACCAACAGAGCCTTGTTAAACATTAGAGACAGTGTTAGGGAGCACTTGCCGGCTTTCACACTTTGCACAATTTAATAATATCAAAATGCCGCATGTGTGCGGACCTTCCTGCAAGACCCATGTGCGACCACAAAATCAGGACTCGAGCAATCCCTAGAAGCAATATCTTCATTTAGAGGAGGCGGGCTTTATGCAAATGAGGCCTTCCCGTCGTGCTTGTGCAAACTCTCGTTACGGGAGCCCGTTCAAGCCATAGCATTCCCTGGGAGAAGTGCAGAATGTCTGGCATGGACACATGCATGTAGGAGGGAGCAGTGGGTCTGACCCCTCCCACAGGATGGCCAGTGGGGCTCCCATTCACAGATCTCTCTCAGTGAGAGTGGGCAATGCCAGTACATACATGGCAACAGGCCCCACTCAGGTGGGAAATTCTACATTTGTTTATGCCAGAAATGCCTTTATTTTAGCTGTCTCCCTCCTAAAGCTGCCTCTTCTTCAATGTATGTCAGGGGGGAAGACACACCCTCGAATTTTCACAAAATCTCACACTTTACACTTTTTAAAAGTTGACAGTGGGATTTGCCCAAATCTTTGTTGAGAGCTCTGAGGGAGTCGGGTTCGGTCAGAATAGTGTCAGATTGCACCCTTTCTGGTGGGGGGGCTTCTTAGGTCCTCTTTATGGGTCTGGACGTATGTGGAGTACTCTACAGATTACATTATTTAATAACTTCCGAAGTTTCTCAGAATGTTGTTGTAAATTCCCTTTGGGTTTTAGCGTAGTGGTACTTTAGCACCACTAGGGAGCACTGTTGCATTTGTATTGCAAGAGTGACACCTGGGGGCAGAAAGTTACAAGACCCTTCTAGGTGAGGCTTACTTGCAGAGAAATCTTCCACTTCCCTGCTCTGTCCCACGGTGCATGTCATCGTAAGCAGCGCACACTGATACTCTTCCATGAAAATCATTGCTTAACATGTTCCTCGGCCCCAGTGGGAGTCAGAGATTTTCACTTTGTCACGCAGACAGGCCCCTCTGGACTTATTGGGGGATTTTCGAGTGATTCCCGCACCACCTCAGAACCTCCCCTTCCCTCATGGACTGCAGAGGGCTCTTAAGACATGGCTCTTCCAGACGAAACAGTCATGATTTCCTTCTCCCGCCTCAGGCCTGCCCTACATGTCTTCACGCATGATTAGCCACGCTCTACAAATCCACATAACAAAACATACATGCAGTTTTATATTGAGCTCTTATCTCATTGGAGAGCCAGTGAAGAGCTACACGGGCAGACGAGATGTGATCAAATTGCTTGTACCCAGATGGGGGGGCCAGATTAACTTGATCAAGACGAATTAGAAAAGAGTTTCCATAATCCAACCCGGAGAGAACAAGCACCTACAATAAAACCTGTAAATCTTCATCAGAGATGAATTGTTTGATGCCTCAAGAAGTCTGAGTTGGCATCTTGCATTCTTGGTCATGGAAAAGATGTGCATTGTAGGTTAAGCCTGCTGTTGAAGGTGAATCCCAGGCATTTGGCATCCTTTGCCATTTATGGTTTTAAATCTAACGGAAAGCAGGACTCAATTAATTCTTGGACTGGAGGGCTAAATTGTGTTTTTTTAAAGAATATTTGAAATTCTGTTGTTATGGGGTGAGAGGCGGGGAGGGAGGGAGAGCGACAGAGAGAGAGAGAGAGAGATAGAAAAAGAGAGAGAGAGTTTACTCTCTCAATACTTGTTTTACACTGACTTCATTTTGCTGCCCTCTTGTGGCAGGAAATAAAGCAGCCGCACAGGAAAGGGGGTTCGAGAGTATACATTCTCGCTCACACCCAAGTGATGTCTATAAGCAGGGCTGATAGATGGGGGTGGCAGAGGTAGTATTACCCCGAGGCTCTGTACTTTACAGGGCCCCGTGCTTTGATAACAGAATGTATTTAAACATATTTAATTTAAAGTGCTCCTGCCATCTCCAGTTATAGAGGGAGCATTTACATAGCTATACCACTAGATGGGGCCAGTCACCATGTTTTCTCTTTCCCTACAATATATTTGTCAATAGAGTAAGAAGTTTCCAAAGGCCACATAGGGCCCCACATCTAGTTTTTGCCCTAGGCCTCACAAAGACTTCTGACAAGCCAATCTGTAAGGCCGCTAGTGCGACACAGAAGCTTCTGGACTGCCAGGATGTGAGCAATGTACCAAAATGACCCTTTCTTAAAGGATTACAGTCGTTTGACAGCGTTCTCATTCCCGCCCATCAGTGCCACATATAGAACCGGGGGGACTGTGGCCTTCGGATGCCGGAGGGAGAATGCAACAGCTATGTAGGTGCTCTGTAAAAAATAAGTACCAGGGCCCTCGTCAGGAGGCCATTGCAGCTTGTACCTCCCATTGCCCTGCTGATGCTGCCACTTAACCAACTATTAACCATCACCGTCCTATAAGTTGGTCAATTAAGGCTCTTCCAGCCCCCCGAAGGTAAAAGAAGGGTTTGGGAGGCAGGAAATAGTAGTTTTAATGCATAGTGTATATTTAGCAATTGTTGTTCTGTTCATCTTTAAATTACACAAAACAGCGCCATCATGTGGCAAACCATCATAGGAACCTGTGTTGACAATTAAGTGCTGATGACCAGCACTAGAAACTACCGACTCAAATTAAGCACTGCTTCAGTGGGAAGAGTTTGGTTTCCAGCCAAAGCCCCAGCATGGCCCGGCATCTCCCGTCCAAGGGGGTGTAGCGAACGAGAGCGGATGTGAGAGTGCGCTATCCATGCACTACAGGACCATCGCCCCCTAGAAATGGCTGAGATCACCGCCTGTTAGATGCCTGTTATTTGTCGTATCTGCACACATGCCTGCTGTGCCGCACAGCGACACCTGTGAGTGGAACAGGGCTGCATGCGCAGTATTCTAATTAATAGACTCCTGGCGCTCACTGTATCTTCTATTGATCCCTGTGCTGCCCTGGACTGCCGAGTCCACAGTTTTACATCAACGCGTGCACTGCTTTTTCAGTAACAAATTATACCAGTGCTCCATTTTGTATGAAGGAGGTTTCTCCCAATCTTTTTTATGAGATATATTAAGAATCTTATTTGCACCCTCATCACCTGTCAGTGATCTCCTTGTTACTCTCTACTTTATACTTAGTTAGTTGACTGTCCAGGATGTATAAATTACTGAGGACCAAGATAACATGTTCCAAGAGTGACTGGTTGGAGCCATGCCTTCCTCCCAGAGAGGACCTGTCTGTGGCGGCCACTGGTTGGAGGCTGAAGCCATCTGTGAATCCATCCGTCCCGCAGTCCCGTCACCAGCCTTGGTTCTCCGGGCATGCACAGTGGGGTAACCAGAGTGTCATGAGCTGTTGTGCAAAGAAGAAAAGGGACCCCTGGTAGATGTTTGAACTGTGAATTACAGCAATAATCAGGGTTCAGGGGCCCCTCTGGACCCGGTGCCACTGCACCTGCTTTAGAAGTCGAATCTACGCCGCCGGCAGGCACACTCTTGACTTGGAGCCTAACATTGTTTGAGCCTCAGGGATGGGGAGCACAGTACTGGGAACCATAAAATGTAATAAAAATGACACAACTGTCAACATGAAGCAATTACAAGTGAAGAGTACAGTCCTGTATGGAGTCCAGTTCTGAGGGTGTTCAAGGGAAGCTTTTGGGGAAGAGCCTTGCGGAGGGGTGACGTATGTATTTTAGATATTATAATGTCAGAATACAGAAATCTCAGGGTAACAATACTGGGAGAAAATGGGAGATAAAAATGAAAGGGGACAGGTCAGTAATTTAGAGGTCAGGGTTAGCTTTGTGGTAGATCATAACAAAAGAAAATAATTTAGGGTAAAGAAAAATGGGAAACGGGGAAAAACAATTATGGCCCTGTAAATAAAGAGAACATATAAAAAATGAATTCTAACATGTTTTCAAATAAAGGTTAAGGGGCACAGGGGTCTCCCCGTAAATAGAAAACACAAAATTTACATTGGATTTCCTGAAATTAAGAATCCACCGTTAATTGAAAATAATACAAAAAATAGGAGATTACTCGCTTTGGGATTAATTGCTTTGAAATAATGTAAAAGTGAGGCAGACAAGTGACAAGTAAAGTAATTTTTGTAGGAAAGTCTTTAAGCATAGGGTTAGCACAGTGCCATCCACGCAACAGTGAAAAATGACAAAAGCCTTTTACCAATCCAGGAGCAGTATTAGAGCTTTTGATTAGCAAAATACCACCAAAGGCAACCTAGAATTAATAGAAGCAACCCCTTACATATTTGTTTCACTCTTAGAGAGGTGTAGCTGTGTTCAGACACAAGGGAGCACCCAGTATAAGTCAAAATAATACTAATTCAGACTTAGAATGCTGCATAAAGTATGGAAAAAAGAAGCAGGGAATGCTGGGTAGTTCCCAAGTTTAGGTGGTGCGCAGCTCCTTAGTATGGAGCACCTTCTTACAACACTGGTGACACTCCGAGTCTGCTCACTTCAAATGTCTGTTACTGTGGAATATCTTTAACCATAGAATAAGCTAGGGCCATCCATGCCGAGCTCAGAAATGACAACAGCCTTTTACCACTCAAAGCACGGTATTACAGCTTTGGACTGGTGATATACCATATATTTCAATATATGTATATCCCATCGTATAAATGAAACATATCTGGCATAAACATATGTTGTACATTTATATATATATATGTATATATATATATATATATGTGTGTGTGTGTGTGTATGTGTATATATATATATATATATATATATATATATATATATGTGTATATATATATATATATATATATATATATATATATATCAAACCAAAACCCTTTCAGGGATAGAGCGACGCATAAATTATGCAAAAAACAAAGGAGAACTCTGGGAAGTTCCCAATTTTAGGTGGAGAGCTGCTCTAGTAAGGAGCACCCTGCAACACCAGCGACACTCTAGATTTGCTCACCTCAAATATCTGCTTATCTAGCAAAGTCTTTAAGCATAGGATTAGCACAGTGCTATCCTCGCCGAGCTAGATAATGACAAAGTCTTTTGCCATTTGTACAGCAAAATCTTTAAGCATAGGATTGACATAGTGTCATCCTTGCCGGTCAAATACCATCCAAGCCAACCTGGAATGAGTAAAGCAACCCCTGACACGTGTTTCGCTCTCATTAGAGCTCTTCAGAGGAGTATAGCTTTGTCCTGACACAAGGGAGCACCCAGTATAAGTCAAACCAAAACCCTTTCAGGGATAGAGCGACGCATAAATTATGCAAAAAACAAAGGAGAACTCTGGGAAGTTCCCAATTTTAGGTGGAGAGCTGCTCTAGTAAGGAGCACCCTGCAACACCAGCGACACTCTAGATTTGCTCACCTCAAATATCTGCTTATCTAGCAAAGTCTTTAAGCATAGGATTAGCACAGTGCTATCCTCGCCGAGCTAGATAATGACAAAGTCTTTTGCCATTTGTACAGCAAAATCTTTAAGCATAGGATTGACATAGTGTCCCTTGCCGGTCAAATACCATCCAAGCCAACCTGGAATGAGTAAAGCAACCCCTGACACGTGTTTCGCTCTCATTAGAGCTCTTCAGAGGAGTATAGCTTTGTCCAGACACAAGGGAGCACCCAGTATAAGTCAAACCAAAACCCTTTCAGGGATAGAGCGACGCATAAATTATGCAAAAAACAAAGGAGAACTCTGGGAAGTTCCCAATTTTAGGTGGAGAGCTGCTCTAGTAAGGAGCACCCTGCAACACCAGCGACACTCTAGATTTGCTCACCTCAAATATCTGCTTATCTAGCAAAGTCTTTAAGCATAGGATTAGCACAGTGCTATCCTCGCCGAGCTAGATAATGACAAAGTCTTTTGCCATTTGTACAGCAAAATCTTTAAGCATAGGATTGACACAGTGTCATCCTTGCCGAGCTGTAAAATGACAAAAGCCATTTACCACTCCAGGCACAGTATTACAGCTTTGGACTGGTCAAATACCATCCAAGCCAACCTGGAATGAGTAAAGCAACCCCTGACACGTGTTTCGCTCTCATTAGAGCTCTTCAGAAGAGTATAGCTTTGTCCAGACACAAGGGAGCACCCAGTATAAGTCAAACCAAAACCCTTTCAGGGATAGAGCGACGCATAAATTATGCAAAAAACAAAGGAGAACTCTGGGAAGTTCCCAATTTTAGGTGGAGAGCTGCTCTAGTAAGGAGCACCCTGCAACACCAGCGACAAAGCTATACTCCTCTGAAGGGCTCTAATGAGAGCGAAACACGTGTCAGGGGTTGCTTTACTCATTCCAGGTTGGCTTGGATGGTATTTGACCGGCAAGGGACACTATGTCAATCCTATGCTTAAAGATTTTGCTGTACAAATGGCAAAAGACTTTGTCATTATCTAGCTCGGCGAGGATAGCACTGTGCTAATCCTATGCTTAAAGACTTTGCTAGATAAGCAGATATTTGAGGTGAGCAAATCTAGAGTGTCGCTGGTGTTGCAGGGTGCTCCTTACTAGAGCAGCTCTCCACCTAAAATTGGGAACTTCCCAGAGTTCTCCTTTGTTTTTTGCATATATATATATATATATATATATATATATATATATATATATATATATATATATATATATATTGCTCACCAAAAATGAATCATCGCACATATATATATGTATGTATATATATATATATATATATATATATATATATATATATTGCTCACCAAAAATGAATCATCGCACGATCAAGACCTGTTTAGGTTGAAATGCGAAGTGCGATGATTCGTTTTTGCTGTGCAATTATAGGAGTTGTGGTCGCCAACTCCGTCATCAGCACCGGCAGTAAGAACGCGCGATTGTCATGTGGCCATTTGGTGAATTATATATATATATATATATATATATATATATACTAAAAACAACTGAGTCAATAACTGAGTTACGACTCTAGCTCAAATTCCCCAGTTATGGTTCCCAACACACACTCAGTTGCTGTTGTTCTCTTGATAACTCTATGATTTGTTTCTGTAACGTTGGCAAACTAGTGTTGCCTCAGGTATGACACAGATGGTAGCCCTGTGGATATCTCAGGTTTACCTAAGTTCTCTCATCCTCAGGCTGTAGAAGGCCTCCTCAAGGAGCTGCTTTGCCACAGTGTGGGCCGCCATGTTTGAACCCACTGTGACCTGTCCCTCCCGCTTACCTTTCCGCAGGCGGCCCTCGTTGGAGGAACCACCATGATCATTGGCCAAGTTCTTCCCGACAAGGACATCTCACTCCTGGACGCCTACGAGAAGTGTAGGAGCTTGGCCGATCCCAAGGTCTGCTGCGACTACGCCCTGCACATGGGGGTGACCAGCTGGGGACGCAAGGTAAGGATGAGTGTACTAGCAGCCGGCCTGCACCACTCAATGTCAACTGTACACATTTGCCTTTATCTCAAGGGAAATAGCCCTTGGCCAGTCGGCTCTGTTAAAGGCTCTCTGC
This sequence comes from Pleurodeles waltl, assembly GCF_031143425.1. Taxonomy (NCBI): domain Eukaryota; kingdom Metazoa; phylum Chordata; class Amphibia; order Caudata; family Salamandridae; genus Pleurodeles; species Pleurodeles waltl. Next base: position 80,841,999 of record NC_090444.1, on the reverse strand, counting down.
GTCTCTCACTGTCCTCGCCACCTTGTTGATTCCCACTAATGCTTACCTTCTCCCTATGACCCCTCCCCTCTCCTCTGTCTTTTTATTCTGCATCTGTTTGTGTGATCTCACACATTGCTTCTGTCTTGCTTTTTTCCTCTTTTCATCCAACAGGTCATTTAGCTGTGGGAGCACAGAGACAGCCAGGTCTATTCCAATCTTAGACAAGGTGGTGTGGCTACCTTCCAATAAATCACCTTGCTTCCCATCTGAGAGTGTGCCCCACTGAATCAAGATACACTTGAGCTCCTTTTGAGTCATTTCACACTTTGAATGTTGGTGCCTGTAGTTTCTGTCCTCCTCCATTCATGTCTTTAATCATGACAATCCCTGACACATACATTGTGCTGTTTTCGCATTGCATCTTGGGTAAATCAACAATACAAGTTGTGGGTGATATTTTCAGAGTCGGGGACAGAGAAGACTTCATTGGATCTCCTTGACCTGTCAACATTGTTTGACATGTTTGACTAAAAATCCTTCCTTGTCAGTCTAGATTTATACAAAGCCTCTTACCTCCTTCCTTTCAGGTAGAACAGGTTTGTACAGATGGAGCCTTGAAGGTCACCCGCACTAAGTGCTCTGCAGCCCTGCTCAAGGCTCCATCCTCCCCCAAGAATCATTTCAAGGTTACTGAGAAACTTAGAGATTCACACTGTCTTACAAGCCAGCATTGCACCTATGGTCTGTTTGGCCAAATTCACACCCAGGACACCTGCAGCGATTTAAAACCCGAAAGGACACAAAGAAAGGACAAAAAAGCAAGGGTGCCCTCACTCTGCACCTAGGTTCTACAGCAAACATCTCCCTCCCCTAGGAGGGTTGTAAGGATGTGTGGCACTCCACGGAAAATAGAATAGTGCTCCTGGAGCGCTCCCCATCAACAGCATTTTTTCTGTCTTTCCCTCTTCTTTGATATCGCCAACCTATGGCGCTCTGTGAAGGGAAGAGTGCAATAAATCTTCCCTCACGTATTTTTTAAACTTTCACTGGGCCACCTGGTGTCACTTTTAATTAGGTTGACCAGGGGTCCTGGATTTTCCGGGACAGTCCAGGTTTTTGAACAGCTGTCCTGGCAGATTTCAGCAAATTTGGTTCATGTCCTGGTTTTCAGAGAGTGTCGACTGAAAACAGTGGGTGACGTGTTTATGTGTTCCAAGGCAAGATGAGTTAGCAGCTGTCATCAGAAAGCAATTTAAATAACAGGTTTAACACTGGAATGAATTAAAAATTGCATTTTATTGTTCCTGGCACTGCTTTTGCCACCTCTGAGGCCAGGGGCCACAAATACAGTGCCAGGAGTTGCAAGGGGCAAGCCACGGGTCGCATCTGCGACCCCTGGGGATCCTTAAACAACGTCCATGCAGTTAGGGACAACATATACTGTCTAAGCCCCTGTCACTCCCTCATTTCTGAATTTGCTCTAAGGCTACTGCCATAACTATCCTCTCGCCCTCCCTGTTTCCTACTGGGAATCCCACAAAGGTGCCCTTTAAATCAGTTGTTCAGCCTCCTGAACTGCAAAAGTATCAGCCCCTGTGGTCTGGGACTGCTTTCCCTCCTGTGTACTGATTTTCCCACCACTGATCCAGTGCTTAATTTGTCAATAAAAACGCGCCTGTGCCCAAAGCCCTCCTCTTAAGCATGCGGCTGCTGCAATTAAATGTGCGAACACGGAATACTGAGGCGGCGTAATCCTGAAGCCATCTCGGGCCTCTTCAATCCATTTAAAGCTACTCCCTGCCCCTTCAGCTCACTCTTGCAGCTTTCTGCTTTCTCCCTTTGTGACGCTTTTTCATTTTTCCCTTCCTCCGTCTTTCCCACGTGTGTCTTTTGCTCGCAGCAAATTCTTGAGGCAGAGGAATAAGCCCTGGCACTTAAAAATAAGTGCTGGTGGTCCGCACCGGAAACAACAAGCACAAATTAAGCACTGCACTGACCCAATAAATCCTTTCTCCCCCCATGGATCTCTGCGACTGCACCAAGGGAGGGATGGATCACTTTGAGGACCACAGGGTGATGCGACTCTCAAGCGCAGGAGAGTGCAGACGATGCTGGGACTGAGCTCCCCTAGATGCTGGACTCTCCGAGGAAGAGGAGGATGTGGCCCTCTGCATGGAAGGCCTGCTTTTGACCTCCTGGACAAGGCTGGAGACACGGCTGCCAGAGATCTGCAAACAGCGCCTGCCTGGAGAGGAAAGCCCAAGACTAGACAGTTGTCTGTGCAGCTACCGGTGCGGCACAGGAACAGGAAGCTAAGCTTCACACTATCTCCTCTGGGGAAGAATAACCAGGGGACCAATCCCCCCTTACCACAGAGCCTCCTGGGTGCTGCCTCTAGTGTAGGTGCAGGTGTGCTGCCTTGCAGGACAATTCATTTCCTATCTCTTAACAGAGCCAGTGCCCGGGATATTGTGGTAAAAAGTTGCTAGGGTCACCACTGCTGGGTCTTTGTCAGCCCCGGTAGCCAGGTATCCATTCGCTGCAGGCTGACCCCTAAAATGTTAGTAGGAACTAGCCCACTTTGAGATACAACCACCTAAACATTGTGGAGACTGAAAGAGGTCTCTTGTGTCCCACTTAGTAGCTGGACTAAAACCCAGATGTCTCTGGAAAATCATACCAAACTGTGCCAGCTTCATTTTTATTGGATGGTGGTGTTTGCATGCTCACAGCCATTGGACAGTGCAACACTCACCCCTGTTTCTGGGACACCCACCATGGATTTGGCTGACAACGCAACATTTTCTCCATGGAATCCCGCCCTCTAGAGAACCTGATCATCCTAGTATACCTGTGACCAAGGGGTAGTGACACTGTGATACCTGTGCTTTGGAACAAACAGGGACCAAGCAAAGGGGTGTGAGTTCAGTAAACCTTACCCCAGCCCCTGCAACCAGAAACTGTAGAGAGAACACTGACTGCAATCAGTCCCTCCCGTGGTTAAAACGTAAAGTTAACCCATGCGTGGTGCGCAGATGTGCAAGTGATGAAATATTGTGTGGGGTTATGTCTTTGCCCCATTTACTGCAGACTATTTGCTTGTGTTGCATTATATCTGAGTTTCTTAGGCAACTGCTTCTAAGAGAAGACATGATTGGTCAACCTCGCTACCCTGAGACAGTCAGAACCAACATAGACGCCTATGCAACTCCGAGCAGTGCAGAAATAGCCAAGATCCTGGACCACCAGCGATAAACAACAGCTGTTCTGTACACAGCTGCCCAGGACCTGCTGACTGCTGCTTCACCTGCACGAAAGATCTGGCAGCTCTCCTATAGGGGTCAGTGTTTGATTGTGTGATGGTCTCTTCCCCAGCATGCCACACGCCTACCGTGTCCACAAGGCACATATCTAGCAGCTCGCTGCTGATTTATTGGAAGTACTTGCCATGACTGGGAGGCAGGCACAGTGCCTAAGCAACATTACTTGCATCTGCTCCTTTGTTTATTGATTCTTGGATTGTAGTGCATACCAGATAGTTCTTCACACATGAGCTTTGTTAGACCTGTCAGCCTTAGGGTTCTCTTTCCCCAAACCTTTTGCCTTACCCCTCCATTTCTGCAAATCCCATTCTTGTTCTCTTAGGACTCTGTGCACCTTGCCACTGTTAACAGTGCTAAAGTGTTTGTGCTCTTTCCCTAAAACATGGTAACATTGGCTTACACCCAATTAGCACATTTAATTTGCTTATAAGTCCCAAGTAAAGTGGTACTACATGTACCCAGGTCCTATAAATAAAATGCTAATAGTGGGCCCTCAAAAAGAACAGATGATGGATGGAATGCTGAACAATGCAAACATTCACTCCCAGTCACAAATATCTGGGTTTAATCCATTGTTTTTTTGCTCACCACCCCACCCCAGTTTGGACCCAGCTATATGCAAATCAGTCTTGACCCTGTTGCCCATGGGAATAGTCCAGCCCGAACTGCCAAGCCAGGTCCTCCCTGGACTGGAAACAAGCATCCTGGGACAGGTTTCAGGATATCACCCCTCATCAGCCACGCTAGCTTGAATCCTGTGGCGCAGTGAGCACGGGACCCACATCTGGGCATACCCTTCCCACTTAGGGTGACAAAAGGAAAAAGAACAGATGTTGGACAGAATGCTAAACAATGCAACATTTGCCCTCAGTCACAAAGATTTGGGTTTAATCCATCATTGTTTTGCCTAAAAGTCCCTAGTAAAGTGGTACTACATGTACCCAGGACCTACAAAAGAAATGATAGTGGGCCTGCAGCACTAATTGTGCCACCCATTTAAGTAGTCTGTCAAACATCTCTTAAGCCTGCCATTGCAGCCTGTGTGCAGTTTTAAACTGCCATTTCAACTTGGCAAAATAAACCTTTTGCCAGACTTCATCCTTTTTTAATACACATAAGAACCCCTAGGGTAGGACATACACAGCCCAGAGGGCAGGGTGCAGTATATTTAAAAAGTTGGACATGTACTTTTAACTTTTACATGTCCTGGTAGTGAAAAGCTCTTAAATTCGTTTTTCACTACTGCAACACCTATCTCTCCCATTGGATAACATTGGATTACCTTATTTCATTTAATAAGTGATAACTTTCAATTGAGCGCAAATAGGAATGTTGAGTTTGGTGTCTAAAGAATTGTAATTTAAAACCCTCTTTAATAGTAAAGTCGGATATTTAGTCACAATTCCAAAAATGCTGCTTTAAGGAAGTTGCCATTTTCTTGTTTCAACCATTTGGTGTCTGCTGTCTGTATTCTGGGTCACATGACTAGGTATAGCTGGCAATTGGTCTTTGTGCATTGCTAACTGACAGTGAGATAAAGGTGTTGGCAGGATGGCCTTCTCTGACTTGATGAGGGTGAGGAGTTGTCACCTACCACACTTGCACATCACAAAGAATCTGCCTTAGCACACTTGCAAATTATTTCACACCAGTCTATTGTGCACCCAGAAAAGCTTAGGCTAGGGGAGTATAGCAGGAAATTCCAAACACCTCTGGGTAGTGGAAACCTCCAGAACCTTCTCCTAATTTAAAGATGACACCAGCTATAATTATTGGACCCTCAGACCCAACTTGTCAGAACATCTCTTGGCCTGTGGAAGACTCAGAAGGACTGCTGTGCTGCTCTGCTGCATGAAGGACTGCTACGCTGCTGACCTGCAGTCCTGCTGCCTGAGTGAAAAGGACTGGGTCTGCTTCTTAAACCCTAGACCACCAGATTAGTTCCAAAGGCTAGTTGGCTGGCCTCTTCATCAGTGCCTCAAGGACAGAAAAGGCTCCAACCAGCTTGAACCCAGCACCTGGACTTTACCTACTGTGATTCTTGCGCTTTTGCATTCCAGGTTGTGCCACCCCAATCCTGGACCCTTGAAAGTGGGCCTGAAGGTGCTTTGCCAGCCCAGCTGTGGCCTCTAGGGCAGAACGAATGCAGCGTGATGCATCTTCTTACAGCTCTGCATCGGAACCACTGATGAGCAGCACATCCCCAACACAGGACCTTGCATCGCAGCACATAACTCCTTTTCACCACCGGTGTGTCACATATCCAACACAAGACCTCGCATCGCAAGCCCCATCAACAGCTTCATCTAAACCACCTCCGCGTGATGCATCTCCGACAAAGGACCTCAAATCGCAGCCCACAGCTCCTCAGAAAAGCAGAACTCCACTACCAGGAGTTAAGATACTTTGGTTAGCAGGCCTAACTTAGTCCCCATATCCAACCTGCCCTCCATTGTATTGCAGACGGACTGAACATGTGACTTTGTCACAATCTGTTTTGACCGGATCACCACAATTGGCGCTTTGTGGTTTTAAGCACTGTTTTTACCAAAATCTTTAAAATTGCATCTCTGGTCCTACTGATTGGATATTTCTTGTTTTGGTCTCAAATCATTTATTACATTTCATTCTATTTTTTAAAATTGGTGTGAGATTTCTCTTGTGTTTTTACTTTATAACTGTTTGAAGTGCTGCATAAATACTTCACACATTGCCTCTAAGTTACGCCAGAGTGCTTTTGTGCCAAGCTAACAGAGGATTAAGCACAGGTTATTTCAGGGTTTGCTTCTGTTTCACTCTGACTAGAATTGGGGTTGATGCTTGAGTAGGGTTTCTGCCCCCTCAAACAGGTAGCCCAGTGTCGTACTAGTTTCATTACTCAAACCCCCTCCCCTCTCTCATGGAATGACAATTCATCATTGAACTGCAAATGCCTCTATTTTTAATTTGTAGCAAATTGGACATTATCAACATTTTGCAGAAATCAAGGAAGAAATGTGTTCAGTTTTACAGACAGTTGTCAACAATAATAGGGTCAGAGCCTCTGTTCAACAGTCTGTTGATTCGGCATAGATTGGCCTCAAAAGATGCACCCCTAACAGGAACAAGCATTAGCAAGGCAAATATGCTTGGCATTGGCTGCCGGCCTTTTGGCTTTATCAATCCTTGTTTTATTTTGTCATAATTTTTGTAAAACTTTATTTTTGAGGATCTGCAGGACCCTTGCAAGTATGAAAAAATAAGCATTTGATAAACGCCAGAATATGTTTTTTGTCTCACAAACCACACATTGCCATAGAAGTCCCTGGCATTTACGGAGTTTACTTCGTGGGTGGATGTTTTCCTTGTGAGAGGCAGGATGCCATCACTCACAGTGAAGTTAGCCAGTGGCTAAATTGGGCTGGCCCCTTTGCCCCATTCTGCAGTGGATCGAAGACAAAACGTGAATGACACAACCAGAGACAAAGGATAAAAGGGCTCACTGAAATTCCCCATAAATAAATATATTATACTTTTGGAGTCTGTTGTACGAATCATTTTGCAGTTCCAAAGGCTGCGATTCACAAAACCACAGAGTTTGCAACTGCAAAATGTTTTTAAATCTGCTAAAACCATTTTGAGATTTAGTAACATGTTACCAAATCCCAAAATGGGGTTAGAAAGGTTTAAGAAATTGTGATTTGCAAGGAGCATGCTTAGAATGTCCCTTCCAAATAGTGATTTGTTATGGTAATTATCAATGTTTTGCAAACATAATCCGATCGTGAGTTGGGTTTGTAACACACATAGGTAAATGGGAAAGGGCCCCAATCTCTCCCCTTTGTGAACATAAAAAAGTTTGATGAGAAGCTTACAGGGGACCGCTGCCAGCTCTTCAACCTAAAAAAACGTTGTCTTTTAAATGCAGGCCTGTTTCCTTTAAGGAAAATAGGCTGATCTAAAGAAACAACTTATTTTATAAAACGCAACCACGGACATGGTGGTCTCCAGACCCCAGAAGGCCACTACCTGTATGATGTCATCCAGTGTTAATGAGCCAAAATGTTGAATCTAGCTCATGAATATTGATGAGGTAGGTCACAGTTCTACCCGCAACCGAATTTTGTGACCCGAAATAGTAGAACCCAGATCGTTTCCCAAAATTATTTTTCATTCGTAAAGAGTCTATGCACAGTTTGCGACCACTTTTTGTGAATTGAATGTTCGCACATGAGGCTCAGAATTCTAGTAACAAACAAAAGGTTCAACACTAACGCCAGAGAATCGGAATAGAAACACCGATGTGCGGAAGGAGATTGTGGTAATTTTCATTACATAAATGAACATGGAACGGGCACACTTTCACTGACCCGAATACGCAAAAATCATGAATATTGTTTTAAATGTAGCAGCAAGTGGACCACTTATTGGGGATAGATGACGGATACAGCAGTTACCTTAAGAAGTCACAGGGGTTCACCATGTTTCCGGAGCTGTGGTCCTGTCCTCCTCTTTGCGAAGCAGGAAGAGTGCAACTAGAGTGAGGTGAGGCGAGGGTGACGTGCTACAGAGCTGGGCTTCTCTCAGATAACTCCTCACCCACGCTCACAAAGCACTGCACAACACCAAACCAAAATACCGCAACAGACGACGCTCCTTCTACAACCCTACCCGGCATCTCCACTCCGCCGCCCTCGCAACCGTCCCACACGTCCGCAGAACTACAACCGGCGGTAGATCATTCTCGCACCTCGTCGCCAAAATGTGGAACACTCTTCCCACCCTCCTGCGCCAGACCAAAGACCTCCTTACCTTCAGGAAACTTCTCAAGACCTGGCTGTTGGAGCAGTAGCAGCACCTCCCCCCCCTTGAGACCCTCACAGGTGAGTAGTGTGCTTTACAAATTCTTGATTGATTGAGATAACACAACACTTGGTAGAACAGCCTGGATACTCTAAGAACCTACCTTTCCTCACTACAGGAACATTGAACCTAGTGAGGAAGCCACAGAGCACTGGACGGGGCTTGGGGAAATGATCACAAGTGGGGATCACACACATACACATTTTTAGGCACAGGGAGATTAAGTGGTTTGCCCAGAATCACACAATGTGGTGTCAAACTCCAAGACTAGGATTTGAACCTGGGTCCCCAGGTTCCAAAGTCAGCAGCTTGAGCCCCTAGGCCACGTCTCCTCCACTTTATAAACAGTTGTAGGACAGTGTTTATTAGGTGACAAGCCTGGTGTGACTGCTGCTCTGTTTCCACTCTCCTCAGGTGAAGGCGGAGATGGAGACCCTGGTGAGAGAGAAGGGGGTGAACTCCTTCCAGATGTTCATGACATACAAGGACCAGTACATGCTGCGGGACAGCGAGCTCTACCAGGTCTTCAACCACTGCAAGGACCTGGGTGCCGTGGCGCGGGTGCACGCAGAGAATGGGGAGCTGGTGGCCGAGGCAAGTCACTTTCACTGCATTGGTGCTCACGGTAACTACAAGCAGGGATTGGGGGAGGGGCGCCCTGATGCTGGTAGGAAGTGGAAGCAGGAAGTACTTATCCTTTTATTCCTGTCAGTAGTAAGTTAAAGCAGGAAGTGCTCGATTCAACAAATCTGCCAGTAAAGGAAAGCAGGAAGTGCTTGTTTCAATAATATTGGCAGGTAAGGAAAGCAGGAAGTGCTTGTTTAAGTAATATTGGCAGGTAAGGATAGAAGGAAGTGCTTGTTTCAATAATATTGGCAGGAAAGGAGAGCAGGAAGTGCTTGTTTCAGTAATATTGGCAGGTAAGGATAGAAGGAAGTGCTTGTTTCAATAATATTGGCAGGTAAGGAAAGCAGGAAGTGCTTGTTTCAATAATATTGGCAGGTAAGGAAAGCTGTAAGTGCTTTTTTCAATAATATTGACAGGAAGAGAAAGCAGAAAGTGCTCGATTCAATAAATCTGCCAGTAGAGGAAAGCTGTAAGTGCTTGTTTCAATAATATTGACAGGAAGAGAAAGCAGGAAGTGCTTGTTTCAATAATATTGACAGGTAAGGAAAGCTGGAAGTGCTTGTTTCATTAATATTGACAGGTAAGGAAAGCTGGAAGTGCTTGTTTCAATAATATTGATGGGAAAGGATAGCAGGAAGTGCTTGTTTCAATAATATTGACAGGTAAGGAAAGCTGGAAGTGCTTGTTTCAATAATATTGATGGGAAAGGATAGCAGGAAGTGCTTGTTTCAATAACATATGCAGGAAGGGAAGCAGGAAATGCTTTTCTTTCTATTCCACCAGTGAGTAAAAGCCGGAAGTGCTTGTCCTTTTGATTCTGTCAGTATTAGATAAAAGGTGAAATCTGGAAGTCCTAATTCCATTAATCTAGCCAGGAAGTGAAAGTGGGAGGGGCTTATTCTTGTAATTCTGTCAGCAGAAGTTAAAAGCAGGAAGTGCTTGTTCCATTGACTGTGTAAGTGAAACCAGGAAGTGCGTGTTTCAGTGCTAGAAGGGAAAGCAGTAAGGTGAGTGTTACAATAATCTTACCAGGAAATGAAAGCAGGCAGTGCCAGCTCCGCTGAATCCATCAGTAAAGTCAGGAAGTGCTTGTTCTTATAAAGTGTGTCAATAAGGAAGGCAGACTTATTACATTGAATCTGCCGTTGAGGCGAAAGGGCGTATTCTCTTGTTTGTATTAGCAAGTGCTCGCTCCTTTAATTTTGTCAGTAAATGGACGTAGGAAACACTTGTTAAATTAACTCTACCAGGAAAAGGGACGCCGAAGTGCTTGGTTCCCTTATTTTGTCAGTAAGTGAAAGGGATAAATGCTTGTTCTGTTGATTCTGCCTGTAAAATAAATTATAAGGCGTTTACATTTCTTATTTATTCTAGTAAGTGAAAGGACATAGTGCTTGTCAATTCGTTCTGCTAGTAACTGAAAGGTTGAACGTGACTAGTGCTGGTCTTTTAATTGTTCGTCTAGCTGAAATAATAAGTGCTGCTGGTTTTATCTTTAAGTAGAGACAGAACGTGCTTGTTTTTTTTGTTGCAATTTTGTCAGCAACTGTAGGCAAGAAGTGCCTGTTCATCGTCGTTAGCAGTAGTCAAAAGCATGAAGTGCTTCCATTTATTGTTTCAGTGACGAGAGTTGTATTTGTTGTTGTGGAGCGCCACCTGGTGGTTGACAAAGAGAGATTCTTCCTAGTTTGAATTGAGTAGCAAGCGATGCTCAAGGCTGATACAAAATAGGGGCAGAATTATGTATAAAAGAAGTCTGTGGGCAAAGCATGGAATCCGCCTGACGTGTCAGGCTCCAGTGACCCGAGCTCGCTGTTCATCACTGTGGCGGTGAGTTGAGTGCATGCAGTAGGGCGGAGGCGAGGTAAGGATGCAGTGACGTAACGAAAATTGAGCCCCGCCCCCCTGCAAAGTACCTGAAGAGGCCCCCCTCCGCCCCTGGACCCAGTGTACTGTGCTGAGGGGTCCCCCTGGAGCTCGGGGGCCTCCCCGCACCGCAGGGGCTGCGGGGGGGCCTTTGTTACACCACTGCAAGGGTGGCTGCACGCTTTGTAATTGTGAGCACGAAATTCGCATAAATTGTCTTGGCATACAAGGGCCTAGCTTCAAGGGGGATGTTTGTGGTGTTACAACTCCCTAATAAATATATTTTGTGATGAATAGTTGGGCACAGGTGCTTTCAGTCGGGTATGGTGCGGTGTCTGTCGGATTTCACCAGGAACTTCAGATAAAAACGCACACACACTTCTCTCTGTTTGGAAATACTTTAAAAACGTTGGGTAGTTCATAACATAATGTGCTTTCTCTCACTTTTTTACCCCTTTTAATCTGCATACCTCTCTCTTTCATCTGCCCCCCAAACCCCACTCGTGCGCCCTAACTTGTCATATAATGTATTTTACCAGTATGCATTATTTCCTGTGCTCGCTGTAAATTTTTACTGCAAATGGCGCATAACTATGTAAGGTGGCATAATGGCTTAACTACAGCAACTTCGCATTATATGCGTAATATGAAATTCCCAAAATTGCGCAAATTACACCAGCGTAGTGTACATTTTGCCCAGGCCTACTATGTGCAGGGAGAGCAGGCAGTTAGGTGCTCGCAGGCACGAGAAGGCGTGTCCTTCGTGCTGAGATGCTTCAGGCAGAGTCGTAATGTGGTGGGTTCAAGCCGCTGGCGCAAGCGTAGGAGCGCAGACGCACGTCGCTAGGGAAGCGAAGCCCATGCATATGGCGTCCATAAGGCAGAGCTGTGAGCAGCCTCTCAGCAGGCCCGAGTGACCCTCATTTCAGCAGTATCACCGCATACACCGACTCCTGTTACTGCATCTGTCAGTACTAGCATCACCATCACTGCCCATCACTCTCAGCAGCTAACGCATTAAAAAATATTTACTATTATCATTATATGCTTATTTATTACTAATACTGTCATTATCTATCATTCTTTTTTGGGTTGATATTATTAGTATCATTTATTTAGTTTATTATTATCACAACCAGCAACATATTATTATTATTATTATCATTATTATTATTATTATTATTATTATTATTATTATTATTACCATGATTATTATTATAATAATCATTCTTATTCTTAATATTATAATTTTCATCATTATCATCACAATCATTCTTCTTCTTAGTCTTATTATTATTATTAATATTATCATCATCATCACCATTACCATCATCATTATTACTCTCATTATTATTTTTTTTTTTTTTTATCATCACCATCATCATTATTACTCTCATTATTTTTATTATTATCCTTATGATCATCACCATCATTAGTACTCCCATTATTATTATTTTTATCATTATCTTCACCATCAGTAGTACTCTCATTTTTATTATTATTTTCATCATTATCATCATCGCCATCATCAATACTCTCATTGTTATTACTGCGTGTGAGTGAGGCGGGAAGGACCTCCGCGCCCCCTGAGGTTGTAGTGCCCTGGCTCCTGCTTCCAGTGTAGATGTCCTCCAGCTCCTCCCGCGCGGTCTCCTCCATCCCCCCAGCGGGTGTGGATGGACCCCGGCTGTCCCTGGTCTGCTCGAGCTCCCATCCTTGTCACTGCATCCTTGGACTGACCTATACTTTCTCCTTCTTTGCCTTCCAGGGAGCTAAAGAGGTGCTGGATCTGGGCATCACGGGCCCGGAAGGGATAGAGATCAGTCGCCCGGAGGAGGTAAGGTCTCGAGGGTCTTTCTTCTGGCTTCTGCTCCCCTCTTAGGCTGGGGGGTCTGAGGTCCCACCAGACTCCCTCTCACTGCTCCTACAAGACGTGTATTCCTCCCGATGGCTCTACCCATGCTCCATGCCAGTATCTCCCAGACACAGAGGTTTTCTTAAATGGGCTCCATGCCAGTTATCATCACTATGTAAAGAAATGGCCATTTTGTTCACCTTGAAAGTCCATGCAGGCAATCAGTTTGCAGAGTTGGCCACCAAAGTCTCCCTGATTGTTTAGTCTACTAGTATGGCTGTCGCTGAGTTTGAGACCTCTAGTTTCAGTCATGAACTCTAATGAGATGGGCAGGTTCATTGTGGTTCACGGGGCACTAGACAACATTAGATGTGCCAGGTGAAGTCTGCCCCACATGTGCTGAATAGATGTAGGACAGCCTCCTCAGCACGGTGACGCGAGGCGGGGATTGTAGAATGTTTCATGGTTTCAGAAGCCCATGGTTGGCCGTGCCCCATCCATGGTGACGAGCGCTCCAGTTCACCTGGTAGACATATCTGAATCTCGCGAAGCGCCCATGGACAGCTGCCATGATCAGTATGTGGCAACCATTTGTAGGGTAAACTCTTGGCCATCATCTTCTAGGCGCTTTCAGTTTCCCTACCCAGAGGCTACAGTTCAAGAGATTTCCCTGCACCTCACTCACTTTGGGTTTTATGCTTCTAACTTAGAAACCAGCGATTTCCACCCAAAGAATATTTATTTAGTTCACCTGGACTTCTGAATAAAGGGGTGGAGGGCAATGTTAATGTGATACCATTGGGGGACACATTCTGTGGTTAAGGATAGTTAACAATTTGGAATGTTCAAACATAACTGGATATGTGAATGCAAGCTTCACTTTACACAAGTCTAAGACCATGGCACAAGAACCCTTCGAGGAGTTCATAAGGGGTACTTTTGTGGCCGTCTCAAAGGCGTGAACTTCAGAGTGAGATGATCAGGTAGGGCAAAGAGATTCGAAGAATTAGAATGTTGTGAATTACTGAATTTATTTTGCTTTATTTCCCCTACAGCTCGAGGCGGAGGCTGTGCACCGTGTTATCACCATCGCCAACAGAGTGAGTCGAGGCGCTCGGACAAGACCGCTTATTAGTTCTCATTGGTGCATAATGTGTCCCCAAATCCTCTCAATGCTACTTCTACTGTTAGTATCCCAGCCCCTCCTTGATACCCCTTAGGATAAGTGTCCGATCACCTGCGGGCCTAGGGTTGGTCTCTCTGACACCACACGCATGATGCTTCGAAGTTACCCCACTTTCAGCCAATCAGGTGCACATCTGAAGATTCTATTACACTGCGCAGCGCATTTAACAGAGGCCAAAGGAACTAGGTTGTGTTCTTTCCTTCTTCTGAAACTGAGATGATGCTCCCCTGGGGAAGCCCCATTCTTCCGTTATCCTTTTCCGCATCACAGGTCCATCTTGGCCTCTGGCCTGAATCTCCCTGCTTCACTTCCGGGTACATACACAACAGCAGACTTTGGGGTGCTTCATGCGGAGCTGTCTCTGCTGGTGTATTACTTCACAGGGCATCAGGGTGTGTTGTTGTGAGTTGGAGGTTCTGTCTTTTGAAGGCCACCAGTATCTGGTGCCCGAGGCCTGCAGGGTTGGCACCTCGTGCTGAGTTGGTACCTGGGGCAGAGTGAGGGCAAAGGTTAAGGATGGGGGTTTGGCCTAGTCAGAGCTTAAGGAACTGCCAGAAAGAGGCAGGCGTGGTGTTGCACCTCGTTGAGATGGTTGAGGTTGCATCTAAACTTGTCATCTGAAGGGGGGGAGGGCTCTGTCCTTGTCAAGTACTGATGCACCCAGGGAGCTTTATCAGTGCTGGACTGCTGAGAACTGATGCAGGACGTGTCCCTGCATCCTTGTGTTGTTTGCTGTAAACCTATCTGTCTTTGTGTAGTTACTTGATGCAGAGGGGTCTGTCTTTACTGGTGTTGCTGCACCTTGCAAGTCACTTGTCTTCATCCTTGTTGATGTCTGCTGCAGACATCAGCTGTTGCTGGTGCTGTGACGTGTGGCAGGTGATATGTCTTCTTTCAGTGTTGGTGTCTGCTGTAGAGGGCTCTGTCTCTGACAGTGTGCATGACCTCAGTCTTTACTGGTGTTGTTACTTGTTGTCTTTATCCCTGTTGGTGTCTGCTGCAGAGGGCTGTGTCTCTGACAATGTTGGGACAGCACACAAGGGATGCCTGTCTCTCTCTGAGTGTAAGTACATGGACCGGAGAGCTCTCACAGCTGGCACTGGGACTGTGGCAGCTCTTTGTGCACTCTGCTGCAAATAGGGGCAGCTTTACTACTAGGAAACAGTAATATGAAATCAGTGACTAGTGATACGCTTTGCCTTAATAGTGACAGAGTTCCAGTGACCATTGATAAGCGTTGCATTAATAGTGACAGAGCTTTAGTGATTAGTGATAAGCCTTACATGAATAGAGACAGAGTTTCAGTGACCAGTGATAAGCTTTGCATTAATAGTGACAGAGCTTTAGTGATTAGTGATAGGCCGTACATGAATAGAGACAGAGTTTCAGTGACCAGTGATAAGCTTTTCATGAACAGTGGCAAAGTTTCAGTGACTAGGGATAAGCCTTACGTGAATAGCGAGAGTTTCAGCGACTGGTGATAAGCCTTACATGACTAGTGACAGAGTTTCAGTGACCAGTGATAAGATTTGCATGAATAATGACAGAGTTTCAGTGACTAGTGATAAGCCTTACATGAATGGTGAAGGTTTCAGTGACTGGTGATAAGCCTTACATGATAAGCATTATATGGATAGTGATAGAGTTTAAGTGACTAGTGATAAACCCTGCATGGATAGTGACAGAGTTTGAGTGACTAGTGATAAGCATTGCAGGAAAAATGACAGAGTGTCAGTGACTAGTGATAAGCCTTACATGAATAACGACAGCGTTTCTGTGACTAGTGATAAGTCTTACATGAATAGTGACAGAGTTTCAGTCACTAGTGAAAAGCTTTGCAAGAATAGTGAGAGTTTCAGTGACTAGTGATAAGTCTTACATGACTAGTGACTGAGTTTCAGTGACTAGTGATAACCCTTACATGAACAGTGACAGAGTTTCAGTGAGTAGTGATAAGCCTTACATGAATAGTGACAGAGGTTCAGTGACTAGTGTTAAGCTTTGCATGAATAGTGACAGAGTTTCAGTGACTAGTGATAACCCTTTTACATGGACAGTTACAGCGTTTCAGTGACTAGTGATAAGCCTTACATGGACAATGACAAAGGTTCAGTGACTAGTGATAACCCTTACATGGACAGTGACAGAGTCTCAGTGACAAGTGATAACCCTTACATGGACAGTGACAGAATTTCAGTGACTAGTGATAACCCTTACACGGACAGTCACAGAGTTTCAGTGACTAGCGATATGCCTTACATAAATAGTGACAGAGTTTCAGTGACTAGTGATAACCCTTACATGAACAGTGACAGAGTTTCAGTGAGTAGTGATAAGCCTTACATGAATAGTGGCAGAGTTTCAGTGACTAGTGATAATCTTTGCATGAATAGTGGCAGAGTTTCAGTAACTAGTGATACGCTTTGCATTAATAGTGGCAGATTTTCAGTGACTAGTGATAAGCTTTGCATGAATAGTGACAGAGTTTCAGTGACTAGTGATAAGCCGTACATGAACAGTGACAGAGGTTCAGTGACTAGTGATAAGCTTTGCATGAATAGTGGCAGAGTTTCAGTAACTAGTGATACGCTTTGCATGAATGGTGACAGAGATTCAGTGACTAGTGATAACCCTTACATGAACAGTGACAGAGTTTCAGTGAGTAGTGATAAGCCTTACATGAATAGTGGCAGAGTTTCAGTGACTAGTGATAAGCTTTGCATGAATAGTGGCAGAGTTTCAGTGACTAGTGATAAGCTTTGCATGAATAGTGGCAGAGTTTCAGTGACTAGTGATAAGCTTTGCATGAATAGTGACAGAGTTTCAGTGACTAGTGATAAGCCGTACATGAACAGTGACAGAGGTCCAGTGACTAGTGATACGCTTTGCATGAATAGTGACAGAGTTTCAGTGACTAGTGATAAGCCGTACATGAACAGTTACAGAGGTCCAGTGACTAGTGATAAGCCGTACATGAACAGTGAGAGAGGTTCAGTGATTAGTGATAAGCCTTACATGAATAGTGAGAGTTTCAGTGACTGGTGATAAGCCTAAATGAATAGTGACAGAGTTTCAGTACTAGTGATAAGCCTTACATGGATAGTGACCGAGTTTCAGTGACTAGTAATAAGCATTGCAGGAAAACAGACAGAGTTTCAGTGACTAGTGATAAGCCTTATTTGAATAGTGAGAGTTTCAGTGACTAGAGATAAGCTTTGCATGAATAGTGAGAGTTTTGGTGACTAGTGGTAAACCTTACATGAATAGTGACAGTGTTTCAGTGACTAGTGATAAGCCTTGCATGAATAGTGACATAGTTTCAGTGACTAGTGATAAGCTTGTCATGTATAGTGAGAGTTTCAGTGACCAGTGATAAGCTTTGCATGAATAATGACAGAGTTTCAGTGACTAGGGATAAGCCTTACGTGAATAGCGAGAGTTTCAGTGACTGGTGACAAGCCTTACATGAATAGTCACAGAGATTTAGTGACTAGTGATAAGCCTTGCATGGATAGTGATAGAGTTTCAGTGACTAGTGATAAACCCTGCATGGATAGTGATAGAGTTTCACTGACTAGTGTTAAGCCTTACATGAATAGTGACAGAGTTTCAGTGACCAGTGATAAGCCTTGCATGTATAGTGACAGAGTTTCAGTGACTAGTGATAAGCTTTGCATGTATAGTGAGAGTTTCAGTGACCAGTGATAAGCTTTGCATGAATAGTGACAGAGTTTCAGTGACAAGTGATCAGCCTTGCATGAATAGTGACAGAGTTTCAGTGACTAGTGATAAACCCTGCATGGATAGTGACGGAGTTTCCGTGACTAGTGATAAGCATTGCAGGAAAAATGACACAGTTCCAGTGACTAGTGATAAGCCTTCCATGAATGGTGAAAGTTTCAGTGACTGGTGATAAGCCTTACATGATAAGCATTATATGGATAGTGATAGAGTTTCAGTGAGTAGTGATAAACCCTGCATGGATAGTGACAGAGTTTCTGTGACTAGTGATAACCATTGGAGGAAAAATGACAGAGTTTCAGTGCCAAGTGATAAGCCTTACATTAATAGTGAGAGTTTCAGTGACTGGTGATAAGCCTTACATGAATAGTGACAGCGTTTCAGTGACTAGTGAAAAGCTTTGTGTTAGAAATTGGGTTTTTGGTTGGCAGTCAGGTTACCCTCTGTCAAAGCAAGAACCCTCACTCTAGTCATGGTAAGTCACACACAATCCAAAATCAGCCTGTGCCCACCCTCTGGTAGCTTGGCACGAGCAGTCAGGCTTAACTTAGAAGGCAATGTGTAAAGCATTTGTGCAATAAATCATACAATACCATAATATAGTACCACAAAAATACACCACACAGTGTTTAGAAAAATATATAATATTTATCTGGGTATTTGCAGGTCAAAACGATCAAAGATGCAATATGGATTTGTAAAGATATCACTGAAAAGTGATATAAAGTGTCTTTAAGTCTTTAAAAAGCAACAAAGTCTCTTTCAAGCACAAAGTACCTGGTTTGGAGTGGAAAATCTCCGCAAAGGGCCGCAGAAGAAGAGATACGTGGAAAAATGGTGTGTGCGTCGATTTCTCCCCAGCACACACGGACTTGCGGCGTTATTTTTCATGCGGAGAAGTCGTGCGTCGTTTTCCGGCGCGCGGGCAGTCTCTTTCTATGGGTCGCGGGGATTACCAGATGTCCCGGGTCTGTGTGTGGATTCTCCTGCTTGTTTTCCAGCTGCACGTCGTTCCGCGGGGCTGTGCGTCGAAGTTTCGCTCTCACGGCAGGCATTGCGTCGATTTCTCCTCTGGAAGTCGGGCGGCGTTGTACTTGCGAGGCCGTGCGTCGAAGTTCTGGTCGTCCCGAAAGCGTCGCGTCGATCAGCGTCAGTGTGCGGCGTTTTTCTCACCGCAGAACAAGCTGTGCGTCGAAAATTTCAGCGCACGAAGCGTCCAAGTGAAAAAGAGAGGTCTTTTTGGACCTGAGACTTCAGGGAACAGGAGGCAAGCTCTATCCAAGCCCTTGGAGAGCACTTTTACAGCCAGACAAGAGTTCAGCAAGGCAGCAGGCCAACAGCAAGGCAGCAGTCCTTTGTAGAAAAGCAGACAGGGGAGTCCTTTGAGCAGCCAGGCAGTTCTTCTTGGCAGGATGTAGTTTCTGGTTCAAGTTTCTTCTCCAGCAAGTGTCTGATGAGGTAGGGCAGAGGCCCTGTTTTATACTAAGTTGTGCCTTTGAAGTGGGGGTGACTTCAAAGAGTGTCTAAGAAATGCACCAGGTTCCCTTTAAGTTCAGTCCTGTCTGCCACGGTCCCAGTAGGGGGTGTGGCAGTCCTTTGTGTGAGGGCAGGCCCTCCACCCTCCCAGCCCAGGAAGACCCATTCAAAATGCAGATGTATGCAAGTGAAGCTGAGTACCCTGTGTTTGGGGTGTGTCTGAGAGAATGCACAAGGAGCTGTCAACTAAACCTAGCCAGACGTGGATTGAAGGGCACAGAAAGATTTAAGTGCAAAGAAATGCTCACTTTCTAAAAGTGGCATTTCTAGAATAGTAATATTGTATCCGACTTCACCAGTCAGCAGGACTTTGTATTACCATTCTGGCCATACTAAATATGACCTTCCTGCTCCTTTCAGATCAGCAGCTGCCACTTCAAACAGTGTATGAGGGCAGCCCCAATGTTAGCCTATGAAGGGAGCAGGCCTCACAGTAGTGTAAAAACGAATTTAGGAGTTTTACACTACCAGGACATATAACTACACAGGTACGTGTCCTGCCTTTTACCCACACAGCACCCTGCTCTAGGGGTTACCTAGGGCACACATTAGGGGTGACTTATATGTAGAAAAAGGGGAGTTCTAGGCTTGGCAAGTACTTTTAAATGCCAAGTCGAAGTGGCAGTGAAACTGCACACACAGGCCTTGGAATGGCAGGCCTGAGACAAGGTTAAGGGTCTACTGAAGTGGGTGGCACAACCAGTGCTGCAGGCCCACTACTAGCATTTAATCTACAGCCCCTAGGCACATATAGTGCACTCTACTAGGGACTTATAAGTAAATCAAATAGCCAATCATGGATAAACCAATCAATAGTACAATTTACATAGAGAGCATATGCACTTTAGCACTGGTTAGCAGTGGTAAAGTGCCCAGAGGTCAAAAGCCAACTACAACAGGTCAGAAAAAATAGGAGGAAGGAGGCAAAAAGTTTGGGGATGACCCTGTCAAAAAAGCCAGGTCCAACATGACCCCCTACCAGCTTAAAGCCAGGGGAGAACAATCACTATCCTGATGTACTTCCCTGTTTGAGGCGACAGAACAAGGACCCAGGCCCACAACAGCAGGGGCATGCTCCAGTTCTTCGCCTTCCTGACTCCAATTGGATCCCTCTGTCCATACTCTCAGGGCCCACTAAGCCAACCCATGGGGAACCTTTCTCCTTACCTGCGGATCCCATCTGTGCAGCACCTAACCTTACTTTGCTCACATATGTATCCCAGGAGCCGGATAGTACCACCAGGACCAAAACAGTGGTGTTGCCCACTCTACCCCCGGTGTGTGACACTTGTCCCCTCCCCAGGGATAACTCTGTCCACCCGGACAGCAAGCCACAGTGGTTACTGACAGCTGTCAGGGATGAGAGCCAGGCCCCAGGCCTCTCAAAGCTCTCCCACCACTGTGGCTGTGGAGAGAGGGGGGCAGTAGCCCCAGGTGCTGGGCACCCTTTGACCACTCTCCCTTCCACCAGGTCAGGGGTGACAGCCTGAACCTGGTCCTCCCCTCTGGGGCTCTGTACCCTCCCTCCTGGAGAAGTACCCCCAGAGTCCAACATGGTCAGGGTGCTTATAGAAGTCGCCCTGTACCATTCCTCCACCAGTGCAGGGCTGTTAACCTGCAACTGGCCCTCCCTTCTGGGGTCTGTACCTTCAGGTTGGACTAGGGCCCGGGGTGAGGCTTCCCTCCCCGTGCCCTCCCTTCTGGGGTCCAGCACCCTCCAACTAGCAGTGGCCTCCTCAGAAGACAACATGGTAGGGGCACTGTTATCAGTAGCCCCTCCCTCCAGGTCCGGGGGGGACACCCTGAACCTGGCCTATAAGCCCAGGGTCTGTACCCTCAGACTGGATCACTGCCTGGCAAACCAGGACTTTCTGGGAGGCACACCTACCCCCCACCAGGTCAGAGTTTAACCTCTGAACCTGGTCATCCAACCCAGAGTCACCACCCTGAGGTTGGACAATTGTCCGGCACGCCAGGACTTTCTGGGAGGCACACCTACCCCCCACCAGGTCAGAGTTTAACCCCTGAACCTAGATATCCAACCCAGGGTCACAACCCTGAGGTTGGACAATTGCCTGGCACACCAGGACTTTCTGGGGGGCACACCTACCCCCCACCAGGTCAGAGTTTAACCTCTGAACCTGGCCATCCAACCCAGAGTCAATACCCTGAGGTTGGACAATTGCCTGGCACAGCAGGACTTCCTGGGGGGCACACTCACCCCCCACAAGGGACACACCATCCCCAAGGGCCACACAAGAGGCTGGTTGGCGCAGGTCTCCTGACCTCTGCCCATCCGACAGAGTCTGGATCTCCCTCAAATCAGAAACGGTTTCACCTGGGTCATTCCTGGGGTGCTCTGCTCTCAGAGCTAACCCCTGACTCTCCAGGTCCTCCACTGGGGTCCGCAACCCCCTCTCAACCCTCTGTCTGGACTTCTGCACCCCCTCACAAGGAGTGGTACTGCCAGACACCAGAACTGTTGGGATGCTGGCTACAGTCACCCCCCAAGTTCTTCTGACACTGCTGGGCTTCCCTCAACAGGTAGTCCTACGGTACAGGCTAGGCTCTGGGACCTATCTGGGACACTATAATCCTCTCCCACCTCACTTGGTTGGGAAACACCTAGACCACTCCCTTCAGGAGCACCCCCAAATGCCTCTTCAGACTCTCTGGTACTTACCCAGAAGTCTGCCTCCATTGTAAGCTCTCTGGGGTCAGAGAACTCACACTCCACCTGGTGTTGGCGTAGCTCTGGAAAATAAGGACCAGACATATGCTCTCCAGCAATTACATCACTCTGCCCTTCGCATGTATTAACCACAGTACCCTTCACCCAACCATCCAGTAACTCAGCCTTGGAAAACCACTCTACTTCACCCTCCTGAGATTGGTGAGACATTATCTGACTGTCCCTGACACTCAACCCATACTCCTCTGGGATGTCTCTACACTCTATATCCAGGACGTTCACCAGGGGGGAACCCTTTTCTCTGTTGCTCTCTGCTAGAGCCAGTAAAGTGTCCCTCCCCCCAGTAGGAATATGACTCCCTGTGCCAGTTCCCCAATCCTTCTCAGGGACCCTGTGCATAACGGGAACTACCTCATACCCTTGAACCACCTGGGGTGTGTCAACTCCCTTCTTCAAGTTGGGCCCCACATCTCTGGGCCTGTGCCCTTCTTCAGCAGTACTGGATGCAAGATTTTTGCTGCCACCATCTGAACTGGACTCAGCCCTCCCGGCCTCCAGTTTCAGCTCTTCACAGCTCAGCTCTTGAGCTGCAATCTTTTCTTTTTCCAGGGCTAAGAGTCTTGCTGCCTCAACCCTTTCAAGATACTCCTCTATCTGTTGCTCCTGCCTCTTTTGAGCTAGGAGCCATTCATCTCTCTCTGGTTCTCCTTCCTCATCTGAGTAGTCTTCCTCCTCATGTGAGCAGTCCTCCTCCTCATCTGAGGGGTACTTAGTCATTTGGTTTCTTGCTGCCTCTCTCTCTGCCCATCTTTATTCCCCCCAGGTTATGTAGGTATCTAGCAGTTCCATCTTAGTAGATCTCCTTGATACAGGAAGGCCCCATTTTCTGCAAAGCCTCCTTAGGTCAGCCTTAGTGAGGTGGTCAGTAGGCACAAAGTATGACACACAGTAGATACCCATTCTCAATCTGATAAGGTATCACAGGCAAAAAACAAAATCCAAAGTCCAATATATCAATAGTATATCCAGGAGGACAACAGAGAACAAAAAGCAAAAAGATGAAAAATCAAGTTGACCTTCAACTGTGGGTAGGTAGTGAAATACTTAGCTACTGTATGTCACTGCACAAACACAAGTCCTATCCTCACCGCTGATCACCAATGTTAGAAATGGGTTTTTTGGTTGGCAGTCAGGTCACCCTCTGTCCAAGCAAGAACCCTCACTCTAGTCAGGGTAAGTCACACACAATCCAAATTCAGCCTGTGCCCACCCTCTGGTAGCTTGGCACGAGCAGTCAGGCTTAACTTAGAAGGCAATGTGTAAAGCATTTGTGCAATAAATCATACAATACCATAATATAGCACCACAAAAATACACCACACAGTGTTTAGAAAAATATATCATATTTATCTGGGTATTTGCAGGTCAAAACGATCAAAAATGCAATATGGATTTGTAAAGATATCATTGAAAAGTGATATAAAGTGTTTTAAGTCTTTAAAAAGCAACAGAGTCTCTTTCAAGCACAAAGTACCTGGTTTGGAGTGGAAAATCTCCGCAAAGGGCCGCAGAAGAAGAGATACGTGGAAAAATGGTGTGTGCGTCGATTTCCCCCCAGCACACACGGACTTGCGTCGTTATTTTTCACGCGGGGAAGTCGTGCATCGTTTTCCGGCACGCGGACAGTCTCTTTCTATGTGTCGCGGGGATTACCAGATGTCCCGGGTCTGTGCGTGGATTCTCCTGCTTGTTTTCCGGCTGCGCGTCGTTTCGCGGGGCTGTGCATCGAAGTTTCGCTCTCACGGCAGGCGTTGCGTCGATTTCTCCTCTGGAAGTCGGGCGGCGTTGTCCTTGCGAGGCCGCGCGTCGAAGTTCCGGTCGTCCCGAAGGCGTCGCGTCGGTGACCGGCATTTTTCTCGCCGCAGAACAAGCTGTGCGTCGAAAATGTTGGCGCACGAAGCGTCCAAGTGAAAAAGAGAAGTCTTTTTGGTCCTGAGACTTCAGGGAACAGGAGGCAAGCTCTATCCAAGCCCTTGGAGAGCACTTTTACAGCCAGACAAGAGTTCAGCAAGGCAGCAGGCCAACAGAAAGGCAGCAGTCCTTTGTAGAAAAGCAGACAGGTGAGTCCTTTGAGCAGCCAGGCAGTTCTTCTTGGCAGGATGTAGTTTCTGGTTCAGGTTTCTTCTCCAGCAAGTGTCTGATGAGGTAGGGCAGAGGCCCTGTTTTATACTAAGTTGTGCCTTTGAAGTGGGGGTGACTTCAAAGAGTGTCTAAGAAATGCACCCGGTTCCCTTTCAGTTCAATCCTGTCTGCCAGGGTCCCAGTAGGGGGTGTGGCAGTCCTTTGTGTGAGGGCAGGCCCTCCACACTCCCAGCCCAGGAAGACCCATTCAAAATGCAGATGTATGCAAGTGAGGCTGAGTACCCTGTGTTTGGGGTGTGTCTAAGAGAATGCACAAGGAGCTGTCAACTAAACCTAGCCAGACGTGGATTGAAGGGCACAGAAAGATTTAAGTGCAAAGAAATGCTCACTTTCTAAAAGTGGCATTTCTAGAATAGTAATATTAAATCCGACTTCACCAGTCAGCAGGACTTTGTATTACCATTCTGGCCATACTAAATATGACCTTCCTGCTCCTTTCAGATCAGCAGCTGCCACTTCAAACAGTGTATGAGGGCAGCCCCAATGTTAGCCTATGAAGGGAGCAGGCCTCACAGTAGTGTAAAAACGAATTTAGGAGTTTTACACTACCAGGACATATAACTACACAGGTACATGTCCTGCCTTTTACCCACACAGCACCCTGCTCTAGGGGTTACCTAGGGCACACATTAGGGGTGACTTATATGTAGAAAAGGGGGAGTTCTAGGCTTGGCAAGTACTTTTAAATGCCAAGTCGAAGTGGCAGTGAAACTGCACACACAGGCCTTGCAATGGCAGGCCTGAGACAAGGTTAAGGGGCTACTGAAGTGGGTGGCACAACCAGTGCTGCAGGCCCACTAGTAGCATTTAATCTACAGGCCCTAGGCACATATAGTGCACTCTATTAGGGTCTTATAAGTAAATTAAATAGCCAATCACGGATAAACCAATCAATAGTACAATTTACACAGAGAGCATATGCACTTTAGCACTGGTTAGCAGTGGTAAAGTGCCCAGAGGTCAAAAGCCAACAACAACAGGTCAGAAAAAATAGGAGGAAGGAGGCAAAAAGTTTGGGGATGACCCTGTCAAAAAAGCCAGGTCCAACACTTTGCATGAATACTGACAGAGTGTCAGTGACTAGTGATAAGCCTTACATGAATAATGACAGCGTTTCAGTGACTAGTGATAAGCCTTACACGAATAGTGACAGAGTTTCAGTCACTAGTGAAAAGCTTTTCATGAATAGTGAGCGTTTCAGTGACTAGTGATAATTCTTACATGACTAGTGACAGAGTTTCAGTGACTAGTGATAAGCCTTACATGAACAGTGACAGAGGTTCAGTGACTAGTGATAAGCTTTGCATGAATAGTGACAGAGTTTCAGTGACTAGTGATAACCCTTACATGGACAGTTACAGCGTTTCAGTGACTAGTGATAAGCCTTACATGGACAATGACAAAGGTTCAGTGACTAGTGATAAGCCTTACATGGACAGTGACAGAGTTTCAGTGACTAGTGATAACCCTTACATGGACAGTCACAGAGTTTCAGTCAGTGACTAGTGATAACCCTTACATGGACAGTGACAGAGTTTCAGTGTCTAGTGATAACCCTTACATGGACAGTCACAGAGTTTCAGTGACTAGCGATATGCCTTACATAAATAGTGACAGAGTTTCAGTGACTAGTGATAACCCTTACATGAACAGTGACAGAGTTTCAGTGAGTAGTGATAAGCCTTACATGAATAGCGGCAGAGTTTCAGTGACTAGTGATAAGCTTTGCATGAATAGTGGCAGAGTTTCAGTAACTAGTGATAAGCTTTGCATGAATAGTGGCAGAATTTCAGTGACTAGTGATAAGCTTTGCATGAATAGTGACAGAGTTTCAGTGACTAGTGATAAGCCGTACATAAACAGTGACGGAGGTTCAGTGACTAGTGATAAGCTTTGCATGAATACTGGCAGGGTTTCAGTAACTAGTGATAAGCTTTGCATGAATACTGGCAGAGTTTCAGTGAGTAGTGATAAGCCTTACATGAATAGTGGCAGTGTTTCAGTGACTAGTGATAAGCTTTGCATGAATAGTGGCAGACTTTCAGTGACTAGTGATAAGCTTTGCATGAATAGTGGCAGATTTTCAGTGAATAGTGATAAGCTTTGCATGAATAGTGACAGAGGTTCAGTGACTAGTGATAAGCTTTGCATGAATAGTGACAGAGTTTCAGTGACTAGTAATAAGCTGTACATGAACAGTGAGAGAGGTGCAGTGACTAGTGATAAGCTTTGCATTAATAGTGACAGAGCTTTAGTGACTAGTGATAAGCCTTACACGAATAGTGAGTTTCCGTTAATGGTGATAAGGTTTAACCTAATATAGTCTGTCTGTGGGTGAAACGTGTAAGACTCGGAGAGTACGCAGAATGCTAAGGGCCTTCCAGTGAGTCATGTCAGGCTTTCTGTTAATGTTGTCATGCTTCCTGCAAACTGGGACAAGCTGTTGGTCACTGATGATAGGTATTCTGAAATGGTAAAAGGCCTTCTATAAAAGGTACTTTGCTGTCTGTAAAAGGTGACAAGGTTTCTGTAAATAGAAAAATACATTCTGCCAACGCTGCCAATAACCCTACCAACTCAGCTAACTACTATGACACTCCTACAAGTGTGACAGTTCAGACTATTCCAGGCCATTCAAAGCTTTAAGAATGGCTTAGGGCGCAGGTATTATTAATATGCAATGCATTTTAAATAATGAACACTCTATTCTTTTGCACATCTCAAAATTAGCCAAACAGCGCCACTATCATACGAGTACCAGCAACTATTGGCTCAAAATAAGCACTGGACATGCTGCGAAAGAGAGGTGCCATACTTCACTAAAAGGCGTGCCACTCTGTGCCCAAAAATCAACATGGTTAGAAAAAGCCTTGCCATTCTTTCCACAAATGGTATCATGTTTGAAAACAGGGATTCCTCATTTGCCCAAATTGTGACAGACTTACAAATAGAAATACTGCACTTCGACCAAATGGTGCAATGCTTAGTAATAGATGCCACACTACGCCCACACAGCGACATACTAAGACACTTAGATGCCACACTACGCCCAAATGGCATCATGCTTAAAACAGACATGCCATACTTTGCTCAAATGTTGACACATTTAAAAATAGTGATGCCTGTTTTAGACCCAAATAGTGACATGTGTTTGTTAATTCTCTCCTCATCAGACCTTCTGCCCTGTGTACTTGGTTAATGTTTCCAGCATATCCGCAGGGGACGTGATTGCTTCAGCCAAAATGCAAGGTAAGTTGTGATGTCGTTGTTCACCACTTGAAAATGAGATGCTCTTTGATTGCGTTTAGTGCACTGTGTGCCACACAATAAGGAGGTTGCATGAGCCTGCTGTCCCAGTGTGGTAAGAGGCGTGCTTTACTTGCTTTGGCATATACAAAAAGGTGAACAATGAAATGCTGCATTAATCTCAGCCATTGGTAATTAAATGGGCCGCATCCCAGTCCATTATTATTTTGCACACCACGCCACCTCAGCTTGGACCCAGCCATAAGCAAATCAGTCTTGACCCTAAACCTCATGAGAACAGTCCATCCCAAGCTGCCAGGCCAGGCCCTTCTGGAACTGGAATACAAGCATCCCTTGACCAGTTTTGCCCTAGTTAGGGCTCCCTGGTTAGTGATTCCAGTGACATAGTGTGCACGGGACCCACGTCTGGGGATACTTGTCCCAGTTAAAGTAACACTCTAAAGTATGAAAAAAAAAGCAATGGATGCGATGCATGAATTAATATCAGCCACTGGTGATTACTTGGGCCGCATACCAGTCCATCGTTATGTTCTACACCATGCCACCTCAGTTTGGACCCAGCCATATGCAAATCAGTCCTGACCCTGCTCCCCATGGGAACAGTCCAGCCCGAACTGCCAGGCCAGGTCCTCCCTTGACCGGAATACAAGCAACAAAACAAAATGGTTTTAAAGAGTGCTTAATGTGTACTTTAAAACCATTTGTTTTTGTTCTGTTTATTTGGAAGCAACGCAAGTAGGAATGTGACTGGCAGGTCCCTTGCAACAAAACCAGCCCTCCCCAGCAGAGAAACAAGCCCACTCTCTTCCAGCCCACCGAAACGTCTGATGCTCGGTTGGCTATTCCGGCACTGTTAGGCTTTGGCACAGAATAAGAGCGAGTAAGGTAGAAAGGGGGAAAGAAACAGGAAGAGAATGAAGAAGACAGTGACAAATGGAGAAAGCCGGGATGGAAAAAAGTGAGCTAAAGAGGCAGGGAGTGTCTGGTAGTGGATTAAAGAGGCATGAGGAGGAATCCAGACTACACATCTGTGGTATTTCGCACACTGCCACGGGCTTCTGAGAAGAAGCTTTGGCCCAGGCACCTATTCTTTTACAAGTTAAGCGCTGGCGGGCTCTGAGAATATCAGTAAGACAACCTGTTAACCCGTTGCATTCATGCTTGTATGCAAGCGAAATGTATGAGCCATGTGATTGGCATGTGTGAAGCAATTTAAAATCCATCAGCTACCTCCACACTCCTAAAGGAACTGTAGCACAAATTCAGTGGTCCGAAGGGGCTCGACAACCCGTTATTGTCCCTTTCTGTCTGAAAGAGTCAGAGCCGATAAAAGGCACAAAGCAGGAAGCCGCACTCACGCCAAAGCAAGAGACAACACCTTGAGCTGGACAGATTGTTAATGCTCGCATTCGGCACTTTCATTGCTTTGGCTCCATATTGTGTCAGTGCTGCTCATCTGCAGCCATTTATGAAGAAAACACAAAATTGCTTTACGTTCGTCTCCCAACTTTGCTCTCAGCTGTGTTTTCTCAGGTTTTTTCTGAAAAACAGAAAACACTTTTGGGCTTATTGACAAAGATAACTTAAGGCCTGATTATGAGTTTGGCAAGTCTAGGACCGCCAAACTCACGGTGGCGGTCAAACTGCCGCAATCTTGCCGATCCGACCACCAGATTACGATCCTGGCAGTCAGACCTCCAGGAGACCACCGCCTCTCCCGGGATCAGTGATCCCGACGTGTTGGTAGTGGTGAAAGTCGTGGTCCGCCACGGCGGTACCGTGCTGATCATGACTTTCCTTTCTGCCAGCCTTTTCATGACGGGCTCTCTGCCATGAAAAGGCTGGCCAAAAGGCAGAGTTGGGAGCCAAAGGGGGACCCCTTTACTGGCCATGACCATGCCGATGGCATGCAGGGGCCCCTCTGTCAGCATCCTCGGAATGGGCACTGTCTGCTCTGCTATAGCAGACGTTGCCCATTCCGAGGGTGCTGTGTGTGACAGCACTGGCCCGGCTCCCTGAGCCCAGTGCCGCTGCACTGTTTCTGCCAGGCTGACCGGTGGGAACGTCATAATACAGCATTTCTGAAAGTCAGCCTGGTTGAAACATCGTAATACGATGGCGGTGAGGCTGCCAGTTTGACACCCGCCTCACCACTGCCGTATTGGAGTTCAGGTGGGTCAATCGCTGAACTCGTAATCAGCCCCTTAGGCTTGTGAGTAATTTACACTTGTAATTGACTCTTTCACTTTTGAATAACTTTACTATTTTTTTCTATTACCAAAATCTGAATGTAAAGTTACTCAAAAGTGCAGACTTAGACGTCTCCACCCTTTGAAAAAAAGGTGTAGCAAAATGTATGTGTTACTACTGCCAAAAAGAAACAGTAGTAAGTCTAGTACCACACATGGCCAACCACTTATCCTTCCCATAGAAAATAATGGAGACAGACATAAAATAAAACGTCAACGGAAATAATCTAAAGTTAATCCAACTATTGAAAATACTTCAAAATATCATTAAAGATAATTGAATGTTAATAATATAAAAATCATACATTGTTTTATATATTTAAAACATATTTTAACAACCTTTGGAATGCAGGTATTAACTTATTTCTTTATTATATTCAATTAATAATTGTTAATGTATAAGAAAATATTTTTACTTTGTGGGGATTTATTTTTTACTTTAAAGTTCAGAAATAAAGTTTAATATTATTCAATATATTTAAATTAATCAATAAATTATTTAGAATTAAGTAAATAATGCTGTAGCATTATTCTTTTAAATTGTATCTAAAAAACATATAAAAGTATTTACAGTACTTTTTAACACAAAGTATAATTTATTATATATTATTCAACTTTTACCAATTCTTTACCATAAGAAGATCTCCACCACACTTTGGAGTCTCCCTATGGTAAATATAGGGAAAAGTAGAAAATGTATTTACCTAAAAAAATAGTAACAATATATTTATGTAAAATTTTATATATATATATATATATATATATGTTCGATGGCATGTGTAGCTGCAGGTACACATGCTGTGCACATCCCGCCATCTGGTGTTGGGCTCGGAGTGTTACAAGTTGTTTTTCTTCGAAGAAGTCTTTTTTCGAGTCACGAGACCGAGGGACTCCTCCCATTTCGACTCCATTGCGCATGGGCGTCGACTCCATCTTAGATTCTTTTTTTTCCGCCATCGGGTTCGGACGTGTTCCTTTTCGCTCCGTGTTTCGGGTCGGAAAGTTAGTTAGAATCTCGGAAAAATTGTCGGTATTGTTTGCGTTCGATATCGGGTTAGTTACAACAGATCGACACCGAATTAAGAAGAGCTCCGGTGGCCCTTCGGGGTTTTTTCCATCCCCGTCGGGGCCTGGTCGGCCCGGCCACGTGTCTCTTCAAGGCTGATGGAACGGACCCCATTCCGCTTCTGTCCAAAATGCCATAACAAGTATCCATATACAGATCAACATCTGGTCTGTAACTTGTGTTTGTCACCAGAACACAAGGAGGATACTTGTGAGGCCTGTCAAGCGTTTTGGTCCAGGAAGACACTCAGGGACCGAAGAGCAAGAAGACTGCAAATGGCGTCGGCGCCGACAGAACAAGAGCGTTTCGAGGAGGAGGAAGAAACATTCTCCACCCAGGAGTCGGACTCTGAGGAGATCGATCCCGAGGAAACGCCTAAAACCGTGAGTAGGACGTCGAAACCAAGAACTCACGAGAAAAGCGCTAAAGCCCAGGGGACGCCACCGCCAACAGGCCATGGCTTAACCCGAAAAGTAGGTGACCGTTCATCGGCACCGAAAAAGGGCGAGCTGGTGTCGAAGTCATCCGACTCCGGTCGAGATACCGGCACACAGCAATCTCGGGCCCGAGATAGTGGCTCAGAGAAGATTCGGCACCGAGACAGCGGCACCGAAACGGGTCGGCACCAAGAAAGCACGACGCCGAAAGTAAAAAAGGTTTCGTTGGAGCCGAAAAAAGCAAGCGAAAAGGTTTCGGTACCGAAATATCCGGCCTCGGAACCGAAAACAAGTTCCTACACTGAGGAACAAGGACTGTCCACACAAATGAAGACACATAGATTTGGACAGGAATTACAGGCAATAGAGCCAGATCACACACAAAGACGGCTCTTTATTCAAAAAGATACAGGGAAGATCAGCACTCTTCCTCCAGTCAAAATGAAATGCAAGCTTGCCTTCCAAGACAAGGACAAACAGCCACACGCAAAGGTGGCTAAACAAGTAACACCGCCACCATCCCCACATCACACTCCACAACCATCACCGGTAGCCACTCCACCAATGATGCAATCCCCAACTCATACAGGAATGAGTCAAGATGACCCTGACGCATGGGACCTTTGTGACGCACCAGTGTCAGATAATATTCCAGAATGCTATCCAGCTAAACCATCGCCACCAGAGGATAGTACAGGCTACGCACAGGATGTGTCAAGAGCAGCGACATTTCATAATGTCAGCCTTCATTCGGAGCCCATTGAAGACGACTTTCTTTTTAATACACTGTCGTCCACACACAGCCAATATCAGAGTCTTCCTATGCTACCCGGAATGCTAAAACACTCCAAACAAGTGTTTGAGGAGCCTGTTAAAGGGAGAGCCATTACTCCAAGAGTAGAGAAAATATATAAACCGCCACCAACAGACCCAGTGTACATTACACAACACCTAACACCAGACTCTGTTGTAGTGGGAGCAGCGCGCAAAAGAGCCAACTCTCATACTTCAGGAGATGCACCACCTCCAGATAAATAAAGTCGAAAATTCGATGCTGCTGGCAAAAGGGTGGCGGCACAGGCAGCAAACCAGTGGCGTATTGCAAATTCGCAAGCTTTGCTAGCCAGATATGATAGGGCCCATTGGGATGAGATGCTACACCTTATTGAACATTTGCCCAAAGAGTTCCAAAAAAGAGCGCAGCAAGTAGTAGAAGAAGGACAGGGTATCTCCAATAATCAAATACGGTCAGCAATGGATGCTGCAGACACAGCTGCTAGAACTGTCAACACAGCAGTAACCATAAGGAGACATGCATGGCTGCGTACATCAGGATTTAAACCAGAGATACAGCAAGCTGTGCTGAATATGCCATTCAACGGACAGCAGTTGTTTGGGCCGGAGGTGGACACTGCGATCGAAAAACTTAAGAAAGACACTGACACGGCCAAAGCCATGGGCGCACTCTACTCCCCACAGAGCAGAGGCACATTTCGAAAGACACAATTTCGAGGGGGGTTTTGAGGGCAAACCACAGAAGCCACAACCTCACAAACAAAGCCCACTTACCAGAGCCAGTATCAGGGGGAGGTTTTCGGGGACAATATAGAGGGGGACAATTTCAAAGGAATAGAGGAAAGTTCCAAAGTCCCAAAACTCCTCCAAACAAGCAGTGACTTCAAGGTCACAAATCCCCAACACATAACACCTGTGGGGGGGAGACTAGCCAAGTTTTACAAACATTGGGAGGAAATAACAACAGACACTTGGGTCTTAGCAATTATCCAGCATGGTTATTGCATAGAATTTCTCAAATTCCCTCCAAACATCCCACCGAAAAC
The DNA here is from genome assembly GCF_031143425.1 of Pleurodeles waltl. Classification (NCBI taxonomy): domain Eukaryota; kingdom Metazoa; phylum Chordata; class Amphibia; order Caudata; family Salamandridae; genus Pleurodeles; species Pleurodeles waltl. The sequence goes on along the minus strand of NC_090444.1, from coordinate 80,809,287 downwards.
ACACAATATGTCAAAATAACATATAGATCTTCTAGGACTAGAAGTTCAGGCATTGCTACAAAAAGAAGCAATAGAGTTAGTACCAAAACAACAAATAAACACAGGAGTTTACTCCCTGTACTTTCTGATACCCAAAAAAGACAAGAGTCTGAGACCTATACTAGATCTCAGAACATTAAATACCTACATCAAATCAGATCACTTTCACATGGTTACATTACAAGACGTAATCCCACTGCTCAAACAACAAGACTACATGACAACACTAGACCTAAAGGATGCATATTTCCATATACCAATACATCCTTCACACAGAAAGTACCTAAGGTTTGTATTCCAAGGGATACATTACCAATTCAAAGTGTTGCCATTCGGAATAACAACTGCACCAAGAGTTTTTACAAAATGCCTACCAGTAGTAGCTGCACATATCAGAAGGCAGAAAATACATGTGTTCCCGTACCTAGACGATTGGTTAATCAAAACCAACACGCTAAGACGGTGTTCACAACACACAAAATATGTCATAGAAATCCTCCACAAACTAAGTTTCTCAATCAACTACACAAAGTCACACCTTCTGCCGTGTCAAACACAGCAATACTTAGGAGCAGCAATCAACACAGCAAAAGGGATTGCCACTCCAAGTCCACAAAGAGTTCACACATTTCACAATGTGATACAGACCATGTATCCAAATCAAAAGATACAAGTCAAACTGGTGATGAAACTACTAGGCATGATGTCTTCATGCATAGCCATTGTCCCAAACGCAAGGTTGCACATGCGGCCCTTACAACAGTGCCTAGCATCACAATGGTCACAAGCACAGGGTCAGCTTCTAGATCTGGTGTTGATAGACCGCCAAACATACATCTCGCTTCAATGGTGGAACAGTATAAATTTAAACCAAGGGCGGCCTTTCCAAGACCCAGTGCCACAATACGTAATAACAACAGATGCTTCCATGATAGGGTGGGGAGCACACCTCAATCAACACAGCATCCAAGGACAATGGGACATACAGCAAAAACAGTTTCACATAAATCACTTAGAACTGTTAGCGGTATTTCTAGCGCTCAAAGCATTTCAACCCATAATAAGCCACAAACACATTCTTGTCAAAACAGACAACATGACAACAATGTATTACCTAAACAAACAGGGAGGCACACACTTGACACAGTTGTGTCTCCTAACACAGAAAATATGGCATTGGGCGATTCTCAACCACATTCGCCTAATAGCACAATTTATTCCAGGAATTCAGAACCAGTTAGCAGACAATCTCTCTCGGGATCACCAACAGATCCACGAATGGGAGATTCACCCCCAAATACTAAACACTTACTTCCAAATGTGGGGAACACCACAAATAGATCTATTTGCAACAAAGGAAAACTCAAAATGCCAAAACTTTGCATCCATGTACCCACAAGACCAATCTCAGGGCAATGCGTTATGGATGAGCTGGTCAGGGATATTTGCTTACGCTTTTCCCCCTCTCCCACTCCTTCCATATCTAGTAAACAAATTGAGTCAAAACAAACTCAAACTCATACTAATAGCACCAACATGGGCAAGACAACCTTGGTACACAACACTACTAGACCTCTCAGTAGTACCCTATGTCAAACTACCAAACAGACCAGATCTGTTAACACAACACAAACAACAGATCAGACATCCAAATCCAGCATCGCTGAATCTAGCAATTTGGCTCCTGAAATCCTAGAATTCGGACACTTAGACCTCACACAAGAATGTATGGAGGTCATAAGAAAAGCTAGGAAACCTACCACTAGACACTGCTATGCAAATAAGTGGAAAAGATTTGTTTATTACTGCCATAATAATCAAATTCAACCCTTACACGCATCTGCCAAAGATATAGTAGGATACTTACTACAATTGCAAAAGTCAAAGCTAGCTTTCTCTTCAATAAAGATACATCTGACCGCAATTTCAGCCTACCTGCAAATTACGCACTCAACTTCATTATTTAGGATACCAGTCATAAAAGCATTTATGGAAGGCCTAAAGAGAATTATACCACCACGAACACCACCAGTTCCTTCATGGAACCTCAACATTGTCTTAACACGACTCATGGGTCCACCTTTTGAGCCCATGCACTCTTGTGAAATGCAATACTTAACATGGAAAGTTGCATTTTTGATTGCCATCACATCTCTAAGAAGAGTGAGTGAAATTCAAGCATTTACCATACAAGAACCATTTATTCAAATACACAAGCATAAAGTAGTTCTACGGACATATCCAAAATTTTTACCAAAAGTGATCTCACCGTTCCACTTGAATCAAACGGTAGAATTACCAGTGTTCTTCCCACAGCCAGATTCGGTAGGTGAAAGAGCACTGCATACATTAGACATCAAAAGAGCACTAATGTACTACATTGACAGAACAAAGCTAATTCGAAAAACAAAACAACTATTTATTGCTTTCCAAAAACCTCATACAGGGAATCCAATTTCTAAACAAGGCATTGCTAGATGAATAGTTAAGTGTATTCAAACCTGCTATCTTAAAGCAAAGAGAGAGCTGCCTATTATACCAAAGGCACACTCAACAAGAAAAAAAGGTGCTACCATGGCCTTTCTAGGAAATATTCCAATGACCGAAATATGTAAGGCAGCTACATGGTCTACGCCTCATACATTTACCAAACACTACTGTGTAGATGTGCTAACGGCACAACAAGCCACAGTAGGCCAAGCAGTACTACGAACATTGTTTCAAACAACTTCAACTCCTACAAGCTGAACCACCGCTTTTGGGGAGATAACTGCTTACTAGTCTATGCACAGCATGTGTATCTGCAGCTACACATGCCATCGAACGGAAAATGTCACTTACCCAGTGTACATCTGTTCGTGGCATTAGTCGCTGCAGATTCACATGCGCCCACCCGCCTCCCCGGGAGCCTGTAGCCGTTTAGAACTTGATCTTGAACATTTGTAAATTTGTAAATATATTACTTTAAACTTCATTATGTACATACGTATTCACTCCATTGCATGGGCACTATTACTAGCATACACAACTCCTACCTCACCCTCTGCGGGGAAAACAATCTAAGATGGAGTCGACGCCCATGCGCAATGGAGTCGAAATGAGAGGAGTCCCTCGGTCTCGTGACTCGAAAAAAGACTTCTTCGAAGAAAAACAACTTGTAACACTCCGAGCCCAACACCAGATGGCGGGATGTGCACAGCATGTGAATCTGCAGCGATTAATGCCACGAACAGATGTACACTGGGTAAGTGACATTTTCCATAAATATATATATATATATGAATGTATATATATATATAAATATGTCATCCAAAGATTAGCAGTGCACTCCATCAAGGTGCGAATAATTCTTGATTTAATTAACTTGAAACAAAAGAACAGAACAACGCGTTTCCACCGCAAGGTCTTTATCGAGTTCAAACATCCAGTTCACACTTAGTTTGTGATGTTAAATAATGCTTTGTTGAGAATTTTAGCAACTGTCTTAACCATCTTGTCTTAAATTGTGGCTTGTGAATAACAATGGGCTTACACTGTTGTGAGTGGGTGCATGTCCCTCCCTACCCCTCACTTATCCCCTACTTACTTTTACCTAAATCCCTCCCATTTAGTAGTAAGTATGCCTCTTTTTCAAGCCACTCTCCTGGTTTCGTCTACATTTACCACTGAGTAGTAAACTTACATGTGTGAGGATCTTCCCATGGAAAAGATAGCAGTGGTGATTCACACTTGTAGGTTTGTGAATAGCACTTTGCAGTACTTTAGAAGTACTATTAGTGACTAGACGCCTTTAAGTATTTGCATAGGGATTGCTACTACTGCGTTATGTGTCCTGTGTAGCCCTTTGTGCTAAGTAGAACCATAGAGCCGGTTATGGTGAGGATTTGTTGAGTTACTGTCATCAGGTTGGGTTAACCTGCCACCATCACACTTTTAAGGCAGTTTAATAGTAGGCTGTGGTTTATGGCATTGAGTAATATATAGAGTACTAATTATGAGTGCCAGTAATCTTCCCTACCAGTGCTGTGCTAGGTGGCCGTAGTTCTCGTTGGTTCCATTCGTGAAGGTTGCTGTTGATCTGACAAGGGCCAGGTTGTAGGAACAAAGTGTTGCTGGAAGACAGAGAGGGCAACCTTCAGTCATCGAGATGACTCTGCAGTGCCTTACTGGCAGCTACTGTAATTCATTCTTGGATGGGACTGATGGGTGCAACTATGCAGGCTGAGGAAATATCATTAGGCAGATGAGAGAACGAGGAAGGGTCAGTCAGTGTGATCAAGTGGGAAAGGCAACCTTCAGACTCTAGTCTCCTGCCACCAGAATCAACAGTGGAACACATCCACGGTAAATCAGTGTGGCCACATGTGTTTCATGTACAGTTTCAAGCTCAAGTGCATGGTATTCCTGGTTATGTCATTCCTTTCTACAAATGTTATCAACACATTGAACTGAGTGCCAGATCAGAGTAAATATGTTAGAGACTGCCTGGTGGATCTTGAGGCCTTCTGGGCATGCAGTTGGAGATACCACAAAATACCACAAAGTACCACTGAGTTTTATAGGGTACCACTGAGCAGTCATAGGATGTTAAATGCTCATCTCTCCTGGATTTCAGCTTGTACCACTTTTGTTTCTCAGGACATAAATGTACATCCGTTTGGTCAATGATGAAGCGATAGCGTGGATGGATATTGTGAATATACAACTCATCTCGATATGCCCCCTGTAGCCTGCTTAGGATGCTGTCAGACAATTCATTTGTTGGGGTTCATTGGCTCGCTCTTAGGCTCTGGACCCCACTGTGCTTTTTTCTTGTAGCCTCTTCAAGCACCCAATTAATTGATGCCCCCCCTCACCATGTGTGGTTGTGGTTCACATGCTATGCCAGTGCATGACTCACCTTTCCTAAAATCTGTTTACATGCTTCCACATGTGTGGTACTGTGGCGCGATCATCACTCTGGTGTAATTGTTTTTTTCAGGTAAGGTAGTACACGGCGAGACGACAACAGCACACGCCACACTGAGCGGCATTCACTATTACCACCAGGAGTGGTCTCACGCTGCAGCCTACGTCACCGTGCCCCCGCTGAGGCTGGACTCCAACACACCAACCTACCTCATGGGACTGCTTGCTAAGTAAGGCGATTCCCCTGTCCTTCGTCTTTGCACGTGCTGGTCTCTCCTTCTGCGAGTCTCTCGGCTACTGTGCGTGGTGTTCAGCTTTGTGCACTCAGTGGTCTGTACATCTGTGGCCTTGGGTGTGCTGCCATTTTATGCTGCTTCAAGCTTTTAATACTTTGTTTCTGTATGTAACGCGGTGTGTCGTTTCAGCTTCGTACACAGCAAGTCAGTGTGCATGGTCACTTGCACGAGAGCAGTGCTCTCTATTGGGACTTGTGTAGGTTGGAAATGTCTCACATATGCACATAATTTGTTCTTATTGTGGTCCATGGCCTTGAAGAGATCCTTCACTTTAATGTGAATATGATGTCGATAAGCTTCCTACATAACTATGAGATTTCCGTAGTGCTGCTATGATGACGCTCCTTTCATTGGTGGACGCACACGTTAGCATAGCTGCTTCGATTCATTGATTCCTAACACATTCTGCTACAGGGGTGGGTTGTGAATTTCTAATTGCACTTGGAGAGTTCCATGCATGGGCCCCCTCCTCAAACACTCATAGTTGCTTAGATACACACAATGTATGTAGATATATATTCAACATTATGTCAATTTGAGGGTCTGACAGGCTCACCGAGCTGTGCCCTTACGCACAGCACCAACAGTCCTGCCTTTGTTTCATATGTAGACTGCATTGCAGGAAGTCGTGCTCGTTGACCAAAAATGTGTCACATCCACGGATAGCTCGTCTGATGCCAGCCCATGTTGGCTGCGCTTAAGTTTTCCCTGATCTCTTTGTCCCCTACCTATGACACATTGTTAGTTTATCGCCACTGGAAGGAAATGTCAAACTTCCCTAAAAACAGTGACTTCAGATCCCTTTACTTTACAGTGTGAATGACCTATTGTCTTATACATAGCACACATATGTCAGAGATAGGTAAATTACTGGGAATATTGTGACCAGGCAACAGCAGAATCACATGGACCAACAAAGAGTTCTGGATCAATGCCCGTCAGGGTATCAGGCACACTGTGGTGCTGAGTCAGTTGCCCTAGACTTTATAGACCACATTCGACTTCAGAGTGGTTAAGGGTCCAAGCAGTGCTGGTCCTCTCACTGACCTTTGACACAGGATGTCATTTGTGGGAGCTGGAACCCCTTCAACGTGCTGAATTTGATTGCGTCACATTCTACTTGACCCACCGTTCTACGTCTGCACATCTTGGACTCTTCTTCTCTCAACCAACCATCTCCTGGTGTGGCGGTCCACGCATGGATCACTGGTGCCATCATGCATATTTAATACATATACCAAGCATCTTCTTACTCGCAGCAGCATCTGGAACCTTAGACTTCAGTGCTACGCTGATGACTCACAGAATGTTAGTAAGGTGCATGGCTCTTCCAGGCCATACCAAGATCTCAGTATCTCGCTCAGACTTATAGCGATGCTGATGCAGTACAGTGGGCTTTGACTAAAAAGGGGAACAAGTCTAGATGTATGCTAGGTAAATCTGGTGTGCACCCTGAAATCGCCCCCTGAATATTGATGGGAGGAATATTGAGGACACAATGTTGAAATAAATGATTGACTGGCAAGTAAGTCTAGATTTTCTTTGAGCCCGCTTATATTTACCTACGCTGTACAGATATCTTCAAGGTCTGTAGATGTGGAGTTAAGAAAAGTAAATCTATACTTTTATACCTTTTTCGATATTTTGTCCCTCCACAATCTGTCCTCAATATTCTTACACAAAGTAACTCTGGGGGTCGATATTCAGTAGTACAGCTGTGAATGCCTCACAGTTATAACTCTCTGTCTAGGAAAGTCAATGTTCACCTCTGACAGTATAACATAAATCCTGTAATCCTCAGTGACATTCAATTTATTGACCGTAGAAGGACTAGTGAACTCGCAAATCGATAGCTGCAGCAGTCTGTATCTGGGAGCAACTACAAAACTATTACCCATGCGCAGAATCGGTAGAGAAGGAAGTCACTTTACCAGGATGAGGAAACCAGGGAACCAATGGTAAGACCAGTTAATGCAGTAACACGAAGAGGCCACCCCTGAGACAGGACCAGAAGACCCTGGATGTGGAGGAGACAAGCTCCTTATTGAAATACCACCATTCACCACATTGTCACCACTGAATTGGTTTCTTCTACTTTTCATTGAGCTTGCATTATTGATTTTTCATTCATTTATTGGGTTTTCTCCAAGAAATAAACTCAAGAACACTCAAATGTTTATGAGGGATACATAGAAAACAGAGTTGATTGTTGGCATACCCGTATACTGTCTGCCGCCTCAGTCCAGAACCTCAGCGTTGATATCCTTGTAAATAGTTCCAGACGAAAATCTTAGAAATTGTTTTTCGTAAGCAAGGGGCAGGCTATGTATGCCCTCTCTGTCCTACCCTACCACGAAGAAAGGTTTATGCACTGCACGGTCTTGTCAGATGTTCCTGCCTCCTCTTCAACAGAAGAAGTTTGAGCACTAAACTCCATCTTCTAAACTAGTATGTGGCCACTGCCCCGGATCACGCCTTTGGCAGAGTCCACGTCAAGATGTTTAGCACTAGCTTTGGTTTGGTGCTGGACACAGGAACCCTGCATCACTCTAGATTTACCTTTTTCCAGAGACAGAGTTGGAACAGGAGCTGATGTCTAAAATGACTCCACAGCCATTTGACATTCTCAGTGAAATTGGGCCCAGAATAGGACATCATCGTCGAATTCATCACAGTGCTCCCTGAGGGCCAGGCCCTAGGTACAACCTCAGCATCAACAGGTCTCTACAGACAAACTAATTTCAAAATTACCTTCAGCAGCATCATCCATTTGGCTGCCTAACCACTTAAAAGGAGACGCAAGATAATGTAATAGCTACATTACTAGCCAATCACTGAGCAACTCACAAGTTACTGAGTTACTCTGTCTGGCAAAAAATGTAAAAATGAGCTATAAACACATGTTTTAGAGCCACAAAAGCACTTGGTTTGTGGTGATGACAGAAGACTAGAAGGTCAAAAGACTGGCTGTTTCATCAACAGGAGGACTAGTGAGGAAGACCAAAGTGCAATAGTGTAGATACAGTGGGCATTCTGTAAATATTTTGAGAAAAGTCTCCCTTGGATGAGGGAGGTTTTCCAGAGCACCTTGGCTGTATGTAGAAGCAGGATGGAGATGTGATTTTCTGTAGGATGGTGCTTAATTACCTGGGGCTTAGGCATAGAACCGTGTCTTCCAAGGAAATCTAACCTGTAGGTCTTGTCTTATTCTCAGAATAATGAATTACCTGCACACGTCTTGATTTGATTTCTGTGGACAGGGGCTGAATTGTTTGGCCAAGCAGGGCTACATGTCCCTTCCCTCTTAGAGTGCAACCATTATCAGTGGGACCATTTACTAATAGGACACACTGGCGTCTCACAACCCCTCCTGCGTAGGTGTTTTTACTTCAAGTACTGATCTGTGGCAGTGAAAATCGTTAATTATAAGAGCCGGGATCCCTTACTCAAATACGGTAATTCACTATTTTAGGTAATCTAGCATAAAATAGATGCTAAGTGGTGATCACATCAACAAACATTGCAGCCATCTTGTGGAAGGGCATCTCAGTCTGTGACCAGTGCTGTGAATAAAGCACTGGTGGGCTGCTGGGGGGATGCCAGTCTCTTGGGTTGTGTTATCGCTGAGCTCCTCCACTGCAAAAAACATGATTCCACAGCGGTAATTCAACGATTTCAATGAAAAACTTGTTTCACCTTTGGTAGCTTGGCCTGAGCAGCTGGACATTCACCAGAGAAAAGGGTGCTGTGTTGCACTTGACAACCCAATTAAACAATGCAGTTAAAGAAATAAAGAACTTAAAGGTCCACACTAAGGGGGGTATTTACAAGCCCCTTGCGCCACAGGTGTGTCACTTTTTGTGACGCACCGGCAGTTCATGTTCCACATCCATATCTACGAGGCCACACAAAGCCACTTTGCGTGGCTTTTCATGGCCTCGTAGATATGGGGTAAAGCAACTCAGCACAAGTCTCTGCGTTGCCTAAGACTGCGTCAGAGAGACGTTCCACGAGCGTTGCGGTTGGTGTTCCCACGCAACACCTATGGGTTTTGACGCAGTCCCAGATTTACAAAAATCTGTAAACCTGGGAATGCATCAAAACTGTACGCCTCCCCAGGGCAGGTGCTACGAGGAGAAATATCTTTATTTCTTCTCGTTGTTTCCTCCTTCTATGTGTGCTGCATTTTGCAGCACACATAGATAGAGGAAAACACCTCTCTGGATTGTTTTTGTGCAAGAAGGTGCCTCTTCCTGCACAAAAACAATCATGCCAACAATGCCGACACCTTTGCACCATGGTGCAAGGTTGCCTGCTTTGGCGCTGGGCAGCAACTGGGGACCAGCGCAGGGGGAAAGACAGAAATGCACTGTATCTTTTAAATACAGTGCATTTCTGCCCTTTCGAATTGGCGTAGGGCACTGCAGAAAAAAAACTGACAATACTGCCCAACGCCAATTCCTTGTAAATATGCCCCCAGGTTTAAGAAGAAAGAGAAAAACATGACAGGGAAACTGACACAAAAATGAACAATTATGAATTGGGGCTAAAACAGTATGAAACATAGATAAAGAGTATAAAGAAGGAACCCTCAGGCCAAGGATGCTCACAGAAGCCAGTAGGGCTTGGCAGAAGTCATTTATCTAAGCGCTGTGAGCCTGATACTCCCACAGTAGTGACTAGCTCCTGCGTCTCCAGGCTAGTTACAGAACAAGGTTTCTTCCTGGGGATGCACTGGGACTGACCTCAGAGGCAGACCTCCAGCCTCATAACATCAGTTGTTCTGGGCTCCACACAAAGGTCTCTAGATCCTGCCTCAAGTACATCAGTCACCTCCCTCACCCTCTGAACTGGTCAGCAGACTCTTCTGGTCATAGACCTTCTACCCTTCAAGCTGTCCAGCTGGTTCATTTCAAACAACTAGCACGCCAATGTTTGGTGATCCTATTCCAATCCCTAAATGTTCTAATACTTACAATACAGTGTGATGTAGGTTCTGTGGCTGGTGCCACCAAAACCCTCCCAGACCCCTTTGCAGTTGAAATCCAACATAGTTGATGATGGCATTGTGACTAAGATGCCTGTTACTACCCGCGACTCCCTCTGCCAGTACTGGTTAATCCAGGTCCAATTCAAAGGCCTTTGAATACTCCATCCCTCGCCGCACACAACCCCTGGTGTCTCCACCCCCCCACGGATGAGTCCTAGTGGGTCAGGGTATCCCTCCCGTGCCCTCTTTCCTGTTTTTTTACTAATTCAGGACACTTCGACAGACTCCCCGTATCCTGCAATGGCTGCTGCAAAATCTTCCTTTAAGTTGCGGCCAGCCAATCAGCAGGATGAAAAAGATTCACAGAAGATAAAGTTCTCTCAACCAATCAGAGGCCCTTATATTTTGAATGTACTCTACCACAGAACTCCCATGGCACTTCCGGAGGAGCAACCGTCCAGATATCAGTAAAGTTTTAACCCCTTCATTACCACCCGAGCACCCTTTTAAAAGCACATTTCTTGAAAAACAATTGAGACCAAATAACAAAAAGCCTACTTTCTGAGTAAAGTTATAACTTTCTGTCAGATTTGATGTAATTCCATTCAGCCATTTTTTATTTATTGCTTCAGAAAATGTCCTATCGGAATTAATATGGGGAATCAATGATTTGGAACCCCCTGTTTTCTCCTGGCTTCCACTTGACAGATCATCCTGAAACCTTCCAGGAGGAAGCTTAGGTGGATAAACTTTATTTTTGGAACGTTTTGTGAAGATAAATCAAACAGCACCAATGTTATTAGTGTCTGTTCATAAGCGGCCCTCCATCTTGCCTTTGATCCAGCACCATGGGGCAGGAATGCAGACAAATATAGCAGCACAAGGTTTTGTTGGCAGAGGCCTGTGTGCACTTGTGGATGTTAGCATCAGAGCCCTGTAAATACACAGTATAACACAGCAGTGCGTTCTGTAATGCAGCCATTCATTTATAATAGATGTCAACAAATGTGTCCTGGCTTTGAGAGTGCGCGCTCTTCATGCGTCCATTGGTGCACTGCGTTCTGTTTGTGCATGTTCAGATGCTTGTTTAGCTCTCTGAGGCCCAGATGCAACACAGCGCTGTATCTACAGAGATATGGCACTCTCCTCCGCTCTCCCTAGGGCTGGTGCAGAATTAGGCTCTTCCAGTACAAAATACTATGCTTAGAGGGACTTTACAACTTTTCTTACTTTTTATGTGCTGCGCAGTGTAGCACACTTGCAAAGTTGGAAAAGAAGGGAGAAGTGAAAGCATTTCAAGTGGTGTTCATTTTTGGTGCAAACCTCCAGCTACTAATGTTAGTAGATAGGATGTTGCATCAATACTCATGGGTGGTAGTGAAGAAACCCTTATTTACCACCCATAGAATGCCCCTTGACACAGAGTAACACAAAGCAATGCTTTAGGATGGTTTGTGTCACTTTTTCTTACAAACCAATGCAAATATCAATTTACGTTGGTTTGTAAATCCCAAAAAAGATTTTGTGTGGGGTCTGCATTAAAAAAGCAATGCAAATCCGACACAAAAACTTTCTAAATCTGGGTCCCAGTCTCCAGCTGGAGCAGATGACTTGTGCTGGCGACGTTGATTATTGCAGGTGTCTTGACATCATCTTTCTTGTTGCTCCTCAGCGACACTCTCAACGTGGTAGCTTCTGATCACAGAAACTTTACCACAAAACAGAAAGCTATGGGTAAAGAGGACTTCACCAAGATCCCTCACGGCGTCGGAGGAGTCCAGGACCGGATGTGTGTGATCTGGGAGCGAGGCGTGGTAAGATGTCAAAGATCTCGGTCACTGTACCTTTCAGAGTGGTCCTGTCAGCATAGGCTGCTAATGCACCTCTTAGTCCAAGTCCATGACCAGAACCCCACAAACAGACCAGAATTCATAAGCAATCCTCCAGAATGTTCTTCGCTGGCACCAAAATCCATGCGCAGCCGTTCTCAAGCAACCCACAATCAACCTGGTATCCACAAGCATCCTCTCGTGAGCACCTCACAGTGGTTCCCCGGTAACGCCCAGTGACCTTGAAACATATGACCAGCACCTCCCACTCATCTCAAAATGGCACCAGAATCCACAACCATTCCTTCCACAGGACAATGCAAACACTGCAGGACATACAATAAGCAACTCCACAGCCCTCTGTCCCTCCTTTCTCTCGTCCTTCCCTTGCTACTGCACCATCTTTGGTTATTTCTTCTGCTTCCCCTCTCTTTTCATTTCTTCTGCTTCACTTTCTTCTTTCCCGCACACTTCTGCTCCTTCTCTGCCATTCTCTCTATTGCCTTCTTGCCTCTCTTCCCTTCCTCTTACAGTCTCTCCTTTCGACCTTTCTGCGTCAGCTGTGTTACCTTTCCTACCCACTTTGGCCCATATATATATACTCTGTTTGCACCGGATTTGCGTCATTTATTTTGGCGTAAATTCAGTGCAAACTTAACTCCATATTTATACTTTGCCGCTAGACCCGTCCAGTGCCAAAGTTATGGAGTTTGAGTCATTTTTTGTACATGAAAACCTACCTTGCACTAACGACATGCAAGGTAGTCATTCCCGTGCAAAAAATTACTCTAAGGCATGTGCGCCTTATTTATCCTCCGGCGTCAAAATGACGCACAGGAGGAGGCTGGCCTTAAAACATGGCGCCAAGCTGGATTTGCGCTGTTTTATCACACCTGGGTCAGGGCAGGCGTTTAGGGACCTTTGGGCTCATTTCCACAGTGGGAGACCATGGAAGCAGTCCACAGGTGCCCTTCCCTGCACCCAGGGACACCCCCTGCCACCCTTGCCCACCCCTGGAGGACACCCATGGATGGGGGGACCCATCCATGGTGAGTTCAGGTAATTATACATTTTTTTTTTACTAAGCGGCATAGGGGGGCCTAACTTGGGCCCCCCTACATGCCACTGTGCCCAATGGATATGCCCAGGGAACAGAAGTCCCCTGGGCATGGCCATTGGGCAGGGGGGTAAGACTCCTGTCTTTGCTAAGACAGGAGTCATTTCCATGGGGGTTGTGCGCCAAAAAATGGCGCTAGTCAGGTTAGATCCAATATTTTTGACTCTAACCTGACTTGCACCATTCTTTGGCTCACAACCCCCAGTCTTCCCTTCGCCTCCGCAGCCCGGTTACCGTAAATTATTTTGACGCTAACCAGGCCGCAGCGCCGGTTAACGTAATTACATAAATAAGGCGCCTGGCTGGCGCGTTGTAATGGCGTTAGCCGGCGGTAAACTTTTTGACGCAAATATGCGCTAGCGCTGATTTGAATCAAAAAGTATAAATCGGCCTTTGTATTTCTGTTCTCTCATCTTACTGTATTATTCAATATCTATTACTTTTCCTTCTGTGTCCCCAATCCATTCATCTAATTACCTTCATCCCTTCTTTCCTTAAATCCTTTCCTTCTTCCTGCCTCTTCTTCATACAATTGCTTTTTTCCCATTTTCCTCCTACATTCCCACCCACCCCATCCTTCTTGTTCCTGTTTGCGACTTTGCCTTTTCTCCCCATTCCTCATCTTACACTTTTTCTTTTCTGCCCTCTGTTGATGCTACTTTCATCCTTTCCTTCTTCCATTCCCTTTCTTTCTTCTTCCTTCCCCTATTCACCAGGTTGGCGGAAAGATGGACGAGAACCGGTTCGTGGCAGTGACCAGTTCAAATGCAGCAAAAATACACAACATGTACCCCAGAAAAGGACGTATCATCCCTGGTGCTGACGCGGATGTCGTCGTGTGGGACCCCGAAGCCACAAGGTGAGTGTCCTAGATGCACAGAGGGGGTGCGCAGGGTTGTAGATGAACTACATAATAGGCTGGGAGTAGGTTTGGGGGGCAAGTAAGCAATAGGGTGAGTGTGGAAGTTGTGGCTTTATGTGAACAGCATGCATATTTAACACAGAAAATAATTTAACTACATACAATCTAAGCAGGTGGAATATTATATGACTAATATTTTGATATATGAGCAAATATTTTAATAACCCTTTGGAAAATGAAGGTCAACTATGCAGTAATGGTTTTTTTTCAACCTTGAATGTTTAGAAAACATAGGGCCTGATTACAGCTTTGGAGGACGGTGTTAAACCGTCCCAAAAGTGGCGGTAAAGTGACGGATACACCACCAGCCGTATTAGGAGTCCATTATTTCCTATGGAACTCGTAATACGGCTGGTGGTATATCCGTCACTTTTGGGACGGTTTAACACCGCCCTCCAAAGTTGTAATCAGGCCCATAGTAATTAAAATGTGTAGCATTTGTGCATTTCTGTTCTATAATATGTAAGTTTCAATGTCATGGTCTCCCTCACACATGTTCCATCCCCTCACATCTCTATGCGCCCTATGTCCTGATGCAGTGTATCTGCACCCTCACACACCTTTCTTCATATCCCTGGCATATTTGTACACTAACCAGTGCACGTGTCAGTCAGTCAGTCAGTCAGTCAGGTAGTCAGTCGCAACAACTTTATTTAGGCAACAAGCCATAAAAAGCAAGGTGGTACAGCTCACAACATACGTTCATATGAATAACACCCCAAGGTAATAAAACATATAAAATCACCATCAATAACATTCCAAAAAATCAGGAGGGAATAACTGCTCTTTCATATTACAATCTCAGGTTAAATTTACAAGCTCATACTGGTCTCTGATTCGGATTGCGCTCTTAATAAAATTTAACACAGCATGGCACAAATAACTGTCGTTAATTTCTGTAGAAATTCCATCGCAGGACGACATTGTCTAAACTCCTCCAGAAATTGTTAAATTAATAATATATTAAATCTTAATCCATTAATCACTATAACGCATCGATCACTTGTATGCTGGATGTAGCCAAATCAGATTTTCCTATTCTTATATGTTTATATATATGTATATGCATATATATAGTTTAATGACTAAAAATATTACGTAATTATTTTATTATTTTACAACATAATAATAAACGTAATTTAAAAATAAAATGTACATACATTTTTGAACTTTCGTTAAAAAATTGGAAATAATTTAAATGTAATACATATTAAATATAATAAACATGTTATTGTTGGTGGGAATTTTTCAATAAATAGTATTCTTCAATAAATATTATTTATAAATTAAATAAATATTGTTCAATGTTTTAAATTATTTAATACACATTTAATTTAATGAGTTAACGTGCTGTAAGGTTTCAGTTCAGTAGTTCTAGGCATTTTAAGTTATTTTATATATATACTAAAACGTTTCATTATATATTTTTACAGTTCAATGTTTGTCATCATTTTTCAAAAATAAGAAACGTCGTAACATTTTTCTCTCTACTTTCCCATCCCATATGGCGATCTCTACCACGGAGGCCCAGATTTGCTTCCTTTACACTCGTAAATCCTGTTGCAGAAGGCGGTAGAGATATATAAATCTAAACTCAGAAATGGTGAATAGGGAATAAGTGCAAACTCACACCTCGGTGTATTATTAGTAAATATACATGAGTAAATCTACACTTGTATATTTACCTTTGTAAATAGCCCCGAAGTTCCTAAGCCTTTTTTGAGTTGTACATCTTCTTTTTCCTTGTTTGAGTCCAGTACAAAGGGAATGGCGCACACCCTGTACCAAGGCGATGTGGCTGTGATTGTCCATTTACTATTCATAATTTACTTTTCATAACAATCAGTTGTTATTTCTGGAAGTGTACAGAGATAGCCAGTTGTACCACATAAAACCCATGCAGTCATTTGTATAGACTAATTAAGATGTTTGAGGCGCCAGTGATGAATTTACTATTGGGCCATTTAAATGGGATTTCTTTGGATACTTAAAGACCAGCCGTTAATTTTAGGTCTTCAAAGAAGCTGCTGCTCACCCTACTGATGTCATATGTCCCCTCTCTGCCGTTCCAGAACTATCTCTGCTAGCACCCAGGTGCAGGCAGGTGACACAAACCTATACGAGAACATGCGCTGTCACGGGGTGCCTCTGGTGACCATCAGCCGCGGAAGGGTGGTGTACGAGAACGGCGTCTTCATGTGTGCGGAGGGAACGGGTGAATTCTTCCCACTCAGGACCTACCCTGACTACCTGTACAAGAAGATGGTGCAGAGGGAGAAGGTAGGATGGCTTCAGGGGGTCATGGATTCTTGAAAAAGTTAGTGTTGCATGGATGATGCTGGCACATTTATGGGCATAGGACATGGCCACAGAATAGGTCAATCTGTCTTTTAGCAGCCACATGTACACTGGATGCGCTAAGGCACTCTTGGTGATAACATGGGCCACAAACCTTTGAGTGCAACAAGAAGTTCACTTGGACTCAACCCAGGCCAATATGGCGCTCAGAAGCGAGCAGAGCCAGGGTGTAGAGAAGCAACGTCAAAGGAGTTACTTAAAGTCCTCCTATGAAGAAGTCTAAAATAGTTGACGGTGCAACAGAGGTCTAGGAGAGACGTAGAGTGTCCTACAGAGAATGTGATAGACAAAGACGGAGCGCAAGGAAGGGAAATGGTGGAATGCTCCAAAAAGGGCCTCATAGCGAGCGCCCCGATGTTTGGCACATTATGTCTAACCCCCTCCCCCTGTAGTTGTCGATATCAGGAGCATCATTTTCTCAGGAGCATAACCCTGCAGGAGAGCTAGGAGCAGTGGCAGCTGGCGCAATTTGAAAATGGTGGGGCATAAGATTAAATCGGTAAGTATTCAGATGAGCAAGCATTGTAATTGCTTGAAACCAAGGAAGGTGGCTACGTGAATTGAGGCCCATATTTATAGGAAAATGACAGTGCACGCGCTGCGCCAAAATTGCCAGTACCGCGCTCCGTCATTTTCACAATGCTGGGGTGTGCGGTATTTAATTGAATATGGCGCACCCCTGTGTTGTCCCCTGCATTGCCACTAAATATAGCTGCCAACGCAGACACCCTTGCACCATCGTGCAAGGTTGTCTGTTTAGAGGTGTGATTGTTTATGTGCAGGAAGGTGTCCCTTCCTGCACATGAACAATGTCGATTTGCCACTTCTGTGTGTGCTGCAGAATGCAGCACCTTCAGAATTGCCAAGGCATCATTTTCAAATGATTATTTAGGTGCAGGAAGGGACACCTTCCCGTACATAAACAATTGTGTCTGGCATTTTGCTCTTTCTATGCGTGCTGCAGATTCAGTGAGTACCCCTAAGTGGTGAAACACTTGCTATTTAAAAATAATAAAAGTATAATGTAATGCAGAACATGTTCATTGTATGCACCGCAGAAACAACAGACTGTTAATGACCCAACACAAAAAATAAACAGTGGCTGCCATGAACACCGAACGCTGATTGTGAAGGTGTTGACTGTCTATGACTCTGTAATTGGGGCATGCGCAAAAACAGTTCTCGGCGTCCCCTTTCCTTTAAAATACTGTAAAATCAATGTATGCCGCTCCATTGCACTGATCTACCGGCCGCTGCTGGCGAGGATCGTGATTGCACAAGCGTCTTGTGCAGGTCTGTTGTAAATAACTTGTCAGCCAGAGTGTTGTGAATTAGTAGGACTTGTATCTGAATTTCAGGTCCTCATGGATGCTTGATCTACCAGTGCCTCAGTTCCTAAATAGAAAGACTGACTGATCTTCTGCAGGGAGATGCTGGGAGGTACCAATGGACTGGATCTCAAGTTTTTTGGCACTGCCAGGCAAACTGGTACATAAGGTCTATGCTGTTTCCTAGCTTGTTTCTATCCTTTCCTAGTTGTTTCCCATGCACACGTCATCCCAGCGTTCAGATACTTCATAGCCCGGACCAGGAACATTTTCTCTGCAGATTTTGATCCATCACTGAACCATCAGTATGAAACATCTTTCTCCTTGCCAGACTCTCAACATAAAGGGAGTGGAGCGCACCCCGTACCAAGGCGACGTCGCAGTGGTGGTGCATGCTGGGAAAAAGGAGACAGGAAGTCCGCTTGCAGATACACCTATTCGACCCACCACCCGGCACGGAGGCATGCGAGATCTCCATGAATCTGGCTTTAGTCTATCTGGTAAGTGATGTCAATCCTATTCACCTACCCTCCTGAAGACATCTCCAGGTTCTTCTGTGAGTTTATAATGTATTGCAGCTTTTATCTCAATATACAATTATGATCTTTATTCTCTAATTACCTGTGCATTCTAAAGTCTGAGTGCCTCTGTAATAAAAAAAACACATCATTAGTCACTGGTAATATTTTATTACAAGCAAGTAGGGGCATTGCAGTGGAGCACGTTTGAACTATGGTATGGTACTATGGCACACACAGAGCACATGAAACATGGACGACTAAGCCCTGGGCTTGAGACATACACCCGCAATGCAGGAAGTGCACAGACCCCTCTTAGGAGCTGTGCTGCTTCTTGTGGTTAACACATTACAGAAGCAGAGAGGTGGTCTATCAGTGGACATGAACACAGAGCTGAGATAAATACAGTGACATGCCAAAGAAGAAGAGAGAGGTAGAGAAAAAATAGTATTATTTGGAAACAGCATTGAATGGAACTCCTGGATAAAGTATTTGGGAAATTAAGGCAGGGAGGAGAAAACGAGCAAATGGTTTGTCAACTATGTGTGTGAAATATGCAAGTACCTGGGAAGGAAGATGAGGTGAGAGAAGCTGAGACGCAGCAACTGTGAAAAAGAGGGAAAATAGAAGGGGCTATCCAGTATATTATAAGAAATGTGCAAGCCGCAACTATAAATAAAAACAAATACTGCGTGTCACCTCCGAGTGCTGCGAGCTTATAAAAGCAGAAGCCTTCACATGGTGGAGGAGCTCATTCCCTTCAATGTATAGTTGGAGGGACATTATACCATATATATGAAAAGAAAGTCAATTGTCTCCCTGTAAACCCCTGAAATGTATTTTTATTGCATGCTCATTCCAACATTGTTCCCTGCCTGTAGTAAGAAAAAATACTTTTATTGTATCCATTTAATACAAACGAGTAATAGCATTGCTTCAATTTCGATTCAATGTCTGACTTCCCTCAAAACCAGCTGCCACCCAAACACAGTTTGAGCAGCAACAATTGTATCCCTCTGAGCACAAGAACTAGGGCCTCATTACCACTTTGGCGGTGGCTCCCACCACCCTACCCCCATCGTATTACATTGTTACCACCGGGGTGACCGGCGGGAACTTTCTATTATGACATTGCTGCTACGGTATTGGTCTCGGCTCACTTAAGGGAGCCGATACCATAGCTCCCCAGCACCCTCGGGAATGCACACAGTCTTCAAGGCAGACAGTGCGCGTTCCGAGGGCGCTGAGCAGGGGGCCCCTGTAATGCCCACGCCATGGGCAGTAAAGGGCCCCACGTGCCCCCAGCACTGGCTCTTTGCCAGCCTTTCCATGACAGGGTCCCCGCCATGGAAAGGCTGGCGGTAAGTGGGGTTGTGATCAGCATGGCGGTGCTGAGTTCAGTGCTGCCATGGCTGAGCACAACCCCGACTGCAGTCAGCCCGTCGGGAACCAGGGTCGTAATGTGTGTGGATGGACCGCCTGGAGTGCGGCGGTCCGACTGTCACCACGAGTCTGTCCATCCTTAAATCGCCAGACTCATAATGACCCCCCCTAGGTTTGAGCACAGAAGGACATCTCTCTCAAACTCTGCAGGAGGGTGGGC
The DNA here is from genome assembly GCF_031143425.1 of Pleurodeles waltl. Classification (NCBI taxonomy): domain Eukaryota; kingdom Metazoa; phylum Chordata; class Amphibia; order Caudata; family Salamandridae; genus Pleurodeles; species Pleurodeles waltl. The sequence goes on along the minus strand of NC_090444.1, from coordinate 80,789,379 downwards.
TAGGTTCAGTTATCTCTTCTCTTGTTCACACACATTAACTGGGACAGAAACTGGACACAAGTTTCTAAACTGAGGGTGAACTTATAAAGTATTGGAAAATAGGGAATATAAAGGGAAATCACAAACAGTTGCAAGGATATTGAGCATCCAGTTAAGCAGGAGACAATGTTGTGCAGCTTATGCCTGAAAGGTGGGTTAAGCAGTGATATTTGCTTCATTTTCCTGCCTCATGCTCTCATAGCAAGATGATTTACTACTCCACAGACACTGCACAATTTCCCATTTTTACTTCGTATCTGCTGCACTGTAAAAGCAGCCCTGGCAGGATACTTTTGCTGTCCTTCATATTGGAGGAAACATTGGGATGAAAGCAGTTATGCCTGACCCCAACATGGCCGCTGAAGACAGGCGCTTCATTAGTATCACCCACAACTCACAATACGACCTGATTTACAAAGATTTCACCAAACGCAGCACAGCACCCAAATCTGCTCTGCTGGGTGCATGAAAAGAAGAACACAGCACAGAGCTTTAGCCATGAAGCCTGCCCAGCTGCTAATGTCATCCCTTGGGCAGACGCACACACATGCAGCGGACGCACACACAGGCAGCGGACGCACACACAGGCAGCTGTACGTAAAGTATTTCTACTGGAAGCATACGCTAGGGCCAGCAACAGGAATTAAAGTCATCAAAGTGGAAACACGACTTAAGAGCAGTCTTTGCTTTCTTGTTACAATAAGGGATTAGTGAAGTCTTTGTCTCGGGATAAAAACACAAGTAACATGAATCTATGTCCTGATTAGCTTGGGGCCTTCATAAATAATTATTAACAAAATGAGACGCTAAATTGTTTAGAATAATAAATCAGGAGCAATATCAGAATCAAGGCTTGTCAGATGTTGGGCAAGGGAGAGAAACATGCTTCCTTGAATGCAGTGGGCTGATCAGAAGGGTTTCACTTTTGAAGGGGATTGCTAAAATAAACTGACAACTAAGTGTGTATCCTTGGTACATTTTCTATAAGGAGCTCTAAGGTGGGCATGGGGGCTGGGGTATAACAAGGGATGCACATCTTTTCAGAGATAAAACAATATCGAAGCTACAGGCCTGATAACCCCAGGCTGGTGAACCAGTGTTTTGGGGAATTTTTAAAACATGCAAAACATTTTTACTCAATGCACTTGAGGAACTCCAACCAAAAGAACACCAGCAAAAGTGCCCACGTACTAAAGAAAGGATTATTCAGTTCCTTGGAAATCAAAAAGTACTTCCCCACTGCCAAAAACATTCTTATTAAAACTGTTGCAAAGGCGGCTACTAAAGAGCTGAGTTTAATAAGCACCAATCTTCAGTCTGTTGCGCTGCCCAACAGAGGGGGATAGGCCGCCATATTAAGGCCCATATTTATACTTTTTTAGCGACGCATTTGTGTAATTTTTTTACGCAAAAGCAGCGCAAACTTATGCGCCGATTTTGCATCAAAAAACAACGCAAATGCGGCGCTAAAAAAGTATAAATATGGGCCTTAATGTCCCGCCATCAGTCTTGGAATTTCTATAGCTCCTGCATTTTAGATGCTTTTGGATTTGACTGCAGCAGTCATTATCCTTGTCCATTGATTTTTTTTACCATGTTCGGGTAAGATCTGCCAGGGGTGTCAAACGTGGCTAATAAGTGGATTGAGGCCCATATTTATGAAATGTTTGCACCGCCTTATATATGAAAGTGGCACAAACCTAACTCCATATTTATATTTTGACGCAAGACCAGTCAAGCGTCAAAATATTAGAGTTAGCGCCATTTTTAGGATGCGCCAACCCACCTTACGTCAATGAAATGCAAGGTAGGTGTTCCCGTCCTAAAAATAACGTTAGCCCACCAGCGCCATATTTAACTCCCGATGCAGAAATGACGCGCAACTGGATGCAGGCCTAAATAATGGTGCCAAGCCTATTTAGCATCATTATTTAACGCCTGGTCAGACCAGGCGTTAATGTGCAGGTGGACCCATTTCCATGGGGAAACACCATGAAATGGGCACAAAGATGCCCACCCCAACCTCCAGCATCACCACCACCCACACCAGAGGGACACTGCTGGAGGAGGGAGCCCATCCCAGGTAAGTTGCAGATACATGTTTGTGTGTGGTGTGCCACTGGGGGCCCTTACATGGGGCCCCTGGCTGGCATGGAGGATGTAGGGCTTGCCCAGGGGACACTGGTCTCCTGTGGTGGGCATTGGGGTAGTGGTAATGACTCCTGTGTATACCTAGACAGGAGTAATTTTTTAGCTGCTTCTGCGTCAAAAAATGACGCTAGGCTGATTAGCGGCAGAACTTTTGCTGCTGACCAGCCTAACGTCATTTCTGACCCATTAACGCCATTTCACCTAACGGCATCCTCCACCGGCTAGCGTCTTTTTTGTGTTGCTAGCCATTCCTTACCACCATCGTGCATCATTTCATAAATATGAAGCACGGATAGCTTTAAGGAATGGCGTTAAACGACGTTAAAAATAATGATGCACAACGGCATTAGGGCAGTTGTGCCATTTTTCATAAATATGGGTCTGAGTCTTTTCAAGCCAATATGTTAATGAGGCTCTGTTTGGA